>NC_057830.1:3137500-4533459 GCF_910594005.1 Cervus elaphus | reverse complement strand
AAATGCTGTGACAAAAGCAGGGGTCCACACAAAAGAATGAAGCGTATCAGAAATACAAATAAATGGTAAATATTAGGGACAGACAGAGCTGGTTCCTGTTTCCTAGTAATGGCAGAGTACCTTGTATAAGACTGCATGTCCAGTTGATAATAGTCATAAAGCCTGGGAAACAATAATGATTTTGAGACACTAGAAAGCAGTCAAAAGCAGAAAGAAACTGGACAGGATTTGGCTCTCAAAGAAAGGGAAAAAGTCTTAAAAGCCAGAAAAAAAATGGGACATTATATACAAGAGAATAATAATAACAATTTAGGCTGACATTTGATCATACAAAAGGAGTTTAAAAGAAAATGGATTGACATCTTAAAAATTCCAAGAGAGAAAAAATAAAACATTGTCAATCTAGCATTTCATACATATAATGATATATTTCAAAAATGAAGACAAAATAAAGACATTTTCAGGTAAGCAAGAACAAAAAAATCTTGTAGCAGGTACACACTACAAGAAGTCCTGAAATTCTTCAGATTTAAGGGACATAATACAATATAGTACTTTGGAAATATAGGGAAAATTGGAGAGAACTGGAAGAATAAGTATGTTCAATGTAAAAGTGTTTGCTAATTTCTTTTATAGACAGTTCACTAACGGGAAAATAATGTGTAACAATAATAACAAATGAATGGAAGCAATCATAAATGAAATTATACTGCCGTAAGGTTATTATAATATATGTGAAGTTACATATAATTAACTCAAGTTAAACTGTGAAAAGTGAAAATATGTATCATAATATTAAAAAATCAATGAAAGTTTTTTTTTAAATCAATGAAAGTTTTACATACACACAGACACACACGTGCACACACATGCACACACACATACAGAGTTTTAGCTTGAACGGTGAAACAAATTCCGGAAATGGATAGTAGTAATGGTTGCACAGTAGTGTGAATGCACATGAGGCCTTTGAATTGCACACTTAAAATCACAAGATATATAGGAAGATAAAAAAACCAAAAGAGGGTGCAAGAGAATATAAACAGGAAGATGGTAATCTAAACGTGTATATAGTCAGGTGGCCAAGAGGCAGATGAAAATATGCTCAAAATTGCAAATTATTAGAGAAATGCAAATCAAACTACCACGAGATATCACCTCACAGCAGTCAGAATGGCCTTTGTCAACAAGTCTACAAACAATAAATGCTGGAGAGGGTATAGAGAAAATGGAACCCTACTACACTGTTGGTGGGAATTAAATTGGTGCAATCACCTTGGAGAACAGTATGGAGATTCCTTAAAAACTAAAAATATGATCCAGCAATCCCACTCCTGGCATGTATCTGGAGGAAAACATAGTTTGAAAGGATACATGCTTCCCAATGTTCACTGTAGCGCTGTTTGCCATAGCCAAGACCTGGGGGCAGCATAAATGTCCATCAACAGAGGAATGGATAAAGAAGATGTATACATCAATATATACAATGGAATATTTTGCAGCTGCAAAAAAATGAAATAATGCCATTTGCAACAGCATGGATGGACCTGGAGATTGTCATACTAAGTGAATAAAGTCAGTCAGTTCAGTTCAGTTCAGTTGCTCAGTCATGTCCGACTCTTTGTGACCCCATGAATCGCAGCACGCCAGGCCTCCCTGTCCATCCCAACTCCCGGAGTTTACTCGAACTCATGTCCATCGAGTCAGTGATGCCATCCAGCCGTCTCATCCTCTGTCGTCCCCTTCTCCTGCCCCCAACCCCTCCCAGCATCAGGGTCTTTTCCAACGAATCAGCTCTGTGCATGAGAAAGATAAATATCATATGATATCACTTAAATGTGAAATCTTAAAAAAATTGATATGAATGAGCTTTAAAAAGCAGAAACACCCTCACAGACTTAGGGAGGGAACTTATAGTTACCCAAATGGACAGGTTGGGAGTTTGGGATTGATATGTACACACTGCTATATTTAAAATGATACCCAGCAAAGACCTACTGTGTAGCATAGGAAACTGCTCAGTCCTTTGTAATAACCTAAATGGGAAAAGAACTCGAAAAAGAAGAGATCCATGCAGGTGTATAACTGGATCACTTTGCTGTACACCTAAAACTTACACACATTGTTAATCAACTCTAATCCAATATAAAATAATTAAAAAAATAAAAGCATAAAATAAATAAACATGTATATATTTAATTTTATAATAAATAGAACTAAACTAGCCAAACAAAAGGGAACAGTTGTTAGACTGGAGACGACTCTATGCTGTTAACAACAGACCCATTCAACATACAAATACTCGATAGGTATAAAGACGATGGATTTAAATGATGCATATATGTGCATATGGAAACTGATGTGGCTATGTTAATATCAGGACAAAATAAAATTCAAGACAAAACGTATTACCAGAGATAAAGTAGATCACTTTACAACATTAAGGGTTTTTTTTGTTGTTCAGTCACCCAGTTGTTCCGACTCTTTGCAACCCCAAGGACTGCACCAGGCCTCCCTGTCCTTCACCATCTCCCAAAGTTTGCCCAAGTTCATGTCCACTGCATTGGTGATGCCATCCAGTTATTTCCTCCTCTGACACCCTCTTCTCCTTCTGCCTTCAATCTTCTGCTCAGTATTAGGTTGTATTTCATCCTAAATGTGTAAGAAGCTAATAACAGATCCCCTAGTCATAGATGGAGATTTAATGTTTTTCTTTATTAACTGGTAGGAAAATTAGACAAATTTCCATAAAAATCAGAAGTGATTTGAACAATATATGAATGACTGACGTGATTGACATTTAAACAAGCAACACTAATCTGATAACTGTGGGACATACACGTTTCTCAAGTACACTAGAAGAGTCAATATGATAGATTCAAATGAAGAAACAAATTTTATGGCTGAGCCATAAAATAAGTAACTGGATTTCAAAGGGCTGAAGTAATACAGAGTGTATTTCCTGAGCACAATGGATTTAAATCACATATAGGCAAACGGTAAGTAAGATATCTAGAGGACATTACAAGTATTTTCAAAGTAGCAAGTCATTTCTCTATACATTAAAGAGAAAATCACAAAGCAAATAGAAATTATTTTCAACTAAATATTAAAAACACAACTATCAAAAATTTAGGAATATAACTAATGCAGTCATTAAATGGGCATTTATAATTTTAAATACCAGTTAAAAAGAAGCAAGGTTTAAATAACAAAAAATTTTGTTCACTGAGGATGTGTTAATAACATAGAATATTTTAAGGAATTTATGGATAAGCTACCTGAACTAATATGTGAGTTAAGCAGTTCTGCAGGGCATAAATCCAAAATACAAAAGAATACTTTTCTAAATAGTAACAACAAATAACTAGGGAAGTGAATCTTAAAATATAATTTATAATTAGAATCAGAGTATAAAATAATTAGGAATAAATGCAGTGAGAACTGTGGAAAACCACTCCATTGAAAATCAAAGGGAGAGAAATTATGAGAAGCCTAATTTATGAAGAGCTATACTATGATCATTAAAGATTTACTATTCTTAAGATATCCATTCTCCTTAAACAGATCTATATATTTAATGCCGTACAAGTCCCATTTCCAATAGCTGTTCATAGTAGAAATTGACAAGGTCATTCTAAAATTTAGGAAGACAGGAATTACCTGGAGGTCCAGAGGTTATGACTCTGTGCCCGCATGGCCAAGGTCCTAGGTTTGATCCCTGGTCAGGGAACTAAGATCCTGCAGTCCTGCAAGCTGCACAGTGTGGCCAAAAAAAAAAACAAAAGAACAGTTGAAACTTTTTGATCCCAGCGCCTAAAATTTAGAAAGGCAATATACAATAGCCAATCTATCTAGCTTAAAGAACAGATTTAGAGGACTTACAGTCACTGATTTTAAGATTTACTGTAAATTTTCAGGAGTCAAGATGCTGTTTTATTAGAAATATTTAAATAAATTTATAGAATAGAGGGAAAGTCTGCACATAAATATTCATATAGCTGGTCAATCGATATTTTAGAAAAAGTAGTCATCAAGGTCACTTAGGTAATTCAGTGGGAAAACAGAATGTCTTCAAAAATGGCAGTGGACCAGCTGTATATTAATCTGGAAGAAAAATGAGCTTTGACTCCTACCTCACACCACACACAAATATTATTTGGAAATATGTCATAAATATAAACGGTAAAAGAATAAAACTTGTAAAAGAATACAAGAAGACTATCTTCTTAATCTTGGGTAGACAAGGATTTCCTGGACATCCAAAGCATTAGTAATAAAAAATACATCAAATTTCATTAGAAACCCTTTTTTGTTAAAATAAGTTATTTTAAAACATGAAAGTGCAAGCTACAAACTGGGACAAGATGTCTAATTTAAAAGACTTGTATCCATAATATATAAAGAACTCCTTTAGCTCAATAACAAGGTATAAACAGCTCAGTAAAATGGGCACAGGAGTTTCATCATTAAAAAAGAAGTGAAAATATTTTCAACTACATCACTAAGACATTTCTATATACCCATTTAAAATGACTAAAGTGAAATGACTGGTACTATAAAATATAAATAGCAATGTGGTATTACTGTACTTCTAAGCCTCATGGGTGGAGAAGGCAATGGCACCCCACTCCAGTACTCTTGCCTGGAACATCCCATGGACAGAGGAGCCTGATAGGCTGTGGTCCATGGGGTCGCTAAGAGTTGGACACGACTGAGTGACTTCACTTTCACTTTTCACTTTCCTGCATTGGAGAAGGAAATGGCAACCCACTCCAGTGTTCTTGCCTGGAGGATCCCAGGGACGGGGGAGCCTAGTGGGCTGCCGTCTATGGGGTCGCAGAGTCGGACACGACTGAAGTCACTTAGCAGCAGCAGCAGCAAGCCTCATGGGTGGAATGTAAAATGGTTTCAACCACTCAGGAAAATTGAAGTTCCTTATACATTTAAGTGTGGTTTCATTCCTTGGCATTTAACCGAGGTAGATGAAATTGTACACCTGCAAGACCATGTAACAATATTCATAGAAAATTTATTCATAGAGTAAAAAAGACTCATAACAACCCAAATGGCTATCAATAGGAATCACAAATTGTGCTATAGTCACACAATGGAATAGTATATGCAGCAATAAATAAGAAAAAAAAAGAAGATACATGCAAAAGAAAAAAAAAGGAAAATATATCAAAAGCATTATCTTAAAAAAAAAGAGAAAGGCAGATACCATAGAATGCATGCTCTATGTTGCCAAGTGTTATGAAGTTTGAAATAGACAGACTCTTTGATGGTAATATAAACAAGTTGTATGTATTGTATGGGGGATAACGCCAAAGAAGTATGAGAGAACTTTTGGGGTGGTAGCACAAAAGTATATTTTTGTCAGAACTCACTGAATTATATATTTGCTCATTTTATGTAAAATTTACATCAGTTATAAAAAGAACAAAAATTGTACTCTGTTTTTTAAGAAAAAAAAGAGCCAAGATTGTATTTCTCATAAGCCTTTCTACAACTTACTTAGAAAATGTCTATTAAATCCCACCATCTTTATCAAGTTTGGAGATTTCTACCCAGGAGAATCACTCATGTTTCCCCAAGTTTTGGTGTTTCTGAAATCCCAAAGATTATGAATTCAACTTTAAGCCTGGTACTGATATGATTCTGTATACAATTTTGAATATACCAGCTATAAAATTTTGGGGAACAATGATTTAATCTGAATACAGATGTGATGTTTGATGGTAATTAGAATTTTTAAAATATTATTGGCTATGATAAGGTATTCAAGCTTTATAGACAATGATCTTTTTTTCAGAAGAAGGTATCTTCCTCTAGGATTCTGTTGTACTACTTATGAATACTTAAATAAATGCATGTGTAGTCAATTTCTTTCCAAATTCAGAGCTGGATAATGAAAATCTAAAATTCTCATTATTATATATCATATATTGAGTTTCCCTTTTTATCATTTCCTCTAGGAATCTCAAAATTAGGCACTGTATGTCATTTTCAGTACCCTTCCTTTAGCCCACTGTTCTTCACGGAGACAAATATTAGAATCATTCTGAAGTGTCTACATTATTCTTTTCCTCAATTACTCTGTTTCATTTCTCAGCCAAGGAATGTTCTTTCCTTGATAGAAGAACTAGCATCTTTAGAAAATTATTTCCCAGTTGATTCTGGTATGTCAGTTCCATTTTCCCCCTAGCTCCTAGTCAAGAACTTAGTAAGTCTTGTATCCATTTTTCTGAACGCATATCCTGTATTTTCTATCTCTTATACTTGTTTCCTTTTGAAATCTGATTTTATTAAATGTAAGCTTCTATTGCAAGCTGCCTCAGTTTTTCTTCAGAAATACGTAATATGATGAATGTATCTAGAAGACAGTGAAGGGCAGAGAAGCCTGGCATGCCTCGGTCCATGGGGCTACAAAGAGTCAGACATGACTTAGCAACTAAACAGCAACAACGATATGATGAAAAAAATACATGCATGAATAATTCAGTGAGTCAATGAATGAATGACTGAGAGAGCAGATCCATGATTCTTCTGCCTCTTGTTATGTTCTACAAAACGTTACCCCTGTTATCTACACAAAATGAAGAATTTTGACCAGCATAGTTAACAGGTCCTTGTACATGAAAAAGTAATCACTGTTCTGAAGTAACTTTATTTTATACCACCTATACCTGCATGAGATTCCAAAAATTATTTCTCCCAAATACCTTAATATTTATGGCAGGTTTTGTTTTTCTTTACTTCCCTGTGTTATTGGTGAAACATTTTCCTGGTTTCTGCATCAATGAGAGCTGTCTTCCACACCAGCATGTCTGGGCTCCTCTAAAACTACACCAGGTTCTTTTTTTCTCCCTGAGGATGTTGAATGGCAATGAGAATGCATTGGTCTGGGTGATTCAGGACAGCGCTTCCATATTTAGTCAGTATTAGAACCAGGAAGGCTGAATACTGCAAGTGCTCATCTGCATGGATCATCCTCTTCAAAGCCAGTGATCAAGTGTAGAGCCATTTCTCTGGACAACTAAGATATCCACGGCTCACTTTATTTGTGGGTATACATGAAATCATGCCAGTATGGGGCTATTGGCAGATGAATAAGAATTTTTATCTACAGTGGTTTTTTTCTCTAGCAGAAGGACTGTATTTGTTTTCTGCATCTCTTCTTCAATAATAATCATCTGAAAGAACTAGATCTGATAGACAGAGTGCCTGATGAACTATGGATGGAGGTTCGTGACATTGTACAGGAGACAGGGATCAAGACCATCCCCAAGAAAAAGAAATGCAAAAGAGCAAAACAGCTGTCTGAGGAGGCCTTACAAATAGCTGTGAAAAGAAGAGAAGCAAAAAGCAAAGGAGAAAAGGAAAGATATACCCATCTGAACGCAGAGATCCAAAGAATAGCAAGGAGAGATAAGAAAGCCTTCCTCGGGGATCAATGCAAAGAAATAAAGGAAAAAAATAGAATGAGAAACATTAGAGATTTCTTCAAGAAAATTAGAGATACCAAGGGGATATTTCATGCAAAGATAGGCTCACTAAAGGACAGAAAGGGTATGGACCTAACAGAAGCAGAAGATATTAAGAAGAGGTGGCAAGAATATGCAGAAGAACTGTACAAAAAAGATCTTCATGACCCAGATAATCATGATGGTGTGATCACTCACCTAGAACCAGGCATCCTGGAATGTGAAGTCAAGTGGGCCTTAGGAAGTGTCACTATGAACAAAACTGGTGGAGGTGATGGAATCCCAGTTGAGCTATTTCAAATCCTGAAAGATGATGCTGTGAAAGGGCTGCACTCAATATGTCAGCAAATTTGGAAAACTTAGCAGTGGCCACAGGACTGGAAAAGGTCAGTTTTCATTCCAATCCCAAATGCCAAAGAATGTTCAAACTACCACACAATTGCACTCATCTCACACATTAGTAAAGTAATGCTCAAAATTCTCCAAGCCAGGCTTCAGCAATATGTGAACTGTGAAATTCCAGATGTTCAAGCTGGTTTAAGAAAAGGCAGAGGAACCAGAAATCAAATTGTCAACATCCACTGGATCATGGAAAAAGCAAGAGAGTTCCAGAAAAACATCTATTTCTGCCTTATTGTCTATGCAACAGTCTTTGATTGTGTGGATCAAAATAAACTGTGAAAAATTCTGAAAGAGATAGGAATACCAGGCCACCTGACCTGCCTCTTGAGAAACCTGTATGCAGGTCAGGAAGCAACAATTAGAACTGGACATGGAACAACAGACTGGTCCCAAATAGGAAAAGGAGTACGTCAAGGAAGTATATTATCACCCAGCTTATTTAACTTATATGCAGAGGACATCATGAGAAATGCTGGGCTGGAGGAAGCACAAGCTGGAATCAAGATTGTCAGTAGAAATATCAATAATCTCAAATATACAGATGACACCATCCTTATGTCAGAAAGTGAAGAAGAAATATGACAGAGGATGAGATGGTTCAATGGCATCACTGACTTGATCAACATGAGTCTGAACAAGCTCCAGGAGTTGGTGATGGACAGGGAAGCCTGGCATGCTGCAGACCATGGGGTGGCAAAGAGTCAGACATAACTGAGAGACTGAACTGAACTGAACTCAACTGCCCATCACCAATTGCTGGAAAGACTGTCATATCCTCATTAAAAGGGTTTGTCATGTTTGTTGAAGATTATTTGATCATATATGTGAGGATTTATTTCTGTCCCATCTATTCTATTCCATTGGTCAATACGAATGGTTTTAACAAGTAACCATGCTATCTTGATTAGTTTGGTAATAAGTTTTGAAACTGAATGATATGAGACTACCAACTTCGTTCTTTTTCAAGATTGTTTTGGCCTTTTGGGGTTTGTTGAAATTCCACGTGAATTTTAGGATTAAATTTTGCAATTCAATTTGCAAAATATGTTAATAAGGTTTTGACATGGATTTTATTAAATCTGTAAATTGCTTTAGGTAGTATTCACATTTTAACAATATTGAGTCTTCCAGTTCATCAGCATTGGATGTTTTTCTATTTATCTCTGCTCCCTTAATTTCTTTAACAACATTTTGTAGTTTTCAGTGTATACATCTTTTGTCTCATTGGTTAAGTTTATTCCTAGGTGTTTCATTCTTTTTGATGTTATTGTAAATGGAATTGTTTTCTCAGTTTCCTTTTCAAATTTTTCAATGTTATTGTATAACATAATATATAGTATATAGAAACAAACAAAAAAAAAAGAGCCTCTTGATCAAAGTAAAAGAGGAGAGTGAAAAAGTTGGCTTAAAGCTCAACATTCAGAAAACTAAGATCATGGCATCTGGTCCTATCACTTCATGGCAAATAGATGGGGAAACAGTGGAAACAGTGGCTGACTTTATTTTTCTGGGCTCCAAAATCACTGCAGATGGTGATGGCAGCCATGACATTAAAAGACGCTTACTCCTTGCAAGGAAAGTTATGACCACCCTAGACAGCATATTGAAAAGCAGAGACATTACTTTGCCAACAAAGGTCCGTCTAGTCAAGGCTATGGTTTTTCCAGTGGTCATGTATGGATGTGAGAGTTGGACTGTGAAGAAAGCTGAGCACTGAAGAATTGATGTTTTTGAACTGTGGTGTTGGATAAGACTCTTGAGAGTCCCTTGGACTGCAAGGAGATCCAACCAGGCCATCCTAAAGGAGATCAGTCCTGGGTGTTCATTGGAAGGACTGATGTTGAAGCTGAAACTCCAGTACTTTGGCCACCTGATGCGAAGAGCTGACTCATTGGAAAAGACCCTGATGCTGGGAAAGATTGAGGGCAGGAGGAGAAGGGGACGACAGAGGATGAGATGGTTGGATGGCATCACCAACTCAAAGGACATGGGTTTGGGTGGACTGTGGGAGTTGGTGATGGACAGGGAGGCCTGGCGTGCTGCGGTTCATGGGGTCGCAAAGAGTCGGACACGACTGAGTGACTGAACTGACTGCAGACGCCCATTGATGGTGGTGGGTCTGGGAACCACCTTGGGCAGTGCAAAGAGTAAACATGATTTGGGGGTGTCGCAAAGACGTCTGTCACACAGACCTCATTCTGTATAGTGGAGAAACTGTATCTTACAAAGACAGCCTGATGGGTCAATTTGGACCAAGAATATTTTCCTCAGATAAAGATGGTCCAGTATTCTACCCACATCCTCCCAAAAGGGACAGAGAAGGGTGATTATTGAAAGCACTGATTTTGAAACCAGACACAATTGGATCCAAATCCTGGTTCTGTCATTAGTGACTTTATAAAAGCAACATTCCCTCTTGAGTCCCAGTTTCCTTATGTATATGAAGGGGATAACCATATCTAACTGTAGTAAAAATGCATGAAAAATGCTTCACATACTCTCTGATATTTTAATGATATAAGAACTTAATTAACAGTAATAGTGATAATAGTAATACACGATTATATAATTATATATTAGTAATGAATGAATTATATAAAGGATAGTAATAATAATTCTAATAATGATAACATTTATTGAGCCTTATTTTGGCCATATTGAAGATATAAAAAGTTCTATGCTCCTAGAGCTACCACCTAACTACAGATAAAGCATGTGATATATGCTTTTTAAGGTAGTTGAGAGTTAAATGAGATAATTCATATAGAACTCAGCACAGTGGATAGCAGCTATTCTTATAATACATTACTGTGACACAAGTTGGGAAATGTTAATTTCAAGAAGATATTCAAATAACTTGGCTTGGGAAATCAGAAGGCACTCGATAACTTCCCACTTAGTAGATTACGGGATGACTGGAGTATGATAGACCCAGTGGAGGAAGACATGGAGAGATAAACCTTATGTAGAGCTATGCAGAATGAAGAAAAATAGTATTTCAGTGAGGAGCAACAGGAGTGTGGGGGAAGGGTTTATATGACCAAGGCTAGATGGTGGCTCAGCTGGTAAAGAATCTGCCTGCAATGAGGGAGACCTGGGTTAAATCCCTGGGTTGGGAAGATCCCCTGGAGAAGGGAACAGCTAACCATTCCAGTATTTTGGCCTGGAGAGTTTCATGGACAGAGAAGCCTGACAGGAATTGCAGAGTTGGACACAACTGAGCAACTTTCACTCCCCCACCCCGATTTTTAAAGGACAAAAACCCCTGGGTTTAAGAATATTCTTCTTTCATTATATTTTAATAGGTATTTAAAGTTCACAAGGGTCTTTTACTCTTCTATTGCTTATTAAATAAATACTCACAGTGAGGACAAGTTCATGGTCCCCATTTCCAGATGAAGAAACAAAGACCCATGGCTTTGAGAGCTTTGTACAAATTCTCCAGACTCAGAAATGACTTACCATGCCATTGCCGTTCAATGAAGTGCCGGTCCAGCGTGATTCCTCGCACCTGGCCGCCTTCCTCAAGCAAGCTAACTAAGAATGACAGCCACTGTTGATATTAATCTCTCAGTGATGGCAGGATACCAGCACGTGATGCTATCTCCATTATGAAATCTTAGCTGAGCCATGGGCTTTTTGTTTAAGGACTGCCTGGAACCACAGGCAATTCAGACACTGAAAACAGCAAATTGAAAACAAATTCTGTGGCTCTTACCATGAGTTTGCAAAAGTCATCTACACATGGGGAGTGAGTAATAAGTTTTTTACCGTCAGTTAGCAATGATGAGTCAGAGTACTGAATGGCAAACACTCCATTTCATTTTGAAATCAACTTTAATTTGTGTTTGGAGCCAGCTCTTTATACCTCTCATGCTTAGAATTAACCTGTGGACAGACACATAACAGGAGATTTTGCATAATATTCTTATGGGAACTTCAGTTTCTATCTTACTAACCATAAGGATTGGACCATGTGTTCTTTAAAGATCTTTCTTTTGTGCTGGTTACATTCTAAGTCTTGGTCCTTAGAATATAGTTAAATTTTACAACCTGAGATACTGTTGTATTTTTTAACAATTGAGTTGAGATCTCTTTGCCTTTTGAAAAATTGGTTCAAAACACTCTACCAGACACCATGGAAATTGAAAGCCCTTGCCAGTTTTCTGCAAATTCTGAGGAGGATGGAGTGTGAAAGAGGGGAGAGCTTTGTTCTCATGACCATTCCTATGTCCTCATTAAATGTATGACTTGCTTTGCCATCCTGCACATGGGGAGTCTGGTTTATCCTGCATTGCTGCAGACCAAAAATGATACAGCCATCTTTTTTCAAACTCCACACCAAAGGCCATTGGCCCAGGGTGTTTACCTTTCTGAACATTTTTATTTCTACTGCAGAGATGTTTACTTACCTCTTCTTTTAACCTTGCATCTAGCTGGTGCATGTCCCACAGCCTCACTTTCACCCTGAGAAATTTGCCAGGTATATTTCTTTGAAAATGTATGCCCTACTTTAGGGAAATTCTACAGCAAATTTTTAAGATATTAACATTTCCCTTCACTGCAAATCCATTTGGTACTTAACAAGAAGTGTGGACCCTGACAGCTGGTTGTTGAACAGATAAAACTTTCTGTGAACATTTCCATGTCATTAAATGTTCTTCCACAACATCATTTTTAATGACCATGGAACACTTAAATATACGCATGCTCTATAATTTATTTAACTGATCCTCGATTGTTGGACAATTAGGTTGGTTTTCAAAACTCATGCAGTTTCAGGATTTTGCAGTTTTTTAAAGCACTTGCAAATTTGATATGAGAAAAAAAAAAAAAGAAGCTGTCTCAGTGCTGTTTTGTTTATCTGAATGTCTTTTTCTTTACCAGTAAATGTAAATACCTTTCTCATTAATTGATCATTTAAATATTATTCCTTCAGCCTATCAGATGATCTTGTTGGCTCTGATTCCAACGTATGTACTCAATCTCTCTTCTTCTATAGCTCATCACTGCTGTCTCCCTAATCTGAACCGTTATTTCACGTGAACTGCTGAAATCTCCTTACTGTGTGACCTGCATTCACACTTGTCTTTCTGCAAGGCATTCTCTTTTTAAGAGATGGCTCGAAAAATGCTCACTCTTGAATGAGCCCTCATCCCACTTCTGCACAATCCAGACTCCTGAGGTGGACCTTCGAGGTTCTGACTGATCTGGCCCCTGCCTTGCTCACTAATCTATGGCCTCATCTTGCATTGCTCTGTCCCTTCATTCACTGTCCTTCTGCTGCACAGCTGTCTTTCTGTTAAAAAGGAAAAAACCATCAGGATCACTCCTGATTCATTGTCTTTATACTGGGTTAGCCAAAATGTCCATGCAGCCTTTCCGAAACATCTTATGGAAAAACCCCAATGAATATTTTGGCCAACCCCAAATTTTCTTTCCTTTTCATCTGAGTTATGTTCCCCACCCCCACGGCCAGGTCTTCATGTGACTGACTGCATCTTGTCTTTTGCATGTCTGCTCCAGTATTGCCTTTTCATGGAGAAATTTCCATATAATGGAAATGAGCCTTTTCTGCCTCCTGGGAGCTGGAGCAGCATGGACAAAGATGCTAAGATATATACATTTATGTGTGTGTGTGTGTGTGTGTGTGTGTGTGTGTGTGTGTGTATTTAGTTTGGTAGGCAAGAGAGGAGGGAGAAATAATGAGTGATGGAACTGGAGAAATAGTCAGAGGCCAGATAATACTAGGTCTTACAGGTCAGCTAACTAGTTTACTCTTTAGGAGCATCCATTATAGTTTCATCCAACCATAATTTATTTATGAATCATTCATTTAGAGCCTACTGTCTACCAGACTAGGATGGTAGACAGGGATGCAGAATTGTCTTTGCCTTTAAGGGGTTTGTCTTTGTAATTGGAGAACCGACAATACTCAATATCCCCAGAGCACATGTAAAAATCCGGAGCCAGGTTTTTTCCCCAAACTCTGGTAGACAGCGGTCCATTAAGGAGATGTCTCCTAAATAAAACGGTCAAGATACCTCAGATGCTTCTGACTGTAAGTCTCCTAACCTGAGTTCTGTTTTTCCCACAAGTTAACAGTTCCCCTAGTCATCTTTTATCAGATGCTTTAGATGAATATGCTAAAGCCGTTGGCTGAAGACTTAGATGAAAATCTCACCTAAAAATCCCATGGACACAAACATCAAGTATTTCCACCCAAAGGCTCCTTCCACCTCCAACAGTGGTGGAAAGAGGTGAGGAACTAGTGAGGGGATGGCTGTCAGGTCTCATCTTGCTCTCTTTGATAGGGGAAGAGGCCCTGCACATCAATGAGCAGGCTGTCTTATTGACTATATTTCTTCTCTCTGTGTCCTGGAGATGGAAAGTGTCAGTTCCCATCTCTTTGATCCATCACTGCAGCATGTTTGAGAAGAGATACAGAGCCTCTTCACGTTTCTTCCCCATCTCCTTTAATTATATTCAACAGAGAAAGACAAGTCTTATCTCCCCATAAGCAAGATGCTTTCACCATTACAAAACTGTTTGCTTACTCTTCTGGTTTGGGGGCAAAGCTCGGTTCTGTCATTTTTTTGACCCATCAAGGTTAAGTTGAATGTTTTTCTCTCTTTCTTTCTTTTTTTTTTTCTCTAACAAATAGGTGGAGCATTAATACAACTCGGAAAGTTTTTGGCTCAGTATAGATTGACTTTGGGCTACTGGCTACCTTGGATACCCTCCAAAGTTAATATGAATTGGGAACACTCATCTTCTTTTACTGAATGCACTCCTTACTTAAGCACGTCTTCTGGAGCAGGTGTTCTCATGGTTTTTATGGCACAAACATCTTTGACAATCTAGTTAAGCCTATGGAATCTCTCTGTAGCAGATGAAAGAAGACTGCAATCTTTGCCATTTCTTTCAACAAAACTGGGGAAATGTTTTGCCTTTCCTGGAAATTAGGTTGGCCTTACTGGTTCTTGTTAACCAAGAGAAAGGAATGAAGGTGATATTCCATGACACTTGAAGTGAGTTGCAAGCCTTGCTTCTTCTTCCTTGATCTCTCAGAACACTCTCTTCCTGAATACTACCTTGGGAGATGCTCCTCTCAGAACTCAGCTATAATGATGTGAGAAGCCCATGTTACAAGGTGAGGTTGATGGATAGACAGCCCCATCAGAACTCCCAGCTATTTTGGATGTCTAGCACGTCAATGGTTATTTTGAGTTGATAAATTTTAGGATAATTTGTTACCCAGCAGAAGCTAATCAGAACACTTTTTCAGAATAATCTTTTTAAGTGCATGAAACAAAACCAATAAAATTACAAAGAAATGAATTATATAAAAGTTACAAAATAATTAAAAATTTTTTTAAAGACATATGATGGCCAATAGGCACAGGGAAAGATGCTCAATGTCACTAATCATCAAGGAAATGCAAATCAAAACTACAATGGCGGGGCCTTACCTGGTGATCCATTGGTTTAGACTCCACATTTCCACTGTAGGGGCATAGGTTCGATCCCAGGTCAGGAAACTAGGATCCCACATGTTATACTGTAGCATAGCATTACCCACCCCACCCCCCCAATACAAAAAGGACAGTGAGATATCACTTCATACCTTCCAGAATGGCTACTATCAAAAAACAAACAAACAAACAAAGAACAATGCTTGTTGCAAATTTTTGCTATTTCAATGACAAAGATGTGGAGAAACAGGAATCTTGGTGCACCACTGGGGGGACTATAAATTGGTGCTGGCCTTGCTAGCCACCCTGGAAAACAGTACAGAGCATTCCTCAAAAAGTTAAAAATGAAATTACCATACAATCCAGCAATTCCATTTCTGATATTTTCTCAAAGAAAGTGAAAACACTAATATGAAAAGATATATGCATTCCTATGATCATTGAATTTTTTACAATTGCCAAGATATGGAAGCAACCGGGGTGTCCACTGATACATGAATACATAAAGAAAATGTGATATACACCCATATGCCACACACGCACACACTCAAAATGGATTGCTCAGTCATAAAAAGGAATAAAATCTTGTAATTTTTGACATCATATAGCAGTGTGTACCTAAATGATTTTTGATCATTTTGACTATTATTTTAATCTATATGTTCCCTAATAATTAAGTTTAAGGAAAGTATAAATGCTTTGTGAATATATGTCTCAGAAACTAGCAGAAAATAGCATATTTAATTAGTTAACAGTAAATTTATACCAGATCATCAGTGACTCCAAAAACTGGCTGATCATCAGTATTACCTACGTAATTTTTAATAAGTACAGATTTCCATATTCCAATCTAGTCTATTGAACTAGGGATGGGCCCAGGAATCCGTATTTTAGTATGCAAAACCCTCTATCCCAAGTAATTCTAATGTCTTCAGCCTGGCACTGACCTGGCTTTCAAAAGCACTGGCAATATAATAGTAACAACAACAATAATAATAAATGGATCAAGTAAGATCCCCTTATCTGAGCAATAAAAGCCCCCCAAAATTTGCCTTCAACTTCTCTGCCCTACTTTATCCACACCAGCTGCCTGGACTTCTCTTGGGCAATGTTTTGGCCATCTCTGTGATGTTTAATGTAGATCATTAGCTCATAGTGATTTTCTCATGTGTGAGAATCAAAGGCATCAGTTCTCATGTCTGTATTAGGTGACTCTGCTCCTCTGGCCACGGATAATGTGTTCAGTTATCTGATTAGCGGCATTCCCTAGGAGAATCTGACCTGGAAGTAGAGGAAGAGATCCAGTCCTTTTCTGGTGGTGAAAGAAGAAATATAAGGCTTCGAAACTGCTGCTGGTCATGTGTCCTGCTGAGCAGAGGAAAACATATGCAGAAGAAAGGATAAAACAGATTCACAGAGAAACTAGAGCAAGCATTCTGGAGGTGAGTTGGTTTCTCACTCTAATCGTTCCTGAGGTCATCAGCATGCTACAGTTTCCCTCGTCAGATGGCATGGCCTCCATCACTCTGATAAATTCCCCTTTCTGCAGAAGTGCATTCAAATGGGTTCTGTCTCTGAGGACCCAGAATATGCTGAAAACTAAAATCGTTCCTTTCCCCACATCTCAACTCAAAGTAATAGTCCCTTAAAATACCCCTCTCCCTTCTCTTCCCTTGCTTACCGGTCCAGTCTGTTCTAACAGCTTAAGCCTACACTGAAATCTAGCCTGCTTTATCTTCCCCAGCACTCATCATATGTACCCCCAAAATTGGCAGACGTAGCATCCTGTTCTGTATCTTGCACTGACTCATTATTGTCTCAAATTCAACTACTGTTATTTTTTAGGTGTTACTTAACTATGCCATTTTATGCCCGGAAAGAACATTAGAGATTTCTAATCCAATCCCCTCATTTACACAGGAGACAATGACTTCCCCAGAATCATACAGTATTTCACAAAATAAGTTTTGCTTGACAACAACACTGACAAATAAAAAGGTATTCATGCTTAAAGCAAGTTACAAAGAGGTTCATCTTCTACATCTTTTAACAAACGATGCTGCACATAAGCATAGCCAAGTTTCTGAGAAATCCTACAGAAAAACAAACATTGTTTGAATGGTTTCAACCCTATTCTCTGGAAATTTAAATATAGACATATTATTTCACCAAATACCTATTAGTTTTCTGTTGAACAAGTGTTCCTTGGAACGTGAAAGTGAAAGTCACTCAGCCATATCCAACTCTTTGCAACCCCATGGACTATAGTCCTCTAGGCTTCTTTGTCCATGGGGATCCTCCAGGCAAGAATACTAGAATGGGTAGCTGTTCCTTTCTCCAGGGAATCTTCCCAACCCAGGAATCCAACCCAGAACTTCTGCATTGTAGGCAGATTCTTTACCATCTGAGCCACCAGGCAAGCTTACTTCTTGGAATACACTTTGGTAAATTCTTTTTTTTTTTAAATCTCCTTGTCCCAAACCTAACAATACCTCAAGAACAAGTTTGATCATTCTTTCCTACCACAATTGGTTTGGTCATTCTTTCCTGCCACAGATGGATAAGTAAAACCATAACCTTTTTCCATTTTTTTCTTAATATAAATGGTTTTAACTATTTCTCCTTCTAGTTTTAACTTTTTATTCTATTAAAGTAACATATTCTGGTATCTGTCTATAGTTAAAATCTATAGAAAAATACAGCCACTCCAACTCCATGATCAAATTCAGAGTGACAGTCTATCTTTCCATCTTTCTTCTAGCAGAGTGAGGGAGACAGATCTTTAGCTTGTGGACTAGTGTCGTGGCTGACAGCTTAGTAAGGATATCTTAAAAGTGAAAGGGATCTTAGAAATAACATAGTTAAACATCTTTATCTTCCAGAAGCAGAGGTTAATTTCCAGATAGCAAGGTGACTTTTCCAAGATCACCCAGAGAGTTTTGCTTAGAGGCAAGATTCAGAGCTGGGCCTTTAGCTTCCCACACCTGTGTCCTTTCAACTAAATTCTTTCATGCTCACCGTTCATTCAAGGGCTGTGGGTGGGCTGTTTGGGTACTTCCTCTTCTTTTTCTTGCCTGTTTATTTCTCTTGCCCCCCCCTTCCCTCCCCTTTTTTCTTTTGCTCCTCTGCTGCTTCCTCCTTTTCTTCCCCATCTTCCTTCATCCCCTCTTTTTCTCCTTCTTCCTCTGTTGTTTTTCTGAAACAGCAATCCCCATGACATATTAAACAAAATTAAAATTTCTCTATTACTAAGAAAATCTTCACATGATTAAAAAGCAATTAAGTATTGGTTCTTAGATATGTTCTCCTTCCAAGACCTCTCTGAGAGCTTATGAATGCAACAGGCCTTCCAGTTGGGAAGAGTACCGCCAAGCACATACCATCAGGGCTCTGCGCACACTTTTAGGGGTTCAGGGCCTTCCCTCGTGGCTTGGACAGTAGAGAATCTGCCTGCAGTGCAGGAGACCATATTCAATCCCTGGTTCAGGAAGATCCCTTGGAGAAGGAACTGGCAACCCACTCCAGTATTCTTGCTGGGAAATCCCATGGACAGAGGAGGCTGGCAGTCCATAGTCCATGGGGTCCCAAAAGAGTCAGGCAAGGCTTGGCAACTAAACAACAACCAACTTATCCATGCAGAATATACCAGTGCTTCCTTTCTGCTGCACACTAACTATTCAAGAATCTTGTAAAAATGAACATACTTAAACCCACCTACTTTGTCATCTCCACCCTAAAAGGAATAGGAAGATAAGAGTGATCAATACAGGTATTAATACTGAAGTTGTAAATCTAGTAAGTTGTAGAGCTATATCTTCAGATTCTCAAGTCGTTTCGTTTCAATCATATTTCATAGTCAAGTGGTTAGAAAGCCTTTCTCTCTCTTGCTTCCTCTCTCTAAAGCACACACACACATTACACATCACACACATGGATGTGTATATATATACAGTAAAGAAAAAAAAAATCCAAAGCATTGATAAAAGCTTTGCAATGATAAGAAAATAAAAGGAAAAACTTTTTAACACTGATTTTTTTTAAGTAATTTTTTGTTTACACCATTGAAGTTGAGACTCTGGATTTGTAGGAACATGATTCTGCCACAGATTTTGTATATTTTCTTTGACAAGTTACTTAACATCACAGAGCCCCAGATTCTATTTTTGTTAAATAATTACTTATGAGACAGAAAGTTTAGATTTTATTTTAGAATGCCTGTGTATCTTGGAATCATGGATGACATGGCAACAAACTATAAAACACAATCACTCTCATTGTGGTTCCAATCCTTGATGATTCCCTCTGGTTCCTCCTTCCCTTCTGCTTTTGTTGTTGTTTGTCTATGGCCTTGTGGGCAGATGGGATCTGAACCTCCTTAATGTGCCTGCTCTTGTGAAGCCAGGAAGTTACATCACATAAAGAAGATAAACAGAAGCACATGCAATTTAAGGTCTGTGAAGTTTCACACATTGCCATTCTTCCCTACAATCAAGTTAATCTCCAGTCTGCAATGGGAAAACCCCATCCCAATCTTAAAAAGAACAAATTTGCTGTTTCTAGGACCTTATTAATTTGGCTAGATGCATAGAGTGGTCACAGGCCTTATCAATTTAAGATGGATATTGATGATTGAGGGCAGGAGGAGAAGGAGACAACAGAGGATGAGATGGTTGGATGGCATCCCTGACTCGATGGACATGAGTTTGAGCAAGCTCTGGGAGTTGGTGATGGACAGGATGGCCTGGCGTGCTGCAGTCTATGGGGTCACAAAGAGTCGGACATGAGTAAGTGACTGAACTGATTAATATTTACTTCAGAAACACTGAGGGAAACTTTGTCTTGCTAGGTATATAAGTCATTATAGTGAATAAAATTGCAGTAAGAGATCACAGCACCATATCCTATCAATGTCCATAAGAACATCATTGTCATATTCTTGTTGAAGTACGATCCTTATAGTTACTAAGGAAAACCAATACTCATTGGTTACTTATCCCGACCAATTCACTGGGATTAAAAGTGTAATTCATTTGACATTATCTCATGTAGAGCTCCATAGTAGCTCCGTATGATTGGTACTAATATGACTACTGGTTTTAGACCAGGAAATTAAGAATTAGAAAGGATAAGTAAGTGTTAGTAAGTGGTAAAGAAAACCAATTTTTAAAAAAAATTTTTGTTTTGATGAAATGTAGTTGATTTACAATGTTGTGTTAATTTCTGCTGTAGAGCAAAGTGATTCAGTTATACATACATATATATATATATATATGTGTATATATATATATATATATATATTCTTTTTCATGTTATTTTCCATTATGGTTTATCACAGGATATTGAATATAGTTCCCAGTGCAATACAATAAGACCTTGTTGTTATCCATTCTATATATAATAATTTGTATCTGCTAGCTAATCCCAAACTCCCAATCCTTTCCCCACTTCCCTTGGCAATCACAAGTCTGTTCTCTATGTCTATAAGTCTGAAGAAAACCAGTTTAAGCTGGAAGACTGCAAATACTGTGCATATAACCAGGCATATTCTGTTTCAGTTGTTCAGTTCAGTTCAGTCACTTGGTCATGTCCAGCTCTTTGCGACCCCATGGACTGTAGAACACCAGGCTTCCTTGTCCATTACCAACTCCTGGAAATTGCTCAAACTCATGTCCATTGAGTCGGTGATGCCATCCAACCACCTCATCCTCTGTCATCCCCTTCTCCTCCTGCCTTCAGTCTCTCCCAGCATCAGGGTCTTTTCAAGTGAGTCAGTTCTTTGCATCAGGTGGCTAAAGTATTGGAGGTTCAGCTTCAGCATCAGTCCTTCCAATGAATATTCAGGACTGATTTCCTTTAGGATTGACTGGTTTGATCTCCTAGCAGTCCAAGGGACTCTCAAGAATCTTCTCCAACACTACAGTTCAAAAGCATCAATTCTTTGATGCTCAGCTTTCTTTATGGTTCAATTGTACTTAATTATATAGTTCACACTAGAGTGCATACATAAAGGTATGCATTCACTTATTGTGTCATTCGATTGATGCATAATTTGGCTCAGTCTAACATTCTGTTTGTGCCACATATAAATGTTTTGCCACAGTGATCTTTATAAGCACTTATTTAAGAGTCAAGAACTCAATCTGGGTGTGGTAGGTTTTTTGCAAAAAGACAGTAATCTTTCCTTACCCACTTCTTTGCCAGGTGATTTTGCAGCATTTTTCATCAAGAAGTAGGGTCTGTTTGCACCCCCCTTGAACTTGAGCTGGCTTTGTGACTTTATGTGGGCAATTAATGTATCAGAAAGTATGTTGCGCCAGTTCTAAGTACCAAAAGTCCTCATACACTTCCATTTTCTTTAAGTCCTCTGCCCCTGACCCAGGAACAACCTGGGATTCTCTGCAAGATAAGAGCCATGTGGCCTAGTCATCCTTGTAGCACAAGGCAACGGTCAACCACTATCAAATGAGCATGCGGCTTTAGATTGGTGCCTCTCTGCCCGAGCTGCCAGTTGACCAGAGAGACATGAGTAAACCCGGCTGAGATCAGTCAGACTTAACTAGTTCAAACAGAGCTGCCTAATTAATCCATAGACTCATCAGCAATATGACATAGTTATTGGTTGTTTTCTGGGATCAGTTTTCTTAGAACAGCTTTTTGTACAACTAAGAGATAAGTTAGACATCAAGAGAGGAACAGGAACAGCACTTTTTTTTTTCATGTTGCCTATTTCATTTTTGCATCATTCATTCATTCGATAATCATCTGACAAAGGCCTACTCTGAGTCTGCATCTACAATAGACCGAGCAAGAAATAGGAATCTGGGACTTTAAATATGGTCTATTATAATGAGGCATCTGTTTACTTTAGAGCCAGCTAGAGAAAGCAGGGCGCGATGGTGCTTTCTTTAACATAAAGCACTTTTGTCATCTGGCATTAAAAGAGACTTGCTGACTTTATTAAGTCTTGGCTGTTCAGACCAAAACCCTGCTCACCAATTCAATACCTGTGTTTCTTCATCATTGGTCCAGCTGTAATTTGGTTTATTTAGCTGCATCTCTTGCACATTTCCTAGTGCCTATTTCTGTCCTCTTAGACTTCGATCAATACAGAGAAATTCTTTTTTTTTTTTTTAACTTCTCTTCCATTTGACCTACTTTATTTTGTCCTAGTTCTTAATTCAGAAGCTCCCTGTGACCTGTCTTATCACTACTTAAATGCCTCAGTTTACCCACAAAGTTATAACATGATAAATAGCATCCACCTCTCACTGCCTGCCAGAATACTTTCCTTATAGTGTCTTTGAGACATAAAACACAAAAAATGATGATGGCGAGGAACTTGGCAGATATAAAAGAGCTATAAATATACATGCTAAATCATAAATCAATACCAATAATAAATTGCATTCAAGTGCTATTTAATTCTTTGCGATCATCAATAAAGATATAAAAAGTTCATCCTCAACACCTTCTCTGTGGTTACCCTCTCAGCACCTCCAAACAGTTGTCTGCACAATTAGTCATAATTCTGTTTGCTCTCTCCCTGATAGACTGCTTTGGTTTGCTTCATCTCACTCTGGAAGCATTTTACTATGGAATATCATTTTTAGGCTGGTGTAGAGGAGAGGCTGCTCCCACCCCGCTCCACACACACACACACAACCAGTTAGAAAATTTGTGTATCAAAATTTATGCTAGTGACGTGCAAACCCAGAGTGTCTTCCTGTTTCCTGATTAGCTAATCCTCCATGGACCAGGGAGCTTGTGGTTAGTTCCGGTGGGAGTTAAGCAGGAAGCAGACCACCCACTAAAGCCTACCCTAACCTGTTCCTTTCCACCCTCACTCCAGTGCCCCTTTTCTCCTGAAAACCCTCTTCCTTGGTTCATAATTAGACTCTGCAACCTCCAGGCCTCTCCTGAAAAGTGATGATCTACTAAAAATACAGCCCTGTAGGAATATGTTCAACTTCTATTTCTGTTATTTTTTTACACCAGTTTCAGATGAACAAAGCAGTGAAACAAAGGGGGAGAGAAAGTGCTGTGATTGCGAAGATGGAACATTGTCACATACTTTGTTCATTTTAATTATACAGACTCTTGATTTAGCAGGAGCCGAAGGATACTGCTAAAGAAAGGCTTTCACAGATCTCCCTTCTTTTGATATTTCCCACTTAAAGCCTCTTCCAATGACCCTGAACCTAAATATCTTTTTTTTGTAATCCTGAAAACCCCTACATCTCTGTATAGTCCATGAAACAAGCTGCTTTTATGGTATGGGGAAGGCTGGACATAATTGGAACATTCTGCTAATGAGACCTACTTCCGTCACTCTGCTGACTGTCTCATGGCATTTAAGATGGGCCTCCTAAAACTGGGTTATGAAAATGAGGGTGGGACAGGAGGAGGGCTGTGTGGAGGACTCCTGCGTACATTAAGACTTCTCAGTCTTCAGAAGTAGATAAACAAAGCTAGAACACATATGTGGAGAGAAAAAACAAAAGCCTTGCTTGTGTGAAAAACTAAAATCTGGATTTTTCTACTCCCCACCCACATGCTTGATATTTAGCAACTACTATTTTAAAATCTGTCTTGTGATAATGCATAAATGAATTTTTCCCCCTTTGGTAAAGTTGTTGTTTAGTCGCTAAGTCATGTCCTTTTCTTGTGCGCCCTCATGGACTGTAGCAGCCAGGCTCCTCTGTCCATGGGGATTTCCCAAGCAAGAATACTGGAGAGGGTTACCATTTCCTTCTCCAGAGGATCTTTCCAACTCAAGGATCAAACCCACATTTCGTGCATTGGCCAGCAAATTCTTTGGGGGTGATGTTAGTTACCATTTGTTTAATGTGTATCAACCCACTCCAGTATTCTTGCCTGGAGAATCCCAGGGACAGAGGCACCTGGTGGGCTGCCGTCTATGGGCTGGCACAGAGTCGGACACGACTGAAGCGACTGAGCAGCAGCAGCAGCAGCAGCATGTATCAGATATGCTAGTAAAATCATATATCAAATAGCTTATTTAATCTGCCTAAAATAGTTATGAAGTGGCACTAATTTTCCCTGTTTTATACATAAAAAAATATTGAGGCTTCCATTGGTTCAATAACACAGTAAAGGTCATACAGCTTGACTACTTTAAAAGTCACGCAAGGTACATAGATGAGTCCAGATTTGAACCTAGGATGCTTCAGTTAAAAGTCTAAACCTTTAGCCACAACACGCCCACCTGAGGACCTGTTAATATAAAGGCAGAGTCAATTTCATGATTCATTCCTTCAATAAATTTTATTTAACTTTTAATGAAAGAACAGTCCAATACTAGACAGCAAGGATCTTAACAGGTGAAGCAATCACAATATCCTTTCAGATTGTTGACAGTCTAGAGCCGAAAAAACATATTTACAGAAAGCTTCTTCTTATGATAAAGTATGTTAATTGTTAGGTTGATGGTACTCAAAGAGGCAGTTTCAAGAGCAGAGAGATTGAAGTAACTGGGCCAAGAACAGCTTCAGGGTGGAGTTCCACAATATCTGACTGTGCCTTTCTACTTTTCACTGCATCCCTGGGGCCTGCGTGGCCTGGTACATAGTTGGTGCTCAGTAAACATGAGTTGAATGAATGAAGGGATAAATGGGGAAATGAATATGTGACTGAGTGAGTACATGAATATAATTTTCAAGTGGAAACTTGAAAGAAGCTTAGATATTTTCGCTAGGAAAATTGAACCATTAAACTCTAGAATATTAATTGGAAGCCACTGAATATTTTTAACCAGTGGAGAGAAATCATCAGATAAGTATTTTTGAAAGATCACTGTGGCAGTAGAGAATGAATGGAAGGGAAGGTAAAGAGATGGTAGCAGATCTCAGCAGATTTTATTTTGTTTTATTTTTTTTTGGCCATGCTGCACACCTTATGGGATCTTAGTTCCCTGACCAGGGACTGAATCTGAGGCCATGGCAGTGAAAGTACTGAGTTCTAAACACTAGACCACAGAGGAACTCCCAACAGCAAGCAAGTCAGTCTCTATGTACAAAATTGTAGTTTATTTGCCTTTCATTGAATTGAAATGATAAAAAGCAAATCAAAGAAAAACACTATTTTTAGGACTCATAGTCTAATGTTCCAGTAAGCTCTTTTTTTCTCACACTTTATTGGACCACCTAGAGTAACTCATGTGGATCAGTTATTTCCATAAATGTAGTGCTATGATCTTGGCTGTGTCAATTAGCTTCATTTGCCTTATGATCTGTAAAATGGGTATATTGATCTCCACATGGCAAAGTAGTGAGCACTGAAGTTCAATAGCGTTTATGAAAATAATTGATAAGCTATGGAGTGATGATTTTAGTTATTGTCACTATAATTACTATCATTAATATAAATGCCAGTGTGGGTGTTAAAGTTGGGGGATAATTATCACTAGCACTGGTACCCCAGATTTCTGTGTTGGCAGTCTGCCAGAACAATGGAGGTCATCATCTTCAAGTCTGAAAGGAAAGAGCTAAGATTGATTTGTTATCCTTGAGGCCGAACAGCATGCAGCACAGAGTGAATGCTAAATAAATTCTCTTTACTGAGGTCATTGATATCTGAAATCCCCTCTCTCTTCTTGTCCAAGAATTCCTCAACCTTATGACTTCCCTTCACTTTGCCCCACGCCCAATTTCCACTCTCCCATTTTCCTACACACAGGAAAAAAGATACCAGGACTACCTGAAGAATCCTTTTCATGTCGGATAACTGCCAAAATGGGGACCTAATTAAAAAGCAGTTAACTATATGTTTAAAAATGATGTGTGTATCTACAAACACACATGTATATCTGACAAAGAATAAGCTAACTGGAAATTCATTGCTATAAATTGTTGGCCAAATCTCTCATCAGATTTCATTTATCTCTGATAATTTCTTCATCTGAAATGAAAGACTTTATTTATTTCTGTCCACTCTCTGGCACAGTCTACTGAATTCCATCATCTACCCAGTCACACATTGATTAGGTTATACCAAACCACCGCAATTAATTTATGGGGGCCTTTATTTATTTATTTTTTACCTCTCAGTCCCCGGTGACACATAAAGATACATTAGCCCTTTCACATCTTTGCTGGCACTTGCTTCCTCCCTAGCTCTCTTTCAGTTGCAAGAATGATTGTATCTGTTCATAAGTCTATAAAACGGATATTTGATTTGATTTAGATGGAGACTCACTGAGCTAATTTCGTTATGATTAACTATCTGAGTTTTGTACTTTTTGTGATTCTGAACAACTATAATCCAATTTGTCAGTGAATAGAGCTTCCGGCCACATCAGCAGGTCATTTTTGGTAGGAAAGGGAAAGGAAGTTTGCTTTAGGCAGAGTCGGCTTCATTGGCACGCTTGTATACCTACTCTGCACACAACAGTACCAGGCGCTGGGAATAGAAAGACGAGATACATGCAGCCTTTTTCTTTAAAGAACCCTCCATTCCAAAGGGAAGACAGATGAATGCAATGGCTGTAATATGTACAAGTGGCTCATCTGTAGAGAATGTCTGCCAAAGCAGGAGATGCAGGTTTGATCCCTGGGTCAGGAAGGTCTCCTGGAGAAGGAAACCACAACCCGTTTCAGTGTTCTTGCCTGGGAAATCCCATAGATAGAACAGCCTGGTGGGCTACAGTCCATGGGGTCACAGAAGAGTCAGTCCCGACTCAGCAACTAAATAACAACAGTATGAATGAGGATTCGCAGAGAAGAAACTCATTCACTCATTCATTCATTTGTTCATTTGCCCAGTATCTCAAGAGGGCTAACTATGTGTCAAACAAAATGATGTTTTGTCCAGATATGAGATCAGGAAAGATTTTGAAGACAGAAGAAGACCTGAGCATTATTTCAAAGGGCGAAGAGAACTTTAATAGTTGGACACTATGGCAGATAATTGACAAAACGTGGCCTGCAATTGATCCTAACGTCTACTTTTTCTCCTATCTTGTCCTTCCCAACCATGGACTTGGGATGGCCACCTGATCTTGCTTTGGCCAAGTGAATACAGAAGAATAATGCTGTGTCAGTTCCAAGTTTCAATCTCAAGAGGAACTTGCTTCCTTCCATCCTCTCTAGGGAATCCTGAGATTCCCTAGAATCCATGCATGCATGCATGCTAAGTCACTTCAGTGGTATCCGACTCTTCGCAACCCTATGGACTGTAGCCAGCCAGGATCCTCTGTCCATGGGATTCTTCAGGCAAGAATACTGGAGTGGGCTGCCATTTTCTACTCCATGGCATCTTCCTGACCCAGGAATTGAAGCTGCATCTCTTATGTCTCCTGGATTGGCAGGTGGGTTCTTTACCACTAGTGCCACCTGGGAAGCCCCAAGATAACCTTACAAATGAGTATATGCCTGTCCACAGGATGATGACAGCTATGTGGCTCAGTCACTCCTGATGATAGCCACCCGGCTCCAGAAGCAGAGAGACTAGCTACAGAACTAGTCAGTAATCCCAGCTGAGACCAGAAGAGCCATCCAGGTCAGTTCATTCCAAATTTCTAACACAGAGAATCATGAAACAAATAAATGAGTGTTGTTTCAAGCCACTAAATTTTGAAAGGGATTGCAATGCTGCAGAAATTTAATAATTAAACATCACCTACCAGAGGGTAGAAATAACATATGCAGGAGCACTGAGGCAGGAATTACCAAGAGAACCTCATGTCTGTGAGAGGTTCAATGTCCTCATTAACACCATTCAAGCTACAAATGATGGGAATCCAATTCAAGCCAGTTTGAGGCAATAAGAAAATTTATCGGTTCTCATAGCTGGGAATTGCAAGGGATGGAAACAGCTTCAGAAATAATTGGATCTAGGTTTTCAAATGATGCCATCAAGACCCTATTCATCCACACCCAGTGCTATGGTCATCTTGACAACCAAATGGTTACTATATTCTCTTCCCGTAGTGTGAAGAGGACCATAGGAAGCTTCAGGCTTCCACTGTCCCCCCTGTTAGTTCCAGAATGAACCTCTCACACTCACTATGCATACCGGACTTCTAACAGGGCTCTGATTTGCTCTGGCTGCAGAGGAGGTAGGGCAAAATTCACAAGACTGCAGGGAGGAGGAAGAGTTTCCAAAATGAAAAGATGTATGCTATCACCAGAAAAGAAGTTTGGAAGAAAGACTGTGAGGAATTAAAAACAGCAGCCTTCCTCTTAGCTAATAGTTTTTCAATGTCAGGCAATAGAATGCCCATCTCCAGCTGATTTATATAATAAATGAACTATAAGCGAAGTTTGCTGTATCATATAATAATACAGTCATTTCTAGTTTTTTTTTAATTGTGCTTCACAGATATTGCAGTTTTTACAAATCAAAAGTTTGTGGCAACCCTGTTTATAGCAAGTTTATCAGCACCATTCTATCCAACAGCATCTCCTCACTTCCTATGTTCCTCATGATAGCAAGACTGGCCAGAGCGCCTCCCAGCCTCACACCTCCAAGTTACAGAATCTGCAGAAAGAGACAGAATCAATTTTGTCTACTAGCCTTGCAAGCAAAAATCCTAACATCCAATCTGCAATGACAGGCTTAAATCATATACCCAACGAGAAAACAATGACTGTGGTCCAGAATCACAGGGGGAAGGAACCACAAACGGAAACTTGGACTAATGGGGAGTGGAGAAATGGAAAGTTACAAGTCAGATAAACATGCTAATTGTTTCCACTGCAGTCAGAATTGCTGGGGAATAAAACCCAGGAGAAAGGGGATAAGAAATGAAGTTCTGGAACAAGTCCTTCAGTCAGAGCCTGAAGGACTTTGAAGTCCATACCTGGAATTCCCTGAGTTAGTCTATACCTTCCTAGGATTCCTTTGAGATGCCAGCACCAGGTGAGCATGGATTATACTTCATCCTCTGTCAGCCTTCATCCATTTCTTCATCCATCTGCCCAGCTAGCATATCTGTTGTTGTGTGTACCTATTGCAGCCAATAGACTGAAGTACTGATGGTACAGGCTTCCCAGTTGACTCAGGATTAAAGAATCTGCCTGCCAAGCAGGAAATGTGGGTTCAATCCCTGAGTTGGGAAAATCCCCTGGAGAAGGAAATGGCAGTCCACTTCCTGCTTGGGAAATCCCATGGGATCGCAAAAAAGTCAGACATGACTTAGCAACAACAAGAACAACTGATGGTAGGAGCTCACAGTTCAGTAGAGAAATAAATACTTAAGAGAGTGTTTGCAATAATTATCAAAAGTGCAGAGTTTCTTGTGTGTGATAGTATTCTGTTTATATTCTGGGGAGGGTAAGAGTCAATGGGACTGTAACATAAATTTATGGTGAATGTGCCCCCACAATGTCAGAGACAATGTCTATGATTGATTGATGAAGTTAAGATTCACCTCTTGGCTTAATTTGCATCATTTTACTGAATTTTCAAACACCTCATGAGGTTGACATTATTATCAGGGTAGCTGGTGAGGAAATGGAAGCTCAGGGAAGTGAAGTAACATGCCTCAAAACACTGAGGCAAAAATAAGAAATTAATTCTGACTGAATCCAAAGCATGTGATTCCAATCACTACCTTAGATATCACTTTGTATTGGGGCCTCAGATCTTCACAGATATTCCAGGGACACATAGTCACCTGGCCTTAAAAAAATAAGGCAAAAATACTTCAAATATCTGTAGCATATGTTATAGCTTTTCTAATGGTTTCTCCATTATTTTTGTGTTGGGATGAAGTTGCTGGTTCTTCTTTTCTCATGAGCTATAAATTTCTGCTTCCATTGGACCAGCTTTGGGGAATATTTTTTCACCCTATCCTGTGATACCTGCTTGTTCTGCAGTGGATCAACTTTGATGTGGAAGCTAATTTTCTTTTTCCATCTGGATTTCTAAAAAGAGTAATGAAACAAAAAATAATCTCAAGACAGCCTTGTATATGGATAAATGACTTTGATGAAGAATCAGGTGATAAAAGGGATTTTTTTGCACACACACGCACACACACATAGACTTCAACCACCTTGCAGGTTTCTTGGTCTGCCTTTGTCCCATTTATTCTCTATCTGCCTATCTTCTTTATTTTCTATTTTTTACATTCACTCCATAGTTTCTGTCCAAATGAGTTTAGCTGTTTCTTTGTTTCCTAGGCTCTTATAAGCCCATGTCTTCAGGATGACATCAACCCTCCGGAAAGCTCCACAAGGTATTTTCCTAAACAAAGACAGTCTTCTCTTTAAAAGGATTTCTGATGCCAATTTAAAAAAATATTTTTTCATCCCACTTTTCTCCCCAAGGCTCAGATTAATAACATGACATCTGACATACGGAGGCAATGTGGGAAGTGATACCCTGGTGTACTGAGACAGGTTGTAAGGCTAAACTCCATAGAGTCAGTGAAATGAGGCATTTTCTGTGAGCCTTGGAAAAACTTATCCTAGATGCACTTCAGAGGACCCAACTTATCTTTCTGATATTATCTGGTGGTAATGTCCTGCAGAAGGTGGGGGCAAGTCCATGTCTAATTGAGTCTGCACCTCTAACACTAACAAAGAATCTAGTGCAGTTTACAGTGTTCAGTAACTTTTATCAGATCAAACTTAATTTAACAAAATAAGATACAATTATTACATGAAATGTAAGCTAAATAACTTTTTTCTTACATTTTTTATTGATTTCTTCTCTCTCCAAATTTATTAAATAACTTTTGGAGTTTTTTGGTTTCTTTTCTTGCTTTTTATTTATTTATTTATTTATTTTGAGTTAGAACATTATATCGTTTTCAATGATTTCTAACAATTTTTATTTAAAATTTTTTAATTATTTTATTGAAGTGTGATTTACAATGTTATATTAGTTTCAGGTGTAAAATATAGTGATTTGATATTTTTATAGATTACATATCATTTAAAGTTATTTTAAAATATTGGTATATTCTGTGGTGGACATTAGATTGTTGCATCTTAATTTATTTTATATCTCTTCTGTACATGTTACTACACTTGCTCTATTTTGCCAATCTTCCTGTTTCCCCACCCCCTTGGCAAACTAGCTTGTATCTGTGAGTCTTTTCTGTTCTGTTATATTCACTTGTATTTTTTTTTAATATTCCACATATAAGTGAAAATATACAGTATTTGTCTTTCTCTGATTTACTTCAGTAAGCATAAAACGCTCCAGTTTCATCAGTGTTCAATTGTATATATATATACATCTTCTTTATCCATGTATCTGTTGATGAACACTTAGGTTACTTCCACATCTTGGCTATTGTAAATAATACTGCTACAATCATTGGGGTGCATATATCTTTTTTAATTAGGGTTTTCTTTTTTTGTTTTTGGATATATATCCAGTAATGGAATTGTTGGATTATATGGAAGTTCTATTTTTAATTGTTTGAGGAAACTCTATACCGTTTACCTTAGTGGCTTACATTCCCAAACAAAAGTGAACAAAGACTCCTCCTGTCTTTTTGACTATTGCCATTCTGACAGCTGTGAGGTGATATCTCATTGTGGTTTTGATTTGCATTTCTCTAATGATTTGGCCACCTCATGCGAAGAGTTGACTCATTGGAAGAGATCCTGATGCTGGGAAGGATTGGGGCAGGAATAGAAGGGGACGACAGAGGATGAGATGGTTGGATGGCATCACCGACTCCATGGACATGAGTTTGAGTAAACTCCGGGAGTTGGTGATGGACAGGGAGGCCTGGCATGCTATGATTCATGGGGTTGCAAAGAGTCGGACATGACTGGGCAACTGAACTGAACTGAACTGAATGATTAGTGATGTTGAACATCTTTTCATGTGCCTGTTGACCTTCAGTATGTCATCTTTGGAAAAGGTATATTCAGATATTTTGCTCATTTTTAATTGGGTTGTTTGTTTTCTTGATATTGAGTTGTAAGAGTTCTTTATATTTTGATATTAACCATTTATCAGACATAACATTTGCAAATATCTTCTCCCATTCAGTAGGTTGCCTTTTTGTTTTGTTGATGGTTTCTTTCACTGTGCAAAAACTTTTAAGTGTAATTAGGTCCCATTTGTTTATTTGGCTTTTGTTTTCCTTGCCTGAGGAGACATATCCAAAGATATTGCTAAAACTTATATTGAAGCATATACTACCTATGTTCTCTTCTAGGAGTTTAGGTTTCCAGTCTTACATTTAGGTTTTTAATCCACTTTAAATTTACGTTTGTATATGATATTATAAAATGTTCTAATTTCATTATTTTACATGCAGTTGTCCAGGTTTCCCATCACCACTTATTGAAAAGAATGTCTTTTCCTCATTTTATGTTTTTGCTTACACTGTTGTAGACTAATTGACCTTATATGCATGGGTTTATTTCTGGACTCTTTATTCTGTTCCATTGATCTATGCGTATGTTTTTGTACCAGTACCATAGTATAGCTTTGTAATATAACCTGAAATCAGAAAATGTGACATTTTCATCTTTTTTTTTTTTTTTCATTTTTCTCATATACAGTCTGTTGTGGTTCCATACATATTTTAAGGTTATTTTTCTACTTCCGTGAAAAACATCATGGGTACTTAGGTAAATATTGCATTAAATCTGTAGATTGCTTTGGGTAGTTTTGACTTTTAACAGTATTGATTCTTTTAATCCATGAACATTGGATATCTTTTCATTTCTTTGTATCATCTCCTGTGTCCTTCTTCAGTGTTTTATAGTTTTCAGAGTATTGGTCTTTCACTTCCTTGTTTAGATTTACTCAGTTATTTTATTCTTTATGATGCAACTTTAAATGAGATTTTTTTTTGCTTTCTCTTTCTAATAGTTAATTACTAGTGTATAGAAAAGCAAGAGTTCTATAATATTGTATCCTGCAATTTTACTGAATTCATTTATTAGTTCTAATAGTTTTTTGGTGGAGATTTTAATCTGCCTGCCAATGCAGGAGATGTGGGTTTGATCCCTGGGTTGGGAAGATCTTTTGGAGGAGGAAATGTCAATCTACTACAATATTCTTTGCCTGGAAAATTCCATGGACAGAGGAGTCTGGCAGACTCCAATCTAATGGAGTTGCAAAGAGTTGGACACAACTGAGCACGCTATGCACATGCTTTTAGGTTTTCTATATATAATATCGTGTCAACTGCAAATAGTGACAGTTTTACCTCTTCCTTTCTAGTTTGGGTGACTTTTATCTCTTTCATGTTGGATTGTTGTGGCTAGGAAGTTTAATACTATGTATGTTAATTAGAAATGGAGAGAATGGGCATTGTTGTCTTTTTTTCTGATTATAGAGGAAAAGTTTGCAGTTTTCAACACTGAGTAGAATGTTAGCTATAGGTTTGTCATAAATGAACTTTATTATGTTGATATATATTCTCTCTAGACAAACTTTATTGAAAGGTTTTATGATGAATGGATATTGGATGTTGTCAGTATTTTTTTCTGAACCTATCACGATAATCATGTGATTTTTATGCTTTCGTTTGTTAACATGATATGTCACATTGATTGATTTGCAGATTTTGATTCATTCTTGCATGGCTTTAATGAAACCCACTTGATCATGGTGTATGATGCTTTTCATATATTATTGAATAGCCTTTGTTAATATTTAGTTGGTGATTTTTTTTCATTATATTCATCAGAGTTATTAGCCTGTATTTTTTTCTGTACTGTGTTTTTCTGGTTTTGGTATCATGGTAATGTTAGCCTTGTAGAATGAGTTTTGGAGTGTTTCCTCTCCTTCAATTTTTTAAAATAGTTTGAGAAATGTAATTATTAACTCTTCTTCTTTGGTAGAATTCCCTTGTGAAGCTGTCTGGTCCTGGACTTTTATTTGTTAGGAATTTTTTGATCACTGGTTAAATTTTAATACAAGTAATTCATTTGTTTATATTATGGATTTCTTTAGTCATTTGATTCAGTCATGAGCAATAGAATGTTTTTACAAATTTATCCATTTAGCCTATGTTATTCAGTTTGTTGACATATGTTTCTAGTAGTCTCTTATTTTTGTATGTTGTTGATAACTACTGTAATTTCTACTCGTTCATATCTTACTTTGTTTATGTGAGTTCCTCTCTCTCTTTAATGAGCTTGGCTAAAAGTTCAAAAATTTTGTTTATCTTTTCAAGAAGCAAGCTGTTGGTTTCATTGATCTTTTCTGTTTTTCTTTTTTTCCGCTATTTTATTTATTTTATCTTGGATCTCTATTATTTCCTTCTTTTTTAGGCTAATTTGGCCCTTATTTGTGCTTCTTTTTCTAATCCTTTAGATGGAAGTTTGGATTGTTTATTTAATATTTTTATTGTTTCCTTATTGATTTTCTGTCTGCATAATGTGTCCTTTGATATAAGTGAGGTGTTAAAAGTTCCATAATACTATTTTATTATTAATATTATCAGCTTTTTCATTTATGTCTGTTAATATTTATTTTACATAATTAGGTGCTCCTATATTAGAGAAATATATGCTTACAAATTTTATGTCCTCTTCTTGTATTGATTCATTTATCATTATTTTGAGCTTGCCAAAATGTTCATTTGGGTTTTCCCATGAACTTTTTGGCCAACACAATGTAATGTTCTTCTTTGTCTTTTATTATAGACTCTGTTTTAAAATCTACTTTGTCTGATATGACTATTGCTACCTTACTTTTCATTTCCACTTTCATGGAATATCTTTTTCCATTCCCTCATTTTCAATCTGTGTATGTCTGCAGGTTTGAAATGAGTCTATTGTAGGCAGCATTGAGATAGGTCTCACTTCTTTATCCAGTCAGCCACTGCATGTCTTTTGATGAAACATTTCACTCCTTTGATATTTAAACTAATTATTGAGAGGTATGTACTTATTGCCATTTTATTATTTGTTTCTGGTTGTTTTTGTAGTTCTTCTCTATTCTTTTGTTGTTCTTTTAGTCTCTTCCCTTGTGGTTTGATGATTTTCATTGGGTTGTATTTGTGTTTCTTTCTCCTTAGTTTTTGTGTTTATCTTGTGGGTTTTTGATTTGTGTTTCCCATGGAGTTCATAAAGGTTGACCTATATCTACTTGTTTTAAACAAGTAGATAGTCATTTGAGTTCAAACACATTCTCAAAGCTCTGTACTTTTCACTCCAACCCCCACATTTTGTTTTCCACGTACAGGTTTTGTACACTCATGTTCATAGTGATGTTATTTACAGCAGCCAAAAGGTTGAAACAACTGAAATGTCCCCAGTGTATGAATGAATAAACAGAAAAGTAGAATGTTATTTGGCCTTAAAATTAATATTCTGACACATCCCACACTGTGAAGAGACTTCAAAAACATTATGCTAATTGAAATAAGCCACATGCAAAAGTACAAATAATATATGCTTCCATTTAGATGAGGTTTCAGTTCAGTTCAGTCGCTCAGTCATGTCTGACTCTCTGTGACCCCATGGACTGTATCACGCCAGGCTTCCCTGTCCCTCACCAACTCCCAGAGCTTACTCAAACTCAGGTCCGTCGAGGTGGTGATGCCATCCAAACACCTCATCCTCTGTGGTCCCCTTCTCTTCCTGCCTTCAATCTTTCCCAGCATCAGGTTTTTTCCAGTGAGTCTGTTTTTTGCATCAAGTGGCCAAAGTATATTAGAGTTTCAGCTTCAACATCAGTCCTTCCAATTGATATTCAGGACCGATTTAATTTAGGATGAACTGATTGGCTCTTCTTGCAGTCCAAGGGACTCTCAAGAGTCCTCCAACACCACATTTCAAAAGCATAAACTCTTGAGAGCTCAGTTTTCATTAGAATCCAACTCTCACATCCATACATGACTACTGGAAAAACCAGAGCTTTGACTAGACAGACCTTTGTTGGAAAAGTGCTATCTCTGCTTTTTAATATGACATCTAGGTTGGTCATAACTTTTCTTCCAAGGAGCAAGCATCTTTTAATTCCATGGCTGCACTCACCCTCTGCAGTGATTTCAGAGCCAAAAAAAATAAAGTCTGTCATGGTTTCCATTGTCTCCCCATCTATTTGCCATGAAGTGACGGGACCAGATGCCATGATCTTAGTTTTTTGGATGTTGAGCTTTAAGCCAACTTTTTCACTCTCCTCTTTCACTTCATCAAGAGGCTCTTTAGTTCTTCTTCACTTTCTGCCATAAGGGTGGTGTCATCTGCATATCTAACGTTGTTGATATTTCTTCCAGCAATCTTGATTCCAGCTTCTGCTTCATCTAACCTAGCATTTCATATAATGTACTCTGCATAAAAGTTAAAGAAGCAGGGTGACAATATGCAACCTTGATGTGCTTCTTTCCCCATTTGGAACCAGTCTGCTGTTCCATGTCCAGTTCTAACTGTTGTTTCTTGACCTGCATACAGATTTCTCAGGAGGCATGTTAAGTGGCCTGGAATTTCCATCTCTTAAAGAATTTTCCACAGTTTGTTGTGATCCACACAAAGGCTTTAGCATAGTCAATAAAGCAGAGGTAGATGTTTTACAGAAACTCTCTTGCTTTTTCAATGATACGGTGGATGTTGGCAATTTGATCTCTGGTTCCTCTGCTTTTTCTAAATCCAGCTTGAACATCTGGAAGTTCATGGTCCACATACTGTTGAAGCCTGGCTTGGAGAATTTTGAGCATTACTTTGTTTGCATGTGAGATGAGTGCAATTGTGTGGTAGTTTGAGCATTCTGTGGCATTGCCTTTTTTGGGGATTGGAATGAAAACTGACCTTTTCCAGTCCCGTGGCCACTGCTGAGTTTTTCAAATTTGTTGACATATTGACTGAAGCACTTTCACAGCATCATCTTTTAGGATTTGAAATAGCTCAACTGGAATTCCATCACCTCCACTAGCTTTGTTCGTAGTGATCCTTCCAAAGGCACACTTGACTTCACATTCCAGGATGTTTGGCTCTAGGTGATTGATCACACTACTGTGATTATCTGGATCATGAAGATCTTTCTTGTATAGTTCGTCTGTGTATTGTTGCCACTTCTTCTTAATCTTTTCTGCTTCTGTTAGGTACATATCATTTCTGTCCTTTATTGTGCCCATCTTTGCATGAAATGTTCCCCTGATAACTCTAAATTTGTTGAACAGATCTCTAGTCTTGGCCATTCTATTGTTTTCCTCTATTTCTTTGCATTGATCACTGAGGAAGGCTTTCTTATCTCTCCTTGCTATTCTTTGGAACTCTGCATTCAAATGGGTATACCTTTCCTTTTTTCCTTTGCCTTTTGCTTCTTTTCTTTTCATAGCTAGTTGTAAGTCCTCCTCAGACAAACATTTTGCCTTTTTACATTTCTTTTTCTTGGGGATGGTCTTGATCATTGCCTCCTGTACAGTGTCATGAAACTCTGTCCATAGTTCTGCAGGCACCCTGTCTAGAAGATATAATCCCTTGTATCTATTTGTCACTTCCACTGAATAATCATAAGGGATTTTATTTAGGTCATACCTGAATGGCCTAGTTATTTCCCCTACTTTCTTCAATTTAAGTCTGAATTTGGCAAAGAAGAGTTCATGATCTGAGCCACAGTCAGCTCCCAGACTTGTTTTTACTGACTGTCTAGAGCTTCTCCATCTTTGGTTGCAAAGAATATAATCAATCTGTTTTCAGTATTGACCATCAGGTGATGTCCATGTGTAGAGTCTTCTGTTGTGTGCTTGGAAGAGGGTCTTTACTATGACCAGTGCATTCTCTTGGCAAAACTCTGTTAGCCTTTGCCCTGCTTCATTTTGTACCCCCATGGCCGAATTAGCCTGTTACTCCAGGTATCTCTTGACTTCTTGCTTTTGCATTTCAGTCCCTTGAATGAATGACATGTTTTTTGGGTGTTGGTTCTCGAAGGTGTTGTAGGTCTTCATAGAACAGTTCAACTTCACCTTCTTCAGCATTACTGATTGGTGCATAGACTTGGATTAGTGTGGTATTGAATGGTTAGCCTTGGAAATGAACAGAGATCATTTTGTAATTTTTGAGATTGTATCCAAGTACTGCATTTCAGAATCTCTTGTTGACTTTGATGGCTACTCCATTTCTGCTAAGGGATTCTTGCCCACAGTTGTCATTTGAGTTAAATTCACCCATTCCAGTCCATTTTAGTTCACTGATTCCTAAAATATCTATATTCATTCTTGCCATCTCCTGTTTGAACATGTCCAATCTACATTGATTCATGTACCTAATATTCCAGGATCCCATGTAATATTGTTCTTTACAGTGTCAGACTTTATTTCCTTCACCAGTCAGTCACATCCACAACTGGGTGTTGCTTTTGCTTTGGCTCCATCTCTTCATTCTTTCTGGAGTTATTTCTCCACTGTTCTCCAGTAGCAAATTGGGCACATAGCAACTGAGGAGTTCAGCTTTCAGTGTCCTATCATTTTTTTCTCTTCATGCTGTTCATGGGATTCTCAAGGCAAGAATACTGAAGTGGTTTGCCATTCCCTTCTCCAGTGGACCACACTTTGTCAGAACTCTCCACCATAACCATCCATCTTGGGTGGCCCCACACGGCATGGCTCATAGTTTCATTGAGTTAGACAAGGCTGTGGTCCGTGTGATCCATTTGATTATTTTTTTGTGTTTGTTCTTTTCATTCTGTCTGCCCTCTGATGGAGAAGGATAAGAGGCTTATGGAAGCTTCCTGATGGGAGAGACTGACCGAGGGGGAAACTGGGTCTTGTTCTGATGGTACCTAGAACATTCAAATTCATGGAAAAATAATGTATAAGAGTTACCAGGAATTGAGGAAAGGGGAGAATGAAGAGTTATTGTTGAGTGGGTATAACATTTTAGTTTGGAAAGATCAAAAGTTCTTGAGATGGATGGTGATGATGACTATGCAGCAGTGTCAATGCATTATTTCCACACAACTGTTCACTCAAACGTGGTTCAAATGGTGAATTTTATGTTCTGTATCTTTTACTGTAATAAGAAAGCAAATTAACATAAATAATAACACGACCTGTTTGGTAAGTCACTCACACAAGATGAGCATTGCATTCAGCATCCAGTGCCTTATGAATATGACATCTCACACATACCACAATCCTACAAGGGGATATATCAGCCATAAAGAGATAGAAATTACCCCAGTTACTTAGAATCAGAAAATTTAGTGTGAAAAATTGTTAGTCATAATATGGAGACCTGAAAAGGAGAAAAGAGGGTTTAAAAAGTAAAGTAAGATTGAGATATCTCTCCTAGGGCAAGGGCCAAAGGAAGGAGGTTAGAATTATTAAAGTGAAGAAGCTTGTGTTGTAGGCTCCACAGAGTTGGGATCCAGGCCTTTGATTAGGTACCATTGACCAGCAGTGGATGGACTCTCAGAGAGTGTACATGTAAGGATGTTTCTGAGGATGTGGGGAAAACTGCAATCAACTGCTGCTATGTGAACAAACTCTCCAGCCAGGGCAACTAAGTGTTGCTGAGTTATACTAAAAGGAATAAGAACAAAATAGGATGGATTTTGTCTCTTCTTCCATCTCTTGTCATGGTGCTTCCCTCCAGCACCCCTCCCCCTAGTTGTTCAGTTGCTCACTTGTGTCCAACTGTTTGAAACCACAGGGACTGCAGCATCCAGGCTTCCCTATCCTTCACTGTCACCTGGAGTTTGCTCAAAATCATGTCCATTGAGTCGGTGATGCCATCCAACCATCTCATTCTTTGTCACTCCCTTCTCCTACTGCCATTAATCTTCCCCAGCCTCAGGGTCTTTGCCAATGAGTGGCTCTTTGTATCAGGTGGCCAAAGTATTGGAGCTTCAGTTTCAGCATCAATTCTTCCAATGAACATTCAGGGTTGATTTCCTTTAGGATTGACTGGTTTGATCTCCTTGCTGCCTGAGGGACTCTCAAGAGTCTTCTCCAACCTCACAGTTCAAAAGCATCAATTCTTCAGCACTCAGCCATATTTATGGTCCAACTCTCAGATCCATACATGACTACTGGAAAAACCATAGCTTTGACTAGACCTTTGTCAGCAAAATGATGTCTCTGCTTTTTAATACGCTGTCTAGGTTTTTCATGGCTTTTCTTCCAAGGAGCAAATGTCTTTTAATTTTGTGTCTGTAGTCACCATCTGTGGCAATTTTGGAGCCCAAGAAAATAAAAGTTGCCACTGTTTTCACTTTTCCCCCATCTATTTGCTACAAAGTGATAGGACCAGATGCCATGATCTTAGTTTTTTGAATGTTGATTTTTCGGCCAGTTTTTTCACTGTCTTCTTTTATCCTCATCAAGAGGATCTTTAGTTCCTCTTTACTTTCTGCTATTAGAGTGGTATCATCTGCATATCTGAGTTTGTTGATATTTCTCCTGGCAATCTTGATTCCAGCTTGAGCTTTATCCAGCCCAGCATTTCACATGATGTACTCTGCATATAAGTTAAATAAGCAGGGTGACAAAAGGAGGCAAAAAAACAAAACAAAATACATGTTTTTCACAATACAGAATAGGTTAAAATAGCTTAAGAACTAGTATAGTTTGTAACTTTGTTCTTATTTTACAGATACCAAAACTAAAATCTGGAGAGACTTGATACCTCCATAGGTAACACAGTCAGTTGATGGAAGAGTCAGTGTATAAATTCAATACTTTTTAATAGAAAGTATGTCTTTCCTAATGCATGATCTTGCTTTATTGATTAAGTTTTTCATTTCTATTATTATTTTTAAAAATTCCATTCTTGAGAGTCCTCCCGGTCTCAAGCACTGTGCTTGCTGCTAGAATGGCAAAGTCTAATATCAAATGGACGAGCCCTAGCTTGTCGGATCAGGAATGCAGAAAGTAACTAGATGGTCATAGCCAAATGGCAAGTGTAGAGTATGCTATGGCAGATGCCAGGGTGCTTTATCTAGAAAGGTCAGGGTAGATGCCAAGGAGAACAGCTTGACTTGGTGACACCATTGCTATTGTCCTCGTTGTGCACTGTGGCAATTGAGGAAAAGTGGGCACTTCTTTAGAAGATTGGTAGCATGATCACAGTTCTTTAAGAAATCCCAGTTCCTATACACTTCAAAGATGAAGCCGATTAACTCAGCACAGGGCAGGCGCCAATCTATGAAGCTTTCCTGCAAGAGTGGATGTTACTTCATTTGCCACAAGCCTGAGAGAGTTGACCTTTCTACAGAAATGGACAAGGATTAGAGGTCAGGGATTTTGTTTAAGTGGGACATCTTTGAAGTCCTTAAGTTTCAGGAGATGAAAAGAGGTGCTCAGAGGCCTATCTTCAGGGCCTTGCCTTTGATTCCCAGACAAGTATATAAGAAATAAGATCATTGTGTCAGAACACAAATTCTTATTTCCAGGAAATTCCAAAGAGACTGATTTCTCCCTGTATTTTAAGGCAAAGCAAGAGAACTTAACCTTTTTCTATCCTCTGCTTATTTATAGTGATTGACAACAATTCAAAGAGCTGTCTCAATCATTTTTTTTCCTCTTTTTTCACTTTGATGTGTTAAAATGAAGTGCTATTTACTTAATACCGGCTGCATGAGATTCCTTGCCAAGAATTTTATATATGGGTGCATGTGTGCTAAGTTGCTGCATTCCTATCTGATTCCTTTCAACCCTGTGGACCATAGCCTTCTAGGCTCCTCTGTCCATAGGATTCTCCAGGCAAAAATACTGGAGTGGGTTGCTAAGCCTTCTTCTAGGGCATCTTCCCGAGCCAAGGATCGAACCCACATCTCTTGTACCTCCTACATTGGCAGGTAGGTTCTTTACCACTAGTCCCACCTGGGAAGCCCAACTTTATACATATTAGCTCATTTATTCTCAAAGTGCAATGAGAAAGAAAATAAGGATCAGAGAAAACGAGTAACTTGACCAAAGTCACACAGCTAAGAAAACCCAGGTCAAGCCTAACTAGTGGGATAAACTGCCTCTCACTGAAACGAATTGCTTTTCCTACCTGCAAGACAATTGTGAGTAGTTTGCCACCAAAATAATGCCATTTGAGGAATAAAAGTATTCAGACATAGATATGTTTTCCATCAGTCTTTGCTTGTTCTTGAAGTTCCAATAATTTTAAACAATTCAGTCAGCACATACTTTGTGTCTATTGTCTATGTGGCTTTGTTCTTAGCATTAGAGGTACCAAATAAAACAGTTAAATCCAATCCCTGTTATCATGAAGCTCACAGTCTAACTTACCAGTCATTTTCACCCTCAGAGCAAACCAGAAGGATGGATCCCTGACTTGAATCCCAGACCTGCCACTGAGAAATAATCCTTTTCTTAGACTTAAAGGGTCAAACTTTAATGATAAAAGGAAAAGGTCTTAAAATTTTCTCTTCTTCATGGACTTAGTTTCCTATCTCTCCATCCTGCTACAACAGGAGACTAGGTGCCTATGTGGGCTTCCCAGGTTGTGCTAGTGGTAAAAAACCCATCTGCCAATGCAGGAGATGTAGGAGACGTGAGCTGATCCCTAAGTCAGGAAGATCTCCTAGAGGAGGGCATGGCAAACCACTCCAGTGCTCTTGCCTGGAGAATCCCATGGACAGAGGAGCCTGGCGGGCTACAGTCCACGAGATCACAAAGAGTCGGACACGACTGAAGCGAGTTAGCACTCATGCAGGTGCAGTTTTATTAGGGCAATGTTTTAGCTTTGCTGAGGTGAAAACATTTAGTTTACCCCACAGGAAGAACATATAAGAATTGATTTGTGCAGTTTATCTGGGAGAAGAAAAAGAAGAAAGCTGCTTTTTAAAAATTATTTGTTTATGGCATATTATCTCATCAGCAAAGGATAAATTATTTGAAGCAGCCCCTACTTAACCAGGAATAAGGAATAAGGATGTGATAGTGTCTCAATGCCCTGTCCTTGGGATCCCCACCCTAGCAAAGAAGCATGCTGATGGCCCCTAGTTATAGACAACACAAGGATACCCTCACCTTCCTTTCAATCTCCATTCTCCATATAAGGAGTTCAAAAGTCAAGGAAATTAAGAAATGACTCAAAGACCACAGGCCACACAGGATGAAACTCCCTGTTTTCCACCCTGCAAAGCAGTGTTCCCTCCTTTACAACACTCCAACACAGAGGACCATTCCTCAGAACCCCCCTTGACACAGAAGATGTATTTATATAAACATTAAAAAGTAGTATCTACAGAGTCCACACCAATCCATCTTTTAAATCTTGCTTTTCATGGTGTTATTATGGGAGCACGCTTCATGAAGAGCTCTCTGTAGATGCTATTACCCCGCACGGCAGCTTTGGAAAGTGGGCTGAAGAAGCTGTGAGTTTGTGCAATAGCACATGTTAACATGAGTTATAATATGTCAGGGGCCCTGTGTTAACGATCAGAGAACCTATTCAGCTCCTTTAAGGTTAATCAACTCAGCATTTGTGCCAGGTGTAATGTCTAATTAAAATGATGGACGGGCGGAGAATGCCTCCAGGCAGAGGGAGGAGATGGCACAAACAGGGAGCACCCGTGCCATATTGGTTTGGAAAAATCAATAAGAGGAGCTCGTTTCATCCCAGTGTTATCTGCGCGTTTGCCATTCAGTGGGCTCATTTGAAAAAGTGCCAACTGGCTGATGAGTAGGCTCAGCAGTGCTGTGTTTTTCAGCACTTAAGGATGCTCTGTTTGGAGGAAGCTCAGCAGGGGCCCAGGATGTCTCTGGAGGGGACCAGAGAGAGGAAGGAGGGCCAAGGGAATCCAGGAAGGCACTCAGGGTTCCACTTTGCACCACTAAGTCTGAGAAGTGGGAGGAAGCTAGTAAGAAGAGCTACCCAAAGAAGACTAGGAAAATCTGAGTTTGAGCTCCAGCTCTGTCATTAAATAGATTCTTAAACTTAGGGAATTATTTTGAGCTCTCGACTTTACATCTGCAAATGTGCATAATCATAATATTAACTGCTTTGTGAATACCTAAGATTGTTGCAAGGCTTAGAAGAATTTTTAGTGTGAAAACCGTTTAATAATATACAGATTTTTAAATATATATTTTAATATGTACCTGTATTTCTTCTTACAATTCGGTATGTATTAATCTGTTTAATACACTTTGGGGGAAGTCTGTTACGTGCTCAGCACTATTCCAGCACTAGAGAAGCAAGAAGAAACACACAAAGTGAGTGCGCCAAGAAACCAGAATGTCTAAAGGAGGACAAGGTATCTCACAGATACTGACTATCGTCTAGTTTTGTTTAGCCAAATCAGTTTTTGTCCTTTTTCTTAGAAAAACCAACTCCAGGCAGGAACCACCTGGAAAGGCATTTGCAAAGAGAATAGGCAGGCAGTCAAGGAGTATGAAAGAAAAATTATTAGAAGCCAAATCTGTCAAGGTAAATAGATCATCTTATTCAAACCACAATTAACGCATGACGAAGTATATGGTGGCAAAACGCGCGCCCCTGCAATCCACGGCGCGCTGAGCTGTGCCGCCGCTCTGGTCTTGTCCCACTCTTTGCGACCCCTTGCACTGTAACCCTCCAGGCGCCTCTGTCCATGGGATTCTCCTGGCAATTAACTGGAGCGGGTTGACCGCAGTACGGGAGGATAGCTAAATAACAACGAACAGTAAGCTGAACTCAAAATGGCCTAAATTGAACAGTAAACATAGCAGCGGTGGAAAACTGCAGCGGACCTAAGCTATCACCAATGACACAATGATTCCTCGTTCCGAAACTCTGGAGATTCCAGTTCTCCAGGTGTGCTCAAATGCACAGGAGACTGTCAACATTGCCAGAGGGCACGTGACACTGGAATCTTCACAGAGCAGTTAGAGTCCTCCGTAAATTTCAGCTTGGTACTAATTTTTAATTCACTAACATCAAATACTGGTGAGCCTCATTGTACTTCTTAGATAATTCATAAATCAAAAACCTTGAAAAATATGAAATCGTTAACTCTTCCCCTTGACATACTGAATGAAAATGACTTTTTATCTTAGTTTACAACACACCAGTACTTCTGTAGCCCACCAAAGAGTTTTACCAACTAAGTTATGTGGGAAGCCTCCACCAATGAATTGGGTACCATAATTTGACAGATATAGTAGAATGATAGATAGATCATCATGGTAGATAGATAGATATATAGAATGATAGATATAAAGGGATTGTATAGGGTTATGGGGGAATGGTTCTGTAATCTTAATTTGAGCGCTTCCTCATGGGAGATCATTAAATCATGGAATTACCTGTACCACTGATAGAGAACCCTGAGAACCTACAGCTTGCTGATTATTCTGTTTGTAATTTATATATACTTTCATTATGAGACTTTTATTAGATGCCTACTATTTGTCAGTTATTTGCTATAGATTATTAGAGTTGAACATTAATTAGGAAAATGCCTTCATTTGGCATATGGGGTCCATGGAACAAAACCATTTTAAGTATCACATTGCCAACTCTCAACCTATGTGTCTTAGACTCTGGGTAATTGACATCTGACATTTTGGCACAAGGTAAGCTGGTTAGAAGTGGATACTCACAAATGGGTTGTTCTCAAAAGAAACCACTTATAGAGTCCCTTGAAATTCATGGGTCCCAATAAATACCAGAGTAACATTCCAATCCTCTTTATTTTAACATAAACTTTGCTCAGGGTTCCATGACACTGCAGTTACTGTATAAAGTTGACAGTTATTATGAAAAAAATAAAGAGAGAGAAGTGGCTCATTTCAAGAAAGCATGTCATTAGTCTTAAATAGAAGGGACTAAAAGTCCAGAGAAAATGGTATAGACAAAGGTCAGTATGTTCATTCTTAGGGAAAACAGATAAAACTACACAAGAGATACTAAGTTATTTTTAAAACATTAAGAAAATCTTTTTGTGTGATGGGTTTATATGGGAAGAAAGAAGAACCCAACATGATTATACATTGAATGAACAAGCAGTATTTAATCAAAAGATGTGTACCTTTCTCCTTCTGCACCTTGAACTTTGCTGACTTTGAATACTTTTTTAAGAAAAAAAATGTTTTAAACATTTAAAAATGGCTGTAAGAATGATTTTTATACATCTGTGTCTCTTTTTCTATTTTACATATAGGGTTATCGTTACCATCTTTCTAAATTCCATATATATGCGTTAGTATACTGTATTGGTCTTTACCTTTCTGGCTTACTTCACTCTGTACAATGGGCAGAACAGAATTTTGGACTCTGTGGGAGAAGGCGAGGGTGGGATGTTTCGAGAGAACAGCATCGAAACATGTATATTATCTAGGGTGAAACAGATCACCAACCCAGGTTGGATGCATGAGACAAGTGCTCGGGCCTGGTGCACTGGGAAGATCCAGAGGAATCGGGTGGGGGAGGGAGGTGGGAGGGAGGATCAGGATGGGGAATACATGTAAATCCATGGCTGATTCATGTCAATGTATGGCAAAAACCACTACAATATTGTAAAGTAATTAGCCTCCAACTAATAAAAATAAATGAAAAAAAAAAAGAATGATTTTTAGTAAAAGTGGCAGAATCTAACCAACTGGTCATTAGTTACTAAAGCTCTAAACATATTGGATAGCGCCTATTATGAGATGAGGTGGGTGGGAAACCCACATAAAAGTTGACTAAGAGTTTCTTAAATATCTAACTGAATGCCTTTTGCTTTGATGCCACAATCCTTAACCAGTTAAGTATATTATCTATCTGGCTTTTAAGAAAAAGAGTAAGAACAGAGAAGAAACAAAAGAAGTAAAAGAAGATAGGGAACAACAACCAACATCAGTACTATAACAAATAAAATCATTGAAATGAAGTGATAAACTTGATCAAGTGCCCATCGTGTGTCAAGCACCAAAATAGTATTTTACCAATGTTATCCCAACTGATTCTCAAGATGCTGCCTTTAGAGTGAGGGATGCTACCCCGTATAGATGAGGACTTAACACGGTCCCATGTGTCTAGTATGGTATCATGGCAAGGAATATCACATTTGGAAATGTAAATTGAAAATTTGAAAGATGCCATAGCATCTGTTAACCTCTGAATGTTCTGTGAAAATGAAATAGTAACTTACTTAAACTTCTGTATTGAAATATCTTTGTTTCTGAATAATCCTAAACTGTACAGTGGATGTTGGAACATTAGAACTGAGATTCCTAGACCTCATTCTAAATGGTGGAGAGGTCTTCACTTATCTTAAATGATCTATCTTAATTTTACCACGAAATTACCTTCTGTTCTTAAATAAATGCATGCCACTGTGTACAATCCATGGTATGTTTGCAACGGAATACAATCCATTGCATATTTGCAATGGAATCATTGCAAACATACAATAGAGGAAATGTGCTCTATTACATAACAATAACAAAAGACCCCTTGAGCTGTCTGAGTTAATGGAACTGAAAAAGACTTGATGAAAGATAAGCTGAGGCCCAAATCTGTGGTGTCATTGATAGTCATGTTTCCGACTTCCCACAAAGGGAAGAGGAGAGAGTACTATCATCCTGGCATCAAACAAACTTAATTGTTATTTTATCACATTGCCCATGAGCTATGCAATTTGGGGCTTTTATAACACTACTTTGGAAACCCTATATCTTAATTTTTAAACTGGAATAAATCATAGCTAACCTGGTGTGTTTCTGAAAGAATCAAATGAAGCAAAAGATACACTGAAGACCTCTGTTAACAGGAAAACTGTTGAGCTTGTACAGCCGGGTTTTGTTCAATGCCCTGGAAAAGTCCAAGCAAAGAATCAAAAATGACAAGGTACCATCACTGCCTTCAATTTCTTAGCAGCCAAGATTAATAGTAATAACAATAAATTAGAAGGCGTCTGCAGTAACTTGTGAATTTTGAGAGTGAAGGAAGGCAATGATTAACATTAACAGGTATATCAGAGGTGGCTTCAGATAAAATACATCATCTTGATGTGGCCAAGGTTGAAAACTAAGGAGGAGCCCAGTTTAGATCTGTGAGCCATTCGTCGCTAAAGAACAAAAGCAAGATATCAAGAGTGCGCACTCTCACAGAATTAGCCAAGGCTCCCCCTTTGCTTGTGAAGATTTGATTATGATACATGGCACAATTATGACATGACTGGGAAAGTACATGGCATTTTACAAATTTGAGATTAGATTGAAATTAACGAGGCACTACGTTTTCATTCTGGGGTCATCCTGGCCCTGAGACCTGCTAATAAGGACATGGTGTTTAGAAGTGATCATGGAGGGGGTCTGTGTACCCTTGCCACTCTGTTTTCAAAATTGGAGAAAATGGCATCATTTCTGATTGTACTTTATCTGAGGCAAAAGCCGGGGCAGTGAACAGAGAAGCAACATCTTTGCTTCTAATTGTACATTTCTTTTTGTTAATGCTTCAAAGCGAATGACATGAAAAGTCCTCTTTAGTGGTGATGAGCAGATTTTTCCATTTGAAGGTGATGACCACACACATCCATAGCAAGATTATTCTTTATTTATGCTCAGCTGAGTTCTGCAGATAGAGAAATTGGCTAATTATCCACAAATTTTCATTCTTTATCTCCATGGAACTTTAATGAACAAGAATTGCCATTTACTCACTCATATTTCTGAAAAGGGAGCAGCCTTTCCCCTTGGTGATTTCTCTCTCTCTCTGAAGTTCTCAGACTCGATGGTATAAGGAGAAATAAAATTCTGGCTGGTCCTCTTTTCATCATTCACCAGTTCTCTCTACTGCGTCCCTAACCACAATCTTCTAAGTCAGACTTCTTGCCCTGAATTAGGAAGATGAAGCAGAAATATTTTGAAGTTTTTCTTTGTTGTATTGTCTACACAGACCTGGCTTTGATGTAATTGTGAAATGCTCCACAAAAAGTAATCAGATCAGCAAATACCCATTGAGGACAGCTATTATAAGGCAAAGAGCTTGACAAAATACCCCTTCATTAATTTCTGTCCTGAATTTTACAGGCCCTAGAAGCATTTGGCACAGGACTGCAACTTCTCTGCTGCTAAATGATCATCAGCATTACCAGTAACAAGAGTTTATTAGTGAACTGAAATTTTTTTTTTAGAACCTGTCTATGTCTTCATTTCAACTGCTGCTATCTTGATGAAGGCCCGTATTATCTGGCCCAGATAATATTACTTCTATCTGGTCTCCCTGCCCCTAGTAGTTCTCCTTCAATGGTGGCTGAAATATTTATTTTTAAGTGCAGACTTTATTTTGCCCTGTTCTCCACCAACAACTGTTCAGTGGTTTCCTTTTTGTTTTTCGGTGGCTATGTCATGTCCAACATTTTGCAACCCCATAGACTGCAGCATGCCAGGCTTCCCTGTCCTTTACCATCTCCTAGAGTTTGCTCAAAATCATGTCCATTGAGTCAGTGATGCCATCCAACCGTCTCATCCTCTGTCTCACCCTTTTCCTCCTGCCCTCAATCTTCCAGCATCAGGGTCTAGTCCAATCAGTTGGCTCTTCACATCAAGTGGCCAAAGTATTGAAGCTTTAGCTTCAGTATTAGTCCTTCCAATGAATATTCAGAGTTAATTTAACTTAGGACTGACTGGTTTGATTTCCTTGCTATCCAACATACTCTCAAGAGTCTTTTCCAGCACCACAATTCAAAAGCATCAATTTTTCAGCACTCAGCCTTCTTTATCATCCAACTCTCATATCCATGCATGACTCCTGGAAAAATCATAGCTTTGACTATGTGGAACCATGTCAGCAAAGTGGTATCTCTGCTTTTTAATACACTGTCCAGGTTTGTCATACTTTTCTTCCAAGGAACAAGTGTCTTTTAATTTCATGGCTGCAGTCACCATCCAGTGATTTTTGAGCCCAAGAAAATAAAGTCTGTCACTCTTTCCATTTATTGCCCATCTTTTTGCCATGAAGTGATGGGACCAAATGCCATGATCTTACTTTTTGAATGTTGAGTTTTAAGCCATCTTTTTTACTCTCCTCTTTCACTTTCATCAAGATGCCTTTTAGTTCCTCTTCACTTTCTGCCATTAGAGTGATAGCATACGTGTATCTGAAGTTGTTGATATTTCTTCCAGCAATCTTGACTGGGATTCAGCCTTGATGTACCCCTTTCCCAATTTTGAACCAGGCTGTTGTTCTATGTCTGGTACTAACTCTTGCTTCTGGTGCTGCATACAGGCTTCTCTAGGAGATAGATAAAGTGGTCTGGCATTCCCGTCTCTTTAAGAATTTTCCACAGTTTGTTGTGATCCACACAGTCAAAGGCTTTAGTCTAGTCAATGAAGGAGAAGTAGATTTTTTTTTTCTGGAATTCTCTTGCTTTTTCTATGATCTAATGGATGTTGGCAATTTGATCTCTGGTTCCTCTGCCTTTTCTAAATCCAGCTTGTACACCTGGAATTTCTCATTTCACGTACTATTGAAGCCTAGCTTAAAGGATTTTGAGCATTACTTTGCTAGATATAAAAGGAGCACAATTGTGCAGTAGTTTCAACATTCTTTGGCATTGCCCTTCTGTGGGATTGGAATGAAAGCTGACTTTTCAAGTCCTTTGGCCATTGCTGAGATTTCCAAATTGGCTAGCATAGTGAGTGTAGCACATTAACAGCATCATCTTTTAGGATTTGGAATACCTCAGATGGAATTCCATCACCTCCACTAGCTTTGCTCAGAGTAATGCTTTCTAGGCAGAGTAACCAGAGATTAAATTGCCAACATCTGCTGGATCATCAAAAAAGCAAGAGAATTCCAGAAAAACATCTATTTCTGCTTTATTGACTATGCCAAACCTTTGACTGTATCGATCACAGCAAACCATGGAAAATTATGAAAGTTATGGGAATACCAGACCACCTGACCTGCCTCTTGAGAAATCGGTATGCAGGTCAAGAAGCAACAGTTAAAACTGGACATGGAACAACAGACTGGTTCCAAATAGGAAAAGGAGTACATCAAGGCTGTATATTGTCACCCTGCTTATTTAACTTATATGTAGAGTACATCATGAGAAACGCTGGGCTGGATGAAGCACAGGCTGGAATCAAGATTGCCAGGAGAAATATCAATAACCTCAGATATGCAGATGACATCACCCTTATGGCAGAAAGTGAAGAACTAAAGAACCTCTTGATGAAAGTGAGAGTGAAAAATTGGCTTAAGGCTCAACATTCAGAAAACTAAGATCATGGCATCCAGTCCCATCACTTCATGGCAAATAGATGGGGAAACAGTGACAGACTTTATTTTTGGGGCTCCAAAATCACCACAGATGGTGACTGCAGCCATGAAATTAAAAGATTCTTACTCCTTGGAAGGAAAGTTATGACCAACCTAGACAGCATATTAAAAAGCAGAGACATTACTTTGCCAACAAAGGTCCATCTAGTCAAGGCTATGGTTTGTCCAGTGGTCATGGATGGGTGTGAGAGTTGGACTATAAAAAAGTTGAGTGCCAAAAAAGTGATGCTTCTGAACTGTGGTGTTGGAGAAGATTCTTGAGAGTCCCTTGGACTGCAAGGAGATCCAACCAGTCCATCCTAAAGGAGATCAGTCCTGGGTGTTCATTGGAAGGGACTGATGCTGAAGCTGAAACTCCAATACTTTGGCCACCTGATGTGAAGAGCTGACTCGTTTGAAAAGACTCTGATGCTGAGAAAGATTGAAGGCGGGAGGAGAAGGGGATGACAGAGGATGAGATGGTTGGATGGCATCACCAACTCAATGGACATGAATTTGGGTTAACTACGGGAGTTGGTGATAGACAAGGAGGCCTGGCTTGCTACAGTTCATGGGGTCGCAAAGAGTCAGACATGTCTGAGCGACTGAACTGAACTGAATGCTTCCTAAGGCCCATTTGACTTCACATTCCAGAATGTCTGTCTTTAGGTTAGTGACCACACCATCATGTTATCCATGTCATTAAGACCTTTTTTGTACAGTTCTTCTGTGTATTCTTTGCCATCTCTTCTTAATGTCTTTTACTTCTGTTTGTAACATTTCTGTCCTTTACTGTGCCCATCTTTGCATGATATATTCCCTTGATATCTCTAATTTTCTTGAAAAGATCTCTGGTCTTTCCCATTCTGTTGTTTTCCTCTGTTTCTCTGCATGGGCTTCCCATGTGGAGCTAGTGGTGAAGAACCCACATCCCAGTGCAGGAGTTGTAGGAGATGTAGGTTCGATCCTTGGTAAGATCCCCTAGAGGAGGGCATGGCAAACCACTCCAGTATTCTTGTCTGGAGAATCCCATGGACAGAGGAGCCTGGCAGGCTACAGTCCATAAGGTCACAAAGAGTTGGACGTGATTGAAGCAAGTTAGCATGCGTGCATTTCTTTGCATTGTTCTCTTAAGAAGGCTTCTTATTTCTCCTTACTGTTTAGAGCTCTGCATTCATTTGGGTATACCTTTCCCTTTCTCCTTTGCCTTTCACTCCTCTTCTTTTCTCAGCTATTTTTAAAACCTCCTCAGACAACCATTTTGCCCTCTTACATTTCTTTTTCTTTGGGATGGTTTTGGTCACTGCCTCCTGAACAATGCTATGAACCTCTGTCTGTTGTTCTTCAGGCACTCTACCAGATCTAATCCCTTGAATCTATTTGTCCCTTCCACTGTATAATCATAATGGATTTTATTTAGGTCATACCTGAATGGCCTAATGGTTTTCCCTACTTTCTTCAATTTAAGTCTGAATTTTTCAATAAGGAGCTCATGATCTAACCCACAGTCAGCTCCCAGTCTTGTTTTTGTTCACTGTATAGAGTTTCACCATCTTTGGCTGCAAAGAATATAATCAATCTGACTTTGGTATTGACCATCTGGTGACATTCATGTGTGTCCATGTGCAGAGTTGTCTCTTGTGTTGTTGAAAGAGGGTGTTGGCTATAACTAGTATGTTCTGTTGGTAAGACTCTAGCCTTTGCTGTGCTTCATTTTATACTCCAAAGCTAAATTTGCCTGTTACTCCAGGTAACTCTTGACTTCCTACTTTTGCATTCCAATTTCCTATGACGAAAAGGACATCTTTTTTTTTGGTGTTAGTTCTAGAAGGTCTTCTGAATGTCCATAGAACCTTTCGACTTCAGCTCCTTCAGCATTAGTGGTTGGGGCATAGACTTGAACTACTTTGATCTTGATTAGTTTGCCTTGGAAATGAACCGATATCATTCTGTTGTTTTAGAGACTGCAACCAAGTACTGCATTTCAGACTCTTGTTGACTATGAGGGCTACTCCATTTCTCCAAAGGGATTCTTGCCCATGGTAGTAGATATAATGGTCATCTGAATTAAATTCACCCATTCCACTCCATTTTAGTTCACTGATTCCTAAGATGTCGATGTTCACTCTTGCCAACTGCTGTTTGACAATGTACTGATTTACCTTGATTCATGGACCTAACATTCCAAGTTCCTATGCAATATGGTTCTTTACAACATCAGACTTCAATTTCACCACCACAAACACCCACTACTGGGCATTGTTTCTCTTTTGGCTTAGCCTCATCATTCTTTCCAGAGCCATTTCTCTGCCCTTCCCCAGTAGCATATTGAACACCTACTGACCTGGGGGGGGGGGGGGGTCATCTTCCAGTTTCATATCTTTTTTTGCCTTTTTGTACTGTTTATGGGGTTCTCAAGGCAAGAATACAGAAGTAAGTTGCCATCCCTTTCACCAGTAGACCATCATTTCTCAGAACTCTTCACCATGACCTGTCTGTCTTGGGTGGCCCTGCATGCCATGGCTCAAACTTCCTTTGAATTAGACAAGGCTGTGGCACATGTGATCATTTTGGTTAGTTTTCCATGATTGTGGTTTACATTCTGGAGGCCATGTGGTTGCATTTCTTGCTTCTTTTTCCTTTACTAAATGTAAATTAATAATGAAGCTCTTATTTAAAGAGTAAAGAATATTTTTGTGTAGCACCCATTAATTTCAAAATAAAAATGCTAAATTTTCATCATAGTGCTACTCAAGCATAAATCTAGGCACATACTTTTTAAAATAATAGTGCTTTTACTTATTTACTACCAAATCATGTTTATATATGAAACACAAACAACATAGTAAAACTAAAAGGGAAAAAAAGTCACTATGATCATTGTTCCTTCTGAAACCAGCTATCAACATAGGACTTAACAGTAGAAAGAAGTGTTGGTGTTATAAATCCTTACTTTATCATGCAAATTTTTATTTTTTTATTTTTTTTTGTTTCTATCATTATTTTTATTTTTTTTCCATTTATTTTTATTCATTGGAGGCTAATTACTTTACAATATTGTAGTGGTTTTTGCCATACACTGACATGAATCAGCCATGGATTTACATGTGTTCCCCATCCCAATCCCCCCTCCCGCCTCCCTCTCCTTCCCATCCCTCTGGGTCTTCCCAGTGCACCAGCCCTGAGCACCCATCTCATGCATCCAACCTGGGTTCATGATCTGTTTCACCCTTGAAAGTATACTTGTTTCAATGCTATTCTCTCTGAACATCCCACCCTCACCTTCTCCCACAGAGTCTAAAAGTCTGTTCTGTACATCTGTGTCTCTTTTTCTGTTTTGCATATAGGATTTTCGTTACCATCTTTTTAAATTCCATATATATGCGTTAGTATACTGTAATGGTCTTTATCTTTCTGGCTTACTTCACTCTGTATAATGGGCTCCAGTTTCACCCATCTCATTAGAACTGATTCAAATGAATTCTTTTTAATGGCTGAGTAATATTCCATGGTGTATATGTACCATAGCTTCCTTATCCATTCGTCTGCTGATGGGCATCTAGGTTGCTTCCATGTCCTGGCTATTATAAACAGTGCTGCGATGAACATTGGGGTGCACGTGTCTCTTTCAGATCTGGTTTCCTCAGTGTATATGCCCAGGAGTGGGATTGCTGGGTCATATGGCAGTTCTATTTCCAGTTTTTTAAGGAATCTCCACACTGTTCTCCATAGTGGCTGTACTAGTTTGCATTCCCACCAACAGTGTAAGAGGGTTCCCTTTTCTCCACACCCTCTCCAAAATAGAAAGCCCAGAGATAAATCCACGTACCTATGGACACCTTATCTTTGACAAAGGAGGCAAGGATATACAATGGAAAAAAAGACAATCTCTTTAACAAGTGGTGCTGGGAAAACTGGTCAACCACTTGTAAAAGAATGAAACTAGAACACTTTCCAACACCATACACAACAATAAACTAAAAATGGATTGAAGATCTAAATGTAAAACCAGAAACTATAAAACTCCTAGAGGAGAACATAGGCAAAACACTCTCTGACATAAATCACAGCAGGATCCTCTATAACCCACCTCCCAGAATATTGGAAATAAAAGCAAAACTAAACAAATGGGACCTAATGAAACTTAAAAGCTTTTGCACAACAAAAGAAACTATAAGCAACGTGAAAAGACAGCCTTCAGAATGGGAGAAAATAATAGCAAATGAAGAAACAGACAAAGGATTAATCTCAAAAATATACAAGCAACTCCTGAAGCTCAATTCCAGAAAAATAAATGACCCAGTCAAAAAATGGGCCAAAGATCTAAACAGACATTTCTCCAAAGAAGACATACAGATGGCTAACAAACACATGAAAAGATGCTCAACATCACTTATTATCAGAGAAATGCAAATCAAAACCTCAATGAGATACCATTACACGCCAGTCAGAACGGCTGCTATCCAAAAGTCTACAAGCAATATCATGCAAATTTTAAAAAAATTTTTCCATGATGGATCATTACTTGACCCCTTGTCATTGTTAGTTTTTTGTGTTTTTTTAAACTGCTATTATTATACTTTACTGATGTGTGGTTGGTTTGCACTATTATATCAGTTTTAGGTATGTAGCATAGTGGTCAGTGGTTCTGCTGCTGCTGCTAAGTCACTTCAGTCGTGTCCAACTCTGTGCGACCCCATAGACGGCAGCCCACCAGGCTCCCCCGTCCCTGGGATTCTCCAGGCAAGAACACTGGAGTGGGTTGCCATTTCCTTCTCCAATGCATGAAAGCGACAAGTGAAAGTGAAGTCGCTCAGTCATGTCTGACTCTTCGCGACCCCGTGGACCGCAGCCTACCAGGCTCCTCTATCCATGGGATGTTCCAGGCAAGAGTACTGGAGTGGGGTGCCATTGCCTTCTCCGAGTCAATGGTTCATGGGGCCGCACAGAGTCACACACGACTGAGTGACTGAACTGATGTGGTCAATATTTTTATAAATTTACTTCATTTAGAGTTATTACAAAATAATGGCTACGTTTCCATGGCTGCTACAATATCTCCTTGTTGCCTACATAGTTGTTTGTATTTCTTAACCTCCTGCTCCTGTCCTGCCCCTCCCCCTTTCTCTTTCTCTGTTGATAATCACTAGTTTGTTTTCTACATGGGTGAGCCTGTTTCTGTTTTGTTGTATACATTCATTTGTCTTATTTTTCAAATTCCACATATCAGTAGTAACATATAGTATTTATCTTTCTCTGTGTGACTTATTTCACCAAGCATAATAGTCTCCAGGCTTCCCAGGTGGCCCAGTGATAAAGAATTTGCCTATTAATGCAGGAGAGGCAGGAGACACCTGTTCGATCATGGGTCAGGAAGATCTTCTGGAGAAGGAAATGGCAGCCCACTCCGGTATTCTTCCCTGGGTAATCCCATGGACAGAGGAACCTGGCGGGCTGCAGTCTATAGGGTCTCAAAGAGGCAGACACAACTGAGGGACTGAGCAGACACACACACAGTACTCTCTGGGTCTCTCTGTGTTGTTGAAAATGGCAGAATTTCATTCTTCTTCTGGTTAAGTAATATTCTTGTGTATGCACGCACATGCGTGTGTATGTGTGCCTGTGTGTGTGTGTGGATGTGTGTATTGTATGGATCCCTCTGTCTATCTGTCACATTTCCTTTATCCACTCAGTCATCTGCTAATGGACATTTTGATTGCTTTCATACCTTGGCTATTACAAACAATGCTGCTATGAACATTGGGGTACATGTATCTTTTTGCGTTAGTGTTTTGGGGATTTGGGGGGTGTATAGGCAACAGTAGGATTGCTGGATCCTACAGTAGTTCTGTTTTTAGTTTTTTAAGCAACCTCCTTACTGTTTTCCATAGTAGCTACACCAATTTACACCCCACTGACAGTGTAAAAGTGCTCCCCCTTCTTCACATCCTTTGCCCGATCGTTGCAGCCCTCACTCCGGTACAGAGCTCTGTCGGGAAGTAGGTTGGGTGGGAGTGTTTGCGCTGCTCAGGCGGGGTCAGATACTGAATTGGTCACAGGGAAGAGAGCAGCCACTAGAGCAGCACTCTAGCCATCTCTCCTCCTGCCTCGGGAGCAAGCCAACCTTGTGCTCCTCATGAGTGGAATCCAGGCTCCCCACAGCCCTCCCTTTAGTCCCAGCAGCTCTCCTTGCATTCCCTGTGTCGGACACCAGGACTGGGGCACCCAGGATGTGGCTTCAACCTCTCATTCCCCAGGGCAAATCTCCAACCATGTAATCTCCCTTTTCCCCTGAGACTCTTCCCAGGGGCATAGGTCTTTACCTGATCACTTCTCTTATGTTCATACCAAATTTTGTGTGTACCTTTCTCATGGACTTGATTGTAGAGGAATCTTTCTTCCAGGTTCTAGTAAGTTTTCAGTGAGACTTTTATACAATTAGACGAATTTTGGGTGTATTTTTCATGGGAGAAGATGAGTATCATATCCTCCTACTCTGCCATCTTCATTAGTCTATAATGTTATTTTTAATAACCAGTCACATAGAAGGATCAAATCAATATGATAAAATTCCCATAAAATTAAAAATAAATTAATCATGCTTAAGGAAAAATCTTGTTTCACTTTTAGTATTTAATTTCTTTCTAATGAAATACTGATACATGTAAAGAGGTTTTGATTATAGGTATATTTAAAATGTGACCATCATTCTAACTAAACTTTTTAGTTCAATATGACTATACTGGCACAATATAATTGAATAGGATAATTCAATTTTATCTTGCCTGTTTTTTTCTTAAATATCAAAAATCCCTGTTTTCTATAGCATGTCACGTCATCACCCACCCACAACTTTGCACAAACATGATGATAAAATAAAGGGATTAAAATAGTGTGGGAATGTTTGGTTATATGTCGGTGTGCTTAGTCGCTCAGTTGTGTCCGACTCTTTGTGACCCCGTGGGCTGGAGCCCACCAGGTTCCTCTGTCCATCGGGGTTCTCCAGGCAAGAATACTGGAGTGGGCTGCCATGCCCTCCTCCAGGGGATCTTCCCCACCCAGGGATCAAACCTAAGTCTCTGGCATTGCAGGCGGATTCTTTACCATCTGAGCCACCATATGATGAACATATAAATGATCCACAAGATATTTATCATTGAATTAAACATTTTGTTCAAATATTTTTAAAATGGATTCTCATAGAAAAGTCATATAACTTCATGAAAGAGTTAGTAATGTTTCATTTCCCAGTAAAGTCCCAAATCTGGATCCAACCCACATTCTTGTCCCCTCTATACTGTCTCCCATATATGCCTTGGTATCTCTGCTCAGCCTTATTTTCCTGTCTCAAATGTTCTCCTACACATCTCATACCCCTCATCAGTCTCTCAAAGAGTTGGAGGAATATTCCAACCTCTATGCAAACATTCTGGACAGATTAATCACTTTTTCTATATATTTCTCTATTTCAAAAAATACCCACTAGAAAGACTTTTTGTTTCTTGAAGACTCCTCTTTCTTTGCTCCCTCCCCACCTCCATCCCAACTCCCACCTTTACTTCAGAATTTAAGTTCCTCCAAGTTAACGTGCAGTAACAGGCACAGTGCCCAGCATTAAGTCAGGGGCCATTAATTAGAGAGAAATACAATGGAATGAGATAGCATGAGATGGGATTTGATAATATGAGATGAAAGAGTTATTAATCCAATCCAATGTCATGGGCTTTGAATGTCATCAAATATTAAGACTACTTATGAGTTTGGGAGACAGGGCATCTATAAGATAGAAAAAATAAGCAGCAGCAGAAACTGAAGGAAGCATATGAAAATGTCTAAATGAGGAGCATGGATAGTAAGTACAATAGGAATTCATAGAAATGAGGAATGACATGGATAGATGCAGTAATAAAAATTTTTCCAAGAATGGGTCATGAAAAAATGATCAAATATAGACAAGAAAGGGAATGGAAATAGGACTTTAGACAGTGGCTACTGTGCAGTCAGAAGAGGGGATGATGCCCAGACAGTTCTGAGTGACAATGACTTGACCAGCCAGCTTTGAAATAATATATAAAGTTGGGGGTCGGATCTTGGAAAGTTAATTCAAAACACTTGAGAGGATTCTAGCTGGAAACTAAACTGGAGATTCAAAAAGGTTGGTTTGGTTTGTTTGTTTGTTTGTTTTTTGAGTTATCCAGGATGCAACATTAAATATAGAGTTAACTTTTTAATATACTGGCTTTCAAAGTAGTTAAAACTTAAAGCCCTTTTGGAAGGTATAATAAAATCTCACCAATGATACACACCTTATCCTAAACAGATCAGCTCCTATTATCTTTTCATCATAGCACTTATTAGAAATATAGTTACATAATAGTTAGTACATTTCTCTGACCCCCACTATAAAGAAACTCTGAGAGGAAAGGACCCTTCATTTTATCTTGGTCAAAACTCTGTCCTTAATATTCCACATAGTACCTGTCATTGAGTAAATACTTAATACGTAGTGCTTCAAGCTGAAAGCAGGTTGACTCTGGTTGAGATTGAACTCAAAAACTGCAGACACTGATTCATGTTGAGGTTTGACAGAAAACAGCAAAATTCTGTAAAGCAATTATCCTTCAATAAAAAATAAATTAATAAAAAAAAGCAGAAAAAAAAAATGCTTAGCCCATTGCCCATAAACCTGTCAGTGTCACAAATATTGGGGACAAACAGAGTTTAGTGAGTGAACAAAATGATTTGTGACAGGAAAAAAAAAAAAAAAAAAAAAACTGCAGCCCCTAATCCCCATTTTCTTTCTTCCCTGGCTCCCGGAGTGCCTTAGCACAATGTCCGATGTTTAAAAGGGTGTATTTTGGGGAAAAGAAAGGCTGTGTTCTCAGCTTTCTCACTTTTCGTTGGCAAAGTGAAGAAGATACTGAGCAACCTGCAAAACTGAGAATGAACTGAGAATAAAGGAGCTTCCTGGCGACTCAGTGGTAAAGAACCCACGTAACACAGGAGGTGATGCATGTTTGATCCCTGGGTCAGGAAGATCCCCTGGAGAAGGAAATGCCAACCCACTCCAGTATTCTTGCCTTTGAAACCCCGTGGACAGAGGAGCCTGGTGGGCTACAGTCCATGGGGTCACAAGAGTCATGCCTGACTTAGCAACTAAACAACAACGGCAAGAATAAATTCTAAAAGCTGCTCCCAACCTTCACCATATACAGCAATGTAGAATATGGCCATCGTCCAAACACACCTTCAAAAGCTGGCCTCAGATCTTGAACTTAACTGGCCTGAGCCAAAGGTCATTGCTGAAATATTCATTAAAAACATGGATGGCCTCTCCTGTGGACTCTGGTTCAATAAAACCAGTCAAGGCTAGATATGTCCAAAACAAATCAGCCTCATACCACCAAATACTACTTAAAGTTCCCTTTTTGAAAGTCTTATCTCCACTTCCCACAGATATCCTCAACCGAACCAGTTTCAGAGAAATATGTTCCATCACATACATCTTTATTTGCAGGTCCTTGAGAGAAATTATGCATATGCCTGACACTTTTAAGTTGGGAGTACACCTAGAAATAGTTTGAAACTGCTTATTTTGGAATCTCCAAATTGTGGGCATGTGCAGGGGTTAGAATGGTGCTAAGATTGAGGAGGGAAAGGAGACAAAGCATTAGAAAGACAGAGTTTATTTTTAAAGAATTAAGAACAACTATTCTAAGTATCCTCCTCTGTTGCTTTTGTTTGAACAAATGCTGCAATTAAGGAAGATGCTACAAAACCCAGGCTTGAAAATCCCCAGGTGCTGCATTAGACAGACCTGAATCCCAAACCTGGCTTCAACACTTCCTGTGTATTTTATACAAGTGACTCAGTCCTCTAAGTAGCAGTTTTCTTATAGGCAAAAATGTGGGTATTATTAATACCCACCTTCCGGGGTTGTCATGAGGATTAAATCAAGCAGTTCCTCCCCTGCAGTTGTTAGAGGTTTGCATAGAAATTTGAGAATGTTGCTTTGCTATGTGGTCAGGACCCAGAACTTCCAAATTTATGCTTTTTAAAATTATAATTACACCCCGTACTTCCTGGTCGTGCACTGGATATCAGTGTTTATATTAATATATGGGAATTACATACCACTTTATTCGATAAGTAGCATGCCATCTCTTTCTTCTGCCCCATCAAGGGAGGGTAGCAGAAAGATTAAGGGCTTAGACCTTGGATGCAGAATGCATCATTTTCAACCCTGGCTCTACTCCTTACTGTATGTATCATGTTGGGCAAGTTAAATAATCCCTCTGACCTCCTCTGTTTAACCATGTATAAAATGAATACAGTAGTGACACCCTCACTGTAGGCTTTTAGTGAAGTTTAAATGTTATTATACACAAATGCTTAGAGAAGTCTCTGGCACAAGGAACACAATATATGTATTAAATATTACTATTAACAATTTTCTTATTTTATTGCTTAATAACATAGATTATAAAATATATCTGTCAGTATATCTAAATGTGTCTTAAGTTCATTGATTACACATATCATGTCATTTATCATCCTCATCAACTATTAAATGTGGGAGATATTTTTCCTCTTATAGAGTTGAGGAAATTAAGGTTCACTGCTGCTGCTGCTAAGTGACTTCAGTCGTGTCCGACTCTGCGACCCCATAGACGGCAGCCCACCAGGCTCCCCCGTCCCTGGGATTCTCCAGGCAAGAACACTGGAGTGGGTTGCCATTTCCTTCTCCAATGCAGGAAAGTGAAAAGTGAAAGTGAAGTCGCTCAGTCGTGTCTGACTCTTAACGACCCCATGGACTGCAGCCTACCAGGCTCCTCTGTCCATGGGATGTTCCAGGCAAGAGTACTGGAGTGGGGTGCCATTGCCCTCTCCATTAAGGTTCACACATAAAATCAAATTGTCAAGATCCCACATAATTAGTATGTGGCAGAGATGGGGATTAAGTGATCTGAGTAACTCCAAACTTCATACTAATAACCCACGAAAGAGCATGGGATATTGTCTACATTTGCAGGTCACATGAGAAGGCTTTTCTATACAACATTCCTGACCCTCCTTCAGTTGTGTTGGGGAATAAAAGAAGCATTACTTAATGATCCCATGTATTTGTATATGTTTCTTTCTGTATCACAGTCTGTGACTCACCACAGACTTTCAAGTGCCAGACCTATAAAGGAAATACCTCTAATTATAGCTATACTTTGCGGGATATTTATGACATTCCAAGCTCTGTAGTTAGTATTTTACATACTTTCTCTCATCTGTTCCACAAGATGATTCTGCAAGATGGGTACAATTAGTGCATTTTAACAGGTCAAATTCCAGAACTTAAATGTTTTTCCCAGACATCCCAGCCCAGCTGACATGTAGCAGAATTGGGATTTAAACAGATCTAGTGACCTAACACTTGACTCTATATTTCACTCTGAGGAGACTGACAATATCAAGCCTGATATTGGAACTTTAGTCTGCTTCATCAAAGATTCAGGAGAAAAATATAACACTCAACATACGAGCAGGTGGGTGATCCAATTGGGTAGCGTGTTTCTCTCGCTCTCTCTCTCCTTCCCACCTCCCTCTCTCCTTCCCTCTCTCTCTCTCTCTTGCTGACTCCAGCTTGCCTTGGACAAAATAGAAATAATTAAGTGTCAATAACTAAAGTTTATTCCTGGCAAACAGCTGATGAGTATTTTCAGAGGCTCCTGTTTTTTGACCTTTACTGCCCTAGACAATGATGGAATCTTGTTGAAAGCTCTTTAAGCTGAAATTAATTTATGCTCGACAGTGATTAAAAGAGAAAGTGAGAAGGGGATGGAAATTAACAAATCCATCTTTATTGCTGAGATCCCATTATGATTATAAGGAGAGGGAAAAATCAACGTGGCGGGTGCCAGCTGCAATCTGGTAAGGAATTTAAACAGCTCGTCCCGCTTGGAAAGTGTCCTTGGGTGGACAGATTTATCTGTCGCTGAGGCTATCAGAGAGAGGGGCTTATTTATCAAAGACTGGAATGCTGAGGTCCTTGGGCTTGCCTTTGGAATACGTTTCCAGAGAGACAGCTTCCAGAGGGACAGGCGAGGGATCTTGACAGATGAGACCTCTAAAAAGTTGATTCTGCAGGTGCTTTCAAGAACAGATGTGGCTGAATTGCCATGTTCTGGGTTCTTGTTGGGCCATTCCTTTGGCATATGCCTTTGCTGCTGCTGCTGCTAGGTCACTTCAGTCGTGTCTGACTCTATGTGACCCCATAGATGGCAGCCCACCGGGCTCCACTGTCCCTGGGATTCTCCAGGCAAGAACACTGGAGTGGGTTGCCATTTCCTTCTCCAATGCATGAAAGTAAAAAATGAAAGTGAAGCCGCTCAGTCATATCCGACTCTTTGCAACCCCATGGACTGCAGCCTACCAGGCTCCTCCGTCCATGGGATTTTCCAGGCAAGAGTACTGGAGTGGGGTGCCATTGCCTTCTCTGGCATATGCCTTTAAGTACTAATATAATCATACCTTCAATTCATCACGTGCTCCCTGGGAGTGATTTGAGTTCAAGGACTTTGTTTGGGACCTTTTCATTTCTATCCAAATAACTCTTTGGACAGTGAATCATAATATGAACAAGACTAAACAAACATTGAAGACGTTACCACCATTAACCCACACAGTTTTCAAAAATACTATGTGCTAAGCCCCCTTTGTATGCCATGCTCAGTACCAGGCTACAAAGTTATTTTAAAATTTTATTGAAGTATGGTTGATTTATGATGTTGTGTTAATTCCTATTGTACAGCAAAGTGATTTAGATGTACATATATATTAATATATGTATACATATATATACTTTTTATATTCTCTTCCATTATGGCTTGTCACAAGGTATTGACAATCATTTCCTGTGCTATACCATAAGACCTTGTTGCTTATCAATTCTGTATATAATAGTTTGCACCTGCAAATCCTAAAGTCCGACTCCATCCCTCCTCCACCATCCCACTCGGCAACTACAAGTCTGTCTGTCTGTGAATATGTTTCTGTTTTGTAGATAGTTCATTTCTGTCATATTTTAGATTCCACATATGAGTGACATCATATTGTAATTTTTTTTTCTCTTTCTGACTTACTTCACTTAGTATGATAATCTCTAGATCTATCCATGTTGTTGAAAATGGCATTACATCAGTCTTTTTTGTGTTAAATAGTATTCCATTGTATTTTTATACCATGTCTTCTTTATCCATCCAGGATGAAGATTTTAGGCAATGTAGTACCTTTCTTCTTCTCAAACCAACCAGAATGAGGCTTGTTTCCTCTTAAAATTAAACTCAGAATTCTCCCAAAGACAATCTTAGTCTCATAGCGTTACAAGAGAACTAATATGTGCCGAGAACTTTCTTTGTGCCAAATATTTGACCACATGATGTCTCATTTAATGCTGGAATGAATGAAAGTGAGTGCTCCTTTTTTCCTGATTTTAGAGATGGGTGACTAGGGGCTCAGAGAGGTAAAGTAACTTCTCCAAGGGCACAAAGATAGTAGAGAGGAAGCTAGAGAATCTATCTTCAGATCTGATTATACACCAAAGGCTGGACTCTTCTCCACTGTTCTCCTCACATCAGTGCTATGATGGTGAAGGAGGAGCATGCATCTGAGGAGAAACCTGAGTGTAGGCTTTGCTCAGCCTATTACTGGCTTCGTGACCTTGGGAAAGTCGTTGCATCTCCCATGTAATGACCTTTCTGTCTGCAGATACAGGGATGATTCCCTGCCCTTCCTGTTTCACAGGTTAATCTGAGGTTAAGAGGAGACAATGTATGCAAAAAATGATTTGCAAATGCAAGCTATTATCATTATGTAGTTCAGCTTCTGCTAATACATGATTCTTCTCCATAATTGGGCTTAATGTATCTCATAATCATTTATATTTAAAAAGAATGAAACTGACAATGTTATATCACCTCATGTGAAAGTGTAACCAAGAGGACAGATGTGTAAGCTGTGCCTCCTCCAATTTGCCTTGATTATCATTGGACATATACGGAAAGGGAAAACTGCTTTATTTCAAAGCAGGCAAAACACAGTTAAATATCTGAAAATGTTAATAATAAAGACAAACATAATAAAATTCAGGCTTGATTCTTACTGTACTCTCAGGGAAATCAGTATTGATAAAAAGAGGAAATTGGCAGTTTGCTCAGTCCTTGAGGGGAAAGTTGTGTCACCGTGACCATGTGCAAAGTTCAGTGGTTGCCTCAGAGAAACGTTTTGGAGACAAGGGTTGGGATGTGGAATTCAATGTCTTAGCTTACCAGTGCCTTAAGTGAAGTCTTTTTACGTATTTGGACCTCACCTAGGAAATAGTTCCTACTCTTAAACCTGTTCCCCTCCCTTCAAAATGCAAATCTTAGAATTGAAATTGCCAGAAATTATTGTAATTCTTACCTAGTTTAAGAGAGAAGGGGGTAAACAGTTGACCACTTGACTCAGAAGCCAAGCTTGTCTAGAGCTGTTCATGTGTAACGTAGAAAACAAGAACTATACTGCACAAGACCATTATATGAATGCAGAATGATCCTTCTTACAAGGGAGCATGGCTCAAAGTTTTGAACTCTGAATCAGATTAGCAACTCCCCCCTTCCTTAGAGAGATGTTGGTGAGTTAAGAGACAGTGATCATAGGCTGAAGTTACATGGTTTAAGAAGTGTGGTGAAATGTTTGCTACTCTGTAATGTTTGAGGGTTTCCCATACCTGTGAAACACTTTCAGTGAGTCTACATTGACCAGAGCAAGATTCCCCATGCTTTGCTCCATAGAGCATGAACTTCACAAGCTATTGTAATTCTTACCAGAAAAGAATTCTGTGGGGAAAAAAAAATGTGTCTGCAGAGCACTGAATCAAGTGTTTACCAGATTTCTTTATTGCAGGAATTTCACAGAGCCCTTGATATACTGGTATAAATTATGAGTGTCTAAGAGGGGATGCAATATAAAGGATATTCAGACATGTCTAACAACAATTTTATTTTATTTATTTATTTATTTTTTTGTTTTGTTTTGTTTTGTTTTTTATTAGTTGGAGGCTAATTACTTCACAACATTTCAGTGGGTTTTGTCATACATTGATATGAATCAGCCATAGAGTTACACGTATTCCCCATCCCGATCCCCCCTCCCACCTCCCTCTCCACCCGATTCCTCTGGGTCTTCCCAGTGCACCAGGCCCGAGCACTTGTCTCATGCATCCCACCTGGGCTGGTGATCTGTTTCACCATAGATAGTATACATGCTGTTCTTTTGAAATATCCCACCCTCACATTCTCCCACAGAGTTCAAAAGTCTGTTCTGTATTTCTGTGTCTCTTTTTCTGTTTTACATATAGGGTTATCGTTACCATCTTTCTAAATTCCATATATATGTGTTAGTATGCTGTAATGTTCTTTATCTTTCTGGCTTACTTCACTCTGTATAAGGGGCTCCAGTTTCATCCATCTCATTAGGACTGGTTCAAATGAATTCTTTTTAACGGCTGAGTAATATTCCATGGTGTATATGTACCACAGCTTCCTTATCCATTCATCTGCTGATGGGCATCTAGGTTGCTTCCATGTCCTGGCTATTATAAACAGTGCTGCGATGAACATTGGGGTGCACATGTCTCTTTCAGATCTGGTTTCCTCAGTGTGTATGCCCAGAAGTGGGATTGCTGGGTCATATGGCAGTTCTATTTCCAGTTTTTTAAGAAATCTCCACACTGTTTTCCATAGCGGCTGTACTAGTTTGCATTCCCACCAACAGTGTAAGAGGGTTCCCTTTTCTCCACATCCTCTCCAGCATTTATTGCTTGTAGACTTTTGGATAGCAGCCATCCTGACTGGCGTGTAATGGTATCTCATTGTGGTTTTGATTTGCATTTCTCTAATAATGAGTGATGTTGAGCATCTTTTCATGTGTTTGTTAGCCATCTGTATGTCTTCTTTGGAGAAATGTCTGTTTAGTTCTTTGGCCCATTTTTTGATTGGGTCATTTATTTTTCTGGCTTGAGCTGCAGGAGTTGCTTGTATATTTTTGAGATTAATCCTTTGTCTGTTTCTTCATTTGCTATTATTTTCTCCCAATCTGAGGGTTGTCTTTTCACCTTACTTATAGTTTCCTTTGTAGTGCAAAAGCTTTTGAGTTTCATTAGGTCCCATTTGTTTAGTTTTGCTTTTATTTCCAATATTCTGGGAGGTGGGTCATAGAGGATCTTGCTGTGATTTATGTCAGAGAGTGTTTTGCCTATGTTCTCCTCTAGGAGTTTTATAGTTTCTGGTCTTACATTTAGATCTTTAATCCATTTTGAGTTTATTTTTGTGTATGGTGTTAGAAAGTGTTCTAGTTCCATTCTTTCACAAGTGGTTGACCAGTTTTCCCAGCATCACTTGTTAAAGAGGTTGTCTTTTTTCCATTGTATATCCTTGCCTCCTTTGTCAAAGATAAGGTGTCCATAGGTTCGTGGATTTATCTCTGGGCTTTCTATTCTGTTCCATTGATCTATATTTCTGTCTTTGTGCCAGTACCATACTGTCTTGATGACTGTGGCTTTGTAGTAGAGTCTGAAGTCAGGCAGGTTGATTCCTCCAGTTCCATTCTTCTTTCTCAAAATTACTTTGGCTATTCAAGGTTTTTTTGTATTTCCATACAAATTGTGAAATTCTTTGGTCTAGTTCTGTGAAAAATACCGTTGGTAGCTTGATAGGGATTGCATTGAATCTATAGATTGCTTTGGGTAGAATAGCCATTTTGACAATATTGATTCTTCCAATCCATGAACACGGTATGTTTCTCCATCTGTTTGTGTCCTTTTTGATTTCTTTCATCAGTGTTTTATAGTTTTCTATGTATAGGTCTTTTGTTTCTTTAGGTAGATATACTCCTAAGTATTTTATTCTTTTTGTTGCAATGGTGAATGGTATTGTTTCCTTAATTTCTCTTTCTGTTTCTTCATTGTTAGTATATAGGAATGCAAGGGATTTCTGTGTGTTAATTTTATATCCTGCAACTTTACTATATTCATTGATTAGCTCTAGTAATTTTCTGGTAGAGTCTTTAGGGTTTTCTATGTAGAGGATCATGTCATCTGCAAACAGTGAGAGTTTCACTTCTTCTTTTCCTATGTGGATTCCTTGTACTTCTTTTTCTGCTCTGAATGCTGTGGCCAAAACTTCCAACACTATGTTGAATAGTAGTGGTGAGAGTGGGCACCCTTGTCTTGTCCCTGATTTCAGGGGAAATGCTTTCAATTTTTCACCATTGAGGGTGATGCTTGCTGTGGGTTTGTCATATACAGCTTTTATTATGTTGAGGTATGTTCCTTCTATTCCTGCTTTTTGGAGAGTTTTAATCATAAATGAGTGTTGAATTTTGTCAAAGGCTTTCTCTGCATCTATTGAGATAATCATATGGTTTTTATCTTTCAATTTGTTAATATGGTGTATTACATTGATTGATTTGCAGATATTAAAGAATCCTTGCATTCCTGGGATAAAGCCCACTTGGTCATGGTGTATGATTTTTTTAATATGTTGTTGGATTCTGTTTGCTAGAATGTTGTTAAGGATTTTTGCATCTATGTTCATCAGTGATATTGGCCTGTAGTTTTCTTTTTTTGTGGCATCTTTGTCTGGTTTTGGAATTAGGGTGATGGTGGCCTCATAGAATGAGTTTGGAAGCTTACCTACATCTGCAATTTTCTGGAAGAGTTTGAGTAAGATAGGTGTTAGCTCTTCTCTAAATTTTTGGTAGAATTCAGCTGTGAAGCCATCTGGTCCTGGGCTTTTGTTTGCTGGAAGATTTTTGATTACAGTTTCGATTTCCTTGCTTGTGATGGGTCTGTTAAGATCTATTTCTTCCTGGTTCAGTTTTGGAAAGTTATACTTTTCTAAGAATTTGTCCATTTCATCCAAGTTGTCCATTTTATTGGCATAGAGCTGCTGGTAGTAGTCTCTTATGATCCTTTGTATTTCACTGTTGTCTGTTGTGATCTCTCCATTTTCATTTCTAATTTTGTTAATTTGGTTCTTCTCTCTTTGTTTCTTAATGAGTCTTGCTAATGGTTTGTCAATTTTGTTTATTTTTTCAAAAAACCAGCTTTTAGCTTTGTTGATTTTTGCTATGGTCTCTTTAGTTTCTATTGCATTTATTTCTGCCCTGATTTTTAAGATTTCTTTCCTTCTGCTAACCCTGGGGTTCTTCATTTCTTCCTTCTCTAATTGCTTTAGGTGTAGAGTTAGGTTATTTATTTTGTTTTTTTCTTGTTTCTTGATGTAAGCCTGTAATGCTATGAACCTTCCCCTTAGCACTGCTTTTACATGTCCCAGAGGTTTTGGGTTGTTGTGTTTTCATTTTCATTCATTTCTATACATATTTTGATTTCTTTTTTGATTTCTTCTATGATTTGTTGGTTATTCAGAAGCGTGTTATTTAGCCTCCATGTGTTTGAATTTTTAACAATTTTTTTCCTGTAATTGAGATCTAATCTTACTGCACTGTGGTCAGAAAAGATGACTGGAATGATTTCAATTTTTTTGAATTTTCCAAGACCAGATTTATGGCCCAGGATGTGATCTATTCTGGAGAAGGTTCCGTGTGCACTTGAGAAAAAGGTGAAGTTGATTGTTTTGGGGTGAAATGTCCTATAGATATCAATTAGGTCTAGCTGGTCCATTGTGTCATTTAAGGTTTGTGTTTCCTTGTTAATTTTCTGTTTAGTTGATCTATCCATAGTTGTGAGTGGGGTATTAAAGTCTCCCACTATTATTGTGTTACTATTAATTTCCTCTTTCATACTCGTTAGTGTTTGCTGTACATATTGCGGTGCTCCTATGTTGGGTGCATATATATTTATAATTGTTATATCTTCTTCTTGGATTGATCCTTTGATCATTATGTAGTGTCCTTCTTTGTCTCTTTTCACATCCTTTATTTGAAAGTCTATTTTATCTGATATGAGTATTGCGACTCCTGCTTTCTTTTGGTCTCCGTTTGCATGAAATATTTTTTTCCAGCCCTTCACTTTTAGTCTGTATGTGTCTCTTGTTTTGAGGTAGGTCTCTTGTAGACAGCATATATAGGGGTCTTGTTTTTGTATCCATTCAGCCAATCTTTGTCTTTTGGTTGGGGCATTCAACCCATTTACATTTAGGGTAATTATTGATAGGTGTGGTCCCGTTGCCATTTACTTTGTTGTTTTGGGTTCACGTTTATACAACCTTTCTACATTTCCTGTCTAGAGAAGATCCTTTAGCATTTGTTGAAGAGCTGGTTTGGTGGTGCTGAATTCTCTCAGCTTTTGCTTATCTGTAAAGCTTTTGAATTCTCCTTCATATCTGAATGATATCCTTGCTGGATACAGTAATCTAGGTTGTAGGTTATTCTCTTTCATTACTTTCAGTACGTCCTGCCATTCCCTTCTGGCCTGGAGGGTTTCTATTCATAGATCAGCTGTTATCCTTATGGGGATCCCTTTGTGTGTTATTTGTTGTTTTTCCCTTGCTGCTTTTAATATTTGTTCTTTGTGTTTGATCTTTGTTAATTTGGTTAATATGTATCTTGCGGTGTTTCACCTTGGGTTTATCCTGTTTGGGACTCTCTGGGTTTCTTGGACTTGGGTGGCTATTTCCTTCCCCATTTTAGGGAAGTTTTCAGCTATTATCTCCTCGAGTATTTTCTCATGGCCTTTCTTTTTGTCTTCTTCTTCTGGAACTCCTATGATTCGAATGTTGGGGTGTTTCACATTGTCCCAGAGGTCCCTGAGGTTGTCCTCATTTCTTTTGATCCTTTTTTCTTTTTTCCTCTCTGCTTCATTTATTTCCACCATTTTATCTTCTACCTCACTTATCCTATCTTCTGCCTCCATTATTCTACTCTTGGTTCCCTCCAAAGTGTTTTTGATCTCATTCATTGCATTATTCATTTTTAATTGACTCTTTTTTATTTCTTCTAGGTCTTTATTAAACATTTCTTGTATCTTTTCAATCTTTGTTTCCAGGCTATTTATCTGTAACTCCATTTTGTTTTCAAGATTTTGGATCATTTTTATTATCATTATTCTAAATTCTTTTTCAGGTAGATTCCCTATTTCCTCCTCTTTTGTTTGACTTGGTGGGCATTTTTCATGTTCCTTTACCTGTTGGGTATTTCTTTGCCTTTTCATCTTGTTTAGATTGCTGTGTCTGGAGTGGGCTTTCTGTGTTCTGGAGGTCTGTGGTTCCTTTTTATTGTGGAGGATTTACCCAGTGGGTGGGGTTAGACGATTGGCTTCTCAAGGTTTCCTGGTTAGGGAAGCTTGCGTCAGTGTTCTGGTGTGTGGAACTTGATTTCTTCTCTTTGGAGAGCAATGGAGTGCCCAGTAATGAGTTTTGAGATGGGTCTATGTGTTAGGTGTGACCTTGGGCAGCCTGTATGTTGATGTTCAGGGCTATGTTCCTGCGTTGCTGGAGAATCTGCATGGTATGTCTTGCTCTAAAACTTACTGGCTCTTGGGTGGTGGCTGGTTTCAGTGTAGGTATGGAGGCTTTTGGACAGTCACTTATTACTTAAAGTTCCATGTAGTCAGGAGTTTTCTGGTGTTCTTGAGTTTTGGGCTTAAGTCTCCTGCCTCTGGATTTCAGTTTTATTCTTCCTGTAGTCTCAGGACTTCTCCAACTATACAGCACTGATAAGAAAACTTCTAGGTTAATGGCGAAAAGATTCTCCCCCGTTAGGGACACCCAGAGAGGTTCACAGAGTTACATGAAGAAGAGGAGAGGGAGGAGGTAGATAGAGATGAGCAGGAGGAGAAAAAAGGGGGACTCAAGAGGAGAGAGACAGATCAACGCAGCTGTCTGTTCCCAGAGTGTTCTCCGTAGCCCAGTCACCTACAAAGATTCACAGAATTGGATTGGGAAGAGAAGGGGAAAGGAGGAAATAGAGGTGTTCTGAGGTAGAAAACAGAGAGTCAAGATTGGGAGAGAATAATCTTCAGTTTAAAAATAGGGCTTCTCTTCTTTTTTTTTTTTTGTAAGGTTATAGTGTATTGAAAATGAAAATTAAGGAGTAGTGGAGGGGTACTAGAGGACTTTAAAAGAAATAAGAGAAAAAGAAAAATAGAAAATAGAAGAAGGAAAGAAAAAAAAGAAGAAAAAAGAAAAAAAAAAGAAAAAGAAAAAAAAGAAGAAAAAAAAAAAGAAAGAAAAAAAAATTTTTTTTTCCCCTAATTGAAAAAATTGTAAAAATCTATGGAAATGAAAGTTAAGGAGTAATGGGGGAGTAATAGGGGATTTTAAAGGAAAATAAAAGAGAAAAAATAAAAAAGAAAAAAGAAAAAAAGAAAAAAAAAAGAGAAAAAAGTAAAATTATATCTAGGAGTTTCTCTGGAGCTGTTGCGGTCAGTGTGGGTTCGGCTCAGTTTCAGATAGCTCCTCGTTCCAGCTTACGCTTCTCGATATCTACGGGCCCCTTCCGGTGCAGTCGGTGTTTTCTAGAGGGATTTTAATCTGTTGCACCAGTCCCTTCTGAAGCGGTTCCCTTTGTTTATTTGGCTTCTGTTTGCAGGTCTCTTCAGAGCCTCATTTCCGCCCTGACACAGGCGGGCGGAGGTGGACTCTTATTCAGGTAGCTAGTTCCGTTGCTCTGCGGGGAGGGGCTGGCGCTGCCGGGAGGGGCTGGCACCGGGGGGAGGGGCCGGCGTTGCAGGGAGGGGCTGGGGCTGCCGGGAGGGGCTGACGCTGCTTTCTCCGTCTGCGCTGCTCAGGCTCCCGGCTGTTCTATATGGAGCGCGGCCCGCGCTGCGCGAGGTTCCAGCCCTCGGGTGTTACACAAAAGCGCGGAAGGAAAAGCTGCGCCTGCTCTCTGTGCCTTCCCCGTCAGAGCGGTCCAGGCCGCCAGGGGCTTGGTGGGCGCACTCTCCCCAGGTGTGGCACACTCACTCCCTTCCGCGGACCCCGTCTCAGTTTCCGCTGGCGCCAGTCGGGTGCGCGCGCCTTCTGCCCTCCGCGTCCCCAGCCCCAGTCCCCGCCCGCGCCGGTCGGGTGCCTGCGCCCTGTGTCTCGCCGCGACCTTCCCCTACCCCCTGCCTCCTGCCTCCGGCGGGGCTGGGCCGGTCCGCAGCCTGCGAGCTCTTCTCTGGACTTTCTCGGTCTCTTTGTTCTGCGAACGGCCGGCAGTGTGTTCGGGCCGGTTAATTTACTCTCTCTCTTTTGGTCTCCCACAGTTCGAGTTGGCAACTCACAGAAGCTCCCTCCGATTGTCCTCAGGGCACTCAGGCCCGGACCCTACCCCAAGCAATGCCGCCTAAGATTCCCTTCCCTGGACGGACCTCTGTCCTTAGCTCTTTTGTCTCACTTTTTATCTTTTATATTTTGTCCTACCTCCTTTTGAAGACAATGGGCTGCTTTTCTGGGCACCTGATGACCTCTGCTAGCGATCCGAAGTTGTTTTGTGAAGTTTGCTCTGCGTTCAGTTATTCTTTTGATGAATTTGTAGGAGAGAAAGTGGTCTCCCCGTCCTACTCCTCCGCCATCTTGGCTCCTCCCTAACAACAATTTTAAAAGGGTCATTTAGGGTGGAGGGTGGAGCATTTTTATGATGAATGTTATGGCAAAGGCACTTTTGAGAATGCCGATTTAAAACATAAGGTCTCAAATTAGGTATGCTTCCTTCATTACTAACATGATACCTCAATGGTTGATTTCTTGTGCATGAAAATCCTTGTTTGGTGGGCTCTCCCAGGGAGATTACCAATAGTTTGTGAGTTCAAGGATTCAAGTTCCTTTTATCCAGTGGCTCTACTATCTCAAAGACCTTCCCTTCTAGCCTGGGAGAGAGACAGACCATGGCTTGGAGAAGCACCTGAGCCATCTAATGAATGGATCTAGAAGGGGCATATGTCACTTCTGTCCACAGTCCACTGGCCAGAACTCTGTCATGTTGTTCTACCCAGCCACAAAGAGGGCTGGGAAAGGTGGTCTTTCTTCACACTTAGGAGAAAAGGTAAACACATGCGCCACTATCTCATCCATACGAGCCACTTTGAAGTTCTCTGTTCTTTGTCCCCAGAAATCACTTGTCATGCTGTAAGTCAACATAATTTTATGTTCTATCGACCTTTTAGTTCCTTGAAGTTCAGGGTTGTTGATTTTGTAGTTTTTACCTCTTTCTTAATCTCTCTTCTTCCTTTCTTTCCTTTCCTGTGTCTGAAAGGAAATCCCACCCACTCTAAAATGCTCCAGTACAATGTCACTTCTTCCATAATGTTCTGTCTGGTCTGTTTCAGAAAGCAGTATTCTCTTCCTCCTATATAACAGGCTCACTCTGTTATATATCAGATACTGATTAGTATGTATTGGAGACTCTTCATTTGTATATAATCTGGGGGATGTCATGTTGTACAATGAAGAGCAGGGTGTTAAGAACAAGACTGATCTGAGTCTGAATCCTGGTTTTTCACTGACAAGGTGGGTTACCTTGGGCAGGTCCTACGGTCACTCTACAGCACTTCCTCACTTGAAAACTGTGGATTTAAAATCTTTCTAAGTAAGGTTGTAGGCAGACAGTATGCATGCATGCTAAGTTGCTTGAGTCATGTCCAACTCTTTGTGACCCTAAGGACTATAGCCCTCCAGACTCCTCTGTCCATGGATTTTTCAGGCAAGAATACAAGAATGAGTTGCCATGCCCTCCTCCAGGGGATATTCCCAACCCAGGAATTAAACCAGAGTCTCTTATGTTTCCCACATTGGCAGACACATTCTATACTGCTAGTGCCACCTGAGAGGCCCTATATGGAGATTACAATGACATAATGCACAAAAGCCCTGACATGATGTACCTACCACACAGAAAGTCACCAAAGAATGTTAACTCTCATTGGTGGTGTCATTGCTGTCACTGCTACTTGGAGCCAGACAGTCCTGACCTTGTCACTTATTAGCAGGTCTGACTTAGGAGAATTAGTTCATAGTTATGCATTTCAGCTTCTTCATTTGTAAAAATGGAGGTAATACTTCCTTTCTGAGTGAATAGCAAGAAAAATGCCTGCCCCAGTGTGTCACAATGACTGGCACAGCGTAGAGGCACAAGTAATTCATGAAGTTGTTTTGAAACCCCAGCACCCCCGACTCCAGGCATAAAAACATCTGTTCACTTAGTGACTGTCTAGGAGGGAAAAAAGACAGCCTCCTCCATATAGATTGCTTTTGTGCCCGAGGACCTGTAGCCAGACAGTTCTTCATTAATTCCCCTGTAAGTCCCTGAAGCTATAATCTAAGTCCAGTTTTTCTTTTCCGAAGTGAACTTGGTCACCTTCCTTCTTATGCAGTCTTCTTAGGTACTTGAAGACTGTGAAGCCAGCTCCTCATCTTCCTCTTTTCCAGGCTGAATTCCTTTAATCTCCAATCCCAAGTTCCCTTTTCCAGTCCTTTAATTATTTCCTACTGCACTGCCCTTCCATTTCTGAACAGTGCAGAGGCGCAGGGCACAAAAAGTAAGTCCTCCAATAATGTGTGGAAATAGCAAGAACTTACTACAGACCAACTAGTAAAGAACAGTGTGAACGTATCGGGGCACTGAGAAACATCAGTTCCAAGAAATTTCACTCCACAGACTACTACTTATACAGTGTCTCCCACCACATTCAGGTCCAACAGCAGATGGTATTTTGCAATTATTCCTTCCTCCATGCATACAGAACATTTAGCCATTTATGTCCAGGTGTCACACTCGATTCAATATTAAGTGCCTACTATTTGTCAGGAATTTTTCTGTAGGCAGAGAGCATTCTGGATGAAGTCCTCCTTCTATGAATACCGAAGAAGCTAGTGAACAAGTAAAGTATAATCAGACAATGGCTATCAATATAGATATTAGAGAAAACTGTCATGTATGGAAAAAACAAACAGCCTTTAGTCTCAGATAGAACATGGATCTCACACTTACTGCATGAGTGAATCCTTTCTTTAAGCTTCAGTTTTATCATTTGTGGAATTGGATGCTACGAACAACCCTTCAGGGCTCAATTGAAAATTAAATAAGTGAACACACAAAAAGAAGCATCTAGCTCTGTGTCTGACACTAGGTCGTCAAAAAAACTGACTCTAGTTTCTTGTCTTTGTTTTGCAAGTAAAGTACAAAGAAGAAATACTAAGTCAAGAAATCATGGTGGCAGGAAGCCTTTTCCAAATACGGTACCCAAGTTTGAGTTTGTTAATAAAAAATTTATTTGTAATGTTTTCTACCTTTTTTTTTTTTTTTAAGGAATTAATTCTTATTAGTCTTAAGGCAAACTATGCAACCCCCAGACTTTAATCAAAATCTCTGTTTTACTGAAGGAAGATGGCTATCTCTAAGCCAAGGAGAGAGGCCTTAAAATGAAATCAACCCTCCTGACACCTTGATCTTGGACTTCAAGGCTCCAGAGCCTTGAGAAAATAAACTTCTGTGGTTGAAGCCACCCAGTCTGGGATACCTTGTTCTGGCGGCCCTAGCAAACTAATTCAGACCCTGAGTGAGGCTTCTGCAGCTAAACTGCAGGCTGGGAACTGTGAGCTTGAAGCACTAACTCTCTGGTAGTCGATTGTTTGGAAGCAGAGGCTGAGTGATGACCTGAGGAAGAAGAGGCACAGAAAGCCAAATCAAATTTTCAGATTTACCCCGCATGTCTAGGACTAGGCTTCCCCATCAGAGACTGTCACCACCCTCCCTCCTCCTGACCACGCACAGGTCCAGCAGAGCAGGGAGAAAGTGAGAGAAGGTTTGCCTTTTTAATCAGCATTGCCCCACCACCGTGGATATCATATTATTACCATTATTACAACTTGTTCAAGTTAAAAGAAAAATTTCTATCTTTCATAGCCTTCTCTGCTGGTCTGTCTTTGTGCCTCAAAAACTTCCCCTTCCATCCTTCAGGATGGTCTCTGTACCTCGCCTTCACTCATTCCCTTATTTCCCCGGATGGATCTATGCCCACCATGTACCTCATTTCCTTTCTTGTGTCCTGAGTCAGTTCTTCTCTCTCCATAATCAGGAGTTATCTTGAAAGACATTGGCACGTTTATGGTTAGACCTGATGATGATAAAGTCCCCAGAATCAGGGTCGTGAGGGTTGGAGTCAGCAACCTCTGGGTTTTAACCCATGTTCTCTCATTCATTAGCCAAATAGCTGTGTTAAAGTTACTTTACCTTTATAAAGCCCCCCTTTTTTTAATCAAGAAAGTCAGCATAATATTTCTTCCTTCATATTTATTTAAATATTTATATTTCATGTATTTTAAAAAAGTGTGTTTGTGAAGCATTCAACCATAAACACTATTTGTTGTTTCCTGTACTATCTATTCAACTCAGAGATAGTTATGCTGGGAAGTGCCACGCACTGGGTTGGGCACCATACAGGATGGGCAGACAAAAAGGCAGGATATCTATCCTCAAAGAGTTAACAGTTCATTGGAGAAGCAAGCGTGCCTATAAAGAAACGCAACCATAATGGAAACCGTAGAGCAGGACTTTCTGTCAAATGAATGTGCTAGATGAAAGATCACAAATAAGGTTGGGTTTTAAAAGCTAACTCTAACATATTGGTTTTGGCTGCCTGTAAGTAAGAAGAATTCTGACGCCAATAACACAGCAAGTAGAAAATAAAGTGTCATAACTGATTGGCAAAGTCTGCCAAGGATACAGAGGGAGAGACTGTCCATCTTTGGTATAGAGTGTGTTTTAGGGGGCAGTGTTGAGAGAAAGAGTGAAATGTATTTCTGAGTCCTTTTTATGAGACCTATATTTTACTTGTGTTACTCAATATATGGCATGGATACTGCTATCCTCATTACAACTGAAACTGAACCTCAGAGAAGTTAAGTAATTGTCCAGGTCACACAGCTAGAAAAGTGACTTGGCACAAGTCTGGTAAAGACTTATTTAAACACTCTCACTCTCTAATTCAGCACTGCCTGCAGGATGACTAATGGACTACCTCTGGCAAAAGTGTTGTAGCAGACTGTGTAGATACTTGAGTGCCTTTAATTTTTCTAAGCCCATTTATTGTTGCTGTTTAGTTGCTCAGTCATGTTCAACTCTTTGCATCCCCATGGACTGCAGCACACCAGGCTTCCCTGTCCTTCATCAGACTATATTTTGTAATCTCCACTGCAGTTGGATCAGGACTGATTCTAAAAAATGACATTCGGAGTAAACATATATGTCACTCTCAGTGGCATATATGCCATTGAGAAATGGTCTCAACCATTTCCCTTGAGATTCTTGGCTCATGCATGCTTCCTTTCTTCTGAACTGATATAGAGGTTCCCAGGGGAAATACCAAGATGGCACAGTGGACACCTAAAAGGTAAGGGGCTTGAAGCCCTGTTACACCTCTCTGAGAGGAGGCACTCCAGAGAAAAGTTAGGTCCACATAAGTTTGTGTTGTATGTTAGAACAGACAACATTTCTCATCCTGACTGACAGAGGGTATCAAAAATTACTCAGTGAAGAAATGTGCTTTCCCCTAGGGCAAGAAACTTGCAGATGGAGCTTCCAGATAGAAAACCATTTTCTGGAGAAGCACAAAGCTTGCAGAGTGTTCAGATAAATTAAGTTGGAAAATGTATTTTAAATAGATAGTGGCTAACATTGGAGTGCCAATTTTCCATTCTTGTGACTCTCACATTGACACCAGGGATTTACCTGGTGTTCCAGTTACCCATCCCTGGATTACAGAGTACTCAGACCGAATGGCTTAAGCCATCGTGTGATGTGTTTTTGTGGGCCAGGAATTTGATTAGGGCCCATTTGGTTGAGTCTTCTGTCCTACATGGGATCAACAAAGGTTACTTGGCTTTAGTTGTCTGGCAGATGAGTTGTTATGAAGGATCCAAGATAGCTTTGCCCCTACATCAGTTGTAAGTACGGGCTCAGCTGGGATTGTCAATTGGAGTGTGTACACATGATGTCTCTAAGGTCAGAATTCTAAGAGGCAAGGTGGAAGTTGCAGTCCTCTTAATCCTAGTCCAGGATCTGATGAAATGTTACTTCCTTCATTTTCAGTTGGTCAAGCACTTCTTTAAAGCTATAAGACTCCACCTTGCAGTGGGATAAGGGGCAAAGATTTGTAGCAATCTTTGATACACTCTATCTGGGAGCTGTGGAGTCAGGTCCTCAGAGGCAGGGAGCCGGCTGTATGCATTTCAGCTTCTCAAGAGCTTGTCGCTGACCATACTGCCTGGGGTTCAATCTACATACTGGTAGAATTACAATCACACCCTAAGCATACATCAAAAGAGATGGAAAAGGAAACTAAATTTTACAGAATACCAGCTCTTAATTCAAATGTCCGACCTTAGCATATTCTCAAAATGACTCAATTTAGTGACAGAGGTTTTATTTCTCCCATATATTGCTTAAGACACAACCAAGGTGCACTGAGAAAAAAAAAAGTTCTCAAGGTCAATCAAAGCAATAGATTCCAAAAGCAGGGCTCTTTTCATCACACAACATTTCTTCCCAGGAGAATGGCTCAAGTGTCCCCTGCTCTGATCAAGTGCTAGAATCTCACCCTGGCCCCTGGTCTACCAACAGAAACTGGGTCAAAGAGTTTAATTTGTCTGGGCCCATCATCTCATTGGTTCCCAGATAGCTCAGATGGTAAAAAATCTGCCTGCAATGCAGGAGACCTGGGTTCAATCCCTGGGTTAGGATGATCCCCTGGAGAAGGGTATGGCAACTCACTCCAGTATTCTTGCCTGGAAAATTCTATGGACAGAGGGGCCTGATGAGCTACAGTCCATGGGGTCACAAAGAGTTGGACATGACTAAGTGACTAACACTTTCACTTTCATTCATCTCATTAGAACCAGAGGAGGTCCCTGTCTATGCCTTTCTCACCATGAGATTATGAGGGATTGCCAATAAAAATGAACCCTGAACTTCTTGCAAATATAAATGCTAAAAAATAACAAAATGAAAGATGAGGGCAATAGCATTGCTTCACATGCTATTTAAGTGCCAGGGATGAAAGGCATTGTAAGAACTGCTATTATCTCTGCATATTCAAGTCCCCATCCTTCCCCCTCTGTTTTATCCTCTGTCTCTGAAATGCTTGATTAAGGCTCTTTTACAGTTTATTTTACTTTGTCTTTTTCCCCTTGCTTTGAGAAATACTTTACTGTATCACTGGGGACAATTTACCCTTTTGTTCCATTCGAAGAGAGAAAATAATGCAGGGTTACTTCAAAGAAGAACCAACCAAAATCCAACGGGGACCTGATAATGAAGAAACCTCACTTTGTTTTCAAGCAGGGATAGGAAATTACACAATGAATTGTACAAGGCATGGGGGGTGAGAAGCGAGAGATGAATGCTAGTCAAAAATATTGGCCCCATGATTGGAGTTTCAGGCTAGAACTCAGAAATTCATGGAACAATATTTTAGAGTGGGATGGACTTTACAAAACCTTTAATCCCACCTCCTACTCCAGCCTGGCATCATTTTTGTGATGGCTCTTAAGTGAGCTTGAGTCTTAGAGTTCACTACTTAGGTGTCAGCCTCTACTCATGGTTAGTTCAGAGTGGGGTGTCTATTCTTACTTGAATCTGCAATCCTACTCTTGCTTTTTTATTTACAGTTTCTGGTTCTTTCTTTGTGGACTTCACAGAGCACCTTTGGTCTTCCTTTTTAGGGGTATTGAAGAATTGGGGTTGGATTAGCATGTGCTAACACCCACAACTTCTACAAGGGTTCCTTGAATGATTTTTGATGAGATTACGCTAGTCTCCTTGGAGCCTGTAAGGGGACTGGAGAAAATAAATCGAGAAAAACATAGGTGGAAACACATTTGATTTTTCTGGCCAGAAGTAGTAAACGCCTTAGCATGTGGATAACAGCTAAGACATTGGAAAATGGTTTCTAAGCAGCAGGCCTGGCCTGGCCACAAGCATGAGGGAAGAGAGGTGGGCTTAAGGGACAGTGTTGGAAGGGCCCCTAAGATTGTTACCCAGATCATGTAGGCTGAAGGTTGCTACGCTGGAGTGCAGAAGGGGTGATTAATGTGGTTGTGCAGGAGGCAGAAGGAGGTGATTGCCTTAATTATGTGGGCGGAGGCTGATTAGTGGAACAGCTGAGAGGGAGGGTAGGGGATACACTGCAGCTCTTTAAGAAGCTCAGGTAAAGGGGTTAAAGAAAGGCAGCAGAAAGTGACAGGAGAGCAGAGGCAGGAAAGAGCTTTCTGTGAAGCTTGGAAATTAAATTCATTATTCAAAAGCATGTGTGTGAGTTCTGTGACAGTTTCCAGGGAAATCTTCTCCCCTTCCCCTCTCTATACTTTCTTTATTGGATGTAATTTAGCTGGGTTTATGTGGGTCATTTTTTCCATATATATCTATACACCAATGCTACTTTCCTTTCACAACTACCTTATCTAGCTACTGGTCCTCAAGTTTCCAAGAATATGAAGCACACAGGAGATTTTCTCAGGGTGTGATGGCAAATTTTAACAACTGGCTGACTCTCCAGGAAAAGAAAAGGCACTGACTTAAGCATTAGCCAGTTTCTATAGTATAAATACTCTCTTAACCAGCTACCAGATAGACATCATGGAATGCAGAAGTGAGAAGAGATGCATAATAGCATGGCATTATGTAGTATGGACACCACACCACATGGATACAAGAGATATAAATAATATGAAGAAGACAGATGATAGCAAACTGTAGAAAAATTATTAATTAGGAAGTATTGAGGCTTTATTAGCTTTTTTTTTTAACATAATTTATCTATTTGTATGTTTATATAATTTAATTTTTCCTAAAAGCTCTATTTAACAACTGGCTTGCAAAATTCTGGAAAATTTATGATTTTGTTTGTGAGTTGGTTCAAGCTGATTGCAGCAAACTACTGGGTCCTTCTTTCTCTCTTCAGTGGTGAGGATGTGTGTTGGCTCACTACTTCGGTGGGCAAAAAATAGGGACAAACTTGTAAGTATGGAAGTCTAAAAAGATAAATGGAGATTGGATAGCATCACCAATTCAATGAACATGAAGTTGGGCAAAATCTGGGAAATGGTGAAGGACAGAAAAGCCTGCTGTGCTGCCGTCCATGGGGTCACAAAGAGTTGGGCACAACTTGGCAACTGAACAACAACAAAAACTTAGACCTTAACAACACTTAGCGAAGTTAAAGCATCTCTCTATGTATTTCATTTGTGGATCTGTTTACAAAGTCTGATACATAAATATATTGATATATGTATGACAAGTACAAATATGTATTTCATTTATTACATAACTGTAATTTATAGATAAGTTACTGCATGTACATATGATTGATTTAGATACAACAGTATCACATATATGCACACATTTCCTACATGTCCTACATAAAATATCTAATGTTTATTACATCAGGAAAGTGCATTACCTATAGAAAATGAACTAGAGCAGAGTCGTGGAATATTTGTTAACTATGTTCTTCAGGCAGGAACCACAGAAATGAAAGAAGACCCCCAAATCAGAAGAAACTTGTTCTTCCTTCCAAGAGCCTACAGTGTATCAGAACAACAACAACAAAAATCTATATTATAGAATATCAACAAGTACATCATAGGAGCTAATACTGATTATCATATATTGATACTGTATTCTCTGCCATGCATGGTCTCCAGTGATCTCACAAGAAACTTCTAGAGAAGAACTCTTATTATTTCCATTTTAATGGAAATGAAGTCTGAGAGTCACTGAGTCTGAGAGTTTCATTAGCTTGCTTTAGGTCAAGCAGGTAGTATACGACCAAAAGGGATTTCACCCAAGGCTAGAGCAGGATCCATCACTTCTTTCTGTAAGCTAAGCTGTATGATTCAGACTACGAGTGCTTCCATGGCTCCAAAGAAGAAAAACCCTTCATGGGCATCACAGAGGAACAGACATGTGGCAGCCTTGAAGCAGATTTGCAGAGATACAGAACAAGAGTGAGAGTCAACAACAGAGACTTTGGCAACAATAAATACATATGTTGTCTCTGATCATCGGATGTACTTGGTGGAATGTGGAGGCTTATGGAAAAGTTTAAACCTAATTTTGGCCTATTTCAGGGATAATTCATGATCATTTCAACAGTTCTGATATTTAAAAAAAAACACTTGGGAAAATTTAAATTTTTCTAATCAAATTAATTAGCCATATCAATAGGGTTACATGAGTGTTTAGACTATCTAAAAGAACAGTAGTTTAAAGAACACTTCAAGAAATTTAGATGGGCCCATTTTCATGCTTACAATTTCTAAGCTAATTGCAGATTATTCTTATCTAATCAGTGGAGCCTTAATGACCTCTCCTAGGCAACAGTAGGTTAGCCTATATAGAGATTATACATAAATTTGATAATAATTAAGGGTTTAAAGAGACTCATTTTAAATGTTCCCTAATTTGGTAATTTTACTGCAATTGTAAGGTGGTGCGTGTGTGTGTGTGTGTGTGTGTGTCTGAGAGATCAAACACATCTTTATACATAGCTATAGATTTAGTTTTAAAATGGAAATCAGATTTTATACTTATAACTTAATTGTACACAATCTCACTTCTTTTTGACACTTTCATATGGAGGCTTGGGTTTGTCCAAATAGTGGGCACTCCTCTACATCTATAATGACAGAGCAAATATTTATTGTTTCTTATTCTGTGCTGGATTCTTCTAAGTGCTTTACATAAATTAACACATTTATTTGTAACCATTGTTTTATGAGAAAGGCATAAGTATTAACTGCATTTTACCTATGTAGAAAGTGAGTCACAGAGGTTAAATGATTTGACAAAAGTCACACAGCAGCTAACTGACAAAAAACATGTCATCATTTTCCATAGTTCCTATTTTTTACCAAGACACAATCCCACCTTCTTCAGCTCTGATTATTATCATTACAACAGGTCATAGTAAGAAAAAATAGTCTGTTCGCTTGCATGTAAATTCTCACTAACTGTTGGAAGTTAGAAATATGGGCTGTCAAATTTGTGTTTCTATCTTAAATCCTCATGTCAATTCAGCACCACCTTCTCTAATAAAATTACTATGGATACCTAACACAACCACTTGTTAATATTCCCATCCTTTTCGAGTCTCACATCAAATTCTCACTCTCCATTTCCTTCTATTCACTTTGCAAATGGCCTCAGGATTCTCCATTCTGAACAATGAATATCCCTATTTACACATTCCATTTGCTTTTATATGCTGCTTTCAGGTTTTAACACTACAGGGCTGTTGCAAGTTTATCCCAGCTATGTAGCATTTTCCCAATCCTGCTGAAAATTCACCTCCTTTAACTTAGATTTACCTGTTTAATTTGGAAATTTTATATCATATTGTATCCTAAGCTTTTCATCAATTGGTAAGTGCATTTTTTAACAACATGAATTGAATTCCAACTCCATGCCAGACAGAATGTAGAATTCCTGAGATAAAAGTATTAAAAATTAAAATAGAACATCCTGAGCCTCAAGGAGTAAGTCACCAACTTGACTACGCATTAGAGTCATTGGGAGATTTTTCTGGTGTCCAAGTTATACTCCATACCAATTAAATCAGAATTTCTGAGTAAGGGACCCAGGCATTCGTTTTCTTGTTCTTCTTCTTCTTTTTTTTTAATTTAATTTATTTTTTTATTGGGGTATTGTTTCTTTACAATGTTGTACAACAAAATAAATTAGCTATATGTATACATTTATCCCCTCCCTCATACACCCGCATCCCCCCCATCTTGGTCATCACAGAACACGGGGCTGAGCTCTCTGTGCTATATACCCAGTGTGTCCTTACTTTAAACGTTCCAAGTGATTCCACTGTGCAGCCATGTTGGAGAACCTTTATATTAAAGCACACAAGTATTAATATATAAAGAAATGATTTAAAAAAGAAATGTACACAACATGGAACACTATCAGAGACAGAGTAATGATCAACTCAGCTTTTTGAAGAGTGTGTCAGAGGATTTGTTGGGAGAGGAGTAAAGTCTGATTTAATAAGAAGAAGTTGGAGAGCCTCTCAAGAACCCTAAGCAAACCGTGTTGTCTGAAAGTAGAGGACAGGAGGGGTCAGGAAAGGAAAGTGAAGAGATAGTCAAGATGGGAGATTATGAATACCTACTGGTGTCATTTTAAGGAGCTTGAACTTGTGTTCTGGGTAATGGGTGGCCTTTAAATGACATCAAGCAAAGGGAAGACCCAGTCACACTTAGATTGAGTAGAATTCTCCAAGGTAGGTTTCAACAGTATGTGAACCAAAAACTTCCAGATCTTCAAGCTGGATTTAGAAAATGCAGAGGAACCAGAGATCAAATCGCCAACATCCGTTGGGTCATAAAAAAAGGGAGAGGATTCCAGAAAGACATCTACTTCTGCTTCATTGACTATGCTAAAGTCTTTGACTGTATGGATCACAACAAATTGTGGAAAATTCTTAAGGAGATGGGAATCCCAGACCACCTTACTTGCCTCCTGAGAAATCTGTATGCAGGTCAAGAAGCAACAGTTAGAACCAGATAAGGAACAACAGATGGTTCCAAATAGGGAAAGGAGTACATCAAAGCTGTATGTTGTAACCTTGCTTATTTAACTTATATGCAGAGTAGATCATGTGAAATGCCAGACTGGATGAAGTGCAAGCTGGAATTAAGATTGCTGGGAGAAATATCAATAACCTCAGATATGCAGATGACACCACCCTTATGGCAGAAAGAGAAGAGGAACTAAAGAGCCTCTTGAAAGTGCAAGAGGAGAGTGAAAAAGTTGGCTTAAAACTCAACATTCAGAAAACTAAGATCATGGCATCTGGTCTCATTGCTTCATGGTAAATAGATGGAGAAAAAATGGAAACAGTGAGACACTTTATTTTCTTGGGCTCCAAAATCACTGCAGACTGTTACTGCACCGTGAAATTAAAAGATGCTTGCTCCTTAGGAAAAAAGCTATGACCAACCTAGACAGCATATTAAAAAGCAGAGACGTTACTTTGCCAACAAAAGCCCATATGATCAAAGCTATGATTTTACCAGTAGTCATGTATGGATGTAAGAGTTTGAAAAGACCCTGATGCTGGGAAAGATTGAAGGTGAGAGGAGAAGGGGGCAATAGAGGATGAGATGGTTGGATGGCATCACCATCTCAAAGGACCATGAGTTTGGGTAAACTCTGGGAGTTGTTGATGGACAGGGAGGCCTGGCATGCTGCAGTCCATGGGGTCACAAAGAGTCAGACATGACTGAGTGACTGAACTGAAGATTTGGACCATAAAGAAAGCTGAGCAGGGGGCGGCCCCAAGATGGTGGAGGAATAGGACAGGGAGACCTCTTTCTCCCCCCATAACTCATCAAAAGGTCATTTGAATGCTGAGCAACTTCCACAAAACTACTTCTGAACACTGGCAGAGGACACCAGGCACCCAGAAAGGCAGCCCATTCTCTTTGGAAGAAGGTAGGACAAACTATAAAAGACAAAAAGAGAGACAAAAGAGAGGGATGGAGACCCATCCTGGGGAGGGAGTCGTCAAGGAGGAGAAGTTTCCAAACAGTAGGGAACCCTCTCACAGGCTGGTCCATGGGGAATTTTGGAATCGCAGAGGGCGACATAACTAGGAGGAAAAACCACATCAACAACAATAGCACAGAATGTGAGCCTAACCCCAACTGTCCGTGGAGAAGTAGCCCAGATGCTTGTGTCGGCCACCAGTGAGCAGGGGCTGGACAGGGATGCACGGGCTGCATCATCAGTCCTTAGGGTAAGGCCTGGACCTGAATGCCCTGAGGACAATCTGAGGGAGCAAACGTGAGATAGCAATTCAAACAGTGGGATTGCCAGAGGAAAAAAGAGAGAGAGAGAACTTTCCGGCAAAAGGCTCTAAGGCGCAGCCTGGCCAGCTCACAAAACAAAGGATTGAGCGAACACCAAAGGAGAGCTAGCCGGCTGCTCACCAGCCCCTCCCCACCACCAGAGGCAGAGAGCAAGCGTGCAACAACCGGAGCCAGAAGGCAAGGGACAGTCTCAGCCCCAGAGACTGGCATCTTCCACCTAACTGTTAGCAGGCTCCCAGTTGCTAACCACGTCTTCCTGGGATCCTGGATGATTGATATCTGCCAGGAGAGTCACAGCCTGAGATCAGCTCCCCAGAGGAGACACGGGGCACACCCAGGAAACCGAGTGTCTGGGACCGGGGAGTGATTAACACGCACGACCCACCTGCGACACTGTGCTCACCAAGCACCCAGTCACCTGAGCTGCTCAGACCTGGGACGGGCACAAAATGAACGTCCAACTGAGTCTGTGCCCAAGACTGTACCCAAGAACCTAAACCTGAGTGGCTTAGACCTGGGAAGTGAACGAAATTCAGGGTCTGCTTTGGACAGTGCCCCTGCAGAGCACCCTGGAGCCTGAGCAGTGTAGACCTGGAAAGCACATGCTGCCATGAGCTGGGGCAAACCCAGTGTTGTCCATACACTGAGAGCACTCCCCACACATGCCAGTGATATTTGTTTGCAGTATCCCTCCCTCCCCACAATACAACTGAACAAGCGAGTCTAAATAAGTGGCCACTTTTGCCCCCTTGTATCAGGGTGGAAATTAGTCACTGAAGAGACTTGTAAACAGAGGAAGCCACAATAAACAAAGAAGAGGCAACTGCTCTGGAAATGACAGGTGCAACAGATTAAAACCCTGTAGTAAACATTGACTAAGCATTGGACAGGGCCTATAGATCTCGAGAACAAGTACAAGATGGGACATGGAACTATCTGAGCCTGTACTGACCCCACACTGCCCATAACATCTCCAGAGAAATTCCTGGACATATTTTTACTATTATCACTTTTGAATTTTTTTAAATTTAAGTTCTATATTACTCCTTTAATTTTCTCCTTATAACTACTATTACCTTGCAAAAGAAGACCCTATTTTTAAAGAAAATTTCATATATATTTTTTATAATTTTAGTGATTGATTTTTTTTTGTATTTTTAATATTGTATTTTTGAGAGCCTAACGTCTACTCTAGATTTTTAATCTTTGCTTTTTGGTATAGGTTATCAATTTTGTACTTTTAAGAATCTAGTCTTCAGTATCCACTTTCACTTAGGGTTGTGATTACTGGCTTGATTGCTCTCTCCCCTTTTGACTCTCTCTTTTCTCCCCCAGGTCACCTCTATCTCCTCCCTTCCCCTTCTCTTCTCTACTTAACTCTGTGAGTTTCTCTGGGTGTTCCTGGCTGTGGAGAACACTTAGGGAACTGACTACTGGCTAGATTGCTCTCTCCCCTTTTCACTTCCCCTCTTCTCCTCCTGGTCACCTCTATCTCCCTCCTCCCTCTTCTCTTCTCCATGTAACTCTGTGAACCTCTCTGGGTGTCCCTCACTGTGGAGAATTGTTTCACCCTTAACCTAGATGTTTTACCATATGTGCTGTATGGATGGAGAAGTCTTGAGGCTATTGTAAGAATAAAACTGAAAAACAGAGGCAGGAAGCTTACCTCCAAAACTTGAGAACATCAGAGAACTCCTGATTTCAGGGGACATTAATAGACAAGACCTCACCCAAAAGCCTCCATACCTACACTGACACCAAGCTCCAACCAAGAGCCAACAAGTTCCAGAGGAAGACATACTGTGCTAATTCTCTGGCAAAACAGGAACACAGCCCTGAGCATTAAAAGACAGGCTACCCAAAGCCATGCCAAACCCATAGACACCCCAAAACTCGCTACTAGACACTTCATTGCACTTCAGAGACAAGAGATCCAGTGCCACCCACCAGAACACAGACACAAGCTCCCCTAGCCAGGAAACCTTGACAAGCCACTAGTCCAACCCCACCCACAGGGAGCAGTCTCCACAATAAAGAGGAACCATGAACTTCCAGCCTGCAAAAAGGGCACCCCAAACACAGCAATCTAAACAAAATGAAAAGGCAGAGAAATATTCATCAGGTAAAGAAACATGATAAATTCCCACCAAACAAAAGAGAAGGAGATAGGGAGTCTACCTGAAAAAGAATTCAGAATAATGATAGTAAAGACCCAAAATCTTGAAAACAAAATGGAGCTACAGATAAATAGACTAGCGACAAGGACTGAGAAGGTGCAAGAAATGTTTAACAAAGACTTAGAAGAAATAAAAAAGGGTCAATCAATAATGAATAATGCAACAACTGAGATCAAAAGCACTCTGGACAGAACCAACAGAATAACTGAGGCAGAAGATAGGATAAGTGAGGTGGAAGATACAATGGTAGAAATAAATGAAGCAGAGAGGAAAAAACAAAAAAGAATTAAAAGAAATGAGGAAAACCTCAGAGACCTCTGGGACAATGTTAAATGCCCCAACATTCAAATCATAGGAGTTTCAGAAGAAGAAGACAAAAAAAAAAAAAAAAAAAAAGCATGAGAAAATACTTGAGGAGATAATAGTTGAAAACTTCCCTAAAATGGAGAAGGAAATAGCCACTCAAGTCCAAGAAACCCAAAGAGTCCCAAACAGGATAAACCCAAGGCAAAATACCCCAAGAAACATACTAATCAAACTAACAAAGATGAAACATAAAGAGTTAATATTGAAAGTAGCAAGGGAAAAGCAACAAATAACACACAAGGGGATCCCCATAAGGAAAACAGTTGATTTTTCAATAGAAACTCTTCAGGCCAGAAGGGAATGACAGGACATACTTAAAGTGATGAAAGAGAAAAACCTACACCCAGATTACTATACCCAACAAGGATCTCATTCAAATATGAAGGAGAAATCAAAAGCTTTATATATGCAAAACAGAAAAAGAGACACAGATGTACAGAACAGAATTTTGGACTCTGTGGGAGAAGGCGAGGGTGGGATGTTTCGAGAGAACAGCATCGAAACATGTATATTATCTAGGGTGAAACAGATCACCAGCCCAGGTTGGATGCATGAGACAAGTGCTCGGGCCTGGTGCACTGGGAAGACCCAGAGGGATTGGGTAGAGAGGGAGGTGGGAGGAGGGATCGGGATGGGGAATACATGTAAATCCATGGCTGATTCATGTCAATGTATGACAAAAACCACTACAATATTGTAAAGTAATTAGCCTCCAACTAATAAAAATAAATGGGGAAAAAAAAAAAAAGCTTTATAGACAAGCAGAAGCTGAAAGAATTCAGCACCACCAAACCAGCTCTTCAACAAATGCTAAAGGATCTTCTCTAGACAGGAAACACAGAAAGGGTTTATAAACTCGAACCCAAACCAACAAAGCAAATAACAATGGGATCATGCCTATCAATAATTACCTTAAATGTAACTGAGTTGAATGACCCAACCAAAAGACAAAGACTGGCTGAATGGATAAAAAAAAAAAAACAAGACCCCTATATATGCTGTCTACAAGAGACCCACCTCAGACCAAGGGACACATACAGACTGAAAGTGAAGGGCTGGAAAAAGATATTTCATGCAAACGGAGACCAAAAGAAAGCAGGAGTAGCAATACTTGTATCAGAGAAAATAGACTTTGAAATAAAGACCATGAAAAGAGACAAAGAAGGACATTGCATAATGATCAAAGGATCAATCCAAGAAGAAGATATAACAATTATAAATATATATCCATCTGACATAGGAGCACCTCAATATATAAGGCAAATGCTAACAAGTATGAAAGGGGAAATTAACAGTAATACAATAATAGTGGGAGACTTTAATACTCACTCACACCTATGGATAGATCAACTGAACAGAAAATTAGCAAGGAAATGCAAAGTTTAAATGATACAAGGGACCAGTAAGACCTAATTGATATCTATAGGATGTTTCACTTCAAAGCAATGAATTTCACCTTTTTTCTCAAGTACACATGGAACATTCTCCAGGATAGATCATATCCTGGGCCATAAATCTAGCCTTGGTAAATTAAAAAAAAAATTCAAATCATTTCAAGCATCTTTTCTGATCACAATGCAATAAAATTAGATGTCAGCTGCAGAAAAAAGAGCTATTTAAAATACAAACACGTGGAGGCTAAACCACATTCTTCTGAATAACGAACAACTCATGGAAGAAATCAAAAAGTAAACCAAATACGCATAGAAACAAATGAAAATGAAAACTCAACAACCCAAAACCTATAGGATTCAGTAAAAGCAGTGCTATGGGAAAGGTTCATAGCAATACAAACTTTCCTCAAGAAACAAGACAGAAATCAAATAAATAACCTAACTTTACACCTAGAGCAGCTAGAAAAAGAAAAAATGAAGAACCCCAGAGTTAATAGAAGGAAGGAAATCATAAAAATTAGAGCAGAGATAAATGAAAAAAGAAACAAAGGAGACTATAGCAAATATCAACAAAACTAAAAGCTGTTTTTTTGAGAAGATATATAAAATTGACAAACCATTAGCCAGACTCATCACGGGAAAAAAAAAAAAAGGAGAAGAACCAAATCAACAAAATTAGACAAAATTCCTCAACAAAATTCTAGCAAACTGAATCCAACAACATATTAAAAAGATCATCATCATGACCAAGTGGGCTTTATCCCAGGAATGCAAGGATTCTTCAATACGTACAAGTCAATCAATGTAATACACCACATTAACAAATTGAAAGATAAAAGCCATATGATTATCTCAATAGATGCAGAGAAAGCCTTTGACAAAATTCAACACCCATTTATGATGAAAAACTCTCCAGAAAGCAGGCACAGAAGAAACATATCTCAACATAATAAAAGCCATATGTGATAAACCCACAGCAAACTTTATCTTCAATGGTGAAAAATTGAAAGCATTTCCCCTAAGTCAGGAACAAGACAAGGATGCCCACTCTCACCACTACTATTCAACTTAGTTTTGGAAGTTTTAGCCACAGCATTCAGAAAAGAAAAAGAAATAAAAGGAATCCAGATTGGAAAAGAATAACTAAAACTCACTGTTTGCAGATGGCATGACCCTCTACATAGAAAACCTTAAAGACACCACCAGAAAATTACTAGAGCTAATCAATGAATATAGTAAAGTTGCAGGATATAAAATTAATACACAGAAATCCCTTGCATTTCTATATACTAACAATGAGAAAACAGAAAGGGAAGTTAAGGAAACAATCCTATTCACGATTGCAATGAAAAGAATAAGATACTTAGGAATAAATCTACCTAAAGAAACAAAAGACCTATATTTAGAAAACTATAAAACACCAATGAAAGAAATCAAAGATGACACAAATAGGTGGAGAAATATACCGTGTTCATGGATTGAAGAATCAATATAGTGAAAATGAGTATACTGCCCAAAGGAATCTATAGATTAAATACAATTCCTATCAAGCTACCAGTGGTATTTTTCACAGAACAAAACAAATAATTTCACAATTTTTATGGAAATACAAAAAACCTCGAATAGCCAAAGCAATTTTGAGAAAGAAGAAGGAACTGGAGGAATCAATCTGCCTGACTTCAGACTCTACTACAAAGCTGCAGTCAACAAGACAGTATGGTACTGGCACAAAGACAGAAATATAGATCAATGGAACAAAATAGAAAGCCCAGAGATAAAGCCATGCACCTATGGACACCTTATCTTTGACAAAGGAGGCAAACATATACAATGAAGAAAAGACAATCTCTTTAACAAGTGGTGCTGGGAAAACTGGTCAACCACTCATAAAAGAATGAAACTAGAACACTTTCCAACACCATACACAAAAATAAACTCAAAATGGATTAAAGATCTAAATGTAAAACCAGAAACTATAAAACTCCAAGAGAAAAACATAGGCAGAACACTGACATAAATCACAGCAGGATCCTCTATGACCCACCTCCCAGAGTAATGAAAATAAAAGCAAAAATAAACAAATGAGACCTAATTAAACTTAAAAGCTTTTGCACAATGAAGAAAACTATAAGCAAGGTGAAAAGACAGCCTTCAGAATGGGAGAAACTAATAACAAATGAAGCAACTGCCAAAGAATTAATCTCAAAAATATACAAGCAGCTCATGCAACTCAATACTAGAAAAATAAATGACCCAATCAAAAAAATGGGCCAAAGAACTAAACAGGCATTTCCCCAAAGAAGACATACAGATGGCTAACAAACACATGAAAAGATGCTCAACATCACTCATTAGCAGAGAAATACAAATCAAAACCACATGAGGTACCATAATGCACCAGTCAGAATGGCTGCTATCAAAATGTCTACAAACAATAAATGCTGGAGAGGGTGTGGAGAAAAGGGGACCCTCTTACACTGTTGGTAGGAATGCAAACTAGTACAGCCACTATGGAGAACAGTGTGGAGATTCCTTTAAAAAAACTGGAAATAGAACTGCCATACGACTCAGCAATTCCACTGCTGGGCATAAACACTGAGGAAACCAGAACTGAAAGAGACACACGTACACCAACATTCATCACAGCACTGTTTAAAATAGCTAGATTGTGGAAGCAACCTAGATGTCCATTGGCAGAGGAATGGATAAGAAAGCTGTGGTACATATATACAATGGAATATTAGTCAACTATTAAAAATAATGCATTTGAATCAGTTCTAATGAGGTGGATGAAACTGGAGCCTATTATACAGAGTGAAGTAAGTCAGAAAGAAAAACACCAATACAGTTTATTAATGCATATATATGGAATTTAGAAAGATGGTAATGATGACCCTATATGCAAGACAGCAAAAGAGACACAGATATAAAGAACAGACTTTTGGATTCTATGGGAGAAGGCAAGTGTGTGGTGATTTGAGAGAATAGCATTGAAACATGTATATTACCATATGTGAAATAGATGACCAGTCCAAGTTCGATGCATGAAACAGGGCACTCAAAGCTGGTGCACTGGGACAACCCAGAGGGATGGGATGGGGAGGGAGGAAGGTGGGGGGTTCAGGATGGGGGATGCTTGTGTACCTGTGGCTGATTCATGTCAATGTATGGTAAAAACCATGGCAATATTGTAAAGTATTAACCTCCAATTAAAACTTAAAAATTAATTTAAAAAATTAACAAAAAAAAGAAAAACTAGTAAAACTTGCTAATAATTTCTAAATTAAACATAGTTAACAGTAAGTATTTTCATAAATAAAATTATTTTCATTATTCATTAAAAAAAAAAAGATGAACAATGAAGAATTGATGCTTTTGAACTGTGGTGATGGAGAAGACTCTTGACAGTCCCTTGGACTGCAAGGAGATCAAATGAGTCAATCCTCAAGGAAATTGATCCTGAAGATTTATTGGAAGGACCAATGTTGAAGCTGAAGCTCCAAAATTTTGGCCACCTGATGCGAAGAACCAAATTATTGGAAAAGACTCTGATGCTGGAAAAGATTGAATACAGGAGAAGGGGACGACGGAGGATGAGATGATTGGATGGCTTCACCAACTCGATGGACATGAGTTGGAGCAAGCTTCGGGAGTTGGTGATAGACAGGGAACCCTGGTGTGCTGCAGTCCATGGAGTCACAAAGAGTCAGATATGACTGAGCAATTGATCTGAACTGAACTGAGACAATGGATGGAAAGAATATGGTTAGAAAGTAGAAGAACAGTTAGGAAGTGCTGTGATATTCCAGTGAGAGTTCATGAGGATAGTGGCAGAGAAGGTGAAAACAAAATTAATAGATTCGGGATTCATTTGGAAGAGATTCTGCTTTTACTGATGGATAAATAGTGGATTGGATATGAGTGATAAGAGAGAAACAGAAATATAAATGAAAAGCAGGAGTGAGAAGAGAATTAGAATCAAAGAGATTCTGTTTCTGGCTTGAAAATCCAGGTCTATTTTGGACTCATTTACCAAAAAGAGGATAGTTAAGGAAAAGAATTATTCAGCTTTCCTCCCAAGCTTATTCAGTTCAGTTCAGTTTTATTCACCTTAAACTTGAAGTGCCTGTCGAAATGGAGTGAGGAAAATGTGTTTAAAGGAGAGAGTTAGTGACTGTGTTAAAAGGGGCTGTGGAGGGCAAGGACAAAATGTATCCCTTGGTTTTGAACTTGGAGGTTACTGGTGGCTTTGATGACCTATATTCCAGTATGATCGTGATAGAAACCTAAATGGAGTGGGTTGAAGAATGAATGGAAGATGAGGGAGTTGAGGTAGCAAGTAAGCAATGTTAAGGGGTGGAATAGAGAAATGAAACAGTAGCTGGAAGAGAATACGAGGTCAGAAGAGGGTTTCTTTTACCTAATGGGTGGTGATGTATTATGTACACTGATGTAAAATTATTCAGTAGAGAGTGAGTGTGACATTGCAGAAGTTAGGGAAAAGGGAATAGGATGGGGCTTCCCTGGTGGCTCAGAGGTTAAAGTATCTGCCTGCAATACGGGAGACCCAGGTTTGATCCCTGGGTCAGGAAGATCCCCTGGAGAAGGAAATGGCAACCCACTCCAGTATTCTTGCCTGGAAAATCCCATGGAGGGAGGAGCCTGGGAGGCTACAGTCCAGGGGGTCACAAAGAGTCGGACACAACTGAGCTACTTCACTTCACTTCACTTCATAGAGGAAAAGCTCTTGAACCAATGAGAGGCATAGTATCTAGAGTGCCCACAGAGGGTCTGACATTCAATAGAAGATGAGTACCAAAGGAGATGAGCTGTGGATTTATTACTGAGACGTGAAGAGGTTCCTTTCTGATGGCTTCTATTTTCTCAAGGGATGGCTTCCCTATGGCTACCTCCCTTGCCAGTCTCTTCTGTGATGTCGTTAAACAGTAGGCCACTTCCCTCCTCACTACTTCCTGAGAAAAGGACTCAGGGAAATTAGCAATAGACAAGGGGAAGAATGATAATGATTATCTATTTTACCACTAAAACAATTACTTTTATTGCTCTTGCTGCTGTCATCACCTTTGGTATTTCAACCTTCCTTCACTAAGTATTTCTATGTGCCAGCAACAGTGTCAAATTCTTGCGATTCATGTAATCTTCACAGCGTTCCTATGAGGTACATACTATTTCCCCAGATTTTACAAATGAGAAAAATGAGACACACAGAGCCAGAAATAGAAGAGTATTTCTGAGGGCTAAGAGAAAGATGTCTAGCTGGGTATAGTCAATTGTAGGCTTCCCAAGTGGCACTAGTGATAAAGAATCTGCCTGACCATGTGGAAGGCATAAGAGACTTGGGTTCAACCCCTAGGCTGGGGAGATCCGCTGAAGGAGGGCATGGCAAACCACTCCGGTATTCTTGCCTGGAGAATCCCTTGTACAGAGAAGCCTGGTGGGCTATAGAGTCTCACAGAGCCGGACATGACTGAAGCAACTTAGCTTGCCTGCACACATAGTCAATTGTGCCAAGTACTGCTGCATAAACAGGAAAGCTTTTAATTGATTTTGTTCTTCCACAAACTTCAGCATCCTTTCGTTGAGTGCATACCATGGATGAATAAAAGAATGATCAGAAATTTATTACTGGATGCACAGTGATTGTGGATCTGTCTCTTTATCTTTGTTCTCTGGTCAAATGCTGTGAGTGATGCTGTGCCTGGTAGATGACCCAAGGGGCTTGGACTTTTTGTAGCAACCAAGGGAAACAGTGATGGGAAACAAGCTGGACTGGTCCATTCTGCCATCCAGTAGGAGAGTAGCACTTTAAAGTTCTTCACAGCTCTTGAAAGCTTCATACTGAGGCACAATGGTAGAAAACTTTTTGACAACTGGATAAAATTCAAATAGAAGAACAACTGCATTCCTGTTCTTTTCTCTCTATCCATACGTGTAACCAATACAGAAAAAAAAAAAAAGTGAGATATGTAGGAAAAATCAAATGAAATAAATGTCTGTTGAGTAAATGCCCACTGTACTTGTAGTGTAGTTTAAAAAAAAAAAAATTGGTGTTCTTTTGGGAGGGAAGGGAAGAAGAGGGATTGTATTGTCTTGACTCTGGCAAGATTGATATTATTTCTCCCTTTGTTTCTGCAAGACAAAACTGAAGTCCTAAAGCTGGTTAGTGGCAGAATGAAAATTAACATCCAGGACCTAAAACTTCTACTTTTCATTCTATCTCACTGTGGTTCTTGAAATCTAGTACATACCCACCCCTCTTCATCTTCACCATTTGCATAATGATGACATGCCAGGATCTAGAGCTTAATTCCACAGTCTTTTGGACCAAACTCTTGGCACTGAACTCCAGGCATATTTAAAGTCTTCCTCCTTTCCCTGAGGCGTCCCTGCCTGCTTGCCTGCTCATCTGTGATGAGTTCTTCCCACATCCCTTTTCCACACTATCCCCATTTTCTAGCCCTCTCTCCTTCCTTACTAGAATGCAACAGTTTTCAAGATGCCACAATTTTTGTAGAACTCAGCTCATAAATCAATGGTCACGAAGAGTGGCCATATTTTTCCCTTGACATGATCTTGAGATTAAAATCACCTTTTATTTTGTTTCTTTAAAAAAAAAAAAAAAAACAAGCAAAATAAGGCCGTTATTGGATTTACACACTGGGCTGGGATTTTAGGCAGACACACAGAAAGAAAAGAAAAAGGAGCCAGCTCTTACCCAGTGGACACAGTATTGTCAGTATTATGGAAATGCAACCTCTTTTCTACACAGCTCTATAAAATAGGCATTGCTATCCTTAATATATAGAAGTAGAGATTTATTTCCAGTGAGATTCAGTAATAAATGAGGTAGAATTTCAATCAGGTAAACATAGAATTGAAGGTGGGTATAGAAGGGGATGACAGAGGATGAGATGGTTGGATGGCATCACCGACTCAATGGACATGAGTTTGAGCAAACTCCAGAAGTTTGTGATGGACAGGGCGGCCTGGCATGCTGCAGTCCATGGGGTTGCAAAGAGTCAGACACGACTGAGCAACTGATCTGAACTCATTGGAATAAGTGCTTTCTCCATTACACTACCATACCTTCTTCAGAAGACTAAGCAAACATGTTTGCCTTTAAATATACCCAAGCCTAGTACTTCCCACTAGCTCAATGGGTAAAGAATTTGCCTGCAATTCAGGAGACGCAAGAGATGTGAGTTTGATCCTGGGTCAGGAAGATCACCTGGAGGAGGAAATGGCAACCTGCTCCAGTATTCTTGCATGGGAAATTCCATGGACAGAGTAGCCTGGTAGACTAAAGTCCATGGGGTTGCAAAGAATCAGACGTGACTGAGCAGGCACAGAGAGAGAGAGACTAGTAAAGTGAGTCTACTTATGTGAGCATCCATTATCCATGAATGTAAAATGATGGTCCAGTATAATTGTTAATTATACAGGTGTTGAAGTCAGAAGGATTGGGGCATTAATTCTAGCTCTGCGACCTTTTGGCACATACTAAGACATTTTGTAAATGTCTCAGAGTCTCAGAGTTCTCATCTTTAGATTGGGATAAAATGAGTCTGAGTTAGAAGGTTAGAAATTAACTTGGAAAATTAGTTAAGTTAGAAAGCTCATGTAAGATATTTAGCCTGGTTCTTTGTATGTTAAGCATTCAATAAAGTGGTGACTGTTTGTTATTGGGAGTATTAATGGAACAGAAAGGGTGATGGAAAGTGCCAGAGCAACTAAGAGCCCAGGGCCCCTGACTTTCCCTAGGGTATTAGAGGGAAGACTTCACTAAAAACAATTATGTTTGAATTAGATATGAAGAGTGAATGAAGGAGGTCTCCAGAGGAGAAGGGCGTGAGAACATGAAAAGTCACGATGGCCAGGGGGCTGGAGAGTGGCCAGGACACTGGAGACTTAAACATCCTGCATAAGTGTCTGGACTTCATTGCATGAAGCCCCGAAGGAAAACCTCAGAAATCTTTAAGTGAGGAAGTGATGAGATGCTTTTGGTTTTAACATCACTATGGCTACAGTGTGATGCATGGTCTGGAAGCCCCGAGAGAGTCATCACTCCTCCTTCTTCATTCTTTGTGCATAGTCACACCTCTGGGTCCTGAACATCTCAAGCTATGAAATCACATTTAGAGGGCATGATGGTGGAGCAGGGAAGGGGAGAGAGTGAAAGCAAAACAACCAAAGGGAAGAAGCAAGCCCCCGGAGACCCAGCGAAGATGCCCTCACTGTTCTAACATGGAGAAAATGAGAAAAACAAGGAGCATATTACAAACAAGAACATGTGTATGCATTTATTAACATTTCCAACGTGGATTTAATTTTCTGTGTGCATCCCGCCTCCACAGAGCCCGGTGCATTTCATCTAACCTCTCGTTAAGTTGCATGTGAGCCATCTTTTTAACGTGTCCTCTGGGGAAATCTTCAAACAGACTCTAATCTCACTTATAAATGACTCTCCTTCAAAATGCTGTTTACATTCATTCTTTACCAGCTCCTCCTCCACCCAACCCCTGCCATGCTGTGTGAACCCCTTGCCTTTTAGAGCAGGAGATGGATTTCCAACCCTTTGGATTGTACCTGTGCTTTGGGGTCAGGCACACTGGCTTTAGTTCCTCGATCCACCGCTAGCTTCCAGGGTGTGTCTCTCTGAGGCAGGAGGTCATCATCTGTAAAATCTGGCCAGCGATTAGAAACTTCCTCATTTTGTTGTTGCGGGTTAACCGAGATGGTGTCTGCAGAGCTTTTAGCACGTGGCTGGGCACACACTGAACACTCAGTAAATCATGTGGTTATTCTTTTTTCACCATACTTATTATCAACCTCTAGAACTGAGTGCAAACACTGGCTCCTACCACTTATTAACTGTATTCCTTGAGGTATCTGAGTTTTGCATCTATTATTTGCAAACGGTATTCATATGTAAACCCTTAACTCCCAACATTGCATCAGGACAAAATAGCACTAGCTGATACTTATTGTGTGTGTGTGTGTGTGTGTGTGTGTGTGTGTTTTAATATGTCCAGCACCAATTTCAAACGATCTAAGTGGTTTATTTTCTTTAACACTTTCAGCTATTTATGAAAGAGGCACTATTATTGTCCTCATTTTACAGGAGAGAAGAGTAAGGTATAGACAGGTTAAGTAATGCGGCAAGGCCACACAGCTTTGATTACCATTCAGACCGAGGCAGTGAGGTTCCAAAGCTTGTTTTCATCATCCTGTTACACTTGTGCCAAGAAATAGCTTGACTGCAAGCATTTTGCATGGTTCACTAGGCCCAGAAGATTGGTAATATTAATTTCTTTCACCCTCTTACATCCCTCCCTTCCTGGTCTAGGAAGCAAATATGGCCGCTGCACTTTGAGCCGAGCAAGGGGAAGATAAAAGTCAAATTTACAGAACACTACAAGGTGTGAATAAGGTGAATATAGTTGTCATTGAGAACCAACATTGAGCCCCTCTGTTGTGCAAGGCTTGGGATAAGGAAAGGGGGGTGGGAGAAGGTGGCAGTCAGCTCTTTGCCTGCAAAGAACTTTAAATCTAGTAAAGGAATCGGCATGCATGTCATTACCAATGAAACAATTCATCTTCACAGATGAACCTTAAGAAGTGCTATCGACCTAGGAGAAACGATGTTTATTTCCATAGGGCAGGAAATGTATGATGATCACAGAACACTGCTACAAGCAGAGACGACTTAAGTTCTATGAGAAAATAGACACAGAATCTGGTCTCTCATATTTCCCATTCCTAGCCCACTCCCCACTTGGAAATGAGTGAAAATGTTGGGAAGAGATCATCTTAGGACATGTGTACGCATTTACATTTTACACAGGTGGAAGAAAATATCAGCAACTCATCCTAGCCAGTTATGTAAATACCATATCTACAGTCTTATTAGCCCACGTAATGCATTTACATAGATGATGAAAAACAAAGTGGAAGTCAGGCAAACTGCTCCACCAACCCGAGAACTGAACCAAAAACCAGTTCTTGAGTTAAAATATCTGTCCAAATGGATAATGGGACTTTCCAGTCAGTGCTGGTGGTAAAGAACCAGCCCACCATTTTAGGAGACCTAAAAGACATGGGTTCGATCCCTGGGTCAGGAAGATCTCCTGGAGGAGGGCGTGGCAACCCACTCCAGTATTCTTGCCTGGAGAATCCAATGAACAGAGGAGTCTGGTGGGCTGCAATGGGGTCGCAAAGAGTCGGACATGACTGAAGCGACTCAGCACACATGCACAAAGGGATAATAGGTCACATGCAAAATAAGTCTGATAGTTGCAAAATGCCAGGTTTTTTAATGCGTTTCAGGTGAGAGAGGTGATGGTGTGTTTGCTTAGACACCATGGGTCCAGCGAGGGGCACGTATTAAAAGGATTGTTATTGCCTCTGCTTATATCACCCTCATTCACTCCAAACACTAGTTCATGAAGCGGTCACGAGTCAAGACATAAACTCAAATAGACCTGAAGAACTTGTTGCTAGCACAAGCAGTTTATTTTACAGGGTTCTAGTGGCGCATCCTGGGAGACAGTTCCCTGAGGGCTGAGGAGGAGGGGAGACGCACACAATCAAGTCAATCTGAGGATCTGGGACAAAGATGTGGAGGCTGTGTCTTTATGATGCCTCTCAATCGTCCTGCGCTCCCTGGTCCCCACTGGGTAAAAATGAAAACCTTGTCATCTTCATTTGTATCATTTCAAGTTTCAAAGCAAATAATTCCACCTTCAGAAAAAATGAAAGGGGAAATTTAACAGAGAGACTGTAAATAAACCATAAAAATGGAAGTTTGGTATACCCCTTTTCAAACTATACACACAGTCCTCTCTCTCTCTTTCATACAAATACAGACACACACAGACACAGACACACACAAAATCCCTTCCTCTGGGGAATATCTCCTCTTTCTCCCCCTTGTGATCCTGAGAAGGGAATGTGGCAAGTTTATCAGCAAGGATGGAAACTAAGGCAAACAAAGCCAAGATAGATTAAAAAAAAAAAAAAAGGAAATAGATCAGTCTGAAGTTAGTCATTGTAGGAATAAATACTTTTTCACAAACTGGTGAATCTTGAGATCTTTACTGAATCATATTAGCACTCAGGACCGTCAGATGCTAAGATAAGGTACAGTTACATCTAAAACACTCTGCTTAAGAAAGTAGTGATGTGAGCATGGCAGGGACTTGACTAGAGCTCAGATTTCTAGCATCCTAAATATTTCCCGGGCTCCCTTGTCTGCCTGGTAAGTGTATTATCATCCAGTTCCTCACCTTTGGTTCGAATTTCCTAATTTATGTTTTTCTTTGCACATTTTCCCCTAGTTGGGGTGTGTGTGCATGTGTGCACACTCAAATTAAAGCCAAGATTTTGCTCTTTGGATCCCAAGTTTACCACGTTTTGATGGACAAATTTGTGTTTAAGTCATTTAACTGTGCTCAAGGCATAGTTTCTTCATTTGATAAAAAGAATCACTTATAAGAAAACCTACAGCCCAATTGTGGTAAAATAGAGAACTTAATCGTGCCTAGAAAACCATCCTAACACAAATGAATGGCAAGCAAAGGAAAAGACTAGAGTCAAACAAATGGATAGTCTGCCGTCTAGAAGATATATAACTTTGGGCAAGCTATTTACCCTGTTTCTGCCTCATTTTTCTCATCTGTGATCAAAGAATGGCAAAGCCCACTGCACAGGATTGCTTTTGAGGATCTGATTAAATGATGTCTGCATATCCTGGTTACTCTATAGATGTTTGCTGTCATTGATTGTGAACTATCAGTGTCTTAACTAAATGCAAGGAATAATGATACTAGTGATATGAGTAATTTGATTTGATTGTTGACTCATTGAATACAGGACCTAAACTTTTAATTTTGTATCTACCAGATGATATATAAACTTGGTGAATTAATTAGAATGAGCACACTGTGAAGTAGATTAAACAAGCAAATACTTGACAGAAGTGGTGTGTGTCACTCCACATGCTAAGGTGTTTCAGTCGTGTCCGACTGTTTGCAACCCCATGGACTGTAGCCTGCCAGGCTTCTCTGTCCATAGGATTTACCAGGCAAGAATACTGGGATAGGTTGCTATTTCCTTCTCCAGGGCATATTCCTGACCCAGGGACTGAACATACATCTCTAATGTCTCCTAATGTCTCTAATATCTCTGGCATTGGCCAGAGGGTTCTTCGACACGATCTCATAATGAGGGGGGAGAAACTATGCAGTTACCTTTTTCCAAATGAATGCCTCCAGGCTTCACCTGAATGGTCTCCCCAGACTGCCTGACTTAGGGGCAGCTCTGTGAACTGAGGAGCCTTGGCAAACACTGCTGAATGGACAGTGATAGTGAAAAGTGAGGGAAGATTCTTCTTTGCTTCAGGAATCTCCACATAATTCCGAAGGATTGTTGTTGTTCAGTAGCTCAGTTGCGTCCGGCTATTTGCAACCCCATGGACTGCAGCAAGCCAGGCTTCCCTGTCCTTCACCATCACCATCACTGGCTCAAACTCATGTCCATTGAGTCAGTGATGCCGTCCAACCATCTCATTCTCTGCCGTCCCCTCTCCACCTGCCTTCAATGTTGCCTAAGATCAGGGTCTTTTCCAATGAGTCAGCTCTTCACATCAGGTGACCAAAGTATTGGTGCCTTGGCCTCAGCATCAGTCCCTCGAATGAATAGTCAGGATTGATTTCCTTTAGGATTGACTGGTTTGATCTCCTTGCAGTCCAAGGGACTCTCAAAAGTCTTCTCCAACACCATAGTTCAAAAGCATCAATTCTACAACACTCAGCCTTCTTTATAGTCCAACTCTTATATCCATACATGATTACTGGATACATGCACCCCAGTGTTCATTGCAGCACTATTTACAGTAGCCAAACATGAAAGTGAAGTTGCTCAGTCATGTCCAACTCTTTGCGACCCCATGGACTGTAGCTCACCAGGCTCCTCCATCCATGGAATTTTCTAGGCAAGAATACTGTAGTGTGTTGCCATTTCCTTCTCCAGGGGATCTTCCCAACCCAGGGATCCAACTTGGGTCTCCCACATTGCGGGCAGATGGTTTACCGTCTGAGCCACCAGGAAGCACCCTAAATGCCCATCAACAGACGAATGGATAAAGAAAATGTGGTACATATATACAAAGTAATATTGTTCAGCAATAAAAAAAAAACAAAATAAATGCCGTTTGTAGTAGCATGGATAGACCTCATATCATGAGAATCATGGATAGATTCTCATAATGAGTGAAGTGAGTCAGATAGAGAAAGACAAATATAATATGGTATTGCCTGTATGTGGAATCTAAAACAAGGCTACAAATGAACTTATTTACAAGACAGAAATAGAGTTACAGATGTAGTAAATAAACTTATGGTTACTGGGGTGTATGGGGGAGGGGTAAACTGGAAGACTGGGATTGATATATGCACACTATTATATATAAAATAGATAACTAATAAGGACCTACTGTATACAACAGGGAACTCTACTCAGCACTCTGTAATGGCTTATATGGGAAAAGAATCTAAAAAAGAGAGGCTACATGTATAACAGATTCACTTTATTATAAACCTGAAACTAACACAACATGATAAATGTTGTAAATCGTTATAAATCAACTGTACCCTAATAAAAATTTATTTAGGAAAGAAATAACCACACCCTTGGAAGGTTAGTCAGAGTCACTCTATAACAATAGTCAAGACAACGGGAAACCAAGAAACTACAAGCATGAAATTATTACAACAAGGGACCAGTTTGTTTTCAGAATGACTATGGTCTCAGACAGTCATGTGAATTACTGTTTATCTGAAGGAGCCTTTTGGATAACTGTCCAGCATTCATGACTTTAATTGGATTCTCAAAGGAATTTGTGACTCAATATCTAACAACTCTGCTTCTAAAAAGAGTAAGTTCCTGATGAATAACAGGAAACTCTCAGGGCTCTTTGCTGTTCTTGCTGTTGTTCACTCAGTCGTGTCCAACTCTGTGACACCATGGACTGCAGCAAGCCAGGCCTCCCTGTCCTTCACTATTTCCCAGAGTTTGCCAAACTCATGTCCATTGACTGGATGATGCCATCCATCCATCTCATCCTCTGCCATCCCCTTCTCCTCCTGCCTTCAATCTTTCCCAGCAACAGGCTCTTTTCCAATGAGTCAGCTCTTCGCATGAGGTGGCCAAATTATTGGAGCTTCAGCTTCAACATCAGTCTTTGCAATGAATATTCAGGTTGATTTCCTGTAGGATTCAGTGGTTTGATCTCCTTGCAGTCCAAGAGACTCTCAAGAGTCTTCTCCAACACCACAGTTCAAAAACATCAATTCTTTGGCACTGGCAACCCACTCCGGTACACTTGCCTGGAAAATCCCATGGATGGAGGAGCCTGGTAGGCTGCAGTCCATGGGATCACTAAGAGTCAGACACAACTGAGAGACTTCACTTTCCCTTTTCACTTTCATGCATTGGAGAAGGAAATGGAAACCCACTCCACTGTTCTTGCCTGGAGAATCCCAGGGACGGGGGAGTCTTGGGGGCTGCCATCTATGGGGTCGCACAGAGTTGGACACAACTGAAGCAACTTAGCAGTAGCAGCTGCAGAAGCCTTCTATTTGGTCCAACTCCTATATCCATACAGGAATACTGGAAAAGCCAGAGCTTTGACTATATGGACATTTATTGGCAAAGTGTTGTCTCTCTTTTTCAGTATGCTGTCTAGATTTGTCATAGCTTTTCTTCCAAGGAGCATGCATTTTTTTAGTTTCATGGCTGCAGTCACTGTCTGCAGTGGTTTTGGAGCCCAAGAAAATGAAGTCTCTCACTGTCTCCATTTTTTCCCTATCTATTTGCCATGAAATGATGGGAGGGACTGGGTGCATGATCTTAGTCTTTTGGATGTTGAGTTTTAAGCCAGCTTTTTCACTCTCCTCTTTCACCTTCATCAAGTGGCTCTTTTGCTGTTAGTGTGGTGTAATCTGCGTATCTGAGGTTATTAACATTTCTCCTGGCAATCTTGATTCCAGTTTGTGATTCATTCAGCCTGGCATTTTGCATGATGTAATCTGTGCATAAGTTAAATAAGCAGGGTGACAATATACAGCGTTGACATAGTCCTTTCCCAATTTTGAATCAGTCCATTGTTCCATGTCCCGTTCTAAATATTGCTTCTTGAACCTGCATACAGGTTTCTCAGGAGGTAGGTGAGGTGGTCTGGTTTTCCCATCTGTATGCATGTCTTATTTTTAGCAGAAAGCATAATCTGGGAATAAGGTATGTGAGGTACTCTTTATGAGTTGACTGAGATTGTATTTTTTTTAAGGAGAGTATGGTATATTTCACTGAAATAGGGCCAGTGTCAGTGAGATACCCGTCATTTCATGATGGATTTTGACATTACAGGTGAGGGCAAAGAGGGCTGAAGTAGAAGTCACAGTGTCTGCATCCTACCCGGACCTCAGCCATGCAACTCAATAGACTAGTGTCACTGACCTTCGCCACTGTGCAAAGCGCACAGTGAGGTACACGCTAGGGGCTAGAGGCACAAGCCGTCTCTCGCTGGAGCGGGGAGTGTGGCAGAGGACGCGTCATTCTCTCCCTCTGACCACAGAAACAGGACTTGACAGATCACTTCACACCAGCATCCGGAACTGAAACTGCTTCTGCAGTATTTTTTAGAAAACAGATTGTGGGTGGTGGTAATTCTAGCAGGTTTCTTGGCTTAGTGGCACTTTTTCCCTGGGAGTGGAGTACATTGTTATAAGAGATATGGGGACCAATGAGCACCCCAGCCTCCCTAATTACACTCTTGGGAGAGTTCACCTTGACAGAGCACTTCCCAGGACCCTCCACTAGGCTGTGTCCTTGACCTTCCAGATATCGTTATACTCTTACAAAACCCCTCCAGGGACATATTTTCCAGCCTCTCTTTCACAGAGGAGGAAACTGAGATTTGCAGGATTTAAGTTAAAAAGTGGTTTAAAATCACAAAGCTAGCAAATGGTGGAGTCAATATTCCCACCCAGCCTATCAGACTTAAGAATCTACTGTCTCACACAGTGTTTACTGGATCCAAATTTTATAATTTAATAACTTTTTAAAGAAATAAACTATGATAGTATTATGCATCGATTTTAGAAAATCAGGAAAATTTCTGAAAGCTGTAAATCACTCACCTGTCCTCTAAACAAGAAAGTGGTTCCTGCTGATAAAAGTAGCACAGTATATTAGCACAGAAATTTATAACTTTCTTCTTATTATTTCAGACACTAAACATTTGATCCTTATAAAATCGTGGCTTTCTTGCGCTAGGTCAGACGTGGTTCAGGAAATTTGCTCACCCCTCAGTTTTGCATGCTTCTCTTCTGGGCCGTCACATGACAGATTCCTTTACTTTTTTCATCCCTCTGTTTAAACATCCATCTTGTCAGAGGCCTTCCAGATTGCAACATAAGCTCTGTGAGATCAGGGGCTTTGGTTTCTACCATATTGCTATAATAGAACCTGGTATAGTTTCTGGCACATAGTAGGTACTCAATAATATTTGCTGAATAGGAGCAATATTGGGTAAAAAAACTATGTTTCCCATTCAGAAGGAAGGGAACGTAAAACGATTCAGGTGAGACGGCTTACTGACGGCCAGTAAATAGCAGAATAGGGCTTGGTGCCAGTTCTCCTAATTCTTAACCACACGCTTTCTCCCACCCAGCTCGGCTCTGCCTCTAACGTAATTGGCTCTGAGCACAGGGCCAGCACGGCTGTGCATAAAGCCACATCAGTGCAGCACACCCAGTAAATGGATCTGAGTCCTGGTACTTAAGGGGAAAAAATGCAGTGTTGAAAAAATGGCCTCTTATTTATCTTTCTGAGGGCTCCATTTTTGGAAATGCTAACAGGAAGAAAATGAATTACTCCAATGCAACTACAGGAAGCACAAACCTTTCCTTTGTTCCCAAGAGTGGCATATGTTCCACTTAAGCTCTAGAATCCCAGGCTGAGGTCTCAGACCAGTCCCACCTTGTCGCCCTCGGGTGAGTCACAACCTCTCGAGAACTCAGGTGTGTGTGTCTGTCATGCTTCTGAGTTGGATCAGATGATCTATAAACCCCAACGTGTTTTAACGTTTTCAGTTGGGAACACCCTCGGTACCCTCCTCACTGCTAGGAAAACAGACCTATCTCTGGGGCTGGGGAGGAAAAACACTGGGTACATTAGTGTGAGATGAGTAATGAATCCAGGACCCCAACTTGGTTCTCAGATAGGTGGGAGAGAAAGCAACCCTGTTGCTAAGTTAAAAGATAAACCATTTTCCAGAATGAAATCTGTTACCTTACCCTGATAGGAGCAACACCAGGCCCAAAGAGCATGGGAACAAAAATAAATACGTGGAAAAGTTATTTTGCTGCTGCTCCTAGCAGTTTTCTGATGTCTTTCTCTCACTTTGCGCTGACTGTCAAATGGTCTATCAAGAGGTTAGTTTGTAATTAAACTCAGCTCTAATTGCTGGAACAAGTAACTAATTGTGTTCTTAAATCCTTTTATTTTATACCCTAGAAACCAGTGTGTTCTTGCCTTTAAATGCTCGTGGTTTGAGAGAATCACATAAGTACAGCTTTTAGCAGAAATTTGGTTCATTTGAAGCTTTTACCCAGAGCATCAATCAAGAAAACTAAAAGAAAAAAAAAAAAACATGAAACCAATTGGTGAAGGGAATAATCCTCCCTCCACAACAATAACGAAAAACAAATTTGTAGAAAAGCTCTGCCTTCTCTCTTTCTGAATTATAGATAGTGCCATGTTTAATGATTAGTTTATATACTAAGACCCATATTCAGGAATCTATTTTTAAATCGGCTCTCTATCTTTAAAGGGTCAGTTGGGTGCTTTTGAGGTATAGAAAATCTTTTGAAGCCACTCAGATCCATTTAGTGAGTCATCATTTTGAAAAAAAAAAGAATGTGAGTAATGCAAATGTCAGTTTAATGTGAATTTGAGTTATGTAGAGCAAACAAAGCAATGAGTCTGAAAGATTTTTGGAAGAACAACAGAGCAAAGACATTAATTCAGACATAGTACCTGTTTGTCCCTGTTAGGTAATGCTGGTGAAGGCTAGTAGCTCTAAAAGTTTGAAATATCTTTCTATATTTGGACAACGTGGTGAGTGTTTTGGGTTGTGTCTCAGCCTCCAACTCCCCTTTTTCCCTCCCTATGAAGTCCTTCAGTTTTGGGTGCCAGCAACCCCACCCCCAGGCTTCCCAGGTGGCACAGTGGGAAAGAACCCCTCTGCGAATGGAGGAGATGCAAGAGACTCAGGTTTGATCCCTGAGTTGGGAAGATCCCCTGGAGGGGGGCATGGCAAACCACTCCAGCATTCTTGCCTGGAGAATCCCGTAGACAGAGGAGCCTGGCGGGCTACAGTCCATGGGGCCACAAAGAGTCGGACACGAGCATGCACAGGTACGCCCCCACCCCCAGTGTACACGCCTTCAGTTTATCAGGGTAATCTTGCCCATCCCAAGCTCCTGGCCACACTAACATGGTCGGTGGACCAGGGATACGCCCATGACTTGCACAGTTTGGGTCAATGAGGACAAGTGAGAACTGGGTCAATATCTTCCTTTGTGTCAACAGAGAAATGCCTTCTTTCTCTTCTGCTGTTTTTAAATGTGGATCCATGAAACCCCAAGGAGAAAATACCCATCACATCTGTTGCCATCCAGAATCATTTGAATTTTTTTCTAATTTTTGGAGATTTATTTTGCTTATAGTTGAAAATGCTGAGTGATGGAGTATGAGATGAATAGGAGCTCTCTGACTTGTTCTAGAGAACTGGGACCTAGGATGAAGCAGACACTTCAGTGAGACGGAAAGAGAGAGAGACTATAGATCTTGGTGACTTCATCAAGTTGTTTGATCAAACCTTGCCTAAAATTATATGTGTAGCTTTTTCTTAAGCTGGGTGAGTCAAGAAACTCTATTTATTGTTTCCAAAAACATTTGTTGAGCCTTTAGTATATGGCAGCCAATGGTCTAAAACCAGCAATAGCACCAAGCAAGAGGTTCCTACATTCCAGTGTGAGAAGAAAAGGATCAAAACTAACAACGAAGCAAACAAAAAGACAGGTAGAATGACCAAGCTGAAATAGAGCATATTCATTTCCCAGGGCTACCATAATCAAGAACCACCAGCCAGCGGTCTTAAAGCACAGCCATTTTTGCCTCACGATTCTGAGCATTAGAAGTCCTAGGTCAAGGTGTTGGCAGACTGGGCCCTCCCGAGGGCTGCAGGGAAGACCCTGCCCCAGGCCTCTCTCCCAGCTCCTGGGATGTGCTGGCAATCTTTGGCATTGCTTGGCTATAGATACATTACCGAGATTTCTGCCTTCATCTTTGCATGCTGTTTACTCCTGTATCTTCACACTGTCTTCTCCCTATGTATGTATGTCTCTGTGTCAAAATTCACCCTTTTCATAAGGACACCAATCATACTGCGTTAGGGCACACTCTTATGCTACTCTTATGCCCATCTTAACTAATTATATCTGCAAAAACTCTATTTCCAAATTAAATTACATTCTGAGGCAATGGGGGTTTAGACTTCAACAAATTCTCTTTCTGGGGTGAGAGGGGATGCGTTTCAACTCATAACACAGAATAATGTGATTAGGAGACACTCTAATCTTATGAGACGTGTGTACTCAATCGTGTCTGACTCTTTGCAACCCCGTGGACTACAGTCCATGAGGCTCCTCTATCCATGGAAACTTCCAGGCAAGAATACTGGAGTGGGTTGCCATTTCCTTCCCCAGGTGATCTTCCTGACCCAGGGATCAAACCTGTCTCCTGCTTGACAGTGGATTCTTTACCATTGAGCCACTTGGTATGGGTGATCATGCATTTCTGGGGAGATGCCATTTACTCTGAGAATTAAAAGGTAAGATGTAACTGAATGACTAGATCTGATTATCTGAGGATGAAAAAATTATTTGGGGCAGATGGAAAATCTAGTGGATAGTTTTTAATAGCCAAGCTACCAAAAAAAAAAAAAAAAGAAAGAAAGAAAGAAAGAAAGAAACAGACCAAAGAGCAATGATTACAAAAAAAGAAGACCTTTATTGCTTATGTCCATTTGAGTTATATTTTCTATAAGTTGAAACTTAAGGAGTTAAATATGGTCTATCTGAAAAAGTCCTATTAGAAATTTACTAACTATAATTTACTTTAAAAAGCCCTAGTCCTTGTTTTCTTTATTGCACAGGAGATGACATTCTACTTCTTGCTTTGATACTTGTCAGATATTGTGACCTTTGGTTTTATTCCATGTCAGTTTTGCTAGTTGTATATTTCTGAAATTGGGGATTATTGTAGTACTATTTTTCTTTCTGATGCCAACCATAAGCTTGTCAAATAGGAGGGCCTCAACAAAAACTGAATAAATGAAAGGAATCTCAGTCTAGTTTAGGAGTAGTGGTATGCCAGTGTAAGTCAATCAAGAGGCTAATCTGCCCCCACCCCTGCAAAAAAAAATTCTGATTTTTAGCAGGTATCAATTTCCAGGGTGTAAATATTCCCACCATTACTGATTTCAAGCTACTAAATGACATCACAAGCTGAGGAATATGCACAATTGCCTTTCACCAGCCTGCACCAGCTCATGATGGGGGGATCTATTTCCGGAATCTATTTTGGGAAATGGGTCACACTTTGTTATCAGACTAACTTAGGTTGTAGATTTGGTGCTAGCACTGAAAGCTGTACAATCTTCAGAAATTCATCTCAGTTCAGTTCAGTTCAGTCACTCAGTCATGTCCAACTCTTTGCGACCCCATGGACTGCAGCACCCCAGGCCTCCCTGTCCATCACCAACTCCCAGAGTCCACCCAAACCCATGTTCTTTGAGTCGGTGAAGCCATCCAACCATCTCATCCTCTGCCGTCCCCTTCTCCTCCTGCCCTCAATCTTTCCCAGCATCAGGGTCTTTTCAAATGAGTCAGCTCTTCGCTTCAGGTGGCCAAAGTATTGGAGTTTCAGCTTCAACATCAGTCCTTCCAATGAATATTCAGGACTGATTTCCTTTAGGATAGACTAGTTGGATCTCCTTGCAGTCCAAAGGACTCTCAAGAGTCTTCTCAACACCACAGTTCAAAAGCATAACTTCTTTGGCACTCAGCTTTCTTTAGAGTCCAACTCTCACATCCATACATGATTTACTGGAAAAACCATAGCTTTGACTAGACAGACCTTTGTTGGCAAAGTAACGTCTCAGAACTGAAATTCATCTTAGTTGACTGTTAATATCCCTATCTATAGGGCTTCTCTGGTAACTTTATCTATAGGGCTTCTCTGGTAACTCAGATGGAAAAGAATCTGCCTGCAATGCAGGAGACCAGGGTTTGATCACTGGGTCAGGAAGGTTCCTTGGAGAAGGGAATGGCTACACGTTCCAGTATTCTTGCCTGGAGAATTCCATAGACAGAGGAGTCTGGCAGACTACATTCCATGGGGTCACAAAGAGTCAGACCCAACTGGGGGACTAACACACACACACACACACACACATCTATAAAATAAGAGTAATATTTACTACAGAGGATTTTTGTGAAAATTAAAGTGGATTATCACTGACAAGGCAACCAGCAGAGTAGAGGATTGGTTGCTTTATCCCAACAAAACTAATAACATGTTAGCTTTGTCTCAACTTTGTTGCTGTTGATAGGAAATGTTTCTTATCTCTTGAATTTGGTTGCAACAGTTAAAAAGGATCTAAATGCTGTAATGGAATATGGACCTTATCTGAGGGGGAACCAACACTTTCTACTGACTTTGACTCTAGGATCTTTGCAAAAATGCAGGTGTTTGAGTGGACATCAGTAACTGGAAGTTGGCCTGAGTTCATGAGGCTTAATCTGTAGGTTTTTCTGGCCACAGAGAGTATATGATGTCAGCATTTGAAGAAAAAGGAGATTCTAAACCAAGAAGCAACTCAAATGATTGAACTATGAGAAAAAAGGTAGGAAAATCTTTGAGGACTCAGAGTCCTGTCACTCACTCTTCTCAAAAACAGCTTCATTTACGTTTATATTAACATTTCTCTCCAAGAGCTGAATAGACAGTGAGCTTTCTTCTGTGAAGAGGGTTGCAAACTCATGTTCGAAGTGTTGGACAAATTAAAGGGAATAAGTGAATCAGACTCTGTGTATCTGAGAGATAAAAAGAGAAAGAGACAAAGGCAGAGAGAGAAAGAAGAATGTGGCTAATTAATTTGAAGATTGTATCCCAAGGCATTCAAATTTTAAAATACAGACCCAAATAAACATCCTTCATGGGATGGATTCCAAACAGTTTGAGAGCCTGATGTATCTGTAGAAGCCTTTCACTCCTGCTTCTGGAATCCATGTCAGCTGTTTTTAATGGAGAGAAACACAATCAACTTAACTTGTTTTTCCACTAGATTGGCTTATCTGTATCTGATTCTTATTTTTAGTGTTTCTCATTGATCTATAATGAATATAAGGTAAATGCAAATAATCTGAACAGAATAGAAAAGTATAAGGCATAAAGCAAAGCACCATCCGGATCTCCCACTCAAAAGATGACATCTGAACAGTCTGCCGAATAACCTTCTGTGTCAGTGCACACACATGCACACGTGTGTTACATGCACACATGTGTTTCATGCACATGTGCACACACAAGGCTCTGTGTGGCCTTGCAAACTGAGCTCATGCTATGCATGCCCCTATTTAATGGAAAACATACAAAGAATGTTCAGTCGCTTTTGCCTTAGAATCCCGCTTCTACAATTTAGCAAATTTTGGCTCAAAGCATGGCATAAAGTAATTGTAGTCCAGGTATCAAAGTCCCACATCTAGTCAGTTTCTACCTTGAAATAAAGTGTTTCTTCTTTAGCCTCATTTCTAACAGTTAGGGGAGAAAGGGGCAAGCCTGTTTTAGAAATCAGGCAGTACTATTATTAGAAATTTATCAACCTTTACTTATCTCTGGATTTCTTTCTCCTCTCTCCTCACTGTGTTTTATCTTCTCTCCGTTGATCTTTTTTCACAGATGACCTTTCATCTTATTTCTCATCTGCTGGTCCCATCAACTCTAACTTTGTATCTGCTAAAACTCAGGTAATTGCTTTTAGATGGGTATAATTAAGAAGCCATTAGTGTAAAGTTTCATTTCAGTTTACACCTTGGTCTGCATTTGAGCAGAGAAATATGAAATTAAGGTATTAGCTCCTTTCAGGAGTATGAGTCACGAGCTAATAAGTTTCAAGAGCAGTTTCTCAACTGTAATGATTGTGCTTTTCTCTTTGAAAATCTTCTCTTTGGAATTCTCATAGAGGGAATATTTTAAAAGGAAGGCGAACAAATTATAAGGACAGACCTGAATTGGGTACATGGTACCTGAAGGGTGCGTGTCCCTGGTGCCCTCAGAGGGTCATATGAAATCTTTAAAAAGTAGCTAGTGTGGGAGGGTCCAACCTAGAAACCCATAAATTCCCTTTCACGATTGTGTAAGAATTCTACTCTTTTGAGGACAGCTGTGAGAGGCGTTGTAGAGGGGATTAATGACCTGAATGAAGAAGTTGAAGTCAAGATGACCTAATATGATTGGGGGTAAGCTAACCAGAACAGTTCTCAAATTTGGCTGCAAAACAGAATTACCTGTTATATGAGTTTCCCAAGGCTGCCATAACCAATTCCCTCAAACTGGGTGTCTTAAAACAGTGAAAATTGATTCTCTTGTATCTAGAAGTTTAAATTCAAAGCGTTGGCAAGATCATGCTCCCTCTGACAACTCTAGAGTAGAATCCTTCTGGCCTCTTTCTAACTTCTGGTGATGCCTGGAAATTCTTGACTTCTTTTGTCTTATAGGTGCACTGAGCCCAATCTCTGCTTCCATTGTTTCATGGCCCTCTGCTTGTATATGTATCACTGTGTGTCCTCTCTCCTAACAAAGAGACCCTAGTCATTAGATTTAGAGCCCCCAGTCCAATAGGAGGGGCTTCCCATGTGACTCAGAGGTAAAGGATCTGCCTGCCAAGCAGGAGATGTGGGTTTGATTCCTGAGTCAGGCAGATTCCCAGGAAAAGGAAATGGCAACCTGCTCCAGTGATCTTGCCTGGGAAATCCCATGGACAAAGGAGCCTAATAGGCTACAGTCCACAGGGTCCCAAAGAGTCAAACATGGCTTAGCAACTAAAGAACAATCCAATATGACCTTATCTTTCCATTTGCAAAATAAAAACATCTGCGTCTTAGCAAAATAAAAGCCATTGCAAAGACTTTATTGTCAAATAAGGTCACATTCTGGGACTCCAGGAAAATATGAATTTAGGGGAATGCTATTCAACCTACTGTACTTGGGAATATTTAAAAAGCCAAAAGCCTATGGTGTACACCAGATCAATTAAATTAGAATTCCTAGAGGTCTCGGGGAGCTTGAAAAGAGACTGATGCTTGGGTCTCACCTCTGGAGAATCTGATCTACAAAATCAGTATTTTAAAATGTGTTTTATTGGATTGTTAAGGAAAGAGAATGAGATCATGTGAAGTACAGAACAAAAGCTTGGCATATAACATCTGCTCAGTTAATAATTTCCTATTGATTGGTTTGACTTGATGGGTTTATAAAATAAGGACATAATTTCGCATATGTAAGGATACAGTGTTCAGCAAGCAAAGGTCCCCTTATTCTTCTGCCCTTTACAAACCCCATTATCTGCTTTATGTTCCTAGTGTCAGGGCTTCCCTGATGACTCAGCTGGTAAAGAATTCGCCTGCAATGCAGGACACCTAAATTCAATCCCTGGGTTGGGAAGATCCCCTGGAGAAGGAAACAGCTACCCACTTCAGTATTCTGGCCTGGAGAATTCCATGGACTGTACAGTTCATGGGGTCACAAAGAGTTGGACAGGACTGAGCGACTTTCACTTCACTACTTCACTTCCTAGTGTCAGGGTTCTACCTAGTATACGCTTTTGTTACCATAACCCTTATGCCTTCTGCTTTCCCAGGAGACCAGTGCGTGTCAGCTCTTACACGTTTGAGTTTAATTGCCACCATCCTCCTAAACCCCTTCCTTTGTAGGTCAGTCATAAGTGCTGACCTTTTCCAGTCTGCCAGAGTGACTAACAATCCTAGTTTGCTCAGCATTTACGAATTATCCAGAATACAGCACATCCAGTGTTAATTCTAGGACCATCCCAGGAAAAGCCCCATGGCTAATCACTCAAGGCCTGCCTCAATCAGTCATGGATCGCAGAACATGCCTAGTGTTTCCCCAATAATGTTACACATATTAGAAATTCAATGATCTCTAAAAGTGAATGCAAACATATAAAACACAACACGTGTTTTCATGTCTATGTAAGAGCTATCAGAGAGGAAAAAATAATAATGATGATAATGATAATAATAAGGATGATAATGATGATGAGAATACTTACTGATCACTTACATTAATCTAGTTTCTATGCTAAGGGTTTTATATGTATTATTCATTTAATACACATAGCAACCATATATACTAAGTGACATTATTATCCTAATTTTCTAAATGAAGAAACTTGGATTCAAGCAGCTTATGTAACTTCTGTAAACTTCTTAAAGCTAGTTTGTGTCTTGTTGCAAGTGTAAACCCGGGCAGCTTCCTGCACTGGTGGTATTCATTCCTCTACCACGCTGAATGAAAGCAGAAGGGTTGCAGCTATACAGGTTAGAGAAGGACAGAGGAACAATACATCAGCCTGGTGCAGTTCACAAAGTCATCACAGAGAAAGAGGGGGCATTGAACTGGCACCTTCAGTTCATAATGCATCGTAACTTCCCTTAAGTGGTTCATTTAGGGGAAACATTGATTAAGAATCTAATACATGTAGAGCACATATAGAAATATTGAAGCAATAAGAGAAGCCAGAGTTTCCATGGGAGTCGCTATGTCCCTGGCAGTGTGTTAAGCCCTTGATACAGTATAAACTCAGGGCATGGTTTCACAACAACCACCCAAAAAAATACAAGAACTATCCTCATCACAGAAAAGAGACTTGTGGGTCAAAGCCATCAACGACCTTGACCCAGGATCTCACAGGTAGCTTATGATAAATTCAGGATTCAGACCTAACCTTTGGGTTGGTTTGTTTATGACAATAGACTCTGTGACCATAGAGTTGTCTTGTTGGCTATCATGTCAGCTTGTCAAACTGAGCAAGGCATCAGAATGGGTCAGTGCGGCTTAAGTGAAAACAGAAAGTGTGTGGGCTGGATGCGTCATAGAAAAATTAGCTACTTCACCTGTGCAAGACTGGAGTAATGGCATGAAAGCTGTCCTTATCTTCAGGGTACAGCAAGTCCTCATCTCCATAAGCAAGGGCAGCAGAAAAGGCAATGGAAAACATTTCTGTGACAAAATAAAACATTGAGTTAATCAGGAATTAATGGAACTGTTCAGTCTCTAAGGGTTGGGGGGTGATGGGGGACGGGGAGGGGAAGGTAAAGCACATGCAGTCCCTCTGTTTAAGAGAGTGAAATGTGTCTCCTCACCCCTAATGCAGCCCCATAATGTTCTCATATGAAGTGAAAATGCCAGACAATCAAAGACCATATGTCTTCTGCTTAGATCCAGAGTGTCCATGTATTTTTAATCAAGGCTGCATCTCTGAAGGATGTTTATGCTTCCTTGACATAAAAGATGCTCTGCCAAATGAGCTCTACACCAGGCTCCAGGCTGTTGTTACCTCTGGCCATGCCAGGAGAAAGCAAGTTGGCAGATCCCCCATCATGCATTACTGTAAAGATAATGCAAATTGCACTTGAAGGATAGTGTGCGTGGAGCAGCCCATCAAGCCTGAGGAAATGGGCTTAGGAGCCACTGAAGACTTCACTCTCCAGCAGACCTCTCTACTTCTACTCCATCCGCACACTCTAAAATTCATTCTCCACGCGGCACTCAGCGAGGTCTGCTCAAAATGTAAATCCAATTTCTTCATGCCTTCACTCAAACCTCTCTAGTAGAAGGTATTTAAAAATAAAAACTAGACCCTTTTCCTGTGGTCTACACAGCTCTGCATGATCGATTTCCTCATCTCTACTTCATGTTATAGTCCACTTATCTACATTCCTGAGCTCAAGTCACATGGCCGTTATTTCTGTTTCAAAGCACTTATTATTCACTCTTGAATGCATTAACTTGAAAAATGTTTGAGCACCAGGTGTGTTCCAGGAACTCTCCCACCTGCTAGGGAGATACCGGTGGACAGAACAGAGAAATCTCCTTGCCTTCTTGTAACTTAAGTTCCGGTCAAAGAAGATCGACACCAGAAAATAAAGAAGATGGAAATGTAAAGTGTATAGCAATTAGAACGTGATAAGGGGTTTCCCAGGTGGCTCAGGGGTAAAAGAATCTGCCTGCCAATGCAGGAGATGCAGGAAACACGGAGACACAGGTTCGATCCTGGGTCAGGAAGATCCCTGGGAGAAGGAAATGGCAACCCACTCCAGTATTCTTGCCTGGAAAATTCCATGGACAGAGGACCCTGGCGGGCTATGGTCCATGAGATCGCAAAGAGTTGGACATGACTGAGCATGCACTCATTCCAAAATCCTTTACAAAAAAAGAAAAAAAAAAAAAAAAGTGGGGCAGGTTCCATATTAAGCAGCAAAGAGAACTAGGTTGTGACATTAAATGCAGTGGTCAGGGTGGGTGTCTCACTTTAAGACATTTTCACTTACTGCTGCCTCTCCTAGGACACCCTTCACCCAGATATTTTTGTGGGTTTCTCAGAACTCAAGTGTCATCTCAAATGTCCCCTCTCAGAGACACCTTTTCTGATCCTTCCACATGAACTGGCTACTTTTCGTCACTATCTCACCACCTTCTGTGATGGAACTATCTGAGGTTACATTTTTCATTTATTCATTTACTTTACTTGGTCTGCAACCCACGGACTATAAACTCTGTGACACCCGTGTCTTCGTCACTTTACTATTATATCTCCTGTGTTGAGAGTGGTGCCTAGCATACAGTAGGTACTCAACAAACATATATTTGGATGAAAAAATGAAGGAATGAATGATGATATCAACATATTCAGTTGTCTTCTATAGGCCAAGACAGGTAAGTAATACTTGGCATTCAGAAATCATTAGCAGACATTATCACCTTGTCCTTTTCATAGCCTGGCATATGGTTAAACAACACAGTCCAGGAAATAAGACAGGAAAATACTATCAAGAGCTAAGTAAGATGCTTAAATCTCCCACAAAATATACCTTCTTTATATATCTCAAGTCTGTCTGTTTTTCTTCATTCTTCTTGCCACCACTCTGGTCCAAATGCCATCATCTCTCTTTTTACTGCTTGCACTCTTACTGCCACATGAAATATTTTTTCCAAGTCCAGGGAAGATGAGCCTTTAAAGTATTTGATTATGTCTTTCCGTGTCTTGAGCCCTTCAATTACTCCCTATTGATCATAGGATTGGGGTCCAAAACATTAGAGTGACTTCCAGAGACTTCAAGGGCCAGCCATGGTCTGCCAGAGAGGCAGACCCTCTTAGTTTCCCCTCTTAGTACTCCTTACCAGCTTTCTGCTCTGTCCAGACTGACCTTTTTTCAAGTTTCCTAAGTGCCCAAAGCTACTGTCTTCCCTTTGGACCACTAGGAGATAATTTCTCTGTTCAGCAATGTCTTTCCTGCTCTCTGTGTCTAGCTAAATCATAACCATCTTTTAAATCTCTGCTTCAACTTCATGTCCCCTGACCAAGACTCTCTGATCCCTAAGTCTGGATGAGGTAACTCTTCTCTGTGACCTCATAGCATCTTGCACTTGACCATCACATCACTTTCCACAGAGTGAATTGCAATTGTTTGATTTCTTGCCTGTCTCTTCCACTAGACTTAAGCCACAGCAGGGCAAAAATCATTTCTGTCTCCTTCATTCTTGTACTTCAGGCATTTCACATAAGGTCTGGCTCATAGTAGTTGCTCAAAATATATTTGTTGAATGATTGGATAAAATGTAGAGTCAATTAAAATAGTAAGAGTTTATTTCCAGGCAGAATAGTGGGTATTATTTCTCATGCCAAAGCTCTCTTTGTGAGTCTTGCTACTCTATGGCAACAGAGCTGAAAACTGAGACAAGATACGGTAGAAAGTTGAGGGCACACAGCTTATCTTCAGATCCTGATGTCATAGAATGTAATCAGGTCCTTCTGGTCAGCCTTTGCTGATAGCCTTGGGCACCAAGGAATTGGTCTACGGAGTCAAGAGTTCTGACTCACACTGGAAATATCAAGCATAGTGACTTCCTCAGAGTAGGAGAGTCTGATGTCTTGCTTAGTAGTGAAAAGACTGTAAGATTAGTGGTTTTGTCTGTGTCTAAAGACAAACTGAAGTGGCTATAGAAATAGAGGATGCAAACGCTGAGAGGAATCTTTGAAAGCATATCATTCAGGAATCTCATTTCACCAACAGAGAAAACAAGAAATCTGGCAGTTAAGTAATATCCTCTCTGTTCTAGGGTTGAATTCTTGACTTTTCTTCCCATTTTATGGTTTCTTTCATCTGTTTAATTCAGTTAAACTCAGCCTATTTTAATTTTTTTTCTAAACCATTTACCAGACATTATCACTATGTCTGCCGTCCCCACCCAGTTGAGGCCACATGTCAGTTTTGTGACATGTGCTTTTTGTCTGGTTCATCTTGCATCCCAGCTAGATGCAGAAGCCTACCCCTCTTTAAAATCATTTGACTAACTCACTTGCACTGTAGCTTTAGTGAGCAACACATATTTTATTAAAAATATCATAGGGAAAAATAGGCAGGGAGGAGATTACATCACATATCTCTAAGCAAACAACTTAGCAATTCCCTCATGTAAAGATATAAATTCTCTAAAATCCTTTACCATGGGAGTCTCTTCTTCCTCCTCTTAATGCATGTGAAGATTGTTCTAATTGACTTAGAGCTCTTCTCTCGAGTATTTTTCTCAAAGCATTTTAAATTATCTTTTTCTTTATGAGACATCATAATTTGTCTCTGAACTAGTGCCTACTTTCAACAGTGCTTACCCAAAGTTATCAAGGTCGTTCAGCTAAGCAAAGGGTCTTCCAACTAGCAGAACTGCCATCCTTAGAAAAATGTATCTTTGTAGGCATTGCAACTTAAGCTTGGTCAGCAAATCCCAAAATATTGAACATTAGTAATCTAAGTTTTGAGCATCTGAATATTCATTTATAAAATATAAATAAAGACTCTGACCTCAAGGAGTTTTTGTAAGGATCACAGCAAATAACTGAAAAAAACCTGAAAAATAACCCACCTCAGAGTGGCTTAGGAGACGCTCAGAGTATACTGGTCTCTTTCTCCTCAAGTGGTTGGATTAGGTGCTTCTTTTGTCTCACATCTTCTAACTGTGTCAGTGTTTAGGAGGCCTCTCAGCCTCTTAAAACTCATTGTTATTCCTTGAATTAACAAAAGAGTACAAAATAGTTCAGAAAAACGCAACCGAAAAAGCATATGTAGTGGTTGTTTGTTCACGATGGAGACATGACTATTCTGACACAAATCCAGAGTGTGACACCCATCTGTATGTGTGTGTGCCAGAGAATTTACAAGTGCTAAAACTCCTCTGTCAAACACTGTGTGATGTTTGAAAATGTTGCCATTGTTAGATTCTTTTGTTCCTAGCCCTGTCTGACACTGTGTAGGCTGCCACGCCAACTGTTAGTGGCAGACAGAAGCATTATGTGTTTTTATTTGGTCTCTATCTAGAAATGTCATGGTTTGAATGTCCTGAAGCAGAGAAGCTTCTCTATTTAAAATCTGCTTCATATTCCTAGCAGATCTTGGGAACCATCATGCTATTCTCAGTAGCTCTCTGCGCATGGTTGAGCCATGTCTTTGACTTGAGCTACAGACACCATCTAACTACCAGGCATCAGTAACCTAAGCCTCCTGGTTCCAGAAGTTCAAGAGAGACAGGGTCTCCTGGGCTTCTTCCCATGGAATGGATGGAAAAAGCATCCATGCAGGTGAGAAATACATTTATCTACAACACAGATGGAACAGCATATATTAAAAGAAACTGTCAGCTGCCAGACCTTTGGCCTGCATTTATGGTTATTGAATTATTTTTTTTTCATTCCCTAAGATTCCAATACTGTGTAGGTAATATGTACTCTGTAAAGAGCTATGGAAATTACAGAGATGAATAACAACTAACTAAACATTTATATCATGAATATTATATCAGTTAATCTCCACAGCAATTTCAAGAGATAGACCTATTTATTTTTATTTTCTAAAAGGCAAAATCAAGCTCAAAGAGATTAAGAGACTTGCCTAGGATTAACAAGTTAGTACTAAAGTTATGTTTCAAAGCAAGTATGTCTGTGCCAAAAGGTTAAAGGTTCGTCTTCAATGGGCTTTCTGCACATTTTCCCCTTTAATATTACAAACCCCTTGACTGTGTTGTCTCTGTTTCACAGATGAGTAAAATAAAGCTCAGGGAAACTTGGTAATTGTTCAGAGAGATCATACAAATGTTCTATGAAAAGAACCCATGAAGTTTTCTTGGATTCTGGGAGTCATCAAGGGGATAGAGGTAGGCTTAGTAGGATGCCCTAAATATTTCATAATGTCTGGGGGGGGAAACAGGGGAGATGTTGAAGAAGAAAAAAGGTTATCAAAGAGAAAAAAATGGTTACATCAGCATGGAGGCCAATTCTGCTTCTATTTTGGATGGTAAACCTACATTTTCTGTTGAGTTATGTAAGAGAAAGCTTGTGTTTGTGTTCAAAGGGCAAGCTTGAGGAAGATCTCAGGACACTGCCTGCATTCTAAGTGGCCCTGGTGGTGGAGAGAGTGGGCCCTGTTCCAAATTGATTAGTTCTGCTACCTTCTCATTATTGTTCCGCCTGAAGTTTGGCATGCAAGCAAGGTCATTCTATGCATAGGTCTGCGTGACTTAACTGATTCTGCTACAGACTCCCTCTGCTCCACACCCCCACCCCCACCACAACATGCCACCTGCACTAGAGAAAATTAAAAATCAGCCCATACATTTTACATGAGTTCCCAAGACCGATGAGAAATTAATGTTATGTTGTCTTTTGATAAAGATACAGCTGTTTTGTAAGATGTTCATCCAATTCAGTAATAGGAAACCTTCCCCAAATTCCTCCATGGAGCCTAGACTTCAGGAGGGGGAGAAGAGATGCATATCAACTCAGAATAACATGTTTGCGCAAGTTTTCTTCTTATAGTTCACCTTACAAAGAAACTTCAGGGTTACACATTAGGTTGCTGCCCTCCCCAAACTCTCAGGTGCCTTATTAATTTTTTATTCCCATGCTTCCTTTGAGGTTGTTCCCTTAGCCTGGGGAGCACATTCTTTTCATATTCTTACATACAAATGCTTCCAGTTTTTCAAGGTTGACCTCAAAGTTCTCAGTTTTCACAAAGCCATTTCATATCTTCAAATCATATGATTGCTCTTTTGTCAGATCTTCAGAAATTCTTAGAGAAGTACCGATCCCCTCTCACCTTCCATCCCAATAATGTGACAATAATTACAGTTATATTTTAGGGTGGTTTTAAAAATTAGGGACAATATGTAAAAACCCTAGCAGCATTTGACAAATAATAATGAATAATATTTGTTTTGTTATTACTAACTACTCACAAGCAAATGCAATGTCTAAATTTCTTTGCCTGGAACTCAAAACTCTTCATAGTCAAGTTCCAGTCTTGGCTTCTAGTCTTATATCCTAATACTTTCTCTAGGTTGTCTCTATTCTCATCCCTCCAAAATTCTCTATTAAGCTGAGCTAAACTCCTCACTGTTGTATGAACATTATGCATGGTAATTTCTGGGGGCCTCCATGATTGTTTTTCTATTCACTTTGCTTTCTTCTACATAGAACTTACCCAAGATCTCATGGTTTATAAGTCACACAGTCAGTAGAAGAGTCAAATTTTAGATCCAGTTTCCCATACCCATATGCTCAGTCAGACTTTCAAAAGATGCCGAGTAATTGCTAAGAAGTGATTTGATTGGTTATGAGCATAAACTTTGAACTTAAACAAATGTGGATTTGAATGTTAGCTGGCTGACTGCACAACTGCAAGTAAGTTCCTTTGGGTCCCTTAGTTTAAGTAGTGATCTTCATAAAAGGATGACAATATGTATTATCTTACAGTTATTATAATTTATTCAATCTTAAGGTCAACAATCCATATTAAAATTTATATTCATAAGTGCATATTCAAAGTTATATTCATTATATAGCCTATATACTGTGTATAACAATACACATGTATGCATACATATATATGTATAAAATTTGATCCTCATTATAACTTTAAGATGCATGTGTATCTATATATTGTATGTTTATATTATATATAATATATGTGTGTATACTATATATGCATAGTATTTTGTGATACATGTATATTCTATGAGATTTGCCTAATTCTGGCACAAGGGAAAAATTATCATTTGGTTTAAGATAAAATACTACATTTATTACTCTTAAAGTTTGTGAACAGCATGGTTTAGTTTAAATGTGACTCTAAATGGACTTGCTAAAGCCCATTGCTATACTTCACCACCCTCCTCAGGTCCTAGAATCACAGGACCTGAGGCAAGTGATCCACTGTCACTGCCTTAAAGATCACTGGGTGGAGAGGAAAGAACAGAGTGAATTCTTGATATTTACTAACTTGTAATAAATCATTTCTAAATATTTGAGAAACATAGGCCAACCTCTGCTATCCAACGGTCAATGACTCACTTATCCTCTGTAAGGGAGCCGTAGAATAAAGGTTCTTGCAAGAAGCCAAGAGTGTTCCTGGAGGAGAGGTTCCTCCATGTGGAGAGCAGGGCAAGTTCAGGGACACAGCTTTCTCTTAAAACCTACCAGCATTATATTGTTCAGTAAGCAACTGATGGAGCGCTACTCGTAATTAGTTCATAGCCGCTTTGGGTAAGTTTCGACTGACCATCACTGAAATATAATTAGTGATACTAAATATATCTATATGATGAGGTTTTTTTTTTTATATGAAGGCACAAATAAACCTTTCAATGAAAATCACCCAATGAAAGCTTCTGTTTAGCAATGCAGTTTCCTCATCCCTGTGGAAGGCCCAACATCACCAAATTTTGCTGACTTGGCTTCAGTAAATTTTAATTCAACAAAAAGCCTGGTTGAACAGATGCGTTTGCAAGTCCCAGACCATGCAACACTCAATCTGTTTAACGGAAATGTTGTTCTAGTTCCATATTGGTGCTTTCTGCTGGAGCTGAATTTGTATCTTTCTGTCTCAGTGGAGCATAAATGTTAGGGGATGTCAGGAAGGGAGCCAGATCTAAAAGGGACAAGGGGTGAAGTGGTGGCTGTGAGATCACAGAGGCCGGAGTGTTGGAAAGATACAGAGAAAGATGACTCAGATTATTTCATCAAATAAAAAGAAGTAACAGCATCCCCTCTGTGAACCATCACAGCTGGCTTCCACTTGAAAGCGATATGAATTTAACAAACAATTTTGAGGACGCACTGAGATTGTTAAATAGAGTATTGTCTATATGGGCATGTATTTTCCCTGTGCATGTACACATTTCAATCAAGAGATAAATATTAGGGAGAAAAAAGCTTTAATTAAAATATTAAAATGTATATTGAGTGATTTCATTAACACAGTCATTGTTCTAAAAACTTGGAATACACCTCTCTCTTCTCTCTCTTTCTCTCCTCCTTCTTCTAAGCTTTCACACCTGTGGTTGTCTCTGACTAAAATTTTATTTCCTGTCTTCTCCACCAGATGAACCCCTATTCATGACCAAATTCTTCTTTGAACATGCTTCATTAGGAAAGGATTCCTGACTCCTAAACTAAGAACTGGTTTCTTTGCATGCACTCCCATCTAACCAGCAGAGGATTGCTTAATATCCAGGTTGCAAACTCTAAAACCAGAGTTTACATTTGGTTTTACAAAAGTTCCCATAGTTTACATTTCACTCCACTACTTTCTAGTATTGGGACTTTTTCCACATTAATTCAGTTGTCCCATCTGTAAAATAGAAATAGTACTAATACCTACCCTTGCAAATGAGGTATTACTTATTTGAGAATTGAATGAGGCAATTTATTTAACAAGCTGAAACTAGTCTTCAGTTTTTCATTCTCTTCAACCAGCTGTGTTTTCAAACTGAAATAGGATGCAAAGAAACTATGAAAATCTAAGACACCAAACTAAGAGACTGGACTTTAGCTAGTAAGAATTGATGTGTTCAGAGAGGAGAGACAGGGTCAGATACAAGTTTTAGAAAGAAGAAGGGGAAGAAAAAAAAGAAATTCAGGATGAGAGGCAAGTATTAAAATGTGTTCAATATAGTCAAATAATTCAATTTTAAGCAATCACGTTTAATCACCATTCCCCAAAACTAAGAGCTCATTTAATTTTACAAATATTTAGGGAATGTTCACTGATGGTGGGATGCTGAACTTGGGGCTGCAAATTCAAAGAGGTAGTTTGCGACAACTTAATATTCTAGTGGTTACAAGCTTTGGATTCACAACCAGGTAGACCTAAGCTCCGGAGAAGGCAATGACAACCCACTCTAGTACTCTTGCCTGGCAAATCCCATGGATGGAGGAGCCTGGTGGTCTGCAGTCCACGGGGCCGAGAAGAGTCAGACACGACTGAGCGACTTCACTTTCGCTTTTCACTTTCCTGCATTGGAGAAGGAAATGGCAACCCACTCCAGTGTTCTTGCCTGGAGAATCCCAGGGACGGGGGAGCCTGGTGGGCTGCCGTCTATGGGGTCGCACAGAGTTGGACGCGACTGAAGCGACTTAGCAGCAGCAGCAGCAGACCTAAGCTCGTCATCAAGCACTGGGCTGTCCCATCTGAACAAAGCTCTTAAAATATCTAAGCCTCAGTTTTTTTTCTTCAAAATTTAGAAGATTAATTAAGATGACTAAACGAAGTACTGTCTAGTGTTAGCGCTAAGTCGCCCAATCGTGTCAGACTCTTTCTGACCCCATGGACTGCAGCCCACCAGGCTCCTCTGTCCATGGGATTCTCCAGGCAAGATTAGGAATGGATAGCCATTTCCTACTCCAGGGGATCTTCCCAACCCAGGGATCAAATGCACATCTACTGCATCTTCTGCATTGGCAGGCAGATTCTTTACCACTGAGCCACCTGGGGAGTCCAGAGACTATATATAAATCACTTAAAAACTCTCAGGCCGTGGTACGTTTTCAATTAATGCTAGTTATCATTATTACAATTATCACTGTTGATATTATTTTCTGACAGTGCTAAATGACACCCTTCTCCAATACCAAGGTACTCACAATCTGAATATAGAAAGCAGATATGTAGGCATGTAAATTACTTTGTATTTGAGTTACCATGTTATTAAAAAAGGGCATCCCAGGTAGTACTAGCAGTAAAGAACCTGCCTGCTAATGCAGGAGACATAAGAGATGTGGGTTTGATCCCTGAATTGGGAAGATCCCCTGACGAAGGACATGGCAACCCACTCCAGTATTCTTGCCTGGAGAATCCCCATGGACAGAGGAGCCTGGTGGGCTACAGTCCATGGGGTCGCAAAAAGTCAGACATGACTGAAACAACTTAGCACGCTGTTAAAAATAACAAATAGTTATTGAGTGTATAGCATTTGTGAGGTACTTTTTCTGAGTGTACTAGCATTTAATTCTTACAAAAATTGTATGAGGCCAATAACATAACACCAAATGGTCTAAAGATGAGGAAATGCAGGCGCACAGGTTAAATCATGTGCCCACAGCCACACAGATAGTGACTGCAGCGTGGTATGTGAGCTGAGCTAGCATAACAGAGCTGCATGCTCTCAACCACAAGTTGACTATGCGCCTCTTTATAAACAAGGGAGAGATCATTTTAAAATCATGGGAGGTTTTCAAGAGGATGCAACATCTGTGTAAGACCCTGACAGATGAGCTTCTCACTTTTTTTCCAGGAAAGCTTCAACTTAAACCATCCCAGATAGAAGGCTACCCCCAGCTTTATCCAGAGCTAGAATACCTTTTTAAGAATCTGTTATACATTATAACAGTATCCATGATTGCTACCAAATCCTTCTATATAGTACTAAACATTTATGTTGGAATTAGGGCCAGAAGAAGTGAACACCACCCCCCACCAGTAATGTAGAGGTAAATTCTAGCTGTCTACGCAAGCAAACATACCCACCTCCCCAGTCAAGATTGCTGATCCTATCCTACATGCAGGGCAGCAAAGGAGAAAGGTGTGTAAAAAACAGACTTTTGGACTCAGAAGGAGAAGGTGAGAGTGGGATGATTTGAGAAAATAGCTTTGAAACATGTACATTACCACATGTTAAACAGGTGACCAGTGCAAGTTCAATGCATGAAGCAGGGTACCCAAAGCTCTGGGACAACCCAGAGGGATAGGGTGGGGAAGGAGGTGGGAGGGGGATTCAAGGATGAGGGGACACATGCATACCTGTGGCTGTCTCATGTTGATGATGGCAAAAAACCATCACAATATTGTAAAGTAATTATTCTCCATTTAAAATAAATTAATTACTTTAAAAAAGAAAAAATTGCTGATCCTAGGAACAGGTTTTCTGCTGATTCATAAGTGAAGGGAGAGGGATGATTTGAGGGTGATATTAATCTTTCCTTCTGTTTACCCATAATAATTTTCCTTATTCTGCACAGTCAACAAAAAAATAACAATGGCACCATTGTTAGTTTTATTATTGAAAGCAATGATGATTGTTAATATAAATACAGCAGTTGACACAACTGGTATCCCATAAACATCTTAGAGACATTCACAGAGATAAAACTTCTATGAGTAAATATAATTGATCGTAACCTTTTAAAGATGAAGAGATTGAGGCATGGGATGATTTAATAGTATATTCAAGATCACATAACTACAAATGCCACCATCATGATCATGGCCAGAAAAACCATTACTCAGTTCAGAGCTGTGGTTATAGATCTGTCTCAGCATCTTCATTTTATATTATGCCTTGTGACAGAATGTACAAATTAACACTTTCATTTGCCAAATCTCACTGCCCCCCAAGCCCAGGTTTGGGATGGGAGTAGAGACATTGTCTAGCTAGTGGCCAAATCCCAGTCTCCCCTTGAATAGAGAGCCTGTGCATTCCAACAGAGTGGATAATATGCACACAGTTTTCTCAGTTGTATGAAAGAACCAGAAGAAGAGGATATTCCTGAATATCCTTTAACAACATAGAGTGTCTGAGAGTCACATCTTAATTATCATGCTTCCTTGTTTCCATAAACTTGAACATGTCATGGGACGTGCCAATGGAATGTGAACAGAAACATTCTGTGTTTTCCCTGCATTTATAAGATGGCCCATCTTTTATTACAGTCTCTTCCCATTTCTTCAGTGTAGTAGAAGCTTTGTCTGGGTGGCATCTGCTGCCACCTGCATTGAGAGACCACAGTGTAGACCGTTCACATTGGACTTTTGTTCCAGCATTGAGAGTTTAGATTTTTCCTCATCATGCTTATGTAATGTGATTCGGTACGTGTTAGTGCTTTTGATAACATTTGGCAAGATACTAAGTAGCAGGGAACAGAAAGAGTCAGGAAGTTCAGGGAATTGTAGAATTTAAAAGAGGAAACTTTTTCCAACAAAATTTATAAAGAGGTATCATTGAGAGTGCCATTGAATATAACAAAGGCCAGAGAAAACTTAGAATTGCAGCAAATGAAAGAAATGGCCATCACAACCACTGTTAAAACCTCTGCGTCGATTAAGATGTTCTAGAGGAAAGGTGTAATTAAGAGTTCAGTATCCAGTAAATGCATTCAATTGCACAAAATGGCTCAGAGGAAAAAAGAAGAGATGACAGTCTTGACTAGTCCATGGAAGCCTTCTAAGTTGTTGTAATTAAGGTTGCAGGGGGTGGGAGGGAGGCATGCAAACAAAGACAGCAAGTCTGAGAAATCTATCCAGAAGGGAAAAGCGAGAGGGGTCCCGGCACACAGTAATGTCTGGAGTCGAAGAGATATGACGGTGATTACTTTCAGTGAGTGGCACTGCCAACAAATTACAAACAGACTATGACTGTCTGAGATTTAAAATAACACTGGTGCTGCCAAACTCCCAAGCAGGAAAGAAGCTGAGAAAGATGAACAGCCACCAGATAGGGCATGTTCTCCAGTGACCACTTTCAGATGTGGCCAAAGGAGGCTAAGGGAAATGGGAGAAGCTCATTTCCATCAACAGGAAGTGGACCGCGAGAGGACCATGGATCACAGAAAATGGAAGGGGGAGACGCCCAGGGAGCAGAATAGGACGCTAACCTGGCAACATCTACTTTCAGAGGAAACCTTATCAGATCTCTCCAGCTGCTTTCAGGACCATGATAGCATAACTATTGCATCTCTTCCACTTGTGACTTTGGGTGTTTATTGTCGTAATTCTATGCATGTTCTTCTATTGTATATTGGCTAATTACATATCCTTTGAATTCTGTTTTTTAAATTCAGATCTCTGGACCAAAAGGAACTACCTCTGGACTTGGAGAAGCAACAGGGAACAACTTAGTTACCTGCACTTCAAGCATCTGATCACAGTGAGTGGATGAGTTGTCTAGAGTTCTTGAGCTGAGCTCTTGAGTTACTTCTCTTGGTGATTTGGGAATGAATATGTTTTATAAGGAGGAAAAAGAAGAAACATTTTCCATAAGAAAAACAGACTATAGTAGATTTTAAGTCTGTTCAAAAGTATTCCAGGTTTTCTCCCTTCTTGGCATGTGGAAGAATCTTCCTTTCCCATGCCTTTAGGTTAGGCATTGTTGTGTAACTGGATTTGACCAAAAAATTGTGAACAGATATACTATGCATTATTTTGATGTGGAAGCATTTAATTACCAAGCCAGCATCAGACCCTGCCATGTTGTGGTAATCCTCAAAACATATGTAAGGCTGTGTCCTCCGTCAGCTGGGGTCCCTAACTGACTATAAGAAACAGAGCATCCTGCTGATCTGAGATGGACATGTGATATGAAAAGATTAAACCTCTGTTATTTTCAGACTCTGAAAGCTGGCGGCTGTTCGTTGAGCAGTGTAACATACCTAACCTGACTTGATCATGGCATAATTTCAGGCCATGTAACTACATACATTCTCCTACAATTGTAGAATGGCCATCATCATCAATATGATGTATCATTTGACCCTGAACCCTGGACTGGCAGCTGGCTATTCTTTGAGATTATGGACATTTCTATCATGAAGACTAGAATGATTGCAAAACACTTATCTCCTTCCTTGTCACAGTGGGAAACCAGCACTGTCCTTCCTCTTGAGTGATTTGAAAGTAATAAAGAAAAGGCCGGAGACCAAAAATTCAGCAGAATTGCATCCCATCTGCCTCTTCCATGTCCTATCACTTTGATGGAATGCATGCAAATCTGCATCATCACTTCTTGGTTTCCTCATCCATTAACTTGGATAATGAAAGCAGACCTGACCATCTCATCATGGTGATGTTCTGAGTACCAGCTGCAGTTGGGTATAAACTTAGTCATAAGCTCAAATGTACTGTAGATCTCTTGTATGAGGGGACAAATATTCTCATGCTTCTTGCCATGTACACAACCGAATCTGTGACCCTAAGATTTCATGAAAGGAGAAGTAAACTCCTCCCCACAAAAACATGTTCTATGAATACAGCCAATAGTAAAAATTATTTCATCAAAGCAAGCTAAGATCTTTTATGATTTTAGCCTTAATGGAAAAATTCTTCAATGGCATGGCCTATTTTCTTACCTCTCACTTAGTCGAGTAAAGATAATGCACATTGTGGTTGGTAATTGTTTAATAATTCAACTTATTGCTATTAAGGACCTGCTATGCACTTGGTCTTGTGCTGGGGATTCACAGGGAAGGTCTCTCTAGGAGAGTGACATTTAAGTGAGAGATTATAAGTGATGAAGTTAACCAAGCATCAGAGGAGTGGAATGGAGGGGGAGAACCTTCCAAACACAGAGAATAGCCTTTTCAAAGTCTATGTATATTATGCAAATTTCAGCTCATTAGGGAATTAGAAATAAGGCTGGTGGTGATGTTGTGGCAGGAACAAGTGTGAAAGTGACCAGGGTGAAGACACAAGCAGAGGCCAGTTTATCCTAGACATTGTAAATGTTGACCAAAAAAAAAAAGTTGTATTAGGACAATGTACCATTCAGGACTTATTGATACTTCCTCAGTTCCATTCTTTTGAAAATTATGGAATCTTAGAAATTCAGAGGCTTGTGCCTACACCCTACCCTGGAAAAAAAAATTAAAAACAAAAATCTTAAATGGAAAAATAAATGACAATTATAAATGTAAAAAAAAAAAAAAACTTAGTTACCAGATTTATTGAGGGTCTTCTACATGTCAAACACTCTGCAAAAGAGCTGGAGGTATACATAGGCCCTTTAACTTACAGTGGTCAAGTGGTACCCAATGAGAGTAAGAATTTTAAAAAAAAAGAAAAGTAAAATCCTTGTATTAGTACACACCCCTTAAACAATAATTTTTGTCTCTCTAAGTGGGAGAAAGCAAAATTGTGAATTTTAAAATTCACAAGTTAAAAAATGTGTTTTATAAATAATCCATGGGAGTCAAAGGGGTAAATGCAATGAGTTCCTTAGAGAATGATAGAAACAGAATAGATGACAAAATATAAGAAGTAGCCCTCATGATTCTCCTGACAAAATTTCTTTAAAAAGCCTATGAACAGAAAGTAGAGTGAAATAGGAGAACAGAAAGCTTGCTGCAGTTGCAGAATTTTAGGGGAATTATTTAACATTCTCTGGGCATAGTTCTAAAATATTCATGCATGTTGGACATAATTATGTCACTTTATTGTCCACCGTGTGTCAATGAAATGTCATTTCTTCACTGCAGCTTATATCACTTCTCCAGCAATGGGAAAATGCAAATGATTATAAACAGAGAAGTCTTAAGTGGTAAAGAATTTGTTTTATGAATCTTATAGTGGAACTTTAAAATCTGAATGCTGTACTCAGGGAATGATTGAGAACTAAATGGGCACATTTCTCTCCACAAAACACAGAGTGGCCCCTTTGCAGCCGTCACATTTAAAGGAACATTGAACTAATGATTAAAGGGTTCGGGAAATATCCTAGTGAAGATTGAATAGCAACTAAATTGCTATTTCCAGTCTGGAAATGACCATTGTTCTGTGTTGTTTTAGAAGACTCCATTAGCATCAATGAGTGGAAGTTGTAAGGAAGATGATTCTGTTTCAGCTCAAAGAGAGACATCCCAGGAAATTCAGCTTTTCATGAGAAATTGTTAGAAATTAGTGGTATGTTGGCAGAGAGATGCTGTAACAGTTTTATATGTGGTGAGGGACAGAAAACCAGAAACCCTTCAGGGGACAGTTTAGCATCATGGAAACTACCTGTGTTTTGATGTCAACCAGATTTGGATTCATATCTTAACATTCCCAATTTCCTGGCTGTATGGATTAAGGTTAAGGTTCCCTTAACTTTCTGAGCCTCATCTTTCCTCAGCTGAAAATAGAAATGATCTACTCAAGAGTTGCAGTTGAGATTAAATGAGATGATATACGTAAAATTCCTAACAGATGTCCATCAAATAATAAGTATTTTGTAAAAAATTCTGAGAAAGTGAGGCTTGTAGGCAGGTAGTACAGTTTTTGCTGCATAGTAGGTTTTCAAAAAATATTAGATTTTCCGGTCTTACATTTAGATCTTTAATCCATTTTGAGTTTATTTTTGTGTATGGTGTTAGAAAGTGTTCTAGTTTCATTCTTTTACAAGTGGTTGACCAGTTTTCCCAGCACCACTTGTTAAAGAGGTTGTCTTTTTTCCATTGTATATCCTTGAACACTCTCCTACATAAATCACAGCAAGATCCTCTATGACCCACCTCCCAGAATATTGGAAATAAAAGCAAAACTAAACAAATGGGACCTAATGAAACTTAAAAGCTTTTGCACTACAAAGGAAACTATAAGTAAGGTGAAAAGACAGCCCTCAGATTGGGAGAAAATAATAGCAAATGAAGAAACAGACAAAGGATTAATCTCAAAAATATACAAGCAACTCCTGAAGCTCAATTCCAGAAAAATAAATGACCCAATCAAAAAATGGGCCAAAGAACTAAACAGACATTTCTCCAAAGAAGACATACAGATGGCTAACAAACACATGAAAAGATGCTCAACATCACTCATTATCAGAGAAATGCAAATCAAAACCACAATGAGGTACCATTACACACCAGTCAGGATGGCTGCCATCCAAAAGTCTACAAGCAATAAATGCTGGAGAGGGTGTGGAGAAAAGGGAACCCTCTTACACTGTTGGTGGGAATGCAAACTAGTACAGCCGCTATGGAAAACAGTGTGGAGATTTCTTAAAAAACTGGAAATAGAACTGCCATATGACCCAGCAATCCCACTTCTGGGCATACACACTGAGGAAACCAGATCTGAAAGAGACACGTGCACCCCAATGTTCATCGCAGCACTGTTTATAATAGCCAGGACATGGAAGCAACCTAGATGCCCATCAGCAGATGAATGGATAAGGAAGCTGTGGTACATATACACCATGGAATATTACTCAGCCGTTAAAAAGAATTCATTTGAACCAGTCCTAATGAGATGGATGAAACTGGAGCCCCTTATACAGAGTGAAGTAAGCCAGAAAGATAAAGAACATTACAGCATACTAACACATATATATGGAATTTAGAAAGATGGTAACGATAACCCTATATGCAAAACAGAAAAAGAGACACAGAAATACAGAACAGACTTTTGAACTCTGTGGGAGAATGTGAGGGTGGGATATTTCAAAAGAACAGCATGTATACTATCTATGGTGAAACAGATCACCAGCCCAGGTGGGATGCATGAGACAAGTGCTCGGGCCTGGTGCACTGGGAAGACCCAGAGGAATCGGGTGGAGAGGGAGGTGGGAGGGGGGATCGGGATGGGGAATACGTGTAAATCTATGGCTGATTCATATCAATGTATGACAAAACCCACTGAAATGTTGTGAAGTAATTAGCCTCCAACTAATAAAAAAAAATAAAAATAAAAATAAAGAAAAAAAAATGTTAGACCTCTGTCTTCCCATATCATTTTGATAGATTGGCTCTCATTTCTGCAGGTTCCCAGGGTTGCGTTTACTTTTTACATCTAGAAAATGCATTCAGGTGAGAGTAGTTTCTTTGCTTTTCTAGTTTTAATGCTCAAACTCTGTTTTCTCAACCCTGTCTATATAATGAGTCTCTCTTCATGTCTTAGGTTTGCGACAGAGAGAAAGAGAGTGTGTGCATGTGTTATCCACCTTTAAAATTGCAGGTTTTTCTCAGGAGAACTTCAAAAGCAGTTGAAAATGAAATGTTCTTCTTGATCTTTGTCCCAATTTAAATTAAAAGCCACACTAGTGATATTAAATCCTAAAACAACTTTGGATTAGTCAGTCCAATTTATTTTCATTTCGTGATGAGAGGGGCAGGTACATTATTATAGCATTGGTTTTATTTCCCTTTGTTGCAAAGAAATGAAACTTCAGTTTTAGTGCTACCTGTGGCTTCCAAAAATGGCACATGGAACTGAAAATGACCTCTTGTAGTGATCAGCCTTAAAACCTCCCCTATTAACTTATTTTCTCTATCTTATCTTTATTCCTTCTCTGTTGCTGGTCATTGTCTTTACTAAGATGTTAACTAGGGTTTTGTGATACAAATGAAAATGAAATAATTCAGAAGAGCTAAACATAAATGCTGAGTCATGTCAATCATCTCTATTTACCAGGGTTTGAATGTATAGGATCAGTAAACAACACTCTTTTCTTCTACTCTTGCCAAAACAAACTTCTCTGCAGGGGAAACTTTGAAATGTACAGCTTGATTTATGACTGGCTGGATTTATTCGTCAGAATAGGCTAGGTTATGCTGTGTAACAAACAACGCCAACATTTAAATGGACTAAAGAGAAAGTTTAATCCCAGCTTACATTGCACTTTCAACAATGGACAGCAGGGTACTTCTCTGGCAGTCCAGGAGTTAAAGCTCCAAGCTTCCACTGCAGGAGGGGCAAGTTTGATCCCTGCTTGGGGACCTAAGATCTCACATGCTATGTGGCCTAGAACAACAATGGACGGCAGAGGGGCTCTGCACACAGTAGACCCGCACAGGCCCCACTGATGCTGAAATATGAAACAAGTTGATAGGTGGAGATAAGATTCAATAGAGGGAGGTCAGCATACCACTGTTATAACCAACAGGAGCTGCATTAAAGTAAGGAGATTACATGTGTATTCACAGTGGTCTTTTTCACATTTAACCCTGCCGTATCCCAAGTAATTGGATCAACTCCCAGCCATTGGTGAATAAAGTGCAGATATTTAAATCTTATGAAGTGATTTTACTTGTACCTTCCCATCTGAATGGGACTCTGGATGATGAACAAGGCAGGGAATGCTGTATTTATTTCACAGAAGAGATCGTAACTAATATTACTATAGAACTTCACAGTTTTTAAAACCTGTATCACTTCAATTAATCGTCACAATATGAAGAGAAGGAGAAGCAGAGAGAAGAAAGGATGACAGGAAGGAGGGGGTGGAACACTGTGTATATTTTTCATTTGAGAACTCAAATTCTTTCCATGAGTTTAAATGAATGGCCTTCTTGTTCAAGAGGAATCTCCATTCCCATGGAATCATGTGTCTAAGATGGAACTTTCTCTTGAATGACTCATGGCCTTTCTCTACCTGTAAGGAGTGGCTTATTTAATTGGTGAACTTTGGAGAAGAATTGAGAATGCTTATTTTCAGTTCTTCCTAAAATTACTACTATATATGCCTGTGTGGCTTGCTCTTATTGGTGAGATCGCCATTGCCAAGCATTCTGTGGGACAGCTTTGAGTTTTTCAGTTTAGTTTATAACTGCTAGGATTTATCAGTCAGGATTGGCTAGACAAAGGTGGGTAACAAACACCACAAACACATCAGCAGATTAAAGAAAAGGTTTCATTTCTGTTTACATTTGTATAATAATTGTGAGCAGAAGCCCGCCTAATATAGACTTAATCACAACATTTTCTACTATAATTGTCAAAGCAGAAAAATGAAATGTGTCACATCACACACTGGCTCATAAAGCTTCCATCTTTAAGTGACACATGGAACTCCCATTCATAGTTCATTAGCTAGAGCAAGTTACTCGGCCTGCCTGATTCTAAAGTGGGCAAAAGAATGCAATTCCCCTGCTTGCCTAGATAATAAACTACTGCACATGTTTGGTGATCAGCAGAGAGATTGCCATCTGGATTGGTGTCAAATTCAGTGATTTTCAGCATATTCACAGAATTAGGTAATCTTACCACAGTCAATATTAGAATATTCTCATTGCCCCAGAAAGAAACCCATACTCATTATTCATCAATCCAATCACTATTGATTTAATAAAACTAATCAGAAAACTGATAAATGAAACATTATTTGCTAATTTCAAAATAATTTGATTTTACAAGCAATGTGATACATATTAACTAAGAAGAAGCATGTACTTCCTTGAGTTAGAGAGGCAATTTCTTGGTCCTCAGTAGAGAGCTAGGCGTGAAGGAGTGTGTTCTCCTTTGTTCCTTAGTTTTCCATGGAAGAAGTCTTCTGCCACCGTGTCTTTTGGCTTTTCCAAGTTAGTCTCTGCTTCTGTTTTCCCCTAAAACAATACTTTGTACTCAGAGTTTGTTTCAAATCCTCCATGTTCTTACTTTTTCCTCTTTATCACATTCCAATATTAAAAAATGAGCATGGCAGCTTAAATGTGTTTGAAAAGTGAACGTTGCTCAGTTATGTCCGACTCTTTGTGAGTCCATATATATGGACTATACAGTCCCTGAAATTCTCTAGGCTAGAACACTGGAGTGGGTAGCCTTTCCCTTCTCCAGGGAATTTTCCCAACTCAGGGATCGAGCCCAGGTCTCCCGCATTGCAGGTAGATTCTTTACCAGCTGAGCCACAAGGGAAGCCCTAAATGTGTTTACACAGTGCCTAACATTAAAATTGACATTAATAACACCACCCTATATATATGCAATTACCTGTATTTACAGTGCCATCACATAACTTGGTTCATTTTAACCTCACAGTAATCAGTAATATACCCATAATTATGTTGGTTTTACAAATGGGAAAATAACACTCAGTGGTAGGTAGGACCTAAAATCAGGTTTACTGATTTTATGCCCAGGGATCTTCCTTGTAGGACTTTTGGTGTATTATTCCTTATGGAATTGCTAAAGAGAAAGGAAGACTGATAATCAGCAGTATCCTTCTGCACCCCAAAGATAAATAGACTGACATGGTTCAGTGTTTGTTTATCTTTAGATTGAAAGTGATTGACTGATGGAAAACAATGGATTCTTTAGTTCAGAAATACTGAGAGAAATTCTAAGAGCAAAAAATGATGTGATCAGAGCATAGCCAGGGATCATGATAAACTTCACATCGAGGCATAAACCAGATATTGGTGGGAACATTAAGGCAGGTGGACAAAGCACTAGGGAGGCACAGATTCAGAGAGAATATGGAGTTAAGAAGTGGTAACATGTCAGAAAGATGGTTGAATTATAGAAACCTTCTTGAAGCCAGACAAGGCAGTAAAGATGAGAGATAAGGTACTTGTTCAGTTGCTAAGTCATGCCCGACTCTGTGACCCCATGGACTGTAGCACACCAGGCTTCCCTGTCCTATTTCCCAAAGTTTTCCCCAAACTATTTCCCAAAGTTTTCTCAAATTCATGTCCATTGAGTCGGTGATGCCACGCAACCATCTCGTCCTCTGTCATCCCCTTCTCCTCCTGCTCTCAATGTTTCCCAGCATCAGGATCTTTTCCAATGACTCAGCTCTTCGCATCAGGTGGCCAAAGTGTTGGAGTTTTGGCTTCAGTATCAGTCCTTCCAATGAATATCCAGGGTTGATTTCCTTTAGGATTGATTGGTTTGATCTGCTTGCAGTCCAAGGGACTTTCAAGAGTCTTCTCCAACACCATAGTTCAAAAGCATCAATTCTTAGGTGCTCAGTTTTCTTTATGGTCCACTCTCACATCCACATGATTACTGGAAAAACTATAGCTTTGACTAGACAGACCTTTGTCAACAAAGTGATGTCTTTTCTTTTTAATACACTGTCTAGTTTTGTCATACATTTCCTTCCAAGGAGCAAGCATCTTTTAATTTCATGGCTGCAGTCACAATCCGCAGTGATTCTGGAACCTAAGAAAATAAAATTTGTCACTATTTCGACTTTTTCCCCTTATATTTGCTTTGAAGTAATGGGATCTGATGGCATGATTTTTGTTTTTTGAATGTTGAGCTTTAAGCCATCTTTTTCACTCTCTTCTTTCACCTTCATCAAGAGGCTCTTTAGTTCCTCTTCACTTTCTGCTATTAGTGTGGTGTCATCTGCATATCTGAGGTTATTGATATTTCTCCCAGCAATCTTGATTCCAGCTTGTGATTCATCCAGCCTGTTATTTTGCATGGTGTACTCTGTGTATAAGTTAAATAAGCGGGGTGACAATGTACAGCTTTGACATACTCTTTTCCCAGTTTTGAAACAGTGCATTGTTCCATGACCAGTTCTAACTGTTGCTTCTTGATCTCATACATACTTCTCAGGAGACAGGTATGGTGGTCTGGTATTCCCATCTCTTGAGAAATTTTCCACAGTTTGTTGTGACCCATCCAGTCAAAGACTTTGGGTGAAACAGAAGTAGGTATTTTTTCTGGAACTCCTTTGATTTCTCTATGGTTCAACAAATGTTGGCAATTTGATCTCTGGCTCCCCAGAATTTTCTAAACCCATCTTATACATCTGGAAGTTTTTGGTTCATGTACTACTGAAGCCTAGCTTGAAGGGTTTTGAGCATAACCTTCCTAGCATGCAAAATAAACTCAACTGTGTGATAGTCTGAATATCCCTTGGCATTACCCTTATTTGGGATTGGAATAAAAACTGACCTTTTCTGGTCCTATGGCCACTGCTGAGTTTTCCAAATTTACTGACATATTGAGTGCAGCACATTAACAGCATCATTTTAGGATTTGAAATAGCTCAGCTGGAATTCCATCACTTCCACTATCTTTGTTCATAGTGATATTTCCTAAGGCCCACTTGACTTCATACTTCAGGATGTCTGCCTCTAGGTGAGTGACCACACCATCATGATTATCCCTTCATGAATCACACCCTTGTCATGGTAAAGAGACTTGCATAACTCAATGAAGCTACGAACCATGCCTTCAAGGGCCACTCAAGACGGACGGGTCATAGTGGAGAGTTCTGACAAAATGTGGTCCACCAGAGGAGGGAATGGCAAACCACTTCAGTATTGTTGTCATGAGAACCCCATGAACACTTTGAAAAGGCATAAAGATATGACACTTGAAGATGAGCCCCTCAGGTCAGAAGGTGTCCAATATGCTACTGGGGAAGAGCAGAGGAAAATTACTAATAGGGTCAGAAAAAAATTAAGAAGCTGGGCCAAAGTGGAAACGATGGTCAGTTGTAGATATGTCTGGTGGTAAAAAACCAATGCTGTAAACAGTAATGTTGCATAGGATCCTGGAATGTTAAGTCCACGAATCAAGGTAAATGGGATGCAGTCAAGCAGGAGATGGCAAGAGTGAACATCAACATCTTAGGAATCAGTGAACTAAAATGGATAGGAGTGGCGAACTTAATTCAGCTGACCATTACATCTGCTACTGTGGGCAAGAATCTCTTAGAAGAAATGGAGTAGCCATCATAGACAACAAAAGACTCTGAAATGCAGTACTTGGATGCATAAATGACAGAATGATCTCAGTTTGTTTTCAAGCAAACCATTCAATATCATAGTTATCCAAGTCTATGACCTAACCACTAATGCTGAATAAGCTGAAATTGTACAGTTTAATGATGACCTACAAGAACTTGTAGAACTAACACCAAAAAAATGGATGTCCTTTTCATGATAGGGGATTGGAATTCGAAAATAGGAAGTCAAGAGATACCTGGAAACAGGCATTTAGCCTTGAGGTACAAAATGAAGCAGGGCAAAGGCTGAGAGAGTTTTGTCAAAAGAACATATGGGTCATAGCAAACACCCTTTTCCAACAACACAAGAGACAACTCTACACGTGGACATCACTGAAATCAGATTGATTATATTCTTTGCAGCCAAAGATGGAGAAGCTCTATTCAGTTAGCAAAAACAAGACCTGGAGCTGACTGTGGCTCAGATCATCAACTCCTTATTCCAAAATTCAGTTTTAAATTGAAGAAAGTAGAGAAAATCACTAGGCCATTCAGATATGACCTAAATCAAATCCCTTATGATTATACAGTGGAAGTGACAAATAGATTCAAGGGATTAGATATGGTAGACAGTGTCTCTTAAGAACTATGGACAGAGGTTCATATCATTGTGTAGGATGTGGTGACCAAAACCATCTCAAATGAAAAGAAATGCAAGAAGGTAAATAGCTGAGGAAACAAGAGAAGCAAAAAGCAAGGGATGAAGGGAAAGACATACAAATTGAATTCAGAATTCCAGAGAATAGCAAGGAGTGGTCAGAAGACCATCTTAAATGAATAGCACAAAGAAGTAGAGGAAAATAATTGAATGGAAAAGGCTAGAGATCTCTTCAAGGAAATTATTAAGATGCTGCTGCCAAGTCGCTTCAGTCGTGTCCGACTCTGTGTGACCCCACAGACGGCAGCCCACCAGGCTCTGCCATCCCTGGGATTCTCCAGGCAAGAACACTGGAGTGGGCTGCCATTTCCTTCTCCAATTAAGATGCTAGGGAGACACAATTCTGAACAACTTCGGAAGCACGGTGTTTATTGGGCAATGAGCGTGGGTTTCTAGTTGGAAATATGTATATTTAAATGCAGCTTGGATGCATATTAGGTACTTGGCTTTGGGCAAGTTTCTCAACTTCTCTGAGTCTTAGTTTCTTTGTTGTTAAAGTGGGGTAATAATTTTTATCTCAAAGCTGTGTTTTGTTCCATGCCCACATCAGTTAGACAGCATACATGTGTAAGCCCATAGCATTTTACAATCCACATTAATAAACATCATCACATTTACTCACTTCTATAATATAATTTGCCTGTGACTGGGACTTACTGATTATTGCTGCCTCTGCAACACTTCCTGGCAGATGAAAGTCACTGAAGAAGTGCTTGTAAAGTGGATTTGATTAAAATAACATGGATGAAGTACAGGGCATATAGTAGGACATTAACAGATGTTAGATTTACTTTCTGCTAAGGAAGATTTCAGCAAACTTTTTTCTGTGAAGTGCCAAATAGTCACTACTGTAGACTTTGCTCCTCAGTTCTACTGTAGCAGTGTGAAAGCAGCCGTAGATAATACATAAGTAAACCAACATGGCTGTGTTTCAATAAAATTTTATTTACAAAAAGAGGTGGAGATTCGACCCTACAGCCGTAGTTTCCTAGCCCCTGCTCCAGAGGACACACATGTATATTACCCATAGCCTTTATTCCATATACTTAACATTAGCTTGACTCAGAATGGTTAAAACAGAACTCTTTCACATGGGGAGCATTCTCAGATATTCAGGGAGAATGCTCCTCTGAAGAATGTTTTTCTACAACTTGATAATCATACAGATAGAATAAATCATCTAGAGGAAAAGATTCATAACCAGAATCTACTTCTCTTGCCATCACTATCCTGTTATTCTTCTTTCTCATCCTTTTTATTTCCTCCTGCATTTTCTCCACCACGTCCACTCTTCACACCTCTGTCTGTACACAGAATGTCACGTCACCCTTCCCTTGCCTGTTGCCCAACCAAACATCAGGGCCATTTCTTCATAATAATAGAGTCTGAAACTTTAAAAGGAGAAGTAAAAAAAGATTTCTGAACAGTTAAAACCTGATATCTCAGTATCTATGCAGTGATGTCCACATATTTTCTTCATAAGAATGAAAATCCTCAGGACCTATTTATTCTTACTTTGCTTTTAAGTAAATTGAACGTACACATGTTTCTAGTCTTTTTTTGTTGTTACAGACGATAAGTAGGGTCAGCAGATTTTAAAGGCAGCTTCAGGCGAAGACACAGTGAAGCAGGAAGAGGGGCAGCTCAGATGGTGCAGCTGAAGGGAGAAAGTGAGAAATCACACAAAACAAACAGACCCAGGCAATGAGAGCAAAACTTACACCATTTGGAACCTTCTAGAGGGAAATTGAAGTGATTCAGTATGCATATGAGTGTTCATAATGATGATTCTGTCTCAGGAAGTGATAGTTCAATTATGTGCAAATACTATGCAATTAGTTTTTTAAAAAAGGAAATTAGTAAAATAACTCACATAAGCTACTTTCTAAAATGTCAAATTAAAATTTAAAAACCAGTTTTGATCTTTAGATGCTTGTGTTTTAGTTACTTGGAGAAAAATAAATTTATGAGTAGCAAATCCTCATCTTTAGACATCTCAAGTGTAAGACCATCATCTCCTTTCTTGAGCACTCCAGAATTTTCAGAGTCTTTCTCCAATACATGTTCTAATGTATCATCAGAGGAACCATTTGTGATTAACATAATAAATAAAATGTATTCATTTTACTGATGAGGAAGCCGAGGGTAAGTAGCTCCTTTACACATGGGAGCTGTTATCATCTAATATTTGCCCAGACTACTACTGACAATATCAATAACCTAGTCTAACATTTTCTCTCTCTCCAGTGCCAATAAGCCTTTGGAAATGTGGCTGGATGGCAACAATTAAATGATTAAATCACTGTAATAGTATATTGCAAATAATTATTTTGAATAAATTTTGGTTTTTTTGTTTTTAGTTCAGAAAAGATTTGGGAGGTAGAAATATCTGTTCATTAAATATTTATAGACAATCAACTATGGGTATTAGGTATGAAGATATACACATGAGCAAGACAAAATTTCTAGCCTCTAGTACTGCATAGCTTAAATCCATGGTTCTAAATAGGGATGATTTTATGGCCTATGGGAAGTTTGGCAATATCTGGAGATACTTTTGATTTTCATAACAAGGTGGTGGGATAGTGGGAAGGTATAGATACATTTGGTATCTATGGGCCAGGGCTCTTAAACCTCATAAATGGCAGAGGACAGCCCCCTCCCCCTCTACAACAGTGGATTATTAGGTCCCAAATATGAAAAGTTCCCAAGTTTAGAAATCCTGGCTTAGATCAGAAGGGGAAAGAGTTACAAAACAATGTGGTCTTATAGTGATCACTATTATAATTAGTCCGTTATGGATTGCTATAAGAACCTAAATAAATAACTAAATCTAATTGGGCAGGTTAGGGAAAGTTTCATGAGGACAATGTCTGTGGACTGTCTAAAAGAATGGTTGCAAATGAAGACCTCAGAGGAACATGTATGCTAAAGAGCTCGAATCTAATTTGGGGGTCAGTGTTTCTCAAAAGGACTTTCAGAGACTCCTAGGGTGTGTGGGGCACCAACAGTGGAAAGAGAAACATTACACACAAACACAAGTACACGCATGAATTTCTGTGATCAAAGATTGAGCAAAGCTAACTTAACCAAAGTCAAACAGAATCCTTTGCTGTAAGACTTCTTAGAGCCTTAAGATGTGACTTTTTAAGAAGGGGATACAGAATTCTGCATTTCCAAATTGAATTTTACCAGATAACTTTTTTATTTTTATTTTTTTTAAGAAAGGCATCTCTTGGGATTGGTATTGCATGGACCACAGCTTTGAAAAACACGGTTTTAGATAACAGGAGTTCATTTTAGGAGTTAACCAGGGGAAATAGTCTGAGCATATATTATTTTTGGAGGCTAAGTGGTAACTGTGGGCAACAAGGGTGGGAAAGAGAAATGGGCAACAGGGATTCTAGTTAGCAGATTATCACAATTGTTAATGGAAAATGGTCAAGTTCCCGTGTTAAGGTTGTGACTCAGAGGATGGTTTGGAAGGACTGGAATTCATAGCCTAACCAGACTTGAGGATATTCATCCAGATGAGAGCAATCCACTTTATTCCTCATCTCCTGCTCTTACTTTCTCCTTTTAATTTATTTCATCCATGACACAATGTCCATCTATTAGTAAAATTACAGCATAAAAGACATACTCCTGAAGTACGTACTAGGTTTGGGATTTTGACCTACAATGGACCTAAAGCTAAGACTCTACCAGGCACAGTTCTCATCCACCAAGGCAGGAGTGAAGCCAGTATCCGTAAGCAGGGCAGGCGGCCTTTATGAACTGCAGCCCCGCATGTTTGTGCAACGCACCATCTTCAGTTTCTAGGGACCCTGAATGGTGGAAAGTTTGGCAGTTCATGCCTCACTGAGCTCCTTGCTATATGAGGAGCTCCGAAGTTACTGAATAGTCCACACTGAACCATAAATTATAGGGTAGTTATTTCTTAGTTATTTAGCAGTTACAGTGCAATTAGTTCCACTTAATGTCAACTTTTGCCAATACGTCTTCCATTAGGCTGAAAATTATAGCTTGGTTCTATAACAGCCATAATGTTCAAGCAGCTTCCAGACTCCAGCTCACATCTGGGAGGGGAAGGCAGCAAGGAAATTGCTAGGAAGACAGAGTTGATTTGTATGTGGATGTATGATCCTCATCCCTAATTCAGAAACCATCCACTGACAAACTCACAACCCCCTTCCGCATCAGTGATTGAGCAAGAGGGTCAAAGAAACACAATGCCCACAGCTGGGAGGTGTGGTAAGGCTTATGGAGGATAGGATTAAACTTGTCAGTGCTGAATTTCCAGGGTCTGGTGAGGTAAAATCCAGACTGTGCCACTCCCTGGGTATAGAGAAAATTTGGACTAGTTCAGATTTTTTAGTGTATAGAGAAAATTTGGACCAGTTCAGATTTGTTACTCAGTTCAGAGTTTGCCCACAGATCATTGCTTTCACTAGACTACTTTCTCACCAAAGGTACAAGGGAATTACATGAACCAAACTTTCTTTGCTATTATCCCAAATTAAGACAGCCCAAATATTGTTCATGTTATAGGATACAATTTTAAGAAACAAGACTCAGTATTCAATATATATACCTGAATTCATCCATACAATGGAGTGATGATTTACAAGGCAGTTATTTTAGAGGAATCTCTTGGCTTAATCTTCAGAATGCTTTTGGGTCATTTGCTAAAAACTCAATCATAGCACCTGTTTGTTAAGCACTTACTGCATGCCAAGTATGATACTAATCATTTCTTTTTTCTCATTTCATCATCACAACAACCTCAGAAGGTTTATATCTCACGATAATTTATCATTTATAGATAAGGGCTCTAACTGCTAGATTCCCCATGGAGTGGTCTTTTAACCCAGGTCGGTCTTCTAGAACCCTAAATCCATACTACTTATAATCTTATAATGCTATTTCTTTAATATTTATTGGTAACCATACAAGACGAGCCAGGACAGAGAAACAAAGTGATCCTAGGGTAGAAATGAAAGGAGGAGGCTCCAAAATGATATATTTGTCAGACTTATTTCACTTAGCTTAATCTTCTCCAAGTTCATCCATGCTGCTGCATATGGCCAAACTACATTCTTTCTGGCTGAATAGTGTTCCACCATAACCTAGTCTTTGTCCATTCAATTGCTGATGGACACAGGATGCTTCCATATTTTGGTAATAATAAATAATGCTGCTATGAACATTGGGGTGAATGGATCTTTTTGAATTAATGTTTTCTTTTTTTGTGTGTGTGGATATATACCCAGGAGTGAAATTGCTGGGTCATAAGTCAGACAGAGAAAGACAAATACTGTATGCTATCACATGTGCGTGGAATATAAAAAATAAGACAAACTAGAGAAATGACAAAAAGGAAATAGGTACACAGATGTGGAGAACAAACCAGTAGTCATCAGTGGGGAGAGGGAAAGGCAATGAAAGGGTAGGGAATTAAGAGTTACAAACTATTATGCATAAAATAAGTAAGCTACGAGGTTATAATACATAATGCAGGGGAGAGAAACCAATATTTTATAATAGCTGTAAACAGTATAACCTTTAAAATTGCAAATCCCTATGTCGTACCCTGTAATATATGTGATATTGTACATCAACTATACCTTGATAAAAAGTACCTTGTTTTTAAGTATTTTAAAAAGAATAGACAAAATAACACATCTGCTTGTGTCTGTGGGGGTACACAGTGCAGTTTATAGACTGACTCTGCAACGGTTCACCAACAGGACGCCTGGTCTGAGTGACACCCGCGTGTGTGGCTTCTGACACAGAGAGTCAGCAAGAGCCTGAACTTCACTTTCGTGGTTTCCTTTGCTTGTGTGTCTCTTGCTTTCCTTGTGCCATCTGGCCTTGAAATAGAACTCACCCAGCTCACTGCTTCCCTTTACTTTGCCAGGGAGAGATGATCATGCCTTTCAATGAATCTATTAATAAGTTTAACTTTCTTAAACTTAACTCCTCCATGAGTACTTTAGAGCAAATGTTGAGTCCAGTATTATACTTTACAACTCAGGCATGCTAAGTAATATGTGGTATACTGCTGGAGTCACAGACACTTAGTAATGAGTTGGCACCAAAGGGAACATATAATCTCCCCCATAACACGTGTCTGTTCAGTTCATCTGAGCCAACTCATTGGTAAACACCTTGATGCTGGGAAAGACTGAGGGCATGAGAAGGGCATGAGGCAAAGAGGATGAGATGGTTGGATAGCATCATCAACTCAGTGGACGTGAGCTAAGCAAACCATGGGAGACGGTGAAGGACAGGGAAGCCTGGCGTGCTGCAGTCCATGGGGTTGCAGAGAGCCAGACATGACTGAGCCACTGAAAAACAATAATAATCAGTTTTTAGAATCTATAAAGGCATCCGTGCCCTATTTGATAAATTCTTTACCTTAAAAATTCCCTAAGGCAATTTTACATCCTAATTAAAGAAAGACTGTGCAGCTAATGGTGAAAGTGGCTCATATGGTAGATGTAAGTGTTCAGAAGGAGCTCGACCTTAGAAAAGGTTCAGGGCGCAACCAACATGTGACGGGAAGAAGGAAGTAGTTTGGATTTTCGCTGGTACCTTTCACTTTTACTTAAAAACTTGTGCCTAGATCTGTTGGTAATTTAACAGTTTTATCTTCTCAGGATGAATTCAGGGCCGTACTAATGAGGTGACCTCTGTTCGCTGAGACACAGGACTGGTTGTTAAAGACTCAGAAAATGCCCGTGCACTTACGGGAGAGGGGGGATGAGCTGGCTCAGATGTTTTGAGTTCAGAGATCTACAACTGTTTGAAAACTCAGGGAATTGAATGGGAATAAAATTGTCCACATCAAACAAAACTTGTCCATGGCTTTTGTGCCCAGTCTGATCCTTTGGAGTATCAAAGAAATCCTTTCCCTCTATGGACAAACTAACCACATATAAATCAATCAAAGAAGAGGCAGAGATAAGAAAGTTTGCCAGATTCAAGCAAGCAGAGACAGCAAGGGCTGGGGAGGGTCCAAGGGAAGGTGCCCGGGGTGGGGAAGGAAGGAGGAATACAGGAGGGAGATCACGGGGCGTTAAAGGGACAGAACCGGGCAGTGGAAATCGTGGGTGAAAAACGGGAGTTAATGGAGGGGCAGGAAAGAGGAGAGAGGCAGAGCAACGGAAAGACTTTGTGATTGCGAGCACGTGAGGGAAGGGAAGAAGGAAAGAACTAACCCCTGAAGCCATTCGGTGTGTGTTTACAGAGCGCCTGTTCCCGGGGCACGGCTCGCAGAAGGAGCTTCTCCTGAGATGTCTCCATCCCGGCCCCGCTGAGTCCCGGCCCTGGCGCCTACCGCACTCCCGGCACCGGCCCTGGCCCTAAAGCCAGAGCGCTGAACAAGCCAGTACCCTGCACCTGGGGGAGACGACAGAAGGGTCGTCAAACCGACCCTTAGGAGCCGGTGAGATGTGAACTCCGAGAGGGATTCTCACAGGTTATGAGAACATAGACTAGGACAGCGACTTCACCTCGCCCAGGAGAAACCGAGGGTCCGGAGGGGAACTGCAGAAGTGAAAAGATAGGAAAGTTGCAGAAAGACTAACGTTTTGTCGTTCCTGGGTCTTTAGAATATTTGTTTATTTGGCCGTGCCAGATCTCAGCTGCCATGTGCGGAATCTTTCACTGTGGCCCACGGGCCCTCTAGTTGCCGGGCACAAGCTTAGCAGCTCCACAGCATGTGGGCTCTTATTCCCCTGAGCAGAGACTGAACGCACATTCCCTGCATTGCAAGGCAGGATCTTAACCCCGGGGCCGCCAGGGAAGTCCTGTTGTTGCTGTTTATGTTGGTGAAAACGAAGGCGATCGTGGCAACAGCCGGTGTTTCTTCTCAAGGCGCTGGTGGCTATTGTTGGGCTTCCCCTGGTGGCTCAGACGGTAAAGCGTCTGCCTGCAATGCGGGAGACCCGGGTTTGATCCCTGGGTCAGGAAGATCCCCTGCAGAAGGAAATGGCAACCCACTCCAGTACTCTTGCCCAGAAAACTCCATGGACAGAGGAGCCTTGTAGGCTACAGCCCATGGGGTCGCAAAGATTTGGACATGACTGAGCGACTTCACTTCACTTGTGTCTATTGTTATCTCTCCAGGACTAGGCTCTTCCCAGATGCCATCTCATGTCAGCGCAGACGTTTTTGCATCCTGATTCGGGCGTTTGAAGTTGAGGCAATTCCCTTAAGACTGTGGTCTTTCACTCCCTGGAGGTGCAGAGGAGGGGAGAAGAGGGCAGGAAAGAATGGAATGAGGAGATGAGAGAGGGTGTGGGGTAAATAGAGAACAAAGAGAAGGAGGAAGCCGAGGAGGGAAGATCTGCAGAAGATGGGTGAGTGGGGAGCGTGCAGCAGATGGAAGGGTAAAGGGGAAGGACATGGGACAAGGAGCCAAGATAGTCCTTGGATGATGGAAGGTTCCTGCCGGAGCAATGATGGCAGGGAGGAAGGGGTCAGAGTGGGTGTGGATGACGAGGACACACGTAAGAACACTGCTGTGGACTGAGGATCCGGAGAGTATGAAGTGGAAGAGATGGACAGAAAGGGGCAGGGAGAGAGGGAGGTGGAAGAGACGGGACTGAGAGAGCCCTGGACTCAAATGGCAGCCGGAAAAGGCCTTCCTGACCTGACCGAACAGGCCCGCTTGGACACTGACTTGGATTCCCCTGGCTCTGGCCCCTCCACAGAAGCCAGAGCTCGCTCTGTCCCTGATGGTCCCCACAACAGGGAGAGGTACACAGAGAGACACCAGGCTGTGTCGCTGTCTCTGGCCCATATTAGCGCTCTGAACACAGGTTGCCTGTCCTGCACTCATTTGGAAAGGGGTCCTATCACAGTGAGGACGGAGGAAAGATGGCAAGGCTGTGTGCTGTGGAGAGGCAGACAGAAAGGCAACAAGGAGATCCTGGCTCCAAACATAAGCAAGTTTTCAAGACCAACTGTCTGATTTATTAGATGGAGAGACCCGTCTATGAAAATGAAAGTCCTGTCTAGATCACTCAGCAAGTCGACCCCAGACTTCTGCCGAGTGTACACTCTGACATCCATCTGTGATGGAGAGGAAGGGAAAAGAAGAGACCCAGGGACCTGGGTAATTAAAACAGTGTGAAGGGCCAGCCTGCTCCTCTGCAGTTCCCAGTGGTATCCGCGCTTGCCTTCAGGCACCTCGAGTTCCCAGAGCTCAGGTTGTGAGCCTGCGAATGTAAGCAGGTGCTGCTATTTCTGTCCTACTCTCAACCTATTTTCAACTTCGGGATGCAGCCTCCCTCGACTGCCAGAGGGACTTGCGAAAATATGGATCTGCTGGTACTTCATTTCTTCCTTCCCCCACCCAGGCTCCCCTTCTGCAAGCCAAACCTCCCACTCTGTCTTATTCCTGCAGCTAAGGGGTGTTTGTACACCCCACCAGCTGTGGCTCGGACAGTCCACTTCCTGAGTAGAATGAATTGCTCTGGCTTCTGCAGGAATATGTAGGAGGTAACCTCAAATAACCTCTCTGTATAGGCACTTTGGAGATCCCTTAAACAGACACCAATAAGCATACTAGCACAAAACTGGGGCTTGATGTATGTGTTTAGGGCCAATGAATGAATGAATATTGAAGCATATATCCTCCATGAGGACCAAGATTTTTCCTAACACTTTACAGAAAGTGAGTGGCAGTGCCAAAAGCAGAAGGGATTAGTCAGTGGGCAGGAATAGAGGTTAAGGACCATCCAATACAGCTATGTCATAATAAACCATGAAGGCAGCGCTTCACCTGTTTTTAGTCCCCATTCATGCTAGTGAGTTCAGAAGTCATCAAGAGCATCAGACATAAGAAGATCTCTGAGACAGAAAGGAGTGTAGGGCAAGACTCTTTGGATCAACCAAAGAGGTCACTGCCTGTGCAGTGAGGTAGGGCAGGGAGGGTGCTGGGAAATGTAGACTGCGCTAAGCAAAGCAGACTCATATAAGCGACAAGAAAGTCAACCCTATGAAGTCACCAAGCTGAATTTCTAAGAAGGACACCAAGGACAAGAACAGTGGAGCAGGAGGATGCACGAGAGAAAAGAGAGTGATGGTGTGGGCTCCTCCAGAATCATCAAATCACACGCAAAAGGAATGGCCAATGGGACCAGGAAATGCACTTGATTCAGCAGTGAGAAGCTGTGTGGGAGGAAGGTGTTTGGAAGAGCAGCTGATGTCAGGGTGCTATTTGAAGAAGGGTTCCAGTCTGAGAGGACGGGAAGGAAAGGGCTGACAGTAGGCAGTGGGCTGGCCGGTTTCGATACAAGGACAGTTGATGCCTCTGCTCAATGACCTCTGAGCTTGAGGAGGTGATCTTGATGGAATGGGGAGGGGCTGAAGTGATCTCTCTCATAAGAGGAATCTTCTCCCAAATCAGCCTAAATGTGGAGGGGTCAAAAGGCAATTCCAGAAGTGCTTGTTTCCCTAAAGTAACTATAAAAGGGAATCGATACCCGAGAGTCGGTGGATCACTGTTTCATCGGAGGTAAGAGCTAGTGTGGTGCAATAAGCATTGGATAAATGGACTCTGCTTTTAGCACTATCAGATTTTGGGAGAAATCACCTCATATCTTGGTCTCAGTTTCCCCATCTAAAAAATAATGATAATGTTTTAGATGTTTTCTGAGGCCACTCTGAGATTTTTTCTTTTATAAAAAAAAATTTTTTTGCAAATATTTAAAATATTCACAAAAAATTTGGGGGAGGTGATGCTGAAGCTGAAGCTCCGATGCTTTGGCCAGCTGATGTGAAGAATTGACTCATTGGAAAAGACCCTGCTGCTGGGAAAGACTGAAGACAGGAGAAGGAGACGACAGAGGATGAGATGTTTAGATAGCATCACTGACACAATTGATAGGAATCTGAGCAAACTATGGGAGATAGTGAAGGACAGGGAATCCTGACGTGCTGCACTCCATGGGGTCGCAAAGAGTTGGACACGAGTTATCGCGTGAACAACAACAACATTTGTCATTCTTTCTTGAGTGGGACATCCCTGGGGATAGAAAAGCCACATCTCTTCATTTAATTACTCTTCTCTGGATGAAAAAAGAGAGTCACTTCCAACAGGGAACCAGGAGGCTTTGAGGGGAAACTAGCTTAGCAAGGTGTTGGTAATTGCTTAACCATTAGTTAGACTCTGAGATCCTTGAGAACCAAGCTAAATATTGAGGAGATTCTGGGTGCCTTCATACTTTCAGTCCCTTGCAAGTCCCCTTCCTCATATGCATAAGCAAAACGGCTTCTTTAACCAAGGTCAGCGTAAATTGACTGGACAGGGGCACGCTTTGCATTTGGCTGCAAGCCAACAAGGACTTAATCACCATTACATCCCATCCTGCGAACTTTGTGGCTAGGTAGGCTTCACGTTCCTTTATGCACTCTCTTTCTGCAAATGCCTTTCCTTACAAAGAGCATTTCTAAAGGTTGAATACAGTGATTAGTGACACGTACACGTTTAATCTTCTGCAACCTTTCCCTGTCTGGCTCCCCTCTGCGCTTTTAGTCCTTAGAGTTTTATGCTTGTATCAAGGAAATGTTTTCATCTGTCTCGCTGCTATTTTCTTTTCTGTCTTATAAATCCTTAAAGAAATGTAGTGTGAGTGAATTCAGCGAGAGGCTGGATGAATGACTCCAGAGAGTGAGTTCTCTTCATCTGAAGAGCAGTCTCTATACACAGAGAAGCAAATAGCATCTTCCAATTCTGTCAGCGTGATTATTAAGCATTTATAGAGCTTTTCCCTCTCTCTCTATAACAGCTACAAGCAGTTTAATTAGTTGGTTTTCACCCCAGAGTTGTAAAGATAGACGATTCAATTTATCCAACCTTAGATTAAATGCACATTTGAACCTATGCACTCTGACGGAGTACCAAGGGTGCTTTGGCTTGGAGTCAAAAGCCCCAGGTCAACCTTTCAGACCAGCAGTTTTTAAGTGATGTGACCTAGTGCAAATCATTTCATGGTCCCAGGGTCAACACCAAGAAAGAATGCATATCAAGATGCCAACAGAGCATGGATTCTCAGTGATAACAGGATGTTATACTACCCCTGAGGGGTTAAAATTGGTTCCTATGGAGAAAAAAAAAAACCAAAAAACAAAAGTCTTACTCTTTACATACAAAGCACAGGTTTACATTGTACAGAAATGGATGTATAGTATATGCGTAGTATTAAAATTTTATGAGGGGGAACAGCTAGAAAAATAAAGTCTAGAGAATCTCTGGGTAGAGGGCTGTGGTTGGCAATAATGAAAAAAGTTGAGAAACCCTGCCATCAGAATAAAGGAAGGGACATCCACTGAGCCACAAGAAGTCCCAGCCCTCACGCGTCCATCAGTCCTCACAGCCCTGCAAGGAACCGTGGCCGTGTTTCCTTATTTAATAAGAAGGTTCAGGATAGGACGTGGCGTAGCTCCTCTCGGCCATCGCCCCTGACCTTGGACCTGGGGTAGCTCCTCTCGGCTGCCACCGAAGGTGAAAGAGGAGAGTGAAAAAGTTGGCTTAAAGCTCAACATTCAGAAAACTAAGATCATGGCATCCAGTCCCATCACTTCATGGCAAATAGATGGGGAAACAGTGGAAACAATGGCTGACTTTATTTTTCTGGGCTCCAAAATCACTGCAGATGGTGATTGCAGCCATGAAATGAAAAGACACTTACTCCTTGTAAAGAAAGTTATGACCAACCTAGACAGCATATTGAAAAGCAGAGACATTACTTTGCCAACAAAGGTCCGTCTAGTCAAGGCTATGGTTTTTCCAGTAGTCACGTATGGATGTGAGAGTTGGACTATAAAGAAAGCTGAGCACTGAAGAATTGATGCTTTTGAACTGTGGTGTTGGAGAAGACTCTTGAGAGTCCCTTGGACTGCAAGGAGATCCAACCAGTCTATCCTAAAGGAGATCAGTCCCAAATATTCATTGGAAGAACTGATGCTGAAGCTGAAACTCCAATACTTTGGCCACCTGATGCAAAGAGCTGACTCATTGGAAAAGACCCTGATGCTGGGAAAGATTGAGGGCAGGAGGAGAAGGGGATGACAGAGGATGAGATGGTTGGATGGCATCACCGACTCAATGGACACGGGTTTGGGTGAACTCCAGGCATTGGTGATGGACAGGGAGGCCTGGCATGCTGCGGTTCATGGGGTCGCAAAGAGTCGGACATGGCTGAGCGACTGAACTGAACTGAATTGAACTCAGGATAGGAGGCAACTAGACCATGTGTGCAAAATACCTTTTGCATGATAAAATTCTATGCAAACATAATATTCTTGGTAATTCCTTTTTTAAAGATAATTTTATTTACTCATACTGTGCTGGATCTTCAGGGCCACGTGGGCTTTTTCTCTAGGTGCAGTGAGAGAGGACTACTCTCTCGCTCCGGTGCCCAGGTTTCTCACTGAGTTGGCTTCTCTCGTTGCAGAGCGCAGGCTTCAGTATCTGTGGTGCATAGACTCAGTGGTTGCGGCTCCCAGGCTCTAGGACACAGGCTCAGCAATGGCCATGCACAGGCTTAGTTGTTCCACAGCAGGTGGGATCTTCCTGGGCCAGGACTGAACTCCTGTCTCCTCCATTGGCAGGTGGATTCTTTACCAATGAACCAGCAGGGAAGCCCAGGAATTTCTTAATGTATATATAAAGTTAGCAATTGATGGAATATAAACCACCCATAACTAGCGGCTTTAAAGAGTAACCATTTATTTAGTTCACAATTCTGTAGGTCAGCAAAGGAAGCTGGGTTCCGCTGAGCAGTTCCAGCATTAGCTGGGCCCTCTCAGGCATCTGCGACAATCTCCAGGTCCCTTAGGCAGCTCTGTTTCTGCAGGTTGGCTGGCTCTTGGCTTTGGGGTTCAAGGATGCCTAAGATTGGTATCTGTCACCATCCAGCAGGTGAGATCCAGGTTGTTTTCAAAGAGTATCAGCAGGGTTCCGAGAGACCCAGATGAAGGCTCAGAACCAACACAGTGTCACTTCCATCAGAGCATATCTGGCAGGTTCAGTTCAGTTCAGTAACTCAGTCGTGTCCGACTCTTTGCGACCCCATGAACCGCAGCACCCCAGGCCTCCCTGTCCATCACCAAAGCCTGGAGTCCACACAAACCCATGTCCTTTGAGTCAGTGATGCCACCCAACCATCTCATCCTCTGTCATCCCCTTCTCCTCCTGCCCTCAATCTTTCCCAGCATCAGGGTCTTTTCCAATGAGTCAGTTCTTCGCATCAGGTGGCCAAAGTATTGGAGTTTCAGATTCAGCATCAGTCCTTCCAATGAATACCCAGGACTGATCTCCTTTAGGATGGACTGGTTGGATCTCCTTGCAGTCCAAGGGACTCTCAAGAGTCTTCTCCAACACCACAGTTCAAAAGCATCAATTCTTCAGTGCTCAGCTTTCTTTATAGTCCAACTCTCATGCATCCAACCTGGATGCATGAGACAAGTGCTCAGGGCTGGTGCACTGGGAAGACCCAGAGGGATGGGATGGGGAGGGAGGTGGGAGGGGGGATTGGGATGGGGAACACATGTAGATCCATGGCTGATTCATGTCAATGTATGGCAAAAACCACTACAATACTGTAAAGTATTTAGCCTCCAACTAATAAAAATAAATTTAAAAAAATTAAAAAATAAAAATAAAAAAATATAGTCCAACTCTCACATCCGTACATGACTACTGGAAAAACCATAGCCTTGACTAGATGGACCTTTGTTGACAAAGTAATGTCTCTGCTTTTCAATATGCTGTCTAGGTTGGTCATAACTTTCCTTCCAAGGAGTAAGCGTCTTTTAACTTCATGGCTGCAGTCACAAGTCCTAAAGTCAACGCAGTTTCAAGCAGCAGGAAAATGAACTCCAGCTCTCAGTGTGAGAAGCTACAGTGTCATCTGGCAAAGATTGTGGATAAATAATTGCAGCTCTTTTGATCACCAATCTTTCTCAACATAATCCTGACTAAATAATAATCTGTGACTTGTCCATCTTATGAGCAAACTCACACCTTCAAAACTGTAAACTATGATATGAATATTATTGCAATCCTGTGGCTTTCCATTCCTAAAACCATGCTTGGAAGATGTGAATGAAAAAGTTAATGCAACATTCTCTTTTATAAACAGTATAAGTGCTGAGTGAAATAAGTCAGTCACAGTTGACAAATGCTGCATGATTCCACTATGGGGTGTCTATGACACTCAAACTCATCCAGGCAGAGAAAAGAAGGGTGGTTGCCAGGGGATGGGGCTGGGGAAGACAGGGAGTTGTTCAGTGAGTATCAGTTACACAAGATGAAGTAACTGGAGATTCTCTGTACAATGTAGTGCCTAAAGTTAATGATAGGATGTTGAGGACTTAAACACGTGAAAGGAGAGGTCGCACATGAAGTGTTCTTACCACACACAGATACTCACATACACACACACAAATACACAGAAACCAGAAGACACAGGGAAACTTTTGGAGGTGATGGATATGCTTATATTACCTTGATTGTTGTGATAGTATAAGAGGTGTATGCATGTATCCAAACTCACCAAAATGTTTACATTAAATATGCACACGTTTATATTTATTAAGTACACCTTAATAAGGGACTTCCCTGGTGGCTCAATGGTAAGGAATATGCCTGCCAATGCAGGAGACGCAGGTTCCATCCCTGGGTTGGGAAGATCATCTGGAGAAGGAAATGGCAATCGATTTCAGTATTCTTACCTGGAAAATCCCATGGACAGAGGAGCCTGGCAGGCTACAGTCCATGGGATCGCAGAGTTAGACACAACTTAGCAACTGAGCATGTACACACATACCTTAATAAAACTGAAACACTTTCTTAAAAAAAATTAAATACAATATAGTCCTTTTTCAAAGTTTGAAATACCCTCCATCTGAGGAAGGAAGCTGAATGCACATGCTAACTAGACATTGATCTCAAATCTCCAGATTCTATGGAAGCGTTAAGTTAGCATCAGAAAGTGGAGTGGATGCTTAGACACCATTGGATCACCATCCCACAAAACTGCCTGCCCTGAGTTAATGTCACATCCTCTGCCTTTATGGAGGGCCAGCCTGTGAATCACCCAAGAGAACAGATTTCTGAATCTTTTACAAAATCTCTGGTTGTAGATAAAGTGCAGTGAATCATGTCTCATCTTTTTTTTCTTTAAATATGGGTATATATGCTAAATTTCTTCTAGGGGTTAAGGTCCAGAAAGAATTTTTCTCTATAGATGAATTTGTATGTTTCCTATTATTGTGCAGTTCAAAATGTTTCTCTTTATAGCTTAGCTGCCAGAAAATAAACTAATTGTCCCTGTGCTATAATCTTCTCAACTCAAGTGCCTGAAAGTGCCAATTCTAGCTTTTTTTTAAAAATGCCTTTTCAAATAACCTTAAATGTTATTTCTCTTACTTGTTTTAAAAGCTAAGTCACCTTAAGCCATTTCAGAAGAAGTCAAAGGACATATTTAAAATAATTTTTTTTTAAGTGAACTAATGTCCTGAGGAGATGTTTGCATAATTATAAGTTTAGGTTTGAAAGATTAGCCCTTCAGATGCTATTTTTATCACCCTACATACAAAGACTGTGTTAAGCTGCTTCCACATAGATGGGGGCACCTGTGCTGGTCTCTTTTGTCCCAATTTTATTTTCCTAAACCATGGTCATATGCGTTGAAGAGTTTTTCTATTCAGCTATAGTATTTTCTCATAACAATAGAATTCCTTTTTTAAACATAGGGAATATTATGTTTACTGGGCTTACTAATTATATTTAATGACACTATTTAGATAAAGATTTAAAGTACCTTGAAATATACCTAGCTTTAAATTAGTTCTCCCTTTGGTAATCTTCTAGTTGCTCACAACTTCTAAAATGCTATTTATTTTCCTAATCACTGCAAGCTCGACAACTCTCCTTGGGCTGCTCTAGATTTGAAATCAGATGGGTACTTTTCAAAAGGGTAGACATTTTTACCTCTCATGTCTACAGCTGTTTCTCCAAGGCCGAGACCTTGGGGGCCAATAAATATTTATTGAGTGATTGAGTTAAGTATGTGTTCTGCCTCTCTTCAGCTTCCAAGGAGATTCTTCACAGTTTCTTGGCTTCTCTAGTAGAACTATCTCAACCATGTGATGGGCATGAAAGTACATGTTTGAAGTGTTGGTTGCAAAAACTGAGTAAGAGAGTGGCCATGAAAAGCCACTGTAAACTGTGACGAGCTGCCTGAGTGAAAAAGAATCTTCTTCCTCTTTGGCTTCATCTTCTTCCTCATCTCATTCCTTCCTCATTATCTTTGCCATCGTGACTCATGGCCCCCCTCTGGAAACAGCTCAAGCTATTGTCCTCTAGGACAGTTTTGGACCAGCACACCTGAGTGTTCTGGAAGTTCGCAGACATGCACACCTGTCCCAGATCATATCCACCCTTGGCCAGGGCAGTGACAGCCCCAACCGCTTACAAGTATCATTTGTCATTCAGTTCTATACACTGCCTTTAGCTCTCAGGTTTAGCCTGTTATGCCCTTTGAGAGAAGAGTGAGACATTCCTCCTTCTTTGTTATATGCCATCAACTGCCTCCCCTCTTCGGAGGATAGAAGCAGGAGAGATGGTGAGAAGGAGAGAAAAAGAGGCACACAAGAACAGACAAAAGCACCCAAGCTCTTACTTCTTAAAGAAGTTCCAGTTCAGTTCAGTTCAGTTGCTCAGTCGTATCCGACTCTGCGACCCCATGAACCGCAGCACGCCAGGCCTCCCTGTCCATCACCAGCTCCCGAGTTTACTCGAACTCAAGTTCATCCAGTCAGTGATGCCATCCAGCCATCTCATCCTCTGTCGTCCCCTTCTCCTCCTGTCCCCAATCCCTCCAAGCATCAGGGTCTTTTCCAGTGAGTCAGCTCTTCGCATCAGGTGGCCAAAGTATTGGAGTTTCAGCTTTAGCATCAGTCCTTCCAATGAACACCCAGGACTGATCTCCTCTAGGCTGGACTGGTTGGATCTCCTTGCAGTCTAAGGGACTCTCAGGAGTCTTCTCTAACACCACAGTTCAAAATCATCAATTCTTTGGTGCTCAGCTTTCTTTATAGTCCAACTCTCACATCCATACATGACCACTGGAAAAACCACAGCCTTGACTAGATGGACCTTTGTTGACAAAGTAATGTCTCTGCTTTTTAATATGCTGTCTAGGTTGGTCATAACTTTCCTTCCAAGGAGTAAGTGTCTTTTAATTTCATTGCTGCAATCACCATCTGCAGTGATTTTGGATTATAGGATAGTGATAGTTAACAATGTAAACTAACGGGTACCAAACTGATATGGAGAGAAATTTTCTAAAACAAAGTTAAAAAACTTTAAAAAGTCATTTTACATGAAGGAAAAGTAGAGTACAATATAGATGATAAAGTCACAACTAGGATGATGGAGGGGCTCAGAGAACATCCCTGAGATGATGGAAGGAACACTTTTAGTCAGAAGGCCTGGCTCCTAACCTTGGATGAAACTTTGCACCCCTTTGAATCTCAGTTTCTTTCATCTGTAAACTTAAGTTCAGTAGAAGGCTGTCTCTAAGATCTTTTACAAACCTTAAATCCCATGACTCTGTCCACTGTCAGAACAAAGGCCACATCATTTCGGTAACATAGTTAGAGACAGAAGTGGGTTCAAATAGCAGTAGGACCAGTTTCTCCAGAGTTTACTCTCTGCTTTTAGTTTTTCCCTTTTAAATTATTTTTATTGGAGTACAGCTGCCTTACAGTGCTGGAGTAGTTTCTACTACAGCGAAGTGAATCAGACATACATACACATGCATCATGTCCCCTTTGGCCGGACTTCCCATCCAGGTCAGCACAGTGAATTACATTGAGTTCCCTGTGGTACAGAGTATTTTCTCATTGGTTATCTATTTTATTATTGCATTGTGCTGCATTCTTAGTCTCTCAGTTGTGTCTGACTCTTTGCAATACCACAGACTATAGTCCGCCAGGCTCCTCTCTCCATGGGATTTCCCAGGCAAGAATCCTGGAGTGGGCAGTCCTTCCCTTCTCCAGGGAATCTTCCCCACCCAGGAATTGAACCTGGGTCTCCTACATTGCAGGAAGATTTTTTTTAAATACACAGTCTCAATACAGTATATGTGTCAAGCTCAGTCTGCAGATTCCGCCTACACAGAGAACAAATGTATGGATACCCAGGGGGAAGCGGGGCAGGTGGGAGGAATCTGGGTTGGTTTTAATGTGACATTTGTCTGGTTTCTGAAATGGCCTCTGTAGGACCCTCTACTTTTCTCCTTTACTATGATGGCTAAAGGGTATGGTGCAGGGGCGGGTGGAGGTGGTGTCTCAGGGCTTTGCCTCTTAGAGACTTTCTCAGATTCCCCTGCAGGGCTGGTTTAAAGAAATTCGCTGTTAGTTCAGAGTTTAGTCTCAGCATTTAGTATACGTGTTTAAATTACAACTAATGGTGAAGGATAGTGGAAGACATTTAGTTATCAAAAGGAAGCATGAACCTCAATTAAAAAAAAAAACAGAAAATGAACACATATCTCATCCCAGTGAAAACTGTGTATGTCTCTCCAGCCTCAGCCCACGGGCTTGTTTTCAGTGGTAGGAAATATGATTACTTTTTAACATTTTATCCTCAGCCTAAGCAATGGTGGATTCTTAGTATCTGTGGAAATGAACTGAATCCCTCTTATCTGTTTCCTAAATAAAAGCCTGTTTGAGAAATAAGGCTACTGTGTTTATGTGAAACAGTGGATGAAGACTGCAAGCAGAACAGATCCTTAATCCTGTGAAGTTCTTTATCTTGGATATTTTTTTCCACTCAAATGCCTTTAGAGAGGAATGGATTTTTTTTTTTTTTTTTTTTTTTTGCGACTATGGGGTTTTAAAAAGTACTGTGAAATCTTTAACAAATAATAATTTTACACTGTACAGTTCATCAATAAAATCAGTTATGGAGAATTATGTAATAAATTAAATATGAAATGTAGTTGGAAGTAACCGCTTCAAGGTATCAACTACATGCCACATTAGAGCCAAGGAAAATAGGTGTAATATTTATTAAACAAACCGACACTATCGATAAGTTGAAAGGGCAGCAGGCATTCAAGAAATGTCATTTGATTTCCAAAGTATATGTATACTTCAGAATTGAGTTTCGTTTTTCAAAAACAGAAAACCATTATTGAGACAGTATTGTGTTGAACCATAAGAACCATAAGGTAAAAATAGTTGGGTATTGGTATGTTTGTGTGGAGGCAAAGATTTTTCTCCTTGACCAAACTCTAGTCAATCTTCTCTGAACCCTTATCAATGATGTTCCATTGGCATATCTTCTAAGAGCCCAGTTTTAGGAAGAATCATGTCAAGCCAAGTTGAGTTAGCCAGAATTCACCATCCTCAAAGTCTCTTCACCCTCCTCATCTTTCAGCACCCACCAGGTGATATCCAATCACCCTGCCTGCCCTCAGCAAGGACCCTGTTAGATCTGTTAGCAAGACCATTCCTTCTTAGAAATTTCTACTTACCAACTTCCACCCCAACTCTGCTCCTTAGCAATAAAAACCCACTCTTCTTTGTATTCAGAATTGAGTCCATTTCTACAATGAGGTCTCTTTGCCTCAATTGCAGTAATTTCTCATTAAAATATATTTTTACCACTTTAACTACTGACCAGTTCTGATTTTCCTAAGTCAGTGGTTAAATCTGATTGACATATATGCACTACACTACTGTATATAAAATAGATAACTAATAAGAACCTACTCTATTGCACAGGGAACTCTACTCAATACTCTGTAATGGCTTCTATAGGAGAAGCATTAAAAAAAAAAAAAAAAAGAGTGGAGATAGATATATATATATATGGACGCTTCCCTGGTGGCACTAGTGGTAAAGAACCTGCCTGCCAATGCACAAGACATAAAAGATGCAGGTTCAGTCCCTGGGTCAGGAAGATCCCCTGGTGAAGGGCATGTCAACCCAGTCCAGTATGCATGCCTAGAGAATCCCATGAACAGAGGAGCTTGGTGGGCTACAGTCCATAGGGTTTCAGAGAGTCAGACATGACCAAAGCGACTCAGAACACACACATGATTGATTCATTTTGCTGCACACCAGAAACGAACACTCCAATAAAAATTAAATCAACTATATTCCAACAAAAATTTGAACAAATAAGTAAATCTCTCTATATATAAAACAGTAGAAAGTATGGAACTTCAAAGACAAATATAGTCTTTACTGTATTAATTCATTTATATTCTATTTTCTTTGACAGAGAATGTGAAGAGATTAACCAAAACATTAACTATGAAGTGGCAAAAACATAAATTGATTAAAAAGAAAATCAGGGAATCTGAACATTATATGGAAATACAAGGTCAAGGGAAATTAAAATTATGCAGCTCCTACCCTCTTACCAGGGCTTCCCAGGTGACGCTAGTGGTACAGAACCTGCCTACCAATGCAGGAGACATCAGAGACGTGGGTTTGACCCCTGGGTCAGGAAGATCTCCTGGAGGAGGAAATAGCAATCCACTCAAGTATTCTTGCCTGGAAAATCCCATGGACAGAGACCCCTGGAGGGCTAAAGTCCGTAGGGTTGCAAAGGTTTGGACATGACTGAAACAACCTAGCTTGAGTGCTGTCATCAATTAGCAAAACTGATTCAGAATATGACTGTGAGCCCCCTAACTGCCAAAGGATTAAAAGTCAAAAGGATATTGCTGATTCATGTCAATGTATGACAAAACCCACTGAAAAAAATAAATAAATAAATTTAAAAAAAAAAAGTCAAAAGGATGTTGATTTTACACATAAATGAAGTCTCTAAAAATTAAGATTTATGCCACTGAAGTCTGAGTCACATGTGAAAATGAATGGTCTGTTTAATTAATAGATATTTTTAACACTAGAAAGCTAAAAGTGCTACAGCTAACTTTTAGTACTATTATTGTTGTCTTATGATGGTGATATTTTAATTTATTTTGTTGTAACTTTTTAGTGAGATGCCAGAGAATGGGCATTCAAAGGGAGAATTTTGGAAAAACATTGTTGAGAAAATTTCATTTGAATCACATTCTCAGAAGTGTACAGGATAATGATATCGAACATAAAATATTCAACATGTGTAAGACATCATTCTAAATTTCTCACATTTATTGGCTCATTAATTCTCACTATGATCTTGGGAAGTAGGAAGTTTTACAGATAAGGAAACTGAGGCATCAGGCAGCTAATTAACACGCCCGAATCACATAGCTGGTAAGTGCCAGAACCAGGTTTCAAAGCTGGCGGTTCAAAACTCATGTTCTCAATGGCTTACACCATCCTGTCTCCCGTATGAATTGTTTTGCTTGTTTATAGAACTTTAGAAGACTTAGCAATTCAACGGGCATCCAGGCCAACCCACAGAACACACAAAAGTGAGGAGTGAATGGTCTGTGACCTGGAAGAAAAGATATTCTTTCTATTAATACATGATATTGCCAGACAATGGACACAGTGCAATAAATGTAGAGATAACTTAGGAGTTTGTGGAACATGATGGTTAAAACCATGGGTTTTGAAGCCAGAAAGACAAGAGTAGGAATTCCTGCATTTTACTACTAGACTTCCATGATCGTTTTCCAATCCTCCTTAGTCTTAATGGTCTCAGTCTTAAAAGGGGGAGAGTGGTTTCTGTTCCACTGAGTTTGTGCAAGGATTACCTGGCATAATATGAAAAAAAAAAAAAGAGTTTTAGTGTATTGTCTGGCAGATGGTAGCTCACAACAAAGAAAACCAGTAATGGATGTAATAATTAGGGTGGACAGCCAGAGGACCAAGTCCTCAGACAAGGATTAGTGACTCCTGTAACCTTAGCTGAAGCTTTACAGGTGGAGCAGAGAGCATCCAGGTTGACCTAAATAGAGAGACCACCAAGCCCAAATGTTCATCAGTGGGCAAAGATAGAAGAGAAAAATGTCCCTTCATCACTATTTCAGGATAACTTCCTGTTATACGTTGAGAGAAGATTAACCATAGGTCTCTTCGGGTTTAGCACTTCAATTTTATCGGCGTTATCAACTTCCAGGGCATTATAGCTGAACAAGCCCTGAGTTTAGCAAATTCGACTTCATCACTCCAAAGTGCATGAAAAATGATGCTCAGAGAAAAGCACGCCCTTTAGGCTTCTACGGCTGGTACCTCTCACTCCAAGGGTCTTTCTGCCGCCCAGACTGCCTTACTGAGACAGAGGTTCATTGATAATGCTTAGGGACGTCCTATGCCAGATGACTCTGTGTGTGTGTGTGTGTGTGTGTGTGTGTGTGTGTGTGTGTGTGTTTCCTCATAGCTCAGAGAGACATGAGGCCCCGACTGAGAAGAGAAAGAAAGGCTTGAACCAGAGAAGCCACAGAGACAGTCGCTAATATTACAGAGATTTCAGAGAAGGGCTACCTCATCTTGTGTAGCACGAGAAATGATCAGAATGGCTTCTGGAAATAATGGATAGTTGAACAGAGGAAGAAGAAGGTCAGTAAGACAAGGTTCCTTTTTCAAGAGAGAAGTTCTGAAAAGGGATGAAGTATGCCATCCCTAGCTGGAAAGTGTAGACCCCACACCCAGGGAAGAAGTCACACACTTCATCACAAACGATGGGCTGGATCCTCTCAGTACAATATCTTCTGCTTTGCTCTCAGTTCTCTGCTCAAACAGAACTGCTATAATTCTATTTTCGAGATGAAGAACGCCTGGCACCAGGAAGTCAAATAACCTTCCCACGTTAAACAAACAGTTTGGATTCAAAACCAAAAGTTGGATTCAAAACCCAGATGTCCTGGCTCCAGATACTACACACAACTGTAACTACCTCAACTACCACTCAACATTCTAATGTGATATCAAATCCACTCAAAAGTGAATCTCCCTTAAAGAGCAACACAATTCCAGAGGAGAGCATGCAAGAGGTTCAGTTTGGTAAATGAAACTAAAGTGCATGAATATAAGTTTATTTTAGCTTATATAGTCAGAATTTATTTGATAATTTTAACTGCATGCTAATTCACAAAATGATCAGAAAATGAGCCAGGTCTTGATTTTTTAACAGTAATTTTTCTGACAAAATTGTATGATCAAATGAAATGAAATCCTTCACTTTGCATTTAACTTTCATATCATGATTAGGAGGAAGGTAATTTTTGTAAAAATATTTGAGAGATTCATCATTTTCCCCCAAGGCTTTTCCTAATCCTTTGATATTCAAATATTTCTCTTTTGAAGCTTCTAATCATCTTCCTTGTTGATTTTCTCTTTTTTGATTGTTAATTGGTCTAACTCAGCCTAATCCTCCTTTGCCAATGGCTCAGAATGAGATTCCAGGGAATCTTAGCATCACTTTCATCAACTTCATGATACTGTGCGGCTTTCTCCAGACTGCAGTTTCAGTTTGCAGGTGATGAACATTGTATTCTCATTATGATTGTGCGTGCTCAAAACATTTTATAAAATCAGTGATAGCCTAAACAACAAAAAATTATTTTCACAAGATGGGAGGAAACAGGGTAAATACCTTGGTGGAGACTAAATTCGTAACAACCAGCTGTTTGAATATTTTTGAAACTTTTGCACAGCCATGACTATCTGAATTCAAGCAATGAACACTCATACAACAAGGACCCTACATACAGATACCTTGAAATTCCTCAGGGTTTCAGAGCTGCCAAAGGGGGAAAAAGAGACCCCCATCTGCTCAGTTTGAGAAGTAGAATATTTTGGGAAAAGGAGCAGGAAAAATGATTTTATAAATAGAGTTGTATTTTATATGTACATTCAGCATATGGAATATAGCTCCTAGTAATATATTTCACCAAGTTTATGGGTAGTAAAGTTTTTTTTTTCCCTGTACTTTGATAAGTTAGAGCACGCTGTGCAATTCTGGGAAGATGACCTGCATGCATGCAAGCCCACTGGCTTAGCTGAAGTACCCACTGTCTTCAATGGATAAAGGATTTCTGAAATTCAGCACTCCCAACCACCATCCTTCTCCCAGGGAAAAATAAATAATTAGATCCATCTCCTTAATCTGTAGCTTTCTTGTGGGCCTGGGGAGCGAACACTTCCGAGAAGAAACTTAGAATAACATCAGTGCTACCGATTAGGTTTAGAGGGCGTCCCCAGAGTCTGGCTGATTCCTTGCTGCCAAGGAAGAGAAGTAGCAGGAACCTTTCTTCAAGGAGAGGGGGACGCGGGTGTGGAGATGCTCTTTCTCCTCCGCTCCGCCCAGCGCCTTTCTCCAGAGCTGGTTTGTGTGCGGGAGCCGGCCATCTGTTGTGTCTGGGCATGCAGTGCGTATGTCTGAGCGCGGGAGGAGAAACGCAGACTCTCAGCTTTGCAGAGCTTTAGTTCCAGAAATCCCTGTGTCTCTGGAGCTTCCTGGAGCCAAAGAAGCAAAGGAACAAATGTTGTCAGTGGACTGTTCTCTCGGTTTACATCTTAGCCTCGGAATCCATAAACCCGTCTATTCTCAGCACAGGACTCAACTCTGTTCAGGCCCTACATTTTTATTAAGCCGACTGTGTGTGTGTGTGTGTGTGCGTGTGCGTGTGCGTGTGCGCGCGCGCGTGCACGTGCGCACAAATACACCAGCTACCATTTGCCACACGTTACGTTAACATATTTCAGTCTGTGTGATCGGAGATATATGTCCCTTACCTCTTCGATTGCTTATGCCAACTCTGGCAGGAAGATCTTTTTATTCTTCTTCTATAATAAGAAAACTGAGACTTAGCAGGATTAGAAAACATGCCTAAAGTCAAGAGCTAACCAGCTACAAAGAGGAAGAATTTGATGAGTTCTCGTGTACAATGACAGGAAGCATCAACATCGAAGGATTAAAAAGTGATATCACTATGAATGCTCTGCTATGCTTAAAATGGATAACCAACGAGAACCTACTGTATAGCACAGAGATCGCCTGAGTGTTCTGTGGAAGTCTGGATGGGCAGGCGTTTGGGGGAGAGTAGACGTTTGTATACCTATGGCTGAGTCCTTTCTCTGTCTGCCTGAAACTATCACAATATTGATAATTGTCTATATGCTAATATAAAATAAAAAGTTTATTAAAAAATAAGACTGAGACTCTCAGGTCTCCCTGACTCCAAAGCCTATAATCTAAAGTATCATCTCTCTCAGGAAACATACATGTGTGTGTGTGTATGCATGTTTAGTTCAGTTCAGTTCAGTCGCTCAGTCGTGTCCGACTCTTTGCGACCCCATGAACCACAGCACGCCAGGCCTCCCTGTCCATCACCAACTCCCGGAGTCCACCCAAACTCATGTCCATCGAGTCAGTGATGCCATCCAGCCATCTCATCCTCTGTCGTCCCCTTCTCCTCCCACCTTCAATCTTTCCCAACATCAGGGTCTTTTCAAATGAGTCAGTTCTTCACATCAGATGGCCAAAGTACTGGAGTTTCAGCGTCAGCATCAGTCCTTCCAATGAACACTCAGGACTGATCTCCTTTAGGATGGACTGGTTGGATATATGTAATAGCATTGTAGAGTACTCTATAGTATATGGCTATAAATGTATAATGGGGAAGGAAATGGCAACCCACTCCAGTGTTCTTGCCTGGAGAATCCCAGGGACAGCAGAGCCTAGTGGACTGCCGTCTATGGGGTCGCAGAGTCAGACATGACAGAAGTGACTTAGCAGCAGCAGCAGCAGCATAAATATATAATGTTATATAGTATCTTGTATAGTAAATATAATATTATATTACAGTACATATATAATACCATATAGTATTTAATACCATAAATATATGGGCTTCCCTGGTGGCTCAATTCCTGGGTTGGGAAGGTCACCTGGAGAAGGGAACTGCTACCCACTCCAGTGTTCTTGCCTGGAGAATTCCATGGACAGAGGAGCCTGGAGGGCTGTATATATAATAGCATTATATAGTGTGTATAGTATATGACTGTAAATATATAATACTGTACAGTAACTTATACAATAAATATAATAGTATATTACTAAGTATATAATATCATGTAGTATTTAATACAATAAATACATAATACTATGTAATATTTTATAATACTATAAATATTCAAAATGCATAGCACACTAATTACTACAGTGGGATGGGTAATGCACTGATGTAAAGATTCCCTGAAGTCTGAGCTCCTAGAGTCTCAGAAGGAGCATCAGATTCCTTGTATTACCATGCACTCAAATATTCTGCACTGGGTAGTATTCAGAATGGTGATTTCATGAATCTCTTTCAACTCTGAGATGTTGTGATATCATAATTATTACATGATATCAGATACTGCTTCTCTGATTAGAGTATCTATACCTCCAGGGGTAAACCAACAATCAATTTTACAAGATAATAAGTATTTCAAAGGTTATATTAAAACAAAAAAGGGACATGTTGTTTGATTTAATTTAAAGGTGTGTTTGGCATTTTGCCATAAGACAGGAGACTTCAAAAGAATTTTGTGCTTTTAGAATGCATTTTAAGCTACACGTCCCTAGATTCCTATGAGTACACGCTGTTCTCTTTAGTCAGAAGATTTTCCTTGGGGGGTGGGGGGAATAAAATGATGAGCAAGCTCTCAGGGACTCTGTGACTAAGATCATTCAACTCTCATTTCTAATTCACAGAAAGTATTTCCATATTTTGAACTGGAATCTGCCGTTCCTTGTGGCACTAAGGACTGAACTTCCTCTATGGAACTGGCTTAATCTTTCATTAAGCATGATTTTCAGAAGAGGCCACGTCCTTCCATTATTCTGCCAAAGCCTAGCAGTTTCCCTGTGCCATGGAATGGTTTATCAACCATATTCGGATCATCTGCCCGGCCAGATCCATCCAGAACCCAGATCACACAGCCTTCCTGGCACGAACCGGTTCTCTGCCCCAAGGCACACCATTCCCTTCTCAGGGCTGCAGTCTCCTTTTCTGGACCCAAAGATGCAGACTGGTCACGTCTCACAGTGACTGCTCTGGGTCGTGAACAGAAGCTTAAAGCTAAGACCTTTGAAGCACCACCCGGCTCTGCCCTTGACATGATAGGCTGCTTGTTCCTGTGCTTATTTTTTTAAAAACTTAACATGTCCTGGCACCGCAGAAATGAGCCAGCCCTCCAATTCCATAGTAAGTCTACAGGCTAACATTTTGACTGTTTAATTTTTGTGAGTGAATGTCAGAGGTGAGCAATTGCATAAGGGCAACATCCACAAAAGGATGAGACAGTGTTCACTGCAACAAAGGAACTGAAGAATGAGCTGGGCCGCCTGTGTCTGACACACACCGGAGGATGTCGTAACACAATGAAGACATCTCATCAGTGGGAGAAACCCACGTCCTCACTGCTCCACCACGGCTATGTAGCTTGCCCACAGCAACCAGCCCAGGCTAAAGAAACTGCAAGGACCAGCTCTCCCCTGGCATTCACGGCTCGTTATAAACCGGCCCCATTGCCCTTCCCAGTTCAGTCTCCTCTGAATGCCTTCCCCTTTCTTTCCTGGAACGTGCATTTGTGGTTCCATGAATTGGCAGAGGCTGTTTTCTCTGCCTTCAAATGCTCTTCCCCGAATCTGGCAAATTTCCTTTTCAGCCTTCATGATCCAGATTAATGAAGCCTGAGCTTTGGAGGCACATAGAGCTAGGTTTGAATTCTTGTATTCTAATAGGAGTGCAGCTTAGGTAAACTACCTCGTGAGTTTGTAAATTGAGTACAACCATAATTACTATGTTATATAATTGCTGTGATTAGCACATTAAATACAATTTTAAAAAATTACTATAAAATGCTTATCACATAGTTGACACTTGGTTATTTTTGTTGTTATTAATAGCATTTGGATTTGAACTGGTGTCTGTCTCACTCCTAATTCCTAGTTCTTAATTGTTATTCAATAATACCCATTTTATTATTCTAAATCAGAGGTCTGTGACTTTCTACAAAGGATTACATAGTAAATATTTTAGACTTTGTGGGTTGTAAGGTCTTTGTCAACTCTGCTGTTGCAGTGTGCAACTAGACTGCTTGTGGTATTCATTCTGAAATATAGATATAAATATTGAATCATTATGTTATATACCTGAAACTGTAAAATGTTATCTATCAATTACAAGTCAATTTTAAAGAGAATAAATATGCATTGGAAAATAACACAATCTCATTGGCCTCATATAAAAAAGAATAAGCTAGAGCTTTTTGAACTCTGATATAAAATACCAGATTTTATTCATCTTGTAATGCCCAGCAACTAGCTCAGATGCCTTCAAACTACAGCTCATAAGCCAAATCTGTCTCTCTACCTGTTTTGAAAATAAAGTCCTCCTGGAACATAGCCTTCTCTGATGGTTTATGTATCGTCTATGGCTGCTTTTTCACTATAATGGCAGAGCTGAATAGTTCATAACGGATACTGTGTGACTCTCCAACCCTAAAACATGAGCCATCTGGCCTTTTCCAGAAAAAGTTTGCCAACCTAGTTCAATGCTTGGTATGTGTTTGTTGCGTGAATAAGGGCTGAGCAGAAACAGGCAGAATGAATAAGATTTTGCAAGATTCAGTGAAAGAAATAGGAGGGACACAGGGGCCATAAAGATTCAGAAGCCAGAGAACCAGCAGCAGTGGTCACAGAGCGGAGGGAAGTGTGTTCGGTCCCTGGGCTAATCCTAGTAACTTGTCAACCCTGTTCAGTGCTTCCTACTAGATGTCAAGAGGCACAGCCACATCCAGAAGGGGAAACTGAAGCCAAAAGTAGGAAATAGTTTGCTCAAGGTCATATACCGGGTGCAACATTGGGTTCGTACCAGGCTGACTGTAGTCCGGAGCCTTGGAAGTGATAGGCACCTCATGGAGACTTGGGCTGAAATGTCTGGGTCACCCCCCAAATTGAACAGTCATAATAGAGCTTCTGACGCTCTGCAATGCCTATCTTATATCTGTCCATCAGCATCTCCTGGCCTGTGGGTTGAGATGATCAGCTTAATGGTGTGCTTATTTTTGTGATGACTACCTATAAAATTTTAAAAACACATTACAGTACTTCATAGATGAACAAATCTATGACTGATGAGGCATGAAATTTCTATCCAACCATATTTGGTCAATATTTTTCTCTACCCCAAACCCTTTTTGTAAAGCCCATTGTCCTCTACCAAGGTACTTGTGATGATTCAATTTAGAATGGTTTCCTTTTGTTTAGATGTCACCCTTTTTAGGCCCCAGTATCACCGTGGTACTTTTGAGTATCAAGGGACAGATCAGAGTCTTACAAGATCACAGCTAGCTAGTGAATTCATGTGGACCTACTTATAATCAGGGATACGTTACTTTTTGTTTTTGCCCTGTCCAGCTAATACCCTGACTATCCCCTTCATCACTCATAAGTAACAGTTGTCTCTCATAGTCAACCAGAGATCCCACTTCTTGAAGATGCCCAAAGAATATAAAAACCTTAGTTGAATTGAATCTGGGGGAGACAGAGATTTTACACTCACACAAATTTCCATTGCAGACATTTTTCACCCCCTGGTGTGTGTCAATTTCAGACTTTGTTCTCTAGGGCAGAGGCAAACTACCTATCTGGAGTAATAAGATCAGAACTGACCCCTCACCTTGGAGGCATCTAGCCCATTTTTCCTAATCACATCTTCCTGCCAGTGTTCACCTTCCCCGAGTGCATTATAGCTCCCTGAGTACTCCAACAGGTGCCTTAGTCTTGGAAAGGATACTTCTAGCAATGGAAAGTGGAAAATGGGGACAACAACAACAAACTTTCAACCTCTTTGAAAGTTTCACTCTCCCCTGCTGGAAAATCTGATTGTATGAAAGTTCTACCTAAGTCCAGACTCTTATCCAGTGAGCCTGTTCTTGACTTGTAGGGCTGAACAAGTCTTCTCCCTTTAGGATATAAAGTACCTTCAAAGAGTTCAGAATGGCCTTCATGCCTTTCCCTATAACTTATCTTCATTCAAGTTCAGTATCCCCGGTCTAACCACCTGTGTCAGTCAGTTTGAAATCTCAGACCACCTCCCATGGGCATAATCCCACACACCAATGCTCACTAAGGAGGCTTAAATATTTTGCTTTATTTATCACTTGTCGTATTTGGCAATAATTGGATTTTACTGCATACTTAAAAGAAAAATGTGTGCATGGACATCTATTCTTTTTGTGGAATCATTTGTTCTAGATTCTGGAGTCTAGCACTAGAAGGATTTGAATAAAGTCATATCCATCTTTCATCTTTCCCCATCATATCCATCTTTTTCATCTACTTCTGTGTGTGTTCTACATTCATTTTTTCCAACCCTATTCATTTTTATAAATGATAATATAATTATTATGCCTAAAAGAAATGGAATGACTTGCCTGAGTCCATGCTGTGAAATGACATATCCTTGCAAGTATTTAAAGCTAAGAAAATAATATTTAAGTAGAATCACTATGTGCCAAGAGCTTGGAACATGTTTTCTTATTCAATCTTTAAAGAAAGCTCCATGCTTTCGTTCCTATTTAACAGATGGTGGGACTGAGGCTAGGAGGAAGGAAGGCTTCACAGATGCTCAGTGGAAGTGAGCCCAGATCTTTACAATTTTTCCAGACGACCACCCTTCTCTTTAACTCAGAGTTCTATTTAAATCATAACCTCACAACCTTAGGCCAATGATGCTGCTTCTTTCTGAGAGAAGTAATTATTCATTTTCCCCCGTAATTATAAAGTCTTAGAGCAGGGGAAGACCATATGGAGGTTGTCAAGTCCAACTTGATTACTAAGAAGAAAAATATGCACTAATGTTGGGCTTCTCCGTAACTTGGTTTCCTTTCTGCCTTAATAGCTAGCTTTCCACAATTTTGCAAAGTTAATATCCCAGATTAAAAAGAATTCAGCATCACACTTACCCGAACACATAGTGTGACCTTATGGCATTATGGTCACCATAGCAACAGCTGGGCGTTCGCAGCATATTGCCTTCCGTTCAGGATCATGGCAATGAGTTAACGAAGTATGGCAGCTTCAGATACTGATGTGAACGGGAAGGGAAGATGTGGAAAAGGAGAAACAGGTGTGCTGCTTTTCCTGCCAGCATTCCTTAGACCTGAGATGGGGTGGGAGCGAACATGTGAATAATCCTCAAGGAACAAAAATAAACCTCCTAATCATCTAGCCAAGGACTAAAAGAACAAGAAGGGGAGAAGGACAGAAGAAAAAGTAGAAGGATTCTGGCATCTTATTTCCAAATGTCAGAGTGTGGAAGATTCTTGATTCTTTGCTTTTTGTCCTTGAGCTTGTATAGCATACACGGAATTAAACAGCCCTGGGTGTAAATTTTGGACTGTACCACTTACAAACCTTCTGCACTTGGGAAAGCTCTCGAATATTTTGAATCTCGGTTATCTCTCTGTAAAAGGGGGGTGACATTTGCCTTCTGAGCGATCAAAATGAGTCAGAAGGATCAAAGGGTAATTCAAGTAAGGTATCCTACATGCAAAGCCCTCAGTTTATCTTTTTCTTTCTACGTAGTTAAAATTTAGACTTACAAAATATGGTAGTCAGTGGTGGACATGTGGATGGCCACCCTATCCATTTCTGTACTTTTCTATATGTTTGAACTATTCTATAGGTGTTTAATTTTGAAATAAAAAGATGTTAATTTGCTTAAATTCCAGTTATGTAATAGATGTCTGTTATAGATACTTTTACTCTGTGAGATTGGTCAAAACTCTCCATTTCTCTGAACCTTCCAACTGTATGAAGAGAAAAATAGATTGTATGCTTCTTTTTTTTGTTTGATTTTGTTTGTTTGTTTTTTCATTTATTTTTATTAGTTGGAGGCTAATTACTTTACAATATTGTAGTGGTTTTTGCCATACATTGACATAAATCAGCCTCTGTTTCTCCAACGAGCTGTTGTTACTTATATCACAACTTAGTATCATCCAATCCTTTCTACACCCAGGGATTTATCCACCACTGAAACTGTAGCATTGAAATTTGGCATTTCTTTCTTCTTTTGCAATTTTTATTGGGGTATAGTTGATTACCATGTTGTGTTATTTTCTGTTGTACAGTAAAGTGAATCAGTCATACGCATACATAAATCCACTCTCTTTAAGATTCTTTTCCCATATAGGTCATTACAGTGTATTGAGAAGCGTTCCTGGTGGTATGTGGATATTTATTTCTATTCTTGTTTGATGCATGTCTTTCTAATTAGACTTTAGAGAGGAGGCTTTGCTGTCTTTTGCTTATTGTTTCCCTAGGTTCTAGCACAGTCCCTTGCACAGAGAAGGGGCTGAATATATACATTTGTTGAATAAACAGATCTTTAGCCGCTATCATTATTTGAACTAGGTACTCAAAAGTGTCTGCACAATGTTACTGAACACCTCTATTGTACCATTATATACATCTGACTTTGTTATCTCGCTCATTAGTCTTTTGGGCTTGAATCTCTGTCTCAAGCTGAGTCTGTTTCTCTATGAGTTTCCTTGATCTCTTTCAATATACTTATGTCCTTCTTTTCTGTCTATGCCTTTTTAAAATCTCCCGCCCTGTCTCTTCCACTTGCTCTCCTTTTTTTTTTTCAGCGCTGTGATCTTTAAAAATATTTTTCCTTGGGACTCTCCTGCCAACATAATTCCATGTGAGTTACATTCATTTGCAAAACCTTTCACTGCATGAAGATGTTTTATTTAATTAGTAAAAGTTCAATTATTTCTTGTCCCTGACAGAGCATCGTACATCACCAAGTCCAGAGAGTCATTAGCTATGAAATTAATCAAGGTGGAAGAAGGCAGAATAAAATCCTGGACCTTGGTGTTACTCGCCATGTCTCAGGTTCAGCGGAGCCTGCCTTCCAGGATCCAGGGAAGGAACTTCGTGGGCCATTCCTGAGTCTCCAGGAGCGCAGCGAGGGAGGCTGCTATTCACCTGCTGCATGGCCTCAGGCTCGATGCTGCTGCTGCCCAGGGAGAGAGCAGGGGGCCAAGGGAAACTGAGGGTTTTTGAGTATCTCAGTCACAAAATATCCCACCTGGGAGCTCCCACGACTCATTTGAGAGGAAGTATTTATCTACCAGAGCCTCTTTCTGGTTGGGTAGAAAGTGACTGCTTCTACCCTTGAGAGAGAAAGAAGAGAGTTTGTGTTTACATCTCTGCCAACTAATACACTGCCCTTAGGGAATGCTGGCTTCAGATTATGGCATCTGTTGCTGTTCAGTCTCTCAACCGTGTCTGATGCTTTGTGACCCCATGGACTGCAGCACGCCAGGCTTCCCTGTCCTTCACGATGTCCCTAAGTTTGTGCAAACTCATGTCCATTGAGTTGGTGATGCTATCTAACCATCTCACTCTCTGCCATCTCCTCCTTTTGCCTTCGATCTTTCCCAGCATCAGGGTCTTTTCCAATGAGTCTGCTCTAAGCATCAGGTGGCCAAAGTATTGTAGCTTCAGCTTCAACATCAGTCCTTCCAATGAATATTCAGGGTTGATTTCCTTTAGGATTGACTGGTTTGATCTCCTTCTGTCCAAGGGACTCGCAAGAATGTTCTCTAACACCACATATTTAGGAATAAAACAGGAAACATGAATATAAACACCCAAGAAGCATTTTATCTCTATATAAATTATGCTAATTATTTATCCTCTTGATCTTAATGCTCTCTGAGCCTCAGTTTCCATGTCAGTAAAATGGGAATAATGATGTCTATGTTCCTTGCAGAATCATTGCAAGAGTACAAGAAAAAATAAAATTAGCATTGGGATGTCAAAATGACCCTTTATTTTCCTGAGTTATCAAAAGTAACTTTGTCAAATACAAAACCCTATGTTGGGATTAAAACAAAACAGGTGACCACTAATCACACAATTCTGTTCACCATGTGGGTATGAGAGACAGCTGTCATGTGTAAAAGAGAACGCTGGTCCGAGCACATCTCTACCCTTGGTGACTTGCATGACTTCAAATCTATCTGTGAACTTGAAATACACAGCGGTAAAATGAAGAGAGTGGAGGTCGTCCACCAGAGTGTTGCTGTAAGGACAGAGTAAGTTCATGAACATCTACCTGCCTTTATTCTGTCTTGAAATATCATCAGTTAAATGTTATGTTCTTGGTTGCTTCAATACAGCTGTATGATCTTTACAGAATGGATATGCCCTAGTATGTTATTCTTTCTCTTAGCATTATTCTCTCTCCTGAATTTTTGCATGAATTTCTTTCTTTGAAATCCATCATTTAGGCAGTTTTTACTAGGTATAACATGCGATATAAAGTACTTTGCTTATATTACCTCATCTACTCCTCTAAACAACTCTGTGAATGTTGGGCAGTTTCTCCATTACACCAAGAGGAGGTCAAAACCATTTCCAGTAGCTTATTAGTAAGAGGGAGGCCCAGGAGCCAAAGGAGTCAAAGTGTTAGCTGCTCAGTCGTGTCTGACTCTTTGTGACCCCGTGGACTGTAGCCCACCAGGCTCCTCTGTCCATGGAATTCTCCAGCCAAGAATACTGCAGCAGATTGCCATTCTCTTCTCCAGGGGATCTTCCCCGCCTAAGGATCAAACCCAGGACTCCTGCTTTGCAGGCTGATCACCATCTGAGCCACCAGGGAAGGAGTCAAACTCATCACCATTTGTTTCTAAAGCTGAAACTCATTCCTACCCCAGCGTTTCTCAACAAGATTTCTCTAGGAACTGTCAGAACCTCTGAATCCCCCTGGGATGCTCAGGTATAAGGTGTGGGCCAGCCTAACGTCAGGTTGGGTTTTGAAGTAGAATGATGTGCTTGCTATTCTGTATGTTCTTTCAAATGCAACCGAACACACAGCCCAGCAGGTGACCCGAGCCTGGCAACTGGTAAATTGTAACAATGGTAATACTGTGCCTCAATATAGTAACTTTCATCTGAGGACTCAGCTGACATTAATTAAACTTCACAGCATCCTCATTCTTTAAGGTCAGGACTGTACCAATTGTAAAGAGAAATAAACTGAGATGATAATGACTCTCATCAGAATCAAGATGGATCATTTGTCAGAATAGCCTCTAACGCAGATGATAGAGGCCCAGTCTCTAAGTCAATGGAAATAATCATCAGATAAGTGTGTCCATGAAAGCACCAACTGTGAAGTCAGTAGACACGTCTTTGGCCCGACCTTGCCATTTATTATCAGGGTGAATCGAGTCAGGACACTTCCTTCTCATTCTCCGTGTATCCATCAGTAGATCAGGGGAGCTGCTGGTCACTGTGCTGCTTAAATCACTATGCTCATATCAATATGATCCTTAATAATAATAATTTAAGAATATAGTTACTACTACTAATAGTAATATAATTACATTAGTGTTAATAACATGATATAATATTATATTAGCATTAATAATGCTACTAACACTAAACTAATATAATAATTATATTTGCTAATTAATTATATTCACTTATATAATTATATTTATTAATATTATAATTAATCATCATAATCATCTTCCAAGTGTCCCAAACAGAGCTTCATGACTTGTGCTACCAGGATGCTCAAGAATCATCTTGGGGATTGGGGAGAGGGGGGTTAGGTGCATCAGATAAATGCAGATTTCCAGGGCCAACCCCAGCGATTCTAATTTAGTAGTTCTGAAATGGGACTCACAAATGGAAAATATGTAACCACTCCTCAGATGCTTCTAAGGAGGCCTGGGACCCACTGGAGGCCAACTTTTGTTCTGAATTTTGCATTTTTATGGGTCATAAGGAGATTTTTCTGCTCCTACCCCATCTGTTCTCTTTCCCACTCCCCTCTTCTATTCCACTTACTGCCCTAGATTCCACCTTAAAATGTGGATTATCTGCTTGTTTTCAATAATTGAAAAAATATTTTCATATTGAGGTAAATTATAGGCAATCCACTTGTGGTGATGTAACAGAATGGCTCCAAAGGAAATTTTGTCTCTAAAAACAGCAGATCTTCACCAAACACTTACTATATGCGAGGCACTGTTAATTACTTTTACATGTATCAACTGATTTGACCCTCACAGCAGTCTAATAGGTAGATAATTCATATTAGTATCCTTGTAGCTGAAGAAACTAAGGCACAGAGAGGTTGAGTAATTTGTCCAAGGTCACACAGCAGAGATTTGAACCCAGACAGTGTCTTTCCTCTTAAGCCCTGTTTATAGTCTCAGATAATCCAGAGAAGACTCTGGTAACTATGTCCTATGAAGTACTAAATAATACTGGGAACTTTGAGATTCTGATTAAAAAAAAAAAAACGAAAACATAAAAGCCTCCCCAGGAAAGTTTTTCTATCATTGAAAAGGGCAACAAACTTGTCTCTGTGGCTTTTGGGTAAAATTACAAAGCACATTATGGGTAAACACAAAGGAAATTTTAATAGTCCAAGCTGTCAGTTTTTAACAGTCAGAGTTAAATTTCTTCAGGAAGGTAGAGAGCTAACCATTGCAAGAGGTGCTGAAGCAAATGGTCAGCAGCAAATGCACAGTGATGTTGCAGATGGAATTTTTCTACAAGAAATCAATTGCCTTTCTGGGAGGGAAAGAAATGTCACTTGACAGTCTCTAAAGAAGGATACCAAAATACAAAGTCTCAGTAGTTAGTATTCATATTGTCTGGTATATGATAATAATTTAAAATATTTTGAGTTATGTAGAAGAAGCTGGAAAATGTGGCCACAAACCTGGAGACTGACCCAAAGATGATCCAGCTATTAAAATTAGCAACAACAAAAAACAACTGTTACAAATATTCGAGGACTTAAAGGAATGTATAGTCATAGTCAATCTCCATTAGTCAAATAGAAACTATCAAGAGGAACCAAATGAAAATTTTAGAAAGTATCCTATATTAAATGAAAAATTAATTGATTTGGTTTACTAACAGATCAGAGAAAACAGCAGAAGAGATCAGTGAAACTGATGACATGATAATAAAAACTATCTAAAATGAAGACAGAGAAATAAAGAGACAAAAAAAGCAAAGCTTCACTGAGATGAAAAAGGCAATGCTTCAGTGACTTGTAAGACAAGATCAAGTCCATTATATCAATATCCATATAAAAGGAGTCCCAGAAATAGAGGAGAGATAAGGGGACAAAAAAAAAACAATAGAATAAATAATGGTAACATGTCTCCCCAATTTGGTAGAAAACAAATTTATAGATCAAAGAACATCCAAAAACAAAACAAAACAAAGCCCCCAAAATGATAAAAACGAAAACAATGATGTCTAGGGATATTACAGTCAAACAAGCAAAATTTAAAGGAAAAATATTGAATGAATCCAATGAAAACAACACAGAGAGGAAAAGGATGTAAATGATGCCGGATTTCTCACCAAAATCAAGGGAGGGGAAAAAGACAATCAAATGACATATTTAAAGGGCTGGGTGGGAAACTGTCAGCCTAAAAGTGTACATCTAGCAAAAATATCCAGGAACAGTGAAGGCAAAATTAAGACATTTTTAGATTTTTCTAAACTGAGGTTGTTTGTCTATAGAAGACTGGAGTTACGAGAAATGGGAAGAAAGTTCATCAAGATAAAGAAAATTGACAGATATACAGAAAGAGATAACAAGTACTAGGAGAGGTAAGCTTATGAGTAAACGTAAATGAAATTTTCAAAACTTGTTTCAATATATTTAAAGTGCATATATCTATTTAGAGCAAAATATATACTACTACTTACATATTGCAGACATATAAGATATGTGGCTTCATAAAAAAGAGAATGGGTAAATAGAACTCTACTGTTGCAAGATTCTTTCACATAACTGGATAGAGTGACATTAACTCTAAGTAGACTGTAATAACTTGAGGATGCATATTGGAATCCCTGAGGCAACCAGTATTTTAAAAATGAGGCAGTGTAACTGAGAAACCAATAGAGGGATTAAAATTAAATGCTTGAAAATATTTGATTAACCCAAAAGGCAGGAAAGGACAAATAGCAAAGTAATAAGAAAATTGTAGACCTAAATCCAACTATATGAATAATAATATTAAATCTAAATTAACTCAACATTACAATTAAAAGGCTGAGATGGGCAAACTAAATAAAAAAGCAAAGATGATTTGCAGTTGTGTGGTACTTTAAATAAAAAGTCACAGATAGTTTAAAAGTTAAAAGATGGAATAAAAAATACCATGCAAACATTGATTAAGAAAGTTCAAGTGACTATATTAATATCAAACAAAATAGACTTCAAGACAAGTATTGAAAATGTTTATTTTGAAATTATTTCAGATGTACAGGGAAATTTCCAAACAGTTTAAAGAACTTCTTTGCACTCAGCGCCCAGAGTCTCCAAATGTTAATTTCTCAATATTGTTTCCTCCTTACATCCGTCTTCTTCACCTTCCCTCTCCCTTTCTTTCTTTATTTGTGTAAAGATCTGAACACACGCACACACCGTAGTCTGCAGATCTTCTCTTCCTGAGTCACTTGAGAATATGTTGCATAAATGATTCTCTTTTACATTTAAGTAGTTCATTGTGTATTTCCCCAAAACCAGAACATTCTCTCACATAAACAGGAACGCAAAGATCAAAATGAGGAAATTAACATTGCTACCATATTATTATCTAATCTACAGATCCTATTTAACTTTTCCCAATCATCCCTCTAAGGTCTTTTTTACAGCAAAAATAACTTTTTTTCTAGCTCGGAACTTAATTCGGCATTAAATGTACCACTTACTTTTTATGTCCCTTTACTTTCCATTAGTGTGAAACGGTTCCTCATCCTCTGTTCTTTGACCTTGAGATGTGGAAAAATCGCAGGCTTTCTGTGGTAGACTGTTTCTCAAACTAGGCCTGTCTGCTCTTTCCTCATGACCAGCTCAGGGGATGCATTTCTTACAGGAGTACCATAGGAGTGATACTGTGCCCTTTTTTCCACAAAATATTAGGAAGAAAATGGTGCCTATTTGTCCTATTTCTGGTGATTAACTTTGATCATTCGGTTAAGGTGGTATCCGCCAGTTTTCTCCTTTATGGTTACAATTTTGCCTTTGTTTAATTAATATCTTATTGGGAGATTCTTTGAGACCCTGAAAATATCCTGCTTCTCATCACACTTTTACCTACTGGTTTTAGCATCTATTGGTGATTATTACCTGAAACTATTATTACTAAGGGAGTTTCTAATTGATGGCCAGGAGTATAAGGAATAACACTGGAAACTGGAAAAAAAGGGTGAATTTGTTGGGAAGATATAGGAATCATTAAGTGTATATATGTCTAAAAACAGAGCTTAAAAATACATAAAACAAAACTTCTAGAATTAAAGGGGAAAAGATATAAGTCCAGAGTCATCATTGAAGATTTTAAAATACATTAATAAAAAAAATAAAGAAAAATAGATATATGCATAATCATAATGAAAGTTTCAACACTCTTCTTCAATAGTTTATGGATTAAAAGAAAATCTGTAAGGATATATTTATGAACAACACCATCAACCACACTAACATAAGCAACAGTTATGCCCCATGACACCCAGAAACTCCAGAGCATGTGAACTTTTCTGAGATAGACTGCATTTGACACTATTAAGTATGTCTCAGTAATACTTAAAAATAGATATCTTACAGAATATAACCTCTGATCAAATGGAATTGTATTAGAAATCAACAACTTCTAAGATATATAGAAAAGTCCCAAATATTTGTAAATTAAAGTGCTGTCTGAGTGAGGGACTTCCCTGGTGGTCCATTGGTTGAGGCATCACCTTCCAGTGGAGGACATGTGGGTTGGATCCCTAGTCAATGAGCTAAGATTCTATATGCTTCGTGGCCAAAAAAACCAAAACGTGAAACAGAAGCCATATTCCAAAAATGTCAAAAGCATAAAACAGAAGCAGTAGTGTAACAAATTGAATAAAGACTTTAAGAATGGTCTACGTTAAAAAAAGAAAAAAAGTCTTAATAAAAAAAAAAAAAAAAACAGTGCTATCAGAGCGAACAGTGCCTTAGCCAAGGGGGTGGCCTTATAGACAACTTTTAAATATAGATTCTGCTGTGAGACACACTGGGGGTCTTGGAAGATAAACACTATTATAATACAGTTCACTGTAATTTAACATTTGCATATTTCAGCAGAGAAATTTACAGGTAAGGAATGAATGACAATATAATTCAACATAGATGCAAACGTTTAATCCCGTGATTTGGCAGAGACCTTGCTTGGTGAGGGAAGTAAATCATGGATCAGAATACATGGCACCCTCCTAGCTGGACGGAGTGACTCCTCGAGACTGATGAAGGATGGCGGCCCAGTGCCTTTCATAGGACCTGCTCTGCCCTGGGGTTCCAGCGGCGATCTCCGCCATGATTTGGAGAGGGGAGATCCATGGCTGCCCTGCTTTTCCCAGATTCTGGTTTGTAGAGATGCTGACATTATCCCGGCTTCAGGGAACTATAGAAATGAAGCAACAGCCGCAGAATTACCTGGCAGCACATTGCTGCATAAATGCCACTGGATCTTTATTAGAATGGGGACAGAATGCTTCAGAGCAGCTGACCTCAGGAGGCTATTTCTGCCAGTAGACTGTGAAATAAAATTGCATCTATATCCAGATATACACTTATATATTTTATTTTACTTGTTTTATCTCTAGTAACTATTTTTTCTATTACAAACATTATTCTTTATGTAAGATACATGTATGTGTGTGTGTATATATATATATATTTTTTTTCTTTTAAGTGAAAGTGAATTCAGTGCTCAACCAGGTAAGTCTTTTTTTTCTTTTTGTTCCCCTTTTAGAACATTGCACTGTCCTCATTATTTTGGAAAATAAATCAGTGCTTCAAAATGATTAGGAAACTAAAAGGGTGGAAAGTCACACTTGATTTATTCTTTCAGGTGATGAACTTCACACTTGAGAGGCAGAAAGGGGACTTGAGAATGTAACTGTGAGCTTGGAATCCATGTGCTAGTCAGAATGGGTGTCGAGAAGAGAAAGGTGGGAGGGGGGGAAGCATTACAAATTAAGAAAAGCAATTCAGTGAAGAAGTGACTCTAAAGGTCAGGCTGCTAAGAGTCCCTGCAGGGTGAGAACCAGAAATCACACGACGCGGCCCACGCGGGCCCACATGAAGGACCAGAATAATTGATGAGAGAAGAGCCAGAATCTGCGTAATTCACAGGATCTTAAACCACCCACAGACGTGCAGCCCAACTGTCTCTCTGCAAACAGTACAGAACTCGGGAGACGGGGGAGGGCTTGGGGCTGCAGGGTGATAAGATAGCTAGACAGAGGGTTTATATGAACAGGGACCTGAACTGTGCCCCCCTCCCACACACTATGTGTTTTTAAATATTTATTTATTTGCCTGCATTTGGTCTTGCAGCATGTGGAATGCTCACTGAGGCATGCAGGCTTCTCTCTAATTGAGGCGTACGGGTTCTAGAGTGCCCGGGCTCAGTAATTGTGGAGCACAGGCTTAGTTACCCTGGGGCATGTGGCATCTTAGTTCCCTGACTAGGGTTGGAACCTGCGTCCCCTCTTTGGAAGGTGGATTCTTAACCCCTAGACCCCCACAGAAGTCCCACACCCACTATGTCTTGAAGATAAACCAGGGATGGGTACCACAAGAGAATCCGACTCCCCATTGTGTGTGAACATGTGTGCCCGTCTCTAATGACAGAGTGTGGCTCTCATTCTGATGAAAAGCTGGGACGCGGTTGATGCGTGCCTTCAGCGCTTACTTAAACACCCTCCCGCTCCTTGACTGTGGCTTGAAGCAGCACACTCAAGCCTGCCCGGGGGAAAATGACTCACTGGTTCCCAGTGGAGGCTCGCGAAAGGTAAAGAGCGTGCCAGAAAGATGCTCAGAGCTGGTGCCTGCTTTCTAAGGCCCAGTAAGCCTGTCCATCATTAACTGTGCCTCAGTGGGTGACTCAGACTTGCCCATCAGATGAATAACTCTTTCCCCCTTTGGGGAAAGCTAGGAAGTGGGTGTTGGAGGGGCAGGCCTGGTGTGAGGAGAGGGGCAGATACTGATAATGAGGTGGGTACAGGCTCCATCAAGCTTGCTCACTTCAGCATGAATGAGTCTGCGTGAGTTTTGCTCATCACTTGTCCCCTTGAACGGACTTGATCTTCCGGTAGCTATTTTCAGTGCTTCCTACATGTATCCTTGGTCCTGTTATCCCGAATCTGGCTCTGGGGCTTCTCCCCTGTGATTTCTCTAAGTCAGAGCGGGGAAGAGGCAGGCTGCTGTCCTGTACAGAGTGGACTTGGGTAACCACATACCCTCTCTGGGGCTGCCATCCTTGCTCCTGTTTAGATTCATTCACCGGGTGCATAGCCTAGTGTGAGGTGCCTCGGGCACAGAGCTCAAGAGCCGCTGCCTTTGCGGTGCTCGCACTTCAGCAGGGGAGGCCTGTCGTATACACCGCGTCCGGGTGTGCTAGCTTGCTAGGGCTGCCCTAACAGAACAACCACAGACTGGGTGGCATAAATTTGTCTTCTTGCAGTTCTGGAGGCTGGAAATCCAAGATCAAGGTGTCAATGGTGTTAGTTTCTTCTGAGACCTCTCTCCTTCTTTCAAGATCGTTCCTCCATGCACACATACACATATCTGTGTCCTAATCTCCTCTTCTTATAAGGACAAAAGTCTTACTGGAAGAGGACCCACCCATCTATATGACCTCATTTTATCTTAATTACCTCTTGAAAAGCCCTGCCTCCAAACACGATCTCATTCCAAGAAAACCTGGGGTTACAACTTCAACATGTGACTTCAGTGGGGACAAAACTCCACCCATAACACAGGCACTGTATTGCAAGTAATAAACTAGAAAACATAACCCCTACTTTTGAGATGTTCTCAGGCTAGTGAGAAAGCAAGGCTCCATCTGAATATAAATCAGGCAGAGATACAACACATTAGGAGCATAATTTAAAAGTGAAGGAATAAATATATTCACAAACAGTCTACAAGGGTTTGGAGAGGTTTCTTGGAAGAGATGGTAAGAATGTTAGGACTTGAATGGAAGGAGGTACCCACTATTCCTGTCACATAAACATTGACCCTTGGCAGGCTTTGTCTTTTCATCTAGCAGCAAACTCTTAACACAGTAATTCTCCGAGGGGGTGGGGTGAGAAGGGAAGGGCAGGAGGAAGAGTGAGAAACTGGGGTCTGCAGTTCAAACTCTTGCCTCTTACTTAGTAAATCCAAACTCTTTTTTGCTCAGCATTCTTTATATGATCAAAGATTGTTGCTAATTTTTGCCACTCAGCTAAACATTCCTAATTCCCTAAATATGCTGGGGCCATGTAAGAATGAGAAGGAGCCTTAGAATTCTGTGAAATTGAGGAGGAACATGGATGGGATTTGGGACTTCGCAAGTGGTGCTGGTGGTAAAGAATCCGCCTGCCAATGCAGGAGACTGAGACAGGGGTTCGATCCCTGTGTACTTCCTACTCCAGGAACAGCCCCTGGAATAGGAAGTGGCAACCCACTCCAATATTCTTGCCTGGAAAGTTCCATGGATAGAGGAGGCTGGCAGCCTACAGTCCATGAGTCAGACATGGCTGAGTGACAGAGCACTCCTGTGGATGGGATTCAGGGAGGGCTGGGAGTCTCTAAAACAAGAATGAGCTTTGTGGTTATATGATTACATTGCACCCCAGATACAGTCCATAGTTCTCTTTGCATAAAGATCATGTTGCACCTTTACAGAACACTCTCCAAGGCCTCCTTCCAAGGCACTTGGAATACAATTCATTCTCATTACCAGGCCCTATAAGATCTGACCCCTACTTATTCTCTAACATCACCTCCCTGCAACTCTTCTCCTTAATCACTCAACAACAGAAACCCCGGGCTCTTCTCTATTCCAAAGACACACCAAACTGATTCCTGCTATTGCCATAGCTCTTGACTCTCCCTGGAATGCCCTGCCCCCAGACCTGTGGCTGCCCGGTTCCTTCTGGTCATGCAGCTCTTAAACACCACTGTCTTTACACGCAAAGTGTTATTTTTCTCAGTCTTTGTTGTGTGACCCTCGGTATCCTGTTTTATTTTCTTGGTATCCCCATCCCAATCTGAGATGCTCTTCTCCATATGTTGGTTTCACTGGCATATCTCACGCCACACAACTCGAATGTAAACTCCATGAAACCAAAGCCCATGTTTATTGCTGATGTCCAGGCTTCTGGAATTGCACCAGGCACACGGCAGATGGCTGATGCATACTTGATGCGTAGATCTTCAGAGTGACCCACCATCCCTCACTCCATCTCATGCTCATTAAGTGAACAAAGAGCAAGCAGCTAACAAGAAGTCAAACTGAGAGATACCAGTTGCTTTCAATCTGTGCCTTTTTTAAAAATGAGAAAAATGAGGCCCAGAGAAGTTCATTCACTTTAAGAAGCCCTGCAGAGCATCATTTCAGCCTTTTTTTTTTTTTTGCCATCTGGGAACTTTCGTTTGGACCTGATCCAGTTGCCAACATCCTTCCCAAAATGTGGTACTGGGAATATCCCATAATAGGCTGACTGGAAATAGCAGGATCGTCTCTCTTACCCTGAACCCCGAACCTCTTACAATGCTTTAAATTCTTTTACAATATCTTCCTGTGCCATTGGGCTGCTTATTACTTGTAGTTCTTTTGGAAGCAGTTGCCATATTTTCTGTTATTAGTTATTACCAATCCAAACAAACACTTTAGTTTTCCCAAACTCTAGGAGGAGGTATTTTTAAAAAGGCCATCTTAATTATACATCAGCAATGGAGAATCACAGAGGATTCATTAACATAATAAACAGAAGCCTGTTTCCAGCATCCCACAAGCAAGGTGATATAAAAACAACCATTATTTGCTGCTCAACAACTGTGGGTTTCCTTTCCAAGCTCTTCCCCCCGCTTTCTTTCCCCGAAGCCTCTCCTTGCTGCTTGTGCTTTCACCTGAGGGGAAAGGGGGGGTTTTAAAGAGGAAGTGGCTCTTGATCTTTGCCGTGAGATAGAGATAGAAATGAGACCAGGAAGTCTCCCAGTAGACAGTCTCAAAACAATAACGTCACAAAATATGAAGAGTGGATATGTGCAAAGAGCACAGCCTCAACACCAGAGAGACAGGAGACCCAAAGCTTGCTTCCCCACTCACTAGCTGTGGGCCCTTGGTCTAAGCTATTTCGTCCTCTTCCAAATGGCATCATCCCCTGCTTCACTGGATGAGATAAAGTTGCATGTCTGAATCTCCCAGCAAGGTGTCTGGCACATCCTTAGACGTTCTAGTTCCCTCTACCCAAAAGAGAGTCTTCAGCACCCCGCTCTGAGATGGTTAGATAACATCACTGACTCAATGAGCTTGAATCTGAGCAAACTCCAGGCTGGTGGCTCAGATGGTGAAGAATCTGCCTGCAATGCAAGAGACCTGGGTTCAATCACTGGGTCAGGAAAATCCCCTGGAGAAGGAAATGGCAACCCATTCCAGTATTTTTGTCTGGGAAACCCCATGAACCGAGGAGCCTGGCAGGCTACATTCCATGGGGTCGCAAAGAGTCAGACACAACTTAGCGACTGAGCAAAGGCACCTTCACCTCCCCATCCTCCACCTCTTCACCTTATCCTAACTTGGGAAACTGACCTAACTTGATTCTTCCTGGGGCCCCAGCGGGTTCTAGAAACCTGCAGACTCTGAGTGGTAGCTGCCTGCCAGTTGGCAGGAAAGAGTGGTGTGCTGGAGTGGGGATTGAACTGTTGCCATTGGAGATGGCAACAGATGCTTCCTAGTTGAGGCTGAGTTGGCTAAATCAGGGCTCTGTGGTTTGAGACAGAATCCCAATTATTTCCAATTAGGAGATTGTAACGACAGCTGCTCTTAACCCACCGGCTCCTCACGGCTGCCGACCTGGCCTCGTGTGGTTGAGAGCTTTAACCTGGACTCGAGATTTGCACCTGGGAGCATCCTGTACACGTATTCTGGTTGAATCATTTAAATTTCTTTCTCTGAACCAGAGGTCCTCCTTAGCTTAACAACAGTCCTGGGAGAGGGCAAAGGGCAAGAGAAGAACGACTGGATTCAATTCCAAACTCATATCACTTGCTGTCTTTTTGACCCGTGATTGTTTTCTCACCTGAAATGAGGATGATAACTTGAGTCCTGTTCTGATGATATAAGTGAGATGCCCAGTGTGAAGGGGCTTCATCGATGGGGAAGGACAATACAGTCCCTGTATCCATGGGTGTGGAACCCGCAGGTTCAATCCCAAGTGCTGACTGTCCTACGCTGCTTTACTTAAGGGACTTGGACATCTGCAGCTTTTGGTATCCTCCTGCGTCATGGGACCAATGTGGGGTGGATTCTGGGGGCCAACTGTACCTAGTCCTTCATATCACTGGAGGCCCCTTCACCGTGAACTCAAGCCTGATGCCACTGGAAGCAGCACCCAGGATAAAGTCAGATGTGACTGATACAAATGTGCCTTAAGGCTTAAACCAGTCATTGAAACTCCCCAAACCTTCTTTTTGTCTTTCAGATTGAAGTCCAATCAACAGTGGAATGCTTGCCTCACGGGGCTTCCAGTTCTATGAGTGTGGTGCGGAGCCCTTTGTAAACTGTAAAGCGCCGTGTACACATGAGCAATTATTATTACGTTCTTAGGGCTTTTTTGGGGTTGGCACCAGTTGAGTCAGCTGAATGCTCTGAGCAAGAACAATCTGTTTTCTTTCCTCTTGGCAAAGAGCACAAAAGACAGAGCAGCTCATAGAAACTGGGGCAGGAGAAAAAAGTTGACTCTCCCTGTAACTCTTTCTGACACCACACACACACACACACACACACTCACGTGCACACAACTTCCCTGCAGATTCCCACATGTCCAGCATCCAGAACACCACAGCAGAACTTGGGAAGTGGCCTCATTTTCCGAGCCGTCTCTGCAGCCCAGTCCCGACCCTCCCGCTCGGTGCCCAGATGCAGTTAAGATCTAAATTAAGAGCGAGTCCCCGGCTCCAGCAGGCTGTGTGGCATTGTGCGGAGCCCAAGGCTTGGCTCCCAGGCCACCGGCTCTGCCATTTCTTTACCCTCTCCTTAACCCCCAAGGCAATCAGTCTTTATGTTAATTTCTTTTGTCTGAAATCCTCCAACTTCTCTCCAATCCCTCGGATGCTACCTCCTTCCAGCCGCCACGCTCTCCCATCCCTCTCCTCCTCCCGCTCCTGGAAGGGCCTCCTTCCCAGCCGCTCCGTCTCCACTCCAGCGGCTGTTGAATGGGTTCTTCTCTCTGCAGCCAGAGGGACCTCTTTTCAAAATGCAAACATCACTTCTCTGCTTAAAACTTGTCAAGGTCTTTCCACTGCTCTACAGTAAAAAGACAAGAAAAAACAACAGAGCTGAGCACAGCTCACAGGAGCACTAGCTGGCTCAGTCTGTTCAGCCTCTGCAGTATCCCCCTTTGCCCTCTGATCACCCCGCATCCTGACCTTCGGTCTGTGTGCTTAGAGAACTTCTCTCTCTGTCCGTGTATTCCAGGAACTTCCGGGGCAAGCTGCTCCTCCCCTGCTTGCTTCACCCGGCTTCCAGCTAATGAGCTCTGCGCTCCCGCAGGCTCTACCTGCATGGCAGTTATCCCAGCTAGCCATCACATATAGCTGTATCTATCCATATCTATATGTATCTATCTATATATATATATTTCTGTGGTGATAGAGTTAATGTTGTGTAACACCCTGAGCTCTGAGAGCACAGGAATCATACCTTTGCTGACTACATTGTCCTAGATTTCCACCCAGTTCATGGCAGAAATTACTCTGAATGAATGGACGTGAATCTGGGCAATTGATACACCCTTTCTCTTCTTCTCCTGCCTCGTCTACACGGTGAAGATAATATTACTTTTTCTACCTGCTTCAAAAGATACACTAAAGAAACAAATGAGATCACATATCTGATGAGGGCGATGCAAATAAAGCGTCAGCTTTAAACCATATTTAAGGAAATACAGCATAAAAGTTCATCACAAGGCCTCTAGATTTGGAGACCCTCTGAGTCCAAATCCTAGATCTGCATCTAACTGTGGCTTTAATATGGTAGTTAATCGCTGGAAATGAATTTTCTTATCGGGGCAAAAAGGGGGAGGTGATGGTGGCATGTGTTTCAAGAGATTTATTGAGATAATGAACGGATAGTATCTGTATAACATAGCTGACTCATAAATACTAACTATTGTTATGAAAATACCTCCACCTACATCCTAATCCCCATTCTCTTATATTCATGTAGGTGTGGTTTGTTGAGCTAAAGGAAACTCAAGAGTTGGGAGTCATTCCCTAGATAGTTTGGGAAATTCTTATCTTCAGATAAGGCCCTCTTCCAGGAAAAGTCCCTCTTTCTCATTCAGGATGAGTATTTTTTCTATAATTTTTACACATATGAAAATCTCTAGAGTTGTAAGAGTCCTTGGGTCAAGGATAGGTTGAGTGTTAAGTTTTGTTAAGAACTCATTTGAACAGTTAGTCTCTGTCTGCCATTCTTTGGGAAAAGGTACTTACCCAGTTAACTGAGAACCAAACAGATTCCAAAGTTGATGTCAATGTGTGTTCCCTTCCCAACAGGATTAAAGCAGTGTATGGAAGGGATCTCAGAAGTTCCAAAATGTCCCTCCCTGTTCCTCTCCACCTGTCAAAATTCTATCCATCTCTTGAAATCCAGTCCAAAAGCCACCTCCATATGAAATTATCTCTGACTATGTCCAGACTGAGTTGAACATTTCCTCCAGTGAGCTCTTCCTCTGCCCATCTTTTAGCCATCTTCCATGAACACCTCTCACATGCTCCATTGGACAAAAGTTATAGCTGTACATCGCTTGTCTTTCTTGCAAGAATGAAATAGACTAACGTTGTTAAAAGCACGTGTTCTTTGTCAGGCACCTGAATTTAAATCCCAACTTCTTTACCTGTTTGCTCTTAACTTTATCAAAAAAGTTAAGAGCTTATGCTTCTGGAAGGCAGCTAGATAAGAGGCTGCCAAAATGTATCTTACAGATATTTAGTGAAAGAAAACTTTTTCTGAGTTCACAGGGTTTAAGTTCAGTGGGAATTAACTATTTGATGGTGGTTCCTTGGGTATCTGGCAGACATTCTGATTAATTTCAGCTATTTTCTCAGGTGCCCTTCAGCCTTTAGGATCTGAAGCAAGGTCTTTAGTGTCGGTAGACCTGGGATCCTATCTCGTCTCTCAGTGCTATCATTTACTCTGAGACCTAGACATGTAAGTCACCTCTTCAAACATTGACTTATGTAAAAAGAAGAATACCATCCCATAAGATCCTTAGAAGAATCACTTAGATCAGCAGACTTTTAACAACACTCTGTAAAATATTAATCAAAGAGCATATAAATAGATATTCTGGAAAACAAAAAAACTGGCATGGTCAAATGTGTTTAGGAATTGCTAGTTTAAACAAAGTTGAAGAGATTTATTCAAGGTAGACGTTTATAAGATCTTTGTATGTCAACATGCATTGTATTAATAAACCTTCAGAAAAGATGTGTAAGATTTGATGTCTCTAAAAGTATCAGGCATAGAATCTGTGCTAGCCAGAGCTCTTGACATCTTGATGAGTGATGGAGTCCAACTCAAAACGGAGAGAGAAAGACGTTCTTTTAACTAATAAGTCTCTAGAAAAGGCTATATTAAGAGGATCAAAATTAGTCATCAAAACAGGGTCCATGTTTATTCCTGGGTTCTGATGATAGTTTCACGTTTTCGTTCTTTGAGTAGAGACCTGGGTCTTTACCCATCTCTGCATTAAACAGTGATGACAGTAAGATGGATGTGATGCTCTGATTAGATGCGCCCCATCCCTGAAGCTTCAGATGAAAGCATTTCCACATTACTCACATGGACCTAAGAGTATTACAGGAGTGATTTCGGGTGCCATTACAGAATGGACACAAGGAAGTTAGGAATAACATGATACATGCCACAGAATCATGCCCTCTTTGGGGAGGTGTGGAAAATCAAATGGGACAGAGACACAGCATTCTTTGGGAAATATGAATGAGATCGTTATGGAAAGGGCCTGGCCATGGTAGGCCCTCATGAAATGTCAGTCTTCTTTCCTTTTTCACCCTCCTTATGCTGTTTTAGTGTCTGATGACACTCGAGGAGCCTCTCAAATAAGCCAGTCAAACCATGAGGAAAAATCTGTGAATCCCTAAAAATCGATCCAAATATCAAGTCTGAGAACCTAGCTGAAATTTCCAAGCACTTGAAAAATTCCTTAACCTCAGTCGTGAGACCACTCCTACAGAATGCCTGACTATATTCTACTGGGCATTCTTTAATTGAAGGAACCAAAAATAGCTGTGTTTCCATATACCACATACCATACAGCCCATGAGTCATACATATTTATTAGTTTAAATGCCATAGGAAAGACTTTCACAACTTTTTGCTCAGCCCATTATTAAGATTATTTTTTCCCCATTCTCTCTGAAGACATTAATACTTCAAGGTGGCCTTGACCTGCTTCCTCTGTCTCTCCTCCCTACCTGCTTTGGGCTCCCCGTTTACCTGCCTCAGTCCTCAGATACCTCCTGTTTTAGTCCGTGCAGTCCCCTTGGCCAATCTCTCTCTCTGACTTCAGGGAAGCCTCTATTTCCTGACTTCTTGATCTTTATTTTTGCCACTATGTGCCTCCCCTTGGACCTTTCGGATGCCTCACCCTTGAACCTCTTTCCTCACTTTAGGCCCTGCCATGGTGTTGCATTCTTAAATATTGTCTCCTCCAATTGGGAACCGTATGACCTTTTGTTTGCAGAAATCATATCCATATTCATAAGTTGCTAAGCGTATTTTGTAAGTCAGAATGCATTGTGAAATACACTAAGCCCTCCTGCTGTTTCAGCTTGCCTAACAGAGGAAGCTACAGTCTCTTGCAATTTTGTTGCAAGGAATAAAGGCAATGTTTGGCAAATGAGAAGGTATTCCAGCTCCTGCTGGAGGGAAAATACTGAGAAATCACACCCCGGTTAACCTGCTGGGGCTTTTGTCTTCCGAGCAATACCTCTGAGTGTAGGGAAATAACATTAATAGCAATAGTAATAATGAAATTGTATGTACAAGCATATTTTTCATCTGTAGGTTTTCCTCCTTGTCCCAAACCACCTTAGCTTCTGCAATGATCATCAAGCATCCAAACCTGTTTTTCAAGAACCAGGCATGTCATTCAGCCAATAAAGAACTGAAACTAATTTACTGACTTGTAATAAAACAAAAGAGGAGAGGAAGATGAGTTTTTATTGAATATCTCCTTCAGGTCAGCACAGGATTAGGTTTGTAGCCCTACTGGAGCTTCGAAATGATATTATTGAGTATCTAAATGTAGATATAGATACAGAGACATGTAAATATAGATACCTTCTTAGCTCAGACTGCATTAACAAAAATACCATGTGCTAGTTGGCTTAAACAACAGAAATTAATTTTGCACAGTTTTGGAGGCTGGAAATCCAAGATAGGGTGCCAGGACAGTCAGATTCTGGTGAGAGCCCACCTCCTGGCGTACAGATGGCTGCTTTCTCGATGTGTCCTCCGTGGGGCTCAGGAGTCTCTTTTTCTTCTTATAAGGAGACAAATTCTATCATGAAGGTCCCACCCGAAGATCCCCCCAAAGACACTGCTTCCTAATGACATCACATTGAGAGCTAAGGCTACAATATGTGAATTTGGGTGTAGGTAAATATGCGTTTAGTCTATAAGAATATGTTTCAGTTCTTACAGAGGCAGAAACTAAGGCTCCAACATAGTCCAGGATCACACAGTGGGTGAGTAGAGTGAATTTTGGACCCCAGTCTATCTGCTGCTGCTGAGTCACTTCTATCTGGTTCCAAATCCAGGTACATTTGAATCCATGGGCCTTTTAAAAATAAAAGAGAAAGTAATTCAGACTCAAGAAATCTCACAGTGATGGGGGAGTTTTACTTCCTCTCAGGATACCCTGCTGCTTTCATAGTGTGGGTAGGAAAGCAGATTGAGGGGCTTCCTAGTGGTCCAGTGGTTAAGACTCCAGGCTTCCACTACAGGGGGCACAGGTTTGACCCCTGGTTGGGGATCTAAGAACCCACATTCTGTGTGGTGCAGCCAAAAAAGAAAAAAAAGCACAGATTGAGAATTATGCTCATCTCATTTTTAGACTTGTGTCTGGTCGCAAAAAGTTGAACATGACTGAGCGACTAAGCGTGCACTACTTCCATTAAACAAGTTTCCCCCTCTGGAGCTCCTCATTCCTAAATAAAGGCATAAGGAGGCGTGGTCTGTTCTGAATGATCAAAGCTCTCATTGGTGAAGTGGCCCCAATGTGCCATGTGCCAGATACCCAGTAAGATCTCTTCTAAATCTTCCATTGGCATCAAACCATTTTTTATATAAGAGCTCAAAAGGTAAAATAAATCCGTCTAGCAGTTGGAACCCAGAACTGGCCTCAAGCTTGTAGACTCAACAAAATTTCCAAGTAACAGTTTAAATATTCTCTCCAGGGGAATGCAGATTCTTCTTAAAATATGGGAAAGAACTCCAGGGATGGTCCAGGTGACCAGGGAACTCTCAGCCCATTGATTTTTTGCTATAAACACAGTCCCTCAAAGTGAAAGACACATGCAATCTGCCTCCAAGGTCAAATCCTAGCTGCCCCTAAGGCCGATCATGGTTGTGGTCCATTTATCTGACTATGACTCGAGGCTAAAGAGGCTGCGGTTTATGTGCTGAGATTTGAACCTGCGGGTCCCAGGGGTCTCAGGTGTCTTGCAGGTGCTGCACTAATTAAGCCCTCCCACCGACTCTCTCTGCCTGGCTGGCTGTATGTCACTTTTGCTAGTGCCCTGCATGCCAGGCTTATACTGCCACTGAGACTGTGCACTCTGCTGAAAACTTTCATCTTCGTATCTCAGGCTGCTTTTCAAACAATAATTAATTAGGCCTCATAACCCCCTGATGAGATGATTATGTATAAACACAGTCTCGTGCACTGCCCAGGGAATTTTGTCATCAGGAGTTGTAAGTCCAATTCACACCTCCACACAGACCTCAGGCTACCTCTGCAAAGGCAAAGGAAAGAAGAGATGAAAAGGGGTGATACTGTGAAAAGGGGTGTTGTGTTTTTCACAACATGAAAAACTTCTATATTGAGCAGAAATTGAAATATTGTTGAGCCTGTAAAACTCCTAGGTAGCGTGATGGTCCCTCATGGAGCACTGGAGTTGAAGAATAGATGATCAGGTCTTCAGCCTGCCACTGAGGTGAGTTCACAGACGTGATGTCAGCAGTGTGACCTTGGCCAGCAGATTAAATCCCTGGGCCTTACTCCTTCATCTGGAAGGAGCGATAATGAGAGTTCTGATTTTACAGACTTCACAGAAAAGTTGTTCAGTCAAGTTAGGCTATAAATTACGAAGAGTCTGGGGGCTTGTGAAGTGTTATATAAGTATTAATATTTGCAGTCACTGTGTTCTGAGCGCGTGATGACCTGCAGGATAGAAAGATCAGTTTTGCTCTGTTTGTATGTGTGTGTGCTCAATCGCATCTGACTCTTTGCAACCCGAAGGACTGTAGCCCACTGTGCTTCTCTGTCCTTGGGATTCTCCAGGCCAGAATACCACTGGAGTGGGTTGCCATTCCCTACGCCTGGGGATCTTCCTGACCCAGGAATCAAACTTGCGTCTCTTGCATTGTCAGGCAAATTCTTTACCACTGAGCTGCCTGAGAAGACCTCTGTTTACCATGCACTTATTGAGCACCTAGAAATCTCTGCACTGTTTTTGGAGACGTACAGTACAAAGACGAAGACAATTATTTTCTGAGGATTGTCTGCTTAATGGTGTCTAAGCCAGGATGCTATGGAGACAGATGAAGGGATTTTAGTCAGCACTGGCTGCAGTGCTGTAATCATTCTCTGTTTTTTATTAGTAACTGGAGACTTTGGGAGGTGATTAGGTAATTTGTTGTTATTGTTCAGTCGCGAAGCTGTGTTCGACTCTGCAACCCCATGGACTGCAGCACATCAGGCTTCCCTGTCCTTCACCATCTCCCAGAGTTTGCTCAGACTGACATCCACTGAATCAGTGATGCCATCCAACCATCTCATCTTCTGTCATCCCCTTTTCCTCCTGCCTTCAGTCTTTCCCAGCATCAGGGTCTTTTCCAATGAGTTAGCTCTTCACATCAGATGGCCAAAAGTATTGGTGCTTCAGCTTCAGTATTAGTCATTCCAATGAATGTCCAGGGCTGATTTCCTTTAGGATGAACTGGTTTGATCTCCTTGCAGTCCAAGGGACTCTCAAGAGTCTTCTCCAACACCACAGTTCAAAAGCATCAATTCTTTAGCACTCAGTCTTGTTTATGGTCCAACTCTCACGTCCGTATGTGACTACTGGAAAAACTATAGCTTTGACTATAGGGATCTTTCTCAGCAAAGTGATGTGATTAACTCATGAATGGGATTAGTATTTTTATAAAAGAGACCCCACAGAGCACCCTTGCCCCTTCCGCCATGTGAGGAGAGAGCAAGAAGTCTGTGAGTGCCTTCACCCAGTTTCTGGAGATTATAAGCTATCCAGTCTGGTATTTGGTTGAAGCAGCCCAAATGGGCTAAGACAGTGATACAGCCAGCCTGCATGGCAAAGCTGCATGCTTTTCTCCAATACAGGATGAGAGCCCACTATCATATTTTTACAGAAAGAGGAGGCAGCAGATGTCCAAAATCTGTTATTTGTGGCCAGAATATGAGCAGCTTCTCTTGCTTAATAACATAATACTTATATTGCTTACTTTGAATCTTGTTCGTCAAATTTATATTTTAAATTCTATATATATAGAATTGTGCTGAAATTTATTTTTGCAGTAGCCATAAATCTGAGGACTTCATATTTTTGAAAGAGTTTGGTGATCAATTTGATATGTAAAATGACACTTCTTATTGCCTATTTTTTTTAAAAAAAGCAATAATTTCTCACAGAGTACTTTGTTGTGGAATTATTTTGAAGTCTTGACTCTTTTCTTCATTATTGACAAAGAGATAACTTACTAATTTAGTAACTATTTATTGAATGTTGCTAGTAGAGGTACAAAATGACACAAGCATTTGAAAAACTTGGGCAGTATCTTATAATGATAAAAATATACATGTACACCAAGACCCCAAATTCCCCCAACATAAATGAAAACTCCTCTTTAAACAAACAAAAATATGTGTTCACAAAAAAAAGGCATACAGGAATGTTCACGCAGCTTTGTTTAAAATAGCCAACAAGTGGAAAATATCCAACAACAGGTAACAAATATAGTCAATTCATAGTATATAATAATAATCAGCAATGCAATAAACTATCAGTGAATACAGGGAACTCATCAGTGAGATGGTTAACTTCATGGATCAAATTGATTGGGCCACGGAGTACCCAAATACCTGGTTAAACATGATATTAGGGTGTGTCTGTGATGGTGTTTCCAAATGAGATTCGTTTGATTGATGGACTGAGTGAAGCAGGTTGCCTTCTGCAATGTGGATGGGCCTCATCCAATCCTTGGAGGGCCTGAATAAAACAAAAAAGGTGGGAGGTGGTTGAATTCACTCTCTGCCTGACTACTTGAGCTGGGACAACAGTCTCCTGTTACTCAGGGCTCCTCATTCTCAGACCTTCAAATGCAGACTGAGCTCTGTACCATGGGCTCAATGGTCCCCAGTCCTCTGAACCACCTCAACAGTGCTCCTGGGTCTCCAGCTTGCACACACGAGATCATGGGACTTGTCAGCACTCCACGATTGTGTGGGCCAAACTCTTACAAAAAGTCTCTTTCCATAGACACAGAAGTGGTTCTCTTCTCTAATGAACTCTGAGGAAAGGAAACCAGACACAAGAGTGTATTCTGTGGGATTCCACTTTCCTGAAATGAGAATAGATAAATTAACCTATTGTAAGAGAAATCAAAATAGTGCTTGCCTAAAGTAGGGGGTGGAAATTGATTAGTAAGGTAACAGTGGAACTTTTGGGGTTGATGGAAATGTTTCATCATTTTATTGAGGTAGTAGTCATAAGTTTCTATTCATTAGTTAAAACTCATTAATGTGCAGACTTAAAATAAGCATATTGGTCTTACTGTTGTAAATGATGCCTCAGTAAAGTCAGTTTTATACATGTAAATAAAGATTTTATATACATTTTATCACATTAAAAGTTGTCCAAAATATTAATTTCTTCCCTCACAGTCTGGTTAACTTCTGTTCAGTTCAGTTGCTCAGTCATGTCCAACTCTTTGCAACACCATGGACTGCAGCACACCAGGCCTCCTTGTCCATCACCAACTCCCAGAGTTTACTCAAACTCATGTCCATTGAGTCAGTGATGCCATCCAACCATCTCATCCTCTGCTGTCCCCTTCTCCTCCCACCTTCAATCTTTCCCAGCATCAGGATCTTTTCAAATGAGTCAACTCTTTGCATCAGGTAGCCAAAGTATTGGAGTTTCAGCTTCAACATCAGTCTTTCCAATGAATATTCAGGACTGATTTCCTTTAGGATGGACTGGTTAGATCTCCTTGCAGTCCAAGGGACTCTCAAGAGTCTTCTCCAACACCACAGTTCAAAAGCATCAATTCTTCAGTGCTCAGCTTTCTTTATAGCCCAACGCTCACATCCATACATGACTACTGGAGAAACCATAGCTTTGACTAGATGGACCTTTGTTGACAAAGTAATGTCTCTGCTTTTTAACATGCCATCTAGGTTGGTCATAATTTTCCTGCCAAGAAGTAAGCGTCTTTTAATTTCATTGCTGAAATCACCAACTGCAGTGATTTTGGAGCACCAAAAAAATAAAGTCTGTCACTGTTTCCACCGTTTTCCCATCTATTTGCCATGAAGTCATGGGACCAGATGCCATGATCTTAATTTTCTGAATGTTGAGCTTTAAGCCAACTTTTTCACTCTCCTCTTTCACTTTCATCGAGAGGCTCTTTAGTTCTTCTTCACTTTCTGTCTTAAGGGTGGTGTCATCTGCTTATGTGGGGTTATTGATATTTCTCCCAGTAATCTTGATTCCAGCTTGTGCTTCATCTAGCTCAGCCTTTCTCATGACGTACTCTGCATATAAGTTAAATAAGCAGAGTGACACTATACAGCCTTGATGTACTCCTTTCCCTATTTGGAACCAGTCTGTCATTCCATGTCCAATTCTAACTGTTGCTTCCTGACCTGCATACAGATTTCTCAAGAGGCAGGTCAGGTGACCTGGTATTCCCATCTCTTTCAGAAACTTGCACAGTTTATTGTTATCCACACAGACAAAGGCTTTGGCATAGTCAATAAAGCAGAAATAGATGTTTTTCTGGAAGTCTCTTGCTTTTTTGATGATCCAGCGGATGTTGGCAATTTGATCTCTGGTTCCTCTGCCTTTTCTAAAACCAGCTTGAACATCTGGAATTTCACAGTTCACATATTGCTGAAGCCTGGCTTGAAGAATTTTGAGCATTACTTTACTAGTGTGTGAAATGAGTGCAATTGTGTGGTAGTTTGAGCATTCTTTGGCATTGACTTTCTTTGGGATTGGAATGAAAACTGATCTTTTCCAGTCCTGTGGCCACTGCTGAGTTTTCCAAATTTGCTTCCACGTAGAGTGCACCACTTTCACAGCATCATCTTTAGGATTTGAAATAGCTCAACTGGCATTCATCACCTTCACTAGCTTTGTTCGTAATGATCCTTCCTAAGGCCCACTTGACTTCACATTCCAGGATGTCTGGCTCTAGGTGAGTGATCACACCATCATGATTATCTGGGTTGTGAAGATCTTTTTTTGTACAGTTCTGTGTATTCTTGCCACCTCTTCTTAATATCTTCTGCTTCTGTTAGGTCCATACTATTTCTGTCCTTTATTGAGCCCATCTTTACATGAAATGTTCCCTTGGTACCTCTAGTTTTCTGGAAGAGATCACTAGTCTTTCCTATTCTATTGTTTTCCTCTATTTCTTTGCACTCATCACTGAGAAAGGCTTTCTTATCTCCCCTTGCTATTCTTTGGATCTCTGCATTCAAATTGGTATTTCTTTCCTTTTCTCCTTTGCTTTTTGCTTCTCTTCTTTTCACAGCTATTTTTGTAAGGCCTCCTCAGACAGCCATTTTGCTCTTTTGCATTTCTTTTTCTTGGGGATGCTCTTGATCCCTGTCTCCTGTACAATGTCCAAACCTCCGTCCTTAGGTCATCAGGTACTCTATCAGGTCTAGTCCCTTAAATCTATTTCTCACTTCCACTGTAGTAAAGTAGCATATGAGCACATTCAAAGCATACATCTAAAGGAAAAAAATAAGGTTAATCGGCTATACCTCAATACAAAACAAAAAGTTTAAAGTTTGGAAATAAATAATGTGCTTAACTCATGGGAAGATTAAAATGTCTGCTTCTTAAACTTTCTCTGCAGAATATCATGCTTCATCATCTCCTCTCCCATTTGGTATCTGAAGCACAAAAGTTTCCCTTCAATGTCTAGGATGTGTTGACCTCAACTCTGGATAACAAGTTAAATCTGCTGAATGCTTATCTGTGCCAGGCACTGTAATAGCTACTTTCTGGAAACTACCTGGTTTACTTCTTAGAGGACCTGAGAAAAGATGATAATTATTCCTTTTTGGTAAAGCGACTAGCGAAGGGCCTTGCGGGTGACAAACTTACGGCGCATCTGCCTGGGTTTCCATCCGATGGAGACGGTGACATGCATGTGAGTGAACCAGAGGGACATCACTCCTTGATGACACAGTGTCTGCCAAAACCTGGCTTAAGGGCACTGGTATTGGAGGTAGCTAAACTCGTATAACTTCTGCCTGTGAATGAAGTCATATCAGCCAAATAAAGGTCTACAGAGCATGATCTCAGGCCACTGGCAGAAACACTATTTCCGTGATTCTCTGCTGTTTTGTACCCTCTGATTTAAGGCCAATACTAGGAGTCTCCATTTCAACTGCATTTATGTTTTGGGGTGTTGTGTTTGCTTCTTGTTTCTGATACAGTGATAGAAGAATGAAAGTCAGCTACATAACCAGTGGAAACCTGTGCAAAATAGATAGCTGGGCCTTGGTCAGGGTGGAAAAGTCAATCTCTGCTTCCTAGAGGTCCATTAACCCAACCCATGGGCAGCACCTCAAGAGATTGCAACCTTTAATTACAACAGGAACATATTAAGTGCCTGGATCAGAAGTGGGCAAGAGGCTGCCACCAAGTTGCCCTCTGAATACATAATGGTGATAGCAAGCCAAGGCAAGACACCCAGTGCCCTGCCTCACCCCAGGAGGCCACCAGCACTGCCCCCCACCCTACTCTGCCTGGTGACCGCAGACTGGCCCCCGCTGTGGACAGAGGATGATGGGGCAGTTCAGTCTTTGCTCTGTCACTGAGATCTGCTCGCTCTCCTTGAGGGAGGGTGGCAGTGCCCACGAGGCGCGGGTGGAGAGGGAGAGTATGAGCAGGGCTCAGGGCACCGGGCTTGGAGCGTGGGGTCTGGGGACACATCTCAAGAAGGTGGAAGCCCGTGTGAGCAGCATCTCTATGCCCTCAGTGCCTGCTCCAGCATCCCATCTGACTTATCTCACAAAACACAGATTCCAACATAAAATACGAGCATTTCAGGACAGCAGCACCAGAGCTCCTAACCCACACAAGGGATCCTCCCCAGTGGGGGCCTGTGTGTGGTGTGACTGCACTCGGCCACACACCTGCAAAGCTGCCCCTGGCTGATAACTGCACGTGACGGTTCAGAGCACGGGTCTGGGGATGAAGCGGCCTAGATTCATATCCCATTCCACCATTCGGCAGCTATGTGACTTCTGCCCAGTTACTTAACCACACTGTGCCCTAGTTTTCTCATCTGTAAAAGTGATATTATGAAAATTCAACATATAAAATGAATTAAGCACTCAGGCTATAATACTGGCACATAGTAAAAATTATATCAGCATTACCTATTTGCTCATTATTTATAATTATTGCCCACAAAATGTCCCAAAGCCCTTGTATGCGTGTCTATAAGCAAAGCCTTCTGCACCACTAATTCACCAATGTGAGTTATAACATGTAATACCTCTCTATTCAGTCATCTCCTGCTGCATGTTTTTATTATTAAATAGAGGGTTCCAAAACAATATTAAAAAAACAATTTATAAAAAGCAAAAAAATTCTTTACATGAACACACATACATAATTATTCTTATTTTTTTGCACATAAGATGCAAGGACTTGCCAATATGCATGCATATTTTTACAAAGCTGCAATTTACTATATATATCATTTATGTATTTTTCACTTAACAGTAAATTGTAAGGATTTGTTTGTGATATTACATTATCATAATTATCATTGTAATGGTTGCATAATACCCTATTATGTTGATACATCATAATTCACCATAAATGATTCCCCTATTGATGGACATTTAAGTTGTTCCCTTTTTGGGGCAATTATGGCTAATGCTATGGTGATGAGCACTTAGCTTTATCCTTTGGTTGACTTATTTTCTTGAGATCCATTTCCAGAAGAGGGATTGCTGGGGCAAAGGGAATAAATATATTTATTTAGGTTTCCATCTACATATTGAGTCAGTGTTTTCCAAAAGGGTAGTCATCATAGTAGTAATAATAATAATAACAGCAGCAATAAGGAGCATTTCTCTGCACAGACTGTGCTAAGCTCTCAGCAGGTATTACATCATTCCATTCTTTCTAGGGCTCTAGGTATTGTAATTCCCCTTTTATATAGGAGGGGACTGAGCAAGGGGGAAGTTAAATAACTGGTCCCAGTTCATATATTTAATAACCAGAGAAGTTGGGAATACTGAAGCTGATACTGAAGTTGGTTAATTAAACCAGGTACTTAAACACTCCTGTTTATTTTTTGTTCTTGATGTGGCCAGAATCTTACACATTTTCAGACATTTTTCTCTTCAGAGTCCCCACAGAGATTCCGCCTAACACCCACACACAATGAATGCTCTTTGGAATGCTTTCTCATCCTATGTAACATCGGAAACAAGTGGCAATTGTTTGCCTTCATCTATCTGTCTGCTCTTGTTTTTCTTGCTCTTCCCCACCTCCCTGCCTCTCTCTCTTTCATGCCTTCTCTTCTTTCTCTTCTCTCCCTCCTTCTCGTGTATTTGGAAGATCTTTTATGTGTTAAGTTTTACTAGAAATTGATAAGGAATCTTTATCCTTTTTCCATCTCCTCTGTTGCCATCGCATTTTCTCCTTGCAGGTCTTTAAGCAATTGTGCCAAATGTTAACAAAAAATTTCATCTACTTTGCGTTGCTATCTTGCAACTTATTTTGAGTGCCGTTAAAATTTAATTGGTGACTTCATATTTTTCTTTAAATATTCTAAGCTATTTAAGAAGTTTACAGAAGTCTGAACTGCAATTTAAAATTTTTTTTAAAAATTTAAAAGAACATGTTCACAGTTTATGTCACATACATTTCTATAATATGCAAGATTATCAGTCTAGGTATGTGCAGACTCTATTCACACACCTTCCAAGATAATCATTTGGGATAAAGCAAAGTGTATATGTTTCACAAAGCCCATAGAGTAGCCAAAGCATTTTTAGTGTCAAGTTGATATACTCTCATTATTTTGTATATAATTTGTGTTTGGGGAAAGAAATATTCAGATGGTTGTAAGCAAACATTTACTGAACCTCTAAACCCTGGTGGCTCAGATGGTAAAGAATCTGCCTGCAATGCAGGAGACCTGGGTTCAATCCCTAGGTCAGAAAGATCTGATGGAGAAGGGAATAGCAATCCACTCCAGTGCTCTTGCCTGGAGAATTCCATGGACAGCGGAGCCTGGCAGGCTACAGTCCATCGGGTCGCAAAGAGTTGGATACAACTGAGCAACTAATACACATGAGAAAAAATAGATGGGGAATTAAATTAGGAGTTTTAAAAAAAGCATAACAAAAGGAAGAAAACACAGGGAAATTAAACAGGTTGCAATTAGTCCCCAAGTGGAAGAATCATCTCGTAACCATCACATTCTATTGCAGGTGTTGTGAGAGCACCAGAGTCTCCAGACGTGTAGCACATAATTCAGTGGTGAACTTTAGAACCAAGCTCGGCTGAGAGTAACTTTCTAGATTGCCGTGCCCACCTCTTGGGACTTACATGTCCCTCTATCTCTCTCATTCCTTCTCCTTCTCACCTCTTTCTCCCTTAAGCCCCTTTCAATCTACAGCAAAATGAAGCTTTCAAATACATTATTCAGTCCTGAAGGAAATGTCAGCTCTTTCTTTCCTCTCTCCATTTATTGTTTTCTCTGGTTTTCCTCCTGGCCGCTGCTGCAGACCCAAATCTCGGTGGTTCTGGCCTGTGATATTTTGAAATAGAAAAGTTGCAGGGAAATATTTCCCTGTGCACCTGGGAGTTGAGTGGATGAAAGTAAAAAAAAAAAAAAAAAAAAAATCAGAAGTCACTAATAGCACCCTTTTCCTGTGGTTGTCAATGGGGTGCTAGGGAGACAGGGTATGAATAAGAAATAGATAAACCCAGTCTAGGTATGTCTAGCCAAGTCATCCTCAGGCTTCAGGGGATCCTGAGGCCAAATAGCTTTTTCCAAAAAGAAAAGAAATACTATACCGAGAATAACCAAAATCCAAAGACATTTATGTATGTGCTTAGTCACTTAGTCCTACTCTTGGCAACCTCATGGACTGGAGCCTGCCGAGCTCCTCTGTCCACGGGATTTTCCAGGCAAGAAGACTGGGTCAGGTTGCCATTTCCTACTCCAGGGGAATCTTCCTGACCCAGGAGTCAAACCTGTGTCATTTATTTGTTTATAGAGCAATAATTCCAGATGTTCACACTGGGTTTAGAAAAGGCAGAAGAACCAGAGATCAAACTGTCAACATCCGCTGGATCATCAAAAAAGCAAGAGAGTTCCAGAAAAACATCTACTTCTGCTTTATTGGCTATGCCAAAGCCTTTGACTGTGTGGATCACAATAAACTGTGGAAAATTCTGAAAGATAAGGGAATACCAGACCACTTGACCTGCCTCCTGAGAAATCTGTTTGCAGCTCAGGAAGCAACAGTTAGAACTGGACATGGAACAACAGACTGGTTCCAAATAGGAAAAGGAGTACATCAAGGCTGTATATTGTCACCCTGCTTATTTAACTTATATGCAGAGTACATCATGAGAAACGCTGGGCTGGAAGAAGCACAAGCTGGAATCAAGATTGCTGGGAGAAATATCAGTAACCTCAGATATGCAGATGACACCACCCTTATGGCAGAAAGAGAAGAAGAACTAAAGAGCTTCTTGATGAAAGTGAAAGAGGAGAGTGAAAAAGTTGGCTTAAAGCTCAACATTCAGAAAACTAAGATCATGGCATCTGGTCCCATGACTTCATGGCAAATGGATGGGAAACAATGGAAACAGTGAAAGACTTTATTTTGGGGGGCTCCATCACTGCAGATGGTGACTGCAGCCATGAAATTAAAAGACGCTTGCTCCTTGAAAGAAAAGCTATGACCAACCTAGACAGCATATTAAAAAGCAGAGACATTACTTTGCCAAGAAATTTCCATCCAGTCAAAGCTATGGTTTCTTCAGTAGTCATTATGGATGTGATAGTTGGACTATAAAGAGAGCTGAGCACCAGTAATTGATGCTTCTGAACTGTGGTGTTGGAGAAGACTCTTGAGACTCCCTTGGACTGCAAGGAGATCCAACCAGTTCATCCTAAAGGAAATCAGTCCTGAATATTCATTGGAAGGACTGATGCTGAAGCTGAAACTCCAATACTTTGGCCACCTGATGCGAAGAACCAACTCATTTGAAAAGACCCTGATGCTGGGGAATATCAAAGGCGGGAGGAGAAGGGGACAACAGAGGATGAGATGGTTGGATGACATCACCGACACGATGGGCATGAGTTTGAGCAGGCTCTGGCAGTTGGTGGTGGACAGGGAGTCCTGGTGTGCTGCAGTCCATGCGGTTGCAAATAATCAGACACAACTGAGCGACTGAACTGAGAGCTATAATAGTGTAAACTGCAATGGCTTCCTCAAACTTTGGGAAACAACTTCAAATTTGTTTGTTTCTGCTGTGTTTGGTGTCTCAATACCTCCATAGTATCTACATTAATTCTACATCTCATTCCTCCATCACAGCCTGAGGTCTCCACAGTCAGAACTGTGCTAGGTTCGTATTCAAGCACACAGGAGGTCTCAATGAACATTTCCTGAATGAACTTCCATGGAAGACTTAATCATGGAGAGAAAGTCCAAGCAAAGCGATGAATGGGAATCTTTCCCTCATGTTTTCAAACACCACGCATCCTAGGAGGCCTTCTTATAATAAACAGACAGCTTACATGATACAATTGAGGAGTCTTTCAAATGTCAAAGCTCTGACAGCTACTGCAGTATTGCTTACAAAAGAAAACCAATAACAGAATACCTTCTCAGTCACTATCAGTGAAGAATTGAGCGGGTTTGTCCATTTAAGTGGACTGTGTTCAAAATATGAGCTCATGTCTGCAGACATCAGTAGAGTCCCACATGCTCTATCAAGGGGAATAAAGAATCCTGCATATACAATACATGGAATTAACTAGTTGTTCATATGCATTTGTGTTTCTGGAAGGATCTACCAGAGTAGCTGACATGGAGGGGTTGTCTTTTTGAGTCGGGCATTGGGCTAATGTATATCATCTCACTTAATCCTTAAAAGCAATTCAGAGAGATAAGTAGTTATACTGAGTCCCAGTTCTTCACTTGAAGAAATGAAGACCCAGAGAAGTTGAGTCACTTGCTCAGAGTCACACAGGTTGGAAGTGGTAGAGTTGGGACATGAACCCAAATAGAAGGAAGTCAGAGCAGAGCTGCTAAGTGTCAAATACCACGTCCCAACCACACCTGAAGCAGTGGTTCCCATGGGGTGAGATCACTTGAAGAGCTTTTACTTTCCATTGTGTAGACTTCCATTTTCTTTAGTTTTAGCAAGCATTGTCTCATCATAAAAAGAAAACGAATTTTGAAAAATTAAAAAGCAGATTCAAAACATCCTCTGTGTGTGTGTGAGTGTGTGAGTGTGTGTGTGTGTTAGTCACTCAGTCGTGTCCAACTCTGCGACCCCATGGACTGTAGCTCTCCAGGCTCTGCTGTCCATGGGATTCTCCAGACAAGAATGCTGGAGTGGGTTGCCATTGCCTTCTCCAGCAAAACATCCTAGGGGTTATTATAAGCCATGATAAGCTAAGGCAGTGTGAAAAAAAGCGAAACACTTAAAATATCAATGGCCAGATAAGGGAGAAAAAGAAGGGGAGGGCTAAGATGAAGGAGGAGGAGGGGATGGTGCCAGAATAAACAGAAGCAGCAGGAGGAGGAGGTGGGGAGGAGAAAGAGAAGATGGAACACCTCCGCTTTCTCTATGGCTATAGGGCTCCAGGGAAGCTTAAGGTCCCCAAATAACAAGAGCAGCAACATGGACAGCACTGGTTTGCACAACCAAACCACACCTAGCATTTTCATAGCATTTATTTTTAACCCCACCAAATCTCTTCTCCTTCCTTCCCTCTCCCCATGTGCCATTTGCCACCCTATGCGGCATGCCCCTGTATGTGGCCTGTTCTGTGATGCTAAGTTAAAATCAAGGCATAAATTAGACTTTTTTATGCAGACTCATTTGTGCAGTTCTCCTACACAAGACAATCATACAATAACTGGTTTCTATTATTTTTAATTGAATTAGGCAACCTCCTGTGTAACGCAGGCAGAGATAAGGGAAGCCAGTGTCCCCGTGACCTCAAAGGAGCCCTTCAGTACATAAGTCGGTTGACCTGGTGATTACACTAGCACCCCACAGCTCTGGGGCACCCCAGGAAAGGCTTAAGTTCAAGTATAGAGTGGGACTCTATCCTGGCTGCTGAGACAGGTCTAGCACCTTGGGTGACATGGATCAGTGAAGCCAGTTTAGTTACCCTCCCAGAGGCACATGACTTAACTTCTCTGAGCTTTCATGAATAAAATGGGTCTAATTGCCCTCCTTTCCAGGGCTGTCATGAATATTAAATTGGATAATATGTATAATGCTACTTTCAAATGATAAGTACCACATGTTTTTGACGTTCCCTTTCTCCCGTTTCTTTCTCTCATTCCCACAGCCTTGCCGGTGCTGTGTTTCCCTCACTGACAACTTTCCACTTTCCTTTAAGAAAAAGCACCAGCCCTCTCCTTTAATATCTGAGTTGGAGCTCAGATTTGTAAAGCTTCCTTTTGTCTAACGCCGAGCAACACTGACCTAGATTCCATGGTGTGGTCTCCCCAAGGTTCAGTTTCCCCACATGCAAAGTGCGTTGATTGGAGAGGAGAACTTGAGCCTTGCTCTAATACTGTCTCCTTAATTCTACGTATTTTCGTTTCACTCGCTCTTCCCTCCTCCCGTCTTTGGGCCTTTCTCCCCTTTTCTGCGTCACCCTCTGCCAGTGAATAGAACTCAAACCATAAATCAGATTCAGGTGTTTACTTGCATTGCTCACAAATAGAGGACTTAATTGTGCAAGAATAGCTTCCCACTTTTCCTGATTGAATTAGTTCTGTGTCTTTCTCTTCCCTCTCTCTGGCTTTTCCTCTATTTTTAGATAGACAGTCTGAAAAGTCTTAATATATCAATGACATTTATAACACATGTTAATATCTAAAGCGTCAGTGCTCTATTTGTAGAAATGACTGCTGATGTGATGAGAGGCTTTTATTATATCATGACTTCTATTATAAATAGGATAAAGCTATGCACTCTTTTTTTTATTTTTCAAAAATTAGGTAAAAATAATAAACTGTCCCCTGCCCCTTTACCATCCACTTTAAGTCCTAGGTTTTACTTTTTTGGGTGTACTTTTTATAAATTGCTCTTTACAACTTCAGGGTGAATATCTGTCTCCTAGAAAAGATGACAGAGAGTTCTGGGAGAATGCATTAGGGAGGTAAGTGCAGACACCTGGGGATCCATTTTGTAATCTTCATAGCTTCTCAAGCCCCCTAATGGGGCCCAGCATCTCAGAACTCTGGGGGTGGCCAATGCTCTGCTCTTTATATAAAATATAGAACCCCCATCTCTGCACCACCCCATTTTGCCCGTCATTAAAAAGCATTTTACAATTACATGAGTTGGGAGTTAAAAGCATTTGTTTTGGGAGCACAGACCAGCGCTGGAGTTGCCGCTCTGTTTCCTAGCAGCGTGTCATTCGGGTAAGCCGCTCCGCCCCTCTGAGCTTCATTTCCACCTATAAAAAGTAGAAAATCAATGCTGCTGCTTCAAAGAGATAGTCTGAGGATGCAGTGAGATGGCATATGAAATACACTGACCACCTCTTAAAGATTCAGGAGCAGCAGCAGATGTTAGTTTCGGTTGTATTTATTTGTATTACTCCTGCTACTACGTTCACGACTGTATGAAAGATTTCTTTCTTACTCTGCACCTCCACACAGACCATCTGCTTATCTGACCTTCCACCAAAATTTAGCTAAACGCCACTCACCACTTTCTGAATGCCCAGCTTTATCAGGTCCCCTCCCGAACCAGACCCAGACATGCACACATACAACCTATACTCTAGCCATGCAGAGTTTTTTAAATTATTATTTATTTATTTGCATATCTGGCCGTGCTGAGCACAGCACGTGCGGTCTTTCGTTGTGGCATGCAGGCTCCAGAGCATGCAGGCTCAGTAGTTGCAGCATAGGGACTGGGTTGTTCTGCCTCGTGTGGGATCTTAGCTCCCTGACCAGGGACTGAACCCACAACCCCTGCACTGGAAGGCAGATTCTTAGGTCACCAGGGATGTCCCTAACCATACAGGATTTTACCTTAATTTTCTAGTATTCCAGGATTTTACAAGCCTTCATGGCCTTGCTCTGTCCTCTGCCTACCTGTCTTCCTTTCCCCCTCAGCTCACTCTCCAGACTCAGCTTAGATTTCATCTCCTAGAAAGTCCTTGCTCATCTGATTTGAGGTTAACCTATCTCTATGATTCCTGCACAGTGCTGGAGAGACTGTGAGGAGATACCCCATGTCCAAGGGCAGAGAAACCCCAGCAAGATGGTAGGAGGGGTGAAATTGCATTTAGAATCAAACCCCATACCCGCCGGAGATGCTCAGAGGGCTCAAACAAACTTTGTGGGCACCAGGACCCAGAACCCCACAGAGACAGAGACAGATCTGTGTCTGAGCATCTCCTGTGGAGGCCCGGGTCAGCAGGGGACTGCTGCAGGGCAGGGGCTCTGGGTGCAACTGACTTGGGGGTGGCATAAGCCTTCTTGGAGGAGGTCGCCATTAACCCCACCATAGAGCCACCAGAACTTATACAGAACTGGGAAATAGACTCCTGGAGGGCACAGACAGAATTCTGTGCACACCAGGACCCAGGAGAAAGGAGCAATGACCCCAGAAGAGACTGACCCAGACCTGCCCGTGAGTGCCCAGGAGTCTCCAGTGGAGGCGTGGGTCGGCGGCGGCCTGCTGCAGGGCTGGGGGCACTGACTGCAACAGTGCATGCCTGGGGCCTTTCGAAGGAGGTCGGCATTATCTTCTTTGCATCCACAATAGACTGGCCCCAGGGAAATATCACACGCTAGTAAAGTGATGCTCAAAATTCTCCAAGCCAGGTTTCAGCAATACATGAACCGTGAAAGTCCAGATGTTCAAGCTGGATTTAGAAAAGGCAGAGGAACCGGAGATCAAATTGCCAACATCCTCGGGATCATTGAAAAAGCAAGAGAGTTCCTGAAAAACATCTACTTCTGCTTTATTGACTATGCCAAAACCTTTGACTGTGTGGATCACAAAAAACTGGAAATTTCTGAAAGAGATGGGAACACCAGACCCCCTGACTGGTCTCTTGAGAAATATGTATGCAGGTCAGGAAGTAACAGTTAGAACTGGACATGGAAAAACAGTCACTGGTTCCAAATAGGAAAAAGAGTATGTCAAGACTGTATATTGTCACCCTGCTTATTTAGCTTATATGCAGAGTACATTACAAGAAACGCTGGGCTTGAGGAAGCACAAGCTGGAATCAAGATTGCTGGGAGAAATATCAGTAACCTCAGATATGCAGATGACACCACTCTTATGGCAGAAAGTGAAGAAGAACTAAAAAGCCTCTTGATGAAAGTGAAAGAGGAGAGTGAAAACGTTGGCTTAAAGCTCAACATTCTGAAAACTAAGATCATGGCATCTGGTCCCATCACTTCATGGAAAATAGATGGGGAAACAGGGGAAACAGTGGCTGACTTTATTTTTCTGGGCTCCAAAATCACTGTAGATGGTGGTTGTAGCCATGAAATTAAAAGATACTTACTCCTTGAAAGAAAAACTATGACCAACTTAGATGGCATATTAAAAAGTAGAGACATTACTTTGTCAACAAAGGTCTGTCTAGTCAAGACTATGGTTTTTCCAGTGGTCATGTATGGATGTGAGAGTTGGACTATAAAGAAAGCTGAGTGTTGAAGAATTGATGCTTTTGAACTGTGGTGTTGGAGAAGACTCTTGAGAGTCCCTTGGACTGCAAGATCAAACCAGTCCATCCTAAAGGAGATCAGTCCTGGGTGTTCATTGGAAAGACTGATGTTGAAGCTGGAACTCCAATACTTCGGCTGCCTGATGCAAAGACCTTACTCATTTGAAAAGATCCTGATGCTGGGAAAGATTGAGGGCAGGAGGAGAAGGGGACGACAGAGGATGAGATGGTGAGATACCACTACCGACTCAATGGACATGGGTTTGGGTATCCTCTGGGAGTTGGTGATGGACAAGGAGGTCTGGCATGCTGTGGTTCATGGAGTCGCAAACAGCCGGACACCACTGAACTGAACTGGAAATAAGAATCAGGGAACACAGCCTCACCCATCAACAGAAAATTGAATTAAGGATTTACTGAGCATGGCCCCACTAATCAGAACAAGACCCACTTTCCCCTCAATCAGTCTCTCTCATCAGGAATCCTCCATAAACCTCTTACCCTTCTCTATCAGAGGGCAGACAGACAGAAACCACAAGCACAGAAAATTAAACAATCTGATAATATGGACCACAGCCTGGTCTAACTCAATGAAACTATGAGCCATGCCATGTAGGGCCACCCAAGATGGACGGGTCATGGAGGAGAGTTCTGACAAAATGTGGTCCACTGGAGAAGGGAATAGCAAACCATTTCAGTATTTTTGCCTTGAGAACTCCATGAACAGTATGAAAAAGCAAAAAGATAGGACACTGAAAGATGAACTCCCCAGGTCAGTAGGTGCCCAATATGCTATTGGAGAAGAGTGGAGAAATGACTCCAGAAAGAATGAAGAGACAGAGCCAAAGCAAAAACAACACCCAGCTGTGGATGTGACTGGTGGTGGAAGCAAGATCCAAAGCTGTAAAGAGCAATAGTGCATAGGGACCTGGAGTGTTAGGTCCGTGAATCAAGGCAAATTGGAAGTGGTCAAACAGGAGATGGCAAGAGTGAAGATCAACATTTTAGGAATCAGTGAACTATAATGGACTGGAATGGGTGAATTTAACTCAGATGATCATTATATCTACTGCTGTGGGCAAGAATCCCTCAGAAGAAAAGGAGTAGCCTTCATAGTCAACAAAAGAGTTTGAAATGCAGTACTTGAATGTAGTCTCAAAGACAACAGAATGATCTCTGTTCATTTCCAAGGCAAACTATTCAATATCACAGTAATCCAAGCCTATCCCCAAACAGTAGTGCTGAAGAAGATGAAGTTGAACAGTTCTATGAAGACCTACAAGATCTTCTGGAACCAACATCCAAAAAAGATGTCATTTTCATCTGGAATGCAAAAGTAGAAAGTCAAGAAATACCTGGAGTAACAGGCAAATTTGGCCTTGGAGTACTGAATGAAGCAGGGCAAAGCTAATAGAGTTTTGCCAAAAGAATGCACTGGTCATAGCAAACACCCTCTTCCAACAACACAAGAGAAGACTCTACACATGGACATCACCAGGTGGTCAATATCAAAATTAGATTGATTATATTCATTGCAGCCAAAGATCGAGAAGCTCTATACAGTCAGCAAAAACAAGACCAGTAACTAACTGTGGCTCAGATCATGAACTACTTATTGCCAAATTCAGACTTAAATTGAAGAAAATAGGGAGAGCCACTAGACGATTCAAGTATGACCTAAATCAAATGCCTTATCATTATACAGTGCAAGTGAAAAATAGATTCAAGGCATTAGATATGATGGAGTCCCTGAAGAACTATGGATGGAGGTTTGGCACATTGTACAGGAGTCTGGAATCAAGAACTTCCCCAAGAAAAAGACATGCAAAAAGGCAAAATGGTTGTCCGAGGATGCCTTACAAATACCTGAGAAAAGAAGACATGCCAAAGGCAAAGAGAAATGGAAAGATATACCCATTTGAATGTAGAGTTCCAAAGAATAACAAGGACAGATAAGAAACCGTTCTTCCATGATCAACACAAAGAAATAGAGGGAAACAATAGAATGGGAAAGACTAGAGATCTCTTCAACAAATTTAGAGATACCAATGAAACATTTCATGCAAAGATGAGCACAATAAAGGACAGAAATGGTATGGACTTGAAAGAAGCAGAAAATATTAAGAAGAGGTGGTAAGAATACACAGAAGAACTGTACAAAAAAAGATCTTCATGACCCACGTAACCACGAGGGGCTGATCACTCACCTAGAGCCAGACATCCTGGAATGCAAAGTTGAGTGGGCCTTAGGAAGCATCACTACAAACAAAGCTAGGGGAGGTGATGGAATTCCAGTTGAGCTACTTCAAACCCTAAAAGATACAGCTGTGAAAGTGCTGCACTCTATATGCCAGCAAATTTGGAAAACTCAGCAGTGGCCACAGGACTGGAAAAGGTCAGTTTTCATTCCAATCCCAAAGAAAGGCAATGCCAAAGAATGCTCAAACTACTGCACAATTGCACTCATCTCACACGCTAGTAAAGTAATGCTCAAAATTCTCCAAGCCAGGCTTGGTTCACAATACGTGAACCATGAACTTCCAGATGTTTAAGCTGGATTTAGAAAAGGCAGAGAAACAAGAGATCAAATTGTCAACATCCATTGGATCATCGAAAAAGCAAGAGAGCTCCTGAAAAACATCTACTTCTGCTTTATTGACTATGCCAAAACCTTTGACTGTGTGCATCACAACAAACTATGGAAAACTCTTACAGAGATGAGAATACCAGACCACCTAACCTGCCTCCTGAGAAATCTGTATGCAGGTCAAGAAGCAACAGTTAGAACTGGATATGGAGCAACAGGCTGGTTCCAAATCGGGAAAGGAGTACATCAAGGCTGTATATTGTCACCCTACTTATTTAACTTATATGCAGAGTACCTCATGAGAAACGCTGGGCTGGAATCAAGATTGCCGGGAGAAATATCAATAACCTCAGATATGCAGATGACACCACCCTTATGGCAGAAAGTGAAGAACTAAAGAGCCTCTTGATGGAAGGGAAAGAGGAGAGTTGGTGTAAAATGTTGGTGTAAAACTCAACATTCAGAAAACTAAGATCCTGGCATATGGTCCTATTCCTTCATGGCAAATACATGTGGAAACAGTGCGAATGGTGACAGACTGTATTTTTTTGGGCTCCAATATCACTGCAGGTGGCGACTGCAGCCATGAAATTAAAAGATGCTTGCCACCTGGAAGAAACGTTATGACCAACCTAGACAGCATATTAAAAGGCAGAGACATTACCTTGCCAACAGAGATCCGTCTAGTCAAAGCTATAGGTTTTCCAGTAGTCATGGATGGATGTGAGAGTTGGACTATAGTGAAAACTGAGCACCAAAGATTTGATGCTTTTGAACTGTGGTGTTGGAGAAGACTCTTGAGGGTCCCTTGGACTGCAGGGAGATCCAACCTGTACATCCTAAAGAAATCAGTCCTGAATATTCATTGAAAGGACTGATGCTGAAGCTGAAACTCCAATACTTTGACCACCTGATGCACTGAACCGACTCCTTGGAAAAGATCCTGATGCTGGGAAAGATTGAAGGTGGGAGGAGAAGGGGATGACAGAGGATGAGATGGTTGGATGGCATAAGCAACTCAATGGACATAAATTTGAGTAAACTCCGGGAGTTGGTGATGGACAGGGAGGCCTGGTATACTGCGGTCCTTGGTGTCACAAAGAGTTGGACATGACTGAGCGACTGAACTGAACTGAATGATCCCATTAAACTCCTGTCTCAGCTCTGGCCTGGCTTTTGCCAGCATGATCAGTTTAGTTAACTGAGTTCACTTCTCAGACTGTGACTTCATGGTGGGTAGATATTCTGACTCACATGCCTTTGTATCCCCAAGTCCTAGCACATATCACAATGACTATGCAATTATCAGCTAACTTCTGTCCCTTTCTGATCCCTCCTGGGGTAGATTGTCAATCGTTCCAGTTTCTGGAGATCAACTTGGATTTTCTGGCCTCCATTATCTCTCAATTCAGTTCAGTACAGTCACTCAGTTGTGTCTGACTCTGCAAGCCCATTGACTGCAGCAAACCAGGCTTCCATGTCCATCACCAACTCCCAGAGTTTATTCAAACTCATGTCTGTTGAATCACTGATGCCATCCAACCCATCTCATCCTTGGTTGTCCTCTCTCCTCCAGCCCTCAATGTTTCCCAGCATCAGGGTCTTTTCAAAAGAGTCAGTTCTTTGCATCAGGTGGCCAAAGTATTGGAGTTTCAGCTTCAGCATCAGTCCTTTCAATGAATATTCAGGACTGATTTCTTTAGGATGTACAGGTTGGATCTCCCTGCAGTCCAAGGGACCCTCAAGAGTCTTCTCCAACACCACAGTTCAAAAGCATCAAATCTTTGGTGCTCAGTTTTCACTATAGTCCAACTCTCACATCCATCCATGACTACTGGAAAACCTATAGCTTTGACTAGACGGATCTCTGTTGGCAAGGTAATGTCTCTGCCTTTTAATATGCTGTCTAGGTTGGTCATAACGTTTCTTCCAGGTGGCAAGCATCTTTTAATTTCATGGCTGCAGTCGCCACCTGCAGTGATATTGGAGCCCAAAAAAATACAGTCTGTCACCATTCGCACTGTTTCCACATGTATTTGCCATGAAGGAATAGGACCATATGCCAGGATCTTAGTTTTCTGAATGTTGAGTTTTACACCAACATTTTACACCAACTCTCCTCTTTCCCTTCCATCAAGAGGCTCTTTAGTTCTTCACTTTCTGCCATAAGGGTGGTGTCATCTGCATATCTGAGGTTATTGATATTTCTCCCGGCAATCTTGATTCCAGCCCAGCGTTTCTCATGAGGTACTCTGCATATAAGTTAAATAAGTAGGGTGACAATATACAGCCTTGATGTACTCCTTTCCCGATTTGGAACCAGCCTGTTGCTCCATATCCAGTTCTAACTGTTGCTTCTTGACCTGCATACAGATTTCTCAGGAGGCAGGTTAGGTGGTCTGGTATTCTCATCTCTGTAAGAGTTTTCCATAGTTTGTTGTGATGCACACAGTCAAAGGTTTTGGCATAGTCAATAAAGCAGAAGTAGATGTTTTTCAGGAGCTCTCTTGCTTTTTCGATGATCCAATGGATGTTGACAATTTGATCTCTTGTTTCTCTGCCTTTTCTAAATCCAGCTTAAACATCTGGAAGTTCATGGTTCACGTATTGTGAACCAAGCCTGGCTTGGAGAATTTTGAGCATTACTTTACTAGCGTGTGAGATGAGTGCAATTGTGCAGTAGTTTGAGCATTCTTTGGCATTGCCTTTCTTTGGGATTGGAATGAAAACTGACCTTTTCCAGTCCTGTGGCCACTGCTGAGTTTTCCAAATTTGCTGGCATATAGAGTGCAGCACTTTCACAGCTGTATCTTTTAGGGTTTGAAGTAGCTCAACTGGAATTCCATCACCTCCCCTAGCTTTGTTTGTAGTGATGCTTCCTAAGGCCCACTCAACTTTGCATTCCAGGATGTCTGGCTCTAGGTGAGTGATCACCCCCTCGTGGTTACGTGGGTCATGAAGATCTTTTTTGTACAGTTCTTCTGTGTATTCTTACCACCTCTTCTTAATATTTTCTGCTTCTTTCAAGTCCATACCTTTTCTGTCCTTTATTGTGCTCATCTTTGCATGAAATATTCCCTTGGTAACTCTAATTTTCTTGAAGAGATCTCTAGTCTTGGCCAATCTATTGTTTCCCTCTATTTCTTTGTGTTGATCATGGAAGAAGTGTTTCTTATCTGTCCTTGTTTTTCTTTGGAAGTCTGCATTCAAGCTTTCCTGGTAGCTCAGACACTAAATCGTCTTGGGTATATCTTTCCTTCTCTCCTTTGTCTTTGGCATGTCTTCTTTTCTCAGCTATTTGTAAGGAATCCTCAGACAATCATTTTGCCTTTGTATTTCTTTTTCTTAGGGAAGGTCTTGATCCCTGCCTCCTGTACAATGTCATGAACCTCCATCCATAGTTCTTCAGGTACTTTGTCTATCATATCTAATTCCTTGAATCTATTTGTCACTTCCAATATATAATCATAAGGGGTTTGATTTAGGTCATCCCTGAATGGTTTAGTGTGTTTCCCTATTCAGTTTAGGTCTGAATTTGGCAATAAGAAATTCATGATCTGAACCACAGTCAGCTCCCATTCTTGTTTTTGCTGACTATATAGAGTTTCTCCATCTTTGGCTGCAATGAATATAATCAATCTAATTTTGACATTAACCATCTGGTGATGTCCATGTGTAGAGTCTTTTCTTGTGTTGTTGGAAAAGGGTGTTTGCTATGACCAGTGTGTTCTCTTGGCAAAACTCTATTAGCTTTTGCCCTGCTTCATTCAGTACTCCAAGACCAAATTTGTCTGTTACTCCAGGTATTTCTTGACTTTCTACTTTTGCATTCCAGTCCCCTATATTGAAAATGACATCTTTTTTGGATGTTGGTTCCAGAAGGTCTTGTAGGTCTTCATAGAACAGTTCAATTTCACCTATTTCAGCATTACTGCTTGGGGCATAGACTTGGATTACTGTGATATTAAATGGTTTGCCTTGGAAATGAACAGAGATTATTCTTGGAAATGAACAGAGATTATTCTGTCATCTTTGAGATTGCATCCAAGTACTGTATTTTGGACTATTTTTTAACTATGATAGTTACTCCATTTCTCCTAAGGGATTCTTGCCCATAGCAGTAGATATAATGATCATCTGAGTTAAATTCACCCATTCCAGTCCATTATAGTTCACTGATTCCTAAAATGTTGATCTTCACTCTTGCCATCTCCTGTTTGACCACTTCCAATTTGCCTTGATTCACAGACCTAACATTCCAGGTCCCTATGCACTATTGCTCTTTACAGCATTGGACTTTGCTTCTATCACCAGTCACATCCACAGCTGGGTGTTGTTTTTGCTTTGGCTCTGTCTCTTCATTCTTTCTGGAGTCATTTCTCCACTCTTCTCCAGTAGCATATTGGGCACCTACTGACCTGGGGAGTTCATCTTTCAGTGTCCTATCTTTTTGCTTTTTCATACTGTTCATGGAGTTCTCAAGGCAAAAATACTGAAATGGTTTGCTATTCCCTTCTCCAGTGGACCACATTTTGTCAGAACTCTCCTCCATGACCCGTCCATCTTGGGTGGCCCTACATGGCATGGCCATGAAACTAAACCATGAAACTCATAGTTTCATTGAGTTAGACCAGGCTGTGGTCCATATGATCAGTTTGGTTAGTTCTCTCTGACTGTGGTTTTCACTCATATCTTTCCATTATCTCTAGCACATCTTTATTTATTCAGTAAACATTCTCAAGTGTTTACATCTACTTGGACCTAACATAGATGATGAGATTTGGTGATACATAATTTAGAAGACAGAATACTTCAGCCCTTTTCTCCATGCCAGTCCTGTAGTGTAACTTTCCAGCTCTCATCCCCTTCCAGGCATTGGGAAAGGATAAAGGACAGGTTATATTCAACCATTTTCTTTATGTGGCATACATTGTTTCTGCTCACATACTAATGACTAGAATTTAATCCCCTGGTCATAACAGACTGTAAGGTGAGGTATGTTATCCGTGCAAAATATAGAATTTTTCTAATTAAACAGGGGATACCATATCGGTGAACAATGAGTAACCTCGGCTTTAGTAACGCTACCTGAGAGCCAGCATTGTAAAAGACAGACTTGGCCCCTGCCCTCCTGAATTCTTATGGTCTAGTTGGCAGGTGGACCATGGTCAATCAGTATTGCTATGTGCAGGGGTCAAAGAAGAAGCAAGGTCAAGAACAAGTTGTGAATAGGTGAGGTGAGCCAAGTGAAAACTGTGGGGAAGGGGAGTAAAAAATTCTAATGAATGGAGCTGCACAAGTACCTGGAAAGAAGAAATAGTGCAGTGAGCCTCAGGAACCTGAAGATGCTCAGCATGAAGGAGTGAGGATGGAAGGGAATGCGTGGCTGGAAGAGCAGTCAGCAGGAAACAGGGGCTTGAGCCAAATCAAAATGTTTGTTTTAACCCGTTTCAAACAATGTTTTAAACAAGGAAACAAGAGAAATCACAGGGACCCACACACAATTGAGAAAAGAAGACTTGGATGATCCATCAATTTGCTTTCGTCAAGGAGCATGTTGTAGAAATGTATAGTTTGCCTGATGGAGGGGGTTGGAGAAAGAAGAGAACTGGAATAGGGAGGGGAGGAATAACACTTGCAGAAATTAGGATGGTTTAAGTTTAGCTGCTCGAAGGTGATTTGCCAGAGGCTCGAATCCAGTGCACAGAAGCCCCGGGGCACCCACCAGCACCTCACATGCTGTGCTGCTTCCCAGCAGGACTGCCTTGGAAAATGCAAGAAAGGAGGGAAAAAGGGGAGGAAAAAAAGCTCGCTGAACTCCTGTACTTTTCAGCTGCCCTCAGCCATTTGAAAAGTGAACTCATAGAGGGTCAGGGACGAGGGGGACAGATCTGCGCTTGCATCCTGCCAAGCAGAGGAAGGAGCAGCAACGTGGCAGAGGTGTTACCAGGCTGCCTCTCTGGCATCCTTGGAGGAATCCCCCGAGGGTTTAGACGGAAGCGGAGCAGTCGCAGCGCAGCTAACCCATCCTCCACGTGGAGTGAGCGACGGCTGCGCTTTACCTCCAGACGCGAGCGCGGCAGCTCTTACAGTCGCGAGGATTCTTGCCTGTTAACTTCTGCTGGGTGTGGGAGACTCTGTTCATGGCTCCACAGATCTCCCAAAGAAGGCACACATCCCTTCCGTTCGCTATCTTTTTGCTACTGCTTAAGGAAGAAAAAAATCACTTAGACACGTGTACGCACATGCGTGTGAGTGTGTGTGCACATGCCAGCCCTTCCTTAATAAAACCTGGTCTTTTCTCCTTTTTCTCTTCCAGCAGCCCTAGAGGGCTAAAGAGAGCCTCTCTTCCCATCCTTGAGAAGACCTGTCAGGCAGCAACATCCCGAGCCCTTTAAGCAGTTTAAAGGTAATTTGCTTTCCCAGGGCTTCCTGCTCAGAATCTGGCTTGGAGGTTTGGGGGGATTGCAGAAGGAAGCTCAGAAAACTACTCTGGACTGGAAGTCTCGAGTCCTGAGTGTCTAAGAGTCACCAGGAGTGACCTTTAGGGATCATGGTACAAACTGAAGGAATGTTAGGGGTTGAAGCACAGACCTTCCATCCAGCAGTTCCACTTCTGAGAATTTCTCCTGAAGAAACGATCACAAATGTGTGTACACAAATATGTGCAGAGAAGGCCAGTAGTGACATCATATTTAAATATTTTTTAAAAGAAAAGAAACAACCTCCCCCACCCCCCACAAAGAATTGGAGAAATCAAACTGTCACCCTAGGGAACAGATTATATTAATTAAAGGCATCTTATCTCTGCAACAGAAACACGCACTCAAAGAAAAAGAAAGACAAAATTGATAAACAACAAGAAATGTCAGGTCAGGGAAGTGGTATTTACCAAATAGTTTTTAAAAGTTTAGTAAAATGCCATAAAGTATATTAATTTGGAAAATCTGTATTGAACTTCTACTCTGTGCCAATGTTGGCAATACAGTGCTTAATAAATACAAACCTGGACCTGGCCTTCAGGGAGATTATGGTCTGGCTTAGGTAAGAGATGTTAGGTTTGAATAATAGTACTAAAGACGATTTTGTATATTCTTTCTTCCTTTTGTTCTAGTAATTGAGAAACATTTTTGTTTCTGTAATTTAAAAGGTTTGCAAATAAGTGACCTTGTATTTGGACAACACTTCCCGTCACTATGTCTCTGCTCCTCACAGCTGTTGATGCAGGAGAGACGGGGGCGGGGCCGCAGGAGGGATATGTGTCATGGGGCAAGAATCTGCCGTGGGACAGATGTTGTGCTATTTCACCCCGTTCAGTCCCCAGGATGCCTCAGGGAGCCATGAGCTCATCCTTAATGCTGTTTTGCAATTAAGGAAACCCTCAGATCAAGAGGCTCACGTTCAGGGCTGTGTTAGAATTGACCCAAGTTTGCCAGTTCACCCTTCCTTCAATGGCATGAAATTGAGCAGAAATGGCACATGACTTAGTGACTGAACAACAACAGGGAATTCATGCCACCCCCTGAAATTCCAACACAGAACTAGTCCCTTGATTAGTTGCCCTTTTTAACTCTCTACCTCCTTCGGGTAGCCTCACCTCCTCTGATTCAGTTTTTACCTCTGTAAAATGAAGTGGGTAACAATTTCCTCCAAAGGGTTCACATAGCAGTAAATTAGTTAATACAGTGAAACTCTCCAAATAAGCTCTTGGTCGATGTTATCTGTCATCCTCGTCATTATCATCATTAGAAGTGATGGCACTGTTTTTTGTCCCAGTCTTGCAGAGATAAAACCACCAGGCCTCATCGGCTCTTCCTTTTTCTCAGCGTCTCCCTCAGCTTCTAATCAGGCGCCAAGTCCTATGGATACTTGCCTTCACCATATCTCCCATCATGATAGTCTTTCTTTGATAACTCAGGGCAAAAAATAAGAGAAGGGATTGTATTGATATGGCAGCTCTCGGGGCTTAAGGGGAAGCATCAGTGGCTTCCTGGAGTCCCAGGAAGACAAGAGGGGCTGCAGAGGCAGAGATTCCAAAAGGGAAGTCTGATTAACAGGCAAGATAAGTGATCACTTCAGCGACAGAAAGATGCCCCACTTCCCTGGATTTAACAGCCTGAACGAGAAAAGAGGATTCTGTATCTGCAGAGGTCTTTTCAGAATCTAAGCCCAGTCTGTTCTGCTAGCTTATCCAGATTAACAGAGAGCAATTGAGCTACTTAGGGCTGAGCAACTCGATAGAGGACAACGTGTTTTAAAAGAGTTGGTAAAACAATTAAAATGTTAAAAATTATTTAAAAACTAGCTATGTGGTTTGGGAGTGTGTGACTTCAGCTCTTGGAGCCTTATTTCCCTCCCTGGTAGTTAAAGATCATAACGTTTATCTCATGGGACTTTTATGAAGATGAAATATATGTAATCGATCTGGCACATAGGAGAGAATCAATAAATGGTAGCTATTATTGTTACTATCATGGGTGATAAAATGAAGAAGACAGCTGTTTTGTTCTGGTAAGGAAGCAAGAAGCAAACGGACATTTAATTATATCTAACGAATTACAACTATATGTCACATAATGTGAGTGTGTATATACACATATAATTGATGCTGATTGTTAATAATTAACAGCTGTTAAAAGTCAATGATTGTTAATTGGTAATGGCTGCTAATAGTATCTTAGCTTTGGCAGTAGTTATCTTATATTAAGATGATAAAAGGAAATACCAATAAAAACTCTGGCCTCACAGTTCAAGGCGCTTGCTTGTTGGTGAACACGTTGAAGTCCCAATAGGGTAATGTGCTCCGATTTCAAAGCCAGGACACAGAAGCTCAGTTCAGGACTCTTCAAGACCTCATCCTATGTGCCTTTTCAGTTGGATGTTCCTGAGCTATATCACTTATTAAAAAAAATCTATAATCAAATGTATTCAGTTCAGTTCAGTCGCTCACTCGTGTCCGACTCTTTGCGACCCCATCAATCGCAGCACACCAGGCCTCCCTGTCCATCACCAACTCCCGGAGTTTACTCAAATTCATGTCCATCAAGTTGGTGATGCCATCCAGCCATCTCATCCTCTGTCGTCCCCTTCTCCTCCTGCCCCCAATCCCTCCCAGCATCAGGGTCTTTTCCAATGAGTCAGCTCTTCACATGAGGTAGCCAAAGTATTGGAGTTTCACCCTCAGCATCAGTCTTTCCAATGAACACCCAGAACTGATCTCCTCTAGGATGGACTGGTTTGATCTCCTTGCAGTCCAAGGGAGTCTCAAGAGTCTTCTCCAACACCACAGTTCAAAAGCATCAATTTTTCAGTGCTCAGCTTTCTTTATAGTCCAACTCTCACATCCATACATGACTACTGGAAAAACCATAGCCTTGACTAGATGGACCTTTGTTGGCAAAGTAATGTCTCTGCTTTTTAATATGCTCTCTAGGTTGGTCATAACTTTCCTTCCAAGGAGTAAGCGTCTTTTAATGTCATGGCTGAAATCACTATCTGCAGTGATTTTGGAGCCCCAAAAAATAAAGTCTGACACTGTTTCCACTGTTTCCCCATCTATTTCCCATGAAGTGATGGGACCAGATGCCATGATCTTAGTTTTCTGAATGTTGCTTTAAGCCAACTTTTTCACTCTCCTCTTTCACTTTCATCAAGAGGCTTTTTAGTTCCTCTTCACTTTCTGCCATAAGGGTGGTGTCATCTGCTTATCTGGGGTTATTGATATTTCTCCTGGCAATCTTGATTCTAGCTTGCGCTTCTTCCAGCCCAACTTTTCTCACGATGTACTCTGCATATACGTTAAATAAGCAGGGTGACAATATATAGCCTTGATGTACTCCTTTTCCTATTTGGAACCAGTCTGTTGTTCCATGTCCAGTTCTAACTGTTGCTTCCTGATCTGCATACAGGTTTCTCAGGAGGCAGGTCAGATGGTCTGGTATTCCCATCTCTTTCAGAATTTTCCACAGTTTATTGTGATCCACACGGTCAAAGGCTTTGGCATAGTCGATAAAGCAGAAATAGATGTTTTTCTGGAACTCTCTTGCTTTTTCGATGATTCAGCAGATGTTGGCAATTTGATCTCTGGTTCCTCTGCCTTTTCTAAAACCAGCTTGAACATCTGGAAGTTCATGGTTCACGTATTGCTGAGGCCCGGCTTGGAGGATTTTGAGCATTACTTTACCAGCATGTGAGATGAGTGCAATTATGCGGTAGTTTGAGCATTCTTTGACATTGCCTTTCTTTGGGATTAGAATGAAAACTGACCTTTTCCAGTCCTGTGGCCACTGCTGAGTTTTCCAAATTTGCTGGCATATTGAGTGTGGCAGTTTCACAGCATCATCTTTAGGATTTGAAATAGCTCAACTGGAATTCCATCACCTCCACTAGCTTTGTTTGTAGTGATGCTTCATAAGGCCCACTCAACTCTGCATTCCAGGATGTCTGGCTCTAGGTGAGTGATCACCCCCTCATGATTATCTGGGTCATGAAGATCTTTTTTGTACAGTTCTTCTGTGTATTCTTACCACCTCTTCTTAATATCTTCTGCTTCTTTCAGGTCCGTACCATTTCTGTCCTTTATCGAACCCATCTTTGCAGGAAATGTTCCCTTAGTATCTCTAATTTTCTTGAAGAGATCTCTAGTCTTTCCCATTCTGTTGTTTTGCTCTATTTCTTTGCATTGATCACTGAGGAAGGCTTTCTTATCTGTCCTTGCTGTTCTTTGGAACTCTGCATTCAAATGGGAATATCTTTCCTTTTCTCCTTTGCTTTTTGCTTCTCTTCTTTTCACAGCTATTCATAAGGCCTCCTCAGACAACCATTTTGCCTTTTTGCATTTCTTTTCCATGGGGATGGTCTTGATCCCTGTCTCCCATACAATGTCATGAACCTCCGTCCATAGTTCATCAGGCACTCTATCAGATCTAGTCCCTTAAATCTATTTCTCACTTCCACTGTATAGTCATAAGGGATTTGATTTAGGTCATACCTGAATGGTCTAGTGGTTTGTATAGACCTTCCCTAAGTTCTGGGAGTCAGGATATTGAATTATGGAACTTGAAGAGATTATAGGAATCAGTAGCTGGAATTAATAACTGATCAGCCAGAAGGTATGAGAGACCTAGGGTCCCCATGAACATATGGCTGGTATCCATGATGAAGGCAGTCTTGTGAATCCTTATGGGGGTTTGTGATAACTCTTGGGGGCTAGTGCCAAAATTAAATTATAGTCACCAGTTTAGTGTCAGAACAGTTAGGGTTAAAACAGAGCAGTTGAATAATAATCTACCATTTAACAAGCTAAAGAAAAATCGCATGATCATAACAACCCATGTATAAAATAATATTCACAAAATTCAACATTCATGATAAAAACAAAAAAATCTCTCAGAAAATAGGAACAAAGAACTTTCTCAGCTCTGTAAGGAGAGCTGTATTTAAAAACAAAGCAAAACCACCATAGCCAACATTATACTTCATGCTGAACAACTGAGTGTTTTTGCCCTAAGGTTGGTAACAAGGTAAGGATATTTCAAGACTCTTATTCAGCATGGTGTTGGAACCTCTAGCCAGGTCAGTAAGATAAGAAAATACAGTAAAAGGCATATGAATAAGAAAAGAACCACTAAAAATTTCCCTTATTAGAAGATGATGTGGTTGTCTAAATAGAGAATCCCATGGAGAAGGAAATGGCAGCCCACTCCAGTATTCTTGCCTGGAAAATCCCATGGATGGCGGAGCCTGGTATGCTACCTTCCACGGGGTGGCAAAGAGTCGGACATGACTGAGCGACTTCACTTTTACTTTCAAGGAACTTAAGGGGAAAAAAAGAAAAACCCTAGAAAGAGAAGGAGTTCAACAAAGTGTCATAGAATACAAGATAAGTGTAAGAAAAAACAGTACATTGTATTTATTTACACTGACAATGAACATGGTGAGCAGCAAATTTAACAATATAATAACGTTTTCAGGACTTCCCTGGTGGTCCAGGGATTAAGAATCCACCTACCGAGGCAGGGGACACAGGTTCGATACTCGGTCCAGGAAGATTTCACTTGTCGTGGGCATGTAAGCCCACGTGCCGCAACCACCGAAGCCAGTGAGCCCTGGAGCCCCTGTCAAGGCAAAAAAATGAACGAGAAGCCCCTGCACTACTGAACATGTCAGATCTTCCAAGCTGTCCTACAGCTTTAAGTCCATTTCTGTCAAAGTCCCACCAAGATTATTTTGTAGATATAGACAAGAGTATTCTAAAATGCTGAAAAAGGAGAACAAAGTGGCAGAATGAATCTTTAGCTCCAGGCTGATCACAATAAACTACGACTGTTAAGACGGGGTGACACTGCCACAGAGCTAGACACACGGAACGATGGAACCGCATAGAGAACCCAGAAGCAGAATTACACAAATGCGCCCGGCTGACTCGCGCCGAAGTTGTCGCTTTAAGCCAGTAAGTCTCTGGTAATTTGTTACGGCAGAAACTGAAAACTAATACAGGGTCTTCACTAGTGAAATATGAATGAGTCCTGAGACAAACCGAGAACTGCTCTCCTAAGACCTAAGGAAATATTTTAACTTTCACTAGCCCCAGTTTCCATGTTTGTAAAATAAAGATAACAATTTCCCCAAAATAATAGGGCTGTTTTGAGTATCAAATGAGGTCATTCTTTTAAAGTAGATAACCAAATGCCTGACATTCGGTTAGTGCTAATATGTGTTAGCTATTATTATTGGCAGAACTATAGTTGGTTAGATCAAAGTCACAGAGGAAAAGAGGATGGTAAAGAAAAGTACTAAAAATGAATAAACACAATAAATAAAAGTCCTAAAAGTATCTTTTTCTTTAATGAACCAGATTTGACTGCAGTAAAAATACACTCCATTGGGTGACCCTTCTCCTGAATCACTTTTTATTGTTCTGAAAATATTGATCTCTTGAGGTAGGTTCCCCCCAAAAGTTTTTAAAGTACTATAATTCTCCAACAATAAAAACAAAACTCACTTGCTCTCACTGATTTGAAATACAAAGGCCACATTTAATGTTTTTAATTTTATTTTATTTCTGCATATTTTGGCAAATTGCTTGTGTAAGAAAGGCCTGGCATTTTCACAAATTATCTTGGAGTTCATGAGCACATTTTTTTGAGCCTAGTCTTCTCTTCATCTGTCTTAGAAAGGATAAGCATAAAAAGATCTCCTTTCTTTGAACCACTGGCTAGACCAACTGCCATCACTGACAGGGTGCAGGGCACTGTTGAGAAGAGGTTATTGTTTAGAGACCAGGCTAAACCTCACAACCCCCAAAAGGAAGATGCTAACAAAACCCAAAATTAACATTTTTTAGCCTTCAAAGTGTGCTTTTAGTCTCAAAACCAAAGCTCACGAAGGACGGCTTCCTTTATTCATGTGACCAACCATTAAATATACATTGAACAGGTAGTAGGAGGGAGACCCACTTAATCCCTGGGAATGTGTCTCTTGCTTATATAAGGATGATAGTTTAATGTTCACCATAGTCTAGTGCTCATTCATGCACCAGAAATTCAATTAGATATTTCATACAGCCCTTTCCACCTCCTAGGTCCTAAGATGGTTTATGTTTGGTTGTTATGATAATGAAAAATTATTGCTTTTGTTCAGTCACTAAGTCATGTCAGACTCTGCAACCCCATAAACTGCAGCATGCCAGGCTTCCCTGTCCTTCACTATCTCCCAGAGTTTGCTCATACTCATGTCCATTGAGTCGATGATGCAATCTAGCCATCTCATCTTCTATCATCCCCTTCTCCTCCTGCCCTCAATCTTCCCCAGCCTCAGGGTCTTTTCCAATGAGTCAGCTCTTCGAATCAGGAGGCCAGAGTATTGGACCTTCAGCTTCAGCATCAGTCCTTCCAATTCAGGGTTCATTTCCTTTAATATTGACTGGTTTGATCTCCTTGTTGAATGATAAAGTAGATGAATTCTTTCCTCTCATTCAGATTTTTGGTCTGTGATCCTTCCTTCATAGTGTGATCTAATTTATCCCTGTCTTCTCTCAGGGTTATTTGCGGTCATATTTTTGTTTTTGCTGTTTTGTTGTTGTTTTTTTCTTCTTCACACCCTTTATGGTAGTATGAAATTATTTTGCCTATTTACTCCTCTATTTGCCTATTGTCTGCCACTCCTATTTGTTTATAAATTCCAGGAGAACATAGATGTCAAATGGCTTTTATCTTTAAAGCTTGGTGCCCAAATCTGCATGTGCTATAGCCAATGCTCAAAGCATATTTGAATGAATGGATAAGAGAATCTTTAATTTCACTCCTACTGGTCTGCGACTGCATTGTCCAATACGATGACCACATATGGTTATTAAGTGCTTGAAATATGGCCAGTCCAAAGTAAAAGATGCTATAACATACACATTGGATTTCAATGACCTGCCCCCCCAAAAAAAGTGCAATATCACATTAATAAATGTTTACATTGATTTTATGTTTAAATGGTAATATTTTTAATATATTGAGTTAGATAAAATATATTATTAAATATTTTAAAAGTTAACTCCACTCTTTCCTTTTTTTTTTTTTCATTTTTAAATGTGGCTACTAGAAAATGTAGAATTTTATATGTAGCTCACCTTATGTTCCCATTGAACAGTGCCAGTTTACAATGACAGCCATGGAAAACCAATTCCAAAAATATACCAATGTGAATCGGTTAATTAATATGAGGGCCCAAGCAGAAGCGGGAAACACTTGGAATAAATTCAGATGCTGTCTCTAGGCAGCTTGGAAAGTGACCATTCCCTCTTGAAAGCAAAGGAGCCAGCGTTTCCAGGGAGGGGTCTGATAGAAGGTAGATGCCACGCCCACTCTGAGAATGCGGGAAAACTCAACTAGGATTAAGGCTGCCACAGTCTCATGCTAGACCCTCTCAGAAACCACAGCCCTCCCCTTGATGTGTGACCCAAATGCTATCAGGACAGTGGGCAGCGATTAATGGTGACAGTTTTACGACCCAGCGGGGCCCAGGGATACAGACCAGGGGCTCCCCGGCCGCGCAGGAGGGACTTTTAGAGACCATTAAATCAACGCTGTGATGTTTTATGTTTCACTCCAACAGTCCTGGCTTCAGATAGGCCATTCAGAGAGGCAGATGGGTCTGCTCGAAGGAAACTTCTCTGAAATTACAGTGGCAGGCTGAAATACCAGGTCTGGTTCCGCTTTGCTTCAGGTGTGGGACTTGGAGACTTATTCCCCAGGGGAGCTTCGTCTTAGGAGGTCTGCCCAGTAGAGAGGAGCTGCTTTTAAATCCTGGCTTCCTGACCCCTATTTTTTCCTTTGGATACTTTGCTTCAAGTGTGTGAATGTAAAGAAAATCAAGGATGTTAGTGTTGGCATGGCCCTAAAATTTTTCTCTACCACTGATGTTTTGTGTTTTTAGTGGACATGGAATTCTCCATGGAGGAAACATCTAACAATGCCAATTTTGTGATTCTGTCCAAGATCTGGGGCTCAGCAATCTGTATTCCTGATCCCAAGTTGATGGTCTGAGTGGCAAATCTGGGACATTGCTTCCTAGGCCATGTGAAGAAATTGAGGTCCCCATGAGGGAAGAAACTTGGCCAGACGTCCACTGAGTCCTGATTTCTGGCGATGTAGCCATGAGGTTTTAATGGCTCACTGAGCCAAACCAGGATCAGACTTCGGCAAAACTGTCGGACAAAATATTTGGTAGAGTTGGGAGTTATTGTTGTTCAGTTGCTAAGTCATGTCCGACTCTTTGCAACCCCATGAACCACAGTACGCCGGGATTCTCTGTCCTTCACTGTCTCCCAGAGTTACCTCAAACTCATGTCCATTTAGTCAGAGATGCTATTTAACCATCTCATCTTCTGCCTCCCCTTCTCCTCTTATCCTCAATCTTTCCCAGCATCAAGGTCTTTACCAATGAATTGGCTCTCCCATTGTGTACCTTTCTCCAAATTACATCCCACTTTACCCCCATAGACCCAATCTGAAGCCTTGCAAAAAGCATTAACATCTTTAACACCTCAGATGGAGAATCCATGTATAAATTGGTTTGCCGCCTGCATGCTCTCAACTCTTCATCACTGGCAATGGATCCTGTATTCTTTCTCTCTTTCTCTATTGCTAATTATTATTTAACTAAAGGAGCTTCCCTGATAGCTCAGTTGGTAAAGAATCCGCCTGCAATGCAGGAGACCCCGATTTGATTCGCGGGTTGGGGAGATCCACTGAAGAAGGGATAGACTACCCACTCCAGTATTCATGGGCTTCTGCTGTGGCTCAGCTAGTAAAGAATCTGCATGCAATGCAGGAGACCTGGGTTCAGTTCCTGAGTTGGGAAGATCCCCTGAAGAAGGGAAAGGCTACCCACTCCAGTATCCTGGCCTGGAGAATTCCATGGACTGTATGAGTCCATGGGGTGGCAAAAAGCTGGACACGACTGAAGGACTTTCACTTTCACTTTTCAGAGAAACCCCCAAGAACATGGAAAATGCATGGTGGATTTTAATGTTCACATGCTGGTAACCATTATAGAATCCAAGAACCGAGTAAAATCAGGAATGACCCACATGATCCCCATGCCTTTCCATTCCCATGAGGCTGGCAAGGTCCCCTCATCTCTCAATCTAGCTTCAAGAGGGCTGGATATGACCAGGAAAGAAAGTCCTTTTGGAGATTGCCAATAACACCCAAAACCAAGCATGAGTTTCTGAAAGTAGATTGATAAACCTCAGCTCCTTTGGGATAATATCTGGTGATGGGTGGCCACCTCCCCTACTCTCTAACCATGCTAGCCTCCATATTTCTGGCCAACAAGTCACACAGTGGCCTTCCCAATCATCTGTCTCCTCCGCATGCCCCTGGTTGGTGGGCCTGAGTGTTGTGAGCATAACAAGCTGGCATTCTGTCTGAATCTAGGTTCTGATTTTCCTGTTAATTCCATTTATTATTATTCCTACCTTTGCTCCACCAGGGCTACGTCTTAGGCACATTCTAATAAATAAGACAAGAGTGGCCTTCTTGAGCATTTGAGCATGTGTGTGTTGTGTGTGCAACTCCATGTGTGCATTACATACGTGTGAGTGTACACATGTGTGTGTGTCCCCACTGAGTGCACTGACAGAAGGGACAGGCGTTCATTGGTCCCTGAGTGCCGCAGCGTAAGCTCATCTTCTGTATAAACACACCTCTGCAAACGACAAACACCATCATGAATTATTCAAGGCCGCAGCGATCTCAGCACTCACCACTGAGGGGGCTCTTGCAGAAAAAGAGACAGGACTTGCACAGGTGAAGCAGGACGCAGGGATACTCCCAAACTCTCTCCACAATCGTATCTTTCATTTTTACATCAAAGCGAGCCACCCAGTGCTGGAAGTACAGAGCAGTGGCTAATGTACCGCAGCTTGGACACCCCTCGCGATGACGAGCTCACCACCTCGGGGGAGTCCCCTCTGCGGTTTCCAGGTAACAGATTCTGCTGGTCCTAAGGGATTCTCAAGAGCTTCAAGGAACTCATCTGTCCCTTCTTCCACCTTGTGGGATTTTGTACGTTTCCTCGGGCCTCTGCAGGAGTTTTCTAAGATTAGTAAACAGCATTCCTTTTCCTTCACAATCCTCAGAACTTATCGAGAAACGAGATCAAGAAATACACCAATGAAAACCAAACATCCCAGATCTGTTACCAGAAAAAGTTTATTTGGAGGATAAATCAGGTCAGCCATTATCAAGGGCTTCCTTTTACTTCACCCTTGGATGAAATGCACCTACCCTTATCACAGGCAGTACTGGACCAGGCCAGAGCCCCCGGCCCTCTGGGCTGAGACCGCCTCTGAAAGCACAGATTGGAAAACATGGAGATGAGTAGGTCCTGGAGACAGGTGGCTCAGAAAGGCTGAGATACCCACACCAGATCCTTCTCTCAAACTCCCCCATCACGTCAGTGAACAGTCACCCTCTGAGGAAGAGCAAAACCAGAGAGAAACAGGAAGTCTCTCCTTTCGGTTTTGGATTGGGAATTGCCTTCTCTTCGTGGATACTTGAGCTGGGAGTGGGGGAGAGAATCACCCCTGTTGCTTCCCAAGCAATCGCTATCTCTTGTTCAGCTGCCCTCATTAACTCATCATCTAGGCTGACCTTCCCTGAAAGTCATGTGTGGTTTAAATTTCCCCTTTACTTGTGAGCCTGAGCATAGATGAAACTAGGATGTCTAGACGGGGAGGAGAAGCCGAGGTCCAGAGCGGTCAAGCGGCTCCTTGGAGATCGCACGCCTGGACATTGAAGCCCCGCCTCCTCCCCATCGGGGATTCTCTGCACAGCACCCCAGGCAGCCTTGCGGACTCCGTGGATGGGGCCCATTAGCAGGCCCGGCTATTGTTACAGGGTTATCTGTCAAATGAAATATGATTCTGAGATCCTGGCCGCCTGAGCCGGAGGAAGACTGGCAGCCCCAGGAGGAGAGAGAGCGCCTGACGCAGCACAGCCCCTTAATCCATCCTGCCTCCTCGCAGGGCACTGGGAGAGCCGTCAGGCGCCCCTATTGCCTTAGCGAATGAGCAGGCGCCAAGCTGAGCGCAGCCCACCAGAGACGCAAAACGGACGACTTTGTGTTCTCAGGGAAGCGTTTGATCAAAGGGCAGGAAAACAAGAACAGAGGGATAAAGGTGAGACAAAATGGTTAAGGGGACCAAAAAAAAAAAAGAAAAGGTTTCATTGCGCTGGCGCCTGAGAATGTGAAAAAAAGGCAGAGGGAGCCAGCCCTATTACTGAAGCCCCACGCCCTGCACACCCTTGGCCGGGGACATCCAGGAGAATCCTGCTGGATTGGCCTGGTTTCATAGCCAATCGGAAGGGTGGCACTAAACATGATCTATTTTAAATGTATTGCAGTTGAATTATTTAATTCGAAATTTAGCTGGTGCCACAGGCACTGGAGCGGGAGCAAGAAGAATGAGCAAAATGATTTCACTGGAAAACGGTTTAATTTTTAATTATGAGATGGGGGCACTTTGAGGGAATGAGGTGATTGGTCCACAAAGCTCTGTCTCCTGGATCCGTGTGGAGTCATGACAGGCACTTGAGCATATCTAATTATCCCGTTCTGACGTCTGTCCACTGACGCCAGGAACTGACAGGGAACAAAGGCACAAACAGTGTAATTACAATAATAACAATTATCATTGCAGCTCGTGTTTGGGTCAAGGAAGTTTCCACTGATTTTGTTCATTGGTACAGATACCGTAAGGTAACCTTGAAGTCATTTTGTCTTTTTGTATAAAAGAAAGGCTACAAAGCCCTTGGGATAGTAGGAGAGAGACTTGGCATGAGGAGCAGGAGATGCGATTTCCATGGTTGCTATGGTAACAGTGATGCTTCACCTTGAGCAAGTCACTTTTCCTCCCTAGGCCTTAGCTTCCTTTGGGGCTGAAGACTTTTCTGTTTCCTGCCAACTTTAAAATATACCTCTCTTCTGTGATTCTAAACTAGATTTCTCTTCCTTGTAGATGAATCTCCTCGGGGAATCCAGATGAACCTTTCATTCTCCTAGCTATCTTTCTATTTATCAAAGATCATTCAATGACTCTTTAGTGAGTGGCTTTCTGGTGGCTCAGCAGTAAAGAATCCAGCCGCAATGCAGGAGCCGTGGGTGATGTGGCTCTGATTCCTGGGTCAGGAAGACCTCCTGGAGGAGGGTATGGAAACCCACTCCAGTATTCTTGCCTGGAGAATCCCATGGACAGAGGAGCCTGGCAGGCTACAGTCTGTGGGGTCACAGAGAGTAGGACATTACTGAAGGGACTGAGCACAAGCAATATTGCGCTGTGACCCATTATGATCACTGGGACTCAGGCAGACGTGGATAACTCAAGCAATACTGACTGCTAGCCTGAGAGCACTGGACAAGTTAATCAATTTCTCTAAGCCACATCTCCCTAAAGTGGGGAGAATGGTAGAACTTACTTAAGGTTTGTGGTGAAAATTCTGTGAAGCAGCCTATGGCGAGGATGACTGTTTTCTTGTCATAACTCGATTTAGAATCGATAACAAATGGTCCAAAAAAAAATCCATTTATATGCATACTTGTATGTTCATGTGGATGTGTAAGCACAGATGTGCAGAAATGTGTGTGTACATAAGCACGTGTGGCCACATAGAGGGGTACACTTGGTCCATATGCACACATATTAGTGTATGCTTAAGCACACGGCCACACACATGCCCACGTGCACATCCATATGTGGCCGTGCATATATTTATCCACGGGCACGCATGTGTTCAAACACACATCCACACAGATACATATGCACAGAGGGTATTTTGACAACACTGTGAACAGCTCCAGCAGCAAACACTGTGGAGGTTCCTCTAATCTAATTCAGCAATTGCCATGAAACTTCAGTTCTGCTTCAGGGGGAGCTGGGATCTCCAGCTGCACTGGGGCGTTAGCTCTTAATCATCGTAAGTCAATTAAAACAATGCTTTAAAACATCAGTTTTCTGTATCATCTGTACAATCCGAAAAAGAGACTATGCATTTCATTCCAAGTGCATCAGAGAATGCTAAATTAAGAGAACTTGACAATGGTTCTCAAACTTCAGGGTCATAGCAACTCTCAGAGCGTGCATCAGATGCCAGTCATTTGTCCTCAGCCCCAGAGATTCTTAGTCTTGTGTGAGGCCTGGGAACCTGCATTTAACAAGCCTCATCAATGATATATATACTGGTAGTTCATGGACTACCTTCTGCAAAGCCCTAAATTAGAGAAAATCTAAGCCCTTTATTTTGCAACAGAATAAGTAGAGGTCTCAAATGGTGCCAAGACTCTCCAAAGTTCCACTGTTGTTAATGGCAGGACTGGATTTGGAACACAGGTCTTGTCCCTGTTTCTTAACGAAATGGTACATGGAGTTATTATTTTGCCTGTGTAAGTCTCTCAACTTCCAACAGAATTGTAATCTTCTTTAAAGTCATTCTGCTCTCTCTCGCTCTCCAATTTTGCTCAATTTCTTTCTCTATCTCTGTGTCCAGTGTTTGATTAGGCATGATCAGCTAAATGGGGGCTTCCCAGATAGCTCAGGGGGTAGAGAATCTGCCTGCAATGCAGGAGACATAGCAAACTTGAATTCGATCTCTGGGTTCAGAAGATCCTCTGGAAAAGGGAATGGCTACCCACTCTAGTATTCTTGCCTAAAAAAATCCCATGGACAATGGAGCCTATTGGGCAATAGTCTGTGTGATCATAAAGAGTCAGACTTGGCTGAACAACTAAGCACGCATGCAGTCAGCTAAATGATGAGAGTGAAGAGTGGATGAATGTGTGAGGAAAGCATCTTGGCAGAAAGGGAAATGACTGAATTGGGAAGAGCGTAAATATGTCTCTGTTCCTATTTTTTGATCAATACTATGTTGGAGTTTTGTATCAAAACAACTGATTAGAGTGTCTAAAGCTCATAAAAGTTTATTATGTACTTATTTTTGGTCAGATAAGGATCCATAGTGAGGGATTGTTTTGACTGCTTAACACTTTTGAGACTGATGCCCAGATATTAACAGTTCTTTCTGTAATGTCCTAATGCTCTTCAATACCTGTCACAAGATAGCTGCTACAGCTCCAGGCATTGCATTTAAATACAAAGCAAGAAGAAAGTTGGGGAGACATTACAGCTTGCTTCATTTGTTCCTCTTTTTAAGGAACAAATGCTTTCTCAGAAAATTTTACTAGGCTTTGGCTTATATATCACTATGGGAATATTTAACTGGAAATTTGCTCTCAGAAATTAGAGATTATGTCAGCAAAGACAAAGAAGGGATCACTTTGGAATATTTTGCATCTTCACATTTATATCATAATGGAGAAAGGAAAGACAATACAGTAGATTTTTCTTTGCCAATTTTTCATAGGTGATGGTGAGAAAATCATCTTTTCATATAGCAAGCAGTGTTCAAGCTTACATACCAAGAACAGAACTAGATGCTACAAGCATAAAGCACAAATCATCATGGTTCAAGTCCTCATTTTTACAGTTAAAGATAAAACCAGGAAAGTGATACTGCAATTCAGCATGACATGAGCTACAATGGAGACACAGCATTCTATTTTTGCATGCCATTTCCATGTTCCTTAAAATGTTTATTTGCTCTCTATAGGTCTTCCCATACAGAACTAAAGCCCACAAAGTTCAGTATGAGCAAAACTGGGGCCTCCTTACTAGACTCATCTTGTATTACTTTTTCCCTTATGCTGTGCACAAGTCCATAATAGCCCTCTTTAATTCCTGTAACTGGCCAAGCTTATTCCTACCTTTGGGACTTTGCGATGCCCTTCCTTGTCTTGAAGATGTTTTACCCACTTTCTCAACACACTTCATCTATCAATCCCTGTTCATCATTCAGATTTAAGCTCTCAAGTGATAGCTAGCTCCCTGATGAGACTGTATCCCTTCTTGCTGCCCTCATAACATTCACAGTGACAATCGTTTCTTGCTGGGACATAATTGTGGGACAATTTGATTCATATATGTCTCTCTATACTCTAGACACCATGAGGGAAGAGGTGTGTGTACTTGGTAACCATTTATTTCTCCAACACTTAGTGCTTCAGTTCAGTTCAGTTCAGTTCAGTCACTCAGTTGAGTCCAACTCTTTGTGAACCCATGGACTGCAGCACGCCAGGCCTCCTTGTCCATCACTAACTCCCAGAGTTTACTCAAACCCATGTCAATTGAGTTGGTAGATAGTTATTAAAAAATACAGGGCTTCCCCAATAGCTCAGTGAGTAAAGAATCTGCCTGCAATGCAGGACACACAGGGGAAGTAGGTTCAATCCCTGGGTCGGGAAGATGTCCTGGAGAAGAAAAATGGCAACCCACTCCAGTGTTCTTGCCTGAGAAATCCCATAGAGAAAGGAGTCTGGCAGGATACAGCCTACAGGGTCACAAAGAATCAGACACGACTCAGTGACTGACACACGCATAATTGGATAGATACATGAGTGCATGAAATGAAGCCACAGGTTATACTTAGGAGTCCCAGCCTCCATGAAGGACTTAGCATTTGAACTTGCCCTCTTTGATGCTGTTTTCCCATCTTTCAAATGGTTTATACCTCAGTGATTGCTAAGAGACGTTCCAGCCTTATTTTTCACTAAGATGTACTCTTGAGGCCCGACTCTATGTCCGTCTTTCTGTGTGCCCCTGGGCAAGATGCTTAACTGCCCTCAGGCTCAGGCTCAGAGAGATATTCCATGTTCCTGGGTAGGAAGAATCAATACTATGAAAATGACTATGCTACCAAACACAATCTACAGATTTAATGCAATCCCTATCAAATTACCAATGGCATTTTTCACAGAACTAGAACAAAAAATTTCACAATTCATATGGAAACACAAAAGACCCTGAACAGTCAAAGCAGTCTTGAGAAAGAAGAATGGAGCTGGAGGAATCAACCTTCCTGTCTTCAGATTATACTACAAAGCTACAGTCATCACGACAGTATGGTACTGGCACAAAAACAGGAATACAGACCAATGGAAAAAGATAGAAAGCCCAGAAATAAACCCATGCACCTATGGGTACCTTATTTTTGACAAAGGAGGCAAGAATATACAATGGGGCAAAGACAGCCTCTTCAATAAATGATGCTGGGGAAACTGGACAGCTACATGTGAAAGAATGAAATTAGAACACTTCCTAACAACATACACAAAGATAAACTCAAAATGGATTAAAGACCTAAGTGTAAGACCAGAAATTATAAAACTCTTAGAGGAAAACAGGCAGAACCCTGGATGACATAAATCAAAGCAAGATCCTCTATGACCCAACTCCTAGAGTAATGGAAATAAAAACAAAAGTAAACAAGTGGAACCTGATTAAATTTAAAAGCTTTTGCACAGCAAAAGAAACTATAAGCAAGGTGAAAAGACAACCCTCAGAATGGAAGAAAGTATAGCACATGAAATAACTGACAAAGGATTAATTTCCAAAATATACAAATAGCTCATACAACTCAATACCAGAAAAACAAACAACCTAATCAAAAAGTAGTAAAAATACCTAAACAGACATTTCTCCAAAGAAGGCATACAGATAGCTTCCAAACACATGAAAAGATGCTCAGCATCTCTCATTATTAGAGAAATGCAGATCAAAACTACAATAAGGTATCACCTCACACCAGTCAGAATGGCCATCATCAAAAAGTCCATAAACAATACATGCTGGAGAGGGTGTGGAGAGAAGGAAATGCTCTTGTACTGTTGGTGGGAATGTAAATTGATACAGCCACTATGGAAGACAGTATGGAGATTCCTTAAAAATCTAGGAATAAAACCACCATATGACCCAGCAATCCCATTCCTAGGCATATACCCTGAGGAAACCAAAATTGAAAGAGACACATGTATCCCATTGTTCATTGCAGCACTATTTACAATAGCTAGAGCATAGAGGCAACCTAGATGTCCATTGACAGATGAATGGATAAAGAAATTGAAATACATATACCCAATGGAATATTACTGATCCATAAAAAGAGACACATTTGAGTCAGTTCTAATGAGGTAGATGAACCTAGAGCCTATTATACAGAGTGAAGGAAGTCAGAAAGAGAAAGATAAATATCGTATACTAACACATATATACGGAATCTAGAAAAATAGTACTGAAGTATTTATTTACAGGGCAGCAATGGAGAAACAGACATTGAGAACAGACTTATGGACATGGGGGGACGGGAGGAGAGAGTGAGAGGTATGTAAAGAGTAACATGGAAACATGACCATATGTAAAATAAATAGACAACGGGAATTTGCTGTATGTCTCAGGAAACCCAAACAGGGGCTCTGTATCAACCTAAAGGGGTGGATGGGAAGGGAGATGGGAGGGAGGTTCAGAAGGGAGGGGATATACGTACACCTATGGCTGACTCATGTTGAGGTTTGGCAGAAAACAACAAAACTCTGTAAAGCAATTATCCTTCAGTTAAAAATAAATAAATTAAAAAAAACAAAAACACACAAGTAGAGATGACCCCCTTCCAAGCCTGAAGCATCAGTAAGTTTTTGAAACTCCAAAAGGTATGTAAAAACCCCACGATGGGAGACGGAGGGATTCTGCTGAGCTGTGAATTTGCAGGTGTATCTCAGCAGGTTCCCAGGAGCCATTCTTAAAGGGATTCGGCATGTTACCCAGACTAATTTATAAAGGAAATGAAAAGGAAATGGACTCGTCATAATGAACACCATTAATTCACCACTCCAGACTTCACTGTTTGAACAGCAAGTATCAAGCGATGCAATTGTCATTTGTCGATTGAATTCTGCTATTTTGCCTGTTGGAAATGACCAGCCAACACCACAGCGTACAGACAACGACATGACTACTAATTAGCATATATATTGTTTGTCCTGGTATAAATTTATGGCAAACAGCAATATTTTACACTCCAGTAAAGTTAATAAATGAAGCTTTGGGCTATAAAAATTTCATGTTCCTTTGTGCAAAGGTCAATTATAAATAGTTAAGCACATATTCATTCAAAAGCTGGAGGACTTGCAGCCAGGAGAATGAAATATATTCTGGTCAATTTACACTCTGGCTGGACTTGCCTTTCATTTTATAGCCTTGATGACATCCTTCTTTTCTGGTCTGCACAGTCTGGTTCCCAAAGAACTCTTCTGGCTGGAGGGACTGAATGAAATGAGTATGTAAATGTCCCCGAGTCTGCTGTTTGATACCCAGCATGTATTCAGTAAATGTCAGTTTAAACTGAAGAGGGCAGCCCATGTGAGAGAAGGGAACACAGGGATTCAGAGCAACTCCTGAACCTCTTTGCCCATGGAAAGAACACTGGACTAGAGTTAGATGACGTGGGTTTGAGTCTCAAGTCTGTTGTGAACTGGTAAGAGAACTCAGCCAAGAGATGCTCTTCTCTCCAAGACATAGTTTTCCCATTCAAAAAAAGAAAAAAAAAGAAGGGCATGTGTCAAAACACAGGGAACCCAAAACTGGTGCTGTGTGACGGCTTATAAGGGTGGAATAGGAGGGGAGATTCAAGAGGCAGGGGATAGATGTATGTAATTATGACTGACTCTCATTGATGTGTGGCAGAGACCACCACAGCATTGTAAAAGCAATTACCCTCCATTAAGAAAGAAAAAAAAATTAAAACCCAGAAGTAAAAAATGAAGGGCATGTATTCCGTTAGTATTCCACTTACCTAGTGCTGAATAACAAAATATCCAAGACACGGATTGGTTCAAGGTGTTTCAAAATTCCAATCATTTCATTACGTCGCATGATATGTGAGTCAGTCAACTGGGCAGCCTCAGTGGCAGATCTCCTGTTGCGTGTGGTGACTGGTCATCGTTCAGTGGCATTTGGCTGGTGCAGAGGTGATCTGCAGAGAGCAAGCCACCTCTCCCATACGGCTGGTGCTCTGTGGGGGTGACTGGAAGGCTGGGCACTGCTGAGACTGTTGGCTGGATTGTGTGTGTGTGGCCTCTCCAGCATGGTCTTGTCAGGATAACCAGACTCTGCATATGGCAGCAAAGGGCTCCCAGAGAGAGTTTCCCATGGGAAAGGAGGTAAGTGCCACCACTTTCTTAAGCCCTGGGCCCAGAAACTAGCTAAACACCATTTCCACCACACTTGATTGTTCAAAGCAGTCACAGGGACTATCCAAACTCAAATGAAGCAACACAGATCCTGCCTCTTGATGATCACAAGGTCGAATATTCTTCATCTATCTTGAATCTGCCACTACCCTTGTGTTCTGATCTTGTTGCACATTGAAAAGCGTTGCATAGGAAAGGATTTGGTGAATGAGTAAGCTTGAGAAAGAGTGGGCCAGAGAGTTGAGCTTTTTTTTTTTTTTTTTTTTAGAACTGCAATACTCCCAGACTCTTTTACTCATTCCTCATTCTGTTAATACTTAAATGTTTACTTTGTACCAGAACCCTGTCAGGCTACAAAAATGAAACAGTGAACAAAATGAACTTAAATTCTAGTGAGGGAGGGATTTGTACAATGATAAAATAAATGTGTGAAGTCAGATCCCTGTATGGGGGTTCCCAGTGGCGCTAGTGGTAAAGAACCTGCCTGCCAGCACAGGAGACATAAGAGATGCAGGTTTGATCCCTGGGTCAGGAAGATCCCCTGGAAGACAGCATGGCCACCCACTCCAGTATTCTTGGCTGGAGAATCCCATGGACAGAGGAGCCTGCCAGGGAATGGGGGATGGCGGGGCTACAGTCTATAGGGTTGCAAAGAGTTGGACACGACTGAAGTGACTTAGCACGCACACACAGATCCCTGTATACGTTGTGAAAACAGTTTGCAGTAATAGAGAAGGACAAGATTTACTCTTTCAGATGGGGCAACCAGGTGGGTTGAGAAACCATGCGTCTGTAGGTAGTTGAGCAGTGAAAATGGAGAGTTTACACAGTAGTAACAGTGGGGTCCAAGGCCCCCAGGATGGGGGCATTTGGGGCCAAAATGGTGGGGATGGAGTGAAGAGGCTCCTAAGGGGCAGAGTTGAAATCAGAGAATTAGGCAGGGCCTTGGGAGCCATGGCAGACTTTGGAATTTGCTGAAAGTGTAATGGAAAGCCACTCATGAACAAAGATGGGATGAGATCTCACTTTTAAAAGATCTCTGTCCCTCTCTCTTCTTGCTTTAATAAATAAATAATAAGAGGCAAGTAAGTGGGGAAACAGGAAGCCATCACAATATTCTAAGTGAATGGTGGTGATGATAGGATGACCCCTGCAGAGGTGAAAGCAAAGAGGAGAGTAGATTTGAGTTTAGATCTTGTGGGTGGTAGAGGTGACAAGCTTTGCTGGTGGATGGAATATGGGATGTAAAAGAAGAATAAGAAATACCATTGAGAGTTTGGATCTATGCAAACTGTGGGGAAGTAGTCTTAAATAAGTTAGTGCATGTTTTGACTGTCAAGGTGAACACTTTCAGACAAGCTCTGAGGACCAGAGTTCTAAGAGACACATTTAAGGAAATGCCAGACGACTCTTCTTGTTAAAGAAAAACTGCAGCAGACAGAGTTAAAAGGCAAGGAAGACTTTACTGAGGAGGTTAAGATCCAGATGAGCTACTGGAAAGGGGCTGGAGGATGATTTGGAGAGGAAGGTGTTGGTCAGTGAGATTAAGCCATCTGCATTTGCTAATTGCTGAATATTCATTGGAAGGACTGGTGCTAAGGCTGAAGCTCCAATACTTTGGCTACTTGATGCAAAGAGCTGACTCATTAGAAAAGACCCTGATGCTGGGAAAGATTGAAGGCCAAAGGAGAAGGGAGTGGCAGAGGATGAAATAGATAACATCATGAAATCAATGGACCTGAATTTGAGCAAAGGCCGAGAGATAGTGGAGGACAAGAAGGCCCGGTATGCTGCAGTCCATGGAGTCGCAAAGGTTCAGACGCGGCTTAGTGACTGAACGACAAAGCAACAAAAACTTTGCCAAGTGACATCCATTGAAGTTAGGCTCCTACCCTCCCACAGAGGCTAAGAGGTAGGGGCAGTTACCTAGAGGATTGCATTTTAAAGGAATGGCTCCCAGGTTAGAAAACTTGCAACAGTCTAGGAGAAGAGTTACATCTCAAAGGGGCAAAGAAGGAATGTAGACTGTACATTTTCTGAAATAAATGCTCTAATTTAAGGGAGATCAGGGGCCTATGGCCAGGAAGAAACTGTCTAAAGTTTAGTCAAGCTGATGGAATGCTAAGACCATCCTGGTCACTCTCTATCATCTGATGCTTCCAGGTTTGAAAATTTAGTCACATTGGTGGAAATTCTAGCAACTGGGGTCTGTTCTGCAACAGACCATCTGCTTGACCCTGGACAGTAATAGTAAATTATCTTTGTCTCCACCTTTTAATTCTTCTCCCTCAAAGCCTTTGCATTTTCTGATCCTTCTTCCTGGAAGGATCTTCTCCCAGTTATTACATGACTGACTTGCTCACCTCCTTCTAGTCCTTGGTTTCAGTGGAGCCTACCCTCATCACATATTTGAAGTGGCAACTGTCACTCTGTTGCTTCTTATCCCTTTTATCCTTAATCCTACGTCATTTATTTATTATGTTTCTTATTGGTGATCTGTTGCCTCCCATTGGAATGATAGATTTGGGGGCAAAGTAACCCATCACAGATTTATTTATGATAGAAGGAAAAAAAAAAAACTTAGATGTACAACATTAGAGGGATACTTAAGAAAGCTAATTCCTCTAGTTAGAGAAATAGTATGCAGCCACTTAAACAATGCTTCCCTGGTGGCTCAAAGAGTAAAGAATCTGTCTGCAATGCAGGAGACCTAGGTTCCATCCCTGGGTTGGGAAAATTCCCTGGCAACTCACTCCAGTATTCTTGCCTGGAGAATTCTATGGACAGAGGAGCTTGGAGGGCTACAGTCCATGGGGTCACAAAGAGTCACGCAATACTGAGCGACTAACACTCACTTTCATTTAAATTATGTTTATGGAGAGAGTCTAATAAGGAAAGCATGTATATAGAGAGGATAATTTAAAAGAATTTGAGTATAAAATTACAAGTAAATGGATTATAAAGTCTTTTAAATTATAAAGAGAAAAAATATCAAAAGAAAACATACCATGGCATTCATAATGACCCTCACATATTATAACCAAAGAACAAAACATTATATATATGTAGAAGGACATCTATCTCTCTACCTAGATGTAGAGAGAGTGTGAGTGAAAGTGAAAGTCTCTCAGTCATGTCGGACTATTTGCAACCCACAACTATACAGCCATGGAATTCTCCAGGCCAGAATACTGGAGTGGGTAGCAGTTTCCTTCCCCAGGGGAATCACTTACCAAAAAATGTTGAAATTAAGAAAAAGAACAAAACATTATATATATGTAGATGGACATTTATCTCTAGATGTAAATGTAGGTAGAGAGATAGATGTCCATCTGCATATATATAATGTTTTGTCCTTTTTCTTAATCTCAATATTTTTCATTATTTTAAATAATGATCAGGTTTGTTTTTGCAGTGGAAAAAAAGAATCTTTTAGAAAATACTCCAAAATTATGAAGTTCCTGGTCCCTAGTTTGTGACACATCCATGCACTTCAAACGGCTTTGGCTTTTACAAGGGGGCACATCTTGACATATGTAAAGTGAGTCCCAAGAGCAGAGAAAGCTAGAGCCTATCTTTTGGAAAACCTCCTTTGGAGTTCTGAAGGGGAGTGGAGAAATAGAGGCCCAGGCAGAAGGAACTAGGGGAAGGCAAACCACAGTGAGCGTTTGGGGGCAGAAGCTTGCCCTTGGAGAGCTCCTCCACGGGACCCTCCCAGGGACCCTCCATGCTGCAGGGCAGAGCTGGGAAGCGATGCAGCAGGTATTGTCGATATCAGCCCAGTAACTAGGCAACCAAAACATCTGTAAAGAAAGCACAGCTTCCTGCGAAATGCAGGGATGTGTGTTAAGAAGAAGCAGCGGGGATTAACAGCCCTGTGATTCGTGGGAACAGGCGATTTGTCATCGGGGCTATGTGTCGAGTAGGGGGACGAAAGCATGGAGACACGCAGGAGGAGCGTGACAGCGAACCGAGCGATCAGCGCGGTGGGCGAAGCACTGGGATGCCTTCTCTTCAATTATTTTGAGCTCCGCCTTCGCCGAGGCAACATCCGGGGGCAGTTTTCTCCCGTTTGTGTTTGTTTTACTGTGCCTTGTTTTTTAAAATCTGAAAGCAATTTCTCTAAGCTATCTCCTTGGAGCAAAGGGAAGGCTTTTTTTTTTATTGAATACTTGCTAGGTGTCAGTCATTACCGGCGGTGGTATCTTTTAAACCTCTCCATAACCAGCAGTGTAGGCATCACTATTATTCTTAATTCAGAGAGCAGTAAATTAAGACTTAACAGACATGGTGCAGTTTTGTTACAAAGTCACAGATCAGTAACCGGAATATCCTTGTACAGAATTCACACCTGCCTAACTTTACTCCCCATCCCTTTCTACACTGCCGATCAAATTATATATGCATGAATTTTTCCTCTTGAGTCGCATTCAGAGAGGCCGCAGAACCTGTTGCTCAGAATTCGGGGTATTACGGCTGATTGCAAAAGGAGCTTTTAGTGTTGAGTCTGTTGATTTTCCAGGCTGTGCACTGACTTGACAACTTCACATGCTTCTCAGCATTCAATTTTCTAGCAAAATGGAAAATGCAATTACAGTATTCAGCAAAATATTGTTGTTGGTTCAAAAATAATTAAGCATCTTATTAAATCGCTATTTTACCAAGCGGGATGCAATGACTCTCCAGGGCTTCATCACGGAAAAGCAAGGGCTGCTCAGAAAGGGTGCGCGTGTGTCTGTCGGGGGGAATGCCTCTCCGGGGGGTAACAGTTAATAACCTGAGTTCTTAGGAGAAAGGGTGGCAAGGCGACTCCTTTATGGGGCAGACTCCTTTAGTGGGAGTTTAATGCTAAGGTTGACTGAAGCTCTTTCCTTTGTGATAGCTTTGGAGTTTATTTCTCCAGGATCCATTTTTACTGCTTGACCTTAAGGGAATTAGTTGCAGGGAGAAAACCTAGGAGGTGAAACACCAGTTCGGAAGGTACTTAGTCTGTCAAAAAGAATAAAAATGCCTCTATTAGAAGCACAGAAAGCATTGAGCATTTATTGCGTGCCTACTATGCTCTGGGCATTGGATAAGGATAGTCTCTATAGATAAGGTATCCACAGAGAAAGGGGATGAAACGTTAACATCAATGACAAACGCACCATCTACGGAGCATCTATTCTGTGTCAGGCACTGTGCAGAAGTGCTTAACATGCAGTTTCTCACTGATTGCCATACCAGCCTGAATGGGCGTTTAGCAGAGGAGGAGTTGTAAGCACAATGAGTTTAATAAATTGCCTAAGCCACAGAGCGAGTAAATAAGAGAGAGGCTTTTGATTTCTAGAATCTTCATCTTGGCCACTATTTTTCATTGGTAGCTTAAAAAACTGATACTCAGATATTAAAGAAGTTATTCTCTGTGGGGGGCGGGGAAACCCTGTGTAACATTATGTGTTTAAGGGAAGACAATGTCATTTCAAAGCCTGGCTCTGTTTTGGGAATGTGGACAATTTACGTTGCCTTTCCGAGACTGTCTCTTCTCCAATGTTACTAGAACCAGAGTAGACGCTGGGATCACCCAGCACAGGTGTACATGCTGTCACTTGAGTCGTGTCCAACTTTTTGTGACCCTAAGGACAGTAGCCCACCCAGCAACGCTATCCACGGGGTTCTCCAGGCAGGATTACTAGACTGCTTCGCCATGTTCTCCTCCAAGGGATCTTCCCGACCCAGGGATCGAACTCGCTTCTCTTACATCTCCTGCATTGGCAGGCAGGTTCTTTACCACTAGTGCCACCTGGGAACCCAGAGAGTTTGCTAAAGTCCAAATTGCTGGGTCTGACTCCTAGGGTTATGGACTCAGTTTGTCTGGAGTGGGCCTGAGGATTTGCATTTCTAAGAAGTTCCCAGGTGATCTTGATGCCACAGGTTTAGAAACTCATGTGGACAAACTCTACCATCTGTACTCCAAACCCAAGTTTGAAACCCAGTTTTCAGTCCACGGAAACCTGAAAGAGTTTGCCGTATACAGAGTGTTAGCTTTGAGGATTTGGTATGTATTTCCTAGCTATGTGGTCTTAGCTAAACGGATGAATCCTTTTGAGCCTCAATATCTTCATCTGTAAAATGGGACTATTGCTTTCTTAGTCAGCACCCTGTTGGTGAGGATTCTATGAAGTCTTTTATAGTATGTATCTAGCTTATTCTCTGACTCAGAAACTCAGTAAATGGTGATTCTCAACATTGGAAAGTTATCACAACTATTTTCATGATGCCTGGCTTCATATTCACTTATTTTTTGTTATTCACTGAGTCTACCAAGCACTGTAACATTTTCTTGGCAGTGTTTTTATTTCTTATGTCTCCACAGCCCTTATTATAAAAATATGCTGTATTTCCTGTAGAACACCCAGATCAGAGCAAGTGCCACTCCCACACTACACATCATTATTGTTGGAAAATGTTACTAGATAGTTCTAGTTCAGAAACCAGATTCACAGAACCCTTGAAAAGAAAGAATCCTGAGTGTTTCTGGGTTGAGAGCCTCTGTTACCTTCAAAGACCAGGAATCACCAGGGAAGAACCCCAGAGAGCCAAAGTTCAAGTTGAGGAATAGTTAACCCCTTGATGCCAGAGGGACTATCTCTCAAATTAGGAAATTTCCCATCCTATCCTATCAAATCACCACGGCTAGTGAATTTATATTAGTAACTGTCCATCAAACTAGTTAGAAACCTAACTAGATTGAACGTATGTTTTATTATTGAAATAAAACCTAATATCTCCCACTGCCCTCAACTGGAAGCAGAAGTCCCTGAATACTATTTTCCCTCTCATCTTTGTCCTGGTTGAAAATCAATGCGTCTGGTTCACCTTGAATCTCGAGCTGCATATTTTTAGCAGCAGAAAAGCCTATGTTGCCAGAATCCCTGCGAAAAAGGCAGATAACTCCCACCCCCACCCCCAGTGTCCTCCAGCCAAGGAGGAAGGCAGAGGCTCAGAAGAGCAGAGCGCCTACAGCTTGGGTAATTTGCCAGCCCTCCACTGTAACCACGGAGCTTGCTGGATGCTCCCGGGGACTGAAGGACCATGTATCAAGAGTTAGATTTTTCAGACGAGATTGCTAATCTCAGGCCACCAGTTCCTTTGACTATTGAGATCAGGGCAGAAAGAATGTTTAAAGTAATAACAAAAAAAAAAAAATAAAAGCTCTAATGCATTATTATTATTATTAATACCAGGCAGTATCTGTTAAGGGATGGATTAATAGGCAGTAGGAATTATAATAGTTAACACTCCCATGTGCTGACTATGTGCCACTCACTGTTCTAAGTGTTTATCTTTGTTGACTCATTTTATCATCATAACATTTTATAGAGGAGGAAAAAAAGAAAACAAGGAACTGAGAGGTTGATGAACTACCAAGTGCTGTGTCATTAATTATAATATGATTTCAAGGGAAGGGTTTTCTTAAAACCCTAATTTAGCAGATGAAAAAAAATGGAGATGACTTCCCTGAGATTACACAGCGTGCTTGAGACTGAGCTGAAGGCGCTGAGCCCACAGGACAGAAATTTGCTAGATTAATCTGAAGCCCTCCCGGGGGTAACAAGGTTTGACCAAGCTTTGGGGTGTAGAACAAACCATATTGAAGAGTGCATCTTGTTAAGATTCAGGAAGACCAAGTTCCCACTGTGTGTCCCCTAAAGGTTTTCGGCATAACCCTCAACGTCTGCCCGGTGTGTGTGCCCAGGGTGATGGGAAAGGTCAAAGGTTGAGATGGATGTAACCTCTGCCTGGACTGCTCTTCCCCTGATGGACCCTCAGGATGGCAAACTCCTGTTCATCCCTCCAACCCTCAGACCAAGGGCCACACCCAAGAGGCCATCTCCTCCCTCCCCTCTCCTTTCTGGGAATGATCCCCTCTTTCTTTATTTGCCCTCATGCTCTCCTCACTTACACACCCCTTGAGACCCACTGGAGGAAGAAGAGCAGACTCTTGCCTTATTGGTGTCCCTGTCCCTGCTGCCTGGCCCAGGGACAGTCATGTGGACAAGGCTTGGGCAAGTTTAATTAATGATGTGAGTGGCCTTTTCTCAATTCCCACAGTGTTCTCCTCTCCCTGCATTAAACATGGCCAGATCATTATCCACAAATACTTACAGGAAGTCCCTTTCAAACAGATCCAGTTGCGAGTGTTCGGAGATGTGAACATGCGTGCCAGCCCTGTATGCTAGCTGTTGTCACACTACTGTACTTTTCAAGGTACTGTGATGTAAGACTGAAAGTGTTTTATTTATTTTTGTCTGTTTGTTTATATATGTATTATTGGTGTGAAAATTATTATAAACATATTATAGTACAGTACTGTATAGCTGATTGCTGGACCTAGGGACAAATTGGACTTATGAATGAACTCTCAGAATGGAATTAGTCCATATGTAGGGAACTTACACTATAGGGGAACTCTGAACAGGGCACTGTGGAATACGCAGGTGATATGGTTATAAGCATACCGGAAACATATCATTTAATAGAGGTTGTGGACAATGGACAGGGACACACAAGAGGGGCAGGGGAGAGAGAGAAAAAGGCAGAGGGATACAGAGCGCAGCTTAGGCAGTTAACTCATTCATATGTTCCTAAAATTAATATGTTGAAGGCCTATCCCCCCAGGGTGATGGTGTTAGTAAGTGGGTTCTTTGAATGGTGATCAGGATATGAAGGCAGAGCCTTCATGAGTGAGATTAGTACCCTTAGAAAACTGGCCCAGCAGAGTCCCTTCCACCACATGAAGAAGGTACAGTGAAAAAGACAGCTCTCCGTTAAGTGGGCTCTCGCCAAACACCAAGTCTGCCAGAGTCATAGTCTTGGATTTCCCAGCCTCTAGAACTGTGAGACATAAGTGAGTATTGCTTATAAGCTCCACAGTTTATGGTATTTTTGTGAGAACAGCTCAAGTGAATTGCTGTTGTTCAATCTCTAAGTTGTATCCGACTCTTTGCAAACTCTTGGACTACAGCACCCCAGGCTTCCCTGTCCTCCACTATCTCCCAGAGTTTGTTCAAATCCATGTTCATTGGCTCCATGACACTATCTAACCATCTTATCCTCTACCAGTCTCTTCTCTTTTTGCCTTCAATCTTTCCCATCATCCAAGTCTTTTCTAATGAGTCATCTCTTTGCATCAGGTGGCCAAAGTATGGGAGCTTTAGCCTCAGCATCAGTCCTTCCAATGAATATTCAGGGTTGATTTCCTTGAGGATAGACTGGGTTAGACATTTGTATATCCATCTGATCATCAAAAATCGTAAGCATATTTTATATGCCATGGGCAGCCCTAGGTACTGAAATATAACCTGAACAAGATATAATCCCTGCCCTTAAAATACTTACACTGTAGCCAAATCCCCAGTTATGATCACCATCATAGCCCTAGGCCTTGGACCACAAATATAGAATTAGGAATCGAGGCAAACAGCCTTGCCTGTTATGGACACAGGCTGGCTTGCAAGATTTCCTCATGGCCTCCCGTTTCCTTCGGGGAAAAGGGGCCATGGTTCCTGGGGGCCCAGGCAGCAGTGACATTTCCTCTGGCTACTGATCAGCACCTTTACCAGGGATCTTCAGCAACCTCGTGGGGACGGAAGATGAAGGATGCTTCAGATGCTATTTACTGTCTCTCTAGAGAAAGTGTCTGACCTCAACTTCATTTATTGGCCCATTTCACGCTAGTGGAGTGGATTTTCAAGGCCCTTTAGGGACAAATCAGCTCTTTGTGTCCTTTTTAAATGGACATACTCCACATAGCCATGGATGGACACAACCTTATCATTGGGAAGATGAGGTCTGAAGTGCATGATTCAGCTGCAGTGACCCAGAGTGCACCTAAGTCTTCAGAAATCAGGCTCAAGTGTCCCTTTCATTAGCAGGATTTAGGACTTGTTTCACACTCTCATCCTAATTTGAAACAGAAGGAGGCAGACCAAGTGATTTTGCACCTAACCTAAATTATATTTAGGTTTCCCCAGGGAGATACCCCGTCCATATGCCCCATCCCAAGGAGCACTGCAGAAAGCAATTGTATGAGATGGGAAGAATCAAAGGTAAGAAGAGAGAGAATGTAACAGGGGGGTTGAAACGAGGCATAAGGGACTGATAGTATGATCAAACGGATAAAATTTTGAGAGGGAAAAAGCAGATTAAAATTGATGAACGGATGCATCAGTCAGGGTGGACTAAGTTATGCTGTAGTAACAAATAACTCTAAAACTTCAGTGACACCCATCAACAAGAGTTTCTCATTAACCTGCATGTCTGTTTCGAGTCAGAAAGATTGTTGTGATCTTTGCAGTCACTCCAGAATTCAGGTACTGGAGCAGGCAGCCTCACAACTGTTGCTGGTCACCACGTCAACGGGAAACTGAGTTCAGAAGGATCTCACACTAGCAATTAAATGCTCTGGACCCAATAGTAACACACCCAGTTGTTGCCTGTACGGTATTGGGTGACCAGGTCACATGGCCCCACACCTCCGGGAGGGACCAGAACTATGGTCTCAGGGGTCAGTACTGACATCTACCCCAAGGGACTTGAGTATAGAAGGGGGTTCCTAAGAGGTGCTTCTGCCAGTATGTGGTTTTCAGAACTGGACAGGTCTCCGAATTCTCTCTGATTAAGATCCTACTCCTAAAAGGAAAGTGACCATTCTTCTGGAGGGTAGAATATGAGACTGATAACAAAGCATGAAAAGGAACAATAACATCAGACAAGATCATGTTTAATGAGCTAATATTCTACTTTTTCTTTTCATTTCTGCTTTTCTGTGCAAGTTTGATTCCTGACTCCACCTTTTGTGAACTCTGTGACTTGAAGGAAGTTCCCACTCTGTGCCTCAGAATCCTTACTTTATAAAAATGGGGAGAGAAATATTAGATTTTTGTGGATATTCAAATTCAGGTAAAGGGTTTAGGACAGTTCCTAACACACACTAAGAAGTATTCCATGATATTAGGCACCCTTCTTGACAAGTCGGTAAGGTAGTCATGTTGAAAGGGCTGGAAAGTGAGGCGTGGGAGGCTGAGAATAATCAATATTGTGCACACGGTCAGTGGTAGAGCCAAGGTTCACAGTTAGGCACTTTGATTCCAGAGGTTGAAGTTTACATTTCACATCAAAATCATGACTCCAGTTCATCTCTTCAGTAGGCCTGTGGGCTTACTATTACTGCCATCACTACATCTTCCAGATATCATTCATAAAATACCTGTATCCACTTTACATAAATTATATCTAAACTTAATAACAGTACCCTGAGGTTAAGTACCATTTCCTCCCTTTTGTAAAATTGAAGCATAGTTGATTTACAATATGTGTTAGTTTCAGCTGTACAACAAAGTAATTCAGTTATATATATATTTTCAGATTATAGTCTGCTAAAGGTTATTATAAGATATTAAATACAATTCCCTCAAAGAAGTTAAATAGTGTGTTAAGTCTGCGAGGGCTGCAATAACAAAGTAACACAGACTGCATGGTTTAAACAACACAAGTGTATTTTCTCTTAATTCTGGAGGCTGGAAGATCAAGGTTGGTTTCTTCTGAGCCCTCTCTCCTTGTCCTGCAGATGGCCATCTTCTCCCTGGGCCTTCACGACATCGTCCCTCTGTCTGTGTCCCAATCTCCTCTTTCTATAAGGACACTAGTCATATTGGATTAAGGTCCAGCTCTGCGATCTCACTGTACCTTACTTACTTTTTTAAAAGTCATGTCTCCAAATACAGCCACATGCTGGGGTACGGGGGTTACAGCTTCCAAACGTGAAAGGAGGGAACACAATTCAGCCTGTAACAGGTAGCCTGCTCCCAGATGGAGCCAGGGATTTAAACACAGACTATTCTGATTCCAGCCTGCACCATGCTTTCATCTCCAAGCCATTAGTAAATCCCTCCTATATGCGCAGCACACCGTCTGGCGTTTTCCCTTCCTCTCGTTATGTATGGTTCTCAGAAGAAATACTGGCCCCATTGAGTAAATGAGGAAATAATGGGCTCATGATAATGAGAAGTGTCTCCAGTTTGGTCATTGCTGGTCACCTTGGGATGGGTTCATATCTAATTACTCTTGACTAACAGGAAACTGTCTCCGTCCTTTAGCTTGCTCCCTTGGAGATAAGGCAGCCCTTTTAAAATACTGCCATATCCATTACATCACCAATAATTAACATTGTTTAAGGTACCCACTAGGTCCAAACATGAGGAAATGCACTTAACACATAGCAAACTGCAAACTAAGACATGAGGCCAGTTATCTTTTTGGGGGGTGGGGTGATGGGGAGAATTGCAACCTAGATGACAAGGCAAGTAATAGGCAGTAAAACAAAAATATCACTCGATGTGCGGTGGAAAGTACTATCACTAGATAGTGTTAAAAAATCAGTGGAAGACAAAACTACTCTAGACTACTTATTCAGAGAAAGCTTTTTGCCAGGGAGTAAGGAATGCCTCTGGGGATAGGGGTGGCTAGAAGGCCAGCAAGGAGGAGACAGAGGTTCCCAAGGGGTGTCTGGGGGACAATTCTGGCCTTAGGCTTGCTTAAGTATTAATGGTCCACCAGCTTCCAAGGCGGCTCAGTGGTAAAGCAACCACCTGCCAATGCAGGAGACATGGGTTCAATCCCTGGGTTGGGAAGAGCCCCTGGAGGAGGAAATGGCAACTGACTCCATATCCTTGCCTGAAAAAGCCCATGGACGGAGGAGCCTGGTGGGCTACAGTCCGTGGGTCACGAAGAGTTAGACACAGCTGAGTTACTGAGCATGCATGCCCATTGTCTGCAAAGTAGAATCCAAGTTTCACAGGTTGCATTTTGGTCAACTAGGTGATGCTTCAGCCTATCATGCACCACCCCCCCACGGTGCAATGACTGAACGAAGAGCCAGTTCCAGTCAGGCCTTTCATTTCTGGCTGTGGCCCTTCACCTGGGGACAGGAGAAATGGCAGAGAGGAAGATGCAAGGACCTCAGTCACGCAGGTCCGAGTTCGCCTCCGCTACATACTAACTAATGGGACATTTGATAAGTTATTTAACCTCTCACTTTGTTGGCCCATAAGATAATAGTAATAACTACCAGGCAAGGGGCAATGACTTCTCTGGTAGCTCAGCTGGTACGAAATCCACCTGCAGTGCAGGAGACCCTGGTTTGATTCCTAGGTCAGGGAGAAGGGATAGGCTACCCATTCCAGTATTTCTTGAGCTTCCCCGGTGGCTCAGGTGGTAAAGAATCCACCTGCAATGCAGGAGACCTGGGTTTGATCCCTGGATTGGGAAGATCCCCTGGAGAAGGGAAAGGCTACCCACTACCTACTCTCTGGCCTGGAGAATCCCATAGACAGAGGAGCTTGGCAGGCCGCAGTCCATGGGGTTGCAAAGAGTCAGACATGACTGAGCACACATAAGGGACATGGGAAGATGTAATTAAATGAAGTATATAAAGTAACCAACTTACCACCTACTCTATTATATCTATCAGGAAATGGTAGTTACCATTATAATAATGATCCCTTTCTTATGCCAGCAATTCAACCCTCTACTGCTTCTTAGCCTGTACAGTCCCCCAGCACCTTTTCATGTTGACAGCTGAGCGTTGCATCCCTGCACCCTGTTACTTACAGACAGGCAACACCACGTGATGTTCAGGAGCTCAGTCCTGTAACCAGGCTGCTTACCATTTGCTATCCGTGTGACTTTGGGCAAGTTACTTGGTCTCTCTCAGCCTCAGCTTTTTCATGTATAAAATAGAGCATCATCTTATTCACAGAGGCAATTTGAGGATGAAATGAGTTTATACTATAGAGCCTGGAATATAGTACCTACTCAATAAATGGTGGTAGTTGTTATTTCCACTTCATAGAGAAAGAAAGAGGTTATGTATTTTGACCATTGTTGAATGTGGCAGCTTTTAGCATCAGAATTCTGAGTTAGATGACTGTGCTCTTGATCACCAGGCATTTGGCTTTCCCCATAGATAAAAACCACTCCCACTTCCAAGTCCTTTCTCACTACCATTATCTGATACACATACTTGATAACTCTGCAGGCCAGGCAGCAATCAGACTATCAGATCAGAGACAGGAAGAGCGGCCTCCCACTTCCATTCCCCTATAAAGAAATCTGCCTGGATACCCTCCTCCAACTTCCTTCCTCTGCCCTCAAAGCGGACGTGGAAACAGAAGGCTCACTGGCAAAGCAACATGTGTGGAGTCAGATGATGAAGACCAAAATCTGGCTCACATTTAGATGACTGCTGATTTTTTGAACTCCTAAAGATTACCATGGACTATTAGGCACTGCCGTGGGAAATTGGAAAATGTGTGTGTTTGATTAAAATAGGAATTGGATCGTGGTTCTCTCTGGCACATAGTAGGTAGGTACTCACTAAATATTTGCAGAATGAATGCATTCACAATTCACACACCTATCTACTCACATCTCTCTCTCTTCCCATCCTTCCATCCATCCACCTATGTAATAAGACCCCTTTCTCATCTTCACAACACACCCTCAGATGGGGAAGAAATTGATGAAAGCAACTACTTACTGTAGGATGTGTCAAGAGCTGTGATAAAAAGTGGGTGCTGTAGGCATCAAGAAAAGCTCTCATCACTTGCAAAATGGTTCATTCCTTGCCACTCAAGTTGCTGTCCTGTCCACACTAAATAAGTGTGTTTTCCCACTGAAAAAAAACCTCACACTATCAGTGAAAGCTTATATAATGCTATAGTTATGCTATCAGCAAGCAGCAACAATCATAAGAATTTTAATAAGAAAGGAACAAAGAATGGAAGAAATCAACTTGCATACGATGCAATATTAATACATATACATATATATCTTTTTTAGGGAGTGGGGAAAGGTGTTTCTACATGAAGATCAGAATCTGTATCACTCAAGTAAACACTGCCCTTTTCTTAATACTCTGAATCATAGATTCACCGATATTTCCCCCTTAGCATAGAGGTCTTGTTACCTAAACAACCTTGAACTATTTTTAAAAATTTTTCTGGTTAATTTTGTGTTCCTTAGTTCTCATTTCTAACTCTACTATTTGCCTTAAGTCCTTTTGTTAATTGTTTTGGTTTCATAAAGACACATCAGTGGTTTTAATTAACTGCGTGTATGCATGTGTGTGTGTATATGTGTATATATATATGGGCTTCCCTGGTGGCTCAGATGGTAAAGAATCCACCTGCAATGTGGGAGACTTGGATTTGATCCCTGAGTTGGGAAGATCCCCGGGAGGAGGGCATGGCAACCCACTCCAGTATTCTTGCCTGGAGAATCCCCATGGACAGAGGAGCCTGGTGACCTACAGTTCGTAGGGTCGCGAAGAGTCAGACACAACTGAGCAACTAAGCATGCACACACACACACACACACGCACACACACATGCACACATGCATGCACACACACATATTTAATAAATAGAAAGCATATATTAGGCAAATAAGGCACAATGGCTTCATGTGTCCATCTATGTGTCATACGTTCAGAATAACATATTTGGAGTTCCTTGCTAATTTTCTCACTTTCACTTTCCACACCTTGATAGTCACAAAGTCTGTTAATTCTATGCCCTAAATTTCTCTCAGGCTCACCTCTCTGACCACCTTAGTCTCTGTGGTATTGCAAGCCCTCACCCAAGCATGGACCATTGCATTGACATCTGAAGCATCTGATCTCCATTTGGTCTCCAGCACCGCCATGCATCCCCTACAATGTGGCCAGAGGGATTCTTCTAACATCCAGATCCGATCATTTTTTTTACTAACATAAACCCTGAGTTTATGTTTACAGGTTTATGTCTGAGCTCCTCAGTATGGTGTGATGGACTGACTTAGTATGATGTGACTTCTGCTTATGGCTCCAACTTCACCTTCCACTCAGACCAACTGAAAGGTAGGGATCTAACAACTCTCCACATTTTTTAAAATAAATTGTGTTTCTTTATTTATTTTTGGTTGCACCGGGTTTTCACTTCTGTGCTCGGGCTTTCTCTCATTGCAGAGTGCAAGGGCTACTCTCTAGTTGGGGTGCACGGGCTTCTTGTGGTGGTGGCCTCTCTTGTTGCAAAGCACAGGCTCTGGGTGCGTGGAGCTTTGGTAGTTGCAGCCCTTAGACTGTGTAGTTGTGACTTTCCGGCTCTAGGGTGCACACACTTCAGTGGTGCTTAGACTCAGTAGCTGTGGCTCACGAGCTCTGGAACACAGGCTCAAGAGTTGCGGCACATGGAGCCGTCCCAGACCAGGGATGGAACCCATGTCACCTGCATAGACAGGCAGATTCTTTCTTACCTCCTGCGCCAGCAGAGAAGTCCGCAACTCTCCACATTTAATTTGGCTACAGAATGGCTTAAAACTCTTCCTCCTTTTCAATTATTTCCCTTGTCTGCTGTTTAGTCTTCACAATTTTTGTATGCCTATTGCTTTTTTTAAGTGCCAGAACTCAAAGATGATCTTTGTCCTTGCACGGAACCTTCTTTTTACTACTAGAGCACCTTATGGGCATTGTGATTTTTACATAGATTGCATTGAAATATTTTAACTTCCTTTTTTCTTGTAAAGTAATAAACACCCCTTGTAAAACCTTTAGAAAACAGCTCAATAGGTAAGCAGAATTTTAAATAAAACTACTCATAATTTCAGCACTATGATGCAACTGTTGTTGACATTGTGGTAGGCTCTACCACACAAGTCTTTTGTATAAATGTGTGTGTATTTATTTTGCAGAAATATAAGCATTCTATCCATATTGTTTTAAAATTGGCTTTTTGAGCTGGAAGAGTATATTACAAAAATTATCTCCTGCCCTTAAAATTATTTCCAAATATCATAATCAATGCTGAAAAGTATTTCCTTGGATGAATGAAACAATTTCCTATTACTTGAACTACTGTTTTGTCCTAAAGTTTCACACTGCAAACAAGAAGGCAGTTACTCTCTTTATAGCTAAATCTTTGATGCTGGTCACTGGAGTATTGGAGAAGACTCTTGAGAGTCCCTTGGACTGCAAGGAGATCCAATCAGTCCATCCTAAAGGAGATCAGTCCTGGGTGTTCATTGGAAGGACTGATGTTGGAGCTGAAACTCCAATACTTTGGCCACCTCATGTGAAGAGTTGACTCATTGGAAAAGACCCTAATGCTGGGAAGGATTGAAGGCAGGAGGAGAAGGGGATGACAGAGGATGAGATGGTTGGATGGCATCACTGACTCAATGGACATGGGTCTGAGTAAACTCCGGGAGTTGGTGATGGACAGGGAGGCCTGGCATGCTGCGGTTCATGGGGTCGCAAAGAGTCAGACACGACTGAGCCACTGAACTGAACTGAACCGAATCATTATTTCTGTGTGGTAAATTTCAACCAGGGGAATTTCTGGATCAATGAGGATGTGCAAGTTTAAGCCTTTAGATACACATTTCCAAATGACTCTCCAAAAAGGTCCTATTTATATGTACTCCCCAAAGGAAAGAATGAACACTTCTTTACCAAGGTAATATAAATATACAGGATATCTGATAGGCAATTGAATAAGTAAAAAGTATCTTATTGATTTAGCATAATCCCTCTCTGACCTATTATATATTTTCTTTTAGATTTTATTAAACTTTATATATATATATATGCACATTGATTCTATTAATTGGGTCCTCTGATTCCCTTTCCAGTTCAGTATTTATCTTTTTTTTTTTTTTTTATTCACAAAAGGTTTTTTATATCACCCTTTGTCTGTCATGTGTGCCTCACAAAAATTTTATTTCTTTTTGCTGCCTGCCTTTGAATCTGAAAATGATTTATGATGCAATTCATTCAATCCCAATTGATTTGAAATGCTACCAGTATTATATATTGTTTCATATATATACTCAGATCAGTTTATGAAAGTTTAAAAATAACCCATCAGCCTGCTCCTCTACGTGCAATGGGTACTCTATTTTCAAATTATTTTGGTTCATATCAATATTATTCTTATTGTTATTATTAAGTAACACAATTATTATTGTAATACCTATCATTTACTGATCACGACCCACATAATATTTCAACATACAATGCTTCAGAAAATATATCTGATTTATTCTTTCAAACAACTTTGTGAAATAGGTACAATTATTAATAGTATGAATGTTTCAGTTAAGAAAACTGAGACATATATTATTTATCATCTAGTAGAACTGAGATGAAAACTCAAGTTGGCCTGACACCAGACCTACAAACTCAAATTCATATAAATAATTTCTCTTTATTAATCTTCAAAATACTTTGTGTCTATTCTCAGGTGGTTTACTCTTAGAGATAAACTGTAAAATAACTTTATTAACTTTATAAAAGCGGACTTTGAATTTTTAAATAAACTTTTGATTGTGATGTAACATACGTATGTACAGAAACCAAGAGTGAACATGTATGTAGCCTCACTCATCACTGTTCCTCATGTAAACACGACCATGGCTTCTATACCATAAATTAGCTTTCCTTGGTTTTGAATTTTAAAGAAACACGTATATTTACATTTAAGGTATTGAGTGTCTTTTCATTTGCTTTTTGGCTACTTGTATATATTCTGTTATGAAATGTCCTTTTAATACTTTGTTTCTAAGTTTTTTGTCTTATTATGGAATTGAACATTTATATATTCCTGACACTTGGCCTTTGTCAGAACACATATATGTATATGTATGTGTGTGTTTATTCTTCCTGTGTTTCTTATTTTTCAACCCCTTTTTCTGAAAAGAGAAACATCTGATTAATCCATCTTTTCTATTACGGTAAATATGTGCTCCATAATAATAATTTTTTTAATGTTTCTTCTAAAACTTATATTTTTAGTTTTTGTGTTTAGGTGTATATGATCCATTTTAAACACATAATTTTGTGACTATTATGGGCAAAGTTTATTTTTTTCTATAGAGATACACAGTTGTTCAAAGCAACATTTACAGAAAATACTGTCTCCAGTGAATTATTTTTAAAACTTTTTCTAAACTCAATTGAACATAAAATGTGAGCCTATTCCTTAATCCTTTCTCCTATTGTCTGATCTATAAATCTATTCTTCTGCTAATAGCATACTGCCTTAATTATTTGAAACTATACAGTCAGACTTGAAATCAAGTAATGTGTATGTTTGTAACTTGTTCTTTGCTTTCAAAATTGTAACTATTCTAGGTCTTTTGGCTTGCCACATAGGTTTAGAATTAACTTGCCAATTTCTAGTTAAAAATGACTGCTGGGATTTTGATTGGGATTGCAATGAACCTATAGATCAATATGAGAAAAATATTGAATCCTACTGTTCGTGAAAATGGTATATTTCTCTGTCTATTTGGGTTTCTTCAACTTCTCTCGGTACCACACAAATCTTAAGTATCTCGTTTCCTGAACTTTTATACCTAAATGTACACAGAAGACTTCTAGGAAAATAGCTCTTTTTAATTCTATTTCTGATACCTCTAAATATGAGTCACTAGTAGCTTTCTTCCTTTAGTATGTTTTCTTTTGCTCCCTTTTCTTAGTATACCAGGCAACTTTTCACCATATCCTTCATATTTCAGTTGGTAAAGAATCCGCCTAAAAAAAAAAAGAATCCGCCTGCAAGGCAGGAGACCTGGTTTGATTCCTGAGTCGGGAAGATCTACTGAAGAAGGGACAGGCTACCCACTCCAGTATTCTTGGACTTCCCTTGTGACTCAGCTGGTCAAAAATCACCCGCAGTGCAGAAGTCCTGGGTTCGATCCCTGGATTGAGAAGATCCCCTGGAGAAGGGGAAGGTTACCCACTCCAGTATTCTGGCCTGGAGAATTCCATGGACTGTATAGTCCATTGGGTCACAAAGAGTCAGACACTACTTTCACTTTCACTTTGGTAGAAAGTAGACTGGTGGTAGATCACTTTAATCTGACCAGAAACTGGATTGACATAGGGTTGCAGTTCTCATAAAGTTTAATCTATTTGCTTTGCATAGTCTTTGACTAAAGCTCTTCCCAGGGGTCCCCAGCTGAGATCCCTGTTTGTTTATTAGTGCCCCTCAGCTGGGTATTTATTAGTTGTGGTTTCTGATCTCCAGTTTTTACCTGGTTAGCTCCAAGAGACTGAAATTATCTGTTCTCCACTTTAAAAGGCTTCTGCTTTGCTAGTTATTTTCCTCATCTCTAGAGTTCAAGAATTCAGCACATATTTCAAGAAGAAATCAACAATAGCTCATTTTTGTGAATTCTCTTTTTTATGAGAATTTTGTCTCCCTAGGACTTGGTTACCTTGACATTCATAATTTTTTTTTTTCCTCCTCAGATTTGTGAGTTCACCAAAAGTTCTGCTGGATTGTTTACCATTTAGCAGTGGCCATCTGCCTCCTATGTTCCAAGCATAGGAGATGCCCTGAGGAATAATGATACTGTGTGGTGTCTAAACTTTCCGTGATTCTCTTCACTCCAGACTTCTGAAATCTCAAGTCTCATTTCCTGCAATTACTATACCTTTTAAACGATTGTTTAAAATTTTTTCTTTCTTCTTTTATGCTTTTTGTTTTCAGCGGGAGACTGGTCTTATACAAGCTACTGCATCACAGCCTGAGAATTGTCCTTTTTGTACATGACTTATCTTTAAAGATATTTGTCCATTTCATTTATATCACCAAATTTATTGGCTTTAAGTAGTTCATATTATTAACTTAATATTATTATTTAGTATTATGTCATATTATATCATCATATTTTATTAGTTCCTTAGTTCATTATTAGTTCATATTATTAACTGAGCTTCCCTGGTAGCTCAGATGGTAATGAATTTGCCTGCAGTGCAGGAGACCTGGGTTTGATCCCTGGGTTGGGAAGATGCCCTGGAGGAGAGCATGGCCACCCACTCCAATATTCTTGCCTGGAGAATCCCTGCGGACAGAGGAGCCTGGTGGGCTACAGTCCGTGGGGTCACAGAGAGTCAGATGACCTAGAGACTAAGCACACATTAACTTATTGTTTCTCAATTTTTATAGCATCTAAATGATTCCCTGCTTCCATTCTTCATACTAATGATTAGAATAGTCTCTCTTCTTTTCTTGATCAGTCAAGCTGGAAGCCTGTTAGTTTCCAAAATATCAACTTTTGGTTTCAGTGATTTTGTATATTATTTGTTCATTAAAAAAATATTGCCATTCTTTTTTATTTATTTATTTATTTTTTTGCTTATCTTGTGCTTATTTTCCTCTCTTCCTCTAGTTTCCTAAGGCAGAAGATTAGATAATAATTTTAGATATTTTTCTCTGATCCAATAAATAATTTAAAACTATAAATTTCCCATGTAAACATGGATTTCTCATATATTGTATCTCTACAACTTTTGACATTTTATATTTTCATGTATATTGGAATTAAAAATATTTTCAATATTTCTCTGTAATTTCCTCTGTCATGCATTGGTTGTTTGGAAGGATATTATTTAAACTTCAAGTGTTTGGAGAGCTTTCAGATTTTTCTGTTACTGATCTCAAGTTTTTTTATGATCAAAAAACATACTTTGTATAAATTGATTTATTTTAAACTTATTGAGACTTGCTGAAAGTGAAAAGTGAGAGTGAAAGTCACACAGTCCTGTCCAACTCTTTGCAACCCCATGGACTATACAGTCCATGGAATTCTCCAGGCCAGAATACTGGAGTGGGTAGCCTTTCCCTTCTCCAGGGGATCTTCTCAACCCAGGGATTGAACCCAGGTCTCCCACATTGCAGGCAGATTCTTTACCAGCTGAGTCACAAGGGAAGCCCAAGAATACTGGGGTGGGTAGCCTATCCCTTCTCCAGAGGATCTTCTCAGCCCAGGGATTGAACCCAGGTCTCCCACATTGCAGGCAGATTCTTTACCAGCTGAGTCACAAGGGAAGCCCAAGAATACTGGGGTGGGTAGCCTATCCCTTCTCCAGAGGATCTTCCTGACTCAGAAATCAAACCGCAGTTTCCTGCATTGCAGGTGGATTCTTTACCAACTGAACTATCAGGGAATGATCTATACCTATCTATATCTATCTGTTGATCTCTACACAGAAAATATATTTATCTGTACCTGTGTGTATGTGTGTGTGTGTGTGTGTGTGTGTGTGTGCTCAGTCGTTCAGTTGCTTTCAATCCTTTGTGGCCCTCTGGATGACTCTAGCCCATCAGACTCCTCTGTTCATGGAATTTTCCAGGCAAGAGTACTGAAGTGGGTTGCCATTTCCTCCTCCAGGGGCTCTTCCCTACCTGGGGACTGAGCCCACCTCTTTCTCATCTCCTACAATGGCAGGCGGATTCCTTACCACTAGCGCCACCAGGAAAGCCCATTGACACCCACACTTACATCTGTATTTGTGTATTACGCAGGCACGCGGGCTTCTTCAAGCCTGCTGTTCCTATGAACACTGAGGTCATACCCTCGTGCTCAAAAGCAAAGACTGAGCAAGCTGGAGACAGTAGTGGTGGCACTTTCCTGCCCAGTGTGGGATGAGTCAGACAAGCCCTCTAGCCAGTGGCCTTTGCTACCCAGTCCCTCTTTTGTTCTCTCTATTCACCAATGCTGGACCTGCACCAGAGTCTGAAGACTCTCTGCCTACTCAAGTTATCTCCCCGATAAATCTTCACAAACATTTCCTTAAAATAATCTATCACATCTAAACCTGTCTAAGTGTCTCATTCTTGGGTGACTTAAAGTAGCATAAGGAAAATTATATATATTCAGTTGACCCTTTAACAACATGGGTTTGAACTGACTTGGTCCACGTGGATTTTTTAAAAATATTTTTAAATAAACATGTACAGTAAGACATGGTCTGTGTCTGGTTGAATTCAGAGTTAGTTGAATCTGTGGCTGTGGAACAGTGGATATGGAGAGCCAATTGTGGGATGTGAGTGTCTGCAGATTTTGGTGTATTCAGGGGCTCCTGGAACCAGTGCCTTGCTGATACAGGGATGGGACAACTGTGTATATAATTTCCAGTGTTCTTTATCCCTTCCTGTGTGTATTAGTCTCAAGCTGATTTTAATTTTCAGCCGAAGAGGTTTTTTTTTTTAGCATTTCTTTAAATTGTGTCTGGTAGCAATGGATTGTGTCAGTTTTATTTATCTGAAAAAGTCCTCGTGACACTTTTATTTTTTTTCTTAATTCTTTCAGAACCTTAAATATTTAATCCAATATCTGGCTTTCCTTCAGATGTTATTTATGTTACTGTGTCCCACCTTGCAGTGTGTTGTTTTATGTTGATTCTGCTTTTGTTTCTGTTATTTTTGACTTTCAGTGGTTTTAGTAGCTTATGTGGTGGTGTTTTTATTTTTCTCATCCATATATTCCTTGGGGGTTGTTGAGCTTCTTGAATATGAAAATTAAGGATTATTTCAACAAACAGGGGAAATCTGACGTTATATCTTTAAATATTTGCTGCTCCTTTTTATCTCCTCATTCTGGGAGTCCAATTGTTGGTCTACTTGATATTGACCGTATGTCTCTGTGGTACTTTTGTGTTTATTTCAATATTTCTCCTTTCTGTTACTTTGACTAGAAAATTTCCAGAAATCTTTCTTCAAATTCACCAATTCTTTCCTCTGCTATCTCAAATCTATTGTTGAACCTGCCTGCTAATTTTTTTTGGTCTCAGTTATTACACTTTTCAAATATAGAATTTAAAAAATTCCTTTTTATATCTTCTATTTCTGTGTTAACAATTCATTTCTATTCATGAATACCATACTTTCTTTTAATTCATCAAATTTATTTTACTTTAAATCTTCGGAAACATTTGTATTAGTCGCTTTCATATCTTTGCCTGCTAAATCCGGTACCTGAATACACTTAGAGTCAGTTTCTATTGACTAGGTTTTTCTAGTTTGTTTGTTTTCTTGCAAAATGGCCATACTTTCTGGTTCTTGGCATGTTTGGTAATTTCGGGTTGAAAACTGAGCATTGAGGGTAATGTGTTATGGGGATTCTGAAACCCGCTGTGTCAGTTCTAATAGGCAGTAAATTTGGCTGCCGCTGTTTAGTAGCTCAGTCTTGTCCAACTCTCTGAGACCCCGTGGACCTGGCTATAGTCAAACTGATTTTGCTCTTCCTATGGTATACGGCAACTGATATATCTTGGTTCATTTTTTTTAATTTTTGGCTTAAGCTATTGGGATTTTCTAGACGTGTTCTCTGAGAATCTCTCATACCTACATAATTTAGTGGTCAGTCAAAGTTTGGTGCAGATTTTATGCTTAGATTTTATTTGGCACTCATTCTCTCTGTGATTCTCATGAATTAAGATTTCTCCCTTAATCTTCTGTTCCTTTTATTTATTTATTTTTAAAGATTTCTTAATGTGGACCATTTGTAAAGCCTCTAATGAATTTGTTATAATATTGCTTCTTTTTTTAGGTTCTGGTTCTTTTTTGTTTGTTTTGGTTTTTTTTTTTTTTGGCTGTGAGGCATGTGGGTCTTAGCTTCCTGACCAGGGATCAACCCACATCCCCTGCATTGGAAAGTGTTAGTTGCTCAGTCATGTCTGACTCTTTGTGACCCCAAGGACTGTAGCCCACCAGGCTCCTCTGTCCATGGAATTCTCCAGGCAAGAATACTGAAGTGGGTTGCCATTCCCTTCTCCAGGGGATCTTCCTGATCCAGGGATCGAACTTGGGTGTCCTGCATTGCAGACAGATTCTGGAAGATGAAGTATTAACCACTGAACCACCAGAGAAGTCCATTCTTGGTCTTTAAATAGCTCCCATGCCTGCCCTCTAATACCTCAAGAGATTTCTACTTCTCTGCCTTTGGAGACCTGTGTGGTATGGTCAACACTTTTATGTAAGAAAGTCCCAACATCACAGTTCTTTTTGGTACAGTAGCAGTCTTTGAAATACATGCTCTTCTCCAGTTTAAACTGCTCTTTGTTATTTTGCATTGTCTTCAGATATTGTTAAAAATTTTGTCCAGTTTTAATCATTATTGTCTGTGTGAGAAATCACCTGTCCTCATCATATGGCTATTATTAGAATTCATGGTTCTGATTTAATAATATTTCCCTTGTGCTAATTTCCATTTAGGTGTAGGTAAAATTATATGCTGTATTTCTCACATTTTGGAATAAGTATAGTGTTTATTACAAATTAGACAAATAAAAAACCATCCCTAATTTTTATGTGCTCAAGAACTATTAAACTTACATAGAAACTATGTTACTTACAGATTTAAAAATCTCTCCATTAAACACCCTGAGCTTGGTATTGTTTCTGTGTTACTTGGATGATTTTGACATCACATGCATGGTCTCTGTGCATTTTAGACTTTTGACATACGCTTATATCAATCTTGATAATTTATATTTATTTAGAAAGTAATTTTCTAGATCTTTTAATATTTATTAGCAGAGGTGTGCATCATATTCTTTCATCCATTTAAAAGACTCCTCTCAGAAAATGAAACCCTCATTACTGTTGGTAAAAATATAAATTGGTGCCACTACTATGGGAAACAGTATGGAGGTGCCTCAAAAAACTAAATATAGGACTATCATATGATCCAGCAATTCCTCTACTGGGTATATATCCAAAGAAAATGAAAATAGTAACTTGAACACTTCCTGGAATAGTCAGTGCCATTACATTGGATCTTGGTGTTTGACCATGCAGTGGTTCTTAATCTTTGGGGATGTAGAGGCTCTCTGGAAATTTTATAAAAGTTTAAAGCCATCTTCACTTAAAGCTTAAATCTCGTTTTCTTAAAAAAAAAAAGAAAAAAGTTCAGATAGAGAAAGTAACGGTCAGAACAGTTTAAGAGAATGACAAATTTTGACGTGCATGCTAATCCCCTGGGATCTTGTTAAAACATAGGTTTGGACTCCGTAACCCGAGGTAGGGCTGGTGACTACTCTAGTCAACTTTCACAGATGCTGGTAATAGTAGGACCAGCCTTGAGAAGCACTAGGGTGACATAAATGTGTTGATATCTGAAGATCTGTTAGTCTTCAGATATAGCCTCTAAAGTTTCAACTGGCCTCTAATAAGGTAGTCACTGATCCAGTAGCACTCCTACTACATCAGTAAATGCACAGACTAACGCCTCTCTCCATCCTTGAAAGGCTGTGAGTTATGACAAGAGCTGAAGATCCAAAATGCCTTTCAACTTCTTTTTAATAGCATTTAATGGCACACTCTGGGCTTCCCAGTTGGTGCTGGTAGTAAAGAACCCACCTGCCAATGCAAGAGACGTAAGAATTGCAGGTCCAATCCCTGGGTCAGGAAGATCCCCTGGAGGAGGGCAGGGCAACCCACTCCAGTGTTCTTGCCTGGAGAATCCCATGGACAGAGGAGCCTGGCGGGCTGCAGTCTGTGCGGTTGTACAGAGTGGGACAGACTGAAATGGCTTAGCCCGCACACACGCACACACACACACACGAATGGCTTACCCTAATCAGAAATGGATAGTTGAGTTAAATGGCCCATCTGTTCTTTCCTTATTTTTATTTTTTGCCATATAAAACTCAAAGACACTCTCACATCTCAAAAATGAATGAAAGAGGGATAAAAAGAAGAAACACTGCTTGTAACGAACTTTAAAAACGGTCTTTTCTGATGTTAAAAATATTAATTAAACAGATCACTCATTTCCATGTGTGACTCAGACCTCAGTGGCATATATCTCATTTTCTATAAATTTGTGCTTATATGCAAAGTCAATACCCTTTTGACTTTTTATCCCTTTTTGACTGCTAAGAAGCTCACAGTCATATTTTGAATCAGTGTTTCTAATTGATAAGAGCATAGGATCTGCATGATTTAAATTTTCCCTGATCTTGAATTTTCATATAATTCTGAGATTCCCTAGGGTTTCCCTGGCTCAGACAGTAAAGAATCTGCCTGAAATGCAGGAGACTTTGGGTTTGATCCCTGGTTTGGTAAGATCCCCCAGAGAAGGAAATGGAAACCCACTCCAGTATTCTTGCCTGGAGAATTCCGTGGACAGAGGAGTCTGATGGGCTATAGTCCACAGGGTCGTAAAGAACTGGACATGACTGAGCAGCTAATACACAATTTGAAAAGATACATGCACCCCATTGTTCATAGCAGCATTATTTATACTTGACAGGATATAGAAGCAATCTAAGTGTCCATTGACAGCTGAATGGATATAAAAGGTGATATATGTATATATATATATACATATATATACACACACACACATATATATGCATTACTCAGCCATAGGCAAAGAATGAAATTTTGCCATTTGTAACAACATGGATGAAACTGAAGGGTATCAGTCTTAGTGAAATAAGTCAGAAAAAGACAAATACTGAATGTTTTCACTTATATGTGGAATCTAAAAAAATAAATGAATGAATATAACAAAATAAAAACAGATTCACAGGTATTGAGAACAAACAAGTGGTTACCAATGGGGAAAGGAGCGAGGAGACAGGCAAAATAGGGGTAAGGGATTAAGAGATACAAACTACTTTGTATAAAACAAATGAGCTACAAGGATATACTGTACAGCAGAGAATATTACCTATTTTATAACATTTAAATTGATTATAATTTATAAAATATAGAAGCATTATGTCATATATCTGAAACTAATATACTATAAATCAACTGTACATGAGTAAAAAAATTTTATTAAAAACAAATGACACCTCTCTGCCCATAATCATAAGTTCTTTTTCCTTTCTAATATGGCTTATTTGAGTTTTCCATAGTTTTCTATTCCACTCACTTAAGTGAAAAAGTGTTAGACACTCGGTCATGTCCGACTCTTTGTGACCCCATGGGCTGTAGCCCACCAGGCTCCTCTGTCCATGGGATTCTCCAGGCAAGAACACTGGAGTGGGTTGCCATTCCCTTCTCCAACACTCTCTTAAGTTGGCTATTTATAAGTTGGCTATTTATATATGAACCCTGTTCTTTAGCCTCTGACCACCTTGATGACAGGAATCCTGGTTTGTTTACCTTTGTGTCTAATACACCTAGTACTGTGCCTTTCACCTTATTGGTCTTTTCTACGTACTCGAACTGCAAAGGCTGGATTTTTTATGGAGAGACTACCGATCAAGCTGATCTAAGAGCTTAATTTTACAAATGGTGAAGCTGAGAGAAGAGTGGACTTGCTCAAGGCTACATAGCAAGTTTGTGGTCGAGCAGAAATTTCTTCCTCCCAACAAACCCTGCTATCTTGCTAAAATGGATTAAGCCTAAGACAGCTTCAATTACCACCTCTTCCACACACATATATTCAAGTAAAATATGTACTTATTCCAAAGCAATTTTAAGCTCTTACCATTGTTAAAGTCTCCCATTAATATTCTGCTTCATAAAGTCATTTTTGGTTATTAATGACACCGAAATTCGAGGCTCCTTGTTCCTGCTGTTGTGTTGTCCCAGGAGCATGTCAGTGGGTGATGTATGTGGCTAATTTAGTGATTCCCTGCAACTTCATAGAGAACCACCCTGCTAGCTTTTGGCAAGAAGATTTGGTTTATAAAACTTGGAATCCACCATCCAAGATAAATAATGTCTAGGCCTGTCCCATTTTAAGAGTGCATTCCAGTTGAGCAAAGTAAATAAGCTTTCTCTTTTCTCTCAGCCATATCTATTCATTTTCATATGACAATAAACACAGAATATTTAAGAAAGCATTAAGCTGGCAGTTGGGAGACCTGGGTTCTCAACCAGACCCTGCCATTAACTTGCTGATGACTCACTTCCTTTCTGTGGATCATGGATCCTTTAAGTTGAAGCACTTCAATAGGTACACAGAGTCTGATCACACCTCAGAGATGCTTTAGAGGTCTCTAGTTAATGCGTAAGGCCAGAAAAGCTTTCAGAAGCCAAATCTTTGTCTAATCCCTGAATATAAAAGGGAAGCCCAGTTTTCCTTAGAGAAGCTTTTCCTTTAGTTTCTGCCATTAGTCAGGAATTCAAAAACATTGCACCCTTATTGCAGTAGAAGCCGGCCTCCAAAATTTTCACAAGAGAAATGACAGAAACCATATTCTGAATAGTCAAAGGACTGAGAAATCACTTTCAGCATGTTCGTTTTAAAGCTGTGGTTCAAACGAACCAGAAGACAAGGACTTTACAGGGGAGGTGGCATTCAACATGATCCTCTAGGAATGAATAAGATTTTCATGTTGATCCTTAATCCCTTCATTCCTCTTAGTGCTTTGTTTATTGTGTAATTCTTGGGCTCCTACTGTGGACCAGGCTATGCTAGTCATTGAAGAGACAGTGGTGAGCGCTTGGTTCGGGGTGGGGGCGGGTTATAGTCTAGGGAGGAGATAGACATTAACCCGATACACAAATATATGTATCATTACAAATTGCTGCTATTATTGCACAGTAAGAAAGTACAGTGAAGCTTGATGGAACTCAGTGAAGGTGGCAAAGGCTGTCCAGAGAAGTGGCACTTAGGCTGATATCTTCCTTGTGACCAGGTAAAGAGGGGCGGTGGGGCAGGGGTGGAGGAAAGGTCCTTTAGAGAGAGAGAGACTGCGTGTCCTTACGGGGTGGAAACCACCGGGTCGGTGGGACTGGCACTGAGAGTCGGGAGGGTCCTCAGTTCAGTTCAGTCGCTCAGACATGTCCGACTCTTTGCGATCCCATGAACCTCAGCACACCAGGTCCCCCTGTCCATCACCAACTCCCGGAGTCCACCCAAACCCATGTCCATTGAGTCGATGATGCCATCCAGCCATCTCATCCTCTGTCGTCCCCTTCTCCTCCTGCCCTCAATCCCTCCCAGTATCAGGGTCTTTTCCAATGAGTCAGTTCTTCGCATCAGGTGGACAAAGTGTTGGAGTTTCAGCTTCAACATCAGTCCTTCCAATGAACACCCAGGACTGATCTCCTCTAGGATGGACTGGTTTGATCTCCTTGCAGTCCAAGGGACTCTCAAGAGTCTTCTCCAACACCACAGTTCAAAAGCATCAATTCTTCAACACTCAGCTTTCTTTATAGTCCAGCTCTCACATCCATACATGACCACTGGAAAAACCATGGCCTTGACTAGACTGACCTTTGTTGGTGAAGTAATATCTCTGCTTTTTAATATGCTGTCTAGGTTGGTCATAACTTTCTTTCCAAGGAGTAAGCGTCTTTTAATTTCATTGCTGCCATCACCATCTGCAGTGATTTTGGAGCCTAGAAAAATAAAGTCAGTCACTGTTTCCCCATCTATTTCCCATGAAGTGATGGGACCAGATGCCATGATCTTAGTTTTCTGAATGTTGAGTTTTAAGCCAACTTTTACACTCTCCTCTTTCACTTTCATCAAGAGGCTCTTTAGTTCTTCACTTTCTGCCTTAAGGGTGGTGTCATCTGCATATCTGAGGTTATTGATATTTCTCCCGGCAATCTTGATTCCAGCTTGTGCTTCTTCCAGCCCAGCGTTTCTCATAATGTACTCTGCATACAAGTAAGCAGGTTGACAATATACAACCTTGATGTACTCCTTTCCCTATTTGGAACCAGTCTGTTGTTCCATGTCCAGTTCTAACTTGCTTCCTGACCTGCATACAGGTTTCTCAAGAGGCAGGTCAAGTGGTCTGGTATTCCCATCTCTTTCAGAATTTTCCACAGTTTATTGTGAGCCACACTGTCAACAGCTTTGGCATAGTCAATAAAGCAGAAGTAGATGTTTTTCAGGAACTCTCTTGCTTTTTTGATGATCCAGTGGATGTTGGCAATTTGATCTCTGGTTCCTCTGCCTTCTCTAAAACCAACTTGACCATCTGGAAGTTCACGGTTCGTGTACTGCTGAAGCCTGGCTTGGAGAATTTTAAGCATTATTTTACTAGAGTGTGAGATGGGTGCAATTGTGCACTAGTTTGAGCATTCTTTGGTACTGCCTTTCTTTGGGATTGAAATGAAAACGGACCTTTTCCAGTCCTGTGGTCACTGATGAGTTTTCCATATTTGCTGGCATATTGAGTGCAGCACTTTCACAGCATCATCTTTCAGGGTTTGAAATAGCTCAACTGGAATTCCATCACCTCCACTAGCTTTGTTCATAGTGATGCTTCCTAAGGCCCACTTGACTTCACATTCCAGGATGTCTGCTCTAGGTGAGTGATAACACCACCATGGTTATCTGGGTCATGAAGATCTTTTTTGTACAGTTCTTCTGTGTATTCTTGCCACCTCTTAATATCTTCTGCTTCTGTTAGGTCCCTACCATTTCTGTCCTTTATTGAGCCCATCTTTGCATGAAATGTTCCCTTGGTATCTCTAATTTTCTTGAGGCGATCTCTAGTCTTTCCCATTCTATTGTTTTCCTCTATTTCTTTGCATTGATCACTGAGGAAGGCTTTCTTATGTCTCCTGGCTATTCTTTGGAACTCTGCTCAGGGAAAGGATATTCTGGGCTAAGAGAGGAGATGTGGAGAAGAGCATAACCTGATCTGAGAACTACAGGTAATTGCATTTGGTGTGGTCTTTCCATTCCTCAGGAGAGGAAGTGGAGGTTCTGAGAGAAACGTGGATTGAGTCTGTATTACAGAGAGGTTTAGGTGACAGTTTAAAGAATCCTGGCTTAGGTACCATGTGTTAAGGAGAGTCAGACCTTGGAGCACGCTTTTACACACATCTATTTGTTGCCAGGTGAAGAGATTTAAAAGGAAAGAAAAAGAGTCACTCTACAAAATGGGGTCTGTGAGGGACCCAGTGTGTGTGCACAGCGGAATGCGAGTCCGCATGGATACTACCACACATCTTGCCGGCCCTTTTATGTGGCTAGCTGCGAAAGTGCGTGAGGGATGGAAGACGAGCCTCCCGCTTTTCATCACAGATGCCGTTTGTTGTTGCTTTCTGCCTTTTTTCTTCCTTGAGGTGTCACCCAAGCGGTACAAAATGACACGGGGAAAAATAAAAGCGTCTCTTTTTCATAGTTGGGTTATAGTAACAGATGGTCATGTTCACTCGGCAAAGACAAATAGCTCAAGTGATAAACACAACTGGATTGAGAGGGGCAGGAGGAAGATTTTTGCCAGGATCCCCATTCATCGCTGATTCTGGAGAGAGTACCGCGGTGCTGTGACAGCTTTTTAGCCCCCACAAAGAAGGGGACTTGAGCACCTGCCCGGGAAGGAAAAGAGGGCTGAGGAATTAGCTAAGATACCCATGTCATCACACCTTGGGGGGCAGCACCCACTCACACCCCCTCAGCTTTTACACCAAACCCTCACCACATGCTGTCAAGTTTGTTTCTCAAATTTCTGTCTGTTTTCCCCCCTGTTCTATAATTTATTCAGGTCTCTTTTATCTATTGTCTGTGCTATTTATTTTTTTTAAATTTTGAATCTCTCCATTGTTTATTATCTTTTGATTTCAATAGCTGATGTTTAAGACAACATCCACCACATTCAAGTGAGCACAAGATAAACTGTTACACCAAAATTATATCTTTTCCTAAGTCTGTTCTGAAGACAATCCCTTTAAGTTTCAGCTTTACTGAGGTATAATTGACAGATAAAACTGTAAGATATTTCAAGCATGCATTGTGGTGATTTGATATATCTATACATTGTGAAAGGATTTCCCCTCCAACTAGTTGAAAGACATACCCATCTCTTCACATATTTATCTATATTTTTGTGAGAACATTTAAGTTCCATTTTCTTAGCAAATTGCAATTATACAATACAGTGTTATCAACTGTAGTCACCGTGTTATACATCAGAACCTCAGACCTTATTCATCTTGTAACTGCAAATTTGTACACTTTTACCAGCTTCTCCCTATTTCCCCCACCTCCATCCCCTGGCAACCACTATCTACTATTTTTTACTATTTCTATGCGTTTGACTTTTCTTTCTCAATTTCACATGTAAGTGCTGCCATGCAGTATTGTCTTTCTTGTCCAGCTTATCACTTAGCATAATGCCCTCAAGGTCCATCCACATTGTCACAAATGGAAGGATTTCCTTCTTTCTCATAGCTGAATAACATTCCATTCTATAAAAACCACATGCCTTTATCCATTCATCTGTTGATGGACACTTTGGTTGTTTTCATATTTTGGCTATTGTGAATAATGAAATGGGGGTGCAATGAAGAGGGGATGCAGCTATCTCTCTGATACTCTGTTTTTATTTCTTTTGGATGTATACCCAACAGTGGGATCGCTGGATCATATCTATGTTATTTTAATAGCCTCCTAATATGGCCTTCTCCTTTCTAGTATCTAAGCTGCTAGATATAAAATATGCTGCTAGTTCTAAAATATGAATTTGACCATTTTTCTTTCCCATTTCAAACCCAATGAGGTTTCTGCAACCCAAACTATTGAATTTGGTGAGAAATAACCTCTAGGAATCAGCCCCTTGCTAGCGTGGAGGCTCATCTCTACTCAACACTGTCCATCACAGACACATTCATATACTTCTGTTCAACAACTGATGGCCTATTTGCAGTTCCATGAATGTTCTGAATGATCCAAGCCTCTTGCTTTCCTTTTCCAGTTTGCTTGTACTGGAGTAGTTTTCCTTATTCCTACTCACCCATCAAAATCCTATTCAGTATTTCCTCTTTAAGAAGTCTGCTTACAGCTTGCCTTCAACAGCACTGAATAACCAAGTAACTACTCTCTTTTAGCAACCACATGTCTTTTAGAAATCTCTGTTTTTGCCATTAACAATTAAGTTATAATTATTCATTCATGTGACAATCTCACTATTACTGGGGGCTTCCTAGAGAAAATAAGGATTCTTCATTAGTCATCGTCTATCTCCAAAGGCCATTATGAACTTTCCAAGCAGCAACACTAACGGTAAATGGGTTAAGGTAGTTTGTTTTTTCATACTGTTCATGGGGTTCTGAAGGCAAGAATACTGAAGTGGTTTGCCATTCCCTTCTCCAGTGGACCACAGTTGGTCAGAACTCTTCACCGTGACCTGTCCATCTTGGGTGGCCCTACACGGCATGGCTCATAGTTTCACTGAGTTAGACAATCTGTGGTCCACGTGATCAGATTGGTTAGTTTTCTGTGATTGTGGTTTTCAGTCTGTCTCCCCTCTGTTGGAGAAGGATAAGAGGCTTATGGAAGCTGTGGTGTCAGAGAAGACTCTTGAGAGTCCCTTGAACTGCAAGGAGATCCAACCAGTCCATCCTAAAGGAGATCAGTCCTGGGTGTTAATTGGAAGGACTGATGCTGAAGATGAAACTCCAGTACTTTGGCCACCTGATACGAAGAACTAACTCCTTGGGAAAGACCCTGATGCTGGGAAAGATTGAAGGCAGGAGAAGGAGGACAGAGGATGAGATAGTTGGATGGTATCACCGACTCTATGGACATGACTTTGAGCAAGCTCCAGGAGTTGGTGACGGACAGGGAAACCTGGCATGCTGCAGTCCATGGGGTTGCAAAAGGTCAAACACAACTGAGTGAATGAACTGAACTGATCTGATGGAAGGTTTCTATGAGCCAGGAATTACGCTAAAGCCTCCTTTGAATAGCAGAGTAATAGGGGCTCAATACAGTGCTTTTGATTCTAAGTTCCTCATCAAAGAGTGATCCATCTGTTGATTCACAAAGAGGGGAGTCAACAAACTATGTCCTTAAAGCATAGGCTCAGCTGAGAACCTGAAATTGAAGGGACAGTTAGGTAATGAATAAAAGAGTCACATGTCTGTTCTCCAGAATGTTCAGTTGAACTCAAGAAGTATTGATTAAATAACTGCTGCATACCCAACTTTGTACTAAGCAACTAATCAAGTGTTTGCTTCAATAGAGGTGCTCTACCTTATCCAAGTCAATTTTTCTAATATGTAAATAGAAACATATTAGTATTTCCATCACTGTGTTTGAATTACATGTGCATGAAAAGTCTCACCAGGGACTCAATGCTGAGCACATAGAGTGGAGAGCAAGCACGGGCTAGGAATGAACAGGGATCCAGCCCCTAACCTGCGGGTGTCTCACTGTGTGAGCTTGGGCCAGACACCTCTCTTCTCCCATGCCTCAGTTTCACCACCTTGAAATTGAGAGAAATGATCTGGCTGGGCTCTCTTGTCTCTTCCATCTTTGATAAAAAATCTGTGACTCTATAGCTCCCTCCTCAAAAGTTTCTCTAAAAATGCTATTTTCCATACCTCCTCCTTTTAGCCTTGCAGGTGTAAACATCAAGAGAAGCTGTCAGTGGATTAAACCTTGTCTCCTCAAGCTAGATGTGAGGCTTTTTTGGAGGGCAAGATAGATCCTTAGAACTAAGGAACAGGCCAGCAAATAATCTATGTCCAGGCCGCATATTATTCTGATGCCACATGTTACAAGGTAAAATCCTAGAGAAAATAGAGAAACAGCACTGAAGTTCCAAAATCTCACAACACATCTTAGCTCTGCCCGCAGTGTGACCTGGAAGGAGAACCTCAAATCGGTACAGTGTTGTAACTATTACATAAGCAGGTTTTTTAAATTTATTTGGCTGCTCCAGATCTTAGCTGCAGCATGTGGGATCTAGTTCCCTAACCGGGGATTGAACCTGGGCCCTCTGCACTGGGAGTGAGGAGTCTCATCCACTGGACCACCAGGGAAGTTCCTATAAGCTAATTCTTTAGTAAATACATATTTAACACTTAGAACAGTTTGGCATAGAGTGAGAACTCCTTAAATATCATTATTATTGTTCATATCACTCATCAAGTGCTACTTCATTTTACATAGAAGAAAACCAAGACCCAGGGAAGTGATACGACATTTCTCTGGTCACAGAGCAACCCCTTCAGTAAGAAAAACCTAACACCAACTAGCAAAGAAGTATCGCTGTCACAGCAACTGATACTTGTCTATAACCTTTTAGGTTTACAGAGGTCATCAGCTAGGAATGCCTGTTATCACTCTGCAAGAAAAGAACCACACACAGTGAGGTTAAGTGGCATGGTTGCACAGGCAACTCATAGCAAACCTGGGATACAAACTTGGATAATTCAATGCAAGGCTTCTTCCTGTTTCATTAAATTCACAAGGTTGATAATAAATATAAGCCCCCCCCTCCCCCAGCCCTTGTGCCTTCCTAAATTCTTGGCACTGGAATCAGGAACAGAAGAAAAATTCTGGAAATTTGGAGAAGAGAATATAGCAAGGTCAGTATCTCTGTCAGTGCCTCTGTTCAACTGCCTATCAATCATCTGCCTTCTGGTTACTCCCAGTGGATGGAAGCAGGACGGGGTGGGGGAATGTTAAGCCCTGATTGGACTTAACTTTGCAGAACGTGCCTCCTTTATCTCTCCAGAGTCCTGCTAGAGTTTGCCTCCCCCAAGTGCTCCTCTGAGCCCACCGGGAAACCTTGAGATTCCCTCTGAAACTCCAAGCCCCATACCCCCAAGCAGATGGGCAAGGACGTTCGCTCACTCACTTAACAGTCCGCTCAAAGACGTTTGAGGATCCGCACTATCTCCCCATCAGCTCTCCACAACATGCATTATCCATCTGTCCTTGAAGCAGGTCCCTCGGTGCAGTGATTAAAACAGTCCTGTGTTGGATAAACCCAATACAATTTTGCAAAAGTCATCATCTCGGCATTTCCTCTGACACGGCAGAGCACCCCACCTCCAATTTCGGGGCTTGCTCATTTGTTTTCCTTCAGACAATCTTGGAGACACTCTTTCCAGTGACCTCTGCTAAAGGAAGTGAACAGTACACTCTTATCCTGATATTATGCAGACACAGTGACAAATGGGTCTATTTGGTATGCTTGACAGAAATGCTAGGGGTGGGAAATAAGAGAGACTTATGAACTCACTGTATCTTTGACCACTTGTAGACAGAGTTTGGAAAAAACTTGCTGTTTCTTTCTTTTTTCTTACATTTCTTTCCTTATGTCTGTTGTCATTATTCTTCCTTCATTTAGTCTTGGAATGTGACAGCGTTTCCAAAGTAGGCTGCAGTTCAGTTTCTGAAGGCACTGTGATCATGAACCAACATGTCATGAGTTTCTTAAAACAGCTCCTCCTAACCTCTCTTCCCTGCCCATCCTTCTTAGAGATTCTCTGCAAGTTCTCCACTAGTCAAATGATGCATTTGTTTTCATTCTACCCTCTTTTACATTCCTCATGTCCTTAAATCCTATCAAACATTCTTTAAAAAATATGCAGCTGGTTCACCTCTCTTTGCATTTTCTACCATGTGTCCCTCATATGGGTCGATGCGGGGGAGACCCTCCTACATCTGCATTTGTGAAATTTCTGTTGCTTCCATCCATTTCCTTCAGTTCAGTTCAGTTGCTCAGTTGTGTCCGACTCTTCGCAACCCCATGAACTGCAGCTCACCAGGCCTCCCTGTCCATCAACAACTCCTGGAGTCTACACAAACTCATGTTCATTGAGTCGCTGATGCCATCCAACCATTTCATCCTCTGTCTTTCCCTTCTGCTCCTGCCCTCAATCTTTCCCAGCATCAGGATCTTTTCCAATGAGTCAACTCTTCGCATGAGGTGGCCAAAGTACTGGAGTTTCAGCTTCAACATCAATCCTTCCAATGAACACCCAGGACTAATCTCCTTTAGGATGGACTGGTTAGATCTCCTTGCAGTCCCAGGGACTCTCAAGAGTCTTCTCCAACACCACAGTCCATTTCCTTACCCTACGTCAACATCTGTTGGTTTGCACTGAGTTGTAATGAATGGAGAACACTGTTGCCCTGATTATTCTTCCTCATCCGTGTGGCTGCTTGTTATCTGGGTTCTACCCTGAACACTCCCTGGCATCAGGAGGTCATTGTCTATCTACTACGTCTCTCCAAACAGCAGTGAGTATAGATGAGTAGAATGGGAGGCTTTAGCTCTTGATCACGAAGGGGTCCAGGTGGCTGGGGGATAATTCTATGAGGTGAGTTGTAAGATGGAATCTTTCATTTAGAAACAGATCAGGAGATGCAGAGGGAGAAACCAGGAAACTGACCTCCTGAGCGCCTCCTTCCCCAGTGCTGTACCTCCTCCTCACCTCCTGTATTATTCCTGGACCCGTCCCTCCATACTCGCATTGCCTCCTTACTCATCTGTGCCCCTACACAAGGCCGCAAGCTCCTTACAAAGAAAGAATTCTGCCCTTTCTCTGACTGCACCCTCGGCATAATTCTCAGTGTTTCTTAATATATGCTTAATACTTTTGAATTGAGTTGAATTATGAAAGCTTAATACGGGGCTCAGTTCAGTTCAGTCTGAACCAACTCTTTGCAACCCCAGGAACAGCAGCAGGCCAGGCTTCCCTGTCCATCCCCAACTCCTGGAGTTTGCTCAGACTCATGTCCATCACATCAGTGATGCCATCCAACCAACTCATCCTCTGTGACCCCCATCCTTCTGCCTTCAGTCTTTCCCAGCACCAGGGTGTTTTCCAGTCAGTTGGCTCTTTGCACCAGGTAGCCAAAGTATTGGAGCTTCAGCTTCAGAATCAGTCCTTTCAGTGAATATTCAGGACGGATTTCCTTCAGGATTGACTGGTTTGATCTCCTTGCTGTCCAAGGGATTCTCAAGAGTCTTCTCCAACACCACAGTTCAAAAGTATCAATTCTTATAACAACTTTCATTTAAAAATACAGATTTTTCTCTTCTGTGTTTGTTTTCCTTTAATTCTTGCTTGGTACTTTTAAGTTTTGTTTGCTTGCTTTTGGTTTGTGGTTGTTGTTTTTAAGCTCTGTTAATAAAAGCTGGAGAAAGGAGCACTGTTTGTGTCCTGGTAGGCCAGGGAATTAAATCAAAGGAGACTATTTCTTGGTAACCATTGCATTCTAAGCAAGGGAACCCATAAAACATGGTAACAACTTCTGGATAATTGTGAGATCACTTTTTCAGGGTTTTAGTTGATATAATCATGTTGGCAAGAAACAAGGAAAAAATCTGATGTAAATCAACATACATAGAGATGGTGTTTATCACTTCACATCATGAATTTTCCAGAACTGGAGTAGATTTGAGGGTGAACAGACTCAGTGTCTTCAAGAACCTATGTTATTGTTGTTACTCTTCTCTGCTATCTTTGAAATATATGTGTTGTCCTCAGATTCATTCTAAAGTTCTCAAGATGGTGACCAGCAACAAATGCAGCATTGTGCTTCCTTATTCACATTGATCAGGCAAATGAGACTCCCACTTCTGAAATATGTTCTTCCCTTTAATCAGTGTAGAATGCATGCTCACCCCAAGATGAATAATAGGCACCAACAGAATGTGGTAACTCTCTTTGGGTTGTGGTGGGAGTCCTGGACCCTTCAGTGGCTAAGAGGGAAGAGTTACTATGACTGGCTTAGAGAAAACTTTCCTTACCTTAGCACTTTTGACATTTTGAGGCCAGATATGTCCATGTCCTGAAAATGCTATCCTGTTTCATTGAAGGAACAGCATCCCTGGCTCACCATATATCAGTAGCATCCCTCTGCAGTGTGACACCAATAATATCTGGACACATCGCCATTTGTTTCTTTGGGGGTAAAGTTGTCCCCAGGGTGAAAGCTTAGACCAATCAATTTGAATATTTGAGAATCAAGCAAAATGTCTGCCTTAATCAGTTACCGCTCCCTTCATTGACTTTCCTTTGAGAAGTAAACCTTGAAGTTGTTTTGTTTTTTAACACATGCTTGTGAGAGTTGGACCATAAAGAAGGCTGAGTGCCAAAGAATTGATGCGTTCAAATTGTGGTGCTGGAGAAGACTATTGAGAGTCCCTTGGACTGCAAGGAGATCAAATCAGTCAATCCTAAAAGAAATCAACCCTGAATATTCATTAGAAGGACTGAAGCTGAAACTGATGCTCTAATACTTCAGCTACCTAATGTGAAGAGCCTGTGAAGTGGATAAGACCCTGATACTGGGAAAGATTGAAGGCAGGAGGAGAAGGGGACAAAGAAGATGAGATGGTTGGATGGCATCACCAACTCAATGGACATGAGTTTGAGCAAACATGAGTTTGAGACTGGCATGCTGCAGTCTATGGGGTAACAAAGAGTTGGACATGACTTAGCAACTGAACAATGACAATTACTTACAAGAATGCCCAAAGTCTTACGTCTTACATAGTCTGACTAGTCTCTCTGATATTTGCTTCTTAAGAACCAGAAAGTAGAATCTTCCACATAGAAAGTAGAATCTAACATGTAGCACTGGCTACATGTCTCCCTAATTTAACTTCATACTAACCACGCTACCTCCTCTCTAGTATGATATCTCTTTGGTATCCAAATTAGATAGGTAAGATTTAAAGAGGGAAACCTGTTTTAATGTAGTTGATATCATTGTAAGACAGAGAGAGAAATGAGAGAGGAGAGAGGTGGTGTGGTCACAAGCAAAGTTCTCCAGACTCCTTAGTTACCTTTGTTTGCTGTTCACTGTGTGAACAACCATTATGGTGAATTCATAACATGCATTATCTTATTGAATAATGCATGAAACGTATGCATTTGTTTATCCGTTTTACAAGCGGGGAAACTGAAACCAAGAGACGTTTTATTCTTGCCTAAGATTGCAGACTTTGGTTTTCATGCAGAAGTTATGACATAAAAAAAAATTTGAACCCAACTTCCTGCCACTCTTCTTTTATGAGCCTACCTCTTGAAGCTCCAAGCTTCTAGGATTCTTTCCTTCATGAGGACATGGATATGGGAAGCAGGAGGAGGCAGGGTGAGCTCTGAAAGGAAAGGAAGATTATTGAATGAAAACCTGAATCTGCCTTATAGACTCATTGCCGCAAGGCTGCCTTCTGACTCATATGATAAATCCTGCTCCCTCAAGTCACTTTCTTCAGCCACAGCTGTACACAACCCAGTAATCACCATCAGAGGGGTCATCTCCAAATTGTGAAGGACAGCCCAGCAGAGGAAATTATAACAGATAACACAGGCCGCCTGTATATATCCATCATGCAGACAAGGGCTGCATGTACAATTTTGCTCCATCCCCTGTAGCTCTCCACTGCCTTCCATTTCTTTTGCACTGGTTTGCACCACATTTTTCAAAAGTCTCCCCACTGGTCTCCCTGCTTGTTCTCTCCCCTCTCCAATCTATTTTGCTTAATTGGTTTACTTTTCTTTTCTTAAGCCACTTAACACTTCGCTTCTCTGCTACGAAAAATGAACAAAGTAATAAAGAATGACAGGAGAAAGACAGACTAAGCCATAACTTCTTGTTGGTCTTGGGGAGCCACTGGCTCGGCGTCCCCATCCTTCTGTGATCTGGTCCTGTGGCTTAGATTACAAGCTGGTCTTCATACCTACCCGATTCTACCCTACTGAGCCCTGCATCGTTCACATCAGTACTGTCCCCACGATGTCCTTTCCTGTGCTACTCTTCCTGCTTGGGACATTCTCTGACAACTCCGTGTCCAGCTTGCCCTGTTTAGACAATCCCACTTTCTCCCCAGTGTTGCTCTGAGAGGCTGAAGCCATTGTCCCCATTTTAATGTGACCAAAAGGAGAACCAAAGATGGAAGGGACAAAGGTCCAAGTCATGAAGTTTGTAGATTGAAGAGCAGGGGACTAAAAACTGTCTTCTGCTCTCCTAATTCTTTGTCTAACATGATAATGTTCAGTATCTTTGCCTGCATGATCCAAGCATAAATTTCTAGAGTCAAAACTGCACCCAGCCCCCTTTCTCGCAGCTGCTTTATCTTCAGATGTCAGATGCTAATATCAGCACAGCCCATCTCAGAACAATATCAAGGAAACTACTTTCCTGCTTCCTTTGTCCTAAACTCAAAGGAACCATCTCCATGAGATTACTTCTGAAGCCACTGTAACGTTTGTATAGGTGATGCCATCTCCAGTTATCTTAATTGCATATTTGGGAAACCTGCCCTGTGCCTGTTTCAGATGGCATGCCATTTGGTGTTTATGACCATCATCCCAGAGTTAACAGCATATGGGGAGCTCAGCCACTCTGAATACTAAGCTTATCCAATCTCTCTCCCAGAACTGACATGAGAAATAACTAATAAAAATGATTATAATAATAGAGGGTCGTATAAATGCCAAATGCAATAGCTATTCTTCATTATAAAGTTTCTTAATATCTCGCCTCCAAAAACATCATAAAAGTGAGGGAGGGAGAAGACATCATACATAAATCATTAGAAATATTTCCTCAAGCTTTACTTCAAATCCATCCATTTAGGGTTAAGATTCAATGTCAGGGTCAACTTCAAGGTGAGGCCAAGTTTCAGGGATAATTGAACTAGAAATTGTGTGACCTTGCCAAAGACCTCTCTTTGTATTTATGCATTTTTCTCCAACCAGCAATAATAATAATATAAAAACATACACGAATAACACTTAACTAAATCAGATGCAGATGGCTGTTTTATCAAGCAGAGGCAATTTTTATCATTTTAAAAGCTTTTGTTTTTGTAAAGGAAAGAAAATGAGCCATGTTCCCTTGCTTTTTTTTTTAAGAGAAGAAAAAGCATATGTTTCTTAATTTGAAATGGAGTATTAATGGTGTTATCTCCTGAGAATTGCTGTGCTAGAGTGAATTGTAGAAAATGCATTTACTTGCAAGCATTCTGGTAAATTCTTCTCTGACTTACAGAGTTAGTGGTATATTATATCAGCCTACCTTTCTAAGACAATACTGTACACGCAGTACTGAGAGTTAATTTTCTGAAGCTTTTTTTTTTTTTACTAGATCATCTTGGTTTCTTTGTTTATATTATTGATTTAGGGAAAATCATTTGGTGAATATTGAGTGTTCACCTAAATGAGAAGGTAGTAATATGCAGCCAGTAGACGGAGAGGGATATAATATAACTGGGATAATAAAAACCTTGTCTCTGCACTGCAATTTATGATGTGTGTTATCCTATTTGAAACTCACCATACCTTCTGAGAGCTACAGGGGCAGAGATTATCAGCCCAATTTTATTTTTTTCGAAGTCCAAGCATACAGGGCCCCTCCCCACATGCAAACTGCAATTAAACCAGGACTAGAACTTTGCCAGTAAATCTGATGTTCCCTCTTCTGCACAAAGCTGCCTCTAGATTAAAAACCCAAGCACTTAGGGTGCACCTAGCATACAGCTGGGACTGGAGTTGAGTCAGTGACAGACATAGTGTTTTTAGGGGCCGTCTCAGCACACAAGTTGTTTGCTACTGAGTCTAAAAGACCAGACAGAAATGTCTGAACTATTTAGTGAGGAAGATATGAGTATAAACAACTGTGAGATCAATACAGGCTGGTAATGGGGAAGGCTTTCCTGGGGAATGAATAGAAAATTAATGATGTTATTAGCTAACGTTTGTGAAGCAGTTGCTATGCTCCAATCACTTGAGTCATAACTTCCTTCACTTACTCCAAAGGCACTTTGCAGTTTTGACCCAAAGAAGGTGTCGCTAGAGAGTTACAGGGAGGAAATTCAGTTTCTGATACGCTTTCCTGATGACCAGGAGGGTGTGATTTCACCTCTTTGGGGCTTATTTTAATCATCTAAAAAAAAAAAAAAAAAAAAAAAAAACCTCTGTTTAGAGAGTACCCAATTTTAATGTTCATGTAAATAAGTCATAAAATAAAATATGGCCAATAATAACAATGCTGTATTATTTGGGGCTTTTTCTGTAATTAGTATAGATTTTTTATATTATTACTCTGTGGTAAAGGCTGAAGATACAGAAATGAATAAGGAAATGTCCCTATCCTTAAGAAACTCCGTCTAGTAAGAGAGAGTTCCATGCCCCTCCCTTCCTTCCTTCCAACTCCTTTCATTTGTCATTTTCCCCTTCCTCCCTTCCATCATTATTTACTGAGTGCTTCTTTCTGTACCAGACAAAGTCCTAGGGTCCTTCCTTGATTTTCAAGAATATGTTAGGCACTGACCAGGCCCTGAAGTAGGTCTCAGTCTACAGGGGGGAATAATCCACAATAGGTGGTTACAATGGAGGGTTGGGAACGCCGAGATGGAGTACACCAAGGTGCCGGGGAGTCCAAACCAGTGGCAGAGAGTTTAGGAAAAAAGCTATAGAAAGTTTCTCCGGGAGAAAGAGAATTGTATGGAATCCTAAAGTGCAATTGGGAATTGGCCAACCCGATGAGCATTTGCTGTTTTACCAGGTTTGAGCATCACTATTTCACCAGGAGGATGAGGCTCAGAGCCACTTCATGGGTCCTGCAGTGACTAAATGGCCAGGCAGGATTGCTCTGACGCCAAAACCTCTCCATCTAACCCAAGTGTTAAGTTCTTTTGCCACTTTAGACTCAGTTTTTCTGGCTGAAAAATCACAAAAGTAGTCTAGAGTTTTCTAAGGTATGTTTTACCTTGAATATTAAAAAGTTTATAGACTATGGCAGTCACATAGAGGTCTCCATTTGGGGAGTCTCATCAATATTTGTATCACCTCCCTGAGGACTGCATTTTTATCCCAAGGTTTCAAAGGTTACTGAAGAATCCCAAATTAGGTACTCAGTCATAAACTTTTCTTAAGTTTGAGACTCATCAATGTGAATATTTGGTAGACATCTCATAGGTAACACCTCCACAAACAAAATCTTGGTGGTGTTTTTTCCCCTCGAAGCCTGTCATCCCCTCTTCAGTTAATGGTGCTGACATTCGCCGAGTGGCTCCACTCTGAAGTCTCTGCTCCTGTTCTCCTCTGCCGTCTAACATCCAGTCCATCTGTTCTCCAAGATATCCTCCACTCTAATGAAGCAATATGAATCAAGGCAGAATGCATGAACCAATCTTACTATTACTTAAAAAGTGACCACAACTAGTTGATAAAAGAAGAGAACCGAAAGGCAAAGGAGAAAGAGAAAGATATACCCAACTGAATACAGAGTTCCAGAGAATAGCAAGCAGAGATAAGAAAGCCTTCTTAGGTGAACACTGCAAAGAAATAGAGGAAAACAATAGAATGGGGAAGAGTAGAGATCTTTACAAGAAAACTGGAGATACCAAGGGAATACTTCATGCAAGGATGGGCATAATAAAGGACAAAAACAGCAAGGACCTAACAGAAGCAGAAGAGATTAAGAAAATGTGGCAAGAATATACAGAAGAACTGTTCAAAAGAGATCTTAATGATGTGGACTACTACAGTGGTGTGGTAACTCACCTAGAGTGTGAAGTCAAGTGGGCTTTACGAAGCATTACAATGAACAAATCTAGTGGGGGTAATGGAATCCCAGCTGAGCTATTTCAAATCCTAAAAGACGATGCTGTAAAAGTGCTCATTGGAAAACACCCTGATGCTGGGAAAGACCGAAGGCAAGAGGAGACGGGGACGACAGAGGATGAGATGGTTGGATGGCATCATCTACTCAACAGACATGAGTTTGAGCAAACTCCGGGAGTTAGTGAAGGACAGGGAAGCCTGGCGGGCTGCAGTCCGTGGGGTCACAGCGTCAGACACAACTTAGGATTGAACAACAACAGCCAGGCCATGTATCCCCTGGGATGCAATCCGAAGTCCCAGTAACCAGCTATGACGCTGAAAGTAATCAACCCTCTAGTATAACTTTCAGATCTTAGGAAATAGAAGGACAGAAGAACCTGCATGATGACACTGACTATACACGCAAACAAATACAGAATGTGGGACATCTGCCTGACAAAAGGCCTAGTTTAAAAGGTAATATTTCATAAGAGATGGAAGCATTTCCTCACATGAGTGATCGAAGTCAGCAAAACCAATCTATACTCCAGAGGGCAGAATGGTGGTTACGTGTGAGGGATACTGATCAGGAAGGGACATGTGGCTCAAAATCATCTGGTTTATAATTTGTGAGGGTTTTACACTAATGACTTAGCACGTGCATGCTAAGTCGTTTCAATCATGTCCGACTTTCTGCAACCCGATGGACCGTAGCCCTCCAGAGTATGTACGATTTATTGAGCTATACCCTTAGAATTGGTGTAAATGATACCTCAAACAAAGATATTTTATTAGTTTATTTTTATAAAGTGAGGCAGAAAAATGTTATAACATAAATTTAAAAAAACATATTAACCTTGTTCACTGTGCAGATCTTATATGGATTCTGGTTTGGGAAAAGAAAAATTGTAGACAGAAACTTTTTTTTTTTCTAATTGAAGCGTAGTTGATTTACAATGTTGTGTTAATTTCTGCTGTATAGCAAAATGATTTAGTTATACATATATATATGCTCTTCTTCAAATATTGTTTTCCATTATGGTTTATTACCGAATATGGAATTCAGTTCCCTGTGCTATACCATAGGGCCTTGTTGTTTATCCATTCTATATGCATCAGTTTGCATCTGCTAACCCCAAACTCCCCATTCCAACCCTCTGCCACCGTCCTCCCCACTGGCAGCCGGTCTGTTCTCATATAAAAAAGGAACATTTTTTATACATTGGGAAATATTAAACACACATTAGGCATTAGATAATGATAAGTTCATAATTCTGTATTATAATAGCAATATAATAACGAAAATAACAATGAAGAGAGGGAGGAAGAGATAGTCCTAATGTGGTTCAGCTCAGTTCAGTCACTTAGTCATGTCCAACTCTTTGCGACCCCATGGATTGCAGCATGTCAGGCTTCCTTGTCCATCACCAGTTCCCAGAACTTGCTCAAACTCATGTCCGTCGAGTCAGTGATGCCATCCAACCATCTCATCCTCTGTCGTTCCCTTCTCATCCTGCCTTCAATCTGGTAGAGATACTGAATTAATTCTGGAAAACATGGTAAGATGTTTGATATTGGCCTCATAGGACTCAAGGCAGGAGTCAACAAACTGTGACCCATGAGCCAAATCCAACTACCACCTGTTTTTGTAAACAAAGTATTGCTAGAATGCATTCCCATTCATTTACATGTTGTCTAGGAATGCTTTTGTATTACAGTGGCAGATTTAATCATTGTAGCAGTAATTCCTATCTTCACAGTGGACATACTATGTGGCTTTTACAGTAAAAGTTTACCAACCCCTGAAAAGAAGAGAGAGAGAGAGACTATATACAAATTTATTTTTCTAGTCTCTTTACTTTTATTAGTATTTGAAGAGTTTCACATTTTAAAATACATCTTAAATGCAGACATGTCCCACCATGATTCAGACCACCACAATTATCTAGAATTATTCAGTAACTTCTAATTGTTCTTTCAGCATCCTCTCCTGTCCTCCCACCCTCTTTTCACTGCACTTAAACTAAAGTGATTTCTTTAAAATGTAAGTTGAATCATGTCACTGGGAGTATTAAAATCTCCAGTAAAAGTCTGAAAAAAATTCCGCATTTCAGTCTACAACATGGCCATAAATGACCTGAGCTCTTACCCCCCACCCCTTCATGGACTTCATTTTCTAACACTGTCTACAGCATCCTATTCATAATATTCTTGGTAAACTCCAAACCTATTTCCAAATTTAGGACTTTTTATAAGCTATTTATTTTACCTGGACATACTCTTGCCTGACTCTTTGATTGGTTTCCTTCCATCATGTAGGTCCCATCAGAGAAAACTTGGCATCTCCTCCAATTAATCTATATCTTCTATTATAGTGTTTGATTTTTTCAGAGTATGCATATTTATTGTAGTTTTGTATATTGTTTACTTATCTACTGGAAAATAAGCTGTATATAAACAATTGTCTCTTATTTCTTACTTTGTTTTCACCCCCTTGAATAGAAACAGAGCAGAAAGGGTTAAAAAAAGAAAAGGGAAACAAAGAGAAAAGTATAAGCTGAAGAAACAGTAGACTCACAGTGAGTAGACAGAGATATAAAACAATTCTAAAACACACGGATTCATGTAAGGCCAAAGAAGCGGAAAGCTGGTAAACACAGGGAGCTCTGCAGAGCAGAACTCCAGGAGAGCTGGGAGAAAGAGCAGTTTGCATGATTCGGCTCACCAGACACCTACAGGAGACTTGCTGGGTCAAAGATGTGATCCTAGGAACTGGGATTATAGAAATGTCTAATGCAAATTCTTTGTACTCAGTCAAATGGGATTACTGGTGAGGATAATAATAGCTTACCTGCTAACCAGTATTGATCACTTCCTGTTATTTCAGGCCCAATTCTAAGATTTGTACATGTATTATCTGACATTTCCTTCTCACAACAGCACTCTGGGATAAGTACTATTAGAATCTTCATTTGAAGAAAAGGAAACTGAGATGCAAAGAAATAGAGTGACTCACGAAGAGTCAGTAGAAATAGAGCTACCAATGTAAAAGACAGCATTATGGAAGTATTTGCCAAATCCCTCTATTGTAGAACAATGAATGATCTATGAAGACATGTCAGAGAAGGCTTCACAGAGAAGGCTTCACAGATGAGGCAGGCGGGGTTTGGTCTGTGCCTGGTGGTGTGAGAAATGCTTGTTAATTGAAGACTAGGGCTATGGCTCTCCAGATTAACCAAAGGCCACGAGGAACCTCATAGAGATGTCAAAATATAGTTGAGTGTTTAACTTAACTCCAGAATCTAACAGTGCTCAGAGTTGGAATTCCATTCTGCTAGGTACCAGCTCTATGACCCTATGATCAAGATCATGGTTCTAATTTGCTATTCTGTAAAACGGCACCTGTTTCTTGGGTTGTATTGAGAACTAAAGTAAAGCTTACATTTGAAGCACAGGCTTCCTAGGTGGTGCTAGTGATAAGGAACCTGCTGCCAATGCAGGAGACAGAAGAGACACAGGCTTGATCTCTGCGTCAGGAAGATCCCCTGGAGGAGGGCAAGGCAACCCACCTCAGTATTTTTGCCTGGAGAATCCCACGGACAGGGAGCTTGCTGGGCTACTGTCCATAGGGTCATGAAGAGTCGGACTTGACCACAGCTGCTTGTCACTCAGCTCACACCTGATGCCTAGCCATCAGAAACTCTTTCAGCTCTTACGGCTTCCATTTTAGAAACCGTTAAGTTTAGGAAGCACATCACCAAAGAAATCTGGTGTGATATGTCTGTAAAAAGCTTTCTGAGATCAGTTCACTGACAGCCGTGAAGGTGGGAAGTTTGGAAATTGATCCATTCCAGGCTTCAGACTCACCTGAAGAGGGGGGAGCGCGCTAGACAGGAGATTCTAGGAGGTGCAGTTTGGTGGAGAACTCAACCAGAGCATCTTCAAGCACCTTTATTTTTATGATTATTACTAAGGAGAGTTCATGACTAAATAAGATAAAACCTCATTAAGTGTCAAAAGCAGCCCTCTGGCAACTAATCTGAGAGTTCTGTAGAAGCACTGGTGATCTTTTGAAGAAGAGCATACCCCAGTTTATTTTGGGAAATAGCACTCAAGCAACAGTGAGGGAGTGGATGGAGGGGCATGAGACCTACATCTAGAGGTCATTTCTAAGGTTATTGAAATCAAGTGCGCAGTGAACACCTGGACAAGCGAAGCTACAGAGAATTTCAGAAGACAAGGGTGAGTGGACAAACATAGAGGTCAAAAAGGAAAAGATGATGGCAGAATCGAAACTGAAAATTAGGGGGTGGGTGGGAAGCAGACATTGATTCCCATAAGAATTAATCCAGAATCCTAAACGTTCTGGTCATCCAAAGCAACTCTCGGGGCAATTGAATTTGCTCCAGAAGACCCAAATGTTGTTCAAGGCCCAAAGCTGGTGATGCTGCTGACAAGAGTTTCAGAATGAGAAGACCTCCCATCGCAGGGTGATGTTGGTGATTTTGCTATAATATGTCTTATGTATTTAAGGAAACAGAAAATGAGGCTTTAAAATGTCAAAGTCGAGTATTAAAGACTGACATTCAGGAAAGGTGAGGGAGTAGCCAATTAAGACTTTCTTCCATAGCAATCAGCTTCTTCTACATTACAGCAGAAAAGTCAGTCTTCGAAGCTTCATAAACCTGTGTCTTCCATGGAAGCGTTTACTGAAACAAGTCTTCCCAACAGAGAGCACTGTGCACTGTTGTGAGAATAACTATGCTCTGGGCAGCGTGGATGATTTCAGAGAGGATGAGGCCCAGGCCTTTTAGCCGACATGGTCTAGTGCTGTGTTGTCCTATGATAACTTGCTAGTCACACAGGGCCAGCCACTCGAAATGTGACGAGTCCAAGTTGAGAAGTGCTGTAAATGCAAAATACACTCCAGAATTCAAAGACAGAATGGAAAATGGAAAATGTCATTAATAATTTTATGTTTTTTATGTGCTGAAATAATAGTGTTTGGGGATGAGGTGTGAAATGTGTCGCTCCGTCGTGTCCGACTCTTTGTTACCCCATGGACTGTAGCCCGCTAGGCTTCTCTGACCATGGAATTCTCCAGGCACGAATACAGGAAAGGGTGTCAGTCCCTTCTCCAGGGGATCTTTCTGACCCAGGGATCAAACCTGGGTCTCCTGCATTGGAGGAAGATTCTTTACCATCTGAGCCAGTATTTTGTATATATATTAAGTTAAATAAAGTGTTAAAATTAGTTTTATTTGTTTCCTTTTACGTTTCTAATGGGGCTACTTGAAAAACTGAAATTTGCACCTGGCTTTCATTTGTGGTTCAGTGTATTTCTATTGCCTTGTGCTGCTCTATGCCTTGACCAATTGGACTTCCAGTTGCCTCTTAGAATAGCTGGCATTCAATGGCCTCAGCCTATGGTCAGCTTTCAAAATCCTTCTTATTCCTGAAACCCATTGAACATTGCTTCAATGTATCCTTTTCTGAAATCTCTTCAGAATTCTGAAGTTCTGAATTCTCTCATGAACTTCTAAGGAATTTATTTGCAGTATATCTCATTTTATTGAGCTTCACAGATCCTATTTTTTTTAAAAAACAGATTGAAGGTTTGTGGTAACCTCACATGCAGTAAGTCTGATCAGTGCTCTTTTTCCAGCAGTATTAGCTCACTTCGTGTCTTTGGGTCACAGTTTGGTAATTCTCACAATATTTCAAACTTTTTCATTTCTATTATGTTTGTTGTAAATATAAAACTATGATGGATGAGAAATTGTTTCTTACGGATGAGCAAAGAAAGTGGTTTGTTGAGATGGAATCTACATCTGGTAAAGATGCTATGAAGATTGATGAAATGACAACAAATGATTTAGAATATTACACAAACTTGGTTAATAAAGCAATAGCAGGGTTTGCAAAGATTGACTCCAGTTTTGAAGGAATGTCTACTGTGAGTAAAATGCTATCAAACAGCGTTGCATGCTATAGAGAAATTTTTCTTGAAAGGAAGAGTCAGTCAGTGAGGCAAACTGCACCATTTCTTATTTTAAGGAATTGACATAACTACCCCAACCTTCCACAACCTCCACCCAGACTAGTCAGCCGCCCTCAACACGGAGGCAGGACCCTCTACCACCAAAAAGGTGCAACTTGCTCAGATGATGGTTAGCATTCTTACACAATAAAGTATTTCAATTAAGATTTGTATGTTATTTTTTAGACAATACTATTGCACACTTAAATAGGCTACAGTGCATATAGTATAAGCATAACTTTTATACGAACCTGGAACACAAATAATTGTGACTTTCTTTATTGCAGTATTCACTTTATTCAATGGTCTAGAACCAAACTTGCAATATCACTAAGATATGCCTGTATTCCTATAATGTATTTATCTTATCTCCCTCTATATTTTTAAAAGATTTTTCCAGAATATACATTTGTTTGAAGATAGCCATTGTATATAACACACTTTATGACCCACAGAGCCTAGCATAGGGCTTTATATATTTTTTTCTTCTGAATTTAAAATAATTCAAGGGTCCCCTAACCTGTAATGGAGTCATGATGCTTCTGGGATCTCAGAAACTCTGATGTATACCAAAGGGAGACACATGCCCTTGCTCCTGCTTTTGTGATATTGTGGCTACAGATGTAGATGGTCAACAGCTTTGGATGGAAAAAAAAAATAGATAAAAATGAATTCTTAAGAACAGGGAAGCTCAAACTTGACATAGAGGTCATTAGAAAGTTGATAACACATGTATTCATGCACAAGGCAGTTGAGAGAGACAGGCAGAGATGCAGAAACAAAGAGACAGAGTAGAGATTGGAAAATCCTAATCTGCTTTTAAGGTAGGGTATAGCACATGGTCCAAGTGGTCAGATTTCAGATGTATAATTCAAAATTGTTTAATTCCTATAACAAACAGCCCTCAACTTTCAATGGCTTCGTGAAATAAAAGGTTGGAGTTAGTTCTCTTTTACAATATGATCTGATGTGGAGAATCAGGATTTGAGGGCATGCTCTGCTCTGCACAGTCATTTGGGGACCAAGACGCCCTTCATTTTGTGTCTTCTTCCTCCTCTAGGTCATTAGAGAGCTCTCCATTTGGCTAATGCAAGAGGAAGAATAAAGATAGGGAGATTTATTCATGGATCAGTCTCAGAAGTGTCATACGTGACTTCCATCCACATCCCATTGAGCCAAACGTAGTCACTTGGCCACACCTGAGTTTAAAGGAAAGGGAGGAATTCTGGTGTAGATGTTGCTTAGAGAAAAGGGGGAGATTGAATATGTTGGTGAACACTGGAGTCCCTAGCCCCATAAAGTATATGTAGGATGGGACCTTTGATCCTTCATTCTTCCAGTCATTCCTTTAATTACAGGATTTCTTGACTTTGGCACTATTGACATCTTAGTCTGGACAATTCTCTGTTATACATGTAAAATGTTTACCAGCATTTATCGTCTCTACCTTCTAGATATCAGTAACACCCCTCAGTCATGTCCATCAAAATGTCTCCAAGTATTTCCATAAGTTCTGAGGGGAAAGGGATTGCCCCTATTTGATTTACTATTCCTTTATTGAGTGTTTTTTGAATGCCATGAAATGTCTTCTATTTGCTCAAGTGATAAAATTATAGAATTCTTGATTCAGGGACATCAGGAGATTATTTTTTCATGATCCTTTATTCACTGCAGCCCCTCAAGCACTACACCGGGGAGAAACCAACCAAAGACAACAGATCTTATCTCAACATTCAGCCCTTTTATACGCCGGCACATAGCATTTATCTCTACATTCGTCTTCCCGACTCTCTGGTCTTAACCATCAGTAATTTGCCTCTAAATTATCTTCTATTTTTAATCCTTGTTCAGTCACCTTACTCTGTAATACTACATTCACATCCGTACAACCCTTGAATCTATACACTTAGCCCTAGTTTTCGTCTTTCTTCTCTTTTGTAACGGGGAACAAGGATCATACCAAAGTATCATACGCCAGAAATATCAGAAAGTTGGCACTGATGCTGTGGTTTTACATCCTGCAGTCCTGGGCTTCCCAGGTGGCACTCGTGGTAAAGCGCCCGCCCTCCAATGCAGGAGACATGAGAGATCCCTGTCTTGGAAAGATCCCCTGGAGAAAGGCACAGCAACCCAATCCAGTCTCCTTGCCTGGAGTATCCCATGGACAGAGGAACCTGGAGGGTCAGAGTCCGTGGTATCTCAAAGAGTCAGACAGGACTGAAGCAACTTAGCATGCGCACACGCCCTCTTGGTAGATATCACTAATCAATCACGATAATCTTTCCTCTTGGGCCTGAAGCCCACCTCGGAATCCAAGAAGACCTGAGGTCGTTACTATTGATTGAACAGAATTGTAGTAAGAGATTAAAATTGTTTGGTCTCCAAGCTCTGATCATTTTTGGAGCTGTGGAAACTGAGAAGCAGGTAATGAAGTGAAGTGCCCAGGCCACACCGAGTTTCAGCCTTCTGGGTTCATGTTTCTTCTTCTGCCCTTGTGTTATGAATTAACGAGGCTTGCCCAAGCCCGGTGGGACTTGCTTGAAAGCAGAGTCTTGAAAAGGGTGCTAAAAGCAAGCATATTGCTTGGAACAGTGGTTGAGGTGAACTTGAGTTTAACCAGATTCTCTTTTCTTTGCTTTTTGAGCCCCAAAGAATACTCCAGTCTATTGCAAAGATTGGAGGGGTATAATAACCCCCACCATCATTATTTTATGTGATCAAAGAAAAAGAAGATTCTGAATGGTATCTAAATGCTTGAACTTAAAATTCAAGAAAAAAAATAAAAAGCATCACATAAAAATTAGGTTAGCTGCAGCAGAAGGCATGGTGAATGTGTCGTGTATAGTTGAATGATAGAATTTGAGATTCAGTCTTTGCCAGTATTTTTAGGAAAAAAAAATTATCGGAGTCTGGTGGGAAATCAGAAGCTGTTTATGCTTTTATCGTTTGTATACAATAAAATACACTAGGAAGAAAAATTGATCCTGGTTCATTTTCTCATCTGGGCTTTATTTCTCTACCCTCAGCTTTCCCGAATAAGGCTCACGCCGTCCATGTTTATGTGAAATGGGCTTATGCTCTCTTCTTGTCTTTCAATAATTATAGGTCTCCCCAGAAAAATGGCTTTACAGAGACATTTTTATAAAGGTTTTAAAGATTTTATTATGAAGAATTCAGCCCTTCCACAATTATGAGTTTAAAAAGGTGCTCTGTAGCCATTGTTAGTAGAACAGGTATTGATCCTTTTATAAAGGGAAGAGGGGAAGACCAACTCTCGTATACCCATGTGAGCGCTGTACCTTGGCATCTCTTAAACTAATTAATAATGTGGTGAGGCAAAACTATCAGTTTTCTTGGTGGAGGGCCTCTCATTCCCACTAATGGTAATGCAATCAACTTTAGGCCCATGGGCAATAATGCGCCACAAATTTCACTTTTGTTTCAACAGTTATGTTGGAGGCTGTAATGAACTTCACCTTGTTTAATGAAGCTTGCTCATGAAGCAGTGGCTAAACTTGTTAAACAGACAGCCTCACAAACACCTCCTGACTCAGCTGTCCGCTTACCTCCCATTTAGCCTTAGCTGTCAATCCCTTTGGTTGGCACTGCTGAAAACTGCCTGATGGGAAGCCTCCTGCTGGAATTATTCACTGTCTCTCCCTTGCCTGTAGGGTAAATCCAGACCGTACCTCGGGCATGCCAAGCCCCCGATGATCTGGATCTTGTCTCTTAATTGGCTCCAGCATAAACATCATGAATCAGCCTAGTAAATCAATGATCATATCTCATTTGATGGAATAAATAATTTTGGTAGGTCTTTCAAGGCAGCTATATAGTTAGCCTTGGCAGAGAAGTTTTATTTATTTTTATTAATTTCTATTGGAATATATACAATGTTGTGTTAGTTTATGCTGTACATTAAACTGAATTAGCTATATTTATACATGTAACTTCCCTGGTGACTCAGTGGTAAAGAATCTGCCTGCAATGCAGACCTGGGTTCAGTCCCTGGGTCAGGAAGATCCCCTGGAGAAGGTAATGGCAACCCACTCCAGTAATCTTGCCTGGAGAATTCCACGGACAGAGGAGCCTGGCAGGCTACAGTCCATGGGTCACAGAGTCGGACACAGATGAGTGACTAACACTTTTCCCCTTATACATATAACTGTGGCTGAGTGGCAAAGAATCTGTCTGCCAATGCATGAGACACAAGTTCTATCCCTGGATCAGGAAGATCCTCTGGAGAAGGAAATGGTGACCCACTCTAGCATTCTTGCCTGGGAAATCCCATGAACAGAGGAGCCTGGCGGAATGTCAGCCGTGTTCAGACACAACTGAACAGCTGAGCACACAAACGTATACGCCCCCCTTTTCTGGATTTCCTTCCTGTTTGGATCAGCACAGAGCGCTGAGTTCCCTGCGCTACACAATCGGTCCTCATCAGTTACCTGTTTATACATAAAACATGTACACAGCGTATACAAGTCATACATGTCTATGTCATACACAGTGTATATATGTCAATGCCAACCCCATGGACCTCGAGACTGTCATACAGAATGAAGTAAGTCAGAAAGAGAAAAACAAATATCATACAATATCATTTATATGTGGAATCTAGGAAAAAGTTACAGGTGAACTTATTTGCAAAGCAGAGATAGAGACCCAGATATGGAGAACAAGCTTATGGATACCATGGAATGGGGGGGTGGGGTGGGGGAAAGGGGAGTGGGATGAATACGGAGATTGGCAGCGAAGTTTTAGAGCCAGATGGATATGAGCTTTAGTTTTTTGTTTCTTCGCTTAGTGAATGTCTGTGAGAAAATCATTTAACCTCTGGAATTCTGTGTCCTAAAATGGGCATAGGAAGAAGAGTCAGATGGAAGAGGCCAGGCACAGCTGCCAAACTATTATTGTTACGCCATAGAAAAAGGAACTATGTTTCTGTAGGTTGTATAATATAGTGAGAAAGTATGTGAGTGTCAGAGACAAGCAAGGACAGGTTTTAACTCCTCTGAATCTCAGTTTTCTCATCTGTAAAACAGAGGTCAGGAAATGGGTCTAGCTGGGTTGTTAAGATGAAATATGACGATAGACATAAAATGTCAAGCACATTGCCCAGTGTAAAGTCAGTGTTTCAAAAGATGGTATATATGATTACTATGATGCCCTCTATACAATAAAACAACACTAAAATCATTATTAAACTGCATTCCAGCCACACAATGTTAGTAGTGAGTTAGAGGTGAATTCATGCTTTCAGGCCATTTATTCAGTCACTTTATTTAATGAGCATCCTTTTAAATTACCATCGTGTTCCAGCTATGGTTCCAGGTGATAGAAGTACAAAGATGAATGTTACAGCCCTTGTTCACAAGGAGCTCCCAACCTACTGGAGGGAAAAAAAAAAGTTTTTTTCAAAAGGTAGGATGTAATATATGTAATACATGTGGGAAAGATCCAAAGAGCGTACTGCAAATATTAAAAAGTAAAAACCAACTGCATCAAAGCAAGTTTTAGGGAAGTGCTAGCAATTTGAGCATGAAGGAGGAAGTGAAATTTCAAAAGGCAGTGTTTAGAGCAAGGGCATCCTGGAAGCAGGTCACACTGTGAGCGCAGACATAGGGACGGGAAAGGCCTGGAGGTGCTGGAGCACGTGGAAAGGACAGGGAAATGGGATGCCCCAGGGCTGGAGGAATACTGGCAGGGATAGGCGCTTAGCCGGGAGGAGTGGGAGCCTACCCCACTCCTTGGGAAGTTATTTTGAACAACAGAGTGACCTGGTCAGAAAAATGCTGACCAGATGGTCACCAAAAATGCTGACCATCTTTCCAGAGGACTGAAAGAAAGGATAGAAGGAGAGACCAAATGGAGATCTTGAGACCAATGAGGAGGCTGTTGTAATAATCCAGGAAAAGTTAACAAGGGAACTAAGGTGCTTATAGTGGAAATAAAACATCCAGATGTGAGAAAGACTCCAACTGTTTAAAGGGGAAAAATATTTAGTGAGTTATTACCATGTGGGGAACACTGTACTTTCTGTTAATCATCAACTCGGTGATTATTCTGATGTTTAAACAAGAAAAGTTTGTCTCATCAAAAGCAAATTTTATTAGCAAGCAAGTTCAAATGTAGTGCCTGTGGCCACACCACGGTGGATGTTGAAACACAAGTTAGAACATACGTCAGTCTAGGCCCAAAGGTTATGTGCCTTCCATGCCTGTGTTCGCCCATACTGCCTTCTGAAGGCATGTGCTTGGATTCTTTGCTATGCTGGGTCATGCGTGAAGAGCGTAAAGTTCACGGAGCAGTGTGATGGGAAATAAAGTTACACAAATATACAAGGATTTGATCACACAAAGCCTAGTGAGCCAGACGGAGTCAGACACTGTGGGCAGAGGGGAATGCTTGAATTGTGTGAAATTAAGAAATGTGAGTGTGGGAAAAAATGGAGGCAGGGAAATAAATTGGAGGTTGGCGCATAGATTCAGGCAAGAAAATATTGGAGCTTGAGCAAAGGTGAGGCTGTGGGGATGGAAGTCTACTTATTGATATGGATGGTATTGGCAATGCATTGTAGAGCAGTAAAAGCAGGTTTCCAAATAATATGAATCTCACTTTGTGTTTAGCAGATAAATAGATATCTATATTTTTACATGAGTCTTTTATCTTTCTCTCTCATTTCTCTCTCTCTCTCTCTCATACCTCCTTGCACCGCTGTCTTTCTCTCTGTAATGTCTTGATGGGTAATCTCAGAGTGACAGGGTAGCTGGCATTTTTTTCTACTCTTTTCTGTTACAGCTAATATATTTTTAAGTAATTACTGTGTCAGGAACTGTGCTAAGAGCTTTATGGTCATCTGCTTATTTAATCCTTACAATAGTTTTATGAGATAGGTATTAATGTAATTATCACTATTACTTCTACTAGTATTATTATTATTATCCCTATCCTAATGTGAAATTGAGGCTCATGGAAAAGCAAGCAGGCTGCCTAGAACATAGTTGCTTTATTGAGTGGATGAATAAATACAGCTCATGCATATTTTAGTAACAGGGCAAGAACCCCAACTAATACCTGCCTGCTTGTGTGGATTAATCTTTTAACCACCATGTAATAGTTTATATTTAATATCTTAGACTAGTTAATATCTATTAACTCCTTTTATTAAAGGTAAAATATATTTATTTATAATTGATTCACATAGGCTATAAAATATTCTTTATAAATAATATTGTTCAAATCTCACTTTTTCATAGGAAACAATGACCATTTTATCACTTTTAAAACTTTTATTATAAAAGAAATCCATGCATATGGTAAAAACTTTAATAGTTTAAATGGTACAATAACGAAAAACACATTTCCATGAAAAGTCAGCTTCACTTCCACACCCCAAAGAACACTGCCATGAACTGTCTGTGCGTGTGAATCTTTCCAGAAATGATTAAACCATAAGCAAGCACATGTTTATATCTTCTATTTAATTTGGCAAAAACAGATGAGGTCATACTATATACTGCTCTGTATAATGACTTTGTTATTTTTCTCTAAATCTAGATTAAGAATTCTCCTATAAGTGTGCATAAAGAAAATCCTCAATCTTTTGAATGGCTTTAAAGTAACCCACTGCTTGGATATACATTAATTAATTTGATTCATGCTTTTTGGGATATCCAGAGAAAATCTTACACATGTGACCAAAATTATCCATAGAATAAATTCTTAGAGGTTCAATTGCAGATACAAGAATCTATACATTTTTAATTTGAATTGAGGTAGCCAAATTGTGTGTGTGTGTGTGTGTATGTATATGTACTCACATAATTTGAGTACATGAGAATGTCTATTTCCCTACATACTTGATAACACTTTTTGATCTTTGGCAAAAGGATAAATAAAGATGGTATGCAATTATTTTAATTTGCTTTCCATTAATTAGGAGAAATTTTAGTAATCTTTCTCTCATGCATGTTTCCTGGCTATTTGTGTGTATACATGAGTACATTTTTCTATAAATAGCTTTTTTATGTCCTTTCCAGAATCATATCAGGCAATAGTTATGTTTTCTTACTTATTAGTAAGAGTTCTTTATACACTTCAGGGATTAGCTATTTTCTTGTGTGTTGCATATCAAATTCTCATTTTTCAAAATTTTGGTTATGATTCTGAAGATTATACAGAAATGTTTAAATAGGTATAGTTAATAACCTCTATTTTAGTAGTTTGTGGTTTTACGTCAAATATAGTAAGCCCTTCTGACTTCAGTTTTGGGGTTTTTTTGGCTGCTCTCGGTCTTCACTTCTGTGCAGGGCTTCCTCTAGCTGTGGGGAGTGGGCTTCCCACTGCGGTGGCGTCTCTTGTTGCGGAGCACAGGCTCTAAAGCACCAGCTCAGCCGTCGTGGCACACGGGCTTCGTTGCTCTGTGACTTGTGGAATCTTCCTGGATCAGGGAGCAAACCTGTGTCCCCTGCACTGACAGGCAGATTTTCAACCACTGGACCATCAGGAAAGTCCGAGATTTTTTTAAAATTGTGTTTGTGTCCTTATGTTTAGAGTTTCATACATCAGCTTAAATTTTTTATCAATCTGTAATTAATTTAGGTGTGAAAGCTATGTGTGGAATTTAGTTTTTACTCTCTTGCTCATACCAAATGACTAGTCCATTGTGAAAGAAAATGTATTCCATAAAACATTTTTCTCCCTTGCATTTGAAAATCCATAATAATCCATTTGTTCAATGTACATTTGGTCCTACTTGAAGAATTTTTATGATGATCTAATAATGAGCTAATTTATACTTGCTATAGTAACACATAGTTTTAAATACTGTATCTTGGTGATACACTTTAACATATGATGCTGCTAGGCCTCTCACTTTCTCTTTTCATTCAAAATGGTTCTGGCAATGTCATTCTGCTTATTTTCCAGAGGAGTTTTGAAGTCATATTTTCTATTTTCAAAGTGACATATTGCACTCATGTATTGGTTGGGATGGTTGCGATTATATTTGTTTGACATAAGGTTAAGGAAAGTGAAAAGTGAAAGGGAAAGTCGCTGTCTTGTCCAACTCTTTGCAACCCCACGGACCATACAGTCCATGAAATGCTCTAGGCCAAAACACCGGAGTGGGTAGCCTTTCCCTTCTCCAGGGGATCTTCCCAACCCAGGGATGGAACCTAGGTGTCCTACATTGCAATGGATTCTTTACCAGCTGAGCCACCAGGAAAACCCAAGAACACTGGAATGGGCACCCTATCCCTTCTCCAGCGGATCTTCCTGACCCAGGAATCAAACCAGGATCTCCTGCATTGCAGGCAGATTCTTTAAGGAAGAACCCTTTATATCTATTTCATATTTTATTAAGCATCAAAAACATCAAGTATAGATAAATTTTATTGTTCATCCATTTGAGAATTAAGATAAATGCATCCTACGTATTTTTTCCTTTGATTTAAGATACTAAATAATATTAATTTAATATTTAATCTTGAATAGTCCTTTCCTACTTAAAGGTAAAAAATTTTTCTATTTTATCCTAATTTTCTCATTTTGGTATTGATAGTGCCTTTTCCCAGTCACCTCCCCAACCTCTACCTCAACACACAAGAGCATACATACACCTTTTAATATTAGTTAATGTATAATTAATTTTTGATCCTGAAGCAAATGCCTTTCATTTTATTCATTAATTTTATTGTGTTCTGTTTTCAGAATCACTAATTTTGGTTTTTACTTATCAATTCCTTCCTTTTCCCTTCCTTTTATTTAATTTTTCATTTTCTAAACTTTTTAGCTGGATGATTAATTCATTTATATTCATGCTTTTCTATATAGCAATGTGCATACAGCTATGAATTTTTCTGTGAGCATAATTATATCACATAAGGCCCAATTTATGGCATTTTCATTATTGCTAGTTTCTAGATATTCAGCAGTTTTAGCTATACTTTTCTCTCTTTTTTAGGGGTCATTTAAAGAAGAAGGTGGGGTGGGTACTATTTCTGATTTTGTCTTTCCTCACACTTTTATTACAATTTTACTGTGATTAGAACATATGATCTTTCAATTTCTACATTGGATCAATTATTGAAGCTTTCATAGTAAACAAATGCAAGACTGAGATATGTAAATGCTCCATGAACACTTGTAAATAGTAAGTATCTTACATAACTTAAAAAAAATGTTTTAAGTATTTTACAAAATTTACATACTTACATAATAATGATAACATCCTCTGGCATCCTCTGGTATAGAATTAATAATACTTGTCTCATAGGTCATGTCATTTAGGTAATATCAATCTTTTTTCTTCTACTTGATGTGACTTCCTTAAGCTGAGAGTTCAATTAAAAAAAAAAATCTACCAATGTTATTTAAAATCCGTGGCCATGCTATCTCTATTAATGTATCATTAGAAAGTACCCTTATTTTTTTTATTTATTTATTTTGCTCTGATTTTAGTTTTATTTTTGCTTACAACTTCCTCTCTGATTCACTTTTGCTTTAACAATATGACTCCATTCATATTTTACAATCTTTTGAAGGCACTTGTTTTAATTGCTTTTAACTCCATGCTGTCTTCTGAGTCAACATGATGGACTCTGAATATCTGTAGATTTATGCCATTGCAACTAAATAATGTGTCTGATTTTCATTTTAATTCTATTACTTTACTTAAACTTTGTATGTTTATGTTGTTTTTGTTGCTGTTCAGTTATTCAGTCATGTCCAACTCTTTGCGACCCTGTGGACTGTAGCACACCAGGCTTCCCTGTCCTTCACTCTCTCCTGGAGCCTGCTCAAACTCATGTCCATTGAGTCAGTGATGCCATCCAGCCCTCTTGTCCTCTGTAGTCCCTTTCTCCTCCTGCCTTCTACTTTTCCCAGCATCGGAGTGTTTTTCAATAAGTCAGCTCTTTGTATCATGAGCTTCAGTTTCAGCATCAGCCCTTCCAATGAATATTCAGGACTGATTTCCTTTAGGATGGACTGGTCTGATCTCCTTAAAGTCCAAGGGACTCCCTAGAGTCTTCTCCAACCCCACGGTTTGAAAGCATCAGTTCTTCAACACTCATTCTTTATGGTCCAACTCTCACATCCATACATGACTACTGGAAAACCATAGCTTTAACTATACAGACCTTTGTCAGCAGAGTAATGTCTCTGCTTTTTAATATGCTATATTGGTCTGTCATAGCTTTTCTTCCAAGAAGCAAGAGTTTTTTTTTTTTTAATTTCATGGCTTCAGTCACTATCTGCAGTGATTTTGGAGGCCAAGAAAATAAAGTCTCTCACTGTTTCCATTGTTTCCCCGTCTATATGCCATGAGGTGATGGAACCAGATGCCATGATCTTAGTTTTCTGAATTTTGAATTTTAAGCCAACCTTTTCACTCTCCTCTTTCACTTTGATCAAGAGGCTCTTTAGTTTCTCTTTGCTTTTCGCACTTTAGATTTTATTTTTATGCCCTTTAGATTTTCTTTGTTCTGCTTTTGGACGTGTTCTTCTTTGATTCATTTTGCAGTTCTGATTTCCTTTTGATAAGTGAGATGGCTCTTTAACCAAAACAACAACAAAACAAATACCTATTTTTTACATTTATGTCTAAATGTGTTTTCCTCAATTTAGCACTATAAGTAATATTTATAGAATCTTCCCACTGCAATGAAAAATAAGAGAATAGTATCACACTTGCACATGTGGACACACACTCACTTCCTTCCACCTCCTGTGTCCCCACTTTCAGTTTCTGTTAGTTTTGTTTTTCGTAATTATATATATATATATATTTTCATGGTTTATAGCTGATACACTCTGCATAACAATCCAATTATTCTCACCATTCCTTAACCTTAGTTCTGCTTAAAATGGAGTCAGTTCATAAGAACTTTGCTTTCATAGTTCCTCCTTTCTATGCATTTCATTTTGCTTCATTTCTTGGTTGACTGGATTTTATGATCAGATTTTGTTGTTTTTTTTCCAAGAAGGGCTAATGGATGACATTTCGTCTGAGTTCTACCATGTGTAAAAATGGCTTTCACTTGCCTTTATGCTTGAACACCGATTTGGCATGGTGGAAGATCCTTGAGTCACACTTCCTTTCCTTTGGATCAGGGTAGATGTTGCTTGTCCGCGTGGCTCCACTGTCCGTTAGCACTGAACATTGCCTGGCAAGAAACGAAGGCCGTCTGCTCCTTATTCCCTTCCCTGGAGGGGATCGTGAGTGTGTTAGGAGTCATTCTTTATCTCTGAAATTAAACAACCTACATGGTTATGTCTCAGAGTTGATATGTCTATCTGTGATATCAACCTTTTCAGGATTTGTGGTAACTTTTCACTGTGTATGTGTAGGTATTTCTTTAATTCAGCATTTTTTATTACCTTACAAGAAATATTGGGTTTTATTGGTCTAATTTGTTCTCTTTCAGAACATTAATCATCCATATTTTTATTCTCTTCTGTATTTTATAGCTATATTTTTCTTTCCAATCTCTTTTACTCTATTCTTTTGTATGTTATTTTACACTATTCCTCTAAACCTGTCCCCCATAACTTTATTATTGATGTTCACTGAAGTCTTAACTCTCCTTTCCCCCCTTACTTCTCATGATGATTTAATTTCTATCATGGTTTGTTTATTCTTCTCTAATTATTTGGTCTGTCCTCTTCCCTGGGGTCATTCCTCTCCTAGTGATCGAATTCTCTGTTTCTGCAGATGTAAGTCTCTTGTGCTTCCCTGGAAACCCTGTATAGTCATGGTTTGCTAGGTGATGATTTAGATGTATTTATCTTTATTCAAGTAATTAGACCATGTGTAAAAGATATGCAGGAGATGAATTGAGAAAAAACCATGCAAAGGGTCGTGTTGCAGTGCCTTAGGGATGAGTCAGGTCAGTGTTTTCACTAGTTGATCTGTCAGATTCTAAAGAGTAAGAATTTTACAGCTTAACTCATCCAGTCATCAGGAGGAAAGTCATCTCCCCTCTTGTCATCATTTCACCATACCAGCCACCCCCTGTACCCCCTGCATTGAACAAACCATTCCTATGCCATAAGGATCTGCTGAGCCATTGCCTGGCTGTTTCCACTGTGATTTTAGAATGGTTGGAGTTTTAAAAGGATGCTTAACCTCTACACAGGCTACTCTGGTGCTCAGTGGTAAAGAACCAGCCTGCCAATGCAAGGGACAGGGGGTGCAGGTTGGATCCCGGGGTTGGGAAGTTCTCCTGGAGAAGAAAATGACAACTCACTCTAGTATTCTTGCCTGGGGAATCCCATGGACAGAGGAGGCTGGTGGGCCACAGTCCATGGGGTTGCAAAAAAAGAGTTGGACCCAACTTAGCAACTAAACAATATCTGACACATCAGGTTCCCAAGTGGTTCAGCGCTAAAGAATCTGCCTACCATTCTGGAGACGCAGGTTTGATCCCTGGGTCAGGAATGTCCCCCAGAGAAGGAAATGGCAACCCAATCTGGTATTGTTGCTTGGGAAATCCTGTGGACTGAGAAGCCTGGAAAGCTACAGTCCATGGGTGGCAAAAGAGTGGGACATGACTTAGTGACTAAACAACATAAACACTACACACCAATTAGAGTGACCAATACATAAGCTGACAATACCAATGCTGGTAAAAAACACAGAGCAATAGGAACTCGCGTTTGTTGCTGCTATGAAAGCAAACAGCAAAGCCACTTTGCGATATACTTTGGCAAATTTCTTACAAAGCCAGATACAGTCTGACCAGGCAATCCACCATTTGTGCCTGTAGGTTTTTCTTCTCAACTGATTCAAAGATTTATGTCCATCTAAAATCTGCATGTGACTCTTTATGCAGCCATATTATAACCAACAAAAACTGGGAACATTTCAAATGTTCTTTAATAGGTGAATAGATAAACAAATTATGATATATCCATAAAATGGGATCATTAAAAGAAATAAGCAAATAAGTCATCAAAGACATGAATTAACATTAAGAACATACTGCCAGCTAAAAAATCCAGTCTTAGGAAGCTACATACAGCATGATTTCAATTATATGCCTTCAGGAAATGGTAAAACTATAGAGACAATAAGACTGGTTAAGTTGCTAGGAGGAGAGTGGAAGAGGGTGGAATGAATAGGTGAAGCATAGGGGATTGTTATAAAGATGAGTCTATTCCATACTATACTGTACTGGTGAATACCTGACGTCATGTATTAGTCAAATCAGTGGAATTTTATAGCACAAAGAGCAAAACTTAATACATGCAAATTAAAAAAAATAATTTAGGAGAAAGGAATGTGCACTGTAGCTGTGACTTTGTGTATTATAAATGCATGAAACAGCATCAGTGAAGGTGGTGGTGGGGAGGGAAATGCCAATAGAGCTTGTAAGACAAAAGACAAAGAAACTACACAAATACACTGTACTCTGGTTGATAAAGTTGTTTCCCATCAGTACGTAGGTCAATAATTCTGATAATGCCACAAAATAAGGATAGACTCTGGGCATACTGATATACAAAGGCTCCATTTCAGCCCTGCTTTACAGAAAAGAAGCCACAATACCCACAGTTTCCATTTCCTTTTCCTGAGCATACAGTGGGACTTGGAGTAGGCTTGAAACCACATGACTCATTCTGGGCCAGTTCAGTTCAGTTCAGTTCAGTCCCTCAGTTGTGTCTGACTCTTTGCGACCCCATGCCTGCAGCACACCAGGCGTCCCTGTCCATCACCAACTCCCAGAGCCTGCTCAGACTCATGTCCATCGAGTCAGTGATGCCATCCAAACATCTCAACCTCTGTTGTCCCCTTCTCCTACTGCCCTCCATCTTTCACAGCATCAAGGTCTTTTCAAATGAGACAGCTCTTCACATCAGGTGGCAAAAATATTGGAGTTTCAGCTTCGGCTTCAGTCCTTCCAATGAATATTCAGGACTGATGTCCTTTAGGATTGACTGATTTAATCTCCTTGCAGTTCAAGGGACTCCCAAGACTCATCTCCAATACCACAGTTTAATTCTTCGGCATTCAGCTTTCTTTATAGTCCAACTCTCACATCCATACATGACCACTGGAAAAACCATAACCTTGACTAGACAGACCTTTGTTGGCAAAGTAACATCTTTGCTTTTTAATATGCTGTCTAGGTTGGTCATAACTTTTCTTCCAAGGAGCAAGTGTCTTTTAATTTCATGGTTGCAGTCACCATCTGCAGTGATTCTGGAGCCCCCCAAAATAAAATTTCTCACTGTTTTCATTGTTTCCCCATCTATTTTCCATGAAGTGATGGGACTGGATGCCATGGTCTTAGTTTTCTGAATGTTTAGTTTTAAACTATCTTTTTCACTCTCCTCTTTCACTTTAATCAACAGGCTCTTCAGTTCTTCTTCACTTTCTGCTATTAGGGTGGTATCATCTGCATATCTGAGATTACTGATATTTCTCCTGGCAATCTTGATTCCAGCTTGTGCTTCATCCAGCCTGGCATTTTGCATGATGTACTCTGCATATAAGTTAAATAATCAGGGTGACAATATACATCTCTGATGTACTCCTTTCCCAATTTGGAACCAGTAGCCACAGGACTGGAAAAGGTCAGTTTTCTTTCCAATCCCAAAGAAAGGCAATGCCAAGGAATGTTCAAACTATTGCACAATTTGCACTCATCTAACATGCTAGCAAAGTAATGCTCAAAATTCTCCAAGCCAGGCTTCAACAGTATGTGAACCATGAAATTCCAGATGTTTAAGCTGGATTTAGAAAAGGCAGAGGAACCAGAGATCAAATTGCCAACATCCATTGGATCACCAAAAAGCACGAGAGTTCCAGAAAAAACTCTACTTCTGCTTTATTGACTATGCCAAAGCCTTTGACTGTGTGGATCACAACAAACTGTGGGAAATTCTTAAAGAGTTGGGAATACCAGACCACCTTACCTGTCTCCTGAGAAATCTGTATGAGGTCAAGAAGCAACAGTTACAAGTGGACGTGAAACAACAGTCTAGGCCATATAACATGGGTTAACGGGATGCATAGCCTATCCAGGCCTAGCTCCTAAAATCTTCAGTAAGAGCCTCCCTCTTTCCTTTCCCAGATATCCCCAGACATCACAGCATTAAGAAAGAAATATTACAAGAAGAAAAGAGTGTGCATTGTTGAGTAACTATCTCAAGAACTACCCAATCCAGACTGGATTAAGATATGAGATACATAGAATTGTGTGTTATGACACTGAGATTTTTAAACTATTTCAATTAGGGCAACCTTCCTAAGTGGTTATCCATCAAGGCATTATTCTATCAATATTAAAATATTTGTGCTGAGATTGGAGCTTTAGAAAGGGCAGGGAAAGACAAATTATAAAAACCTGCCTGATTTCAGACTGGACTTGAAAGGGTTGTTTGTTAAGAAGGGCACTCTTTCTGAAAGACCTCCTGAAATTCACATTAAATAAAGTTTATTCAAACAACATGGGTTTGAACTGCATAGGTCCACTTAATATATGAATTTTCCCACAAACACAGCACTATACATAATCAGGCTTCCCTAGTGGCTCAGACGGTAAAGAATCCACCTGCAATGCTGGTTACTTGGGTTTGATCCCTGGATTGGGAAGATCCCCTGGAGGAGGGCATGGCAACCCACTCCATTCTTGCCTGGAGAATCTCCATGGACAGAAGAGCCTGGCAGGCTACAGTCCATGGGGTGGCAAAGAGTTGGACACTTAGATTAGTGGTGACTAAGCACAGCTCATACATAATCTGGGGTTGGTTCTATCCAGAGATGTGGAGCTGTGGATACAGAGGGCCAAAAATGAGCCTTGAACATCTGTTGATTTGGGGATTTTCCCAGCACGTTCTGTAACCAATCCCCAGGGGATACTGAGGGAGCCTGCTAAAAGCTTTTCAGCACTGTCTAGAACAGAGAATTCTGCACTGTATCTTCAGACATATGAAAAGTCACTTCAGTCATGTCTAGGTCTTTGCTATCTCATGGACTGTAGCCCAATAGGCTCCTCTGTCCATGGGATTCTCCAGGCAAGAATACTGGAGTGGGTTGCCATGCCTTCCCCACCCAGGGACCAAACCCGCATCTCCTACGTGTCCTGCATTGGCAGGCAGGTTCTTTACCACTTGGGCCACCTATGAGGTGCACTTAATCCTGAAGACGAAATGCTATTAAAAAATTATGCAACTAAAAAGAAAACTTTCTGAGGCATTGTTAAAAAGAAAAAAAAATCTTGACCATTTTACAGAAAATTGAGGTTTAGGGAGATTAACCACAAAACTCAAGACTGTACATTTAATTAATAGCAGAAGCAGGGCTCAAAATTCAAACTGTCTGATCCTCTCAGCTCAGTGGTCTTTCTATATGATGTACTTTCTCCGAGTCTAAAAATATGTATCAGCCTCAAACAGAGTTATCTGGTCAATCCACACCCGTGCTTATCTCAGGAATTAAACACTGAAATTCAAGAATAACCAACAAGCACTAAGGCCCTTCCGAGTATCTACTGCACTGCCTGGAAAGATATTTGAGATAATCAGAATGCAGTCTGGCTTTCAGGCTTGTGGCAGACAGTACCGCATGGTATTCAGGGCAGATTTGTGTTGGTTGACTGGGCTTGAATATTACCTGTATCACGTATCAGCTGTGGGAACCTGGGCAACTTATTTGATATCCCTGCGCATCCATCTGTGATTATCTGTAGGAAAAAAAAAAAGTAAATTCTATCTGGAAAATGCATGGAAAATTACCTGGCACAAATGAAATATTCAATACAGCTGCAATGCTTGTAACATAACCAGAAGTAGTTGGCGGAATGTCATAGGAGATAGTTAAGCACTTGTCTTGGCTTACAAGGCCGTCTCCTCTGCTGGGTGAGCTGCGTCTGTTTGACCATGACACCTGTGAGCTTCTGGACATACACAATGCCAGCATCCACCCATCCTCACCCTGGCCACAGAGTAATAGATGGTTGCTGATACATAGCCTAAGCTGATTTCAGGACCCAGTTGCCTCCAACAAAGGTGGCAAAAGTACATTTTGGCCTTGTGGTTAAGTGAGCTTCTTGTTCTGCCCACCAAGCCTTTTCATCTATAAATACAAGATATGACCCCACTTTATTCCAAATAAACCATTTGGGGAAAAAGAGCTGTTAAATATTACAAAATGCTAATGATAGTTTTAACATTTTGATGTTGATGATAAAAATGAGTTCATTACAGAAAATACTTACAAATATGAAGTAGAAAATAAAAATCACCTTTAATCCTACCAACCATAAATATGCCACTTTATTTTAAGGTGTTTCTATTGTATTTTTAATGCACACACACATATATTTATGTTTAGGTACAATATGTCTATAATATATTTAGCACTATGGAGGGGAGTGAATCGGGGAATATTTGAAAAGCTGTTTAGCTGTATTACTGCCCAACTCCACAGAAGAACCAACTAAAGGAAACATTTGCCAAATAGTAAATTATCCTTTGAAGAAAAAGTCTTTAGCTTTAATGAACAAACACAAAAGGAAATTGTTTATATGCTGATGGCCCTTTTGGAATCGCTGAAGGAGTTTGGGAACACTGCCTTTTAAACAAGTGAAACCTTCTAGTCCCCCTGAAGTCTTATTCCCACCATTCATTTATTTAGAAAATCTTTTTACTTCTATATAACACAAAGTTATGTTTCCGTCCAGCCTGAATTAGTGGAGTCTGAATTAATGAGATTTGCCTGTGTTCAATTCAGCTTCTTCAAACATGTGTTCCCCCTGATAAAATCACTTCGGATGCTAGAACAAAACAGTAACAATTTAAATATGCAAGGGCAGAGTGCCAACTCTGAGTGTACCTTAAGAAATCAATGAGACACCATTAAGGCTTTAAATCTTGCCCTGCAGCTAGGAGGTGAGTGGGTTGTGTTTCAGCTTGTCTAAGCAATTCCAGGGCACAGGCTTGCCATAGAAAGTGCCCCTCAGGCTCAGGGTCGCTGGAGGTACAACTTGGGTTTTGTTAGCAAAAGTTTTGCAGCAAAAGATGCTCAAGCAAGCCTCAGGGCAGGCCCTTCCCACGTCTGGGTGACACTTTGATTTGGTACAGATTGAGCATCAGACTGGTCTTTAGTGGAGCGTCTGGTTCCAACCATCAGAGTTGGTGAGGGATCTAGACACCAAATCCGGAGTGGATGTTAGGGATAGTGGGGAGCCAAGCAGAAAAGGAGCAGATGAAGGTTGTGGGAAAAAGGAGGAGTGGGTGGGAAGGAAGAACCAGAGTAGATGCTTTTGCCTGCAAATAAGAATGAAAGTGTTAGGCGTGTTAGGTAGTTAGAATGGGAACAAGGAGTCCAAAATAGCAGTGGCTAAAAGACAAAGGAAGGGAAAAGCCCACAAAAATAGAACAAAGGAAGGTCTGAGAACCTCAGGTGAAACAGACAGCCCTCCTGGCTAGCCCAGTTTATACAGGGCAGGCTCAGGGGGAAGGGAAAAAACATTTAAAAAGAGGAGCCAAAATTGAGCCACCCTCCTCTTTTGGGTTGGCTCACCCTCACGCCTCGAGAATGTATTTTCCTTTGCATGCCAGATAAAACTGAGCTGTAACTGAGCTGTAACACTAGTCCACCGTTCCAAATTTTTGCTGCGGTGAGACAGAACTGAGGAAGTTACACTCCCCCAGACAGTCGCACAGTCGTGTCCGACTCTTTGCAGCCCTATGGACTGTAGCCTGCCAGGCACCTCTGTCCATGGAATTTTCCAGTAAGAATACTGGATTGGGTTGCCATTTCCTCCTCCAGAATGACCCAGAAGTGGACCACTCCCTCATCTATACCTGACTTTAACCTGCAAATGCTTCTCTTCTTCTTAGGATCCATATTTGCATTATTTGTGAACATGCCCCACTTCCTAAAACTGAGAGTAAACTCTTTGAGGCAAATACTTAGTTGTGATATCCCCAGAAAAATAACGTAGCAACTGAGACACAACTAATGGCTAATGAGGTTCATTTAATGAACAACTGAAAGAATAAAACTAAGACACAGACCTGTCAAGTCTCAGAACAGTCTTTTTTTTTTTAAGTCCATAAAAGGGGAGAGAGATGAAATAGGTCTAGAAAGTGGTTGACATAGCCAGATCTGAGTATCTGGCTGCATCCTGATATGATAGGGAGCAATTTGAGCACAATTAAAGGCTTATGCTTATCTTAAACATCAGGCTTTGGGAAATAGTCCTGGGTCTGAAGGGAGGGGAGTTGCTTTCCTTAAATAGGTGGTGTTAATTAAGTTCAATGAAGGTTATGTGGGGCTTTTTGCATTTTAAACATCTGCAGTACCCTACACCATTGAGACCCTGAGAGCTGGAAGTCAACCTTCAAAAGCACAAGGTTTACATTGGAGTCAGTGTAGAATGGGGTCAGGAGAATGTATCCCGGGCACCAGGGCCACCGGGAATTCCAGCCTCGGCTGCATCACTTACTTGCTGCATCACTTACTAACCTTCAAGACACTTTCTCTCCCCTACTCACTGATTCCAGACAGACAGACATCCACTACCAGAAACAAGCTCCAGACCATGCTCCACCTCCTCACTTATTGCTCACATGGAAGTAGAGTGAGGGTTCTAATAGTTGTTTGGAAGAGTGAGTGACCTTTCTTCTTTGGGATCTGCCTTCTCACAAAACGTGCACTGGTCTTCTCAATGTAGGAGAGCAAAATTTGCCACCCCAAATGGATCCTTGGTGTGAGAATTGTTTGGAGCTGGCTATATTTAAGAAACAGATGCCTTAAGAAATTTTTCTTTTCACCACCCCCACTCCCTTAACTGCCTAAAAGAATTTAGATAGGGAACCTGTACCAGAAAGAGAGCTATTACCAAAGACAACTTCTTGTTACATCAGAAAGTCTTCCCTTCATGTCAGGGCAAACATTTGTTTTCTGAACAGTTTTTCTTCTCATCTATCTGTGAATTGTCTGTCTCTCATTTGATGTCCCAGACCCCTGTCTCATTTTCCTTAGCTCAGGATGGCATATAAGCCTCAATTGCTTGTTTACCTAGGGTTTCATATTCTTATGGGGTCCTTGAGCATACATGAGTAAATTTGTTTTTCTCTCATTAATCTGTCCCATGTTGATTTAATTCTTAGACCAGCAGGAAGAGCCTAGAAGGGCAGAGAAAAACTTTTTTCTCCCCAACACTGACATCCCATATACTTGGGATGGAAGTTTTATCTTCAAGGGGAGAGATCTATGGCTGCTGAGTGCTGTACGTGATTGCATGGACATATCTGTAATACAGAGATCTATGTTATCATGCACACCTAAACCATATCCTCCATCTCTCCATTATCAGTGTGACAGGTACCATGTAGATTTTTACTGCCTTAACCACTCTCAGACTCCACTGATTTAGAGTGAAGGTGACATTGGACCCCCAAAACAATATCCAGGAAAGCACTTGATCTCAGGGAGCCTTATTTCTCATTCACACAATGGATATGCTAGTGCAGGCTCTCCCCAAGAGTGATGAGGAATAAAGAAGATGATCAGAAGAGAAGTGGGTGGTTGGTTCAGGGTTGCCTGAGATGACCCCAAGGCTCATGATTCACTAGAAGAACTCAAAGGATGCAGAAGTTGTTATACTCACTAATTTATTACAGCAAAAGGAGGCAGATTAAAGTCAGCAAGGCAAGGGTGCATAGGATGGAGTCCAAGAGAAACAAATGCAAGTGTCCAGGTATCTGCTTCCTGCGAGTTGCATGGACACTTTAAATTGTCCCAGCAGTGACATCTGACAGTGTGGGTGAAGTGCTGCCACTCAGGGAAGCTCACCTAAACCCTGGTATCCAGGATTCTCCTAGGATCAGTTATGTAGGCATACAGCATCCGCGTGACTGACCTCAGCTACTCTGACTCCAGGTCCTCAGAACAAAAACAAACATTCACCCTCCCTAAATCACATTTGCTAGCAAGAACTATATGGTCAAACTGGCAGCATATCTCAAGGCCCCAGGCATGTGAAAACACTGATCAGGCAAAATATTCCAAGGGTTTAGAGCTCATCTCTCAGCAGTTGGCAAGAGCCAGGCCTGAGGACAGGCCTTGGAAATCTGCAAGGTTTGAGCAACCCAAGTAGCCAAGTTAATCCTTTCTTATGTGAAGGTCAGTCATAAAGGACCAAATTCATCCATAACCTTAGGTTTCTTAGTGTAAAGAAATGATAATAAGGAGGTCTGTGTTTCAACTAGAATATTGCTACCCCAAAGAATGCTGTGAAAACGTTCTGATGGGGGAAGGTTCATCCTTTCCTTTTGAGGCAGCTAAGAACAGTGCCAAGTACACAACAGTTGCTCAAGTATGCTAGATCAAAGACAGAACAAATGATGTCAGTAACACGACCTTGGCTATGAGAGCTGGTGTGAATCTAGCTCTTCCAAAGTCCCAAAGTCAAAGACCCATCTTCTGAAACTCAGTTTCCTCTTCTGTCAAATGAGGATGGCTGTGCCTGTCTTTCTTTCAAAGTCTTTTTGGAGAGTTAGAGATTTGAATCCATAGCTCGATAGCAGGCAGGTGAGTAATAAAATGATCCTGCCTCCCTGAGACACAGACAGATGTCAACCCATCCTTGGGAGACCCATGGCTTACCCATGACTTTATCCCTTCTATGCTGAATTGGCATCAAAACAAACCAAGGTGGAATTTAAATGAGATCATCAGCCCAGATCTTGGCTCTGGCAACTGTGAGAAATATGCCTTGATCAAAGCCCAAACATCTTCTAATACAACAGGGTTTCCTTTTCCTACTCTCAGCATGACATTTCCATCCAAGTTCCTTCTTATCAGATGTCTGAAAAATACATATTACACCTTCAAAAAATTATTTTTTAATCAACTTGCTAGAGAGTTCCACATATAATAAAGCTATTATATGGCAGCATATCCCAGCTGCTGCAAAGAGTTCCTTGCAACATGACAGATTTAGGTCAGTGTCATTAACAAACATCCAGATTGATGTTGCCAGTTTGATGATCACAGAAGATGGCAAATTCCCTTCACAGGGGGACAGAGGCAAAGCGGATTTGTCATACTAGATCATTTTCCCCATCCACTGGCCTGGCCAAGGCAGAGTCCTGAACTGGCTGCTTCTGGAGGAAGGATGTTAAATATCTACATGGTCTCTGAGCAGAGAACATCCAGTCTTTTCACTCCTGTCCTATATTATGGACTGATTGCTTATACCCCCCACCAACCCTCCGATCTCAATTCTGTCTTAAAACCTCATAACTCAGTGTGATGGTATTGAGAGCTGAGGCTTTGGGAAGGTGATCAAGTTTAGATGAGCTCATGAGATGAAGCCTCATAGAACTGTGTGTTAGTTGCTCAGTCATGTCTGACTCTTTGCCACCCCATGGACTGTGGCCCACCAGGCTCCTCTGTCCATGGGATTTTCCAGGCTAGAATACTGGAGTGGGTTGCCATTTCCTTCTCCAGGGGATCTTCCTGACCCAGGGATTGAACCCATGTCTCCTGCATCTCCTGCATTGCAGGCAGAGCCCCACTGAACCATCGGGGAAGCTGATAGTATCCTTTACAGGGATACTAGTCCTATGACTAGTATCCCTGCATAGAGAGGAGTCCAGAGCTTTCGCTTTCCTTTATGTGAAAAGACCCAACAAGAAGACAGCCACCAGTCAACCAAGAACAAGATTCCCACCAGGCACTGAGTCTCTGGCACCTCAATCTTGAATTTCTCAGCCTCCAGAACTGTGAGAAGTAAATGTGTGCTATTCAACCTGCCCACTTGGTGCTATGCTGTTATAGAAGCCCAAACCAACTAAGACACTCTGTGTCTGCTAATGATGCAGTGTGAGACCCTGGCTAGGCCTTTTCTACCTCTCTGGGTCTCTGTCTCTACCTGTCTGAAACAAAGGAGACAGCACATGGGTAATCTGTTTTTTTCATTCAACAAATACTGAGCACAAACCTGGTACCAGATGTTATCCTGTCACTTGGGATGTAACAGAGACCAAGATGAATACACCCCTCATGCTGGTATAGTATCTTCTTAGCTGTTCTGCCTACTCATACCTAATGGATATTGGGCTTCTCTGGTGGCTCAGTGGTAAAGAACCTGCCTGCCAATGCAGGAGACACAGGAGACTCAAGTTCAATCCCTGGGTCGGGAAGATCGCCTAGAGGAGGAAATAGCAACTCACTCCAGTATTCTTGTCTGAGAAGTCCCATGGACAGAGGAGCCTGGCAGGCTACAGTCCATGAGGTCGCAAAGAGTCAGACATGACTTAGTGACTAAACAAAAATAACAATATAATGGATATTAGTTTATTTCATTACATAGAGCCGTGAGATGTGTTACCTGTTGTTTCTTTTTTCATTATATTTTCCTGAGTTACTGTCTACCTGATTAGCAGAATGACTATTGCTCTCTTTAATGGAATTCCCGCCAACAGTCTCTTGGATGCTGCTTTAATCCTGCACACATATGGCCTGGGTAAATGAGGCAGAAGCCTTGTCCTTGGACTCTACTGACCACCACCCAGCGTCTTTTATCTGGAGATGTTCAGAGGAATCCTGCATGCTTGGACAGAGTCACACGGAGATCACCTGTGTACATCGCATGCCTCAGGGCCTTCACAAGGCAGAATGGATACCCCTACATCCCAGCTGTCCCTTCTCCAAGTCATCTCAGTCAGCAGTTTTATCAAAGGCCCTACTCCCCATGGGGAAGCAAAGTGCAGGCTTGTTCTCAGACAATCCAAGTCACCATGTCATCCCCCAGAGAACCTGTTCTCTCTTCTCACCAGGATCCTGTCTCTCTCCTCCTGCCCCAGCCTCATTCTTCAATGGAGCCTATATCAGCCTGCTTGGGCTGCCACAACTCAATATACAGACTAGGCGGTTTAAACCACGGACATTTGTTTTCCCACAGTTCAGGAGGCTGGAAGTCCAAGATCAAGGAATGGGCAGATTCAGTTTCTTCTGTGGCCCCTCTCCTTGGCCTGCAGAAGGCCACTTCTCCCTGTGTTCCCACACGGTCTTTCTTCTGTGTTCATACGTCACTCACTGGTGTTTTTATGTGTCTACATGTTTCCCTCTTATAGAGACACCAGTCAGATTGGGTAGGCCCACCCTAACAGCTTCATTTTAACTTTACTACCTCCTTCCAAATACATTCCCATCCTGAGGTGCTGAGGGTCAGAGCTTCACCATATGAATTTGGGGAGACATGATTTAGCACAGAACAGCCAGCATCACTACCAACTACTCCCCAAGACACCATGGTGAGACCATGATGAGACAGGTCCCCACGCAGCTCTGCGGAGTATCCTGTCTGCTGACCTCCCCCGATGGTGTCTTCTGCAGGATCGTCTCTGAAACCGGAGGAGCGGCTGGTCCTTCAAGGGGTCAGAACTGTCTTGAAGGTCGAATGTTGCATTCTGTCGGTATTCTCTGTGAATTCTCAAAAGGATTGTCACAGTGGGTGGTGACTTCTGTTCATTTGTGACGAGCCCATATTCAAGAAAACAAGACACAGTTAATCTCTTAATCAGGAAATTCTGCTTCATTAATGATAAGACATAATAATAATACTAATATTTATCTTTTGTTTACTATATACCTGGTGCTTTAAATGCATAATCTCCTTTAATCCTCCAATTTCAGGAGGTCATTGTAAGGATCAGAAATGGAAATGTAAGCAGATAATCCACTTTCAGAGGAAGACTAGAGAGGGATAAATGTTTATTTTCTTCCTACTATGTGCAACAAGAGAAGACTCTACACATGTACATCACCAGATGGCCAACACTGAAATCAGATTGATTATATTCTTTGCAGTCAAAGATGGAGAAGCTCTATACAGTCAGCAAAAACAAGACTGGGACTTGACTGTGGCTCAGATCATGAACTCCTTATTACCAAATTCAGACTTAAATCAAGGAAAATAGGGGAAACCACTAGACCATTCAGGTATGACCTAAATCAAATCCCTTATGATTATACAATAGAAGTGACAAATAGATTTAAGGGACTAGATCTGACAGACAGAGTGCCTGATGAACTATGGATGGAGGTTAGTGACATTGTACAGGAGACAGTAATCAAGACCATCCCCAAGAAAAAGAAATGCAGAAAAGCAAAATGGCTGTCTGAGGAGGCCTTACAAATAGTTGTTAAAAGAAGAGAAGTGAAAAGCAAAACAGAAAAGGAAAGATATTCCCATTTGAATGCAGAGTTCCAAACAATAGCCAGGAGAGATAAGTAAGCCTTCCTCAGTGATCAGGGCAAAGAAATAGAGGAAAACAATAGAATGGGAAAGACTAGAGATCACCTCAAGAAAATCAGAGATGCCAAGGGAACATTTCATGCAAAGATGGGCTCAATAAAGGACAGAAATGGTAGGGACCTAACAGAAGCAGAAGATATTAAGAAGAGGTGGCAAAAATTCACAGAAGAACCATACAAAAAAGATCTTCAAGACCAGATGATCATGATGGTGTGATCACTCACCTAGAGCCAGACATCCTGGAACATGAAGTCAAGTGGGCCTTAGGAAGCATCACTACGAACAAAGCCAGTGGAGGTGATGGAATCCCAGTTGAGCTATTTCAAATCCTGAAAGATGATGCTGTGAAAGTGCTGCACTCAATATGCCAGCAAGTTTGGAAAACTCATCAGTGGCCACAGGACTGGAAAAGGTCAGTTTTCATCCCGGTCCCTAAGAAAGGCAATGCCAAAGAATGTTCAGACTACCGCACAATTGCTCTCATCTCACATGCTAGTAAAGTAATGCTCAAAATTCTCCAAGCCAGACTTCAACAATATGTGAACTCTGAACTTTAAAATGTTCAAGCTGGTTTTAGAAAAGGCAGAGGGACCAGAGATCAAATTGCCAATATCTGCTGGATCATCAAAAAAGCAAGAGCTCCAGAAACACATCTAGTTCTGCTTTATCAACTATGCCAAAGCCTTTGACTGTGTGGATCACAACAAACTTTGGGAAATTCTGAAAGAGATAGGAATACCGGACCACCTGACCTGCCTCTTGAGAAATCTGAATGGAGGTCAGGAAGCAACAATTAGAACTGGACATGGAACAACAGACTGGTTGCAAATAGGAAAAGGAGTATGTCAAGGCTATATATTGTCACCCTGCTTATTTAACTTATATGCAGAGTATATCATGAGAAATGCTGGGCTGGAGGAAGCACAAGCTGGAATCAAGATTGCTGGGAGAAATATCAATAACCTCAGATATGCAGATGACACCATCCTCATGGCAGAAAGTGAAGAACTAAAGAATCTCTTGATGAAAGTGAAAGAGGAGAGTGAAAAAGTTGGTTTAAAGCTCAACATTCAGAAAACTAAGATCATGGCATCTGGTCCCATGACTTCATGGCAGATAGATGGGGAAACAGTGGAAACAGTGGCTGACTTTATTTTTCTAGGCTCCAAAATCACTGCAGATGGTGATTGCAGCCATGAAATGAAAAGATGCTTACTCCTTGGAAGGAAAGTTATGACCAACCTAGATAGCATATTAAAAAGCAGAAACAACAACAACAACAAAAAAAAAAAGCAGAAACATTACTTTGCCAACAAAGGTCCGTCTAGTCAAGGCTATGGTTTTTCCAGTGGTCAAGTATGGATGTGAGAGTTGGACTATAAGGAAAGCTGAGCACCAATGAATTGATGCTTTTGAACTGTGGTGTTGGAGAAGACTCTTGAGAGTCCCTTGAACTGCAAGGAGATCCAACCAGTCCATGCTAAAGGAGATCAGTCCTGGGTGTTCATTGGAAGGACTGAGGTTGAAGCTGAAACTCCAATACTTCAGCCATCTGATGTGAAGAGCTGACTCATTTGAAAAGATCCTGATGCTGGGAAAGATTGAGGGCAGGAGGAGAAGGGGATGACAGAGGATGTGATGGTTGGCTGGCATCACTGACTCAATGGACATGAATTTGGGTGGACTCTGGGAGTTGGTGATGGACAGGGAGGCCTGGCATGCTCTGGTCTGTGGGGTCGCAAAGAGTCGGATACAACTGAGCGACTGAACTGAACTGATTCTGGGTATTTTATCTCCGTATGTGTGTGTGCTAAGTCACTTAAGTCATGCCCAACTCTTTGTGATCCTATGGACTGTAGCCTGACAGGCTCCTCTGTCCATGGGATTCTCCAGGCAAGAATACTGGAGTGGACTGCCATGTCCTACTCCAGTGGATCTTCCCAACCCTAGGATCGAACCTGCATTTCTTACGTCTCCTGCATTGGCACGTGGTTCTTTACCAGTAGTGCCACCTCTGAAGCCCATTTTATCTCCATAGTCTTTTTAAATCCTCATAACAGCCCTATTGGTGGGTGTTGATACCTTCCTGTAAGAATGATGAAACCAGCCTCAGAGTGATGAACCAACTTTCCACACAGCTAAAGCTTGGTGTGGGCCAGGGTTCACCCTCAAAGGAAGGTGACTGCAGAGTTTGGGCCCTTAACCACTATTATGAAGAGGCAGGCAGGTCAGATGGATTTCTCCCATCATCATTAGGCTGACCAGAACTTTTTATGAGATAAGTTCTTTGCAGTGGGTCAGTTCCTGGGCAAGCACTTGGTTCAGACACAGCTGCTGCAGGCTATGGGGTGATGGCCATTTAGTTGAACTTCACCTGGTATTGGGAGGATGAAGAAAGCAAAAGTGAATGAGAGAGAGTCAGTCCAGTCAAACAGCATCAGGTCAGCCGTAATGACAGATGAGGAGGGCCAGCCCTGTGGCTGAGAGTCTCAGGACAGAGAAAGTCAGAAGGGGAGGTTGGGAAACAAATGATACATGAATTCAGGTACAAGAGCAAGCCTCCATGCATTTACGGAAGGGGTGGAGGCGTGTCCCCCTGCCTCCCCAGCACTCTCAAAAAATGTAGGCTCTCCTTTCTTCAGACACAGGGGAAATGAGGCAGAAGAAAGAGACAGGAGCTCAAGACATTAGAGCAGGGGCCCACGTACTGGGTTCCAAGCATGAAATGGGAGAGCAGCCGGGCCGACCGGATCCAGTGCATTGATCCCATGTTGTCGTCCTTGAAATCCTGCAATGGCTGCCACTTGCTCTTAGGATAAAGTCCAGAATCCTCATGTGAGTTGCAGGACCCTTCATCACATGACTACACAGGCTCTTACCTCCCGCCACTCCTCCTCCCCATCCCCAGTTCATTCCTCTTTCTCTCTCTCTCCCTCTCTCCTTTTCTCTCTCTCATCTCCAGCTGACCTGAACTATCTGCATGAACTGTTACTCCTCATGGAACAAATTTCCTTTCCTCATCGTTCAACTCTTACTTATCATTCAAGGCTCCCATTAAACGTCAGATCTTCCCGTGCTTTCCATGACTTTCTCCTTTCCCTGTCCAATCTAGGTTTAGGGGTTCATGCTGTTTACTGCCATTGCATCTTACACTTCCCACTCCTTAACACGTATCGCACTTCAAAATTAATACCTATCTTTCTCTCTAAAGGGTAAACCCAAACTTTGAGATTTATCCGTTGACTGAGTGAATATAGAGTTGAACCCTGACACCTTCCATCTCTACTAAGAACAATATTCTGACTTTGAGACGGAACTTGTAGGGGGTTGTCAAGTGGCTGCAGCTATAGGGAGAGGCAGGAGGCCCATGTGAGCTGGGAAGCAGACAGGTCCTGCTGGCCTCAGCTGCCGTATCCACATTCAATGGAGTGGACTCACTGAGTCCTTGGCCTGCAAGTCTTTCTTAGCACCTCATTTCTACAGCATTTGAAAGAAAATTTTAAAAAATATCTGCTCTGTATTTTTTCACTAATTTAGACTATTTCCCCCTCTGCCAGCCTTCTGTTCAACTGAACCTAGCAGAAAACTCTCCTCCCAGGTGCTTCCAATTTGCAGGTGTCCCTTGTGCTGTGGGTGGGGTTTTAAGCAAAAGTTTGGTCCTTTTCAGGAGGCAGTACGTTAGGCAGCCCTTAACGTACCAGCACGGCACTCACTCTGCTGTTCCTGGCTGGGTTGCTAAGCAACATTCCTGCTTGCCTGGAAATGGGGTGAGGCTGGACCAGGCTTTGTCAGAGAGGATGCTGGGAATGGCCACCGCTTCACTTCATTACGTCTCTTACAAACTCAGTCTTCCATTGTCTTTTTTGCTTGATTCCATTTTTTCCATTGAAAAATGATATCTTCTTTGATTCTGCCCTCCCCCTGTGTGTTTTGCCTGTGAACTTTTGGAAGCTAGAGCTTTGTCTAACTCTTCCACTGAGCTCCTATGCTAAAGGTGACAGCTGAGGAGCCCCATACTTAACATGCGGAAGCCAAGGGGCCTGATGGGGCCATGACTCCAAGCTGCAGTCTTGAGCCAGGCCATGCCCAAGCGAATCACGAGAGCCAGCTTTTACTGAGTACTTAGCACTCAGAGAGTGTAACTCTCACGTACCCAGAGAGTTCTAGACAGGCCCTCATCTGCACTAATTCACAGAAAGGGTGGAAATCTGGCAAAAGAAACGTCCTCATGGCAACTGGATGAGTTATTATTCTCCCCAATGGGCAGATGAGGAAACACCAGAGAGGCTGAGTAACTTTCTGAGGTTCCAGAGGTTGTAGAAGGAATCAAGAACTGAACCTCTTTAGTCCCTAGATCCCACGCTGTAATTGTTCCATCTTACTGCTTAATTTTGTGCTGCTGCTGCTAAGTCGCTTCAGTCGTGTCCAACTCTGTGCGACCCCACAGATGGCAGCCTACCAGGCTCCTTCGTCCCTGGGATTCTCCAGCCAAGAACACTGGAGTGGGTGACCATTTCCTTCTCCAAGGCATGCATGCAAGCAAAGTCACTTCAGTCGTGTCCGACTCTGTGCGACCCTACGGACAGCAGCCCACCAGGCTCCTCCGTCCACAGGATTCTCTAGGCAAGAGTACTGGAGGGGGTTCCACTTCCCCCTCCAGTTTTGTGCTAAGAGAGTAAATTATGAATTTAAACTTTAGTTACTTACTTTTTGGTGCCCTGATTTCCTCACCTGTATAATGTAAATAAAAACAGCTCTCCCTTAGGGACTCATGAGGACTGAATTAGATACGTGTGAAGTACTAGGACATCACAGAAGAGCAGTAAACACCCCATGCCTTCTTCCCTGTCCTGTAAATGTGTGCTGAATTGCATTTCCTGAGACCTCACAAGATTGACTTTACAAGGTTAGAAGGTGAAAGGGGCATTTATTTACATTCCTCTTTCCATATACATTGCTTGAAAAGTCACGTGTAGATGTGACTTTGGGGTAAACATTTAAAATTCTTTAATCACAGCAGAGATTATTTATTCTGTTTTTCTGTCTTTGGATCACTGTAAGAGACAGAAAATTGGTTTGCATGTTATATGGCCACGAATGACAATTCTGGGACTTCTAGGATGGGGGGTACAAATAGTTTGAGAAAGTGGAGTGACAGCAGGAAGATGAACAAGGAACAGGGAAGATGTCTTTACAGGATCGCACCTTCTATAGAGTCATTCTCCATCCTCCCCATAATCCCAAAGATCCCCTCCAGCCCTGTGGGGGGATGGCCATAGGTAGATTTCAGGGGTCTTGGATCAGACTGACTCAGACCATGTTGAAATGTAGGAACTAACCCAGCTGGAGATCAAAGGCCTCCTCTGTGTATGCTAGGTTTGGACTATGGTTTTCATCTCCTGCTCCCCCGCCTGCATATTTCACTCCCTCAGCCCTGATCCCAGAGAAAAGTAGTGCACAAATCCATAGCACTTTGCCCAAAAATATGGTGGGCCTACCTAGAGCCAAAAGGCTTCCCTGAGGAGTTTGGGCAGGAGGATGGGATGCATCTGGGCTCTGTGACAGATCCTGCTCTTTGGGATGGAAAATCCGCCCCAGACACACTTTCCTCCTGGGTCCCTGCTGAGGCTCTGTGATTCCAAGAGTCGGTACATTTAAAGCTATCTGGGTGCCCTTGACTCTGGCTCACGGAGGAATTGAATGGTTCTGTAATCAAATAGTGGTGCCAAATGCCTTTTAAGGTCTGGATTATTCTTACAAATAACTTTGCAAGGCCATTTATTTTCACTTATTGGGGAAACTGTAGCATAGTTAAGAGACCTGTTTTTTGGAGACTGACACATCATCATTCCAACCCTAGCTTGCCATAGGCAAGTTTTTTCATCTTTCTAAGACTCCATTTCATCATGTGTAACCTGAAGTGATAATTAGACCCACCTCACTAGGTTGCAGTGAAGTTAAGTGAGTAACTTGCATCAAATTCTTACTGTAGTGTTTGACCTGTAAAATGAGCCCCATTGATGTTAGCTACTATTATTAAGAATATTACTTTGCATACATATCTATCTAAGTGTATTTTTATTTATATCACTTATTTAACGAACTTATACGCTTCCTATATGCCAGTTACTGTTCTAGGCTCTCAAACATACATAATTCTTATCACAGTCATGTTAGAAAGAACCTATTAAGAACTGCATTTTTACAGAAGAAACTGAAGCACACAGAGGTTAAATATCTCAGTGAAGCAGCGTAGGTAGTTAAGTGGATGAGCTCTAATTATTTTCTCCTGTCTCCAGGCTGTACTCTTAGCTACAGCCCTATGTTGCCAGTGATTTTCTCATGTCAGGAATAATGTTGACCGTAACAGTTAAATCACTCACCTGAAAATTGTGGGATCCAAGTTCTAATCCGAGGTGTCTAATAATTCAGGAAAACCCAGCTCCTGGGTCTAGGTTTTAAGCATGGCATCCTTTTGCACATCAACAAAATGCTAGGTGATGTTATTATTAATTTATAATTACATATCCTGCAATTAATACCATATAATTAACCATCCCTTGGCAGGGTTTATAATCGCCCTCTAATTTGTAAGAACATTACAGTTTCCTCACTGGTGCAAGCCTGTGGCAAAATCAGACCAATCTTCCATCCCCAGTTAAGGTTTACACAGATCATTTGCCATCCTTGATGACATTAATAGGAAAATGTAGACCTGCAGCTTGTGGACCCCTGCTTTCCCTTATCAGGCAGCTCTGACGCTTTTATTAAAAAATTGTATCAAAGCCATTTTCTTCCTGGCACAAAGGGGTTCCAGGTAGAAGTTTCATTGCGACTATGACATCTTGAATGAGGACAGGCTCCTTATTCATTCCGGGGGTGGAGCCGGTGCAGTTTTGGTGAACACCTACCAAACAAGTTTGGGAGTGGAGGTCAGATACTCAAATGAGTAAATTTGTGACTTGTGAAGCTCATGTCTATTCCAAGCTATTTAATGGAGAGAGGTTTTTTTGGTAACTGATTAATACTTTAAATGTTTGTGTTCTTCCAAAATTAACATGTTGAAATCCTAACCCCCAGGGTGATGGTATTAGGAGGTGGGACGGGGGGGGGGGCGGGGTTAGGTGATGAGGGTGGAACCCTCATTAATGGGATTTGTGACCCAATAAGTGACCCAGAGAGCTCTCTTGCCTCTACTGCCTTGTGAAGACAAGTGGGGAGCCAGTCCTTTATGAACCAAGAACTGGGTCCTCACCAGACACTTGAATTTGCAGGGGCGCTGATCTTGGAAACCCCAGCCTCCAGAAATGTAAGAAATAAACGTTTGTTGTTTGAGCCACCCTATCTATGGGATTGCTGGAACAGACTGAATCGAGTAGGACAAACACTCTTCTTTCAATTTCATGTGCAATTGTACCAGGTTCAGGGAACTGGACTCTCCACTGATGATGTAATACTTACCAATGCATGCCTGCTCATCCTCTAGCCAAGCTCATGACTTTCTGGTTTAGAGACCACTTTCTTTTAGTTAGTGCTTACACACAATGCATCTATTTAATAAATTTAGGATTTAGTAGGGGCTTCCTGGTGGCTCCACTGGTAAAGAATCTGCCTGCAATGCAGGAGACCTGGGTTCAATCCTTGGGTTGGGAAGATGCCCTGGAGAAAGGAAAGGCTACCCCCTCCAGTATTCTGGCCTAGGGTCATCCATGGTCTATACAGTCCATGGTATATATGTTGGGTTTCATTAATGTGACCGTAACTGTCATTTCCATTAAGGTGTTGACCTGTATGTTAAACACTGCCTTCCCTGAGGGCAGGGTTCAGCTGTATGAACCACATTAGCTTGATATAGGATCCTAGGCCAAAATACGCTTGAGACCGGGAAAAGGGAGCTAAACCCATGCTCAGTGTTCAAGACTTTCAGGATGACTTTGGGTACAACTCCTCATCGCTAAAGGGTGAAGTTTTAAATTTCATGAAATACAGGGTTGAGACTAGATTAGAGGCACTTACTGAAGGTTTGTAGTATTTTAGAATGTTCAAGAAAGATTATTAAGGGATCTGTGAAATATTCAAAAGTGTATGTGAAGGTACATTTTACATTTTTATTTGGAAAGAGTCCAGAGCTTTTGCATTTCTCAAAAAGATCTGTAATTCCCTTCAGAGTGACTATGACTTTTGAGGTGATTTTCTCCCCATGGGATCAAAACGGTCCCATTCCCCAAATCCATCTTGATCTGTGTGTTGTTGAGAGGAAAGAGGGTTCCAAACCCAAGCAGTCAGAGACTGTACTGCCTGCCTTGTGCAGAATGCTTACTGTTAGATGCAACACTGAAGTGAGGAACAGCTTTACACCTGTCATTTCAGGCTCTGATCTTGATTTAAAGAGATGGGGATATTGAGACAGGAGAGTTCATTTAGGTAACACCTTCTGTCTAGGTCCTTGGCTTGGTGCAGCTGGAGCCATTGGTATTACCCTGTTCTCAGGCAGAGAGGGTGCACTGCCTAGTCTGAACTCATTATAACCAACCAAAGATTTGCATTGATCTTCAACTGGAAAAAATGCCCATTAGAGACAATTTTGGTGACATAGAAGAGAGAGAATATTTGCATGTGAAGTTCAGTTCCCTATTATTATGGTTGATTCTTTTCAATATCATGAAAAAGGTTGCTTCTTGTTTTGGCTGGGAGGTTGGACTGGATAATCTTTTACCATGAGATAGTGAAAAGGGAACTGTGATCATGATCAGTGTGCACATTTTGTAGAATAACTTTGAGTGTAACTTCATCTCTGAAGTTGAAATTTTACAGACCTTTAATGACCGCTTTAGCCCAAAAAGTCCATAGTTCCATGTGTCCACACTTCTCTCCACCCTGCTGTTGACCGTCTTTAATCCTACTGTGTTTGTCTTAAAGTCTATGTTGAATGCTATTAATGGTACTATGTCAGCTTCCTCTTAGTTAATATTTATCTAGGAAACCTTTATGCATCTTTTTATTTTCACACTTTTTTACCATTACTTTTACAATTTGTAACTTGTAGTCTGACCACCTCTTTTTACTGAACAGTTTTGTCCAAGTACATTTATTGTGATTATTTGTGTAGTATGTTTTGTTATTATGTCTATGTGTATAGCTATTAATATTTTAATGAATCTTTTCTTTCTCCTGTCTGCCTTCTTTTTAACTTGAAAGAATGTCTCCCTATTAACTTGAAAGTTCTACAATCTTCATCTATTATTTTAGGGGTTCATCATTTCTCAAGCTTTGACTCTATGACAGCTTCCCTCAATCATTTATCACCATCTAGTGGATCCATGTTATTCTCCTCACTTTCTTTCCAAAAAGAATGGGGAATAGGAGAAAGTGCTCGTCATTGAGATAATTTTATCATCATAGACAACCCAACAAAGTACTCCACATTTAAAAATATATTTGTGCAGATGGATAATCCCAGAACCTCTTTCCCTCTATTGTGTCAACTTGTTTTACTTCCTAATCTTTCTTCCACTTTGTGACATGCAGTCTCTCTACAATTATGATTTCAATCAGTGAAGGGAGCCTTACTGTTAGCATGACCTCTTGTTGCCCTCCTCTTTGAAGGGGGCAGATATGCCAGGGTCCAGAATTTTCCAATGATTTTATCTGATAGCTAATTAATGGCCTTCTGTGGTTTCCATGGCAATGCCACGCTTTGCTGCCAGGCTTATCCAACGGGGCATTCTGTTCACTCTTTTGCCTTAGCATCAGCATATTAATCAGACAACATAGGTCCTTGGTTGTTGCATCAAACTGGTTAGATGCTAATTGAATTAAAATCTCACTTGAAGGCTTCAGGCTTCTCTTCCCCAATAGCTGGAGGGAACCTTGGTAGCTCAAAGAGTTGGACCCAAGCAGAAGGTGCCTGGAAATCCCCAGAACTTTGTGTCCTTTTATAAAATATTTTCCTTTCACCTTTGAACAAATATTTTGATGTCTGAATCTCTCTGTCCTTGAAAATGTTTCTGATTTCCCTGCCCTTTCCAATCATTAGACATTGTTTATTCTCTTTGTAATATGATATGATGTAATTACTCAGTAATACTGTCAAGGTAAAGAGAAGAAAACTTTCACACACACACACACACACACATATGGTTGGTGAAGTCTGGGGAAGAGCCTTCTTGTCATTTGCCCAAATCCTTTTCATTTTCAACACTCAGAATTAACGTGTCCATCTAAAGGCTGTACCAACCGCATGAACAGAGTCCATAACTTCTCCAGGTTCCTCTCTGCGTGTCTGACCCATAGCAGCACTCATCATGGTGTACTGTAAGTATTTATTTTTTATTGGTTCATATGTCTTTCTCATTAATGTATGAGGGGCACAAAAAGCGTAACCCATTTCCTTACAGATCTCATTTCCCTGGCATGCCCCATTCATCTCCCAGGTGTTGAAGAGGGACTTCCCTGTGGTCCAGTGGTTACGACTCCACGTGCAGAGGGTGTGGGTTGTTGAGATGTTTGATGATTTACTGAACTGCTATAAAACCTTCTGCTTGATGAATAGCTGCTAAGTGACTTTTGCATGAATAATTTCCAACCTAAATGAATGCTGAATCTGCTCAAAATCTGAGGTCCAAACAACTATGATGGTGTGAAGCACACATTGTTAAACTGGTATCAAAATACATGCTAATTCATACTAAAAACTGGAACATTTGGAATTTCACTATGGGTAAAAAAGGATATAACTTCCCCCCTCCACACACATACGTAAACTAGATAGTTCTTATGTGTTGTATGCACTGAAGCCTCCTCCGTTTATCTTAAATTATACAGGTGGGGATGGGGGTCATGTTTTCTTTGAGTCAAAGTGTTACAGACTCTGGTGAGCCCTGAGATGGTTTCTGTATTTTATCTATGAAAGCACTGACATGAGAAATGTACATTCTAGAACTGGAACCAGTGAGTGGAAGGTACACAGATGCTGGTAAATGTGTGGAAGAACCATCTAATAATTAGATCTGCTTAATAACATAAGCTGGCATGAGCGCTACTGATGCCCTTCAGTAAAAGAGGAATCCAAGGAACATGGAAGACAGAACTACATGGGTTTCCTGTCCCAGGAATGAGCCAGTTAGCCAATAGGGGTGATGTCCCAAAGATTTGCACTGGGCAGACACCAAGACCAAAGGAGTCCTATTTTCTCTTCCAACCCTGACCTGTGTGATCCTGTTTCTCTGCCAATTTGGAAATGAAGACTCAGATGCTCAAAGCATCTCTAGCAAGTACCACTGCAGCAAGAAGATAAATGCAGAGTTCCTGAAGGCTAAGACATGCTTTCTGCCCCAATCCTCTACAGATGTGCTTTGAAATGAGTTCTCTTCCTTACAACTCTCCTTTCAATTTAAACCCCAAGTCCCAGACAAGGCTTCTCAGAGATGCCCAAGAAGTGGCAGCGTTAGTGTATTTGTGTGTGTGTGTGTGTATTCTGAGTTAAAGGATCATGTTTTAGATACCTACTTGGGGAAGGCCTGGCAGACCAGTGCAATTTTAAAACCCATCCTATTTTATTTTGACTTTAAATCAAACTAAAAGATGCAGAGCGCTTCCAGGGACTCTGACACCATTTCTTTTTGGAGACAGTAGTTGAAATGGGTTTCTTCATTAAAAGAAAAAAAGGGCTATCAAAACAACCTGAGACTGAAAACTACTTCATCCCTTGGCAGCTCAGTTGGAGGGGTAAACACCACCGTGGCCAGCCTGATGTTAGAAGGAGCGCGGCCAACGGGGTCAGAAGGCAGGTTCACCTCACTGTTGGGCCAGTAACCACGTGTAGCCTTGGGCTTGCCATTTCTCTCTGAGGCTAGTTCCCAAACTCAGTCAAGGAGGTCAACAGGCTGTTATCAAAGGTTTCTTAATGGTTTTAACACCCTGTGGTTATGTGAATGCCTCTCCCCCAGGGTCCCACCTATTGTCCGGCTTCAGTGAGTTTCAGTTTATTCAGTGTGAGAGACGCTATCTGGGCAAGACAGTGCTGTCACGGAATCTCCACCCTCATGTGCGGAGGAGTCAAAAAAAAAACCACAAGGAATTCAGCATAAAGAGGGAAGAAATCATAACCGAAGAAATATCTTCTTTATCTATGTCCATTTCCTCCCACGAGGAAAAATGGCAGTGTGGGTTGTACATTACATATAGCTTTCTGTTTCCCGTTTCATCTTAGCACCTGCATAGCAGAGATCTTTACAATTCGTTGCATATGCTCTCTCCCATCCCCCCCAATCAATACAGCACCTGAGGCCTAAGCAGCACCTCCCTCCGAGCTCCTCCCCAGACTGAGACCCTTCCTCACGACAGAGTATAGAAATAACAAACATGCCCCACGGTTTTATACAGTTGCTAGAACGTTTTTTCGTTTCCAACAAATGAAGACTTTTCCTCCTTTCCTTTGAATAGTAATTACACTTTACAAATGTGCGTTTGTTTTGCTTCGCTTGGTTCTGTTCAGTTTGTAGAACAAAAGGGAACGCCCGCGGCCAGGAGCCCGCGTTAGCAGAGCTTGGCTGTCATCTGATCCGACTGTTTGAGGATCTCGGTGTTGTAGAGGTCCAGGGCGTGGTTCACCCTGATGATCTCGCTGTTGGTCAGTTTCAGGCGGTGTTTCAGCATACAGGAGAACAAGTCCAGCTGGGGTTTTCCCGGGGCTACAGGGGGGGCCAGGCGATTGATTCGGTCCCGAATATCCAACAGGAGGAGCATGACGGACGAAGAGGAGTAGAACTGGCCGCCCTGCGTGTAGGACTGGTTGACCTGCTGCACGGCGCTGCGCAGGAGGTCGGCGTTGAACCTCAGGCTGTACCCGAACACCTGCACATCCGAGATCTTGATGTAGAACTGCCTCTTGGAGGGGTCGGACAGGTCCACCGGGCCCTGGCCAGTCTCATTGCGCAGGAGGGTCGGGAGCCGAGTCCGACTGCGTAGGTAGATGTGGACCGTCTCGAAAAACGTTTTCCACCGGTTGCCCAGCAGCAGAGTCCAGTTGTAGCACTGGCTGTTCTGGAGGCGGATCTTCTCCCAGCGCGGGTAGCCGAACTCGCCGAAGGGCATGTTCCAGCCCTCCGAGTGGCTCCCGCTGAACGGGTTGACGTAGACGAAGAACATGGGGTCCAGGCTGCTGTTGCGCATCTGGCAGATGCGCATGGACATGCCGATCACCATGTGGATGAAGTCCATGCGGTTCTTGTTGCTCTTGAGAGTGAGGGACAGGCGCTTGCGCCACCGGGGGTCGAAGAAGGTGTCGAGGCGGATCTCGTTGCTGATGAAGGTGGTGTGGACATACAGGCGCGAGTCCATCTTCTGCAGCAGGTACTTCAGCTCGAGGTCCTGGAAGTCCAGGTCGGTCTCGAAGCTGATGAACTGCTCGCTGCGCTCCGAGTCCACGTTCTGCGGCTCGCAGCGGCCTCGGTACAGCTTGTAGCCCTTGTTGCAGGAGCCGCAGAGCGAGATGTTGGCCAGGCTGCACATGGCGCAGCTGTTGTTCCCGCCGATGATGCAGGGGATGGGGCGCTGGCACAGCGTGGTGCTCCCGTGGCACACGCAGCTCCTCTGGCTCTCGAGGAAGGTGCCCCAGAACCCGTTCTCGTTGCAGTAGAGAAGCGACTGGACCCTCGCAAGCCACTGCTGAATTGTCCTGGGGGACAGAGGGGAGATGGAGAAGATTAGCCATCATGGGTGGGCTTGTGGTTCTCCAGCTGCTCCTGCAAAGTGGGGCAGGGTGGGGCAGTTATCACAGGAAGGGCGCTGAATGTCATTTCTAGGAATGGCAGCGTAGCCCTGGGTAATGTCGCAGACCAGCTATATGACCTTGTACTTCACCCTTCTAATGTTCAGTGTCCTCGTGTGTAAAAAAGGAAGGGGATGGAGTAAAAGTGTTCTTTGAGGTCCTCCCAGCTTTCTACATCTATTATTCATTCATCTCAAAGATGCTTGATTCAGAAAATTAAAGTGTATAAACTCAAAAAACCCTGCTGAATGACAACAGCTTGTAGAAAGTCGGCAGTAAAGAAGAATTGAGGGGTTATTTCTTTTAATCTACACCTGATGTTTCAACCCTCTTCACAGATTCCTCCCATTCCTCCCATAACATCCAAAAACTTCAGCAAAAAACGAATTCTATCTTATATTACTCTGGAGATCATGGCAGTGCTTCCATACTGATGATCTCACGTGATCCTAACACTGCAGTTTCAAAACGTATAAGAAAAATGCTATTTCCCCATTTTTCTCCAAAATTTCAGTTCAGTGAAATTTCCATCACAGTACGGATGTCTAGGTCCCCCTCCCCACAGCCCCTCAACACTTTTATAAACGAACCCAAGCCTGTCCCCAGATTCCAGCCTCTGGAACATTCCAATGAAGACAGATACTCAGTCAGATAAGAAGCAACAGAAAAATAAGTTTTTTTTAAAAAAAAGATGTAAGACAGTCAGCTTAGCGGCCTCTCATCTTTCCTCATTTCTGTGCAAGTCCCCTCTTGGCCGTCTTCCACACTAAGAATAATTCCTTACATGTGTCTAGCACTTTTTACCCTCCCATTTCTCACTTGAGCTTCACAACACCACCCCCAAAATAGCTTGCGACTTGAGGTCAGTCTGAGATTGCTTTGAGTCCCGGTTCCTCCACTCCTGAGTCCAGGGAATGCTGGCGGTTTCCCTCATCTCCCTAATCACTCCTCCCACACTAGGCTGTGGTAAGGATGGCATGAATTTTTACGTGAAGTCTTAGCCCCTAACTCGGTAGGCATTAGGGGCTCCATAAAAGTTAGGTTCTTGTTATTCCTGCCAAGGGACTCTCAGCTCCATTTTCTAGACATGGCAAGAGAGGTGAATAATACAGCGAGTGGGCAGAGGAACCTCCTGGCTCGAAGCCAAGGCTTTTTTTTTCAAACAAGAGTCAAGGAAGCATTTCTTATGGCTGTCGAGTGCCGCAGTATACTGATGGTGAGGATGACAACGGCGGCAGTGGTTCCCGATCCCCCATTTTTTATTTTATTTTTTAAATTTTAGGCCATGCTGTGCGGCCTGCGGGATCTTAGATCCCCAACCAGGGATCAAACCCATGTCCCCTGCACTGGGAGCCTGGAGTCTTATCCGCTGGACTTCCAGGGAATCCCCAGTTTAGAAAACTGGAGACAGAAGCCCTTCTGCATTGTACTGCATCTCTGGTAGGACGTGGTAGCGATCCCGCTGTTCTCTCATTTCCTCTGCCCAGCCACAATCGCCAAGCCCAAGAACCAGGAGGCAAGCAGCGCAGCCTAATCCTGAAAGGCACGTGTGCTGGCCCAGGCAGAAGTTAGTTCGAGGCTCCGCTCCGTAACCAGGAACAAGTCACTTCATGTCTCTGAGACGCAGTGTCCATATGCAAAAGAAGAATAATAAAGCCTATCTTAGGCGGTGAGGGAGAGGACTGAATGCGACGATGTCTTTAAAGCATTTAGCACAGAGCCGGGCATAGACCAATTATTAAAAAGGTAATAATAGGTATTCTTATCCCAGAGAATAAGCTCTTCCTTTGAAGCTACCGAGAGGCTTTCAGGATTTCCCTATCTCTCTGGGGTGGAGGGAAACCATTTGGTTCCTGGGACATTTGGAAATGGATACTGTTGAAAGGGCTTCCCAGAATGCTGCCGAGCTTATCAGCTGAGAGAAAATGGAGGCATAATTAGAGCGCTCCTTGAAAGGGCTCTGCCCTAAGTCCAGGGAACGATCCTGGCTTTGGCAATGAAACCTCCCCCACGACATTCAGAACGCTCTACTGCAGCCCCTGGTTTTTCCCTCAGTTTCCCCTCCAGGCTCTAAGGCTTGAGAGAGGGGAGCCCTCCTTCTCTGAGCATGGAGCCCAGAAATGTTTGCTGAATGAATGAGCGGACGAACAGTGAGGGAATGAACAGACCAAAATTAATATTTTTTCTTACTTTTCATTAAACAACAACAAACTCAGCTTCTGTCTCCCAAGCTGCAGTATTAGTTTTCAATCCCTTCCACCCACACAGCTCCAGGCCTCGGAGGTCTCTGCTTCGCGTGGACCAATCCTATTACAGCCTGCAGAACAGCAGAGGGCCCAGCCTTCAGCAAACGGAGCCGGAATCATAATGAGCCGCGCGGCTCCCCGCTCCGGAGCCAGAGCATCGGCTGAACATGGGCTCTGAGTCATCGGAGAGTGCTGTGAGCCGCAGGGGCCCGCCACACGTCTCCGATTGCGTGGTTCCATCTGACCAGAGCGTCATTTCAAAACGCCCCTTTCAAAGGGCCCACACTTAGCCCCGTCACTCCCTCTCCAGGCGACGGGACAGTACCCCATTGAGAGCTCCTCTGCTCCCATCTGCAAGGCATTCTATAAGCCCGGAGAGCGCCCCCTTTCTCGTGTCTCATCATTGGGGCCCTTTGTCAGGGCCGCCCCCCTCCCGCTCCCTGAATCAATGCCTCCTTGTGGCCGGGCTCTCAGCACCCTGGGGGCGGGAGGGAGGGGGCAGATGGAGACCCCCGGGGAGGCCGCCGCCGGCGGAGGGGCGAGAGGCCGATTAGGATTCCAGCCCTGTCGAGCGGGAGGCGCCGGGGACAGAGGCCCTCTGAGGCGCAGCCGAGAGCTGCCTGGCACCTGCATAATCGTGAGGCTGTGGGCCGGATCAAAGAAGGCATTAAGGGTCCAGAGGAGGGCCGAGAAGGAGGCGGGCGCCGGGAGGGGGCGGGAGCGCCGGCCGAAGGGAGAGAGCAGAGAGGAGAGAGGTGGGGCCCCGAGAGGCCTCGGTGCTGGAGGAGGCGCGGGAACAGGGGCGACCCAGAGTGAAGGAGGAGGGGGCGGGAGAGCGGGGAGAGGTGATGGGGTGAAGGCAGAGGCAGAGCGTCAGCGGCTCAGTCATGTCCAGTTCCTTGTGACCCCGTGGACTGTAGCCCTCCAGGCTCCTCTGTCCGTGGAATTCTCCAGGCAAGAATACTGGAGTGGGTTGCCATTCCCTTCTCCAGGGGATCTTCCCCACCCAGGGATCGAACCTGGGTCTCCTGCATTGCAAGCAGATTCTTTACCCTCTGAGACACCAGGGAAGCCCGGTAATAAGAGTGGGTGGGATGTGAATGAAGCAACTCAGCCAAGCCTTGCAGTGCTGTGACTCCCAGAATCAGGGAATGTAGACCCCTGATGGGCCATCTGCAGGCAAACAATCCTTTTCTGAAGCGGGGCAGAAAGAGTGGTCAAGCAGGGTAGAAATGTTAGTTAAGTCCCAATTCCCAATGTCAGTGAACTTTCCCTAGATTCCAGCCCTTCGTTTTGAAGAGATGAGCAAAACCAGAAAAAACAAGCTCATCCCAGTTTTTTGCATCCCTGTCCTTTTAGCATGAGGAACTTCTCACAATGAGGACTCCACCACCATCAGAGCAATCTCTTGCACCTTCTCCACCTCTAGCTACTGCTCTGGGTAGCGATCACATCACTGATACTCAGAAACCCTTGAAACCAGCCCGGGGAGTCAGTGAGCGGCTCAACTGCCAAGCGCTGACTGTACCTCAGGCTGTGTGCTGGAGTTCTCCCAGAGCAGCGTGGATACCCAGGGACGGCACAGACAGCGAAGTCCCGAGAAGCAGGCGGACGTGTCTGACACCACAGACTTAGTCCACCTTCCACATCAAGCTCTCTGACTCCGGCCTGGGCTCACTTTCCAACGAACCACAGTGTAAAATTATAGCCAGCCAGAGGAAGGAAGCAGGCCGTAAGAAGAGACGTAAATGGAAATAATGGGAAAATACTGAAACTTTGAACGTGTGAAGGGCCTATTGTCACATTCCTGGCTTCCCCTGGACCTGCCAGGCATCCCTCTCCTCCATTCACAGCTAACTGGAGCTCAGGACAAGCGCGCAAGGAGAGGCTGGGGGCCAGGGGTAGGAGGGGCGGCGGTCTGTAAATACCGTTTCCCAGGCTGGCTGGTGACAGCCCGCCTCAACCCTGGCAATGCAGGGGCAGTTTAACAGACCAGCTTCGGCGGGGGGCGGGTCTGACAGGGGCTGACACAGTCCCCCCGCAAGGCAGTACATGTGCGGCCATGAGCACCAAATTTTCAGGTGCTTTTCTCTGTCCGTGCAGAGCCAAAGCATCTTGCCTTTTCAGCCAAAGTTGAACTTCAATACGTCCAATCCAGCATCTTTCGGCTGGATGGGACTCCAGTTCGTTCTGATGGAGTCGGGGTGGGGGGAGCGGTGCGGAGAGGTGTTGATGAGAAGAAGGGAGGGAGGGCAGAAACCTGCATTTTCATTCCTAAAGCTGGTACCCCCCCCCAGCGCCTGGTAGGCAGGCTCCCACAGAGGCGACACATGAAGCGGCTTGGACCACAGAGGCAGAGGACCATCAAGAAGCAGCAGCCCTGGAAACATCCAGCCCACCTCCCTCACGTTTAGACCTGAGCCTTGAGGTCTGGTGAGGTGGAGGGTCGATGTTTCCCAGTGCTTTCTCTATCATGGCAGCCAGCCTTTATCCTCACAGTAGCCCCGGGAGATAGGACTCCCTCGTGATTTCCATCCCACCGAGAGGGCTCGGAAGACCAGAGCGGGCTGTGACGTTCCCACGGTCACACCGCGTGGACACAGAAGGTAAGAGCTCAGGATGTCTCCATCCAGACCCAGAGTGCCCCCCAGTCCCCACAGTACTGTTCCTACCCTCGCAAACCCAGCCCGGAGGAGGAGCTAGACTGCAGTCCCCGGAGACGCCCTGCTGTTCCCCTGCAGGCTTGGCCTCGGCCTCAGCCAGGCTTTGCCGAGGAACTGACAGGCGCCCTGGAGACACAGCTGGAGCCGCTGGGCATTTGCAGGGCAGAGGCTCTGCCCCCCAGGGCTTCCCATCAGCGCTTTCAAAGGCGCACGCCTCCCTCGCGGAACCACCCGGGTGGGGAGCCCAGGCTGGGATTCCTAATTCTAGCAAACTTCCTGCTGATTTTAATTGGAGGTTTTGCCCGAGACAGGAATACAGTGCCAGGCCAGTGGCATTTTAGGGAAGATCATACAAATCGAGTGCCAAGGAGAAAGGGGAGAACAGCTCTAGGCTCAAAGAGAAAACTAGAATCCAGAAGACTCATTTGCCTACCGGAAGTGTTTGTTTAAAAGGGAGAGGAGTTTTCTTAAAAAAATACTGAAAGTGGAATTCTGAATCATTATTTATGCTCTGTGCTTCTTCCTTGATATTTCTGTGACACTGTAATGGGTGTCTGAGTAATTCCTGAGACTCTACAAATTGTGTACTTTATAGACCAGAGACTAGGAAGACAAACAGTTGCTTTTAGGTTTCTGATGATGTGCTGTTTTGGGGGGTATGCTGTGTGTGGCTCTGAGTGTGTTACAGTTGACAGTGCTAATAAAAGATGGATATACCCACGCATGGAGCTCTGCTGAAAGAAGCCTCAGGTTATGGACATGCTAGTGAGAATTGTAACCGGCCATCAGACCCACCCAGTGTTCATTCTCCCCACATTTGTATTTAGTTTTAATCATTCCCCTCTCTGAGCTCCTCACTGACTTAATAGTTTCTTCTTCCTTCTCTCCGGTTTTCACATGATGTCAGAGCCTCCTGGAAGAGTTCACAGCACTGGGAAAAAAAGACCCGAAGAAGAATCCTGGGATCTCTCCCCACGATGCAGATGTTTTCTGGTCTGGCGTTGTGCCGTGAAGGCAACAGGTCTTTTGCGGGGAGGGCAGAGGCCGAGGGCAGAAGGCAGGAGAGGAAGAGTAGCAATGCAAAAAAGTCTTTAAAATCAGACTGTCAGGAGTTTAACTGGGGAGGATTATGAAACAGTTTTGGCAGTTACAGTTTTGTGTCTGGAAGGAGGTGACAGGCAACATTTTCAAGTCTGGCATTCTGCTTTGGGGCATGGCTGTGGTGGAGGCAAGGGAAGGAAGGATCCAGAAGCCTCCTTGGGGCTGACAGAGAGCCTAGAGTAGCAGGAAGCTCCCAGGTGGAGAGCTTACTCTTCCTGGGCGGTGGGCAGGCAGAACGGCAGACACGGGCCAAAAGGCACGAACGCTGGAAGTGGCCGGTCAGGGCTAATGCGCTGCATCCTGAAGTACATTGGTGGCCCTCGAGGTCAGTGACCCAGGCAGCGAGGGGGACTCAGCTGAGGAAATGCTGGGCCTGCTCTACCACTCTTTTGCTGTGGATATTTGACCTTGGATAAATCACTTCACCTCTGTGATCCTTAGTTTCTTTATCTGTCAAACGGGAAAGGTAATAATACCCACCTTACACTTTATTTTCAGAACGAGAATCAGACACACAAAACTCCTGGGAGGTTTGCAGTGAAAGGGCGCTATGATTGACCATTAGCCATTATTATTACTGAGGGCAAAGAATAACTGTGTTTCACAAATGTTCCAGGTAAAAATACTCCTCTCGGTTACTAGAACAGCCCAGTTGATTATAGCTTTATGTCCTAATCTCACTGGTCACTCACCTTCCACGGTTCTAATGAATGCTGTCACCATGAAGCTTGAAGAAAGAGCTAGATGTGGCTCTGGAGTCAGAAAAGATGGGGTATGGAATCACAGCTCTGCTGCTCATTACTTAACCTTCAGCTAATCGCTTGTCCTTCCGAAGCTTCAGTTTTCTCAACCACAGAATGGAATAATAATACATTACTTGGCGGATTGTCTTAAATATCAGATAAGATAATGGATGCAAAGCTCCTGACATAGAGTAGGTGCACACTGTCTCTCATGAAAACAAACTATTGTGTTCCTCTTGAGCTCACAAAGAAAATGGTGCTTTTGAAATAAGTACAGATTTAAAAATCCAGGGAAAGAATTCAATAATTGTTGCTGGATCCATTGAATATTGATATTAAAACAGCAACCTCAAAATCTCTTATTGACACAATCTCTTCTATACCCCAGTTTCACTAACAGAGAGATTACAGGTCTAAATGTGAAAAGTAATACAATAATAACATCACTAAAGCACCTTTTAGAAGAAAACATAGAGGAGCATCATCATTATGAGATTGGAGTAGGTAAAGATTTCTTAACATAGCTCACCATAAAGGGGGAAGAAAAACACATTGATTAATAGGGGTATATTAAGATTAAAACATATCCATCAAAAGATACCATTCAAAGAGTGGAAAGACAAGCCTGAGTTAGAAAATATATTTGCATTACCTCTACCCAATCAAAGACTGTATTTATAGTCCATAAATAACTCCTATGCTTGCTGGATGCTGGGCTAGTCAAAGGCATTTCATACTGCCTGGGTCTACCACTCCTCTCTGAGTCTCTTTAAACCAGAGGAGATGCAATTATCACGATTTACATTTTTCTTCACAAGGTTCTCACTAAACTGTTTAATAAATGTGATATGCTCCCCACGCCCCCCCCCCCAAAAAATGACCAAAAGGGGAAGCAGGAACTGATATGATGATATGAACAGGGTCATAAAAGAGGATATTCAAAAGGCAATAAGCACATGAAACTCCACCTCATTAGTCATCAGGACCACGTCAACTAAAATTGATACTACTGTAGCAGGACGCTACAATCAAAATGAAAAGGACGAGAAGCACTAAGTATATGTTTATATCCACAAGGATATGGAGCAGTGGAAAACCCTTCTGTGCTACCTGCAATGAGCACAGATCATTGGCTCAGCAATGTTGGGAAAACAGGGAAGTACCCACTGAAGCATCTCTACAGCTGAGTAACCCCTCCCCTAGTGGACACCCAGCACAAATGCGCACGGAAGTTCACCCCAGGGCACGTGGAAGACAGCATCACCGTCCTACACAGCCCCATCCTGGGGACTGTGCAACAGGAGAACGGACGTCTAGGAACACAGCGGAATACCCTTGAGAATGAATGTGCCGAAACCATGCAAAACAGTGTGGAGGAATCTCACAGGGGAACGAAAGGTAAAAGAAAGCCAGACACCAAAGGTCCGCACTGTGTAAAAGAGGACAGACTGCACCAGAGGGGGAGCGGCCACGAGAGGCGTGGCTCCCTTGGGGAGAAGCCTGGTGGCGCCTGAGGGGCTCGAAGAGGACCCGGGGCTTCGGCCCTGGTGCTGACGCCCTGCTCCTGGGCCTGGGTGCTGGCTACGTGCGGGAATTCATTTCTGTGAAAATTCATCTTGCTGCACACTTAACGGGATTTTCACTTGCTACATAACTCTAACACTTCCATAAAACATTTACCCAAAAAAATCATCCTTTAAAACAACCAGAAAAACACTATTAAGGCAGCAATATGTTACATTTTTCTATCAATTTTAAACTTTCTAAAGCTCTTCCAATGGGTTCTCTGATTTCGATCTGCACACATTTTCTGTGTCATAGGTTGGGTTAAAAAGGGTATCAGGGATTTTTAAAAATATGAAAAACTGGGCTCAGAGAGGCGACGTGATGTCCTCAAGGTCACCAGTGAGTTGTCATATTGCTAAGATTACAACTGGCCCAGGTGTGAGTTTGTTGGGCGATGTGGAGGGTGGAGGTGGGGAGGAGCATAGGGAGATGGTGCTGAAGAGGAGGAAGCGCTACAGAAACGGTTAGAACTCAGTTCTATTTCTGACTCAATCCTCTGAGCCTCTGGATTCTATTCTGAACAGGAAGCCACTTCTGAGCCTCAGGGAAGAAAAAGAAAAAAAGAAAAACTAAAACAACAGAAAGGGTCTGAAGACGCTTATTTTCTTGCCTTATGTCAGCCGAGTGAGCCAATTGCCCTACCTGCTACGAATGCACAAGGACACCCAGGGGCAGGCCTGGAGACATCCCTGGTAGCGCTGGGCTGGACAAGCCTTGTGCATCTCTCACACGGGAGTCAGCTGCCGGCACCCATCTCTGCCCCTCACCCCGACCGTGCACCCTTGGGGTGCGGTGGGGTTTGGCTTCACTGCTTTCTTTACCCCCATAAATAGAAAAGAAATGCAAAACATACTCTTAGTGAAAAGCTTCATTGCCCCCATGGGTGGGAGGGTACTGCTAGGCTTCTGTGACTGAGAACAGGCTGCCCAGCTTAGGTTTATCTGTGGGCTAGTACCTCTTCCTCAATAGGACAGTTGAATTCACACTCAAAATGGGTCTTTGTCATGAATTTGCTACCCCCTCCTAGGGTGCCTATGGTACACACACACCCGTAGGTCAGGGACCATGAAAGAAAGTGAAAGTGAAAAGTGACCGGGGTCTCCTGCATTGCAGGAGGAGTCCTTACCAACTGAGCTATGAGGGAAGCCCCAGGGACCATGAAAGCCGCAATTAACTATGGTGTGTGGAGCGGTCTGAGTGTTTAGCACGGCGGATTTTCAGAATTCCAGAGTGGAATGATGCCTAGACACGCCTTGGTCCATGGGAACCTGAGAATAACCTACTTGAGGTTACAAGTAGTACCTGGAGCCCCAGAAGCAGAGTATTTCCTTGGAGGAGGGAGGCATCCTGCACATAGCCACAAATGGAGACAGCTCAGCTCAGCCTCCCCTGAGGGGACGCACAGCCTTTTCCCTAGGTGACTGTGCGCGGGGGGAAGGAAATAGTCACACTTCTCAGACATTACTGGACACAGGCTTTGGACGGATAATCTTTCTAGGAGACACAGAACGTCACTGTGGTCTACTAATCAGCAGAGGTGTTTACGGGGGGCGGGCGTCAGGTTTCAGCGGAGCTTTCGTTCGGGTTCTCTCGGTGAGTCTGGCGGTTAATCCCTGTGGTTATTTCCCCAGTCTTCTGGAATACTCTGCAGCTGGCAGAATCCCCCTCCTTCCCACTTCTGGTATCCTCTCCAAATAATAAAAATTATACTATGGAACATCCTCTCTCTCTAACCAGCTTCCAAGAAGACAAAACAAGAACAGCAACATTTACCGAGGCTGAAGCATAAACTATAAGATAAATCCACTAAAACAACCGCTGTCTGATTGACAAAGGTTCTCAAGGGCAGGTTTGTGTTAGAAAATATTTCTTCACACGGTCCGTGAACAGTGCACTCCCCTCTGTACTAAAATGCGTCACAGTGGAAAAAAAACAAACAAGTGAAAAACCCACAGTGTACAGCGGGTAGCCTCGCGTCCTCTGACATCCTGCCGCGGACAGATCTCTGGTCCCTCCCCTCGAATCTGACGGATTCCCCCACGCCTTGGATCACGGACACAGGGCAGAAGCGAGTCCCTTAGTTTACGGACTCAGCTCTCAAGGGACCGGTAGCTTCTACTTCTGTCTCTTGGAAAATTCCCCTTGGAGCTCTGAGGCCACTTATAAGCAGCCTGACCACACTGTTGGAGAGAACACACGAGCAGACTCTGAAGAGGGGAGCTGCCCAGCTGAGCCTAGCTTTCTGTTCCTCTCTGCGAAGGCTCCGGACATGCAAGCAAAGCTTTCTGAGAACCTCCAGCCCGGCCCAGCTGCCAGCGGAATACCAGTGAGTGGCTGCAGGTAACTTCCTATGCAACAGAAGAACTGCCCAGCCAATTCTGGTGCAAATTTCCAACTCATAGATCAAGGGCATAATATCACGATCGATGCTTTAAGGGCCTCACTTTGGGTCACTTTGATAAACAGCAATAAGTATTCAAACTACTATATACCCTGAGCCCTCAGAGAAAACCCAGGATCTCTCTTCCCCATTCCATTACTACCAAAGTTATATAACTGAATGAGGCAGAACTTTAAAAATGCCTCCTCCCTCCCCAGGATTCCAGGCTCTAACCCCAGGACCTGTGGATATGGTAAGATATCATTCCCAAGACTGTGTCCTGATATTTGGCACAGAGATTATCTAGGTGACCTAATCTAATTAGAGATGCCCCTGTAAGAGCAGAGAGTTTTCTCTCCTGTTGGCAGAGAGAAAATTTGGAGAGATCTGAAGCATGAGAAGGACTTGCTGCACCTTTGTTCCTGTGAAGGTGCAGGGGTCCACCTAGCAGGACTGGAGAATAGCCTCTAGGAGCTAAGAGTGACCTCTGGGCCAATGACCAGCAAGGAAGAAGTAACCTCAGTCCTACAACCACAAAGAAGGAAGTTCTGCTAACAACCAGACTGAGGTTTGAAGAGGGTTCTGCTCACAACCTCAGCATCTTGACTTCTGCCTGTGAGACATCAGCAAAAGACCCAGCCACATCAGGCCTAGCCTTCTGACCCATGAAAGCTGCAAGATAAAAAGTGTTGCTTTCAGCCTCTAAATGTGTAGTGGTGTGTTACAGAGCAATACACAAGCAATATATTGTGTATATTTGCAAGGAGATCAAACCAGTCAACCCTAAGGGAAATCAATCCTGAATATTCATTGGAAGGACTGATACTGAAGCTGAAGCTTCAATACTTTGGCCACCTGATGAGAAGAGCTGACACATTAGAAAAGACCCTGATGCTGGGAAAGATTGAAGGCGGGAGGAGAAGGGGACGACAGAGGATGAGATGGTTGGATGGCATCACCGACTCAATGGACATGGATTTGTACTAGCTCTGTGAAATGGTGAAGGACAGGGAAGCCTGGCGTGCTGCAAGTTCATGGGGTTGCAAAGAGTCAGACACGACTGAACGACAGCTCTGTTTCATTTTACTCTCTAATAAAATGACAGGAATAGATTAGATGGTCTTTTAGGCTTCTGACAGCCATGACGTTGCATGCTTTTGTAATTTTAGGCCATTTAGCCTTCCTGAGCTTCAGATTCCCAAGGTAAAGCACAGGTGCAGGCCCAGTCCTTGGAGGTTTTACTTTACCTGCTAGATCTCAAGATCTCTGTAAACAGAAGTGTCTTATTCACCACCCTACCAATACCCGTTGCACAATGCCTGGCACTTAGCAGGTAATCACTAGGTATCTGCTGGATGGAGGAACTCATGGATGAATGAGTCAAGATTTGGTGTAATTATTAATGCACATATTCTCCAACAAGAACAAAGGGCTATGCCCACACAGGAGGGCAACAGAAGAAGGGGCATCATTTCATCACACTGGGCTGGTCGTTAATCTCTGTAAACCTTAGTTTTCTCACTGGTGCCTGGGGAGTCTAAGCCTTGTTCTAGCTCTACCCTCTCAGGTTAATATAAGCATCAGATAAGACCACTGCTGTGACAGTCCTTTGCAAAACAAAATAATCTATATGTAAGGTATATCTGTCTTGTACACAAGGTATTTGTCTTAGTAATAGTTTACTTTTTAGAGCTAGGAATGCCTCTAAGCCAAATGGGGTAAATTTATTCCCTAATTATACTCGAGACTGAGCATCTTCCTGCTGTTATTTTGGCCTCTGCTGGTTAGCAGTCCTGCCACCTCTCAGCAGGAGTTGTACCTGCTGGGAGGCTGAGCCATTAGCATCTGTTTAAGCAGAAGGTGTTAGAAACTCAACTCAAAGGAGTCTGGCCGAAGGCTGAGGATCTCGCTTGTCAGGAACTCACAACCTGTGGCAGCACACCGAGTGATCTGGGTCACTGCCACTCCACCTGGAGGAACGCACTCTCTTCCAATAACTCATCCTCTTCCACGGCTGTGGGCAGAAGAACCCACCCCTTTAAAACTTTCAGAGAGAATGGTTCTGTGACCAGACAAGTTTTAGACAATAGGCACATGATCCCTTCTCTACTGATGTTTTTAAAAAAATTTAACATTTCCTAAACTTATTCAACCAACACATTCCTCCCCTCCCCTCACCCCTTCACCCTTTTCCAATATCCTATCGATGCCCTTAAGGGAATTAAGTTTTGCATGGTTTCCACCAAGTGCACACATTTTGGGATGAGACCATATTCACGGCAGTGAAGAGAGGCTTCTAATCCAAGGTGAGTTTGGTCCCCAGACCAGCAATATCGGTATCATCTTGGACCTGGGACCCATCCCTACCTATGGAATCAGAGACCTCGGGGGAGGGGTCCAGCCAGCTGTGTTCAAAAAGCTCTCCTGGTGATGGTGAGGACCACTGCCTAGCCCACAGATCAGTGGTAAAGCTCATGTCAGCACAGGGGAGAAATAGCGAATCCTCTTACATCTGGGAGAGAGATTCCATTGATTCTCTAGAGAACATTTCATAAGTGCATTCCTGGTATTTTTCCCCAAAGGTTACTCATCACCTAAAAGGGGATATACAAATTCCACAGCTAGGTATTCAATCCCTCCACAATTTCACTTCAAAATACTGGTCTAATCTTATTTAATAACAATTAGGGCAATCCCACTAAGAGCTTGCATTTGTTTACCGTTTACTATATGCTAAGAACACTAGAGATCACTTCAAGAACATTAGAGATACCAAGGGAACATTTCATGCAAGAATGGGCTCAATAAAGGACAGAAATGGTATGGACCTAATAGAAGCAGCATATGTTAAGAAGAGGTGGCAAGAATACACAGAAGAACTGTACAAAAAAGATCTTCATGACCCAGATAACCATGGTGGTGTTGACACTCACCTAGAGTCAGACATCCTGGAATGTGAAGTCAAGTGGGTCTTAAGAAGCATCACTACGAACAAAGCTAGTGGAGGTGATGGAATTCCAACTGAGCTATTTCAAATCCTAAAAGATGATGCTGTGAAAGTGCTGGACTGTCTATGCCAGCAAATTTGGAAAACTCATCAGTGGCCACAGGACTGAAAAAGGTCAGGTTTCATTCCATTGGAATGAAAGAAAGGCAATGCCAAAGAATGCTCAAACTACCACACAATTGCATTCATCTCAAACGCCAGTAAAGTAATGCTCAAAATTCTCCAAGCCAAGTTTTAACAGTACGTGAACTGTGAACTTCCAGATGGTCAAGCTGGTTTTAGAAAAGGCAGAGGAACCAGAGATCAAATTGCCAAAATCTGTTGGATTATCAAAAAAGCAAGAGAGTTCCAGAAAAACATCTATTTCTGCTTTATTGACTATGCCAAAGTCTTTGACTGTGTGGATTGCCACAAACTGTGGAAAATTCTGAAAGAGATGGGAATACCAGACCACCTGACCTGCCTCTTGAGAAACCTGTATGCAGGTCAGGAAGCAACAGTTAGAACTGGATATGGACCAAAAGACTGGTTCCAAATCAGGAAAGGAGTACGTCAAGGCTGTATATTGTCACCCTACTTACTTAACTTATATGCAGAGTACATCATAAGAAATGCTGGGCTGGATAAAGCACAAGCTGGAATCAAGACTGCCTGGAGAAATATCAATAACCTCAGATATGCAGATGACACCACCCTTATGGCAGAAAGTGACGAAGAACTAAAGAGCCTGTTGATGAAAGTGAAAGAGGAAAGTGAAGAAGTTGGCTTAAAACTCAACATTCAGAAAACTAAGATCATGGCATCTGGTCCCATCCCTTCATGGCAAATAGATGGGGAAACAGTGGAAACAGTGACAGACTTTATTTTGGGGGGGCCCTCCAAAATCACCACAGACGGTGACTGCAGCCATGAAATTAAAAGACGCTTGCTCCTTGGCAGAAAAGTTATGGCCAACCTAGACAGCATATTAAAAAGCAGAGACATTACTTTGCCAACAAAAGTCCATCTAGCCAAGGCTATGGTTTTTCCAGTAGTCACATATGGATGTGAGAGTTAGACTATAAAGAAAGTTGAGTGCCAAAGAATTGATGCTTTTGAACTGTGGTGTTGGAGAAGACTCTTGAGAGTCCCTTGGACTGTAAGGAGATCCAACCAGTCCATCCTAACATTCTCCATTCAGTCCTGAATATTCATTGGAAGGACTGAAGCTGAAGCTGAAACTCCAATACTCTGGCCACCTGATGCGAAGTGTTGACTCATTTGAAAAGACCCTGATGCTAGGAAAGATTGAGGGTGGGAGGAGACGGGGACGACAGAGGATGAGATGGTTGGATGACATCACCGACTCAATGGGCATTAGTTTGAGTAAACTCCGGGAGTTGGCGATGGACAGGGAAGCCTGGCATGCTGCAGTCCATGGGGTCACAAACAGTCAGATCCGACTGAGTGACTGAACTGAACTGAAGAACACTGCATGTCTATCTTGGGTGATCCTCACAATAACTCTGGGGAGAAAGTACTGTTATTATCCTCATCTTAGTGATGAGGACACTTAGGGCCAGAAGCTCTGAGCTCACAACTCACGGTGATTTTACGCCAGACTGGCTGCTTCCAGACCCCGTGTACGCAATCTTGACTTATGTGCTTTCTCTGATTTCTTATTTCCCATGTCTGGGTGAAATCAGTGTCACATTCAATTCTTCATAAGTATATGCTGTTTTCTTAAACAACCATTCTTTCCACTCCAAGTTCAAAACAGCATCATCCTTCAACTTCCTTCTCAAATCCTGGGTCCCTCACGTCAGTTCAGCAAACGCTGTGTCATTACACGCCATGTTACCTGTCACTGGGGGGTCACCCTGGTGAACAAGAAGAGTAGAATCCCCGCCTGCCTTCCCTGGTGGCGCAGGGGATAAGAATCCCCCTGCCGTTGCAGGAGACACGGGTTCGATCCCTTGTCTGGGAAGATCCCACATGCCCTGGGGCAACTAGACCCATGCACCTCAATAACCGAAGCCTGTGCTCCAGAGCCCAGGAGCTTCAAGTACTGAAGCCCATGAGCCCTTGAGCCTCTGCTCCACAGCAGGAGCGGCCTGGGCGCTGCAAAGAAAATCAGCCCCGCCTACCGCAACTAGAGAAGAACCCGTGCAACGGTGAAGACCCAGGCCAGCCAGAGATAAATAAATACACTAAAAAAAAAAAGAAAGAATCCCCGCCCTCGCAGAGGTTGTGCTCAAGTAGGTGAAGTCTGGGATTAAACACACACCTGCAAATGTGCCAAGTGATGGGAAACACCCCACGCGGCGCGCCGTAAAGGCACGCTGCTGACGGTACCGCTCGGTCCAGGGTGTCAGGACAAGCACCGCTCAGAAGTGGCCGTCTGATCTGAAGTTTAAAGGGTGAACAGAATAATCTGGCCAAAGACAAAAGGGGATTCTTAGAGTCTTCCTCACAGGGATACGTCTCTCCCCGCTCCTTTCCTTTATTGCTATTCAAATTCTATGTTTACACAAGGGGAAGCATAACAGAATCTATTTTATAGGATTGTTGTGTGGATTCGTGAGTAAATTATGTAAGGCATTTAAAGCTGTGCCTGGTACATAATAAACAGGGATTCCATGTGAACTATTATTATCGTTATTTATTGTTACAGGGACGAGTTAGGAGGAATAAGAGCTCCCCTCTCGGGACAGGCTCCTGTGACTGACCTGCCTGTAAGTGACTTGGCACACGACTGACACCCTCTCTTCCATCCGGTCAGCGTGGGGTTGATGTTCTGGGCACACCTAGACTCCTGGCAGGTCAGTCACGCTCCTAGAAAGCCCACGTGCTTCTGGTTCCTCCAGGGAACAAGCACTCTCACTGAGAGCTGGCTTTGTTCATTCCCAAGCTTGCTTATGCCAGTTGTATTTGCTACTATGAGATCATGGAATTAAGAGTCAAATAAATCAATGAAATGTGAGCTGTCTTTTTCTGTGGGAACGCATTTGGATTCTGTGGGAAAATTCTATAAAGACCAGTTGATGAAAGAACTGCCGTCAATTTAAATAAAGGAGAAGTACCTGAAAAAGATTGGGAGGGCTCATAAAAATCTACAAACATTTAGATTGCTTCTTAAGAGTCTTTAAACTACTGCTTCACTTTGAATAAACCAAAGTTGGAAATACTATACAAACGCTGGTGTGGTTTATGCAAGAAAGCCAGGAAAACGTCAAATGGAGTATACAAACTCCCTCAGAAAAAATTCTGGCACTACCTCAAAGGACAAGCCAAGAAATATATATATATATATCTATCTTAAGTTAAAATAATTTGTATTTATATATGTGCAGCGCTATAGGAGTCCTTATTTTAACCTAACTTTCTATTAACTGAGAAATTATTAGTTTCTAAATCTGTCTGCTAAGGAGGCTTGTGCTTGACTTCTTACTATGTGCTAAAAGTGGCATATATGTTCTTTTATTGATTTTCTGCCAGTAGGTATTATTTTTATCTCCACCGTATCAGTGGGAAAAACGAAGCTCGGACACCTTAATGCTCTACAAGGTCCCCCTGGCAGTAAGTGGCGGCCCACACACGGCCTGTCAGACTGCACCGTCTAAGTCTTAAGTATCTGAAATTCCACTGCCTCTCTACTACATTATTATATTTTGTTGGGCTCATGGCTTATTTTCTCTAATGGAAAGATCTGTTTCTTAGAAGCAGAAGGGGTGTCTTCACCATCAAAAATCTAGCATCTACTATGACTGTGCTCTTGATTATATTAACATCATATCTGTGTATTTCTTTATGAAGAGTTTTCACATATATCATATAAATTGACCGAGACATCAACTCCACAGGGCAGCTTTTCTTATCATCTTGATCATACAGATGAGGAAACATAAGGCTCAGGTAGGTTTAGAGATTTTCTGAAGTCACATAATCTAATAACGGGGAGAGCAGGGACTGTCAGTCTAATAAACTGCCACTGACTTCAGCTCAATAAAAGACAAGAAGTCACATCCCTCTGCCCCCTGGCAGGAGTCTATGAGATTAAATCCAGAGGCAAGTAAGTATAGGTTCAGAGAGAAGAAGCAAAATCAGCGAGGATACTGAGGGTCCTATAACAGAGAGAACGATTATCTCAGTGGCTGGAATCTTTCCATAGACACCAATTAAACACTGCGTGGAGCAGGAAGTTCGTTAAAAGCTGACATGGGCTCAGAAGCTATGGCCCCGGGACTGAAGCCTGAGGTGGATGCCCCCAAGAGATTTTCATCTCAACAATGTGCAATTACATTGTGCTTGGCGAGAGCCTGGACTGCTGGGTCAAGGCCACATGAATATGAGAAGTAAAAATAAACCAAGGACCAGGAGTCATTGTAAAATGCCAATAATTATACCGCCTGCCCTCAAGTTCAAGTTCCATGAATCTCCCCTGTCTTACTGCACCGTAACCTCTACAAAAACCAGGACACCCTGTTCTGATTACTCTACCCTAGTCAGTGCTAGGAATTTCTCTCCATCTGACTGAAGTTAACAAACTCTGGGAAGAGTTTATTTTTGTCTCCCCCCCTTTTTTTTCCTCACTAGGGTGCATTTCCCAAAGTAAGGGACTTAAGAACGTATACTTGCAGAATTTGGATACAGGTCAATTAAAGACAATCTTCATTTGCAGTTTCCATTTTCCTGCCTGGACTGTCACAGTCCGAGGGCCTGAATTTTCATCATGCTCTGTTCACACATTCCCGGAATGATCTTGGACAAGTCACTTCACTCCCTCTGGCCTTAGTTTCTTCTTATGAATGAGGAAGGCAATCTAACCACATACAATGCAATGTGTGAAAAATCTGTAGATGTATTTATATGGCGTGCTTGTGTGCTAAGTTGCTTTAGTCATGATCAACTCTCTGCGACCCCATGGACTGCAGCCCGCCAGGCTCCTCTGTCCCTGGGATTCTCCAGGCAAGAATACTGGAGTGGGTTGCTGTTTCCTCCTCCAGGGAATCTTCCCCACCCAGGGATCGAACCCGTGTCTCTTGCATTGACAGGCGGATTCTTTATCACTAGTGCCACCTGGGAAGTCCATTTATATGGCAGTGAGATACAACTGCAAAATACAGTGTCGACATGTTTTGAGGACCCTGTTCCAAGTAAAAAATAATTTGTCTGTTCATTGAGCACATCTTTTTGAATAGCTCCTGTGTGTCAATTACTGTGCTAGGAAGGTAAGCTGCTGCTGCTGCTGCTGGGTTGCTTCAGTCATGTCTGGCTCTGTGCAACCCATAGAAGGCAGCCCATCAGGCTCCTCCATCCCTGGGATTCTCCAGGCAAGAATGCTGGAGTGGGTTGCCATTTCCTTCCCCAAGGCACGCTCCTAAAGTGATTAAAAACCTGGGTCCAGATATATATGTGGAGCTGCCTGCCTTACAGGAGAGACAGGTGTTAATAAATGGATAAAAAAAAGGTATCAGGGTAAACTGAGTTTGGGGCTTCATTTGGGAAATCAGACTGCGAGGGAAGCATCTAAAGTAAGCCCCCAACACAGCCTTTCAATGCAAAGAACACAGGCTTTTGAGCTGAGATCTGCAGGGTGCATAGCAACTACTGCAGGTCAGGAAGAAAGAAGGCACCTCCCAGGCAGCGGGAACAGCCTGTGTGAAGCCTCTGAGGTAGGAGAGGGTACACATCTAGGGCTGTAGCTGAGTGAGCCAAGAAGGGGTGTGAAACACAGAGCCAGAGGCCGGCAGGGCCAGACTACGGCAGACTTGCCGGTCATCTTCAGAGTCTGCTCCTAAGAGCAGGGATTGGTCACCAAAGGTTCTAAGCAGGGATGTGGCAAGACCAGATGTGCTTCTTAAGTAACAATTCTGACTACCTCCTGGAATAAAGACTGGAAAGTGATCTGAGTAGAGCTGGGGAGACTCCGCTAAAAGGCTATTGCCATCTGAGGCCAAAGAAGATCTTGGTTTGAACTGTAGGCGTCTCATGAGACGTGACCAATTAGCATCATCAGAAAGCAGTGTGGCTCACAGATTTAATTCCCGTTCTTCTATCAATATTTTGGAGTTGAACAGTTACTCTGCCATTCCGTGGGGGTGGTATTTCTCCTAGGAGCTGGGAAGGGCCTCAGAGAGCCCCAGCTGTTTTCAAATTGTTTTAGCAAAAATAAAAAATCGCCTTATTTTCCCAAATGAGTTTTAATGAGAATTCCCATAAAGAAAATGGATAAAGAGCTGTTCTGGGTAAAGGTGAGGTGTAGCCTGTTCTTTATTCAGGCTGTCCCCATCCCTGCAAGGCTGGTTTTTTTTGCACTCAATGTTCTCAGTCTAGAATATATGGTGGACTTATAGGCTCACACAGGGCCTGAGCCAGGATATGAACTCAGGTCTTCTGGTTCAAACAAGTGTCCTTTTCAAAAGCACATCCTGAGGCTAGATAATGATGCTGTGAAGACAAAGACCCCTTCGCAATGAACTTTAAGGGCCTCCCAGTGTCTGGCCTAAGGCGGGAGATCGGGGAGTCAGTAAACGCTTATGGAATTGCACTGAAACCAGCAGAATTCACTGCTCAAGTTGAGTTTATGCTTTTCTTTTTTTCTCTCCCTTCTTCTTTTTTTTCCTCTCTCCCCCTCTCTTTTCCATTCTCCCTCCCTCCCTGCTTCCTTCCCTCCTCTGGGATGAGAGGTGTTTCCCACCACACCGCAGTTAGCAGTGCAGGCAGGGGATCATGTCTCAGGAGTAGATAGAAAAGCACAGATGTGATAGGAAAGGACTCTGCCTGGGTTTGAATCCTGCCTCTCACTTGTTTTGTAAACTTCACAGTGATTATGAAGCAAGTCACTTAGCATCTCTATGTCTTAACATTCTCCATTCATAAGACGGGATGAATGACACTGCCAGCTGAGTTGTCACGATGATTAAATGAGGTGGGAGTGTGCAGGATGGTGGAAATGCCTCAAAGTGGTGAAAGTGAAAGTCGCTCAATCAGGTCTGACTCTTTGTGACCCCATGGACTATACAGTCCCTGGAATTCTCCAGGGCAGAAAACTGAAGTGGGTAGCCGTTCCCTTCTCCAGGGGATCTTCACAACCTAGGGATCAAACCCAGGTCTCTCACATTGCAGGTGGATTCTTTACCAGCTGAGCCACAAGGGAAGCCCAAGAATACTGGAGTGGGCAGCCTATCCCTTCTCCAGTGGATCTTCCCGACCCAGGAATCGAACTAGGGTCTCCTGCATTGCAGGTCGGTTCTTTACCAACTGAGCTATCAGGGAAGCCCCCTGAAAGTGTTGCCTTGAGCCTAAACTCAGTCCCATTCTCTTCCTGATGAATTTAATTTCAAGTTCACCCTGCTTGCAGAGCCCCCTCTCATAGAGCACTCAGATTTTACAAAATGCTGCTAGACACACCATCTCAGGGGGCCTGATAAGGCCCTCAGAAGCAGGAGGAGGAAATGATTATGTCTGTTTCACAGAGGAGAAAACCAAGGTTCAAAAAGTCTAGCTACCGTAGTGACAAAACTCCAAGCCCACTTCCCAGTCTGTCCCCTCTTTTAATTGCACAACATGAGGGTCTCCTGGCAGTGAGACAATCCGCAGGGACCTCCGCGTGGGTCCTGCCTTTCTCAGACACACCCAGCTGCAGTACTGTGGTCTGACTGTAGGCGAAGTCCTGCTAAGGGGGGAAAGAAACTCACACACCATCCCTGGGACCCACCACGTCGTCTAATACACGCTGGGAACCCTACAGGCATTTGGGGAGGTGCTGAGTTCCCTGTTGGCAGGTGTGGTCTGGAATTGGTCCTGTGGCCCTCACCTGGATTGGCACTGATCCTGGGGGAGGGGTGTGTCCTGTTTATCTTGTGCCTCCAGAGCCCACCCAGGCTGAGTTCTCTGGAAATACTGGCTGCACTGGCCTGCCCTGAGCCTGACCTCCTCTCTCTACTTAGAGGGGATGTGTCTGCCTTGTCTGCCTGGGCTCCAGAGCTGGTTCAGGGTTCTAGGACTGGGACCGTTTCCTGAATCTCAGTGCTCTACATTAGGGCCTGTGGAACTTTGTTCCTGGTCTTCTACCACCCTCAAGACCTTGATGAGCCAACCCTGTCTGTAACATCATCAGACACTCACGCCAAGGTGCCCCAAGCAGGCAGAGCCTGCTTCTGCTCACTGCCTGGAGCCAGCACCAGCCTCTTGACCACCAGCCCCACCCATGGGGTCAGCAAGGCCATTCCAATCCTGCCACTTATCTGCCCTGTGACCTCAGACGAGTCGATCCCAAGTCTGCCTCATCAGTTTCCTCATCTATAAAACAAACCCAACTGCATCAGCTTCATAGAGATTGTGTGAGGATTAGATGAAAAAAATATATATATATATGTCATCATTATCATCAACACTCAGACTCACTGACTGCTACTGTGGGCTAAGCAATTTATATGCAAAAATTAGTGCCTGGTTAAAGGAGGCCACCTGATGCGAACAGCCAGCTCATTGGAAAAGACCCTGATGCTGGGAAAGATTCAGGGCAGCAGGAAATGGGGGTGACAGAGGACAAGATGGTTGGATGACATCACTGACTCAAAGCACATGAATTTGAGCAAGCTCCGGGAGATGGCGGAGAACAAGGAAGCCTGGCGTGCTGCAGTCCATGGGGTTGCAGAATCAGACACAACCTAGTGCCTGAACAACAACATGTATTAAGGTTTTTCCACGGGTGAGGTCCTGTCCTAAAGGTTTAATGTGGGTTCAAGCATTTAATCCTCAAGACAGCCCTACATATTGGCACTGTTGTTCGCTTCATTTTAGAGATGAGAAAACTGAGGCTTAAAGCTGGTGGTATAACTTCCCCAGGGTTATAAACTGAGGATGTGCTAAAGCTGGGATTCGAACCCAGGCAATCTGACTCCAGAGTCTTTAGTGAGCTGTACCGCTTGTTATAATAGATGTTCAGTAGGTGTCTGTTATTGTTTTGTGATTTTTATTATCACTCATCTTATTTGCCCTATTTACAGAATAGTCACCCCTAGCTCCAACTGCACTCCATTTATCCTGTGGTACTTAATCTCCAAAAAGGATTCCCTCTGCACTCCACCCCCACCCCACACCTCCCAATATCCACACCCTTGAATCTCCGCTGGGCTTTTGGCCAAGAGAATATGGTAGAAGGGATATTCTCTGACTTCAAAAGCTAAACTGTAAGAAGACTTAAGATTTCCTCTTCATCTCAGGAGACTGCCACGTTTCAAGAAGCCCAGGCCGCGTGAAACGGGCACGGGCGGGCCAATATCACCGGCCACCTCTGGGAGTGAGCCATCATGGATGTCCAGTCCAGTCAAGCCCCCTGGTGATCCCAGCCCCAGCCAAACTGAGGGAGCCCAGCTGCACCCAGTCAGTCTACAGAATCCTGAGAGTTTATAGTAAGCGTTGCTTTGAGCCAAGAAGTCTTGAGTGAATTGTTTGGCAGCAGTTGATAACCAGAACACTCCTGGCAACAATTGATAACCAAAATCCTTCCAGTCCAGTATTAGGTTCCCACACACCTTGAAACCAAGCTGCAGTTATCTAGATTTGACTTCTCACTAAATTTTCGAGGCAAACACCTCTTCGAAGTAACAATAAGATAACATTTATCGCCCTTGGGTATGTTATTAAACTGTGTGTGCCTCAGTTCCCTTATCTGTAGAGTAGAAACAGTAAGAGTCCCTTGTTCACAGCACTGTAGTGAGGGGAACATGAGTTAGTCCCAGGAGATGCTCAGAGCAGCGCCTGACCTTTAGAATCCATATACAGGTATCCCCTGCTTTTCGAAAGTTTGCTTTATGCCACTTCACTTTTTATTAATAATAAAGACCTACAAAAGACCTAACCAAAAGAAACCCCAAGATTTTAGCTTTCTTGAAAAAAGGTAACTGCGTCTTTGCTTTATACCATTTGAGCTTATGAAAGGTTTCATGGAAACACTCTACTTTCTGATAGCGGGGGGAGCCTGTACTAAGTGACGCCGCTCTATCAACTGAGACAGGCTTTTTGAATTTTAAAATCTTAATCCTCATACTTAACCTGAAGGCTAGGGGAATTCCCCCTTGTTCCAAATGAGCTGCAGGGAGTTACATAAAGCCTCGTGGCTAGTAAAGGGGGTCAGGGTTTGGACGCAGTCTGCGCTCTTTCCCTCTCCCCACTCCAGCCCCGCCTCAACACCGCCACCCACCCTTCTTGGCACAAGGGACAGCATTAGCTTGTGGACTCAGCGCCCACGGAGCCCAGGACACAGACAGATCACAGCAGAGCAGGTGGCTCATTAGCCAATTCCAGCTTGATCGGCCCTGGTGGCCCAGGGTCCCCCGTGTCAGCACCTCTGTCTGACACAGCTGTGTGGCGGGGAGGTGCCCTGCCTGCTGCGGTGAGAAAGGCTCATTAAAGCCTCCAGTTCTCATGGCAGGAAGCGGCCCGCCGCCAGCAAGGAGGTCCAGCTCTGTGGGGAGGGCGTTGGACGAGTCAGCACGGAGCACACGTCTGAGCCCCCGCCGCCCGGGATCCAGAGTCCAAAACGCGCCATGTGAATAGAACCGAGCGACTTGCCCACATGGAACCCAGAGGTCCTCTCCAGATGTGTGGAGGGGGGAGGTTCTGATTCAGGAGGGGAGACGGCAACACTGCGAGTTCTTTCTTTGCAGGTCCCACCGGTGGGAGGACACATCTAGCTGTCTACGCCTGTCGTCTTGCAGAGAAGAGCACGTTGTACATATGGACCTCCACATTCAGAGCAGAGAAGCGACCTGCTCCAGGTCACAGAGCTTGCCGAGGGTAGGGTGTGATCTCACCCAGGCCCCCGATTCTGCCCCTCCCCTCCAAGGCCCGGCCAGTCCTCTCTCCTCTGGACACTCCCCGCCGATCCAAGCCTTCCCTGGACCCCGTGTGCCCGTGGTGCTCTACACTCTGTGCCCTGGACACGCTGCTCACCTGTAATCGTGTGTCTTCCCCACATCTTGGGGCTTCTGGACTTACCACTTCATCCTGTAGATTGACAACCAGCAAAACTGACGCCTGCATTTGTTTAAAGTCTGTAACCGTTAAATGTTATACTTTTGCCCAGATGTGCAGCCAGTGTGGTCCACTTGGGGATGCACCATTCCATCACTTAGGGATCTGGTCAAAAGCCACCTCGTCCGGGGTCTAGGCTCAATTATATCACACCAAATCCATATGTTCACTTCATGGCAGATAGATGGGGAAACAGTGGAAACAGTGGCTGACTTTATTTTTCTGGGCTCCAAAATCACTGCAGATGGTGATTGCAGCCATGAAATGAAAAGACGCATACTCCTTGGAAGGAAAGTTATGACCAACCTAGACAGCATATTAAAAAGCAGAGACATTACTTTGCCAACAAAGGTCCGTCTAGTCAAGGCTATGGTTTTTCCAGTGGTCATGTATGGATGAGAGAGTTGGACTATAAAGAAAGCTGAGCACCGAAGAATTGATGCTTTTGAAGTGTGGTGTTGAAGAAGACTCTTGAGAGTCTCTTGGACTGCAAGGAGATCCAACCAGTCTGTCCTAAAGGAGATCAGTCCTGGGTGTTCATTGGAAGGACTGATGCTGAAGTTGAAACTCCAATACTTTGGCCACCTGATGCGAAGAACTGACTCATTTGAAAAGGCCCTGATGCTAGGAAAGATTGAGGGCAGGAGGAGAAGGGGATGACAGAGGATGTGATGGTTGGATGGCATCACCGACGTGATGGACATGAGTTTGAGTAAACTCCAGGAGTTGGTGATGGACAGGGAGGCCTGGTGTGCTGCCGTTCATGGGGTCGCAAAGAGTTGGACACAACTGAGAGACTGAACTGAACTGAAATCCATATGTTCAAGTCCTTACCCCAGTATCTCTATATGTGATTCTGGAGATAAGAACATTAAAGAGGTAATTAAATTAAAATGAAGTCACTGAGATGAGCCCTAAGTCAACAGGTCTGGTGTCCTTATAAGAAAGGAGGGTTAGGATACAGACACCCAGATAGAGAAAACCCCGTGACGACACCGGAGGAGATATCCAGTTACAAGCCAAGGAGAGAAGCCTCAGGAGAAACCACCCACTCCAATTTCTTCTAGCCACCAGAACTGGGAGAAAATGCATTTCTGTTGTTTAAACCACTCCATCTGTGGTACTTTGCTATGGTGTCCCTAGGAAGTTGATACATGTGGGGAGCACTTCCTGACTGCCAACAGAGCCCCCTCCTCACTCCTCCACTAAGAGATCTCTTTCATGACACTGTTACTGTGTTCATTTCTGAGTCTCCCCCAGTGCCTGAGGCAGGTCACAGACGCCCGGTGGGTCTAAAAGAATCCACTCCAGCCCCTCACTCACGGCGGCAGTCTGGGATCTGGCGCAGATGACCAGGGACCCCTTTCCTAGTCCCTCCTCCTGCAGCATTTCAACAAGTAAGCCGCTGCTGGCTGAAATTCCATTTGTTTCACAAAATAAGGATCACAAGCGAGATGCAAGCAAAGGGACCTAAGTTGGGGGAATGGGGAGAATAGAGATGAGCCCGGATAGGTATACAAAGAAACTGGGATCCAAAGAGTCGGACACGACTGAGCATGCACGCACACTGGCATAGAATCTGCTAAGTGAAGGTGACTGAGCCTCAGTCTTTTAAAGAGTGGATCCACTTTCACTGACCAAAACTGAACGTGGAGCCCCCAAATATGAAACAGATGCAAGCACTGTTGCTCTGGCAGGAGCAAGGTGGACAGACCCCCAAGCCTGCCTTCCTACTCTCCCATGATGCCTGCATGAAAACCCTGGAGACACCAATACAGAAAACCCCCTGATGTAGCTCATAAATGCCCTGGGAGAGCGGAGTCTAAGAGACTTGGGTTTGAATTCTGAATTTGAATCCTCCTGAGAGAGTAGACAGACCCTAGGTGCTAGGAGGGCACGACCCTGTGAGTCTTGCTCACCCCCATCTTCTCCATCATTCGCCAGAACACCTGGAACATGGCGAGCAGGGATGGTGCGGGGCTGAGGCTCGCAAGGCAAGTGGGCATTTGAGGAGACGCTCCCTCTCAGGGAGGACCCCGCCCCTGCATGACTGGGGAGTAGTGCTCCCTTAAAGTTCTCATGGTAGGCGCCTCCTTTGCTTCACTCTACCCCAGGCCCTGATCAGAGGCCCTGAATCAGTAAGTTGTTCAATTCATTCACTAACCTAGTTTCTTCGCTACTAAGATGAGGATGCTAAAAACGGCTTTGCCAAGTAATTTTAAAGTGAGATAATACATTTAAGCAACCAGAATAATGTCACATAGCGGTCGGGTCTATTGTTAATTTCCTTCCTCAGTGAGCTGGATCAGACAACACATATGCTGAAAGTTCAGGGTATTTTCCGGAAAAGGTAAGAAACCCAGTCCCCCAGGGTCAGTAGGGGAGAAGCCCGAGAGACCGCGGTTCTGGACCACGCGAGGCCGGGTGTTCCAAGTGCATCCTCTACCCGGCGTCCGGCTCCTTCTCAGGTCTGAGCCTGCGGGGGCGGAGGGTGGGCCAGCACTCACCTCTCTCTGGGCAGCTGGTGGTTGGGGTTGTGGCGGCAGCGGACGCTGAGGCCGAAGAGCTTGCGGGCGGTGCGCTGGATCTTCTGCCTCTGGGCCTCCGTGGAGCTCTGCAGAAGCTTGTAGCGGTTCTGCAGGTCCCAGTCGTTGCCCCAGTGCTGGTGGATGCTCCCGATGGTCAGGAAGTGGTTGCTAGGGAGACGCTTCATGAACGATTTAAACTCATCTAGCAAGAGACAAAGGCCAAGGAGACGGGCTGAGCATGACATTCCCCATCGGCAGCTGCCTCAAATGCTCGGCCCTACCCATCAGTAAACAGGCCCGCACTAAGGCCTATTTACCCATCAGTAAACAGGCCCACGCTAAAGCCAACTCCTTGGCGGCCTATAAACACGGCACCAGTCTGCTCTGCTCCTGGCAGTAGTGAAGAGGCCATTGCGCTGTCAACGATGGGTCTTTATCAATACTTTGCTGCATCCCACATCCTTACTTCAGACAGGGTTGCCCAAACTTCCATCATTTGAATGGCAGCTTTACAATGGTATTCACATATCACTTGTACTTATATCTTACTTAATATTTTCTTTGAAGTAATTAAACCACATTTTTACCCGATCAACACAGAAAATCACTATAACATGCATTTGGTAGGATGGGAACTGTAGAAATAAGGCTGTAAAAATAAATATGATGAAAACGATATTAACAAATTCCAGCCAAATACTGTGGCCTGCTGGGTGACTGAAACCCATGCCTGGTCTCAATCTGAAATGTAGGGAAGTAGCAAGCGACCGTGTGAAGGGATATTAGCAGCAACTGAAATGTTCTCTGATGTGATCTGCAGATGGACAGGGAACGGACACGGACCCCCTCCCCGCTGTGAGTCCCGCTCTCACTGGAAGCTGTATGCGTAGGCCGCCTTTCCTCAAGTCACAGTTTGGGAAACTCCAGCTTACGAGATGGGGACACACTCCTGGGCCTCCAGGGCTCCTGCCTCAGGTTGGGATACTCAGTTTCAGCGTGTCAGCAGGCGCCACAAGGTGACACAGCCTCAGGAATTACCTGGGCCAGATTTCTTGTTCTACATTTGGAAAAACTGAAGCCTCAAGTGGGAAAATGATTTTCCGAAGGTAGAGCAGTCCAGGGGTAACAAGAGGAAGGATTAAAACATGAGCTGTTGTTTTCTGATCTAATACTTACCCTCATCCACTCCCCAGTATTGGGAATATTAATGCGTTAAGGAGTTAACTGTTTTGCAGGAAAAAAAAAAGCCTAACTAGTCAGAATATCTATCCATCCATCCTATGTCTCTATATCAGAACCTTAACAGTTTCACTTTATGTTATAAAAACCCTACACAAAGAACTTCCCTGGCGGTCTAGGGGTTAGGACTCCATGCTTCCACACAGGGGACATGAGTTCGCTCCCCAGCAGGGGAACTAAGATCCCACCTGCTGCACAGTCAAAAACAAACAAACAAAAAACCCAACCTACGAGGAAATCTCAGGTATATTAGGCATTCATTTTAAAAAATGCCTTCAAAGCTTTCAATAAGCACCAAGCTCAGTCTTCAACACTCAACACACATCACTGATCTTTACAGCAAACGCCTGAGACGGGAGCTCCTTCTACAGAAACTAGGACACAGAGGAGTTAACGAACTTGCCAAGGTCACACAGCCAGTAAGTGGTAGAATCAGAACTCTGGGTGGCTCCAAACATGTACTCTTACTTAGCATATTTACTTACTCTCAACACATAAACAGGGCCAGCGAATTGGGAGCAAAAACTATGCATTTTTAATATATTTTATATTAAGATGCTAAAAACAGGAGCCTCTGACTCCTAGAAGACCTCAGCACCTCGTTACAGACAGTCAGACACGCAGGAGTTCAAGCTGATTCTTAAACTGTGGACGGCTGTATAACCATGATTGTTATACAGTTGTTATTCAACGCCTCAGTTTTCCCATCTGTCAATAACAGCATCTAATCCAAATCTACAGAGAGTGACATAGGATGGCATCTGCCTAGTTTTCAAAATCCAGAAAGTGCTGAGCGGATGGTTGTGTAAGATGGGAAGGATGACTGCAGCGAGCCGGCTGGAGGCAGGGGACTGGCCCTGATGACTCTGACACTTTGACCAGTCCGGCTCTCCCCTCAGTGCAGCTCATCTTGTAAAGGGCTTTGTTGACCTCGGAGATAACAGTCCTTTCAACGAACCAGAATCTGGGTCTGATAGGAAGATCTGAACAAGCTTATGCTTACCAGGGGAGAAGAGGGGTGGCAATGAACTGGGAGCCAGGGGCTGACATATCCACACAACCGTTTATCAGAGAGCTAGTGAGAGCCTGCTAAATGGAAACAGCACAGGGAACCCTACTCAATGCTCTGTAATGGCCTATGTGGGGAAAGAATCTAAAGGAGAGTGGATATACGTACATGTATGACTGATGCACTTTGTATACCTGAAATTAATGCAACATTGTAAACAACTAGTCTTCAAAAGTCCTCAACATTTTTTTAAGTGAAAATGATTTAATTTCTTGACTAAAACTCCTAATAGAAGAGGCGTTGTTGTTTAGTTGTTAGGTCATGTCTGACCTTTTTGCGACCCCATGGAGTAGATTCCTCTAGGCTTCCTTGTCCATGGGATTTTCCAGGCAAGTATGTATGCTGGAATGGGTAGCCATTTCCTCTTCCAGGCAATTTTCCTGACCCAGGGATCGAACCCGAGTCTTCTGCATTGGCAGGAGGATTCTTCACCACTGAGCCACCAGAGAAGCCCAGAGGAGGAACAGACCCCTATTTACGTGTATAAACTAGCTCTTATTTGACCACTAACACTCCAGCCATGAAGGAATCAATGGCTTTGACCTTTGACCAGGCATTAATCCCTCCAAATGACCTGGTCCTGAGTCATTAAGGTTATGGGTTGCAAAGGAAAGGAGGAAAATACACATATACAAGCCACATTTCGTGCAGATGGATGGGTTTGTCTTCCTAGGCACAAACATTTCAAAATGGATAAGTGCAGGATATCTGGGGGAAATGTGCTTTTGTGGAGACAAACTGTGACACAGCAATCATTTCCGCGGCCTTTTCAGCTTACTCTGCAGCATCTCTGCTTTCTGCATTTCCTCCCCCCGCCTACCCACCCTCCCACCCTAAGCGGTTTCTCTTCCTTGGGGAAAAAGGATTCTATGCTAGGCATCCCTACTACATGTGCACACAGCCGACACCCACCTCTGCTTTTTAGCAATCAGTAGAATCTCTTTGCAAAAGCATTTTATCAAATGCTTCTTTTTTCTTTTTTTTTTTGAGACCAAATACTCGTCATAACACATTTCCATCATGAAGCTCTCCTCTTTCATAGATTCCCAGGATTTTAAATGGACTAATGGGTGCAGGTTCCTAAGGCATCGCAGTTCCACTGGGTGACCAGGTAAGAACAGAATCGTGGATTCTTTCTGTGCTCCCAGAGCTGGAGCGGGGGGCTCGGAGTTCAAGGAAACCAACAGTTTTCAAACACAGCGCTCTATGGCTCAGCTTCTATCTGTGGTACACTGTGGCTCCAAGGTATGATTTTGTTTGATCAAAGGGTTCCTTGGAGAAAGATTTAAATAAATTCAAATATTTAAAACAAAAACATGTCCTCTCATTTATCAGATGAGTGAGCTGAGGCCGGGTGTGGGGGTTGGGTGGGTAAAGTAGAATTAATGAGTTACAAAAGCTGCTGTGAGCGCTGGATGTGGAATCAGGGCTTCCATTACCAATGCTGTCACTTACGGACTCTGTGGCCCTGGGGAGACACGGGTGCTTGGCGTCCTCCCTCCTCTAGAACACAGTGATATCACTACATGCTTCAGTGCAGTGTATGACAGATTTAAGGAATATAAAGTTGTGCTAAAAATAGAAATGCTCTATACATATGTCCATTTATTTAACACATCTCTGAGAACATATTAAATGCCAGATATCCACTTGGCATCTCTACTGGAAGTCTCAAGGGTTCCCAAGTTTTTCACGTCCAAAACTCAGTACACAGTCTTCTTTCTAAACCTTCCGGGGTGGTCTAGCTCTGTGAATGGTACCCACATCCATCAGACTGCTTAATGAAAAACCTAAAAGCCCTCAGAGCCCACCTGAAGACCCTTCCTCCAACTCTCAGAGCCAGTCTACCATCAGGTCCTGCCAAGTTTTCCTCCCAAACCTCTTGGCATCGGCGTCTCTGCACGTTTCACTTTTACTGTCTATCCCATCCTCCTAGCCCACATCGCAGCCGTGTCGCTCCTGGGTGCCTCCCGCTGGCCGATCTGCACCCGCCGTCTGAGCTCGGCACACACGCAGATGCTGACGCTCTCCCTGGAGGGGGCCTCTCCTGACTCCCCGGCCACACCACCCCCCAACAGCACGTGACCTGCTCACAGGCGCTCCTCAGTCCACACACACAAGTGATTAACATGTCACCACGACCTGCACAGTTAGATGATCAATGCCAGGGTGGCCCATTAACTATAAGCTCCATGAGGCAGAGATCCAACTTTGCGCCTCACCTACTTTATAGCCTTGGTGACTGTCCTCCCCCGAAACGCATTTCTCTCCACCACAAAAAGCAGGAAATGGCCAAGTTACCTGAAAAGTGACTTCCAGCTATGACAGGCTGAATTCTTTGGCTATCTACATCAATATCTACACATATATGTACATATATACATCCCCATATTTGCACATGTGTGTGTGTTCATTTATTTGGAGAGACATGTACACACACAAACACATACACACTCACACACACATTCACACACACAGACTCAGGAATCAATACAACCAGCTCTGACTCCTCTCTCCAGAGGCTTCCTCTGTGCTCCGAGGCATTATTCTGTCTGTCGTCTGGGTACCACAGAAGCCATATATCACAGGACCACAAACTGGATTATGTTATTCATTATTCCACTCGGTGGAGATTTATTGAGTGCCTCCTCTTTGACAGCTACTGGAACGGCTCTGGACCCTCCTGAGTGAAAGGCGGGCGGGGAGGATGGTCGCTGAGCGGATTCCCCCCTTGGCCATCCTGATGCCCGCCAGACCCCGGGCACGTGGCCGTCCGTGCAGCGGCCCCGCGAGGCTCCCTACCTGAGTCCTCCAGGTCCTTGTAGGCTTCGGCCCACGACTTGGCCATGCCGGCCAGCGCGTACTCCATGATCTGGATGTCCGTGATGGGGCAGTTGCACTGCGGGAACTCCTCGGCACACTGGCATCGACACTGGCTATTCTGACAGACGTACTCCCCCTCGCCGTTGCACATGATGTAGCTCAAGGCCGACTGGACGAACTTCTCCTGCAGATACTGAGGGAAGATGATCTGGAGACCTGGAGGAGAACGGCGAGAAGGAGGAAATGGAAGATTACAGAGGAGGCGTTCCATTAAGAGTGTCAAGAGGTGACACGCAGGACTCTGAAGCTGCTAGCTTGCCCTCTATGCGCCGTGACCAGACGAGCTCTGGGCCCACCCAGATCCACGCAGGGCATCGCCGGCGAGGCCTCCAGCTCCCTCGCTTCTCCTTAAAGCTCTCAGAGTGTGATCCTGGCCACCTTCGCTCTCTCCATACGCAATTCCGTGATATTAGCACTGAAGCCAGAGCCAGATCCCTTAATATACCTTTTCCATTGTGGGAGAAAGCCCTTATTGAAAGCACAAGCTCACTGTTTATTTTTCCTTATTCCCTTCATTTCTTTCCTGTTCCTTTCTTCTAATATTTATGAACCTTATTTATGAAGCACAAGTCCTGAGCTAGGCGCTAGGTCTATAAGAGGGGGGAAAAAAAAAAAAGACACGATCTTTGCCCTGGGGGAGTTTACAATGCAATCAGCAGGCACAGACAACACACCTCATCACAACACAGCTTTAAGGACCCAGGGTAGAGCAGGCCATTCGCGGCAACTGGACAGCTGAGGCAGTGTTAGCACTGCTGGAATAGCAGGGAAACCTCTGGAGAGGAAATGCTAGGTGGGCCGGTTGAAAAGTGAATCATTACGTAAAAAACAACTACGAAGCATATTTGAAAGAGAGGTGGAGCAAGAACTAACATTTCACCTGTCTGGGAGCTGCTGGGAGGGACGTGAACTCGGATGGGTGGGCGGGCAGTGCTGGAGGAGGGCAGATGCCAGAGGTCAAAGGTCTTTATTATGTGCAGAGGAATTCGGACTTTATCCTGTGAATAATGGGATACTTGGGTAGTTTCCCCAGGTAAGAATGACATAAACAGAATTACATAACTTAACAGGACCACCGTATCATTCACCCGTACACGCAATGGGATCGGGGAAGACTGGCGACCGATTCATTTTCTCTCCTTTGCTTAAATACGAAGAAGGCAAAGCTCACTGAGGGGAAATGGGCCGTTCATGGGTCTAAGAGGAGTACTCCTGACCACACGGCATGGTCTCTTCTCCATGAAGTACCCGACTAATCAGAGTCCTGATCCTGAGGACCAATGAAGGAGAAGGATTTACCTTGGCACGAGCGCTTCTCTCATACCCGTGAAATGTCAGCACTGCAGGCCATCGCCGATGGTGCCCCCCAAAAAGGACAACTCTGGGCTAAACTAAATCATTCCGGCACTTTCACCTGGGACATTTCTCTCCCCCTCACTTGGAGCTGCTGACAGTTTTTGCCGCTGATGCGTATTGGGGTAGTGGTGTTACCGCCCACTGTGCAGAAGAGGACCATGCTCTTTGGATTGAAACGCTCTCCTCATTCATGCTTCAGAGACACCCCGAATCCTACTCATCAGGGATCTGCTGAATAAACGGCATTTCTCTCACTCGCAACTTCACAGTGGCATCGCTAGATTTCTATCTTTCTCTTGCTTATAAATTATTAAAAAAAACCCTGAAACCCGTCATTTCAACCTATCGTCATATGGCAGCTAAAAAAGGACTATTTTCAGAGGGGCCTTGTGAAAAAGAAGATGGTGTCTCCAGCATGCCTTCTGGTAGGAAACCGTAGCACAGTAAAGAGCTGGGCATTGCTAGAGTCAGGCTTCCCTACTGACCGCCTAAGTCCTCTCAAGTTAGCTGGCCAACCTGTCAAAGGCTCCACTTTCTCTTCTCTAAAGTGGAGATACTCTCAGTACCTCCATCAGAGGGTGACTGAGAGAGCTCAGTGACATAATTCTCAAGAATTGTCTAGAATAGTCTCTGATACATAGCAAATGATAAATGTGCTTTATTCTTATTCTTGATGATGATTATGATGTCATTCCTCTGATTAAAGTTTTGTAAAGTTACAACAGAAACCTAAGGACAGATGAAAGAACAATTATAGCTGTGACTATTTAATCAGAAGGAAAGATACCCAGAATGCAGGGTGGAGATACTTGGAGAGCTTCCACAAGAAGTGGGGTTTAGAATTCTGTGCTGTTGAACCAGCATTTATGGGAGGGAAGATAGAAAGGTAGATCCTTTGTCAATAGGCACAGAAGGTGTTCTAACAGGCAGGGCTGGGCAGCCGGGGTGACGGTCCACCACAAGGCTAGGGGTGCTCCACCCCACGAGCAAAGGGTCCAAACGAGTTTGAGTCACTACTCACAAGGGCTCCTGTATGGAGGCTAAGACGCAAATACGGAAAGGCAGAGCAAATCAAATCCAGCAGCAACATCCTAGACCAAGTCTGCAGTTCTTTCAGAGTAGGCACTATTGAGTCATTTTATCTGTATCACCATTTTTTGCTTCCAAAGCAAAGTTTATTTTTAGCTGATCCCAATCCCCTATAGGCATGTGAGTCTATGGACTGGGGTTAAGTTTCTGTTGCTTAAAGAAACTCTATAGACTACACTCTCAGTCTTATTTTTCTAGCTTGCTCATCATTTTCTTTCTCTCTTTTGCAGGGGATAAAATATTCTATTCTTGGTGCTGGCCCAAAAGGAATTGGGGGAGAGCGTTTTTCGAAAATTGCGTCAAATCATTTTTCTGTCTGGCAAGGATACAAAACGCGGTCTTACCTACCCCATTTAATGCAACTGAAAACAGATGAAGTTTGGGGCTGGGGGGGTTTCTGGGAGCAGCTGAAACGCAAAACTGGCTGCTCTTTAAAAATGGAAACCCAGAACCTGCCAAGCTGACTCCGAGGCGGAATCTCCTGGGCAAATTTGAAAAGAGAATAATGAAGACATAGCAATTAAAAAGCACTTTTCTGCGAAATGTCATTACTATTTAAAGTTACATAACCATTTCTCCGGCAGCGGAGGTTCACATAGCAGTCACCACCGGAGTCGTCTCCCTGTGACCTGCGTCCAACAAAGAGGCCCATTGCTGGGCGCCTCCTGCATGGGCGCCGGAGCCCTGCCCGCTTCAATGGGAGCTGTAAATAATGTGGAGGGGGATTTGGCCTGGGGATCCGCCGTGTGAAAGATATACAGCTGCCGGCTGGGGTGGCATCTCCTGTCCCCTCAGTTCCCAAAGACACACACACACACACACACACACACACACGAAGAAGAAAACTGAGAAAATGAGAGAGAAAAAAAGGCCACCCTTAATGCCAAGCATATAAATCTGGCCTCACAAAACCCAGGAAGGCAAGAGTTGAAAGTTCCATTTGCACACCAACTCACCCACGCTAAACATATGGAATCTGCACCCCCCCACCTCATACTTACCAAAAAAAACCCCAATCTTGTTATACTTTAAAATGGAACATCCGGCTGTCGCAGGGAGCGGGCAAGGCCGACGTGGCAACCCTCACGGCACCCGCCTGCCCTTTTCTTGATTTCCGCCCCGCCGTCCTCAGCCCCCTCCCGGCTCGCCTTCAACACTTGCGCCTCACGGTATCTCTGTCTTGCACGTGCAGTCTCTGTGAGCTGAGGTACCCTGTCTTCCCTTCGTCACACGAGAAGATGTCTCTGATCCCTCGGCCCCCTCCTTTCCCCTCTCCGCTGTTTTCCAGGACGCACCAGGCACCCTGCCCTTTTGCAGTCCCTCCTGTGTGCCAAGCTTGTTCCTTCTACGTCTCTGCACTTGTCTTTCTCTGTGCCTAGAATATTCCTCTCCCAGATCTCTGCCTGGCTCCCGTGTCCTGCCATCCGGATGCGCCCAGGCCACCCACGTTAAGATGCCTCTTCTATTTTCTTCACAGAACTAGCTTCTGAATGAAATCATTTTATTCTTTTGTCTTCATTTTCTTTATTTTCTCCCCCATTAGACAGGGGGCTTCAGGGGGACAGAGGCCTGTCTGCCCATGACAGTCTGTCTGAGCTTAAGTTAAGGCCAAGCCCCGGGGAGGTTTCAGATGTTCATTTGTTGAAGGGCTATCCTCTTTCTCATTCCAATTGGAAAGGGAGTTGTCCCTGAGAACTCGGAGGCTGTTAGAGTTGAGGACATGTCCAGAGCCCCACAACCATAGTCAAAGACTCAGGACTCGACACTGGGAATTCTGACTGAATTCTGAAATTCTAGCGGGTCCTTCTGTGACTCCAATGGGAAGGGATGCAAACTGAGATGAATGCCTGCCTTGGGGTCCCTGGGGTGCCTCAGGCACCGAGGAGTCTCTGGGAATGTCTTAGCCCGCATGAAACTCAGTTTTCTTGCCTGTGAAGTTAAAATCCCAATAAACACCTTCCAGGGCTGTTGTGAAGAGTAAATGAGGGGAAACAAGGCATAAACCGCACTTCAGCAAACATCTGACTGTTATGGACTGAGTATGTCCTCTGACCCCTAATTTTATATGTTGAAACCCTAACACCCGAGGTTAGGTTTAGACAAGGTCAGCAAGGTGGGGCTTCCATGATGGGGTTGGTTGTTCCTGTTGTAATTCAGTCGCTAAGTCATGTCCTACTCTTCGAGACCCCATGGGCTGCAGGAAGCCAGGCTACCCTGATCTTCACTATCTCCCCGAGCTTGGTCAAACTCATGTCCATGGAGTCGGTGACGCCATCCAACCATCTCATCCTCCGTTGCCCACTTCTCCTCCCGCCCTCAATCTTTCCCAGCATCAGGGTCTTTTCTGCTGAATCGGCTCTTCACACCAGGTGGCCAAAGTATTGGAGCTTTGGCTTCAGCATCAGACCTTGCAATGGATATTCAGAGTTGATTTCCTTTAGGATGGACTGGTTTGATCTCCATGTGGTACAAGACACTCTCAAGAGGCTTTGCTTTTATAGGAAGAGGAAGAGACAGGAAGCCACGCTCTCTCTTTCTCTCTCTCTCCCCGCTCTTCCCTTCCTTCCCTCTGTGAGCACACGCTAAGAAAAGGCCATGTGAGCATGCACTGAGAAAGCTGCTAAGAGCCAGGAAGGTGTCTTCACCAGACACTGAATCTGCTGGCACCTTGACCTGAGACTCTCCAGCCTCTAGAATGGCAGGAAATAATGTCTCTTGTTCAGACCACCCAATCTATGGTATTTTGTTATAGCAGCCTGAGCAGACTGAGACGCTGATAGAATTAAGTGCTCAATAAATGTTAGATTCTTGCATTTGCACCCTGCTGGAACATAGTCCATTACCTGGACCAAATTTGAGCCCATCTTGGAAAAAATCCTTCTTAAATAGCCCCATTTGGGCTAGTAGGAAAATGCCAAGTGGGCATTTTGTCTTAATAGCACTATAGTATTTATTGTAGGTCTTTATTATTATCATTCCATTGTTTGTACTTCAACGATCCTTCCTTCCTTCCTCCCCTCTCCCTGCCGTCTGTCCTTCTCTCCATTTCTCCTCTCTTCTTTCCGCACATATTGCTTAAGCCCTACTGAGTGGCAGGCACTGTGCTGTGGATACAGGCCCTCCCTGCCCTCGCTGATCTCACAGCTTAGGAGGGAGGCAGACCTGTAAACAAGCTGCTTGGATGCAATGAGCCCAGGGCTCGAGCAGAAGCACAAAGAGCTCGGAGAACACACAGGAAGAACACCCAGCCCAGCGTCGAGCAGGGGAAGTGAAAGGCCGCTCTCCCAGGGAAGTGGCGTTTAGGCTGAGACCCAGTGGATTAACAGGGGTCAAGGGATGGGAGATCCACAGGAAGAGTGGTCTAGAGAGTGGAAACACCACGTGCAAAGGCCTTAGGCAACATTACCCCTTCCAACTAAGAACCAGGTTAGCCATCACCTTTCTATCTGATTAAGGTTCCTCTTTTTTTCAGTTGTTCGATTTTTCCAAATTCTTTAGAGAAGAAAACAATGAGTCTGATGCCTCAGAAGAGACCAGAACTCTGAAGGGAAGACTGACATGGGGCAGAGATCTGTCAGCTCGTTAGAGGAACGGCACTTCATACAACAACAGAGGTCAAGGATCCTTGTCATTACAGGCTGGGAGTGGACCTGGGATTCAGAAAAAAGAAGCAGGCCCTCTGTGTGGCTGAATTTCAGCCACTGCTGGGGCGCTAGAGTAACAGAACTTTCAGGGTAACCTCACACTGGATCCCTGGAGACCTTCAGCTGTCAACACTGCTGTGTAAAGCAGGCGCCTGGATCGGGGGCAGTGCTTGGCGAGCTGAGGAACATTTCACGTCTGGAAAAGAGGACCCTAACAACCAAAGCCGAGGTGCTCCTGAGATCTGGAGATTCTCGGCCCACCTTCATCTCTGACTCTCTTTTGTTGACGGGAACTCTGAGCCTCTTTCTCCTTCCTTCAACGAGGAGTACCTGAAGAACTGTTGGAGGAGACTTTCCTCCTTTCTAAAGACACAGAGGGGCCACCTGGATATTCAAAACTAAAGCTCAGAATCCAAGAGACAAAGGCTTTAGCTGATGACTCAAACAGAGAGGGAAGCATAATGTCTGGTTAAGTAGTGTTTAATAAATATATTTCAAATATTAAATAAGTCAGGCGTCTGTTACAGAGATAAAAGAAAATAAACCTGGACACAGTAATTACGGGTGATTCTGTGATGTGGGCAGAGTCCTGAAACACAAGCCTGGCCTTAACAGATAAGGAAGGGTGACCCCAGAGCTCCATGGAGTGGGCACGTCTTGAGCAGAGATGGGTCGGTGTGGGCATACCTTGGGTCCATCCAAGTCTTGTTCAAGGCAAGGGGGATAGCTTCCTGTTTTTTTCCTCAGCTTTGTTGTATTTTATTCTATATCCAAATTGCCTAATATAGTAATATTTTTGATGAATTTGCTCTTTCCTGACCTATTTCATTAAATATTAAATGCATGCTGTCTTACAGGGCTAAGAGGAAGAGGGAAAAATGCAGGTTCTATTTTGGTTGAGATTAAATATTTTTCTACCCTGTTCTTGCATCAGAACGTGGCCCCCTGTAGATGCCTCAGAGCCCGATAGGAATCCCAGCTGTTGTCTTGTGCCTGCTAAGTTCTGCCTGTCAAATTCTGTCCATTTCTGAACAGCACGAGGTGAGGAGAATGACAACAAGGACTCTACCTTTTGCAAAAAGTCAGTTTGACCCCCTTCCTGTGAAAGCCCAGGGATTTCAGACTGGCAGATAAAGGACTTTATGGCTTCGGCAGCCATTCTGAACCCCAGTGTAATGAAGGCATGCAGGTCAATTACCCATCTGTTTGTGTTTCTATTGCCGTGAATTACAGTATCCATCGCTGACAGCTCATTGGAGTGGAATGGAAATAAGACGATAATTCACCGGGTGAAACTGTGCAGAAAGGGCGAAAAGGCTATGATCTCATTCAGAAGTTCAGCCTTGTCTCCATGACCGGTCATCTGCGTTCTGGGAAATGAAGAAAGGCAGCTACCTGGGGGGAAGGTGGGCGGGTCTGGCTCCCCCTTCTGCATAGAGTGCCCTTTTGTCTTCTCAGGTATCATTATCCATCCTGCAAGATCTTAAGGAGTAGACTTGGAACCATTGGGTGAAAGATACAGATAAACAAAATCTCACACAATAAAATGAAAACCTTTTTAACAACCAGAAGTTTTGAGGGATGAAACAGCTTGCCTTAGTAGGTAGAGGGCTTCTCATCACTGGAAATACAGAAGCAGAATCTGAAAGCTGACATTGTAGGGATGCTCCAAAAACCCATTCTTGCATATTCAGTGATCCTCCCTGCAGGGCCCTCCTTTGGAAAGAATTACACACCCCAACCCTCTGAGTGGTTCAGACAGTAAGGAGTCTGCCCACAGAGCAGGAGACCCGGGTTTGATCCTGGGGTTGAGAAGATCCCCTGGAAGGGAATGGCAACCCACTCCAGTATTCTTGCCTGGAGAATTCCATGGACAGAGGAGCCTGGCGGGCTACAGTTCACGGGGTCCCAAAGAGTTGGACACAATTGAGTGACTTTCACATTCACCATCTGAACTCAGATAGGTCCCCATGGCACGTTTTGGCTAATGAGACGCATGAGTGATATGTGCGACTCCCAAAATGAGGCCATGAGAACCAGCAGAAGCGTCCCTCAGCTTCTCTTTGCCCATCGCCATCACAGCAGCCCCGCTCCATCTAGAGGCCACGCTGCTCTCCGCACAGAGGTCCTTCTTCATTCTGTGAAGCAGAATCACACCTGACTTGTGACTACGATGCAGGATCAGTCAGAAATGAATACTCACATTTGCCAACCACTGGGGTTCAGGGATTGTTTGTTAGCACAACAGAACCTAGCATATACTGACAGATACAGGAATCGGCAAACTGGGGCCATGAGCCTATTTTCACAAATTAACTGTATTGGAATGCAGCCACACAGGTTGAAGTATCATTTACAGCTGCTTTCACATCACAGTGGAGGAGTAGAATAAGTTGCATTAGAGACTGTGTGTGACCCACAAAGACTAAAATATTTACCATCTGGCTCTTTACAGAAAGCGTCTACCAGCCCCCGTACTAGTTGATCATTATGATTTTTTGAACCTTGATTTTCTATGAGTCTATTCTGTGCAGGTCCTATTTCAATTATTAAGCAAAGATCGATTAGACATATATTATGTGCCAGGCTCTCTTTTAGGTGCTGGAGAAAAGGTCAGAAGCAAAATCTGTGCTCTCTCAGAACTTACCTTTCAGTGGGAGAGGTAATCAGAGGAGAATTTAAACTGACAAAAGGGACTGGGGGCAGGTAGACTTCTAAATGACAATTTTAACTTGGAAACAGAGAATATGGTTTTAACTATGAAATCATCAATGATAAGGAGGCCAACATACCTTTTTTTCTCCAACATACTTTTAAAATTCAGTTTCATGAAATTGCAACATGAAGATACCCTTGAAACTGAAGAAGAGGTTGAGTCAATTTAAATCTAAGCTTCTTCACAGAATTCATGATGAAACCCAAACTACAGCTCAAAGCCTCTGTTGCCTGGTCCCTGGCTCAGCTGATGCCCGCGGAGTCTTTTATCACCTGCCTCTCTCTCTTTTTCACGACATCCTACACCACCACCACCTCTGTCCCCAAAATGCAAGTTCTCTCTGTTCAAACTTTGGCTCCAGCTCTTATTCACTGTGTGACCTTGGGAAGTCAAGATGAAGAGGCTTAACTTCTCTGATTCTCAGTTTCCTCATTAAAATTCATGTGTAGGGTTGGTGTAAAAGTTAAATGAATAATTTTCTACCTTGATTGTGGTGGTATCTTGATTATATGATTGGATAGGTTTGTCATATTCATAGAACTGTTCACCTCAAAATGGTGAATTTTTCTGGATATGCAAATTCTATCTCAGTGAATTAGAAAACAAAATCAATTGTGTAACCCATGTGAAGCTCATAGCATTAATGTGAGTGAGTGAGTGAAAGTCACTCAGTCGTGTCTGACTCTTTGTCACCCCATGGACTGTAGAGTCCATAGAATTCTCCTGGCTGGAATACTGGAGTGGGTGGTGGTTCCCTTCTCCAGGGGATCTTCCCAACCCAGGGATCGAACCCAGGTCTCCTGCATTGCAGGTGGACTTTTAACCAGCTGAGCCACCAGGGAAGCCCCATAGCATTAATACATGACAGTTATTTCAAGTGATGCTATTTTCTGTCCTCACCCTGTTTTCTGTTGCTTTCCCTGGAAGCCTTTGGCCATCTGAGGCGCTCCTCTGTAGACAACCAAAAGCACTTTGATTGTATCTCAGATTCTAATAGAACAGGTATTGCATCATATTTTGTATGTTTATGTTCATCTTCCTCCTGGTCTGTGAGCTCCTCCTTGAATGCAAGGGGTGGTATGTCATTCATCTCCCACCTCCTTGTCATCTGGCGCATGAGGGGGTACCCAGGAAATAACTTTGAACAAAGGCAAATTTAGAGAAAACGTGCTTGAGAGAAGATTCTGGGCTTAGTACATCTCACCTCTCTAGAGCTCTTCCTCATGAGCAGCACCTATGCTATCTTTCCTGACATCATAGCTTGAAACTTGAAGTTATTTTAACTTCAGCTCAATACTGTTAAGAAACATCTGAGTGAAAAAATGCACAAATCAAAAAAAAAAAAAAGAAAAACCTTCTAAGATAACAATGATGCTAAAAGACTTGGCCACTAAACTCAGCACATATTTTGTTTGGGATCCATTGTTACAAATTATGATTCTTGAGAACTGTGACTGGCTTCTATGTCTTTGCATTCTTTCCATGATATCAAACACAAAACTAGATCACAGTATGTGTGCAAAAATAAAGCTGCTCAATTCTGCCATGCTTAGAAAAGTCCTTTTACTCACCACTTTATTGAGGCAGACAATGTACTAGATGCTAGAGATACAGAAAATTAATAAGACGGTTTTGACCTCAAGGGGCCCCAGTTGGGTAGGAGAACAAAATTCTTAAATGTAGAATTAAAATAAAATATATACATATTTCAGCAGAAGGAATAAAGAAAAGCCTTCTACATTTGTAAGAGCAGAGGAAAAGTTATTTTGGACAGGATTTAGCCCAAATGATATTATATTAATAGTCCAGCATTTGCCAAGTTATATGACCCAGAATCATAGATCTGCACATGTGACCAAGAACAAATGCATTCAGGAAACTCTGTGTATTTAACCCAGCTCGTGAGACGCATAATACACATTAGCCCAGTTAAGGCACTAAGAAGTTGTGCAGTAAGGGAGTGTGGTTTATGTTGCCTAAGCCAGTGTTTCAGTATTACTGAGCTTTTGTTAAGTTTCTGTTTCATAACAAATAGCCCCCAAATCCCACTGGTTTACAACCACAAAAGGTTTATTTCTTGCTCATGTTTCATGTTGGCTGGGCTTTGGCTCTGTGTCAGACGTCTTCTTCTTCAGATCGAAGCTGAAGGAGTGGCCTCTCTCAGGCATACATGCCACTCTTGATAACAGAGGGAAAAGGGCGAAAGCCAAACCAGGCAGCGTCTCCTAAAATGACGCGTGCATTATATTCCACTGGCCAAAGCTAGTCATATGGCCAAGTCCACTGTCAGCCTAGCGAGGTGTATACATCTCCTGCAGCTCAACACTGCCTGTCACACGGCAATGCATTGGTGTGTATAATCCTCGCAGGGGAAGAGAACAATGGGGTCAGGCAATCCACCACAAAATAAACTTATCTTTGTACCAAGGCTTATTTTTTTTTTAAATTTAATTGCTGTCTGATCCAGCAATTCCACTCTTAAGGTATATATTCAAAAGAATGGCACCCAGGTATTCAAATAAAAACTCCAACATGTTGTTCACCGCAGCAATATTGATAAAAAGGCAGAGACACCCTAAATATCCATCAACCTATGAAGGGATAGACAAAATGTGGATATGGATATCCACATAGTAGAATACTGACTCGGTCACAGAATGAAGTCCTGTTACATGCTACAACATGGATGAGCCTTGAAAACATCTCGCTACATGGATGACGCCACACACACACACACACACACACACATACATGTTCTATGATTCCAATCATATGAAATGTTCAGAGCAGGCAAATCCATAGAGGCAGCAATGCTATTAGTAGTTGCCGGGAACTGGAGGGAGTGAAGAACAGAGAACTAACTGTCTAATGGAAACAGAATTCCCACATGGGATGGTGAGAAAGTCCTGGAACTAGTTGCACAATACTGTGAATGGGCTTAATGCTACTGAACTGTGCACTTTAAAATGCCTACAACATTAAACTCCGCTATGTGTATTTTATCACAAGTTAAAAAACTAAGATTCAAAGCAAATTGATTTGATAGTTCACATAAATTTATATCAGTAAATATATATTGAGCACACACTATCTAAGTCAGAGCACACACTAAGTAAGTAAAAACTGAATAATGAGCAAATTTAACAGGATATGGATTCTTTACTTTCAGGGGTCTTAACTGAAATTTAGGAGTAAATATGAACAATTGTGCACATAACAAAAGGTAGAATGTACCTAGAATACAGTGTAATGCAGCAAAAGTACTATATTTGCAGTGCCAAAGGAGACCTTAATTCTGGCTGAGATAAATTCTGACAGGTAAAAACAGATAAAAACAAAAGATAAAATAGAAAATAAACAGGTACCTTGTTTAAAGAGAGTCAATATATTAATTTCCATGGGTGATTTAGGTTTTGGCCATCCTGATGCCTGATTTCTGTACACTCAATGAGATCAACAAGGAATCGAGTGGGACGTGGTGGTTAAAGTCGATCGAACAGTCTCACTGATCACACTGACCAGTCAGGATTTCTGTGCTGCACACTTGGGCACACGTTTATTGAAAGGCAGAGCCTCACGTGACCACACACCAAAAGATGAACCCTCTAACAGGCCTTCCCTCAACACAGCTTGGAGAAGGGAATGACAACCACTCCAGTATCCTTGCCCGGAGAATCCCATGAACGGAGGAGCCTGGCGGCCTACCGTCCCCGGGGTCGTAAAGAGTCAGACACGGCTGAGAGACTAACACACACGCACCACAGCTAATGCTCCATCAGCGTATCCAGCTCTTTCTACACAGATCTGTGTATTGAGTCACCGCTTTATTCCAGATTTCCCCTGGTCAGAGGCAGCCCTTTTTATCGTCATCTACACCTGGGATGTTGCAAGGCTTTCATAATCAGTCTGTTCTAAAGGTATTTTGATCTTTTATGGCTCTGGATTCTTTTGAGAGTATGAGAATAGCTATGGAAATGGCACGCCTACGCACAGCCACAAGTTGGCAAGTAATTTTAGGAAAATCACAGACTTTCAAAAGTCAACAGCAGAACCTATCAGCACACAGAAAGGGCTACATAACTACCGGCTCCAATAAAAACCGTTGATTACGATGCACGTTTCAGGTTGAGACACGGTGTAATCCATACTTAAAGAGCACTGGCATTGCGTGGACATGGGCTCAAATTCCTACTCTGCTGACTATCAGATAGGTAATTAACTTCTGTGAATCTCAATTCACAAAACTGGAAAATGGATTGTGTTGAGGTTTCCACGGTAGATTGATATAAAGGGATGAACTCTATACTTGGCATGTGAGAATTATCCAGGAAATCGTCTATCACTTTATACCAACCCCCTTCATTTTAGGTCAGATGCTTTCCATATATGTGTTAAGGGTTAAGTCACTCAGTCATGTCCGACTCTTTGTGAACCCCACGGACTGCAGCCTGCCAGGCTCCTCTGTCCATGGAATTATCCAGGCAATGTTACTGGAGTGGGTTGCCCTTTCCTTCTCCAGGGGATCTTCACAACCCAGGGATCAAACTTGGGTCTCCCGCATTGCAGGCAGAGTTTTTACTATCTGAACTTTCTATATATTTTCCAAATAAATGTAGGATCATGGCTCTGAGACAGGGGTATTTTCATTCCCGTTTTGTGCAGATTCAGTTCAGTTCAGTCATGTCCAACTCTGTGATCCCATGGACTGCAGCACACCAGGCTTCCCTGTCCATCACCAACTCCCGGAGTTACTCAAACTTCTGTCCCTTGAGTCGGTGATGCCATCCAACCATCTCAGCCTCTGTCATCCCCTTCTCCTCCTGCCCTCAATCTTTCCCAGCATCAGGGTCTTTTCCAATGAGTCAGTTCTTTGCATCAGGTGGCCAAAGTATTGGAGCTTCAGCATCAGTCTGACTAATTTTGCAGATTAGAAGACCAGAGGAAGCTCAGAGACTTAATTAACTAGTTCAAGGACTTATCACTATCACATTTGCTCTCGGATCCTCCATTCTGGGCTTCTCTGGTGGCTCAGTGGTAAAGGATCCACCTGCCAATGCAGGAGACACAGGATAGATCCCTGGGTTGGGAAGATCCCCTGGAGGAGGAAATGGCAACCCACTCCAGTATTCTTACCGGGAAAATCCCACAGACCTAGGAGCCTGATGGGCTCTAGTTCATGGGGTCACAAAGAGTGGGACATGACTGAGCAACTGAGCATGCATGCCTCCCTATTCTACTTGCATTCTGGTTCAGTCTTTAATTGGTATCTTCAATCTACTTCCTAAGAGGAACTCCACTTTTTCTCACAAGGCAGAGAACACAGTGCTCCTTGGTTCATAAAAGAAAACCAATATTTGGACTCAAGCAGTTGGGTGGAAGTCAGCAATCCCATTTGTCACGAAGGCACTGCTCTTTTGTTCAACAGGCTTCTACAGACAGAGCCGCGGGGAGGCGGAAATTCGGATCCCCATCAGTGCCTCCTAGACCCCGGCTAATCAACAAGAAGGCCCTTAGTCACGAGCCATTGCCTGCGACCCCGGGCTAATTCTTAATGAGGATTCAGCCCAAAGCTGCTGACTGGAGCCAGCGCTGGCAGCAATCACTCGGCGTTCCCGCTGGGGTCACAAGGCCGCCGGGGGCGATGGGGCTTCATGAAAGAAAGACGGAATCACCTTCCTTCCTCCCTTCCTCTCCCACTGCAGCTGCGCGGGGATTTGGTCCCGTTCTCCCCACACGGAGAAGGTGCTGTGCTGACTCAAAGCTCCCTGAGCAAAGCCATCGTGGCACCCAGGCAGCCAGGAGCCAGAAGCTGGGGGGTGGAGGCCTTGGGAAAGTGACTTGACCTTGGGAGGCCTCAGTTTCTCCATCTGTGTAATGGGGAGCATAATCCCTAGCTCTCAGTTGATGGGAGAGATAAACCGGCTCATGGATATAAGCATGATGCCTGAGAAGGCGTAACAGCTCACAATAATGTTGATTTTAAACAGCTCCACACGCTCTGTCCCTCTCTTCTCCTACTTGATGCAAGATGCTTTTGAAATCATCATCTCTGCTCCGTTTATGATGCCAGTGGCCGAGGAAAGCGATCCTCCCTGCTCCTTCTCCTCCCCGGCCTCCTCTTGCCTCTCCCTCTCCTCCTCACCTCGGCCTCTTCTTCACTCCCCTGCTCCTCTTCTCTTCTCTCCTCCCCCCTCCCCCTTCCCCTCCTCCACCCTTCACCTGCTCTCGCCTCCCTTTCTTCCCACTCCCGTTTCCCTTCCTCTCGCTCTCCTTTCCCCCAGCCTCCTGGTCCTCCGCCTTCTCTGGTCACGGTCACACCAAATCCCATACCAACTTCCAATTCAGCAAATAGATATTATGAGTCCCAACAGCCACAGCACTATACTTAATATAATGAAACACAAAGTTGGCAAAATCCCTTCCTTAAAGAAACCTTTGATTAAATTTGATAAGAAAGGTAAAACCTAAACAAAATGAATGTGTTTCAAGATGAAGTTTAAAAAAAAAAAATGCCATGCAAGGGGTCTTAAAAGAGGCTTCTTAGAAGAGGTGGCATTTGGGAGACTAAAGGGGCGTGACTCTCGCCTGCAAGGTAGAACATCCAATGCGGCAGAAAAGGCACAGACTGTCTGAAGAATGCTCTCTATGTAGGAAGGGAGGCTCCTGGCACAGAGGAGGCCTCAGGACATCGTCCTTTTAGGTTGAACTGGATCCGGCATGAAATGGAATGAGAATCGTAAGAATTCAGAGAAAATGGAGCTCACTACGGGCTGGGTGATTCATTCATTTAATTATTCATCAATTATTTATAAATTCATTTAACACGTATCTTCTGCGTATGTACACTGTTTATGAGCCGAATTCTATATATCATGCTAGAGACAGAGATGGCCCTTAGCAATGAGGAATTTATACTCCAACTAGGGAGTCAGATTAATAATATTACATGACAGATCGTAGGGAAGAAGGTGCGCAGGGTGTCTAACGACCTGAGCAGATTCAGGAAGAGGAGCTTTCCGGGGAGAAGTGGAAGTCCAGGAGCTGGAGAAATGACGTACAAAGGGGCAGAGTAATAAAGACAACAACAACAAAGATGCCTACAGTAAAATGTAAGAAACTCCACAGGCCTGGAGTAAGGATACGGGTACGTACTGGATGGTGGAATATGACAGGTGCAAGTTTGATTCTCACCAGCCTGGCGCCCAGGTCTGTACCTCATACCCAGCTCAGAGACGGGGGAGGGTTTTAAGCAGAGAAGTAGTAACAGGATTTGATTTGGTGTTAGGAAGAGTGCACTGCCTGCTTAGATGGGGATGGACCAGCAGAAGCGATCAGAATCAAGAAAACTGGTTTGACAATCGTTGCAATGATCCAGGGAAGAGAGAAATGGTGATGGGAGGAGGTGAGCCAAGACAAGGTAAAGAAGGAAGGATTCCTGATGAGAGGATGGACATTTGTGCTGGGCGTGGAAAGGTGGACTGAACTCAATGAACGAGAGAAGGACCGTCAGTTAGGGCATGAACAGATCCTGAGGGCATCAGTGATAGGAGATAGAGACTGCTCTGAAAGGAGCTGAGCTTTCAAGAAGAGACAGGGAAAAAAAGAAGGGGAAAGGAGGAGGAGGAAGAAGGAGGGAAGAAAAAAGGAGGCGGAAGAGAAATAATTTAAGATCAGTAAGTGAAATGAGCCACTTGAACATAAATGCCAGAAGGAGGCTCTCAAAACACAAGAGAGTCTCGGGAAGCCTCTCTGGAGGGTAGAGCCTGGAGTTATCATCCCGCGGCCCCTCACTGCCTCGCCTCCCATCTTCTCAAGATCTTGACTGTCCTCCTGTCCATTTTTGTCTTTCAGAAACAGAGAGTGAGCTAGTGACCTCTCTTTTTTTTGTCACTGAGAAAAAGACTATGTCATTGAATCTAAGATGCCGAATAGTGTAAAATATACCACTGTTTTGCATACACTAAGAAAAAACAATACTCTGCCAATTAAACTATGACACACCATCAGTTATAAGAAACATTATAATTTCAGAGATATTAAAATCTGAACTGTGGTGTTGGAGAAGACTCTTGAGAGTCCCTTGGATTGCAAGGAGATCCAACCAGTCCATCCTAAAGGAGATCAGTCCTGAATATTCACTGGAAGGACTGATGCTGAAGCTGAAACTCCAATACTTTGGCCACCTGATGCGAATAACTGATTCACTGGAAAAGACCTTGATGCTGGGAAAGACTGAAGGCAGGAGGAGAAGGGGAAGACAGAGGATGAGATGGTTATGAGATGGTTGGATGGCATCACCGACTTGATGGACATGAGTTTCAGCAAGCTCCAGGAGTTGATGATGGATGGGGAAGCCTGGCGTGCTGCAGTCCATGGGGTCACACAGAGTCGGACATGACTGAGTGGCTGAACTGAACTGAAAATCTGAGAAGTCTTTTAACAGGTCAATTAACAGTGATCGGGAGTAAAGTTTAAGAAACTGGCCCTGTTACCACAGCTGTGAACTGGACCCACTTTTGGGTCCATATACTCTCTTTCCCTTTACCCTGAAAGAACTTGAAGGAGGTCTTATCTAAGGTAAATAATTCCAGTCATATACAAGATCCTATTCACTCTTCCCTGCTCAACCATGACCCCAGTGGAGCAAAATCAAGGTTTCCTTCTCTGAAGATAAATCCCCAACAACGTACCAGAGTTTTGTTGCTTCTATATTAAAAAAGAAGAAAATCTCAGGGACCCCATGTCACCTTCTGCTACTGTACCATTTACTGTGAGATTCCTCTGGAGCATTTGCTAAACCCCTGCCCTCACTTCCCCTCTTCTTATTTTCTCTTGGAGTCTCTCTACGCAGGCTTCCACTTCCGTAACTCTAGTGAAGCATTGCTGTCAGGGTCACCCACGACTTACATGTTGCTAACCCCACCACTCTCTTCTCATCTTCATCTGCCCCGTCCCATCAGCAGCAGCTGACACAATTGACAATGACCTCTCCACCTGATTTCCAGGATACTACGTTCTCTGGGCTCTCTTCCCATCCCTGCCTCCACTCTGCCCCTCAGATAGTTCTTAGCTTCCTTTCCTTGTTCCTCATTATGATGCCATTATCCCAACTCATAAATATTAAACTCCCCATGGCTCAATCCCTGGGGCTCCTTCTTTTCTCTATCTATACTCTCTCTCAAGGTGATTTTATTCAATCTCACATCATTAGATATCATCGCTGTCCTCTCCCCTGACTTTCCAAATGTCCCCTCAACATAGACATAACAGATGTCTCAAACCTAGGTTCAAACCCAATTCCTCATGGCCCATCAAGACAGATCCCTTCCACAGCATTCACCATAGCAGTAAGGAAATCCGGTCACTGCAGCTGCTCAGGCAAAACTCTGGGGACATCCTCTGTTTCTCTCTTCCTCTCACACGTGTTTCCTCAGTCCACTGCCAAAGAATGTCCGCACTACTTGAATTAAAAGTATATCCATAATTCAGTCACTTCTTACAACCCTCGCAGTCGCTCCCGGTGGCCCCGGCTCTCACTGTTCTCTCACCTTAATAAACATGATGGCCTTCCAGCTGGGTGCCTGGATGTGATCTTGCCCTCCACAAGTCTTTTCTACAGAACAGTCATAGTAATTCATGTAAAATGGAAGTCAGGTCCAGTTATTCCACTGCCCATATTTGCAATGGCTTGCCATTTCATTCAGAGTAAAATCTAAAGCCTGTTCCATGGTCTACAAATTTCTAGATGACCTATCCCCTCACTACCTCTCTGACTGTAAAGAAAATAGATTTCTCTGTTTACTTGTTTAGTGTCTGCTCCCCCAACACCCACACACTCAATGTAAACTCCAAAATGACTGAGACTTTGCTTATTCAGGGCTCTATATCCTGTTCTTAGAACAACGTCTGATGTATAGCTGACATTCAATAAATATTACTAAATGAGTAAGTGAATGTGTGAATGAATACATTTCTGAATTATCCCTAGATTTCAGCAAAATATTTTTTCCGCATCCCTTTCCACGTCAGTGAGCTATCGAGGCAGAGGTCTGCTCTCTGTACATCCATCTCACCAGATGGATACTCGATTCAATTACACGACAATGTCGGTAAAACACTCAATGGGTTTCTTGGAGAGAGAAGGATAAAAATGAGAAGTTATCGTTATGCCATTAGCATTATTACAAGTAGCTCGGTGGTTGCTGCTTTGACTACTAATAGCCTCTGTTCGTTTCCATGATACTTTCTTTCTCATTTCGAGTCTCATCTCCAAACTTCCTTTTTTTTTTTTTTAAATTTTTCTATTTCTCTCCACCTTTGCCCTGTTTTGTGAACCGTTTATGAAACACCACAAAGTGAAGGTCATTCGAGTGCCGTTCGTATCATCCTCCATCTACCCTAATAAACCTGCAGACTCTGCCCCCAACCCTCATGCAGAAGGATCAGGAGGGGACCAGAGGAATACGGAGCCACCCATTTTAAGAAGGAGAAACTCTAAAGTCAGGCTGTTGGGGTTAAAATTCCAGCTCAGTCACTTAAGAAGCCTCTCTTCAGTCCCAGTTTCCTCACCTACAAAACGGGCATGTTATTTATCTATGCCTCCCTTATAAACGCTATGAGCATTAAAAATGTAATAAACCCCATTATATCAAACAAATACAAGTTAAATAAAAAGAAACACATAAATGTAAGTATAGTAAAAATAAATTAACACAGCTCCTGGCACGCCAGGATGTGCTTAATAAGCAGCATTTGTTATTTCTGGTCCTTCAACCCTCAAGTCCATGCAGCTTCCCTGTAGGCTGGGCTGGACCACCTCCTGCTCTTTTACATCTCCATTTTATTCACATTTTCTTTTTGCAGAGGATGTCAAAATAGAGCACATGATTAAATAAAAGCTTAATAGCTGCATATTTTATACACAGAAATGTATACACATAAGTCGTGTGTGTATAGCTGTATCGATTTTCACGAAGTAAACGCACCCACGTGTGGCCATCGTGATCAGACTCTTACCAAGACCTCCAGAAACCTCTCTCACCTCTCTGCAGTCACTCCCCTGTTCCTCCTCTGCAAAGCAATCCTGAAACAGTGAATGTGTCTGACTGTTTCGGACCGGTGGAAAGAGCAGAATCATAACAGCATTTCCTCTTTCCTGTCCGGCTTCTTTAATTCAGTGTTTCTTTTTTTAAACATCTATTTATTCGGGTCTTACTTTGTGGCACATGGGATCTTTCGTTGTGGAGCGTGGGCTTCTCTCTAGTTGTGGAACTAGGGCTTAGTTGGTCTGTGACACGTGGGATTTTAGTTCCCTGACCAGGGCTTGAGTCTGCGTCGCCTGCAGATTCTTAACCACTGGACCACCAGGGAAGTCTCTCTCAATGTCACATTCATGAGATTCTTCCATACTGCTGCATTAAACCGGTAGTTTAGGGACTCCTCCAGTTGGGCAGTGGTTACGAATCTGTCTTTCAACGCCTGGGACATGGGTTCGATCCCTGGTGGGGGAACTAAGATCGCCGATGTTGCGGGCAAATAAGCCCATGCGCTACAACGACTGAGCCCGCGTTCCACCACCAGAGAAAGCCTGAACACTGCGATGAAGACCCAGAGCAGCTAAAAGTAAAATACAAATGGTGGTTTATTCTTTCTCATTTCTGTATCGCAGCCCATCATGTGACTGTACGACAAATTATCCATTTTCTTGTTGATGGGGACTTGGGGGCTATTTCCATTTAGGAGACTCTTTTGAACAAAACTCGTGAACATTCATGATTTTTGGTGGACATATGTAATAATTCTCTTGGGCATACTCCTAGGAGTTGTAACTGTTGGGTCATGGGGTTTGTAACTCTTGGGTCATGGGGTCAAGCCATATTGTGTTCTTAGTGGAAGCTGCCAAGAAGAGCTTTCCAAAGTAATCTGGAAAATGTATTCTTCTGGAAGCAATGCGTGTACACACCCACTGTTCCACGTCGTCACTCCTAGATATTGTCAGTTTTTTCCAGTTGAGCCAGACTGATTGCTGTGCTATGACACTGAATTGTTTTAATCTGCATTTTCTGAGGATAAGTAAAGCTATTCACTTTTTCAAATATCTGTTTGACATTCTTATATTCTTGTTTGTGAAGTGCCTGTTCATGCCTTTCCATCCCTCTTCTTATCCTCCTGGATTGTCTGCCTTTGGCTGACTGGTTTCAGAGGTTGTTTACATATTTTATGCGCTTCCTTGGTGGCTCAGTCGGTAAAATGATCCGCCTATAAGGCAGGAGACCCAGGTTCGATCCTGGGGGGTACACGTTTTACACATCAGTTCTTGGTCAGATACATTTATCATCGACATTGCCTTCCACTCTGTAACTTGAATTTTCATTCTATGAATGGCATCTTCTGATGAACAGAAATTAATTTTAATGTAGTCCAATTTACCAACCTTTTTCTTTCACTTGCTGCTTTCTGTTTGCTACTGAATAAATATCAGCCTACCTCTAAATCAAGAGATACTCTTCTGTCTTACAGCAAGAAGCTTCTCTGTTTTACCCTCCACCAGGAGAGTATTTTTCTCCTTTCTAAGACTCCTCTACTTAGACAGATAGAATGAATTAGTTTTCTATTTTCCTGAATCTCCATAGTAATGTGCATTACTTTTACTATCTTTATTATATTACACACTACTTTGAATCATATGTATTTTCCTGTCCATCAGCTCTACCTTATCCTCTCAGTCCAGTCACTCAAATATCTAAATCTTTCATGTTCTTTTCACTAACTCCTGGTCACGATGCCTCCTCAGTAACTCCAAAATTGGTCTGTTTCACTCCATCCCAACTGCTACCTCCTAAATTTGTGCATTTCATCTTGAATACGGCAGCAGTCCTTAACTAACTGGTCACCAACCTCTAATCTACTTTTTAATTAACTGACCACACAATAGCCAGATCGATCTTCCAAAACATTAATCTCTTCCTGCTATTTTGTTTTGTAAAACCCTTTCATGGTTCCTACTACTCTCAAATTAATGGTCACTTCATTTAAGTGCTTAGTGACTGGACAAGAAATAATGTAACCAATGGCAGATCTGGGTTTTGGAGGACTGAGGCTTTTACTACAGGTGCCTACTGAAGAAAGGAATTCAAAATCACATGGGAATGTGAATATTTAGAATGAGAAAAGTTAGGGACTTAGAAGGCCAGAGAGCCCTGGATCTTAAACTTTCTTAGCTTCAAGGTAAATCAGTTTCTAAATGTCCCTAAGATCTTAATAACTTCCTAGCAACATCTTGCTCATCCCGTCTAAATTTACTCCAGATATAACTCACACTCTCTACCTCCTTCGTGCATAGCAGGGTGATCAGACGCAGACCAGAGCCACACTTCCTGGATTCAAACCCTGCTCTCACTCCACAAGCTCACTGTAGGCATCTCAGTAGCTAACGTTGGGGATCTTGGCACACCTAAGGTCAGTCTGTCTGTCTTAGTCATTTCTTATCAGGCATGACCAAACACATCTGTATACTCTTTTCTCTGTATACTCGGGATAGGATTATTCTTCATATATTTGAGGTTTTGTTTTCTTGGCTTTTGTTTTAACACTAGACCATTCTCTTGACCTGATTTGCCCTGATGGAATTTCATTCACTGCTCTCAAGTGACGCTACCAAGCTCACCCTGTACCGCTTTCCAACCGTCTTCTATAACAGGAGCATGAATCAAAGAGTTGCCAAGGAACCAGAATATAAAAGTCATATTAGGCTCTGCTTAGCTCGATCTGCCAATCTCAACCCAACTTTCCTCCCACTGACATTCAGAATCACCTTTATCATATACCTTTCTAGAAGGTCACATTCTTAGCTCGCTCAAAGTCAAAGTATATGCCATTTTTTTTTCTGACTATAAAGTTAATACATGATCATTGTAGAAAAGTTAGAAAAAGAATTGGAAGCTAAAATAAATCACCTCTAACCTAATCATCCAGAAGTAACCTCTTAACATCTTGGCATAATTCCTTGCAATGTTATTTTTCCTTATCCTTTTACATTAAGTTCATACCATTCCTTCAATCAAAATCATCCATTTTCAATTGACATAATACCAAATCATTTTCACATATCTTTAAAATTCTTTACAAACAGCATTTTAGCACCTGCCTAATATTATGTTGTATGGATGCTACATAATTCATTTAGTCTCCTCAGGTAGAAAATTGAGATCTTTACTTTGTTTTTTTCTTTGCTATTATAAATTATGCTTTTTAAAATAGCACTATCTGTACTTAAAAGTCTTATCATTTCTCCCCCTACAATCTCCCCTCCTCTTCGTGATGAATTAATCAGGATAAAATGACTGTTTTAAAACATGTTTCCTTCAAGGTCTTGAGTATATATGGATCTTACATATAACAGATAATAAACAAATACAAATATATACTTCAACAAACTAATCCTTAGGATTATTGCAATTTCACTAGCAATGCCTAAGTGCATTTGTCTTGCTCTATTCTGGCCAGCACTGAATGTTCTCATTTGCAAACTCTGCTAAAAGCACGCACGCCCACACACATATATATGTATGAATGTACTAAAGACCACAAATGATTAACAAAGGAGGAGAAAGAAGATTACACGGAACCCCAAATTCTATAAAGTGCCCTATAGTTCTTTGAATTCAAATAACATCTGCCAAAATACATTGAGAATCAAACATAATAATGTGGGAAATTCAGACACTATGATATGAAACTTTAATATATATTAGATCTGGAACATCTATAAATAACACTGTTTAGACATTTTCATCAAAATAATCAGATAAAGCTCACATTTCCATAACTTTATCTCTGAAAACTAATTAATAACCATGAATTTAATGTTCCATATACGTTAAAATTTTAAAAAAAGACATCATAACTATCTTGATTTCCATATTTTTAGCTTTCATTGGTTTCTCTCTGCCTTTCATCTTCTTCTTCTTTCTCACTCCACATCTGGCCTCCTGATGCTCCCCCATCCCTCCTCCCGCAGCCTGCTCCCTCCCCCCCCTCTGTTCCCATCACTTCCACTGACATCCTACCTTGAAGGTGCAGTTTGCTCTCGGTGCTCTGCAGAAGTACGGAACTCACAGAGTCCAGATTGTCGTAGCTGTTACAGCCCAGGGGCCCGGTGCGTGTCTCTGTGACCTGGAGGGGACAGCGAGGGCGACAGGTGTGAGACGGATGCCCTTGGCTGGGACAGATCCTGCAGAGTCAGCCCCCAGCAGGGATGCAGCAGCGGGGAGAGTCTGACTGCGCCCGCGGCCACTCCCCGAGCCCCTGCCCGTGCCGAGGACCAGGGCTGACTGGTGCCAAGCGGGCAGGCTAGCAGGGCAATCTAGCACGGATGGGAGCCAGAGCGCCCAGGTTCTATCCTTGGTTCTCACGTCACCGAGCCACTGTATTTTATGAACTAATAACAAGTGGAAACACTACCGTGTATTTCGAAAGCGTGGGCTCTGGAAATAGGAGGGTCAGCGTTAAATCCTGGCTGGGCCATTGATTTGCTGTGTGACCACAGGCGGGCACTTCTCTAGGCTCCTGAAACCTGAAGCTAATAAATCCTGCCCACGAAGGCTGTGAGACCAAACCTGATGGGCGGAAGTGCCTGGCACGTGGCGTATGTTCGATAACAGACATCTCATTACCCAGAGCCTTTATAAATTGCAATGTGCATTATCGATGAGTACGTATGCATTGTTAGTAGGCAAGAACAATACAATCATTCCCATTTTCACAGAAAAATTAGCAAAGAGCACAATCAGCTCCACTGCAGAATGAACGCCCCTGTCCTCTGGCGGTGAGTTTCTAAATGACTGTCTGAGAATAACTGAGGTGGTGGACAGCAGGGCGGACAGCTATTCTAGAAGACAACCTTGAGATGTGAACGGTACAGTATGTACAGTGGCTTCTTCATCTCTTCGGTCTTTACTTTCCATTATTTCACACAATCGTTGGTGGGCTTGTTTTGGGGTTTGCGTCCTGCTGCTAAGACACAGCGCTGGCTGCTATAGAGAAGGAGGGTTCTAGCAGCGCCAGCTCTGCCTCTGTCCAGCAGGAGAGCTTTGGGTCAGTAACTCCCCTTTATAAGCCTCAATTTCCCTATCTCTACAATATCCACCCTAACAGTAAAGGGATCATGTTTTTGAAGTGTTCAGCACTTAGGAAACAGTACATAAATGGAAGGTTATTAGGCTTTGCTTTTAAAAAGTAATTTACTCTTTTTTGTGTATAGAATAATAGCATGGTTATTGTTGAAAGACATTCAAAACTACCAATTCAGCTTTGCTATAAAGATACTCAGGGAGAGGAAAACAACTGGCAAAGTTTCCCCACCTGGGTCGGTTGCTCATCTTAGACAGAGCTGGCGGGGAGACCCATTCTAACCAGCTGGGTCTTGAAGGAGCCTCAAGAAATGGCTAGAAAAACCTGAGTCCCAGATTGAATGTCGAGGGGGGAGCTGTTGCAAGAAGGGTTTCTTGAGTGGCCTCTGTCTAATTTCTCTGAGAAACTCCTCCTAAAGAGGCAGACTGCACTTCCAGGATGCACAAGAGAGGATTATCTCCCAACAGAGCTTCAATATCTCAATTCTGAATCCCATCCCGGGGGGAGGGAACCATTTGGTGATAATGAAAACCAGGCCTTGGCCTCGTTGCTCTGACTCCGATGGCTGCATAAGGCTCCAGCTCCCCATGCTGAGTCCCCTAACAACATAATCCCCCCGACAGCCGATTCTTCTCGGATAAGCTGGCCCTTTGTTTGTCGATCTGATTTATTTCTCTCCCTCCTCAGCAAGGCTCTCCCGCCCACGATTCTTCTCTTCCCTGGGTCAGTTTCTGACTCATCTGCCTGACCCCTACCAACACTCCCCTGCCACCCGCAACCCTTCACACGCACACTGTCCTGAGAGGCACCTTTTAATGTCTTGATAGAAGACTAGCAACAACAACAACCTAAGACTATGTCTGCATTTTATTCAGAAGAAATCAGGCTGAAGAATGAGACGTAAAATGCAGGTATAATCTGGTTTAAGAGAACTTGAGATGCAAAAAAATCTTCACTGAAACCCTCCAAAGAACTAATCCTTTTTATCAAAAATGCCCTCCTTCATTCTCTTTATAAAGGTAATCCTTGAATTTCTTATGTTGAAAGTGGAGTATATAAGTACCTATGCTGTAAGGCAGTGAGGTGAAACTTTACGGCTGCGGCTGCGCTTTCCAATACGGCTATTTAAATTTAAATAAATTAAAATTAAAAAAAAAAAAACCCTTACAAATATAGTTTGTAAGTAGCCAGAAGTCATGAGCTCCATAACCCCATATGTCTAGTGGCTCCTGTCTTGGCCAGCACACATTCGGAGCTTTTCCATCATCTTGGAAGGGTCTGTTGGACAGCACTGGGTAGATGAGCATGGGTCAGCAAGTGACAGGCTGGCTGTTTTTATAAATAAACTTTTACTGGAAAATGGCTATGATCATTTTTTTTTTATACATTGTCTATGGTTGATTTTGTTCTACAGCAGCATAGGTGAGTTGTAGCCACAGGGGTCATATGTCCTGCAAATCTTGAAATATTTATTATTGGCTCTTGACAAAAAATATTCCTGACCCTGGTCTAGAGAGTAGAGTTCTAATTCCTGTTACTGATCTGGCTAGGTGTGTAACCCTGAGCAAAAGTCTTTAACTTTTGGACCTCAGTGTTCACATCTGTAAAATGGGAAGAGGGAGATGAAAAACACAGGTGTTAACCAATTACTGGCCTAGGCATAATCTGACTTCTGGGAACTCTATGACCTTGTGAAAATTAATTACTCAGTGTAGCCTCAGTTTATTCACCTACAAAGGGAGCCTAGAAATCATTTACATGGAACTTGAAGAGTGAAAGCAAGTACTATGGGTAATTACACCCCATGACCACAGCCAGGGCTGCCCCAGGAAATCAGTACATGTGGTCTTAATGAAAATACTCAGGGTATTATAGGGCACTGGAAAACCTCGGTCAGCATGGCTGGCCAGGGGCACTGTTAGCTCCATAGGAAGTAAGGAGGCGAGGAATCTCATCTGCCCACCGACTCTCAGACCACTTCAGCGCAGTGCTGCTGCCGTAAGAACCTGCCCCTCAGGCTGTACCTTGATTGCTCCGGTTGATATCTGGATCTCATGGAGCCTCCTCATGGTGCCATCACGGTCAACAAAGTAGGACGATGCAAGCTGGTGCAGAGCTTCAACACTTTGAGTGGCATTCCCTGACTTTCTGTCCAGGCGACTTTTGTCCATGTACATGGTCAAGGCCTCCTCCCCTGCGTGGAAAAGGAAAGAAGCTCAGGCAGGCTGTTGAACTCTGTGAGGGGTAGAAGGGCTTCAGGGCTTCGAAACAGAGAATAGCTTTGGGCCTCTAATTTTGCCCAGATTTCCTTCTGCCTCTGAAAAGCAAGAGCACAACGCAAGCAAGACAGTCCAGAGGTGGCGGTAAGCACAAAGCTTCAACAGGAGGAGAATCATGAAAACAAACTTGGATGAGCCCTTCCCGTTCCTTTCTCCTCCTCTGTTTCCTTCCTATCATCCAGCTCCTCCTACTCCTCCTCTCATTTCTCCCCTCTCCTCTTCCCTCCTTTCTTCCTCCTTTCCTTCCCCTTCTGCTACCCCTTCCCAGATAGATGGATGGACAGAGAGATCGAGAGACAGGGAGAGAGAGACAGATAAGACATAGTTTAGACACAGATACAGATAAACAAATAGGAATAACTATGCGTCTGTGGAGAGAGGAGAAGCTAAACCGTCAGTCCTGTGAAATCAGATGCTGTCTATATTATTGTTGCCGTTGTTTAACTGCTAGGTCGTGTCTGACTCTTTTGCAACCACACAGACTGCAGCCTGCCAGGCTCCTCTGTCCACAAGATTCTCCAGGCAAGAATACTGAAGTGGGTTGCCATTTCCTTCTCCAGGGGATCTCCCTGACTCAGAGATTGAACCTCAGTCTCCTACACTGCAGATGGTGTTTTTACCACTATGCCACTGGGGAAGCCCACTGTCCATATTAGTCACTGCTTTAGGAGACTGGGGTCAATCCCTAGGTCGGAAAGATGCCCCGAAGGAGGAAATGGCTACCCACTCCAGTATTCTTGCCTGGAGAATTCCATAGACATAGGGTTGGCAAAGAGATAGACACAACTGAGGGACTGAGCGTGTAACATAATCCTTTGTCCAAAGTCTGGTGCTTGGCAGATATTAATAGTAAACAGTTAATCATCCACTTTTTTCATTTATCCAATTAATATTTCTTAAGCTACATTTTGGAGGAGAGGGGAGATGACAAGAAAGTTAGGCATAGGGTAGAAGAGATAGAGGGAGAGAGAGAGAGAAAACCTTACATAATTTACTCCATGAAATTTTCCTTAGAAATAAATGCATATGTTACTAACAGTATGAATTATGGTGGATTTTATCTTGGATAACAGGATGATTCATCAGAACTTCAGAAAGGAAGCCCCACCTAAACAGATCTGATCCTTGCACTTCTGGTTTCACCCTCAACTATCTGTGAACTTGGGGACATAACCTCTCTGTTTCTCAGTTTATTCATGAATAAGATTAGAAGAATAAAAATAGCACCTATTCCATGGAGTAATTAAGAAGAATAAATTAATTAGTATATACAAAGTCCTTATATTAGCATCTGTTTGTTGTAGCAACCAAAAATCGTTTGGGATAGGAGCAGAACATTTGATTCTAGAACTAGACTGCCTGGACTTGAACTAGCTACAGGAGTCAGTTACCTACCCCCTCTGCACGGCAGGTTTTTCATGTGTAATATTGGAAATACTAACTGCATTTACCACCTAGGTCGTCATAGGGTTAAACCTGTTAATGACATAAAGTACCTGAGCTCTGCCTGGCACAGAATAAGTTCCGCCATTGTTCGATACTACAGATTATCAATCATATAAGACTTATGCTTACTTTTAGTCAACCCAATACAATAGGGTCGTCAGAGAACAAACGTTACGGATAACTTTCTGAGGACAAAAGCCTGATATCTAAGATAACTGAAGTTTCTTTAGAATGCTGATGATTTTTTGAGTTAAAGGGAAGGTTAAAAAACAAAAACACAATAAACAACTACTTTTGGAAGAACAGTGGTTATCCTAGGACGCCGACACGGTCCTGACACAGAGGTCAATCCCTCCGCCTTGGCCCCGCCATGACTGCTTGAAGAACGTGGTTTCCTTGTGGTTCAGAGCTCTCCCTGTGGAGCCTCGTCTGTCTTTCAGCCAAACGATTCCTTCTGCCTCCATACTTTATTCTTGCCAATTTTCCTCCGGTTCCATTTTCATTTATTTGTCTATTTTCTGCTTGGAATCCCAGTCTTTCCTTCCTCTACATGTCTGGCCACTGAAATCCTGCCCAGTGTTTTGAGCCCGATTTCAGGGTCGCCTCCTCTTGCTGCCCTCTGCCCGTGGCCTGGCATCTCCCATGCACGCTCCAGAAGCTGCTCGGTTATTGGTTATCAGCTTCCTGCTGGGGCTTTCCCGGCCACACCCTCCCCCAGACAGCAGTCGCCACCCGGCTTTACCGCTCTCCAGGGTGTCCGTTCTGTTTAGCTCGCATATATGCACTGTACTCTGCGTGTTCTGAGCACTCCGGCAGGCAATGGCAATGGGGACAAGTGAATAAGACAGCGCCCCATCCTTAGAGTCACCCAGTGAACACACACGTGCTGCCCAGGATAGGAGCCACTGGCCAAATGTGGCTGGTGGGCATCTGAAATCCGGTTGTTCCAAACTGAGATGCACTGTGCCTATAAACTACACAGTGGAATTCCAAGAACTGGACAATGTCAAAAAAAAAAAAAAACTAAAATATCTCACTAATAACAAAGACTGTAAAGGGTGTGGAGAAAATGGAACCTTCCTACACTGTTGGTGGGAATGTAAATTGGTGCAGCCGTTATGGAAAATGGTATGGAGGGTCCTTTAAAAAGTAAAAATATGATCCAGCAATCCCCCTCCTGGGCACATATCCAGAGGAATCTCTCATTTGGAAAGATCCACGTACCCCATGTTCATAGCAGCACTATTCACAATAGCCAAGGCATGGAAACTCAACACTCATCAACAGATGCTTGATTTATGGAAGATGTGTTACATATGTGCCATGGAATATTACTCAGCCATAAGAAAGAACGAAACACTGCCACTTCCAGCAACATGGATGGACCCAGAGATGATCATCCTAAGTGACGTAAGACAGAGAAAGACAAATATCACATGATATCACTTATATGCGGGTTCTAAAAAATGTGCTTACTTACAAAACAGATTCACAGACACAGAAAACAAACTTATGGTCACCAAAGGGAAGAGGGCAGGATGGATAAATTAGGGGTATGAGATTAGCAGGTGCAAATTACTATACATAAAAGATAAGCAACAAGGATTTACTCTATAACGCAGGGAGCAAGATTCAGTATCTTGTAATAACTTATAATGGAAAAGAATCTGAAAAAAAATATACAAAACTGAATCACTGTGCTGTACTTCTAAAAGTAACACCATATTGTAAATTGACTATACTTCAATTACAAAATAAAAACAGACTAACAGGAAAAAAGAAATAAAAATACCAATAATAGGTTTTCATTACATGTTGAGATAATATTCTGGACATATTATGTGAGATAAGATATATGGTTAAATTGATTCTCCCCTTTTTCTTTTCACTTTTAAAAATGTGGTTGGAAAGTTGTAAATGGCATTTGTGACTCACACTAGCGGCTCATGTCATGTTTCGATTGGACGACACGGGTCTAGGGAGACAGACGCACACAGGAATCACTTCAGCGATGCGCCAGATGAAGGGTGAAGGTGCCGATGCGTGGGGCGGGATGCAGCCCGGAGGAGGGGTGTCTGCGTCCCTGTGGGCACCGTGGGACCCAAGTCACTGGTGATCTGGTCTCCCCCAGCTGCATCTCCCGTCACGCCAGCTACGCTCGGTCCTACACAAACGTGCCCTTTCTCTCTCGCGGTCGGGGCTCTGCTCTTCTCCTGGCCGGCTTCTACTCATCGCTCAGGTGGCGCCAGACACAGCGCCACCTCTGGGAAGCCTTCCTGGAGTCGCCAACTGCTCACTTAGGCTGAAGTGAGAACGCTAACCGCAGGCTTCCACGCACGGTCCCTTTTTATTTCTGCGGTGTGTTACCGGTTACATTTCCTGGTGATTGCTTGTTGAACAGTCTGTCTCTTTTACCAGAGAAGAAGCTCTGTGAAGTCAGTGAGGATGTAAGAGCCTTTCATCACTTCGTTGTCGTTGCCTAGCACAATCTGGGCATATATTATGTGCTTAACAAATGATCAGCATTTTATGTGTGGATGAGCGGATAAATACGGAAGTGGTCCAGCTCTGCAGTGTTTGTTGATGACACATCTGCCTTAACTACCAGAATGAAATCTTCCAGTGAGAAGATTCAGGATCATTAAAATTAATCTCTGGGTTCCACAGGCCTAGATTTAAGCTGAGTTCAGGAAAAGAAACTCTTATCTGCACCTTTCCATGAAGCCTTTGCAAGTTACACAAGAGAGCATGACCATCCATCCTTTGGATCTGCAGCAACCGGAACAGACTTGGCTTAAAGACGACTTTATACTCAACAATTAGATGTTGAGTTCCAGAGGGTGAGTAGTGGCCTGAGGCAAGAGGGACTCTATCTGATTCTTCTTTGTAATGTTCCCAATGCTTCTCCCAGGTCAAATGAAGAGCTAAAGTTCGGTTACCATTTGATGGGTAGATGGATGGATGGATGGGGAGACAGATGATTAAATGGACAGATGAGCAGATAGATGAGTGGAGAGGTAAATGATTAAATAAGTGAATATAAGCTAGAAGTTAGAGCCAGGAGGCAGAGGAAATAAATATTACAAGTGTCAGCTCAGGCTCTCTAAGGGGCCTGTGAAAGAGAAGGGGAAATAGCCCAGGTCCCTCAGGACTGAGAACTGGAAGAAGCAAACCTTAGATCAAGAGGGGTTAATGGGCTTCTTGCTGCATTATTAAGACTTAATTTCTTGTTTATTAAGAGAACATTCTGTTTAGAGTTGCTTTCCCATTTGGGCATTCCTGCAAATTGCCTCTTCACCCCTCATAGACCTTTCCTCAGTCTTTCTGTCCTCTGGGGCTTTGTCTCGCTGTCTGCAGCATTTCTTTCAGGGGGGAACAAAGTGGGACACAAAGAGGATGGGCGATGAGAGGGGAAATCAATCATCTTAGCTTCTGAGTCACTAGGGGACACTGTTCCCAGAAAAGGGAAGGGCATGTCTGGACTTCAGGTGTCTGGGGCGTCCCTCAGCCTTTCCTTCTGAAAACTCTCTCCTCAGCCTTTCCCCAGAGACTCAGTTCACAGCCTTCCTCTTAGCCAAGGGGAGCTCTCCCAAAACACAGGGTGGGTGATGAGTATACACACACACACACACACATACACACACACATTCACACACATTCACACAAGCACAAAATCATAAGCTCTCACACATTCAATAGACATTCCTGCAATATGCATACATTCACACACATATACACATATATATATACACTGCAACCATATTCACGGGTTCAAGGCATACGCATGTGTGCAAGGCATAGCGTGTGTGTCCATATATAGGTTAACTTTCACGAAAGTATTAGCAGGCCTCTGTGCAAGCGGGCATGCACTCCCATGCACGTGCACAAGCTTAGTCACATACATCACACAGACACCCCCCCTGCAAGGCGTCTCCTTTGGTCTAGAACACAAGCTTCTGAGGAACCAAGGGGAATGACCATCCCTGATTAACTGTGTCATTCCAGACCTGAATTTTTTTCACTTCATCACTGTCCGTAAAAGGCACTCACATCGAGTATTTTATGAGTTTAACAGATGTCGCCCCAAAAGTGAGGATCCCAGAGAAAGGGCTTAGGTGTCAGCGCTCCCGCCACTGCGCCTCCTCCTTCTCACCCCCTCTCCTTCCTCGTCTCTAAATGCATCTACTTGTCCTGTAAGTGACAGTTTGAGGATCATCTTTTGTTGTTTGAGTGCGCCCTCAGGAACTCACCCGACACCTCAAACAGCTCATCAAAGCAGTTCTTCTAAATGAATATGCTGTTCTCCTTAGGAAAAAGTATAGTGAGTACAATTCTCTGCACTTTCTTACATTCATATGGAAAAATGGAGAGCCAGACAAGAAAGTGAATTTCTCCGCGTCTGCCATTCATCCAGCGAGTAGGAGGAAGGGGCGGTCGTCCCGAGGCCCCGGTGTGTGGGTCTCACTAAACAATGACACTCCGTGCTGCGGTCAGGCGCTCAGTCCCGTCTGACTCTGTGACCCCGTGGACCGCAGCCCGCCAGGCTCCTCTGTCTGTGTAGCTCTCCTAGCAAGAATGCTGGAGTGGGTGACCGTGCCCTCCTGGTTGGATCTTTCCAACCAGGGACGGAACCCACACCTCCCGCGTCTCCTGAACCGGCAGGTGGGTTCTTCACTGCTGAATCACCAGGGGAGCCCCCAAACAATAACAACAATGATCGCAAGAACAACAACGGCAATGATTTGTTAGGTGCCAAACACCGAAATAAGCACTGCCGATGCATCATTTTCTATAATCTTCAAAGTGTGCATGAATACTAGTATTAGTTCTGTTTACACAAGAGGCAACCAAGGCTGAGAGCATCGAGCAGGCTGTCAAAGTGACACAAAGCTTGTGAGAAACAGACAATCAGACGCCAGAATCCGCCCTTCCAGACCCCACGGCCCACGGCTCCCTTCTCTGCCAGCACATGAGGAGGCTCTTAAGGAAGACTTTCCCGTGAATGAATGCATGGATGAATGAAGTGTTGATGCGAGAAGGACCTCACACGGCTGTTGGTGCTGTGTCCGTCAACAGTAAATCCTCCCGCCTCCCCGCTCCCCGCTCCGCCAGCTGAGGATGGAGGAAGCATTTAGGGCTTGCTGTCCAATACGGGAACTCAATCCAGTGCTCTGCATATTTTAAAATGTGCTGTAAAAACAGGAGAGGAACAAGGCTCTGTGAATAATTCACCACCTCGCCTTGGAGAAATTAAAAATATATTTCACTGCAAAAGAAGAGTCGTTGTTATTTGGGACTTCCGGGGACTTGGACAGAACACAGTTCCTAATGGAAGAACTGCATTGATCCTAGAAACTGTTTTTTTTTCCCCCAAGTGAAATGGGAGGTGGGGGAAGTTTAAAGAAAAGGGTACATGTTAATGCCACACTCAGTGTAGAAGTGATTTCATTTTCATTTTATGATAGAGCAGAATTTATATGACATGATTTAACATCCATCTGTTAACCAATACGTGCTGGCTGATTGATTGTTGGATTGGGTGGGTTGGCAGGTCAGTGAGCTGGTTAAAGAGATGATAGATGTTGGGTCAAAAAATAATGCAAGCTTTGTGGACAGAAAATCCTAAGTTAAAATTTTAATTTTGTCATCAATCTTAGCTATACCTCTTGAAAGTCTCAACGTCCTTATATATAAAATGGAGATAATATAATCTAACTTGTCATTTTTGCAGACTAAAGAGGGCATAGAATGCCTACTATGAGCAAATATTCAATACGGTGTGGCAAATATGAGTAAGTGGGGCTTCCCTGGGTCTGCAATGCAAGAGATGCGAGTTTGATCCCCTGGAGAAGATCCCCTGGGGAAGGAAATGGTAACCCACTCCAGTATTCTTGCCTGGAGAATCCCATGTCCAGAGAACCCTGGTGGGCTACAGTCCCACGGGGTCGCATGGAGCCGGACACGGCTGAAGCAACTAAGAAACAACAACAACGCTAATAGCTAAGCAGTGGATTCGAAAGAATGAACTAGCCCAACCGACCTCTCCACCCACATCGTCCACATGATTACATTTCTAAGCTGATCTACCTTGAAATGCATATTGTGTGCTCAGCCCAGAAAGTTTCACCACCCTTCTACACAGACAGCTCCTACTGAGCTAAACCGTCACTTCCTCTCGGAAGATTACACTAACCGCTCCAGCTTGTGCTCACCCTCCTCTGAAAAAGAAGATCAACTGTCATAACCATGACTCGGGAGACCCACTTGCCTTTGTCAACACACCAATCCTGACTGTTTCTCTGACATGAGCCGAATCTAAACGCAACTTTGCGGCGCTCTGAGCAGGTGGCATGGTGCTCCACCACCTAAGGGGCTTTCTCAAAATTCACTGGACCCAGTCATTGTGGCAGAAAACTGACCTCCAAAGGATAGTAGCTCATAATACAAGCTGACGCCTGTGGGCAAGATCTGTAAGCGGCCAAGTGCAGGAGTCTCCACCACCTCCTGCGTCCTTTGCGTCTCCTGCCCCTCATTTATCCTCCCCTCTTATCCTCACTCCCTTCAAGATGAACTGGACACAAAGCGGAGGAAAGGGTAAAGCTGAGTGGGGAGGGGCAGTTGGTCTGCGTTCCTACTGCTCCAGTCCAAACCCATAGAAGATACAATGACATCCCCCTTTGTAAAATGACAACCTCAAGTCATCAGCCACTAAAGCAGATTTCAATAAACAAAAGGACTTCTTGAAACAACATCTCAAGTTTGATTTTTCCCTCAGATCAGACTGCACTCCAAAGGAATCAATACAATAAGGAGATTAAACATTCCCAACAGACTGAGCTAATTCCAAGGTGACGCCATTATTCCCACAAAAGTTAGAAAACGCTCACGTTAGATTTTCCCAGAGAACAGAATCAGCCAAGACTACCTGGCTTCTCTGATAACACAGCCTTCTGAGTGATGTCCAGCGGCAGAGATGTTAAGATGGCTTCGATCCCAGGCCACCCCACAGTCCCCTCCCTCCCAGACCCAAAGTCACGATGAGGCTATATGGCCCCGCGACTGTCGACCTACCTCCCAGGGTGGCAGAGATGAGCAGGTGGGTGCCGTACTTTTTGATGATGGTGTCGATGAACTGCTGAGTGGTGGGTCTCCTGCCGAGCAGCCGGATGCTCCTCTGAAACTCCGGCATGAGGGGCACGGGGTGGCGGACCAGGTCTCTCCTCTCGATGGCTGTGTTCCTCACCTTCCAACGGGCAAACTCCCTGGGCAGGAGAGATGGGCGAGACTCTCAGCTTACCAGCTCTATCCCCAGGCCAAGTCCACCCAACCAGCCCATCCAGGCAAGTGCTTGCAACTATTTTCAATATTTGTTAACTGCCTCTGAGCTCTGGAGCCCTCACTCTTTCCAGCACCATGAATATGTACTGGGTACCATTCTCATCACTAGGGGCTTCCCTGGTAGTTCACACAGTAGAAAGTCCGCTACAATTCAGGAGACCTGGGTTCAACTCCTCGGACGGGAAGATCCCCTGGAGGAGGGCATGGCAATCCACTCCAGTATTCCTGCCTGGAGAATTCCATGGATAAAGGAGCCTGGCGGGCTACAGTCCACAGGGTTGCAAAAGTCAGACATGATGGAATGACTAACACATTCTCATCGCTGGGATACCGCAGTGAACCAGAGAGATGCTGTCATGCTTCCAAGATGCTTATGGAGCATCAGACACAAAAATCACTGTCATCTAGCTGCTTATTCATCTCCCTCACTAGACCGTGAGTGAAACCATAGAGGTGGGATCTCCTCAGGTACACGGTACATGTTACATGGTGGAGTCAAAAGCATGCAGGCTGGAGGAATAAATAAGCAAGAGAATAAAGGAAGGAAGGAAGGCTCTGTACCAATGGACAAGTCATAAGGCACAATGCAACTTGAAAGTTGTCTGAAGACAATTCCACGATCCAGTAATGAGCCCAGGACTCGGCTTCAATCGAAAATTCCCCATGCATTCATTGAACTATTGTTTGAAAGAAACTAAGCTACGTTCTGAACACCAGGTGAGGGAATTTCCACTCTTCCCTTCACGAATGATGGAGACGGTCAAGATGGAGGGACACTGGGCTTGGGAGCCTACACTCAGGGTCTCACTGTGCCTCCTGTAAATTACGGGGTGTGATCTTGGCCAGAGGATGTCACTTCTCTGGATGTACATTTCCTTATGTGTAAAATCCAATCAATATTATCTATTTCCTATTGCTGGTGGCCAGAGTACATGAAGTATAGGGTGTGAAAATACCATTGGGAAATGCCAGGCACTGTTCCAATGTGAAAGTTTTATAACTTTTATCTCCTCACACATTCACGGATATATAAATCATCAAAGGTTCACAGATGATGGACGAGGAGCATGCAAACCAAATACAAGTAGACATTTAAAGGGCCTCAGTTCAGGTTGTTTTTGCTTTAATAATGATCTCTGTTCCTACCAAAGATGGAGCTCCCCCTGGAGCAACCAGTTCTCTGACCTGCCTGAGTTATAAGCTCCAGGTCCCTTGAGCAAAACAGACTAGTCAAGAGGACAGTAAGGTCAGCCCAGACAGATGATGGGAATGAGAGTCTAATGAAAAGGTCCCCCTCTCCTGCCACAAGCTGGGAGAGATGAATAAAGGAAGGGGCACAGAGCAAGAGGCAGCAGAACAGGGTGGGAAACAGGACCGGATAAGTCTCGGTAACTCAGGGGTGGAGCTGACCCCTGATGCAGAGAAAGCTGTGTCTGAAGAAAAAGCTTCCACAATGGAATGCATTTCCAAGCCACAGAGCTTATGGTCTGTGTCTGCTTAAGAAAGTCAGCTCGGTGCTCTGCACGAGGTAGGTACAAATCTACCAACTGCACTCAATGAACCCTGCAGGGCACCTACCTCAGTGCAAAACATCATGTCCACACGAGGGGAGGGGACACTCCCCAGTCTGATGACCTTAAGATGCTCACAGTCTGGCAGGACAATCATGTCCCACTTATTGTAAACCAAAGACTACAAGACGCAAAAGAAGGAGCACAGACTTCTGAGGTCGCTAGGGGAAGCTTCAGTGAGTACGTCACATCTTAACCATAGTTTTATGATTTAAAAAACAGAAAAGTTGTTTTTTTTAAAAATCCAGATACCCATGTAGGGCCGGAGCAGAGTGAGTAAGAGGAGGGCACGTGACACATTACGGGAAGAGCCGCACAGGCGGTGACGTGTATGAAGGAGAGGGTGTGAAATGGGACACAGTGGAGCCCGTGGGGTGACCAGGCATTAGAGGGCGGGGGTCGCAGAGCCAGCCGAGGGGGGCTCACAGGGGTGGTCGGCAGCTGGTGGCACGAGTCCCTAAGATTACTGCTTCCTGCTCTGGGTCATCTCGTCCCCCAGAGTGCAGGCTGAATCGGACCCAGTGATTTGTTTCCATTGAACAAAATGTGAAGTCGATAGCACGTTAGTTTTGTGACCAGGTTACAAAATATGACAACGTCTTAGCCATAAGGAAGAACGAAATGATGCCATCTGCAGCAACGTGGATGGCCTCAGATATTATCATACTAAGCAAAGTAAGTCAGACAGGGCAAGACAAACATCATGTGATATGACTTGTATGTGCAATCTAAAATATGACTCAAATGAACACGTCCATGGAACAGAAACAGGCTCACAGAACAGATTGGAGGTTGCCAAAGCGGGCGGGAGAGGGAAGCATTAGGAGCTTGGGATTAGCAGATGCAACCAGTACATACAGGGCACGTAAACAACAGGTCCTACTGTATAGCACAGGGAACCACATTCAACATCCTGCGATAAATCACAATGGGAAGGAATATGAAAACGAACATACATATGTCTGGCTTCCCAGGTGGCGCAGTGGTAAAGAATCCGACTGCAATGCAGGAGATGCAAGAGACACAGGTTTGATCCCTGAGTCGGGAAGATCCCCTGGAGGAGGAAATGACAACCCACTCCAATATTTTTGCCTGGAGAACTCCATAGACTGAGGAGCCTGGCGGGTTACAGTCCATGGGACTACAAAGAGTTGGACATATATATATATATATATATATTTGAATCACTTTGCTGTATAGCATGAATTAACTTATAATTTACAAGTATAGTTGTAAATCAACTATACTTAAATAAAATTATTAAGAAACCACCGCAAATACGGCCACTTCCATTTGCCCCTCCCCTCCATTTCTCTCTCAGTCACCCTCTCTCCCTTTGTCCTGCCGTGATGTAAGCCGCTCTATCGACAGATCTGTATGGAGAGGAAGGGACGTCTCTGAGGAACAGAGACCCCACGCGGGCTGAGTGCTAACAGTAACCATGTGCGTGAGCTGCCAGGCAGACCCTTCCCTGCAAAGCCTTGAAATGATTACAGTGTAGCTGAACCACAGCCACGCCAGAGCCCCACCCACGGAAGCTGTGAGATGATACAGAGTTGTATTCAGCTACTAACCTCCGTGATCTGTTACCCAGCATCAGATGACCAAGAAAAGATGATGAGAATCATCAGATATTTCTGAGGAAACAGTGTTTCCTCATCAGCTTATCACTGATGTATAAAACTATACATATATATATAAATATGGAATTAAATATATATGTATAGGCATAGAAACATATACTTCTTTCAGTATTATAGACAAATAATAGTTTAAAAATATTACATTATATAAGTATGCTATATAGAGATAATATATATATACACATAACTTTTATTTGTAACTTACAACCTTGCATTACTATTTTTTTATGTGACTACATATGTATAGGCATAGAAACATACACTTCTTTCAGTATTATAGACAAATAATAGTTTTAAAATATTATGTTATATAAGTATGCTATATACAGGGATAATATATATACACATAACTTTTATTAATAACTTACGATCTTGCGTTACTATTTTTTCCATGTGACTACGTCTACATTCCTCAAAACTAACAAGAATTTACACATAGAGAGGTTAAGTAACATGTCAAAAGTCACACAGCTCATTAGGGGTGGAGCTGGGAGTAGAATACCTGTATCCTGATTCTTAAATCATTCTTTTAATGTAGATATTGAAAAGGAGAATATAAAAACCATGATAAAACTAGTACTGGTACAAAGGAACGATGCCACACCATCATCAAATTACAATCCCGTGATTTAACTTCTTTTTCTTTCTTTCTTTCTTTTTTTTTAATCAGCCTCCACATTCTTTCTGATTCACCAGCTATACATCCAGGGTCTACCATCTGTGTTGCTTCCCTGAAAAAACTAGGGAGGAAGACGACGCTGTCTTCCTGGTTCCTCCCTCCCCAGGCGGATGCGGCGGGATGCACTGTGATCTGCAGAGCACCGTGTGGGCACCTGGGAAGAGCTCAGTAACCGGGGGATGTTACGGAGTTCTGCCTGCCAGGCTCTCCTGTTCAGCACCACAGACAGCTCCAGACCCCAAGGGACTGTTCCATCTTACTGAACAAGAGTGGGTGCTTAAGAAAGTTATTAGACAATTATGTGCTGTTTGCAACAGTCATTTTAGTCACAGAGGGATCAGAAAGAAGGATCTCTAAGCCAGGCTGCAGGAGGGGCTGGGGTGGAAATGGGGATGTCAAAACATCCTGGAAAGCTGAATCTTGAAAGGAACATTGCATGTGGCTAGATGAAGACAGGGGAAGGATATTTTGGGAAGAATGAGCTCCACATGTAAAAACACTGGAAAATAAGAGACTAGGACAGTAGTTGGAGAGAAAGGGATACATATGCGTGCAGCATTCATGTGTGTGCATATGAAATGTAAGAGGTAAAAGGCTGACAGGACCACACAGTGAAGGGTCTTCTGTGTTGAACTGTGATATTAGATTTTTATCTATAAACTATATATCTATAAACTATACAAACAGACTTTATAGATATAAACCCTTTTCTTAATGGGCAATAACCAAGACTAAAAATGTCCTAAGAATGAGTCTATACGACTCTGCGGCAATCAAGAGAATGCTGTACCTAATAAGACCGTAACAGTCACAGGACTCCACGATTTTATCCTCTTTTCCAAAATACACTTAAGCAAAAGGTCTTCATAGCACCTGGATCTATTCAGAAGTAGATTTAAACAACTGAAACAGTTGGTTTCTGCTTTCAAAATTTAAACACTTGTTATTTTTCCAGATCTGAGTTTACAGCAGTAAACAAATTCGATAAAAGTCTTGCTATCAAGGAGCTTACATTCTCATGAGAGTGGACAGCCAATAAAGAGACAAATGTGTACCATGTCAGAGGGAGAAAAATGTATGAAGACAAATACACAGCAAAGGGAGGAAGTAGGACTGTCCAGGGGAAGGGGAAGATGTAGTTCTATATATGTGATCAGAAAATGCTTCCTAATTTGATGACATTTAAGGAGACATGAAGGAAACAAAGAATGGTGGAACAGTAATCTAGGCAGAAGCAACAGCAGGTGAAAAGGTCCTGAAGTAGGAGTATGTTTGCCAGGTTTGGAAACAAGGAGGCAGGCTGAGATGAGCAGATGAGTAGAAGAGATGTTATGACAGGAAGGGTATTAAAAATATATATAAAACATCAAAACATGGAATGGGGTTAGCACCAATCTCAAAAGGCAATTCTAGATTCAGAAAACATTTTTTATTTTTACATTATAAGTAATATGGAAAGTCAAAAGAAGATTTTTGAGTAATGACACCATCTATTTTGTGTTCTAAAAGAGGAGCAGGTAATCTTTTTCTGTGAAGGACCAGATAATATTTTAGGATGGTACCTTATTGTTGCAGCCACTCAACTGTGTCCTTGTAGTGTGAGGAGCCACAGACAATAATGATTGAGCATGCCTGTGTTTCAATAAAACTTTATTTCCAAAAGCAGGTTTCAGGCCTGATTTGGCCCACAGTGAGTATGACCCCTGTCCTAAAAGCACCACTGTGATTCCTTTCCTAAAAGTCATCAGATCTAACCCACTCAGTTCATGGATGGAAAAATTGAATTTCTAAGACAGCAACTTATTTGCTCAAGATCACACAGCAAATGACTGGCAGGGTTGAACGCAGGGCCTAGGACTCCTGATTCCAAATGCGAGGAAACATCCTGCTGGTCATGTTGTCTAACTGCTCTGCTGGTCCAGGAACAACTGCATGTAAGTTCTCAGTGAATTGAGCACAACATAAAATATATCTATTTTTCTGAGCCCACAGAGCAAGCAAATTCCCCCTGGAGGAGAAGGCAGAGCTCACAATGGCACAGGATACGCTTATGCCCAATTAAGCATCCCAGCAGGGCGGGTGAACCAATTAGACTGAGATTAAAAAAGGATCCTGGATGGAAGGCATGGGGTGGCTGCAGCAAGGCCCATCCCACTAGGGGAGCAGAGGGTGGAGGGTGGACGATGACAGAGGCCGAGATGGATGGAGACTGGATCCAGGATTGAGGATGAGGGTAGAGAGCAAACTGCAAGCCCAAAGCTCTCATTTAAGAGCACTGCTTTCATAGCAATCCTCCCTTGTCTTTGTCAGCCCTCTGCTTTCATGTACACACACACACACACACACACACACACACACACACACACACACACATGCTGAGAATAAGTTGCATTGAAGGAGAAAGGACTGCAAGCAGGCAGAAGAACTGGCTCTGTGCCCTTGGGGAGGTGTGTGTTTACTCTCCTGGGAAATAAGCTGATTGTATTAGATGCTCTTCAGTTCTGTAGCTTTCAGCCCTGGCCTCGGAGATGGCAATCTTGACTCTGCCATCAATTAGCTGTGAAATCACAACGAGTTTGCATACATACTGCAAAAAAAAATGCAGATGCCATCTAGGGGAAGCATATCTACCTTAAAGGGGTGGGTTTAGAATTATATTAAACCATGGAGCACAGCATCTAGAACATAATAACCCTCAACAAGAAGGCAGTGCTAAAGTTAGTATCAATATTTTCACTGTTGCCATCCCTGGAAGGAGCACCAGTGGGAAGCTGGAGGACAGAGGATGATGGACAGTGGGTGGGAGATAAGAGGAAACAATCCTGTTCTCTTTAAAGCTCTCAGTAAATAGAACTTTTGTAGTGGGATTTGATCCCTGTGAACTATGTTACAAGTAGTGAGTTTGCTTTTAAGAAATGGACTGAGTTTATAAACTTCCTCCCACTCTCACGTATGTGATGAAGACTTAAAAAAATGCATATTTCAGGTTGTTCTGAGAGATAAATGAAATAATGGTTAGAAAACTGTTTGTAAACTGCAACAAGGTATGGACAACTGTAAGCTGCTGTTGATATTACTATTATTGCTTGCAAAGGCCCAGTAACAATGATATTGCATGCCTGTGTGCTAAGCTGCTTCAGTCATGTTTGGCTCTTTGCGATCCCATGCACTGTAGCCCACCAGGCTCCTCTGTTCATGGGATTCTCCAGGCAAGAATACTGGAGTGGGTTGCCATGCCCTCCTCCACGGGATCTTCCCAACCCAGGGATCGAACCCAGGTGTCCCGCATTGCAGGTGGATTCTTTACCAGCTGAGCCATTTACTATTCCTTAAAATGTCCTCTTTTCCTTCCTCATGTGTAAAATGGGGGAGGACAATTTCTATTTCTCAGGGTTGTGAGGTGAACATCTCTAGCAATGCTGAGTCCTTAGTGAGCACTGGATAAATGTGAGTTTCCCCCACTGTTTTCTAGATAACCAAAGTTACTAATGACCTCTAACAAAGTGGCGGGTTGCTTTGCTCTTCTTTACTAAGCATGTTTTGCAGTTTTTTTCTTTTTTTTTTAATTGAGCCTGATCCCATAGCAAAACCAAGTGAAGGGGTATTCAAAAACACACCTACTGTATAGACTTTAAAATATAGAACACTGGGGGAAAAGGAGGAGAATAAAATGAATTTTAGATTAAAATTACCATGTAAAATTAATCCTATAAAATCCTGAACACTTGATAGAAAGGGACAACAAATGTCTCTGAGTTTCCTTGCAGCCAAAAGGAAAAGGGAATGAAGCACCACAGAGCCACATAGTCAAGAAGAAAACAGATCAATTGTTCAAAGTTGCTGGAGATACACAGAATCCTGGATGCTATAAGATACACAAATGTCTCCCATAATTTTTCCTAAAGAGATGGATGTAGTTGAAGCTGGTGGGAAATATCCTCACTGATCCACCAATATTTGATTGGCTCAATGTAGCCTAATGTATATGAAACAGGCACTAACATTACTGTCTAAACAGGAAGCTACCCAGTGATCTGACTTAATCCAAGGATATATTTTAGAATATGTAATCACTGCAGATGGTGACTGCAGCCATGAAATTAAAAGACGCTTACTCCTTGGAAGGAAAGTTATGACCAACCTAGACAGCATATTAAAAAGCAGAGACATTTCTTTGTCAACAGAGGTTCGTCTAGTCAAGACTATGGTTTTTCCAGTTGTCATGCATGGATGTGAGAGTTGGACTATAAAGAAAGCTGAGCACTGAAGAATTGATGCTTTTGAACTGTGGTGTTGGAGAAGACTCTTGAGAGTCCCTTTGACTTCAAGGAGATCCAACCAGTCCATCCTAAAGGAAATCAGTCCTGAATATTCATTGGAAGGACTGATGTTGAAGCTGAAACTCCAATACTTTGGCCACCTGATGCGAAGAGCTGACTCATTTGAAAAAACCTTGATGCTGGGAAAGATTAAGGGCGGGAGGAAAACGGGACAACAGAGGATGAGATGGTTGGATGGCATCACTGACTCAGTGGACATGGGTTTGAGTAAACTCCGGGAGTTGGTGATGGATGGGGAGGCCTGGCGTGCTGCAGTCCCTGGAGTCGTAAAGAGTCAGACATGACTGAGGGACTGAACAGAACTGAATAGACATGGTAGATCCCAGTTCGGTTCCTGAGTTGGGAAGATCCCCTGGAGAAGGGATAGGCTACCCATTCCAGTATCCTTGGGTTTCCCTTGTGGCTCAGATGGTAAAGAATCTGCCTACAATGCAGGAGACCTGGGTTCGATCCCTGGGTTAGGAAGATCCTCTGGAGGAGGGCAAGGCAACCCACTCCAGTATTCTTGCCTGGAGAATCCCCATGGACTGAGGAGCCTGGTGGGCTACAGTCCATGGGGTCACAAAGAGTAGGACATGACTGAGGGACTAACTACATACAGCACATCAACATAGACACTGTATCTCCAATAAATGTTCGCTGAAAACGCAACTGATTAAGGTTACAGGATGTTTGCATTTGTTTATTCCTGGGTGGCTTATTCCACTGACTGCATTCATTTGGAAGTGAAATAAAAACAAGCCTCTGAGTGTCTGGGGCTGGGGGGAGGGGAATCTGGGACCACATCCATTACTATTAGCAGAAAATTAGCCCCAGAGATGAAAAGGGGAATCATAGAGGAGGGGAGTGAGGAGATGAAATCATTGAGCTGAGAGAGAGAGAGAGAATGCATTTCCCTTGCCTGCTGTTCCCAGCCTCTCCCCACATGTTCCCCAGTCAGCTCAGGGAAGGGTGAACCCAAGGGCACATGTGAAGTGGAAATGATCCATCTTAACATCACGGTGTCCTCGACAGATCCCCTGCCTGCCTCCACGCCCCAGAACATAAGCAAGAAGACAGCTGAGGAGTCCCAGCAGGCCAAGTGGATCTCCAGGGTAACTTAGCTCTAGAAGGGTGAGGAGACGAAACACAGAAAACAACCAACCAACCAAAAAGAGCTGTCCCCGAAAACGTGATTATGAATATGCTGTTATTTTAACTACAAGTAAAGACACTGACCTAACTGTGTAGCAAATAATCCTTGCTCACAATTTGTAGGTAAGTCTTTCTATTTCCCAAAGTGTGTTCACTTAAGTACTGGCATTTTTATTCTTCTGCCAACCCTTGTAGGAGTTCTGAAGGCTCTTATGGGAGTAAAGTTCAGAGAAATGGGGGCGACTAGTCCAGGGGAAGCATCCTGGAGCTGGGCTGCATGCTTCTTACTGAGCAGAAACTTGGAAGGGATAAAAAGAAGCACAACAAGCACACTTGGAATGGCCCAGCTTTGAGAGAAATGGACCCTCTCCAGAAAAGCAAGCGGGTTTCTTCATGGAGCAGTGTTACTGAGGATGGGGACCACCATGGGGGGTTATGGGGATTCATCATGGGGAAAGTGACTTAGAAGGTTTCTGCTTTATTTTACTCAGAGCTGACAGAGCTTCCTGAGACACCCTTAGTCACCTGAGGTACCTTGCAGTCATACAGAATCCAAAATATCAGAATGAGGATGAAAAGGGTCTTGGAACAAGGATCCAAGGACTTTGCTACCATTTCACCGAGGAGGAAACTGAGACTCAGAAGGAGAAAGGGACTTGCCCAAGGCCTCAGCACCTTTGACGGCATGAGAAACTAAACTCTGGGCCCGGGGTCTACCCTGACCCGCCATCCCATTCCATCATGTCAGCTCTGTGGGGTCTGCAGTGCACTCAGTCCTTCATAAAGCTCCGTCATCTATACATTTTCCTACTGATAACCTAGAAGGGGGGCACTCCATCCCCGTCACAAGTGGGGACACTGAGGTCGAGGGCCATGAAGGCCACCTGGCAAATCCATGTGAGCACCGGGACAGGAACTCAGATTCCGGGTGCTCGGCTGGGGTTCCTCCCCGCTTCTTCCTGTCCCCTCCTCCTTGGGTTCCTCCCCGCTTCTTCCTGTCCCCTCCTCATTGGGTTCCTCCCCACTTCTTCCTGTCCCCTCCTCCTTGGCCCCCTCTGGCATCACAAGCCCAGTGGAGGACACATGTTAACCATCCCAAACTGCCCGGTCAGGAGCACCTGTGATGCTCTGCAGAGGAACGAAATCCAGGATATCCAGAAAAAGTCAATGATCATCCCCAGAGCACCTGAACAAAGGGCACAAAATAGGTCCTTTCTTGACGTGTGGTTGGAGCTCAGAGTTTACAGCCAGAAAGTCCTGGCTTTGAACCTTAGCATAAAGCCACTCATCAGATGAGCAGTCTTTTGCAGATTGCTCAGCCTCTTCGAGCTCCTTTATCAGCGCGACTGCAATCCTAGTACTCACCTTGCAGGGTTGCTGGAAGGATTAAGCGTAATGAATGCAATTAATCTGGCAGTAGTAGCTACTCAATAAATGTGAGCTATTTATCCTTTGGCAAGGCATTCTAAAAGGGGAGTTTGTCACATAACACATAACTTTTAATGGATATTTTAAATGATCTTAATATGCCTATGGGCTCCAGGGATTACACAAACTGCATATAAATAAAATATTTAAAATTCTGTTTACTCGATTTGTCTCTCTGCTTATTTTCAAAGCATCTATTGTGAAAGCATGACTCATAACTAAATATAGATTAATAAAAGTTTGGAGCAGCAATTATTTTCCAATTATCATAAATCCCATTAAACATTGCAATTAGATGAATTTTCTTTTTCAGATCACAAAATTTGAGAGCTCCAAGGAACCACAGAAAATGTCTCAGTACCACCTTCGATCTTTAGATGGAAACTCAGAGAGGGAAGATCATTTTCTCAGGGACACAAAACTCAGAAAGTGCGAATTGCTCAGTCATGTCTGCTTCTTTGTGACCCCATGGGCTGTAGCCCGCGCCAGGCTCCTCTGTCCGTGGGATTCTCCATGTAAGAATACTGGAGTGGTTTGCCATTTCCTTCTCCAGAGGATCTTCCTCACCCAGGGATTGAACCTGGGTGTCCCACACTGCAGGCAGATCCTCCACGGTCTGAGTGACCAAGGAAGTCCAGTAGCTGGTTTTAAAATCCAAGTCTTGCACATCCAGATGTCTGCTCATTTCCCTCTGCCACAGCACATTTTTCTAGGAGAAAATATGGGCAAACGTTCCCCCCAGCAAGTATTACTGCATTCAATTGCCAATCTTTTTCTTGTTAAAACATTTTAGGATTGTCAAGCATGCTGCCATCTGAGAGCCTCCTTCAAATCTGCTTCCCCGGTGACGTCCTTCTTTTGTTTCCTTATATAGAAAGCTTCCCAGGCCCTGCTTTAAACTCGTTAAAAAAGATCTTTTTCTTCAATCCAGTCAACACACATTCACTGAATTTCTGATCTTATACCAGGAATTGGCAATTTAAGGCTGTCCTTTATTTAACTCAAATGTTTCAAAGTTTCTTAAGAATGATTGAACTCAGGGGTCAACAACCTATGGCCCACAGACCAAGTTTGTGCCTCTGACTGTTGTGGAAGTAAATGTTTACTGGAACACAGTCATACCCCTGTGTTTCTGTATTATCTGTGGCTACTTTTGCACTGTAATTTCAGAGTTTAATAGCTGCAACAGAGACCATAGGGTCCCTGGAGTATAAAATGCGTACGATCTGGCTCTAGACTGAAAATGTTGGCTGACGTTGGTTTAACCAACTGAGCTGACCAGTCAAATGATGCATTTTAAGGAAATAATAAAAATGCCGGATTCAAGATTTATAGATTGAGCTACTCAAGGAGATAGATCATTAAATTCTGTGTTTTATTTTTATTTTTTTTAAGATTCTTTTGCCCTAAAAATATTGTAAAAACACTGGGGGGCAAAGAAAATCAGAAAAGGATGTTTCCCAGACAGCCTGCCTCAAGCTCCTTTAAGACTAAATAACAAAGTCATTATTTAAATACACATTAGAAGTCATAGATTTTAAAAAAAAAAGCCCAGATCACCTGAGTTAAGAAAATAAATATGTTTCAAGTGAAATTTATGATTTGATGACTAAACAAGGTAATTGATTTCACATATGCAATGATGAAGAAAATACCATCCAGGGGTCGACAGCATGCTCAGAGGCATGTGATTGCCCAAGAGCTGCATGAAGAAGGATGGTACCACTGAGTTTCCTTCCCGGGGGATGAGCTGTGCTGTCATGAAACCCTGGCTCCAGTGGCCGGAACTGTAATGATCATCCAGAACTGATGGCAAGGCCAAGTGCCACTCAACAGAGCAAGCTTTCTCTGACTGTCAGAATGAATCAGAATAGAACAGGCTGCCCTGGGAAGTAGGGAGCCCTTGTCTAAAGATACGGAAGCAGAGTTTGAGTCACTGATTGACAGAGATGCTTATGGAAGGGATTCAGAACCCACGCAATCACTGGGAAGTGTTGCTATTGCTGTCTTTACTGACTGGGAGACCCCGTGCGTCTCAGAAAAGAACACAAGGAGCTGTCTTCTGAGTGTCCAGGTGACCTGGAGATATTTCCTTGTAACTATTGACAGGTCTCCTGATCTCTCAGACACCAGGATTAACAATAGTTATGGAAGAGATGACCATTTAATTATTTTTTTTAGTCCTACGTTAATTGAATGATACTCTGAAACACACTGAGAGATGCCAGCCACCTGCCCTATGTCATGGCTGCCCCCAGACTCTGAATTTTAATTTTATTTTCTCTTCTAAAGCACCTAAATACAGTTCCTCTCTGTCACATGAGCCTTCATTCTCTCTCTCTTTCTCTCTTTTTTTTTTTTTTTTTTTGGCATCCCCATAAAAGACGAGCAAGTGTTATTTTTCTTGGGCATAAAGGTATTTTGATGGCCACATCCATCCTACCAAAGTCACTGTCAATCAACCATTCTCCTACAAGTTCACTTGGTACTTTCCAGAAGAATCCCGCTCCCCCTCTCCCCTACACAGATGCTTATCCACCTAAATTCATAGACTTAGCCATGAGTAAAACCTCTTTCCCAACACTGGACATGGTTGACTTTTCAGATTGATATGCCTAAAGCATAAATATATAATATTGGGCACCAAATACGGGCCAGGTATTTTGCATTAAGCACAAGCACCCTGGGCAGTGGTTATAATCCATACCCATTTTATAGATGAGGAAACTCAGATTTAAAAACCCACCCAGGTTTTAACTCTATCACACTATGGGCACACTAGATGTGGCTTACAATGACATGCAACATAAGATTCTATTTAGCAAGCTAATTGCATGTTATAAATTTATATGAACTATTCTTAAAGTAGCTTGTATTTCTTGCATTTTCAGTAAGGAACTACCAATGTTTCAGCCTCCTTAAGGGCTAACATTGGGTCTGAAAGAATGAGCACTGGCCTTTGAGCAAAGGCATCATAAATCTACCATCTACTGTACCCTAATAAGCTGGGATACCTTGGAAAAGCCATGATACCTCTTTGGACTTCACTTTTCCTATCCGTAAAGTAGACTACTAGGTTGGATGACTGGGCATCCAACAAAACCTGGATGACTTTTATTTAGACATGAAACAAACTGGATTTAGAAAGGGCAGAGGAACCAGAGATCAAATTGCCAACATCCCTTGGATCATTGAAATAGCAAGAGAGTTCCAGAAAAACATCTATTTCTGCTTTATCAACTACGCCAAAACCTTTGACAGTGTGGATCACAACAAACTGTGGAAAGTTCTTCAGGTGATGGGAATACCAGAACACCTGACCTGCCTCCTAAGAAATCTGTATGCAGATCAAGAAGCAACAGTTAAAACTGGACATGGAACAACAGATTGATTCCAAATCAGGAAAGGAGTACAAAAGGGTTGTATATTGTCACCCTGCTTATTTAACTTATATGCAGAGTTTCGTTTTGTTTTGTTCTTTTATAAAGTTGTTCAGTTGTTTCTGACTCTTTGTGACCCCATGGACTATACAGTCCATGGAATTCTCCAGGCCAGAATACTGGAGTGGGTAGCCTTTCCCTTCTCCAGGGAATCATCCCAACCCAGGGATTGAACCTAGGTCTCCCTCATTGCAGGTGAATTCTTTACCAACTGAGCTTGCAGAGTATATCATGTGAAATGTCTGGCTGGATGAAGCACAAGCTGGAATCAAGACTGCTGGGAGAAATATCAATAACCTCAGATATGCAGATGAAACCACCCTTATGGCAGAAAGTGAAGACGATCTAAAGAGCCTCTTGATGAAAGTGAAAGAAGAGAGTGAAAAAGCTGGCTTAAAAGTCAACATTCAAAAAAAACTAAGATCATGGCATCTGGTCCCATCACTTCATGGCAAATAGATGGGGAAACAATGGAAACAATGAGAGACTTTATTTTCTTGGGCTCCAAAATTACAGCAAATGGTGACTGCAGCCATGAAATTAAAAAGATGCTTGCTCCTTGGAAGAAAAGCTATGACCAACCTACACAGCATATTAAAAAGCAGAAACATTACTTTGCCAACAAAGGCCCGTCTAGACAAAACCATGGTTTTTCCAGTAGTCATGTATAGATGTGAGAGTTAGACTATAAAGAAAGCTGAGCGCTGAAGAATTGATGCTTTTGATCTATGGTGTTGGAGAAGAGTCTTGAGAGTCCCTTGGACTGCAAGGAGATCCAACTAGTCAATCCTAAAGGAGATCAGTCCTGAATATTCATTGGAAGGACTGATGCTGAAGCTGAAACTCCAATATTTTGGCCACCTGATGTAAGAACTGACTCATTTGAAAAGACCCTGATGCTGGGAAAGATTGAAGGTGGGAGGAGAAGGGGACGGCAGAGGATGTGATGGTTGGATGGCATCACCGACTTGATGGACATGAGTTTGAGTAAACTACAGGAGTTGGTCATGGACAGGGAGGCCTGGTGTGCTGCAGTCAGTGGGTCACAAAGAGTGGGACATGACTGAGCGACTGAACTGAACTGAACCATTTGATTCATTAAGTCATTCTTTCAAGTAAGTTTTTGTTTGTTTTAGAGCATCTACCATGATTCTGTCTCTACTTTAGTTGCTAGGGTTCCAGAACGAACAATACAGAACTTGAATTTTTCCAGGAAAAACACACAGTACAGTTTTCCAATCAACATTCTGTAAAATAAGTTTGATATAAAGAGCTTCTCTGGGAATGGGGATGGTCGCAGAATCCTGTCTCTCCCTTCACCACTGTACCCCTTCGGGCTAAGGGGTCCCAGGCTCCATCTGTGCTTTGGTAAATGGGATCCATAAGCCACCTGCACCAGAATTTGCTGGGAATCCATGTTAAAATACAGAAACGAGAACTCGCTCAAACTTAGCAAAGAGTCTCAGCCTCTGCCTTTCTAACAAGCTCCCAGGGGGCCCCTCTACAGAGCAGCATTGAGATCCTGAGGATTGAAGGGCTCTGGCGTTTCTCCTCCTTTGGACACTCTTCCCATCATTCCCTCCTAGTAAACTCTTTCCCGACCTCCTGGATCTCAGCTGAACATCACTTCTCCAGGAAACTTCTCCGTCGTCTTCTCCAGCCAGCTCTGGCCCCCCAGACCGCTGAACACGAGGGACAATCATGGCCATGTGTAATACTTTATTGTCATCCCCTCCATTAGACAGTAACCTCCATGGGGCTGAGACTATATTTATTTTGCTTTATTACAATCCTGGAACTCAAAAGTGCCCAATAAATAATTCTTAAATAAATCAAGGCAGTACAAGTCTATGAATATTTTTTTCTCTGCTTTCCAGCATTAAAAAACTCATTTTTTTAGGCATCCTCTGCAAGCAGATTATTTCACTTCTGATGCTTTTAGGACTCTGTTTCCAAATTGCCCAAGTCTTCTGTGACTTCCTGTTTCTATTTATTACTGCACCCTGTGCCAGGCGTAGGTGGAGGTGGCAATTTAAACCTCAGAAGTGAGGAATTTTGGAATTAATCCTCAACACCTTAGTGCTTTCATTTTTCCCTTTTCCAATCAGTAACACATCTAATAAGTCCAGAGAGCGGCAGGAAAGGATTCTTATGGGATTAAAGAAAACGAGGTTCTCAGCCAAGACACACGGAGGTGCAAACGTCGCCCACCTGACTCACCCGCTTCAACCTTGTCAAGTCTACAATTCCTGCTCAATATCACAGCCAGAATCATCTTCTCAAAGTGTGGGCTGGCCTTTGCTGCCACCTCCACCTTGCTGGGAAGCCAACAGTGAGCCCTCACTGTCTACAAAACAAATAGGAAACTATCTGGATTCTGAGACTTCTCATGACCAGAGTTAAGCCTGAAATTCTTAGCTCCTTCCTCTATTACCCTATCCTTACTCCAGTCAAACTGAACTCCTCTGTGGATCCATTCATAACTCATATCATTTCCTTACATTTTTTCTTTTCTTTTACATTTTTTTACTGGAGTACAGTTGATTTGCAATGATCCAGGTGCACAGCTGAAAGATTCAGTTATACATAAAAACACACACATACACACTCTGCTTCAGATTCTCTTCCATTATAGGTTATTAATAAATATTGAGTACAGTTCCCTGTGCTACCTAGTAGATCCTTGTTTATGTTATATACAGTAGCATATATGTTAATCCCACATTCCTAATTTATCCCTCCCCCTTTCTTGCAATTTTATGAAAATTCCAGAGATCAGCCACCCCTAAAACACACTCCAGATCGCCTAATTCTTGAGGGGAATGCCTTCTATGTGACTCCTTACTTCACCTCCTTCTTGATCTCTAATCTCCCCCGGCCCTGGCTGGTACACAGGTTAATTTTTTATTAACATCCCTCAAGTGTGCAAGCCCAGGGACTTCCCTCGTGGTCCAGTAGTTAAGAACCCACTTTCCAATGCAGGGGGTGTGGACTGGATCCCCGGTTGGGAAGCTGAGATCCCACATGCTCCGGGCAGCGGAGCCCACACCACAGCTGGGGAAAAGTGCCACACGCCACAGTGAAGATGCTGCGTGCCACAACTAAGGCCCGACACAGCCCCAAACGGGGAAAAAGTGCACTAACTCGCTCTTACCTCCAGGCTTCCCTACCTTCATGTACTCTTTTCTGCTGGAAAAAAAAAAAATGATTCTTCTACTTTACTTGGTTCCTCTTTCTCACCAAGAGAGAGCATTTGGCACTTCTCCAAGTATTAATATGTATTGCCCTGTACTAGAGTGCCTTTCTGTCAAGCAGTAGTCAAGACAGCAGTAATACCAGCGATGTATTTTGTAAGTAAAATCTATAGGATTTGCTGATATGGGGTTATGAAAAGAAGAGGAGAACCACGGATGCTTTGGGTTTGGGGTAGAAGTAACTGGGTCAGTAGCAATGTCATTAGACAAAAATGGAAACATTGGTTGAGGAGTACAGTTGAAAAGAGAAACCAAGAATTCTGACTTTGATGTGACACATTTAAGAAGGCTATTAAATGGTTGGGTATATGAGTCTGAGCTCAGGGAGAGGTCTAGGCTGGGAATATAAACGTGTATCATCAGGATAGATTCTATGACACCGCAAGAGCAGGTAAGAACAGGTGAGATCATCAAAGCATGGGCATCGGAAAAGAGGCCCAAGGACTGAGACTCGAGTGTTCCAGTATCTAGAGACGGGAAAGAGGACCCAGCAAAGACACTGAGAAGGTGATCCCAGTGGGTAAGGAGGATCAATGGGCAAGAAGGGGAGTAAACACAGTAATTTAATTAACATACAATTGAATTTCTTTACCATCGTTCTTAGGAACTGGCCTCTGCTCACCCCTCCAGCTTCACCTTCTCCCATTCTTCTCCCGTTAACTGCACCGCTGACCTCTGTGACCCGTCTCTGTCTTCAGACGGGCCTGGAGGCTTTGGCTCCCGGCGCCTTTGCAGCCAGAAGGGGCCGCATTCCCCTCAGATCTGCAGGGAGATGCCCGAGCCACCAGCTCGGAGAGGCAATCTCTGACCACCAAAGCCAAACTAGCCCCCATCTCATTACCCAATTTTCATTTACTTAGGACGTTGCATCACTCTCTGCACTTGTTTCATCCATTTGTTTATACTTTATTGTCTTCCTCTATATACTCTTTAGGCCCCGGCCCCTTCCCCACTACATCAACTCCAAAAGGATGAGGATATTGTCTTATCCATTGGATGGTTGACCTCATGAGCCTACTGACCCTGCCCAGAACTTATTAGGTGCTCAATAAATCCGTGTTAAACACAAAGAATTCACCTGTCCAAATCCCATCCGTCAAGACCAAAATAAAATCTTCCTTCACTTCTGGAAACTTCCCTAACACCTCGGCTTCAAAGCAAAATGTGAGACCGAATAACATGTTGTAGAAAGAGGGCGGATCTGAGCATCAAGTCAGAACAGGGCTCAGGTCCCACACCTGCTTCTAATCAGCTGGGTGGCCTCGCACGCCTCCTGTGAACTCTCCGGGCTTGTCTCCTGCACACCAGAGACGACAGAGGCCCTTCTTGCCCAAGTTTCTTGTTAGAGATAATGAACGTAAAGGGCTGGCCACATAGAGAGTTCACTAATGGGGAGGAGAATCATAACTGCCGTCCTCCTCCCCTGCATTACCCGGACCTCTCTGGACCCTGGATACGGTTCTTTTGCATGTAGGGTTTGCCCCCACCAAACTCTGTGTGACGATCAGTACCAAGGCCCCTCTGTCTGGGTGCAGGGACTTGCCACGTTCTGGATTCCTTGTCGGCGCTCGTGGAGTGATGCACCCTTCCCCTTCCTCAGGGGCATGCGGGATGTTTAGCCTGAGTTTCTTCCACTTCATATTTACCAGCATCTTATCCTGTCCAGCACTTGCCTTGGGACTGTGGGAGTTTACCCATGTAATCCCCTGCTGGACACTCTTACTTCACGGTTTCCTTCCATTTTTTATCCTTCCTCCCTCCCCCCTCCCTTTAAGCTAACATTTATACAGTGCCTTCCAGTTTGCAAAGCACCTTTCAAACATCTGAGTTTAATCCTCAAGGCCGTCCTGTGTGTTGAGATTTTTATTTGCTCTGTTTTTTAAACGCTGAACCTTCGGCTCCATAGGTATGTGACTTTGAACCCTCTGCTGTCTCCACTTTGCCACACTATCCACTCATCCATTCCAGTTTTCACTCATTCATGCATGCATACACTCACTCAGCAAATATCAAGCCCCAGACACTGTTCTAAGCATTTGAGAACTATCAAAGGACAAAACATTCACAGATCTTTCCTTTTTAAATTTCTTTTCTAGTAGGAGGAGGAAGACAAATAAAATGTAAATGGTTTAAGCAAGTAAAATAAAACATGCTAAATACTATGGGAAAAAAAGAGAAGGTGGAACACTGTAAGGGAAATGGGGAGTGCTTGCAGAAGGGAGCACAGTTTCAAATAGGATGGTCAGGGTCCATATTACTGAGAAAAGACCTGCAGGAGATGGGGAGTGAGCTACGTAGGTTTCCAAGCAGAGGAGACCCCAGGAGAGCTGGTGACCATAGAGGAGTGAGTGACAGGCAGGAAGCAGGAGTAGCTACGGTCAGAGAGAGGGGTCTGACCGTCTAAAGCCCTGGTGACCACTGCGATCTGATGAAGTTGATTCTTATGCTGAAATAAGTAGGGAGCTGTTGCAGGTCACTGAGCTAAATGACTGGCATGACCTAACTTATAGCCCACTCAATGTTGATGAGAACGTGGTGGAGCAAGAGGAGAAGCAGGGGGCTTCTGCCATCATCCAGGAGAGCGAGGACAGTAGCTTGAACCAAGGAGGAACAGGTAAGGGCATAAGCAATGGTCAGCTTCTGGGTTTGTAGTTTCAAGGTAGCAAACATAGGGTTTCCTAACAGAGGAGGTAGAGATATGAGCGAACAAGGGGAATCAGGGAAAAGTAAACAGCGTTTGGCCTGGGCAACTGGAAATATGGCTCTTTCAGGGACTGAGATGGGGAAAGCGATGGGTAAGACAGGTTTGGCTGGTGATGGGGAGAGGCGGTCAGAGGTACAGTTCGAACCTGACATGTTGAGATGTCGACGTCACATCCAGGTGAGATGTTCAGTGTGCAGCTGGGAATACAGATACGGATTTGAGAGTGAGGTTTGGGCAGAAATAGTATTGATATGTCTCACTCACTTTCAGAAATCATCCGAGTGAAGACTTTTTCCACCAACCAGTAAGTGCATACTATTTAACTAGTAAATGTGCTGGATTGGTGTTCATATGTCCGAGAGAAAATGGACAAAGTTCCTGCCTCACAGTGTTTACAGTCAATCAGGAAGAGTCAGAATAATAAATAAATAATTATGATGATTACTTATAGTATGATAAGGTCTTTGGCAGGAGAAGTAGAGTGCGTAATGGGATTACATACTGGTGGCACTGACCTAATCTAGGGGTTTTCCTGAAAGTTTCCTGGAGGAAGGGATATGTAAGATGATACCCACAGAAATATTTAGCCAGAAGCACAGGAAAATGAGGAGCATTTCAAGCAGAGGCAATAGTGCAGAGGTGAGTGAGGATGTGACATATATGAAAGAATAAGAAAAGTTTAGAGGGGCTCAGGTAGGTGTAGGGTGGAGGGCTTGGTGGACATGATGAAAGAAGATGCTAGAAAAATGGATGCTGGCAGATCATAAAAAGGATTCATCTAGAGGATAATGAAGAAGAGAATCCCATAATAAGAGGGCAAATTTAGGCAGTTTAGAAAGAGCTTTCTCTGGCTATAGACTCCTCATCAAAGCAAAGGTCTGTGAGATGCTATCAAAACGATTTTGTTTGTCACAGTTGGTGGTAGAACCTCTCCTATAGCTACTCAAGACTCCATTTACCTTAAGGAAGGGAGGGAGGGAGGGAGGGACGAAGAACAAGAGATCCTTCAGGACGGCCAGGGTGTGGAGTTACTGTGGGAATCTCAGGCCTGGTCTTTCTATGCATTAACTGAGGCCAGACCCTAGCCTGACCTCCTCTTGGGATTTGGCAGCATGTGAGCAGGCAAAGCAGAGGCAGTGGGGCCCGAGAGTACCAACATCATGAGAAGCCACACGCCTAGCAAGAGGAGAGGGATGTTGGGACCACCTTGGTATGGACCATGTCACTGAGCACTGGCCAGGGAGAGAAGAGGCTTGCTGACTATTGAGCGAGATTCCAAGAAAAATCACTAGGTAAGATTCACGGATTTTTCATCCATTCATTCAACCTGTGGACAAGAGCTTCTGAAGGTGACAGGAAGCGGGTAACATTCAAAAAAGTATTTGCAAGGGACACATGGCTCTCCAAATCCTGCCTCAGATCAGGAACTCCTCCCAGAGACAGTCTTTGTCCTCAGCAGGGATTCTCCTCTCAATACAATTGATTTCAGCAGGTCTCCTGAGTTAAAAGTTGTTATTTGAGCCAGATCAACAAGAACAGCCTTGAACCAAAGCTGATCTGAGGGCCACCTTTCTCCACCTCTACTCCACAGCTGAACCCAACCTTGAGCTTCTCAGGGATGTACGGGTCAGGGTAAAGCAGAAAGGAGTGCAGCAGTCCATTTCCCAGAACAGACTGATCAACACCCTCCTTCCGAGGCCCCACCCTGGAACACACCATCTAATCAAAGTCCATGACTCTGACCCATCCTGGGAAGGGAACAGGACAGGTGGGAACTTCTCAGGCTGGTCCAGCTGGTGTCTGACGTGACTCACCCAGCAAGTTCTTTGCTGGGTGCTACGGACCTAACAGTCAGACACATCCCTCCTCTCAAGGAATTTGATCCCACAGAGAAAACTAAACTCGAAGCTCTGTTTCATCGGGGACCACCTGGAGTTCTCGATTTACTGCATCATCCCGAGAGCTTAGCCTGTCAGACCCTCAGTATAAATATTTATGGAAAACAGCACACTCTACATTGGGGAGAAAGGCAAATGGGAATTCATATGATGGTGCAGACATGCCCTACTGGAGGTGCTGGCAAAAGAGATGGTGCTTTCAGTAGACATGAATGTGGCGCATCGGTGGGGGAGCAAAGGGATGGATGGGTGGCTGGGGTCACAGAGAGGCCAAATATCATTTTCAACCTGGGAACCCAAGTGCCTTGTGCTCTGGGATAGAAATCATCCAGTTCACTCTGAGAGCTGCCAAAGGGACGCCCAAATGCCTGAAGCATCTGGGTCCGGATTGATGTCATGAGATGAAACGGAAGAGCTTGGATCACGAGCTCTGACACTCGAAGCATCAGTTGTGATGTATTCTGGCCAAAAAGACATATCCTGTTCCTAAGCAAGAGTCCAGACCTAACCTCTAGTTTACAGGAGTTACAGGGGACAGAGGGGCAGGATAATCAACACCACCAAGGAAGACCCTACAAATAGTGCTCTGGATTCTTCAACCCTGAATACTCACTGGAAAGACTGATGCTGAAGCTCCAACACTTTGGCTACCTGATGTGAAGAGCAAACTCACTGGGAAAGACCCTGATGCTGGGAAAGATTGAGGGCAGGAGGAGAAGGGGATGACAGAGGATGAGACGGTTGGATGGCATCACCGACTCAATGGACATGAGTTTGAGCAAACTCCTGGAAATAGTGAAGAACAGGGAAGCCTGGTGTGCTGCAGTTCATGGGTTCGCAGAGTCAGACATGACTTACTGACTGAACAACAACTTCACAAATTCAGGGTTATTAAAAAATAATAAATAAAGGCTGGGGTGGACAGTTTTATATCACAAGAGATTGGAGAGACTAAAAAAAGAGGCAATGAAGCAATGTATGAATTTTGATTGGATCCTGGAAATGAAGAACAGCGATGAAAAGAATCCTGAAGAATATTGAGGCTATTTGAATAAATATATACTATTTATTAGGTTGCATTATGGGAGTGTTGTTAATTTGCTAAGGGATTTTAATAGTATAATTATTTATTTACTATGAAATGTATGTATTTATTATTTATAGGATGATGTATTAATTATAATAATAAATTTATTTATTATTTATGCACACCCTTATTCCTAGAAATATCCCAGGAGGGGTAGGGGTGTGATGTGTGCATTCCTGTTATTTCTGAGAAGGAGACAGAGAGACAGAGAGAGAGAAAGCAGAGGTAGCAAAACGTGAACAATTTTCAAATCTAAGTAAAGAGTGTATACAAACAGGAACAGATTCACACACATAGAAAACAAACATGGTTACGAGAGGAGAAGGAGAGGAATAAATTAGGAGTATGGGCTTAACAGATACACACCTCTATACATATAAAATAGGTAAACACCAAAGATTTACCGTATAGCACAGGGCACTATAGTAAATATTTTGTAATAATCTATAAAGGAAATATATGTGTATGTATGCATGCATACATATATATTTATAAACTGAATCACTCTGGTGTACACCGGACACTAACACAGCATCGGAAATCAATTATAACCCAATAAAATATTTAAAAATAAATAATGTGGAGGGGGGTTTGGGGGAGAATAGTTACAAGTATATGCATGGCTGAGTCTCTTCACTCTTCCCTTGAAATTACCATAACATTGCTAACTGACTCTAACCCAGTACAAAATGTTTTTGGTGTTAAAAAATAAAATAAATTTTAAAAGAGTATAAAGTTGTTGATTCTCACTTTTACACCTTTTCAAAATTTATTTTCTTTGAAATATTTCAAATACATTATTTTAAAATTAATAATTGGCAGAAGTCAGTTTTAGGAGGTAATCGTATACAGCATTGCAGTTTGTGTGAGTGTTAGTCACGCAGTTGTGCCCGACTCTTTGACACCCCATGGACTGGAGCCCACCAGGCTCCTCTGTCCCGGGGATTTCCCAGGCAAGAGTACTGGAGTGGGGTGCCATTTCCTTCTCCAGTGAATCTTCCCAACCCAGCGACCGAAGTCACGTCTACAATATTGGCAGGCAGTTCTTTACCGCTGAGTCAACAGGAAAGCCCAATATTACACTTTATTATATATTAAATATATGTGTGAGTGTATGTGTATATGTGAGTGTGTGTATAGATAGATGATAGGTAGATAGATACTAGATACTAGATAATAGACAGGTAGACAGGGAGAGTACTTCACAGAGGCATTGTGTTGGGGGCGCTGCTCTGGGGCATCCATGTCGAGCTGACTGTGTCAATGTTGAATGCTTAGGAGCGGAGGGAACCATTCTCTCCCGGAATACTGTGGAACATGCCTCAAGGGTCCCCACCTGCAAGTCCCGACAAGCCAGCTCCAAGAAGCAGGAGAGCCAGCTACCTAGGCACAACCTGGGTTGCAGAGGGCGGCCCAGAAGAGACCCAGGCCCTGTGTGGGCTGAACTGGCTACTTCCAGGCATTTTCTTCCCACACCACTTCCTGCTCTACGGACAAACATCAAAGACCAGCTTCTAGCTCCAGCTCGGCCAAACCGGCCTTGGCAGCCACGCTGTGAAGCCGAGGCTTCTCTCTGAGGTTTGTTTCTGTACCAGCGCCTTCGCTCCTTCGCTGAGTACTCGGGGCAGTCTGCACTTACACTGTATTTACTCATGCTTGTAAGTAAAATAGAGAGCAGTCTGGGCTCAGCCTTGTAGTGTGGGCTGCGTCCCCGGAGGTGGTGGTCAGCTCAGAGAAACACGATGCCTGGAGAGAAGTGCGTACAAAATCCCCGGTCCCCTCGAACACGCAGGGGCTGGAACCGCGCAGGGCGAGGCGGCTTCCTCAGCAGGTTCCGGCGGTTCCAGCAGCCGTCCGCAGCCTCTGCCCGGGGAGCAGAGAGGAACGGCCACTCCACGCACGGATAACCTGCACCGGGGATAAAACTCACAGGACTCTGCCAAACAGAACGGACACAGGACCCTACTTCTGGCTCCAGCGTCCAAGAGCTCTGAGAGCTCCGGTAGTGATTTCTCCTCTCTGCGCCTCAGTTTCCCCATCTACAAACGGAAGGCTTCAGTATTATTTCCCTGAGGTCCCTGTCAATACAGCCTGTGATTCTTTGTAACAATTAAAGGGCAAATAAGTGTAAACTCTAATTTTTTTTTTTAACTGATGTGTTTAAAGTGCTTTACAATGCTGTATTAGGTTTTGGTGTACAACAAAGGACTTAATTATTTATACATACATATTCTTTTTCAGATCCTTTACTATTACAGTTTATTACAGATACTGAATAGATACTGCGCTATACAGTAGGACCTTGTTGGTTATCTATTTTATTATATATACTACCGTGTATCTCTTAATCCCAAACTCCTAATTTATCTCTTCTTCCCTTTCCCCCTTGGTAACTCTGTTTTATATATCTACTTTTTTTTTTTTTTTGCTTTGTTTTGTTTTTATAAATAAGTTAATTCACATCTTTTTTTATATTCCACATATAAGTGATATCATATGGTATCTGTCTTTGTCTGATTTACTTCACTTAGTATGATAATCTCTAGATCCATCCAAATTTCTGCAAATGACATTATTTCATTTTTTTTTTAATGGCTAAGTGCATTCCACTATTTATATATACCATATCTTCTTCATTCATTCATCTACCGATGGGCATTTAGGTTGCTTCCATTTCTTGGTTATTGTAAATAGCACTGCTGTGACCACTGAGATACATGTATTTTTTTTTTTTTTTAATTAGCGTTTTCTCCAGATATATGCCCTGGAGTGGGATTGCCGGATCATATGGCAAGCCTACGTCTTGTTTTTAAAGGAACCTCCATGCTATTTTCCATAGAACCCTTGCTGGTTCTTAATCTGAATCCAAAATGAGACCAAAGATGTTGGGCAAATGGAAGGACAGGACTTTGCTGGGTTTGAGGGGTAGCGAGGATTCAAGTGAGGAAATCAAAGGGATAAAGGAATTGCAGGGCTGGGAGCCCTGTGAACTCGGGAGGACTAGATTGAGAACAGGCTGGGAGGTGGGGGACTGCACGCAAGCATTGGCTCCCCGAGTCCAGCTCACCCTGCAAGGTCCAGCGCAGCCAACACGACTTCCTCCAGGAACCTTCCAGGTCTCCAGTATTTACCCTGCCTCCTCTCCAGCCTGACTTGGTTGGTTCTTTAAAATGACCCCCTTAGTACTCCTTAGTACCAGTTACTGACACCTGCTCTGAGCTGTGTGTTTCACATACTATCTCACTCAGTTGTTTCAGCCGAAGGCCAAGATGAAGATGCAAAAACTGAGGCTCAGAGCGGTCATGTCCTTGCCCGAAAGCACCCAGCTGGACCGAACCTCTTCACCCTGTTTCATTCTATTCGTCCATTGCTTGTATTCCTCCTGGATGAAGCGCTTCCAAGGACAAATCACCTCTCCCTCTGTACTCTCGGTCCTGACACTGAGCTGAAGCTGACTATCAAAATGCAAACTCAAATGCCTGGGCCTAGATACAGACTGTAGCGGGCCAGGAAGCTAAAAGCAGAGAGTGAATGCCATTGGCAACCTTACCCTACTGAGTCAATCACATCATATTTATCCTGAGTCATCCCCCGGACTGCACAGCCAAGGAAACCTCTGCCCTCCTCTCTCCTCCCACCCACTGGCTATGCTCTCTAGATGGCAGGTGTTTCCCAGCTCAGAGGAACAGAGAGCACACTGCAGGAAATGAGGGCGAAGGGAGAAGCCAGCTTCCCCTTCTGGCCTTGAGTAATCCAGGCTTCCGAAGCAGGACACGGCGTGAGGGAACAGGAGGGAGTTGCAAGCTCCAGCAGGAAAAATAAAATGAAGGGCAAACGCAGTTCAGTGGCTCAGCTGTGGCAACAGAGAGGTGGGTTTGGTGGAGATTACAGAGAACCCGTGAGAGCTGGATGGGACGGGACTCATTCCACTGGCTTGGACCTTACTCGCTTTGATTTGAAAGAGACTAAGCACAGACCTAGAGGAACACACATTCTTTTTCTGGGCAACCCTGAGAAAGCCCCTCCAACTTGCTATGAACCAGGGTCCTTTTCTGCAAAATGGGAGGGGTAGTTCCAGCCCTGCCAACCTCCTAAGTCAGCCCCAGAGCCCAAGTGAGAAAGTATGCAGAGAATCAACCACGTACCCATTCCACAAGTTAGGAAATGGGACCTCAGAGAGGTAAGTTTGCTGGAATCGTAAGGCATCAAAGGGTGACTCCAAGTCACAAAGAATAAATTCAGCACTTATCGTGGAAGATCTTCTATTAATAATTAAATTCTCTATGTCTATATCACATATATATGATATACACTATATATGCAGCATGTATACAAACATGTACATGTATATAATATATAGAGTATATATGTAGTATATATGTATGCACACATATACTATGCTATGTATGTTATATAATTACATTATTTAATGCTCATAATAACCCTGTGAGTTAAATCGTATCTCCATTTGTATGTAAGAAAATGGAGGCTTAAACAGGAACATTACTTGCCCAAGGTCACCCATAAGTAAACCCAGAGCTGGATTTGAAAGTAGGATTTTGTTTACCTGTGTATCTCAACTATTTCATTACTTAATTCCTCATAATGGGTGACTGGAGTTCATAACATGTAACCTAAATTTTAATAAATACTTTAGGCTTATAAAAGTCTCACTTCCAATCAATGGGACATCTTCCAATCTGTGAGGAAGTATTACAGTTTGACATCAAATCATCTCTTTATTTCATGCTATTTTGCCTTACCTTTATGTACATATTCATGACTCCCACCAGACAGTTAGCTTGCTCCTTAGGATTCTAACTGCGTTCTGTTCACTTCTGTCCCCTCTTTCTCTGTTCAGCATCGTGCCCAGCAGATAGTGGCTCATGAAATACGTGCTGAGTCCAATAGGACCCACAGGTACACTGTTCTGATTGACAAATATAAATGGCTGTAAGGTGCTAAGATGAGATGGGGGGGTTTCATGCAGAGTCTTAATTTGACGGACCCTTCAAGACCAGCCCCCAAATGAACTCCACTGTTGGGCAGGTTCAATGTGGCATATAGTGGATGCTTGCGACCAGGTCCGCCCCAAACCATGAGATCTTCTACATCCTCATAAGGAGCAAGTACCAGTCATACCTGCAGTGCTATTTTCACTGATTTTTGCTGGATATTAATTCCAAGGCAAGAGTTGTGAATCTCTGGGCACCTGTTACCTTGATGGGGCATGCCCTACCAATGGCCCACATTCTACGGGGTACAGGCACTAAGGTTATATCAAAACCAAGCCTGCTACCTGAGAGGGTGGGACCCCTGGCCTCTCTCGGACTTCCGCCCTTGCCTGTTTTCCTTGTCACCAGCCCCACGCCCCGCCCCCTTCTCCCCCGCCCACAGTTTCTGCTTCTTTTCACTTTTTCTTTATCACTGATCTCCTTTATTTCCTTATCAGCTATCTTTTCTTCCCTTCTCTCCTTCGTTTTCCCCCTTGTGGCAGCCAGACAAAACATCTTTACTTGAGGACTCATTTCCCTGAAATATCTGGAGCAGTAATCTTAATTGGGTACCCTTCCTAAACACATTCAAAACAAGGTCCATATGCTTCCATCATAACATTTCCTAATGGCAGTTCATTTATGTTTAATTATCCAAGCAATACGTGAACACGATGTCTTTTGTTTTTTTCAAAAAAGGTTGTAATTAAAGACAATCACCATTATCAGGGCAAAACTTTCCTGATTTTCCTTTTTCATTGACATGTGTATAAATACACTCTTAGAAACTATAAGTATTGCTGTGTGTGTGCGTGTTTAACATATATGCAGAACACTATCCTGTGGATTTTTCTGTAACTTGCATTTTTGTCCCAGCAAATCCCCTATAGAACATTTTAATGTCAATTAAAATGGTTGAGCTTTATTCTTTTTAATTGCTTCAGAGCTTTCTATACTATAAAGTGCAATGTACTTGTGTATTAACCTCCTAGTGGATATCCAGGCTACTTCTAATATTTTCACTATTAGTTTACAAATCACTTGGTAATAAACACCTTGGTCCATACCTCCCAGTATAGGGAGGGTGTTTTTCCTAGGGAAGATGCTAACAAAGGGCATTCCTGAATCACAGGATTTGCACATTTTAAATGATACAGATTCTGCCCAACTGCTTTCCAAAGCAGCTACACACATATATTTTTCCTTCTTAATTTCACTTGCAATTATCTGTGCATGCCTCACAGTTTGTTTATCCATTCATCTGTTGTAGGGCATCTCATACATTCCCCATCTTTACATTTTTCTTCTTTTCATATTATTTTCTCTTTTCCTTCCTTTTTCCTTTTCCCAATACATTAACTTCTGCAACAAACTAGAGGCACTGAAACCTCTGTAAAGGAAACTGAGAATGCAATTCCAGGCACTGATTTGCAAAAGTCAGCTCCTACTGGCTCATGGAAGCTGATTCTCTGGCCCTCCTCCTAACATCATGCTTAGTGGCATCAAGCTGGTAGCTTAATGGGGAGAGTGCTTCCACCATGGAAACTGACAAATACTAATCATCAGAGCTCTGTAGTGAGGGAAGGGTACACATTGTTAATGGTTGTTCAACACCAGGAACGGTCATTAAACATCTACCAGAGTACCACTGATCCCAAGAGAAGAGCCCACCATGACAGAACTAGAGAAAAAGCCCAAAGCTACTTAAAAGACCCAAAATGAGTGGTACAGATTCATATGGATCAATGATGGGTGCCCGATGGTCAGAATGAGGTGAAGAATACTTCATCTTGAGTTAGAACAAAAAGGTTATAACTTTACAGAAAAAGAGAAATGTTGCAAGAAACGTAAGCCCCCTGGAAATATCTTGGGGCAGGAAGTATAGCATCTATGACAACAGCCTTGAAGGTCATGGTGAGGACAGCCCACCTCCTCTCCTATTTTCCCTTACTCTCCAACCCCCTTGTTGAATATATTTGCAGAAGGGGTCACCAGTCTCTGCTTAAAGACCTTTCATAGAAGAAGAAAGCAGAATGGTCCTTCCCTGGGACTGGTTGGATCTCCTTACAGTCCCAGGGACTCTCAAGAGTCTTCTCCAACACCACAGTTCAAAAGCATCAATTTTTCAGCACTCAGCTTTCTTTACAGTCCAACTCTCATATACAATGATGTGCTAGGGCTCAAAGCGATCTTCCTAGGTACTCACCAATGTTCTTTGTAGAGAAGAGAAATAAAGCAACAAATTCAGGCTATTTGGGAAAAGTTTGGTCTGACTTAATGAAAAGGCTGAACAATTTAATACTCGAAAACAACCCAATACCATTCAGTGCATATAGTAACTAAAGTACCTGTCCTTATTTAAAGACTTGGGTTGGTAAACGCCCACTCCTTTAAAACCGAACTCAGCTCTGTGATTAAGCGACTGGAACTCTGCCCTGGCCCCAGGGTGGACCAGTGCCCCACTGAGGGGCTGTCACGGTCTCCGGTCCATACATCCACTGTCTGCCTGACCCACCGTGCTGCATGAGACCTGAAGGCCTAGGGAGAAGGGGCATGGGTCTTACACATTGTCTTCAACACCTAAAACAGTATCTAGTAACCAATAAGTGATTAACACACATCGCTCAGATGAAATCCAGTGGGCAACTCTTCATAGGTAGCCAATACCACATTCACATCAGTTGTGCAGAAGAGGGTGCAAATTAGTTAAACAAGTGTTGATCATTGAAACCTGCACTAATGAACTGATGAAAATAAATTATAATTAACATATCAGTTCTGTATACAAGAGAACGAAGCCTCTAAAAATGCTTAAAATGTTTGCATGAAAGACTGTCAACAGCACTCTGGAAATGGTGTTCGTGCCAATTTATTATTTAGCAATTTTCCTTTCAAAAGAGTGAATAAAGGAAAGCTCACTACCTGCCCAAATCAGCACAAATTCTGAATTACTGGGGTCAAAATTAATGAGGCTTATAAGAATGTTCATATGCTTTGACCTAATAATCCTTCTCCTGGGAATCTATCCTAAGGAAATAATTCAAAAGAAAAGTGTTATGTGCACAAAGAGGATCCTAACAGCCTTGGATGTAATTTTGAAAAGATGGCAATAAAATAAAATGTCCAACATAAGGAAAACGGTAGATGATCTCAAGAGAGACTTCCTGGGATGTAGGTAAGTGTTCAGAAAATTAATGCTAGAGTTATGGATTTATAGGAAAATGGAAAGAAAGAGGAGGATGCAGAGTTTTAGATCATTAGAACAAGAATAAAATATCTTGTCTTTGTGATACAGCTGAATTAATCCCAATTGAGGTTTAACAGTAATTATTTAGGAAGCCTAACTAAATCAGGAATCTCACTACTCAATTTATTGCCTAATCATCTTCCAGCCCCAGTCATCCTTTATTTCATTCATTGAGTATCTACTATGTGTGAGGAGGAACTTAGGAGACCAAGAATGAGGCAGGATTCCTGTCCTCAAGGACGATCTGGTGTGAAGTACTGGCCTCAGCTAGTGTAGTACAACATAACATCCAATAACTCTTCTAATAACAGAGCAAGAGATGACTGGTTAATTCTGAAAGAGCAGAGGTATATGAAAGAAGACTTTTTAGAGGGGAAAGCATTCAGCCAGGTCTTGAAGACTGCTTAGGAGTTTAACTGATGGCAGAAACATAAGTAAAACCATAAAATGTGTTTCGAGGAAATGAGGGCTTCCCTGGTGGCTCATTGATAAAGAAGCTGCCCGCCAATGCTAGAGGTGTGGGTTTGATCCCTGGGTTGGGAAGGTCCCTCAGAGAAGGAAATAAATGCCAACCCATTCCTGTATTCCTGCCTGGGAAATCCCATGGACAGTAGAGTTTGATGGGCTACAGTCCGTGGGGTCACAAAGAGTTGGACACAACTGAGCAACAACAGCAACTAGGGAATGGGGACGCACTCAGAGCCACCAGCACGAGGCGCGGGAGGAAGAGGTGATGGGCACAGTTGTAGTTTGGGGCTGGATGATGGCGCGACCTTGAGTGCCAAGGCAAGGAGCCCAGCCAGCTCCGCTTACACTGATTCCCTGAGTGTAGAAATGAGACAGGCTACCAACAGGTTAGGAATTACACACAGTACTCATTGCTCACTGCCTTTCATGCCTGGCCTGGCAGAGATACTTCTCCTCATATGGGATGTTTTATTCTGTTTTTAAGAGCTCTTCATTTGTCATTTGGGACAGGAAGTTGGAGCTGGTTGCAATCGGCAATCCATCAGCCTGCCTTTGCGGAAGTACTACCAGGAAAGGAGTCTTCCTCCGTAGGTCTTTTAATGTTGATGTAAGCATTCAAAAATTCACTTATGCAACGTGTAGGAAGAGAAAAGGAGGAGAGGAAGAGGCAGGGAGAGAGACAGAAAGAGATTAAAGATGAAGGGGATTTCCTATGGACCTGTGGGAATAAATCACCATTAACAGGGAATATGAAGACTGGGGGAGGGGTGTTCCTTTTCGAAAAACATTAAAATCACTCATTGTTCTATTAGCTTATATCTTTGTATGTTTATTTCTTTTACTTATGCATATATAAATCTAGCATCTGCCTATAGACACATAAAACTTCTTTCTTTAAGCAAAAATTGGGTCAAGTGAGTATCTGCAACTTGCTTTATTTTTCACATGACAATATATCACTTTTTCCCCCAGATCAGTACACAAAGATTGCTTCCATTCTTTTTAGTGGCTTTGTGGTATTACAAGGATGTCCCCTAATTTATTTGACCAATCCTTATCGATAGATATTAAGGCTGTTTCCATTTCTTTGTTCTTTTTCGGCTAGTACAAACAGTGTTGCAGAAAATGCCATTGTAAATGCACCTGTGTACACAGTGTATTTCTTGAAATGGATCGCTGGAGCAGAATTACAGAGCCATTGGGCACAGACATACTGAAATCTCAAAAACGTCCATCAGTCAGGTCTGGAAGTGTTGGCTTCTCCACATCCTCTGAGGGTCTGAACAGTTTGGTCAAAGCCTTTCCCTCCCTGGCCTCACCCCCACCCCTTTTCCCTTTGAGAATTATCACCTGCAGAGGAGATATGGCTGCTGAGGAGTGCGCTAAATGGGAGGATGGGGCTGAAATGGAAAGGGGCTGAAATTCACTTCGGGGAGGAGGCAGCATGACCCTTGGGTCCAGCTTGGCCCTGCAGCTAGCAGTGCCCGCGTGCTGGCCATCGGCCCTCCTGCGAGCCCCACTAATGCAGGGCTGAGGCACTCTGGACCTTGGCTTTCAACCTGCGAGACAAGCAAATTGGCCATGATGACTGAGGGTCTCTTTTGACATCAGCGATTCCAGGAAAGGAGAAATGGAGGGAAGGCAGGAGAGAGGGAGGGAGAGGAGAGCAGAGAAGTAATGAAGGGGAAGACGAAAAAATGGGGAAGAAAAGAAAAGGAGAGGAACCAGAGAGAGGACGCAGTGAAGACGCTCACCTCCACTCACTGTTACAGAAAGGCCTTTTACAAATTCAATAGGTAGCAACGCCAGGAAGGAAGAGGAAGGGATTACAAAAGGAAAGTGAGGAACAAGAATGTTGTTCTTTTATTTTCAAAGCCTCTAAATTTAATTTTGCCCAGAGTGTTTTTTTTTTTTTTTCCCTCCCAAGTGGAGTGAAACCAAATGGAGAATAATAGCTGGTCACGGGGGAGAAAGCAAGGGACGGGTTATCTCTTGGGTTGTGTGTTTCCGTGTGTACGGCAGACACAAAAGAAACCTCTCTGCCCCTGGGAGGAAGACAGGGTCTTTTCTCTTTGTTGTTGTTGTTGTTTAGTCATTGCTAAGTCATGTCCTACTCTTCTGTGACCCCAAGGACTACAGCCCGCCAGGCCCCTCTATCCGTGTTGTGTTAATCACAGCTGCCCGGCACACCATCCTCTCACCACCACTGCTTAGATTCCTCTTAAACTGATGCTCCGACCTGACCCATGATGCAGAGCTGCGGAGAAGGAGAAAATGAACTGCACTGGGACCTAACCGAGACTGGGGTCTAAATCTGCCCTCAGTGCTTCTATAATGTAAACGAAATCCCTTGGTTTCTTGGGGGCCTCCTGTGACATTTTCTAAAATGAAGGCGTTGAAACAAAACAATGGTCTTCAAAGTCCCCAGATGGACCAACAGCAGTATCACCTGGACATCTGTTGAAAATGCAAACTTCTTGACTCTACCGCAGACCTACTGCTTCAGAAACTCTGTGAGTGGGGTCCAGTGAGCTTAGTAAATCCACTAGGTGATTATGATCCAGGGCAAGCACTGAATCAAAAAACCCACAAAGGTACCTTCTACTTTCACGGGACACAGCTTACCTCTAAGGATTTAAAAAAAAAAAGAGGGGGGTTGGGTGAAATTAAAAAACTCTTTTTTCATCTCAGATCATCCAGGGGAAGGGTTACACTGACACATGATGCTATCACCCCTCTCACTTCCCCCTAAGGCTGTTCCTTACCACTGTGCTGGCTAAAATTGTGGTCCTTGGACCAGCAGCATCAGTGTCATCTGGGAACTTGCTAGAAATTCACAACCTGATGTTCCCCTCCAGATCTACTGAATCCAGATCCGTGTTTTAAATAGGATGCTGAACTGATCCGAATGCACTTTACATTTTCAAAGTCTGTCACCTGATCTCTTCTTTTTCTCTCCTTCTCCCCTCTTTCTTGATTCCTCCACTCACTCATTTTGCATAAATCTTTTTCTTTTAATTACCCTTGGAGATGCCCAGGCTATCTAGAGGCACAGCTTAGACCTGGTTGACCATCAGGTTTAACAAACTGTCTGCTACCTAGATAGACACTTGAAGGATCAAATTCCATACTCAGAGCCAACAGCTAACGAAGCGGCGCTTTTCTCCTCTCCCTATGGAAGGCAGGGTGGGACAGGCAAGTGTCTTGAACTCATCGCCATCAGCGGTTCGGAGTTCCAGTCCCACTTCTGTTCCACCACCTCTGTGCTTGATAAAATACCTTTAACCTTTGGAGCCTCATTTCTAAAATGGAGATACTCATGTCTTTCTTGGGTTGTGTGTGAGGATCAAATGAGATCATGGAAATGAATGTAAAAGACCCAATTCAAACACAAGGGGCTGTAACGACAATTACCAAGGCCCCATTTTCCCTCCTCTTCTCCCCAGAGCCTTCCCAAGAGCAGATCTCAAACTCTTGCCCTCTCACCAGCTGCTGCTGAAAAACACGCACCAATTTCCACATCCCCTGTCCCTGGGTTTTTATTAGGAAAGCAAATACTGGATTGCTCCTCCCCCTCCTTCTCAATAAAAGTGTTTATTGCCCTGTAAATTCCAACATATCAGTAGCTTGTTACAGAGAGAAAAGGTCGCCGCCAAGAAAGACGTGCCATTCCACAGGAAATTTGGGTTTAATATGTACAAGGGAGCCGGCACATGGAAACCTCTTTGGAAATGATAAAGTCCTATAATGAAAAATACCACGACAATACTGGGCTCATTTCAGCAGATAAATATTTAATATAGATCAGCCAAGATTAATTGCCTACTGAAACGCGCCCGTCCTCTGGCTGGTGAGGAAAAAGAGCATCTTTATGTTAATTTATGACAGAGTTTTTGAAACAAGCAAAGCTTAGCCTGTTCCGGGTTCATTTTGTCTGCTGTTGAGAAACACACGGCCCAGCTCCCAAGGCCTCCGCTCTGCGCTCGGCTCCTGCTGCAGTGTGGAGTGGACCGGCCACTCCTTCGCATACTAATCAAGTTCTTGCAGGCATGCAGGGAAAAAAAAAGTTCTAGAGAATCACTGAAATCAGGACATGGAACAAAAACCAGTGAGAAAGGCCGTCTTGGCGCTCTGGGAGCTGGTGCGGGATGGATCTGCACGTTGAGAACAGATCAGGGACCACAGAGGGAATCCAGCAAATGAGGGGAGTGCATGCGTGTGTCAGGAACTGAGGAATCCGCCTTCAAGCACTTACATGCATTTAACCCTCACTGGCAGGAAAAGGTAAATCAGAACGTCCCCGATTTATAGACGGGGGGCACTGAGGCTCGGGAGTTTACTGATGTACCCAAGGTCCACACAGCTAAGTGACAGAGGCACAGTTCCAATTTAGAGCTCTCTGACCTCAGAGGCCATCCTCATAAACCTTAATCTAATTATTCACCTGACTGACAAAGTTTTGCACATGGGCATTAACACCACCCGGCAGCTTCAAGTGCAGGCTTTTGGCTCCAAGACTGTTTATACCTTGCCGCTCGTAGCTTCTTTCTGCTTATCCATCCTCTCTTTACTTTTCCTCCGCCCCTGACTATCCATCGTCTTTCGGCAAAGAGCTGAACAACCCGGAAACAGAGCACTACTCCTCCTCCTCCCATTAGCAGCGCCTCCAAACCATCATCCCTCTACTGCTGTCATCGTTAAAACATCAGCATTGGAACCAACTGTCATTGGTTGGAACCAATTTGTCACTACCAAATTGTCGTCATCAATCTTTGTCATTGCCAACATCACTATTATCAACAGCATTTTTTAAAATATAAATAACATACCTTCTGCAGAGTTGAAGGCACCAAGAGTGTCCTCACTATCGTCATTTTTAACAAAGAGCATCAAATTTAATGCATGCCTACTAGGTACTGGAAATACGAAGGATAAAGGGTACAGCCTTTTCATATACAAACTTTTGATGTAGCTGAGTAGACAAGATAACTGACAACACAAAGCTCTAATATTAAATGCCAAAAGAATGCCATTTGGTAATCTGAAGGATCAGAGACAGTCAGACAAGCTACAAGAGGCCACACACAAGAGGACAAGGGAAACCCACTGGGCAGGGAATTCTAGCCTTCTGTCCATCATATGCATAATTCTGACCAAGTCAACTATTCATGATGTCATTTTATGCAACAGAAAATGAGAAGTGAGTGCTACGTAGACTTTTTAAAACAATTTTCTAGGCCTATATAGTCTCTGAACATTTGAATTGCATATCATGTGGTTGCCCGTATTTTCTTTCCAAATAGCCAAATAGTCTGGTTGATTTCACCTTGAGCAAATCAAAGGCAGGGAGACAATTGAGATGGGGGGAAAAAACCCTACCTTGCAAATCTCATCTGATTTATCTATCCTCTCTGAGGACCCAATCCTGGATTATTCTAAACGCTCGTTTACAGGGTATGGAGCACTTTAGTTTTAAATAATTCACATGGTGCTTTAAGCTCTCCCTTTCGAGAGTATTCCATCATAAGAGAAACCTGGTTCCAAGGAACGGTTTTTGAATAGCATGCTTTATACATCATCGCAGGATGAAGTTTCCTCATTATCCCTACTCAGAGATGGTTCACATTTTTTACTTTTATTTCACATACTCTTCTGGGAGTAGACAGCTCTAGATTTGAATCCTAGCTCTTCTCATCACTGTCTGTGTTACCTGGGGCAAGTTCATTAACTTCTCTGAACCACATACATCTCACAGCAGAAATGTGAGAGTCACATCTCTGTGGTAGAGTAGTTATGATCATTTGACTGGTGACATATATCAGAACACTGAGCCTTCTACACTGGAGATTTTTCCCTGAAGATCAGAGAAACAGATCTATCAATAAAGCAAGATAAATGACAAAAAGAATCAAATCTCAAAGGCTTCCAGGGTCATGGAAGTAATGTCTTAAGGGTGATGCGTGAATAATATCCATAGCTGACAGTTATGTGACACAGTTACGGCCCCCGTTGATCTACATGTGCATGTGTATTAGTCGGACAAGACTGAGCAACTAAATAACAGCTAGGGAATAGGGACACGCTCAGAACCACTAGCACGAAGGGACAGGCGAGGGAGGTGACGGGGACAGTTGCAATTTGTGGATGGATGATGGAGAGACCTTGAGTGCCAAGCCACGTAACCCAGCCACTGGTTCCCTCGGTGTAGAAATGAGACAGGCTTCCAACAGGTCAGGAATTACACACATCGTATCCGACTCTTTTTTGACCCCGTGGACTGTAGCCCGCCAGACTCCTCTGTCCATGGGATTTCCCAGGCAAGAATACTGGAGTGGGTTGCCACTCCCTTCTCCAGGGGATCTTACTGACCTAGGGATTGAACCCAGGTATCCTTCATAGAAGGCGGATTCTTTACTGTCTCAGTCACCATGGAAGCCCAATCTACCCAAATGATCATAAAAATTTACCAGACTTATCCATTTCTCAAGAACAAACAGATATTTTGCTTTTTCTCAGACATCTATTTGTTTGCTTATTTGCTTTTTAGGACAGAGGCCTACCCTTCCTTTTAAAACTCACTACAAACCAACTTAAAACATGTCTTGTCTTTGTTTTTCTTAAACTTTTTATTCTATATTGGACCACAGCCTATTAACAATGCTGTGATAGTTTCAGGCGGATATCAAAGGGACTCAACCTTACATATATGTGTCTTGTCTTTGGATTTATATATCACATATCTGGACCAGAACAGGTGGCAGGGGGTGGTTGCTAAATGTCTGGTCTATTTTACATGCAAGGACTTCTTCCTACCATCGTTTTTCTTATCATCTCACTTGAAGAGATTCATTTCAGGAGGATAAGTAACTTCCGCCTCATAGTCACTTTCTGTAAATAATTCACTGTGAATGACGCTGTCAGTATTTGACTCTTGGTAGCCAGATATGTAAGAAGCAACAGTCACCATTCAGTACTTTTTTTCCCTTTTCCCTTTTTTGAGATAACTTTGCAATACCTCAGACATAAACTGGTCACCCAATGGATGCAAAATATAATGCAGAATGCTCTGGAGAAAACAGTGAATGACTAGAACATGGGTCTTGACTTCATCAACCAAGAGACTCAATGTGATGAGAAGTGGGAAAGAGTGGCAAAAATACAATATGGAAAGCAAACGGAGGTCTTTCAGCAGTCACTTAATTAAGCAAGATCCAATGAGAGTGTCAAAGATAAAATAAGACCTGGGAGTAACAGGCTTTGGAAGAGGAAATTTCTAAATCTTAACTAGGATCACATCATTTGCTTGTGATATCTTTAGTTAAGAGGTGGGAAAAGGTTTCTTACTCGATCTCATAGCCTTAGGATATAGGACAGTGTCTGGCATGTAGTAAATGCTCAATAAAAATATTTGAATCAATGAAAAGAGGTGAATGCCCCACAGAGGAGGTGTCATTTAGCCCAATTCTTGAAGTGTGAATATAGTTTCAAAAGGCAGAGGATGGAAAGGAAAGAAAAAGAGCAAAAAGAACAGGATGGGAAGAGGCAAAGAGGCAGGGTAGTGTGAATGAAATTCAGGGGGTGGAGAATGACTGGGCATGTAAAGAAATGCACAGGATCTGCCCTTGTAAAGAAATACACAGTAAGGGAAAAACCGGAAAAGGAAGCTAGAGTATGCGGGTTTTACATCTCCGGTTACCAGAAGTCATTGAAGATGACAGAGAAGAAGAAAAAGTAAGGTGTGCTCTATATTTTGGGAAATCAGTTAAGTCTGGCTGTTCTCCGTAACGGGGACATCTAATTAGAAGATAACTGCAATTATGGGATTGAGAGATGCTGATGGTATGTATTTGGGGATGAACACAAGAGGACAGAAAGGATAAATCACAAACAGTAGCATCTGATGACCCATTTGGTGTGTGGAAAGTGAGAAGAGACACATGTAAGATCCTCCTTAAGGATTTCAGCTCATGTGTGTTAGTCACGCAGTTGTGTCCAACTCTTTGGGAAACCGAATGGACTGTAAGCCCGCCAGGCTCCTCTGTCCACAGAATTCTCCAGGCACGAATATGGGGTGGGCAGCCATTCCCTTCCCCAAGGGACCTTCCCAATCCAGGGATGGAGCCTGGGTTTCCTGTGTGGCAGGCAGATTCTTTACCATCTGAGCCATGACAGGAGCCCCTTTTACAGAACCACAACCACCACAGATAACATCTAAAGAGAAGCTGAGAAGCCCAACATTCTAAGCTCTCATCCGTTTAGACATCTAGAAGAACCCAAGCATTGGCCAACGACTCACTGACGTTAAGTCAGAAGACTAAGGTTTTTTCTGTCTTTGACTGACCACGTGGCACAATCCGTTCATCTTTAACCTCCTGAACTGGACGATTTCTCACAACCTCCATGACAAGCCATTACTGTCTCTTGCCTCGGGAATTCTGACAGCCTCTTTATCGGTCCAAGCTTTGCATTCTAGTGTCCCCTACTGGTCGGTCCTACAGTGATCCTTTAACAAGGGAAACAGGAACTTCTGGAAGAGGCGTCAGGTCAAACAAAACCTCCTACAGGTAACAATTATAAAATCCAGGTAGGTCTTAAAAGAAAAACAACAACAGCTATTTAAAGATAATGGAAAGCACCCCCAAGCAGACAAAACTGTAGAAGAGTTTATCCACGAAAAATCACAACTGAAAAACGTAAGAACTGCAAGTCTATGACTTTCTGGCCTGAGTGTGCTTCCTTACCTGCTCCAAGGCAATAAACAGTGGTAGAAATCTACAGCCTCACAGGCCTGGACGTCAGGAATGGAAGGACAGAAGGAAATTATAAAGGAGAGTCTTAGCAGCAGCAGAACTGAAAAAAGAGTGAAAACTAAATTCTGAATTAAAAATTGTGCCCAAATTACTTGTTGGTGGCTAAACTACATATGGGTAGGAGAAACTTCTGAGTACCTGGTGAAAAGAAAAGGCATGGCACAGGAAAAAGGTCTGGATGTTTGCTACTTTAAAAAAACTGAGTGCAAGGAATTTCTTGGTGATGCAGCGGTTAGGATTCTGTGCTTTTACTGCCAAGGGCCCAGGTTCAACCCCTGGTCAGGGAACTAAGATCCAGCAAGCTGCAAGGTGAAAACAAAAGCAAAACAAAATGAAGCAGAAACCACCACCACCACCAACAGAAAGTCTAAGTGGATACCCTAAATGTGCAGACTTTGGGGGCAAAGATTGAATCCTTATGGGCTTGACGTTGTAGAAGACAAAACTCAACTCGGGAAGGTTGGGGTAGGAGGAACCCTTAGAAATAAGAAAACCAAAGAGAGAGATGCTGCAATTTGGGTTATATTCTCTCCCCAAATGTTTGGCTGACCACAAGATTGCATAGGCACAGAGAAGACCTGCGTAAGCCAAGCTGAAAAAATTAGCAGCTGGAAGTCATGAAAACAAAGAAATGATAGTGCCTGTATCCCATGGCCGAGACAAATTTAGCAGCAGGAAGTCCAGCCAAGTTAAGTGCATTTTAGGACCACAGCAACAACAAATACTCAAAAATATGCAGTGTACTCCAAAGACACTGTGTCACATCAGTCACAAAGTCCAGTTTTCAAACCAAAATTAATATGAAGCGAAGTGAAAGTCGCTCAGTCGTCTCCGACTGTACAGTCCATGGGATTCTCCCGGCCAGAATACTGGAGTGGGTAGCCTTTCCCTTCTCCAGCGGATCTTCCCGGCCCAGGAATCGAACTGGGCTCTCCTGCATTGCAGGCAGATTCTTTACCAGCTGAGCTATGAGGGAAGCCCAATGCAAAGAAAAAAGGAAATCCATAAAAGGGGAAAAAAAAAAGGTGGACAAAAGAAACTGACTTCAAATAAACTCTGATGCTGGATTTACCAGACAAAACTTCGAAACAGCTACAGTATTATAAATATGTTCAAATATTAAATAAATATACACACATATCTGCTTAAATGAAATAAGAAAACAATGAACAGACAAGGAACACAGAAGATGAGTGGAAACTATATATAAAAATTTGAAATTCTGGAGGTAAACACAGCATCTAACATTTTAAAGTTCAACAGCATAATTGAGATGACAAAAAACTCAGGGAATTTGAAGAAATTACACAATCAAATGAATAGGAAAAGAGATTAAGGAAAATGAATTGCATCTTAGACACATGTCTAACAACAAGTAGTCCAACACATATGTAACAACAGTCCCAAAAGAAAATAAAAGGGTAGGGAAGAAAAATATCTGTTACAGTAATAGCTGAAAACTCCCCATGCGTGCATGCTAAGTCACTGTAGTCGTGTCCGACTCTTTGTGACCCTGTGGACTGTAGCCCGCCAGGCTCCTCTGTCCATGGGATTCTCCAGGCAAGGATACTGGAATGTGTTGCCATGCCCTGCTCTAGGGGATCTTCCCAACCCAGGGATCAAACATGGGTCTATTAAGTCTCCTGCATTGGCAGGTGGGTTCTTATCACAAGTGCCACCTGGGAAGCCCGAAAACTCCCCAAAGTTGGTTAAAGACATTAACTTACATGAATCAGAGTAAGCTCAAGCAGGATAAAAACAGAGGCCTCAACAACAACAACGGCAAAACCCCACAGTTCACATCATATAAGAAATGTTTTCCCTTCTCTGAATTAGTAACAAGGCAAGGATTTACAGTTCCAATACTTCTACTCAACATGTTACCAGAGGCCCTTGCCACTGCAATAAGGCAAGACAAAGAAATAAAGGGCACACAGATTGGAAAAGGAAACTTCAAACTTTTCACAGATGGCAGGGTATCGTATGTGGGAAAATCTGCGGAGCCTACCAAGGAGCTACCATAGGTAATCAGTGAAGGCAGCAAGTAGGATACAATATGCAAAGTTCAATTATATTTCTAACATAGCACAAAAATATTCAAAAGTAAAACAAAAATTAGATTTTAAGTTGTGATCTCTTTCAAAAACACAAAACGCTAAGAGACACATTTAATGAAGTGTGTGAAATACTTACACACTGGTAACTGTAATTTATTACTGAATAAAATTAAGTGTCTAAATAAATGGAGCAATAAACCACATTCATAAATCAGAAGACCTGATATGGTTAAGACGCCAGTTCTTTCCAAATTTATATATAGATTCAATAAATGCAAATCAAAACTTCAACCAGTAATCAGAAGAGGGTAACATAAGTGTTCATGGTGGCTCAGTGGTAGAGAATCTGCCTGCCAATGCAGGAGACCCGGGTTCGATCCCTGGGTTGGGAAGATCCCCCTGGAGAACAGAATGGCAACCCACTCCAGTATTCTTGCCTGGAGAATCCCATGGACAGAGGAGCCTGGAGGGCTACAGTCCATTGGTGGCAAATAGTCAGGCATGACTGAGTGATTTAACACTTTTTCACTTTTTCCCCACACGTAAATGATCAATCAATTTTAAAGGAAGATGTCAGTGAAATTTAATGGGAAAAGAAATGTATTCTCAACAAACAGAAATGGAAAAAAAAAACAGATATTTATATTGAGTAAAAATAATCATTGACTCCATACTTCACACCATACACAAAATTTAATTTGAAATATACATGCCAGGTACCACAGGTCTACAAGTAAGTGTCTGACATTGGAAAAGGCAGAGTCCAGAGGCTCTTCTTGCCTGACCAGGAGGGCTGTGCAGTGATGTCTTGGCATCTTTCTGTTTTCTGCGCATTGCAGCCTACTGCAACATATCTATCACGGTCAAGTGGGATTTGCGAATTATTTATCTAGTATTATCTAAGCCTAGATAATGACCTCCTAAAATGACCTATTTGCTTTGAAAGATTCCTGCAAAGAAATTACTGGTTGAAGATAAGACCAATAACACAAACAAAAGAAAATGGCAGAGTTGATATTTCTCCTATTCTTGGAGAAAGTACACCCGCAATCAAAGTAAAAAATCATCAGGAAGCAACCATATCTGCCAATTTTCTTCCCCAAATTTAAAATAATTAAAAAGAATATTTGACATTAGAGCTTTCATCTTTCCATAACTGCTAATTATATACTTGTGAGTAATAAACCAAAATAATTTATAAAAAAATTAACTGTTCTTATTTATTCCTTTATATCTTTTTTATAATTTTTTAAATTGAACTCTTTATTTTATATTGGAGTATAGTTGATTAGCAATGCTGTGACAGTGTGAGGTGGACATATCTTTTAAAATGTCTGTGTTTGTGCTTGTGTAATAGAAAACATTGCATATTAGTTCTTGTTGGTAATACGTAGAAAACACAGGCATACTATGTGTTTATAAAATGTAAATGAACACAGGAAATAAGACAGAAAAAAGGGAAGCTAAAATAGGGAAAAGTACATGAACTGGAAGACATGCACAAGTTGAGAGAGAGGGAGAATGGTGGGTGACTAGATATGAAAGTAGGATATCAAGGAGATTAAGAACACAGATGCTGGAGTCCTGAATCCTAGCCCCTCCACTGAGTAACTATCTTGGGCAGGCTACTAATTCCCTCCACTCATGATATGAGGCAAAAGTCATAGGGTAACAGAAGGATTATGTGGTATTATCCATGTAATGTGGAGTCTCAAACATGGTAAGTGTTCAAATAATAGCAGTTACTATGAAATTACTACTGTTTCCTTTTCTTATACTGAGTAAGGAAGAAGAATGACTCGGGAATACTGCCCAGCCTTCCTCCTCACTTGGGCCTCTGACTGATGCTGGTGCCACTATTTGAGACAGAGAACACAGGAAGAGAAACAGATAGGTAAAGAAGAGGGGAAGTGAGGATTCTGAGAGAGAAAAATCCAGCAGAAATGTCCATTTGGCAGTTGCATAAAATAATTTTTGAGTTTGGAGGAGAGACAAAATCTGAAAACAGATATTTGGGACTTGCTGGAATGGAGGATAAGGGAAGACGTGGGGGTCAGTGTCATAACCCAGCAGGAGTGGGAGGAAAAGCAGCACTTGATTGACATCTGGAAGAGGAGAGGCCCACAGAGGAGACAGAAGCAGCATCCTGGGCAGGTAGGAGTGTCCCCTAGATTGCTGAGCAGGCTCTCGGCCCCTCCACTCATACAACAGACCCCATAAGGAAATCAGAAAAGGTGCTCTCTCCACACAGACAAACGACAGGAAAGCAGACCTCATCGGTGTAATTATTCAACCTTGGGCTGCCAAGGGTATCAAAGGTTATGGAAGCCAATGTCTCACCTGCTTACATTCTCTTTCAGTCAGACTATGATAAGTAGATTCCCTTTGGTGATGCAGAGTGATTGCCCCCTCAATTCCACCAAGGTCCTCCCTCCCATCTTCGAGCAACCCGACCATCAAAATCTTTTCAGCTGGAAGACTGTCCTCTAGTAACCACTACTAATTCTGCCTCCAGCGCTAACCAACTTTTGATCACTAGGGTAGCCTCTTTATGCATAAGTTTACAAGCTTCTCGTACATAACAGGTATTTTTCCAGGGTCAGGGGCCACTTCCTCCAGTTTTCTTTGAGAGACAGGCTTCCAAATTAGCACTGAAAGTTGAGCACCCAGTGAGTGACAAGCAGATGAGGAAGTTGAGACATCTGAAGATGTCTTTCACCTGGCCTTGTCTCCCAGAAGTAGGTGGGTGGTACTTAGCAAAAGAATAAGATCTAAAAAAAAAAGGCAGTGAATTACAGAGTAGACTGAAATAGAACAGCTAATAGGTACAGCTATGTGTCTTCTCTCCACCATCCTCCGTCAGCAAGAGACAAAAGAATCTCTACACTCAAGTGTGGTGCATGGGTTGTTTTTAATGATAACCACATCAATCTGCTAATTTTAAGAAAACAATGTTTAAAAATGTACTTTGTTCCCAGATGACACTCAATGAAAGTTAATTTTCTGAAATCTTTGAGAAGCCAGGGGACCCACGAAACCACACCATGGAAGAACTGCAGATACTCCATTCGTCCTTTCAAATGTCACCTCTGGAATCCTTACGCACACACAAGCGGCAGCACTGCATGTTTGCAAAAATCTCCATTCTCTCTTAAAAAGCTGTTGCCATCAGCAGGGATGATGCTCCTAAATTGAGTCATAGAGATAAGAAGAGGCTCATCAAACAAAAAGGCAGCTGTGGGCCAGTTAAAATGAACACAGAAAGATGTGTCGGGAGACTTCCCTGGTGGTCCAGTGGTTAAGAATCTGCCTTCCAATGCAGGGGCTCAATCCCTGGTCAGGAAACTAAGATCCCACATGCCGCAGGACAACTACAGAGCCTGCGCGCTTAGAGCCCGTGTGCGGCAATGAAGACCTGGTACAGTTAAAAAAAATACAGAAAAGAAAAAAGATGTATCTGTTGGAAGGCTCAGATGCAAGTCAGTGCCCAATCACTTACTAAACAAACTGGTTAGCTGCTCAAAGTATTGGCTACCTCATCTTCAAAATGGAACATTACTACCTACTTGATATGGGAAAGTATCTTATGAATCTTAAAGCATTACATAGGGAAGGTATATTTCAACAGGAAGAAGAACAGCAGGACAAAGATGAATGGAAAAGGCAAAGAAAAACACCATGAAGAAGGAAGGGAAATGAAACGGTGGAGTATTAGAAAAGGAAAACTTGCTGCCGTCCCAAGGTGATTCAATGTCAACAGCAGAGGAGGACAAAGGCCCCTTGAGTCCCGAGGCTGCTGGCCCTTCCCCAGCCCCCTCCCACCCACCCAGCCCCCAACCACCAGCACTCTGCAGAGCCAGTGGATACAAGCACAGAGTCTAACCAGACTGCCTGTGTTTGAAGCACTGTTACGTCACTTCCTAACCGCATGACCTTGGGCCAAAACATTTACACGAGCCTCCATTTCCTCAGCTGTAAAATGGGATTAAAGGTAGTAGCTGTCACATAGGGTTGTCGCGAGGATCTGTTAGATTGTTCAGCTATTAATACACTCTGCATCAGGTCACGCTAGTTTATCAGCTCCATTCTGTGTGTGCTTTGCTGTTCAACGTTATTCTGGCTTCTGGAATGAACTCCAACTGGAGAATTCTGTTTTGGAATTCCTATTATCTTACTCACTTTGCCTCAACTTGAAACATCAAAGGTGGGAGAGTTACGTGGTAAGGAGGCGCCCCTCTGAAGCATCCTGACTTTGGAAGCTCCTGCTCCCCAGCAGTCCTTCCCTTGCCCTTACTCCTGCTGCTGCTACAACCACTACCTTTAAAAGCAGGTTGAAGGCCTTCCCTGGCAGCCCAGTGGTTAAGATTCCGCACTTCCACTGCAGGGGGCACAGGTCTGATACTTGGTTGGGGAACTAAGATCCTGAGAGCTATGCGGTGTGGTCAAAATTTAAAAAAATAAAAACAGATAAAAGCAGGTTGAGCTGAAGCTGTTAGTGAGATCAGGGAACAGCAAAAGGGAAATGCAATACAGTCTACATTTCCCTTTTGCTGACAAGCATCCCAGGCCTGAATGCCCCAGTGCTTTTTTTTTTTTTTGTAAATCAAAAGAATATTGAACTCATTATGTTGAAGCGCAAGTTATCCTTTCATCGGTCAATTTGTCTGGGTCAACTGTTCTCGCGCATTTATTCTGGACATCTAAAAGATAGGACATCTAACAGTCTGTTCACTTTGTTACCCTAAAATGATATTTTGAAATCAGGCTATTCAAATGCAGTGATTAGGTACCAAAACACTATCTTCCATCAGAGCAGTGGAAGGAATCCAAAGCCAGTCTCTGTGTGCCAGTAACAGGAACAATAGGGCCCATATTTACACAAAGGTGCAGGCTTTGGGCTTCCCCGGTGGCGCAGCAGTAAAAGAATCTGCCTGCAAGGAAGGAGCTGCAACAGACAAGGGTTCAATCCCTGGGTCGGGAAGATCCCTTGGAGGAGGGCATGGTGACCCACTCCAGTGTTTCTGCCTGGAGAATCCCATTGACTGTCCACGGGGTGGCAGAGAGTCAGACATGACTAAGTGACTTAGCACGCATGCAGCATGCAGGCAGGGTTTACCAAGCACATTTCCTTCCTTTTCCTCTTGTGAGCATCATACTCGCCATCTCTGTCGGGGAGGTAAGGATTATAAGCCCCTCTTGAAGGAGGAGGATACTGAGGTTCTGACAGCCGAGATCACCAGTCAAAGATCTACTAGAGCAGGGATAAAGACTTGAATGCAAACCTTCTGTTACACGTTTTCTCCTCCACACCATCCTCTTCATTCATTTCTTTGTTGTGTTCAATAACCAAATTCCAAGGTATTCTCTCACGTTAACTGAACATGTCAGCCTCTAATTTTCAGACAATGCCTTCACCCCAAGCCCTGTCTTTATCCTTAACATCTAATACTCTCAGCCCCTCAGCCCGATGACCTACTTCATCTCAATGATCTCCACCCCTTCCCTCTTCCAGCCTCCTATCTCCTCCCATGGTGACTCCTCTATTACATCATCTCCCAAAGTCCCTCTAACTGACACATGAGACTAAAACCTTCCTGTCCAAGCTCGTCGGTCACCACACCTGCTGCCCGCCTCTTCAAGACCGCGCGGCCCGTGACCATCTATCGGCTCCCTTCACTTCCTTTCCGATTGACTGAGACCCAGTGAGCCAAGCCTTCGTTTACTTCTGACCCACACCTGTGACTCCTTCACCTGGCTGTCCTTCCATCTCGTCCACTTGGCAAACCCCACATCCACTATCCGTGATCTCACCCGACATTTGCAGTTCTTTTGGAGAATAATATTCCAGTTGCACAGATGACAACATGATATAAAACGTGATCACAAACACGGTCAGAGCCCTAGCTGCTTCCCAGTGATCGTCTTGATGTGTCTCCTTAATTAAAGCTTTCTTCCATTCTTCAGATTAAACACTTTTTACAGCATTACATTTTGTTTGTCCTTCCCAGTAACCCTTTTCTTAGCAACTGATTTCACATCCTACTTCATGGAGAGAACAGAAGCCATCAGAAGTCCCTTCAAATCAACATGAGTAAAACCAACTGATCTACACCCACACCTCTCTTTCCCCTTGCTCTTTCTATTTCATTTTAAAGGGATCCTTCCTTTTACCTCCATCTAAGCTCTTACCCTTTCCCTCCCGGCCTCCTCAGGAAATCACCTCATCAAAAATAACCCCACTCTGCCCCTCAACATCAGTCTCTCCCTCTCTTAAAAGTCACTTCCCTCTTGGAAACCAAAGAAAAACAACCCAAACCCTCTTTATTTCACATCCCTCCTGCCTTTTGCAACCATGTGTCTTGAAAAATATATGTCTACTCTGTGGCTTCTCCCTTATTTTTAACCCACTGCAATCTGACTTCTGTCCCAAAAATGCTATTGAAATAGTTCTAGTCAAGGTCAAGATTTTAAGTATAAAAGATTACTTGCAGTTCTTACCTCATGTAATGTGTCAGAAACCATGGCCCCTGATTACCCTCCTTCTTAAACATTTATTTCTTTTAGCTTCCATGGTACCAACTGCCCCCAGTTTTCCTCCTTTCACTGGCCATTCCTCCAATTCTCAATGCTCTTCCCTGCATGTTAAATGGGCTATTCCATAAGTGAAGACTCCCAAGGGATGTCTTCCATGATCAGTGGTAACCTGATGACTCTGAATGCTGTACATACATATATTTTTTTTTATTGAAGCACTCTCTTTTGAGGGTCAGAACCATTTATAAAAAAACTATCTACGGAGACTGTATTTGGATATTCCAAGCAGTTTAAATTCAACATTTCCAAAGCTGCCACATCATCTTCAGGCATAAACCACCCCCAAAACTCTCCTGGCCTTCCACAGCTCCCCACCTTGATGAAAAGTACCACCACCCCCTAGCTAACCAAGTTAAAAATGTCCCCCTACTCTTTTTCCGATTTAATGTAGATCCACTGATTGGCCCCTTAAAGTATGATCTTGCCAAGTCCTCCGGATCTTGAGTCTTCCCTCTCTTTCAACCTTCACATTCAAATACTGAAATTTCTGCCTCCTTGAAGTATCTCAAGTTATGATTTCATTCTATGACATTCTTGAAATGATGCAACGACAGAGATGGGAAACAAAATAGTGGCTGCCAGGGGTTAGGGAGGATGGGGAAAAAAAGAGATATGTGACTCTAAGGAGAGAGCACAAGGGAAATTTGAGGGTGAGGAAAGTGTTCTGTGCCTTGATTGTGGCGGGGGTTACATGCCTCTACACACATGATACAATGGCATGGCACATACACACACAGTGTACCAATGTCAGGGTCTTGGTTTTGATACTGTACTTTAGTTACAAAAGGTGCAATCACTGGAGGAAGCTGGGTGAAGAGTACATGGATCTGGCTCAACTGTCTCTGAAACTTCTTGCCAACCAGTATTTTAAAATCTAAAAACATTTCAAACGCATATCTGAAATCCCCATCGATGCTACTTTAAGATCTCTCCTCTCTCAGGCGGGTCACTGCACAGCGCTCTATTTTCCTGCCATGCTTTCCTGCCCCCTTTCCCCACATCCCCCCACCCAGGCTATCTCACCATTTTAGCGAGAGTGATCTGTCAAAGACGGCAACCTGAACATGTTGCGCCTCTGGGCAAAATCCTCTAAAGAGCTCCCTATCGTCCTTAGAACTCAGTTCCTAAATTGTGTGCCGAGACGCTGTGGAGTGCCATGGTGAGTCAGAGGAGCATAGCAGGGTCTTTTTTATGTTCAAGGGAAATGAGGGATACTTGGTATTTGTTGGGCACCACAAAAACTACTACCCTGAGGGAGTTCACAGTTTCAGCATGAAAACACATCTACATTCCTTTCAATAATGGCCCATCTTTGCTACGGTGCAATTCTAAAACTGCAGAAAAGTTAAGAATGACCGGGAAAGGAAGATGGCCTTATTGAACTACAACCGTTGAACAGTAGTAACCATGGTTATTTAAGGATAAAATAAAGATATTGTTCTTTCCTTAGGTTCACATGTATCATTTTTCAAATGGCCACTAGACTTCTGGGGACATAAATACTTCATTAGGCTGTTTGGCTCTAATTACTTAATAAACAGAATTATTAGTATTTCTCTGGTAGGGATATAAAATCACTGAGACTTTAAGAGCGTCTTGAAATCAGAAAGTGTGGGAGCCATCACCTTAGGGTAAATAAAGTTCAAAGTATTGTATATAACATCCACAGGGCTCCCTGACCTGACTGCCTTCTGATTTCTTTGGCTTGCATGCTCACATTTTACTGAGAGAAAATGCTCTCTCACATGCCAACATTATCACTCACACTGAATTACCTGTAGGTTCCAGGGCAAATCTACCTCTTTCTGGATACCCCCTTAAAACACACACACACACACACACACACACCCATCACTACATTTTTTTGCCTAAATCCCACCATCCAGATCTCACCTTTAAAAAAACTTCCTCTTTAAAGCCTTTTTTAATCTTGCAAGACCAACGTCTGCATGCTTTCTCTGCACTAATACTTGATCTTATACTCTTTCCCTTCACACTTCCCAGGAGGTAGCACGGTGGTTCCTCACTGTCCGGCTCTCCCCCGCTGTGTTCTGTGCTCCCAAGGGCATGGATCAGGAACGCTTTGGTGCCAGCAGAAGCTAACGCAGGCCCTACGCAGGGCGCGGACTTAATGAATCCTTGCTGAATTCATGCCCAGGTGAGCATTTCCTTTCCAAATCAGACAATCCCAGACCACGGAGCAGTGCAGAGACTTCCATGGCATTTATAGTCATCTCCTTTTTATTTATCACACAAACCACACTCCTCTGTCACCATAGCATAAACCAGGCATCATACTAGAGTCACAGAGAGGCCGTCACAAGTGCTCAGGGATGGGGGCTGCTGGCCTTCTGTCAATAACAAGGCTGCGACTTGAGAATAAGCAAAGTTACCTTCGCCACTGTGCACACCCCACCCTGAAATGCTGCTGATTGCTATGAAGGTGCTTGGGTGGGAAGCCATCCCTGGGGCCCAGTGTCTCCTGAGTAATACACACCAAGGACAACTGGGAGGTGCTGAGGAGATGAGCTGTCGCAGATGCTCCCATCACCTGGGTTGATTAATAAATGAGTTGCTTGCAAATCGCATTACATGTACTTTTCTACAGGAATCAATGCATGCTGACCGCTTAAGGATGCTTCGCCAGTTTTCAGGCCTCTGAATTCCTGCCACACGAGCCACAGGGCAGCACAGTCTTCCTCTCTCTGGTCCTTTTTCTGTGGTTTCCTCCTAACAAGTGTCCTCTTAACATGAGGGTGGAGTATGCTGCCTTCCCAGGGCACCTGGGCTGCAGTGCACGCAGGTCAGGCATCCCTCTTATGGTTGGAGGTCTCCTGAAAGCCTTCTCAGAGTCCTTAAGGATGCTCAGAATCCAGGTGTGGGCGTACCTGGGGTTATCCAAGTACAAATGGGTAACTTGCCAGACCACCTTACCTGTCTCCTGAGAAATCTGTATGCAGGTCTAGAAGCAATAACAAGACATGGAACAAAAGAATGGTTCAAAACTAGGAAAGACGTACATCAAGGCTGTATATTGTCACCCTGCTTATAGGCAGAATACTTCATGAGAAATGCCAAGCTGGATGAATCACAAGCTGGAAACAAGACTGCCCAGAGAAATGTCAATAACCTCAGATATACAGATGACAATACCCTAATGGCAGAAAGTGAAGAGGAACTAAAGAGCCTCTTGATGAAGGTGAATAAGAAGAGTGAAAAAGTTGGCTTCAAACTCAACATTCAAAAAACTAAGATCATGGCATCCACTCCCATCACTACATGGCAAATAGAGGGCGAAACAATGGAAACAGTGACAGACTTTATTCTCTTGGGCTGCAAAATCACTGTGGATGGTGACTGCAACCATGAAATTAAAAGACGCTTGCTTCTTAGAAGAAAAGTTATGACAATCTAGATAGCGTATTAAAAAGAAGAGACATCACTTTGCCGACAACAGTTTGTATAGTTAAAGCTATGTTTTCTCCAGTAGTCATGTACAGATGTGAGAATTAGACCACAAAGAAGGCTGAGCATTTAAGAATTGATGCTTTTGAATTATGGTACTGGAGAAGACTCTTGAGAGTCCCTTAAAATGCAAGGAGATCAAACCAGTCAATCCTAAAGGAAATCAGTCCTGAATATTCATTGGAAGGACTGATGCTGAAGCTGAAGCTGCAATACTTTGGCCACCTGATACGAAGAGCCAACTCACTGGAAAAGACCCGATGCTAGGAAAAACTGAAGGCAGGAAGAGAAGGGGGTGGCGACAGAGGATGAGATGGTAGGACGGCATCACCGACTTGATGGACATGAGTTTGAGCAAACTCTGGGAGACAGTGAAGGACAGGGAAGCCTGGTGTGCTGCGGCCCGTGGGGTCAGAAAGCACTGGACACGACCTGGCGACTGAACAACAGCAACAACTTGTCTTAGTCACCAACATTCAACAACCTGTTCGCTGGTGAACTGGATCACACAGTATTTTCCTAACAACAATATTGGAAAGCAGCCCCCACCCCCCACCTTTCACAAGTGGAGAAAATGAGGCTCGTAGAGTTCCAGTAACATGTCAGGATCTCACAGGTGCGAAGTGGCAGAGCTAGGATTCAAACAGAGGTCTGCTTGGGCCTAAAGAGACTTGCTCTTCATCACTTGGCTTTAGCGACTGTGCTAGGGCTCCCATCAGCTTAGACACTGACTTGTAGCTAGAAGTTTCCATCAGGGTTTGCAAAGATAAGTCAGGTGCATATAAAGGGTGGGATGCAAAGCCTTCCTCCAAGCCACCTTGGGAAACCATTGCTAATGAGACCCAGGAATTCTCATGCCCAGAAGGAAGGCCTTGAGAGAGAAAGAAACAGCCTTGAGAGAGAAAGAAACAGCCTTGAGGCAGAAGCCTGGGAGTTCTGGCTCCTTTCATAAGAAACCCACAGAGGTACCCAGCCTCTGGAGAACTCTGCAGAAGAGAATGCTCCCTGCCCCAGGGGGCTGAGCCTGGAGCCGGAGCAGGGAGGGCTGGATGCAGCCAGGGAGGGCGCTGCCTGCCAGGAAAGTCCCGAGCAGCTTTGCTGATGGATCAGAGTGGTGCTTGAGAGTTCATGAATTGCATCTTTTTTGCCTTTGTCTTGGCACCTGCCCGCCTCCTCTCCCTTGTTTTTGCTGCCAACAGCCCTTCTGTCTGACTCCCTGCCCCGCATGCCTCACACTGCAGCCTGGGCAGTATTTCTCCGTGTGGATCCGAGTACGCCAGTCTCCCGTTCCAAACCCTTCACTGCTGTCCCGTCACCCCTAGCAGACAAAGCCCAGGATCTGACCTGAACACATAGCAAAGTCTGCTTCTCAAACATTAGGTGCCATTTTCCTCTGAACCAAAATGTAGCCAAAGCATAGACTCAAAGTCAGTGCTGTTCAAACTGCAAGGTACACCCCATTAGTGGAGGCTGAAATCAGTGTAGTTGGTAGACACAAGTATTTTTAAAAATAAATGAGGCAGAAAGGACTGAGTTATACTAGAACAGAATAGAAAATATTACATCAAGATGCATTACATGGAGCAAGGTTAAACTTTTTTCACGAGTTTTCATTTCAATTATGTATCTTTTTATCTCTATGTCTGTTGAGTGTCAATGTAAAATGTATTTTTTAGCAGGAGTAAGGTCAAGGAATGTAAAAATGAAACAAACAAAAAAACACTGCTCTAAAGAGATGTAGTAGTACTCTGACAACTAGAGTTTGATGGTTGTCTGAAATCAATTTGCCGTCCTAAATTCCTTTCATGGTTGGCTCCAAGCTGCTACCCCAGCACTATTTCTTATCATCACTACAGTAGTACCCGCCTTATCCATGGAGGAAGCGTTCCAAGACCTCCAGTGGATGTCTGAAACCATGGTTGGTACTGAGCACTATATATACTATATATGTTTTTCCTATACATACATACCTTTGATAAAACTGGATACATAAATCGGGCACGGTAAGTAAGGAATTAACAAGAGTACCTAATAATAAATAGAACAATTACAACAACATACTGTGATAAAGTTATGCAAATGTGATCCTTCCTCCTCACCTTCCTTTCTCTACAAACACCTTAAGATACAAATGTAATGCTTTTTCCACCTTAATTAAGCTCTTATCACGTAATTTGGGCCATAACTTTTGCAGTCTGAGGTGTGACAGCAAAGCTAGCATGAATTTCTTTTTCCCTCTTCACAATTTCACGGAAAGAAAAGATTCCTTCTTACCAGAGATCTTAGCAACCTCAGCATACAATTTTTTTCTTTCCTTATTAAGTGGAGAACTTTCACCTTTTTGCTTAAAGGAAGCACTTTTCTGTTTCTCTCTGGCATATCTGAATTGCCAGCATCACTACTCTGGCGCTTTGGGGACATTATTAAATAAAGTAAGGGCTACTTGAATACCACCACTGAGATCCCAGGACAGTTGATCTGGAAATCAATGTGGCTGCTGACTAATGGCAGGAGGAGATGCCCTGGACAAAGAGATGATTCAGGTCCTGGGAGGGACCGAGCTGGGCAGTGTGAGATTTCATCACGCTACTCAGAATGGGGGGCAATATCTAACTTCTGAATTGTTTATTCCTGGAATTGTCCATTTACTACTTTTGGACAGCGGCTGAGTGTAGCTGAAACCACAGAAACTGAAGCCTTGGCTAGGAGCAGACTACTATACTACTCACACACACACACACACACACACACACACACACACACACACACACACACGCTTCTAGGCTTTCTTCTGTCTCCTTGCCTTTGCAGGCACTACTCCATCTACCTGGGCTGCTTTCTCCCTAGCACCTTCTCTTAAAGCCCTAATCCTCCTTCAAGTCTGAGCCCAATAGGAGGACTCCCTAGATTTGTCTCCCCCTGCCCCTTCATTTCCCACATTCATGATCTCTATGCCAAGGGAAGTTCCTCTCCTGCCACAAACACAGTTCCGAGCATACGGATCAGTCACAGAACTCAGCATCTGGCATTGTGGTTATCTGCCCAACAGTGAGTTCTCCCCAAGAGAGTTTTGAGTTCCTGAGGTCAGGGATTCAGTCTTTCCCTATCTCCAGGCAACTGTGGTAGGGACTGGTCAGCAGGAATTTGGAGATCGGTAAACATTTTTTCAAATGAACGAATGAGTGGCAGGTGCTACAGATCACAGGTCCAGTCCCCCTCTGCCTGGCCAAGATTTGGGGTATAGAGTCTGCAGCCCTAAGGGTTTGCCTTCATACTAGTCATCCCAATCACCGTATCTGTGTCAGTTAGAGACTCCATGTCAGTCTGCCCTCTGCAAGGACGTGTGCAAAAGCCAATCCATTTTCAGAGATGGCTCCTGACTGAAGCTGGACAGTTGCTCTGCAGAGATTGCAGCAAATGAAGCCCAGCAGCTCACAGAAGTTAGTTCAGTAATGGAATGGGAGCAAGGAGGTAAAGTACTGCAAAGGTACCAATTTGGTAGCAATAAAGCTACTGGGCTTGGAAGTGGAAGATCAATTTTAAATAATCAACACAGAAGATTATCTCTGAATTGACACCAAGTGGCCCAGGAGATGTTTGCTGATTATTCCCCACCTCATCCCTCTCTATTCAGGGAGAGCTTGAACCAAAACTCGGATTAAATGAGGGATAAGGTGGGGGAAAGGGCATAGGGTATTGATTCTCACCAGTGATGCCAACCTCTAAGTGGCTGAAATTGACAACGACAAATGTGGGACATCATCCCAGTCTCATCTTCTTTTGAGCCCACTTGGCATGCTCTTAAAAGAAAAAAAAAGAAAAAAGGATCTCTGAATGCACTTTTCCAAGTTGTTTCTTTTATGACTCAGGCCAGATGCATCTGAGCCTAAACACCCTACCTCCTAAGGGACACAGTCATCAGAGGAGAAACTCACTCAATCCCCCAGAACTCCTGGAGGAATGGAGGCTAGCTATTTCTGAAGTAGAAGTTTTCCTTAAATGATGCCTCTCTGCAGCAGGAAGCGAAAATCAATTCACCTTCTTTAATGCATCAACTGCCACCCTGATCTGAGGTCAAGTCTAAAAACATGGAAAAAAATCCCTTACCCACTGGTGCCTGTATTTCAACGATTCCAACCTAAACTTTATGATGACTGAAATCTAAAAACATTCATTCTAAAATCCTTCCCGCCATTGCTTTTCCTTTTTTTTTTTTTCCCCTCTAAAAATATGTGCTCGAGAGCAAAGGGTCTCAGTGTCTCTGTTACTGGCATTGTGAGCCAGACACCTCTTCACTGCCGAGGACTGTCTCTGCCTTGGCGGGTGTAGAGAGCACCCCTGATCTCTGGCCTCTCTGCACCAGATGCCAGCAGACCCCACACAGCCAACGGTGACAACCAAGAATGCCTGCTGACATTTCTAAACATCCCATCAGGATGCCAAGTCACCCCTAGGCTGGTGGTTCTCGCGTCTACCCTAGGCCAATTATAAATCCAAGTATCTTCAGAAGGACCCAGCATGGGAATCTTTTAAAAGCTTTGCAGGTGATTCTGATGGGCAGCCACTTCTTTGCATCTTAAGCCGAGGCTTCACCTTCCTGCGTAACGGTGGCTCTGGCCTCTGCTGAAGTTCTCATATCCCTTCCACAGGGTGGAATGCCAAATGTAGGAATAAGAAATTGCAGGGCAGAAATTTTTTAAAAAATGAGAAACAGGAGGGGGAAATAAGATTAATTTGTGACAGGAAAACTGAAGTTGTTAATTTTTTTTTTTTTAAATTATAAACCAGGAAGTAGATGTAGACCAAAGTGTTCAAAGAAAAAGCCCAACAGGTAGGGTGGCTTCCTCAGCCGGGTGCCAGCTCCGTGAACTGAAGGGTTGGCATTTAAGATGCCAACACAGGCTGTGTGTATGGACATGTGACAGTGTTAAGATGTGACACAGGCTACTATCCAGAGAGACAACCCTCAAGCTGCCCAAGCCAGCCAGAGTCAGTGACTCTTTAAGCCTGCTCACTCGAACTTCAATCTCCCTGAGAAAAAGAGGCTGGAGGGTCAAAGAGGTTTGGTTAAACACTGTTAAACAGTCTAGGAAAGATCTTGAAAAGCCCTGTGGTCAGGAAGCCTATATAACTTTGTTTGATTTTCCAAACAAACATATTTATGCCATCTGGGAGGCTGCATAGCATGGTTAGACACACAGGATCTGGAATCTGCTTGCTTCTGATATACTCTGCCATGAAGTAACTCTTTTCTTGGACAAGTTATGTAAATGTAAATGCCGAAGCCCAGGATTGCTATGAGGACCAATCTGTCGCAATGATTTATACACTGTGTGTCCATGTCTAGCAAAGTTACACACAGTGTGTGTCCACGCTGGACACGGACACACACGCCTTCAGTGTTGGGTGTGTGCTCATTCGTGTCCCACTCTTTGCGACCCCATGGACTGTAGCCCGACAGGCTCCTCTGTCCACGGAATTTTCCAGGCAAGAACATTGGAGCCCGTTGCTGTTTCCTACTCCAGGGGATCTTTAAGACCCAGTGATCGAACTCACATTTCCTGTGTCTCCTGGATTGGCAGGAGACTCTTTACCACTGCACCACGTGGGAAGCCCGAAGTTAGCAACTGACTTACTCTTATCGCTGTTTTTATTATTTATTTATTTGACTATGGATTATTTTTTCACCAGAAAATGCCTTTTAAAATCACACTGAACTCCAGTTCCATGTGAGATACTTTAAGAAATGCTGATTTAGACTAATCTGGAGCCACTCTAATAGAAATACAGCCCTTGGACCACATGATACCAAAACTGTATCCGGAATCCAGAGGTTGGGGGTCTCCTTTCAACCACAAGCATCCTAAGTGGTGATGTGGTGGACTTCGCCCTCACCATCCCATGTCTGTAAGCTCCTCAAAAGCAGAGATCTGTCTACCTCACATATCATCAGCTCCCCAGCGTATGGCATTTGGCAAACCTCGGCGCCCAATACATACTCCTGAATGATTTTTGGACAAAGACCACAGCTCATTCATTTCAGCAGAACCATCCACCCAGCCCCAGCTCCATTCACTGAGTGAAATAGCTTTTCCAGAAAACCTACTAGAGACATTTTCATGAAACGCATGAAGCAACCATTAAGATGGTGGATTAGAATGGCAATTCATCCAACTCTGATAAACGAGCAAGACGGCTGGGCAATCAGACCTGGTTTACAATGACTTGATTTACATTCAACTCTCAGGCACTTATTTAAGGCTCAAAGGAAGGTGCACCATAAGCCACAAACCACTTGCTCTGAAACCTGTAGGGAAAGCCACTCATTATGAAACCACGTCTTGTGGCAAAGTGACCACCACTATCAGTGCCCCCCCACCTTGACTCTCCCAAACCAAAGCTTACAAAGGGTACCACATTTTCCTTTTAAATCCACCTGTGAAAGAACAGCCAAATTTACAGCAACTACTCACGATCTCAAAATCAGGAAAAGATAAACAGAAAAATACAATACAAAGAGGAAGTGGAAACACAGGAAACACCCTTCAGACAAAACTGACTTTTAAATTACCAAGAGGGAAGGTTCAAGAGGGAGGGGACATACATACACCCATGGTTGATTCATGTCGACAGATCTGAAACCAGCACAACACTGTAAAGCAATCACATTCCAATTAAAAATTAATTAGTTAAAAAAAATAATTACCATGAGAAGAAAATAAATCATTTCTAGCAATACCATCAGCTGTCTGATGTAGCTCCTGCAACATTCCAAGCTCTTCACGACTGATCCTTAAATTATTTCCAGCCACAACTACATAAGGCATTTAATATTATCTCCATTTTACAGATGAGAAAACTGAGTCTCCAAGAGGTTGCAACTTGTCCGTGGTTAAAGGAAGTCTTTGGGTATTTGGTCATATGCTAGGTAACTAAGAACTAAGAGAGGGTTATGACTCCCAACTTGTGGAGTCTCAGAAGCCTATTTTTGATTCCTAGCTTTGCCACTTCCCTGGTGAGTGATATGGACAATCTCCTTAACCTCCTGATGACCTGGTGTTCTCATTTGTAATATGCTGTTATTTCCCTCACAGAATGAAGGTGAGTATTTAACAACTAATATATGTATGGGCTTCCCAGAAAGTGATACTGAATGATTGTCTTAGAATGAGGATTTCAAACATTAATGAAAAAATTTCCCAGAAAGAAGAAAATTTAAATTTTACAAAGCATCTCACAGCAGGTTCATCTCATTTGACTTCGTAGGTAGGACAGACATCATCATTGCTTTCTACAGAGGAGAATATTGAGTATCTGAGTGGTTACTTATTCATACCTCTCCATGGAATGATAATTGCTTGCTTATTCACTCTTTCTTCCTGTCAGTCTTCCACCCCAAACTCTGAGCTTGGTGAAGGAGTGAACGTACACTGCAGGTTGTGGGATGTGTGTATGTGTGTGAGCTTTGCTGCTGTGGGATGCGTGTGTGTGTGTGTGTGTGTGTGTGTGTGCACGTGCGAGCTTTGCTGTTTTCTGTTGGTCATCTCTGTGTTACCAAACCATAGCATGGTTTACAGAATACAATCGATGTTAAAGTCTACAGGACTAGATGGAAGCATGAGTGAATGAGGTATGAACATATACGCCCAGAATGAAGAAAGTGGGTCCAAAATAAACAAAACTTGAGTCTGCAGGCTCCAAGTTCAGAGTCCTCCCCAATCCTCCATGGTACTTCCAAATGATAACATTTCCTGGAATCACGGAATTTCAGAGAAGGGAAGGACCCTGGACATCATCCTAGTGAACACTCCCATTCTACAGATGAAAAAACAGAAACTCAGAGAAGTTCCATTCTTGGCCAAGTGGGGAGGTGGGTGGGCTGAGCCAGCACCCAGGTCCTCTGCGTCTAGGATCACGGATACTGCCGCTGCGCACAGGCAGATTCGAGAGCAGAACGCTCCCCAGCCTCCACGTGTCAGCTCGGACTTAGGAGTGGCGGAGCAGGAAGCTTGTGCACCCAAACAACTGTGTGTGCACAGATTACAGCTCAGCTTGTGAAGCAACAGGAGAGAGGACCTCTGCTGGGATTTAATTTGAAAGTCTCTCATCATTGCCAGTGGCACTGACTTCCCCCCAGGACGCCACGAGCTGAAGTCACCCTCTGTCAGCATATGCATGAGGATGCAGATGGCCTTACCCCATTTAAGTGAGGAGAGCAGGCTCCTGCTGAAGCTCCCAGGTCACCCTGGCTTCTAGCCTGGATTCTAGGGTCGGGCGGACTGGACAAAGCTTGAGGTCTAGGACATTTCAGAGAGGCTGGCTCTGTAGCCTCAGATGAGATGACACAAGCTGGAAGTAAAGTCCTTCCTTCATGATGCAAACATCAAGTTTCTAATGTGCTGTGTCCATGTTCGCACACAGGGAGACACTCTGGGAATCACCCGTGGACGTATATCAGTGTCTCAACAAAGCAGTGAAGAGAAAACGTCAATTGGTGACAGCCCCAGTGAGCACACCTGGGCTGGTTTTTGCTCTGGTCTAAACCTGGTCTGGAAGAGCACGCGGGCCTCTGGGTATCTATCTGCATGTGCGTCCAGGTGAAGGTTACAACAGGAGCCTCACCCAGTCCTCGCACATAATAGTTTCCCCAATCACTGTTTCTCATCCCCCAAACACGCCTATCCTGCCCTTTGTTGCAGCACTTACACTCTGTGTGTGTGTGCGTGTGTCTAATTAACGCGCTCTTTTGAGCACAAGGACCGTGTTTGCTTTACTCACCACTGTGTCATCTGCCTTAAACACAGTTGCTGGGCCTCTAGCTGGTGCTTATTAATTATGTGAGGATTAAATAAAGGAAGAAAGAAATAACTAGATGACCAGGGGCCTGACTTCTGGATTAAACTCCATCGTTTAATTAACCACGTGACCTTGGTTCAATCTTCAGTACTTAATTTCAGAGCTTTGAGAAAGCATCTTAGAAACCTGCTCGCTGGATGTGACTGCAGGCTTCTGTCTGAGCAGTGGAATCCAAACAAAAGCACAGGTGAAATGTGAACGCAGAAGCAGATGTAAACTTTCTCTCATACTTTCAAATGCAGACTTGAATACTCAGCACAAAGTCACAGCCACCTGCAGCTGGCAGCAGACTCATGAATCACCCATCCCCAGTCCACCAGGACACGCGATGGGCAAAGCGGACATGTCCACTTTCAAGTCAAATACATAGTGGCCGCAAGGCCTGAATTCATGGCTTCCAGCTGCAGGTGAGTATCTTTCCTCCACCATGCACCTGTCCTCACGCTCCTGTTTGAAGTGGCCCAGAAGTGTTAGACCCTGCCTTTCTTCCTGGATCTTAAAGACTCCAACTCTTGAGAGTTTTCTGCACTCTTCAATTTATTTCAGTCCACAACATTTTTTGTGTGCTTACGAGACAAGGCAGAACAAAAATCACTCTGGGGATCCAGAAATGAATTATATGTAAGTCCTGGCCCCATGGAGTTTCCAGTTAGGTGAGAAAGAAATACAAGAATGTACTCCAACTCCAAATGGTTAACAACTAAAGAGGCATAAGCGTAGAGAGCTGTGGAAATATCAAAGAGAGACCGATCAAGTGGGATGTGGAGTGTCTATAAGATGGTTTCAAAGAAGAACTTTGGGCTAAGTCCTTTGGGAATGAGCAAGATTCCAACAGGCCAAAGACCAGTTCAGACTTGCTCAAGAAAGAGTTATTCACTGAGTGTCCCTATTTGTTTCCAAATGTATGAATATGTTTGGGTGAGATATCTGGTATATGACTAGTTCTGTAAAACATCACAGCCCACACCTGATATAACTGACTAAAAATACTGTCTGTGACTATGGATACACATAAACAAGGGTGTGAATCTAGTCCTACCACTCACTGACTGTGTCACTTTGGAAAAGTTATTTCACCAAGTGAAAGCCCAGTTACTCCTTCTATATAAAGTGAAGAAAACAAATACATGCTATCTCTTATGTTCCTGTAAGGTTTAAGTGAGAAGATGTATACCAACTCCTAAGCACGATGCCCAGCACACATTAAGGACTCAAAAATATATTACTCTTATTCATCATTGATAATCCCTTGCACATCATAATAAAATAGACAAATGAACAAGTAGAAAAATAAATTAATTAATAAATAATGAGCAAGTGTATAACAGTCTTGGCCCAGACACTCCTCCACACCACAAGGCCCAGGCCAAAGCATGACCCCCGCCCCAAAGTGCTCAGTGAATGAAAGGCAAGGGTGAGCTTAGCCCAGCTCTTACCTGTATATTTTATATCTGGTTGTAAATCCTTGACGGTGTCTTTCCACAAAGGATAGGTAGCTCCTGGAGTGGTGGAAAGGCCCCCTGTCTGAGATAAGCCAATCAAATTCCTTGGAGACATGTTGGTCTGCTGCAGCTGGTTCCTGGTGGGAGGGCTGCACTGAGATACGGCCCCATACAAACAGGAAGTAGAGGAGCTCAACAAACCTCCAGTTCATGCTTTTCTGCCGGCCTTTTTACTCTCATTCTTGCTCCATTCTGTGGAGTCCTGTGAAGAAAGGAATAGAAAAGAGACAGAAAGGAAGAGGAAGAGAGAGAGAGGGAGAGGAAAGGTGGGGAGGGGAAGCAAAAATATATAGAAAAGAGAGAGAGAGAGAGACAAAGGAAAAGACTTTTTAATGCTTTTAACATATCTTCATCATAATACGTCACATCAGAAGACTGGGTCAGGGTTTACAAACATCAGTGCAGTTTCTGCTTAAGAGTGTGGCGTCTATGGACATCTGGGCTCACATTCCTGTCTGCTATTCACATGTGGTGTGAACAGGTATGAACATGTACAAACTGCTTAGCCTCTGAGATATGCAGTTTCCTCATCTGTAAAATGGAGGACAGGCTTAAGCATCTGTCACTTGGCACCTGGCACATTGAAGGTATTCAAGGTGTATGTGTTGACAGCAAAAGAGTGAAATGAATGAATGCGGAACAGTTTCCCCCAGCCAGGAAGGGACTTGGGGACAGAACTTCAGTATCTGCCCCACCTGCTATCTTCACAAACAGCCTGAATCCCATAGCAGGGATTCAGTAAGCGAGAATCCATGTCTCTCCTCCTCTCTCACAGACATGCACCCGCTGAACACGTGCTTTGCTTTCGCATCATCAGTTGACGGACTGCACAAAGTCTTGGGATGCATCATGATCACGACTATCCGGGATGATATCTTACAGATGGAGACTTTATGGAGCTCATTAGAGTCCCTTCTACAGGGCTTTGTGGACTGTCTCCTTCACCCCAAAGAAGCATAGCCAGAGAATCCACCTGTGAGTGTCTCTGAGCCTCAAGGTTATCTTGTGTTCAGGAGGGGAACAAAAGGCCAAGGAACTAGTGGGGTCTTGCCCCCTCTTTCTTGGGTGGCAGCACCACACAGGGGCACCATGTTGGAGAAATGCTTGAGGGAGGACTGAGGTAGGGGCTCCTTGTGGGGAGAAAGGAGGAGGAACCACTAGGCTATGCCTGGACTCTGGCAAATTTACAAGTTTTCTTTTTATTGTCACATCGTCATTCTACTTGCTAGCTTGACATTATGCTGTCTGTGTCCTTCACCCCACTTATCCTAGAAGCGCTCATCTTACTCTACACTGAAAGGCAGCTTGGAATGCAGATTCTATCAGTTATAAACAGTGTATATTCAGGCAAATGACTTCATTTCTCTGAGCCTCAGTTTCTCGGTCTATAAAATGTAGTTAGCAATAGCACTTGTATTCAGAACTAGCGTGAAAATGAAATGACACCATTTACGTCAAGTGCCCCATGCAGCGCCTGATGTTTTTTAGAAAGTGCTCAACAAATGGCCTCAATGATGACGAAGACATGGATGATGATAAGCACTGATGTTGATGATGACCAGCTATCCCCTGCTGGAGCGTCTTTGTTCCTGTGGTCCCCACTGCCATGCCAAGTCCAATTTATTCTTTACTAGCTAGCTGAGGCCAGATCCTCAAAGGTCATTCCTTTTTCTAATCCTCTCAAAAGCTGTTATTTGCTCCTTTCTTTCAGCTCCTGTTGTTCACTTACATAATTATGTTAGTATTTACTATATTCCCTCATAGCTCAGTTGGTAAATCTTCGGCCTGCAATGTAGGAGACCCAAGTTCGATTCCTGGGTTGGGAAGATCCCCTGGAGAAGGGAATGGCAACCCACTCCAGTGTTCTTGCCTGGAGAATTCCATGGACAGAGGAGCCTGGTGGGCTACAGTCCATGCGGTAGCAAGAGTCGGACACGACTGAGCGACTGAACCAGCACCACCCACTGTACTTATTCGCTTCTACGTCTGTCTTGCTCATGGGGTTGCGAGTCTCTAAGCAGCAAGAACTGTTAAAAGGCTGTTTCTACACAAGGCTGGCTGTGTGACTCTGGACAGTCATAGCCTCCATCTAGACCTCAGATTTTTATGTTTACCATTTAAAAACCTGGCAAGGACAAAACCATTTTGTCGAGTGGAAAACCACGTAAAAACATGAAGAAATATGATCCCTTACGGGTCTACGCTTCCAGCTGAAAATGCGAAGAAAGTCAAGCTAAGAAAGAGAGAAAAGCAAAAGGAGAGAGATGAGAATTTCTGACCCAACTGGCTATTCCCCTCTGTGGTCTGATTGCGCCATTCTATTATGAGTAGCTACAGAAGCCTACTTGGCACCACAGGCCCCAGCTGCCAGGGGCAGAGGAGAGAGGCCTGTGAGCAGACGAGTGGGCTGGCAGAAGCTGCGGCCGCAAGTTTTGTTCAGATCCTAAAACAAAGCCGTCCATGTGGCGTTTAGAACCGTAACAGCTCCAGCTGCCAAAACTGTCTGCTGGAGCCCACCTGAGTGGCAGGCAGGGGGTGGAGGCGGTTGTTCAGAGATCCTGGCGGGGAGCTACACCACACTGAAATCACAGCGTGTCACCCATCCAGCCCTTCTGCGCGGCTTCTCTGGTGAGCGGGTGCGGGGTGGGCACCTAGGGGAGAATGCCTGGCTGTTAGACTGTTTGCAAGGAAACAGGATTCAGAACATTGCAGCTTTTAAAAGTGAAGCAAGGCTAGACAAGGAAATAGCAGCATGTGTATATGCGTGTGCATGTGTGTGCAAGATCTCAGCCCCGAGTCCTAGATTTTACAGAAATTGGGATGGTCTAATCCAATGCTTCCCTTCTGGCAGCCTTTTTGTCCCGTAGGGGACATCTTCAGTGGTCACAATGGAGGGGAAACTACTGATATCTCACAGGTAAAAGCCAGGGGCTGCTAAACATTCTACAGGCACAAGACAGCCTCTCCCCACAACAAAGACGACGGCACCTAAATGTCAGCGGTGCAGATGCTGGTAAATCCTGCTCTAGTCCAGCTCCTTCTTACAGGATCGCCATCTGAGCGGCTGCCTGGGCCAGGCTCCTGTCTCCCGGCTCCTGGTTTTCATGCTGCCATGCTGTCCCGGCAGGACGGCGGGCAGAGACAATTCACTAGCCGTGTCTGAACCTTCCTTGTAGTTGGGGACTATGGTACAATCTACATCTCCACAAGCACAGGTGAGGGCTTCACGGAAGAAGCATGAGTATCTTTCTGTTGACTCGGAAAATCACGATAATTCACAGAACTCTAAAAACAATAACGAAAGTTTCTAGAGGGTGCATTTGAATAGAAATGGATGTTTTATTGGCTAAGAGCAAGGATTAGTATGTGTGTTACTTAAATATTGTCTTATCCTGACCGACACAGTGATTCTTATTCTGTAAATAAGCCTGAGTTAGCATCAACTGTATTAGAGACTTGGGTTAATATAAGGGTCCCAAGTTTGATATTTACGCAGCATCTATTGTGTACTTGGATCTAAAAATGTCTGTTATCTTGGCAGCAGCTAAAGCATTCAGTACAGACTAGAGGTTAACAAAGGTTTCTTCCCTGAGATGGATGTTGTTGTCATTGTTCAGTCAGTAAACCGTGTCCAACTGTGACCTTATGGACTGCAGCACGCCAAGCTCCTCTGTCCCTCTCTATCTCCAGAAGTTTGCCCAAGTTCATGTCCATTGAGTTGGAGATGCCACCCAACCATCTCATCCTCTGCTTCCCCCTTCTCCTTTTGCCTTCAATCTTTCCCAGAATCAGGGTCTTTTCCAATGAGTCAGCTCTTCACATCAGGTGGCCAAAGTATTGGAAATTCAGCTTTACCAACAGACCTTCCAATGAATGTTTAGGGTTGATTTCCTGTAGGACTGACTGGTTTGATCTCCTTGCAGTCGAAGTGATTCTCAAGAGATGGGTACAGCTCTCCCATTAACAAATGAACTCCTTGGGACTTGGAGACATTAAATAGCTTTAATAAGCTCACAAGTCCTAAGTATTCAGGAATCTAACTCATATATTAATATATCTGATTACAAAGTATGTACAATTTCCAATATATCCCTACCCTCCCCACACACAGGTAAAATCAGATCCTGCCCTCTAGAGATTCAAAATAGTATGCAAAGTCACAAACAGACCTGAGGGATTCTAATATGAAATACGCTGCTATCAATACTATAAGCAAAGAAAATATCCAGTGGAAAAATAGTGGCCAGAGATGTTTTCAATCAAGAGATCTGGAAAGAACCCTGAAGGGGAGGTGGTATTTGAGCCAGTTTGTGGCTCAGTTGATAAAGAATCCTCCTTCAATGCGGGAGACCTGGGTTCAATCCCTGGGTTGGGAAGATCCCCTGGAGAAGGAAAAGGCTACCCACTCCAGTATACTGGCCTGGAGAATTGCATGGACTGTATAGTCCACGGGGTTGCAAAGAGGTGTACACGACTGAGTGATTTTCACTCACTCCCTCGTGAGATTTTGGTAAGCAGAGATGAGGAAAAGAGAATTCTAGCAGAGCAGGCAACACACAACAAGTCTCAGAGGTGGGAGAGGGCAGAGTGATGGGGTGTGTGCCCAGGGTAGCATGCAGGGTGACAGAGGCTTCAGCGAGATTTTAGGGCTGATGAAGGGCCTGCAATCACCTGTATCTCCCTCTGAATCCCTCATCAAGCAAGGACTGCATTTCATTTTTATGCTACACACTAAGGGCAAAGATGCTTACTCTTTGGAAGGAAAGTTATGACCAACCTAGACAGCATATTAAAAAGCAGAGACATTACTTTGTGAACAAAGGTCCATCTAGTCAAGGCTATGGTTTTTCCAGTGGTCATGTTACAGATGTGAGAGTTGGACTATAGAGAAAGCTGAGCGCCAATGAATTGATGCTTTTGAACTGTGGTGTTGGAGAAGACTCTTGAGAGTCTCTTGGACTGCAAGGAGATCCAACCAGTCCATCCTAAAGGAGATCAGTCCTGGGTGTTCATTGGAAGGACTGATGCTGAAGCTGAGACTCCAATACTTTGGCCACCTGATGCAAAGAGCTAACTCATTTGAAAAGACCCTGATACTGGAAAGATAGAAGGCAGGAAGAGAAGGGGACAACAGAGGATGAGATGGTTGGATGGCATCACCGACTCAATGGACATGAGTTTGGGTATGCTCCGGGAGCTGGTGGTGGACAGGGAGGCCTGGCGTGCTGTGGTTCATGGGGTCGCAAAGAGTCGGACACAACTGAGCGACTGAACCTAACTGAAGAGCAAAGCATTGTGGATGTTCAATATATTCATTCACTCATCCATCAACATATTTAGCTGGAAATTAAATAGTAAGCAGAGCTTCTTTAATATTCAGTTGGGAGAAGCAAACAAATAGGCAGTGACTGGTGGTGGTGTGGAGTGCTCTAAAGAAAACGAAGGCAGGTAAGACGGGATTGACAGTGAGGCTAGTGCTTTATAGACATGGTGTTGAGGAAAAGCTTCTCTGATTAAGTCATTCTGACAGTGACCTGAAGGAAGTGAAGGAGTGGGTGAGGCAGAACCTCAGGGAAAAGAAAATGTCAGTGGAAGGAAAGGAAAGAGAGAAGGTCAGCAGCAGTTTGCGGAGATCAAGTTGTATTTCAGTCTCCTGTAGGGAGCTTAGAATTTAATTGGGATGCAGGTCAGTTTGAGGAGCCAATCACCTGCTTATTAACTGAGTGTTCACCATGTGCCAGAAACACATCACTTGCTTTACCCATGTAACCTCATTGCAATATGGTGAGAGGCTGTGATTTCCATTTTTAACGTGGGGAGAGGGAACACTGAGGTCCAAGAAGAACAACTGGCCCAACACAAAGCTGGCCAGTTGGACAAGCCAGAATCAGAGGCAATCACCTGTTTATTAACTGAGTGTTCACCATGTGCCAGAAACACACACCAGTTGCTTTACCCATGTGACCTCATTGCAATATGGTGAGAGGCTGTGATTCCCATTTTTAACGTGGGGAGAGGGAACACTGAGGTTCAAGAAGAATAAGTAACTGGCCCAACACCACAAAGCTGGCCAGTTGGACAAGCCAACCTGCTGTCCAGGTTGAAAGCCACTGACCTCGTGCAGCTACCAAGCAGGTAAAATGTGGCTCTTCCAGATTGAGACGTGCTGTGAGTATAAATACACACCCACCAGGTCTCAAAGACGTAGGGGAACAGGATGCACAATACCTCACCCATATTTTATATTGGCTATATGTTGAAAATGAAAGTGAAAGTCACTCAGTTGAAAATGAAAGTGAAAGTGTCCGACTCTTTGTGATCCCATGGACTACCTAGTCCATGGAATTCTCCAGGCCAGAATACTGGAGTGGGTAGCCTTTCCCTTCTCCAGGGGATCTTCCCAACCTAGGGATCGAACCCAGGTCTCTCACATTGCAGGCGGATTCTTTACCAGCTGAGCCAGCAGTGAAGCTCAGTTATATGTTGAAATAGTACTATTTTGGATGTATTATAGTAAATACAATATATTATTAAAGTTTATTTCACCTCTTCCTTTTTAATTATTTTAATGGGGTTGCAAAAACCTTAAAATTACACATATGGATGGTGTTTTATTTTTAATGGACAGGACAGAGCTCAAACAAGCCTTTTCTGCTCTGTGACACCACCTAAGAAGGTCACTCTCATCCATCTCCGTGTTTTTTTATCTTTTTTCTCTTTTATTTGAAGTATAGTTGATTTACAATGTTGTGTTAATTTCAGGTGTACAACAAACCGATTCAGTTAAACATATATATATATACACATACACATATGTGGAGATCAGATCAATCAATCCTTTAAAGCTGATTTCCTTTATTTTGTTTTAATTTAAATTATTTATTTTACTTTACAACATTGTATTGGTTTTGCCATATATTGACTTGAATCTGCCATGGGTGTACATGTGTTCCCCATCCTGAACACCCCTCCTAACTCCCTCCCCATCCCATCCCTCTGGGTCATCCCAGTGCACCAGCCCCAAGGACCCTGTCTCATGCATTGAACCTGGACTGGCGATTCGTTTCACATATGATAATTTACATGTGTCAATGCCATTCTCCCATATCATCCAGCCCTCACCCTCTCCCACAGAGTCCATAAGACTGTTCAATACATCTGTGTCTCTCTTGCTGTCTCGCTTACAGGGTTATCGTTACCATCTTTCTAAATTCCGTATATATGCATTAGTATACTGTACTGGTGTAAAACTGATTTCCTTTAATCAGTCCTGAATGTTCATTGGAAGGACTGATGCTGAAGTTGAAACTCCAATACTTTGGTCACCTGATGCGAAGAACTGACTCCTTGGAAAAGACCCTGATGCTGGGAAAGATTGAAGGTGGGAGGAGAAGAGGATGACAGAGAATGAGGTGGTTGAATGGCATCACAGACTCGATGGACATGAGTGTGAACAAGCTCTGGGAGCTGGTGGTAGACTGGGAAGCCTGGCGTGCTGCTGTCCATGGGGTCACAAAGAATCAGACACAACTGAGCGACTGAACCAAACTGAACTGATAAAGATATTCTTTCAGGTTGTTTTCCCTTGTTGGTTACTAGAAAATATTGATGATAGTTCCCTGTGCTTTAAGTGGGTCCTTGTTTGTTATCTATTTTATACATAGTAGAGTTATATGCTAATCCCAAACTCCTAATCTATGCCCTCCCCTTCTCCTTTGGGAACCATAAATTTATTTTCTGTCTGTGGGTCTATTTCTGTTTTGTATATAAGTTCACTTGTATCATTGTTTAAAGATTCCTTCTCTTTGTTTTATTAACATTTGGAGAACTCAGTTCACTCCCCCCATCACTGGTTGAGCACTTGCCCCTTCCCTTCAAAATAAACAGACAGACATTTCATTTCATTTAAAATAAAAACTCCCCCTGCTCAGAGCCACATCTCCCCATCCTCATGTCCCAGAGACAGCCCTGGGTATCCCGTCCCCACACAGTTCAGCGCTGCTGGTTCTCTAGCATTCATAAAAGGAACATCCTGCCACGGGGTTTCGGAGCCTGGGAAAGAGAGGTTGGTTCTATTTTCGAGCTCTGTCCTTGACCTGCCCGTGACCTTCTGCGAGTCACAGTCTGGCTGCTGCGAGGAGCCCTGGTCAGTGCGGAGCTGCTGATGGGGCCAGAGCACGGACAACACGCGAGGCCCTCGACTCAGCCCTGCTATATACAAGCCCACAGTGTCGCTGAGCGGACAGCTCATCCCGCACAGAGCGTGTCCTCTGATCGCGGCCATGGTAAATTATTCACGTCTGAGGAGCACACACGCCGGAGGCAGACGGGGGGAGCAGAGCCTTCCAGCAGCACCGTCACCAGCTCCTCCTCTGGAGCTTCTACAGCCACGGCTGCTGGGCTGGTGCCCACAGGCGGGGCCAGAGGATGGAAGGGAACACCAGCTCCATCCCCCAGCCTGGGGGCCCTGAGGCTGGCAGGATCTGAGACCACCCACACTGCCTGCCTCCTGGGCCTGGGTCAACCTGAGGCGCTTTCAGATGAGACAGCTCCAGGAGGTACAAACCTACCAAGATGGGTGACCTTCAGCGCGTGAATGAAGCCCGTCACCTCTGGTTTCCTCACCTGTAAAATCCAGGCAGTAATAGGAGGATGAGTGCCTTGCAGGGTTCAGATAAGAATTAAAGAGGACTACAAATACAATTATTTTAGTCTAGGATTGAACCAAGACCAAGATAATAGCTACTGTATTCTAAAGAGAGTGCTTGACTGCTATACAGGACTTAGAAAAAAGGTAGCCAAACGTACTTATGGAGATTCTTAACTTCTCACCCTCAGGATGACAGAGTGAGGTGCTGGGACCAACAGTGGTGTGGGAGGGAGAATGGCCCACCTTCTGTGAATCCCCCTGCTCACCCCACACAGCTCCAGGGGAGAATCGGGAGAAGCCCTGGACCTCAAGCTTCAGCAAGACCCCACAAAGAACATGACAACTGTCCCCGGAGCTGGGAGGAGTATGGCAGATGGGTGTCTGTCTCACACTGCAGAAATCTAAAGACAGAATTCTACAGGGGGAAACTCAAGAGAGGGCTGAAACCTGGTGGCAGAGTAGAGACTGCACATAAAAGTACGCGCTGAGCTCCTGTGAAAAAGAATGTGCCCCCCATCAACTGGGAGTGGGCCACATGCAACAGGAGGGAGGCCAGCAGAGGCTGCCCCGGACCCCACAGTGGAGGGAAAGGGCATGCCAGTGTGAATGGAAAATGCTGCCTGCCATCATCAGGAAACAGAGGGTGCTCAACCATCAGGCCACTATAGCTGCCCTCCCCATCCGCCGCCCTCCAACCAATAGTGAGACCTGAGGAAACACCGGAAATATCAGAGACAAACAGGGTGCCCTCAACCAAGTTCTCAACCACGGCATCCACCCCTGACTGTGTACCCAGAGGGACTCAGTATGGGAGGGGAGCTGAGTACTGGCCCTAGGTAGTGAAGGCACATGTCAAAGGGATGATTTCAGCAAGCCCAGACTCTTGCATCTTCCCATGCACACAGAAGTGTTAAACTCATTAACTTGAGATGTTAGCTTTTTTTTTTTTAATTAACAGGAATCTTTTGAAGTTCCAACCACCCAACCTTTGTTACAAAAACTCCTATATATCCTGGCTCCTCTCTTATCTCTTTGGAGTGCTCTCTCAGAGCTAAGAGGCTGCAAGGCAGGCTTAAGTCATCATTTTGTACATCAAATAAAATAAAACTCTTGTTTCAAGGTTGTGCTTTTTTTTCTTTTTTCTTCTTCCAGGTGACACCAGCAAGAGGAAACTGGAATTGCCCTGACATTTATCAAGGGTCCAAGGAATGAGTGGTCAGCAAGCAGCCAAAGAGATGTGCATGTTCCTTCATCAAAGGAATCGCCAGTGAGAGATCTCAGGGAAGAAAGAAAGCTCCAAACACTCTCCCACAAACGCTGAAAGTTCAAAAAGTTAGCACCGAACACCTGCTAAGCCCTCAGAGAACTGATGCTAAGCTGTCAAAAAAGTACTAGGCAAGGAAGACTCTTGCAACCTCCTCATCTGTCCATCTTTGACCAAAACCCACACTCTGAAGAAACTAAGATCAAGGCTGACAAGACAGAGGGCAGAAGATAGAATCATGAGTTGGAGGAAGACAGGAGAGACTGGCAGGGAAGCAAAGTTTCCATTTTAAATAAAACTCAATTTATTTGTTTTAATACACTGAAACGGAAACTTTAGTTACTGAACTGAGACTGTATATGAGAAGTAGAACTGAGTAGAAAAAACTATGAACATAATTTGGAAAAATCATGGACCTGCCTTAACTCTCATCCAAATATCAGAGGAAACCTGATAAAAGTAAGTTTAAACAGGATGAGACAAGAATTATGATTTTTTTGCGTGTTTGTTTGTTTCTCTTGATTTTACTCTATGAATCCTGTTTGGCCAAAGTAAAGATTTCATGTATTAAAACACTTAACTCAATGCTCAGCTCAATGTAAAACTCCAACGAAGTCCAACTAGAAAAAAATATCAGAACTTCTAATGATGTGTTTGTTACCTACTTTCAACATCAGTCCAAATATCAGACAGTCACAAGGCATCAGTGATACTGGAATGAAGAACCGGAGCCCTAGCCCACGAAGAAGCTGGGTGGGCTCCGTCTTTCCATCACTTTCCGTGCATCGGGATGCCCTGGCATTCACCTGTGCCTTGTGATATGGAGTTTAGAATTGTGTGGTCTAGGGCTTAACTAGTGGCTCAGCGGGAGGGAATCGGCTTGCTAATGCAAGAGACAGGAGCTTGATCTGTGGTCTGAGAAGACTCCACAAGCCGCGGAGCAACTATGCCCGTGAGCCACGACTCTTGCGCCTGCGCTCTGGCGCCGGGAGCCACGCCCACTGAAGCCCGCGCGCCCCGCAGCCCCGGCTCTGCGGTGAGAAGCCGGAGCATCCCCACGAGGAGCAGCCCCCGCTCGCCGCAACCAGAGCACCCAGCAACGAGGACCCAGGACAGCCGGAAAGAAACACTTTTCTTCTTAAAGCCAGAAACCACTGGAATAAGTGCCATAACTTGCATATTTTATATTATTATTTTCAACCACATAATCTATATCCCTAGGAAATCCCACAGACTTTTCAAAGTCTCCCAAAGAAAACCATCATCGCTGTCTCCCATCTCCTCCTCTCATGATCCACACTGAAGTGAAGCACCGCCTCCCACATCAGGTCCGTGAGAAGCCTGAGACGTTTCCTAAATTCCTCCGCGCCTGACTCAACCGCCTCGGCCACCGAGACCGCCACCGCTGCCATCTCCTCGGCCGGCCAGCTTCCTTTGCTTTCATATTCCTCCCCTTCTTTTGACAGTCCTACCCTTCTGTCTTCTCCGTAGGCCGCGGTGGGATCCTGTCCTTCTCTCCTTGCACACTTGACTTCAGAAACCCATCCTCTCTTGCTGCCTGTGTGAACACGGCTCTCTGACGGGGACGGCCCTAACCACCTTCCTGCTGGACCTCCTGTTTCCCGTATCTCCATCCTAAGCGCCACTCTGGTTACCAGAGTGATCTTCCCATATACACCTATGGCCGTGACTCGCCCCTCATGTGGCAGATTCAGCGGTTCCCTGCTGACTGCCTGGCCCTTTAGTCTTGCACTTAATGTCTCCAAGCTGGATCCTCTGTACACTCAGTTTTTATACTTAACTTTTCCACTTCCCACCCTCAAAACACCCTGTTCTCTAGATTCTCTCCCTGACTGTACTGACTGGGTGCACTATAAATCATCATGCTTCACTGCCTTCGCTTCTTCTGTTCCTGATTCTTACAATGTCCATTCCCCGTGCCCACTTTGACAGGGGGTACTCATACTTCGCCTTACATTTAAATGCCTGAGTAAAGGTGAGTGAATGACTGCCATGCACCTACTATATGCTGCCGATAGATATTACACCAGATTGTTTCATATTCTCCATGGCATTAAATCCACAAAGTTATCCTATGAGATAGATAACATCATTTCTATCGTGCAGATGATAAAATGCTGACTCTTCCTAAAGAAAACACAGTTATTTTTGCAATGTCAAATTATTTAAAAATGGCAGAATTTAACTTCAACCTATGGAGTACATCATAGTTGTATATTATCATCCTGCTTATTTAAGTTACATGCAGAGTACATCATACTGAGCTGTATACTCAGAATCCAGTACATAATCCATGCTGAGCTAGATGAATCACAAGCTGGAATCAAGACTGCCAAGAGAAATATCAAGAATCTCAGATATACAGATGATACCACTCTAATGGCAGAAAGTGAAAAGCCTCTTGATAAGGGAGGAATAATAGAGTGAAAAAGTTGGTTTAAAACTCAACATTCAAAAAATAAAGATCATGGCATCTGGTCCCATCACTTCATGGCAAATAGACAGTTGAAAAGTGGAAATAGTGACAGATTCTATTTTTCTTGATCTCCAAAATCACTGCAGACAATGATTGCAGCCATGATATTAAAAGATGCTTGCTCCTTGAAAGGAAAGCTGTGACAAACCTAGACAGCATATTAAAACGCAGAGACATCACTTTGCTGACTAAGTTATGGTTTTTCTAGTAGTTGTGTATGGATATAAGAGTTGGACCATAAAGAAGGCTGAGCACTGAAGAATTGATGCTTTTGAATTGTGGTGCTGGAGAGGACTCTCATGAGTCCCTTGGACAGCAAGGAGATTAAACCAGTCAATCCTAAAGGAAATCAACCCTGAATATTCATTGGAAGGACTGATGCTGCAGCTCCAATATTCTGGCCACCTGATGTGAAGAGCTGACTCACTGGAAAAGACCTTGAGGCTGGGAAAGATTGAAGGCAGGAAGAGAAGGGGATGACAGAAGATGAGATGGTTGGATGGCATCACTGACTCAATGGCTGTGAGTTTGAGCAAGTCCAGGGAAAGACAGGGAAACCTGGTGCACTGTGGTCATAGGGTTGCAAAGAGTCGGACGTGACTTAGTGACTGAACAACTTTAACCTAAGCCAGATCTAAATTCTTTGACTCAGTGCTTTAATATACTAAGCTAAAGACCCACATCATCCTCATTGTAGTACTCCTATTTTGACAATCATAAACAATCACAACACTAATTACAAACATGTTAATAAATAGAATGGCCGATAAGTCAATGGAGGTGTAAATTTCTGGAAATACTGAATCTAGGAAAGGGCCATGACAACCTGGAAGAAAACAGAAATATGTGGAATTCCTGTTGTTTGGGGGGATCATAAATACCATTCTTTAAATCAACAATGTAAGTTATGTACAGCATTTTTTAATAAATATTTCATTTGGAGTCACATTTGGAAATGTGAAGATCTAAATTCAAGGAAGCTGCCTTTTAAGTGTTCCTTCAAAACTGTCAGCAGTCTCTGCAGGAGATCTTTCAAAAAGGAAAGTGAAATTAACATTTTGGAATGTCTTTTCTAAGCCTGTTTGGCAAAATCCAACAAATACTAGTTGAATCCTTACTATTAGCTCTCACAGTCCAGAATAGGAAGTGGACACAAAAAATGGATAATTTAAAAATAATATAACAGGGCAAAAACAGTGTTCTGTGGAGTATGGAGCCCGAAGCTAGGATCTCCAAGAGTGCTTCCTGGAAAGGTCATCCAGGAGAAGATTAAGAAAATAGAGGGGCATTTGTGAGGTGACTAAATGGGGGTTTACATTTCAGGCCAGGAGAAAAGCATGTAAAAGGAATGAAGGATTTTGTTGTGGGTATAAAATCTACAAACATTTTTAAGTCACTGTAGTGGCAATTTCTAAGCAAAAACTGGCAGGAGATGAAGCAGAAGAACTAAAATTAAGTTCCTTTTTAAAAAAATAATCATATCTTTATACACAACCAGTTTCTTGAAGACATAGATTCTTCTCCCCTTGCCTAGGAACTGGAACCAATCATATGGTAGGCACAAACGAACTGAACAGATCAAGAGCTATGGTGAGCCCTGTGGGATCACAGTGAGCCAATGAAGTCTTTTAAACAGAAAAATTCTATGTTAAGAGTTTCATTTTTGAGACAGATTTAAGAAGAGACAAGGATAAAACTAAGGAGGCTGTTTTAATAGTCTGGGCTTCCCAGGTGGCACCAAGTGATAAAGAACCTGCCTACCATGCAGGAGACATAGGAGACACCAGGTTCAATCTCTGGGTTGGGAAGATCCCTTGAAGCGGGGCATGACAACCCACTCCAGTATTCTTCCCTGGAGAATCTCATGGACAGAGGAGCCTGGTGGGCTATGGTCCACAAAGAGTCAGACACAACTGAAGCGACTTAGCATGCATGTATGCATTATGATAGTACAAGTGAGACAGGGTCTAAACAAAATGTACTTGAGATACAGAAAGGTAAAAATATTGAAAGGCAAAATTAAGATTTGGTAACTATCTGGGCTTCCCTGGTGGCTCAGCTGGTAAAGAATCTACCCACAATGCAGGAGAGCCTGGTTCAATTCGTGGGTAGGGAAGATCCTCTGGAGAAGGGACAGGATACCCACTCCAGTATTCTTGCCTGAAGAATCCCCGGGGACAGAGGAGGCTGGCAGGGTAGAGTCCGTGGGGTCACACATGGTTGGACATGATTCAGCGACTAAGCACACAGCACAGTGACTCCCTGGGAGAGTGGGGTGAAGAAAGAAAGAACAGTATCTCTGATGACTCCTAAGACTGGTTTGATGATTGTGTCACTCATGATAATAAGTGGTAGTGAAAAATCAACGGATTTAGAGTGAATAACGAGTTTCCTCTTGGACTTGTGGAGTTTGAGGTCTCTGTTGAACATTCAATAGGCTGTAGAATCATTCAATGCAACTCAGAAGAGAGGCCAGGACTAGGGGTGGAAATCTGTTAATCAACGTGAACCAGGGGCAGTCACATTAGGGGAAGCCCACTGACTGAAACCACCCTCTCTGGCCAGGCATGCTAGTAACCATCTGCCTCGGTTATTTTATGACAGGAGGTCCGGTAAGGAACATGAAGCTAATGAGCCACCACCAACCGGAAGAGTTCTGGAAAGAGCAAACATGGCCTACCACTTCCCAGAATCCTTCTCATTGGCATTTATCCTGGCTGAGCAATGTGTGCACCACCAGCAAGGACCTTGAGCTAGAACAATTGGCAAAAAAACCCCAGAAACTAATCCTATTACCATAACACCTGAGACTGCAGTCCTCTTGGGTTCCCTGACCCTACTGCCCTCCTCAGAGGCACCCTTTCCCAGTAACGTCTCTTGTTTTGTCAGCACATGTACCTCCTTGGACAATTCTTTGCCAGGTGTTAGACAGGAGTTAGACAAGAGTTGCCTCTCGGGCCCTGGAAGGGGCCCTCCTTCCTGAAACAGTTAGGGCTCTAGAACTAGATGAGAAAACCCATGAACACGTGTGAGTCGACAGTCATGGAAACAAATGCGGAGTGATGCTCACAGTTACGTAGACTGAAGAGGAAAGGGTCCTATGATGCCGAGTAAGAAGGGATGGTAAGGAGGGAAGGGGAGATCAGAGATGATGACACCAACAGGAGAGGAGCAGAAATACTTAAGAAGACTCTCACGTTCGGAAAAGCTACAGAGTAGTCTAACATAACAACCTAAAATGTCTATTGGACTTGAGAATACAGAGGAGGCTGAAAGTTTTCATTGCCTTGATGGGAACTGAAGATTCACTGAGACAGATAAAGCATGCATGGGACGTGAATAAATGGAGGCATGGAGCGTAGAGTACTTGGCAAAGAAGATCAAAAAAGCAGTGGTCAATGCTTCTCCTTTCATTCTACCAGGGAGAGAAGCAGTCAATGGAAGGATGAGGATTTTATAAAATTTATTTTATTGAAGCTATAGTTGACTTGCAATGTTGTTGCTAACTTCTACTGTACAGCAAAGTGATTCAGTCACATATATATATATATGTGTATATATATATATACACTCTTTTTTCATATTCTTTTCCACTATGGTTTATAACAGGATATTAAGAATAGTTCCCTGAGCTGTACAGTAGGACTTTGTTATTTATCCATTTTGTATTTATAAACTCAGAGGATGGATACAGAATTTTAAAAAGAAAAAATATATATATGGGAGCGAAAGGAAATTAGTACTTGATTGAAAGAGCAGCATGCGGTCTGGGATTGGGGCGGAATACCAAACTCTGCACCGGCCACTGTCAATCAAAAAAAAAAAAAAATGTCCATGGCTTTAGAGAGCCATATGCTGGTCGGGAGATAAATTCACATGCCCCAAACTGCAAAGCAATGGATTGGGTTTTACCAGACAACTGAATGAAATGTGATTGGGACAAAGAGAGGGAAAAAATAACTCAAACACAGCCAGTTCAAGAAGACTTCTCAGGGGTTCTGAGATTTTTCTTGGGCTCTAAAGTTTTAAGATTTTCCAGCTGAAGGGAGAAAAAAAAAAAGGACTTAATAGAAGAAGATCTTTCAGGTAATGGGACTAGTGTGAGCAGAAGGCGCAGATCATTTAAGCTGACCTACTGGGTGCAAATCACTGAACTAAATGCCACATGGAACACAGAGACGAGTAAGAAAAGGTTGCTTTCCCCCACAGAAGCACCCTGAATATCCTGGAGTCAGAAAAGGATGCCAAAGATGGGAACCAGTGCTATACAGGTGCTCAAAATATAATTGTTCAATAAATAAATAGTGTTCTGCTGAGTTAATGGCCCTGAATTCTTCCCTGTGGCTAATCTATTCTTATTACTCAGTGGAGCAAATAAATAAAACACTTAAGTTTCCATCTGAACCTAAATTTCAGCATTTACTCATCAAAAGCTCTGACCCTTGGCTTAATGTTTTCAACAGGTCACTGATGAAAGCAGATGAAAGGTTCCTGGTGGATCCATTTGGATAGAAGCTCTGGGACTCTGCTGGTTCTTGTGCAATGGCTTTATTCCTGCACATGATGCTTTTAAAAGAATGAATTAAAAGGACTGTGACAACTGCTGCTTGTCTCTGACAATCATGGAACCCAAAGAAGAAGGCAAGGGACAGACATCTGAGGGCTTAAGCATGTGCTGAGTTAAGCAATTATGGATTTTAAAAAGCATGGTCACTTTGAAGACGATAAGCATCATCTCTCTTGAGGCTCTCCTCATTCTATCCTTGCATTCCAGTAAGATTTCACGATGCTTCATCAAGCCCCTGTTTGATCTCAGAGCCACTTTTAACACATGTAGGGCACAGATTTATACCTCCCATTCCAGAAATGAGAAATTAACATTCATCAAGGCGGAAGGAAATGACAAGCTACTCCAGTATTCTTGCCTGGAGAATCCATCCCATGAACAGAGGAGCCTGGTGGGTTACAGTCCATGGGGTCACAAAGAGTTGGACAGGACTAAGCCACTAAACAAAAATAACAACAAAGGGAACAGCAGTAAGTCATTTTAATATGACATACGTGATTCACTTAGCCCTCAAAACAAGCCTCTGAAGGTCTGATTATTCCCATTGAATAGGAGAGGAAACAGAGACCAGGTAGATTCATAAATTTCCCATCATCTCAAAACTAGTGTGTTATTTTGGTTTCCTTTTTTTATTTTTCTAACTTTGATCCAGCATGAGTTTGGTCCTCTGCTGCTAGCAACGCACAAAACCCTACCAGATAACAGCTATTTCTCAAAACAAATTGCATTTTTAATAAATGTTCCAGGTGAATATGATGCACGCTGAAGACCTACCATGCTGGTGGGGGGTTGGGGGGATGAGCAGGATCCTCTGAGGCCCTTGTCTACCTCTAGGAAATGCCTCACTAGTGTTGGGGTGTCACGTGTTACCATGAGCTAGAATCAGGATCCTCCCCATTGTCCTATAAATCCCAAAGAAAAAACAATGCACTGTCTGATTTTTAAGGGCTCAACTAGTCCCACGGTATTATTTTGAGAAAGCTTCATTACCTTTCTGAGCATCTGTTTTCCTATCTCTTGTTACTGTATTTAGGAAATCTGGATTTAATCATTCTAGCCACCATTTTTGAGTCCTTCTTATACTGATGATCATGATGAAGATAATTTATAAGCTTTCAGTGTATGACAGGAGCTGTGTCAAGAACTTTATAAATGTTATTTCAGCTGACATCCACAAATATCAATGGGATAGGCATGGTATCGATACCACACCTATCCCATTGATATTTGTGGATGTCATGGGGTCACAAAGAGTCGGACACCACTGAGCGACTGAACTGAACTGATTAATGTCCCCAGGTCACCCCTCCCTTCAGTCAGGCACTTCCTCATGGAGTTTTCCATCTCTTATACTAAAGGGAATAGAGTCTATTCCCCATTCCTTGAATCTGGGCTCATCATTGTAAATCCCTTTGGCCATTAGAATGAGGCAGGATTGATGCTGTGCTAATTCTTCGCTTGTATCTCAAGAGACCCTGTGGGTTTCTGCTTAACTTGTTGTGCTTCTGTAACTGCCACAAAACGAATGTGATGGGTATTTCAGTAGGAGGATGAAGTCCAGCTAACATGCCTCAGCCAAGCCAAGCTTAGAGCAGAGGCCCAGCTGAACTTCAGGAGCAAGAAAAGGCCAGCTTAGATCAGCGAGACTAGGTTAGATCAGTGGGCCACTAGCTGACCCACAGATGCATGAACTTTTCCATTATGGTTTATTACAGGATATTGACTTTAGCTCCCTATAGATGCATGAGCTTAATAATAAATGCCAATTGTTTAAAGGCACTGAATTGGTGACGAGTAGGGGGAGGGGGGTAAAGGCAAGAGGAGCTTACAGACGCAAATGGTATTCCCATTTTGTAGAAAAGGAAACTGAAGGTTAGTGAAATTCAGTATCTTGTTCAGAGTCACATCATGGACAGTAGGAGTCAGAGCTGACATGTGATTTGAGGTGTGTGATTTGAGGTTCTTAACTCCACACTGTGTTGTCAGCTACTGGGCTGGGGAATCTGACCCCCAAGGCTGGCATCTTTTAAGCTAATGTGGACTGTGAGTCCGAGCAGTGTTTTCAAATGCACTCTCTCTTCCAGTCTTCATCATAAATTCTGAAGATGAAGTCCCAGAAGCTATAGCCTTAAAAAAAAAAGATAATGTTAACATATTTATATGGATGATTGGCCCATATTGGGAGTAAAAGAGGAGGGCTAGTCTTGAAGGAGGGGGCCCTAAGTATTCACTGAGGTTCCCTCCTTCTCAGCGGCTGTGAATGTGTAGTGTAACTTAATCCATCTATGCATAAGAAAGGAGGTTTGTAGGTTTTAAGCCAGAAAGGAACAAGGTGTTTCATTGGAAGCTTGAGGAAAGAAGAAAAAAATTGCATCTTTTGGATGAAAGGGCCCTTAATCTTCAAAACACAAACCATTTTTTCCATACCAAAGCCCCTTCAAACCTAGGAAGTCTGCTGAGGCCTCAAGTCAGGCAAACAGCTTGTGTTTTGCAGATTAAGGAGCCTTTGACCCAAAGGATCCATTTTTGTGAAACTCTAAAGGAAATGCCTGGTCTATTTCTAGCTGGCACACTCCCTGACAGAGGCAGCTTTAAATGCAGTCCCAGAAGGCGGCCGCTGCCCTGCTGGGCCTGGGGCCTAGCACACAGTAGGCAGAGAGATGAATGGGTGAGCTCCTAACAGAGATTCTTTGCCCCAAAATACCATACCTGCTTCCTTGCCAGGATGCCCCAGATGCTCACTATAGAATAAACACAGCTTTGAACCATTCAAAGTCCCCGTTCAAGGAAGAATGCTAATAATAGCAAGCAGCAGGAATGGGTGTGTGTGTGTGTGTGTGTGTGTGTGTGTGTGTTTAAAACACTCTGGGACTGAGGGGGCACATTACCTCATTTGAGCCCCACAACAACACTGTATCTTCTGCAGAATGTGGAATGCAGTCCTTACTTCAGAGGCAAGGGAACTGAGTTTCAGAGAGCAGGAGCAGTGAACCTAAGATAACCCAAATATGGTGCCCCTCTCCCTCCCAGATCCAACCTCAGTCCCAGAACCATCAGCGCAGATAAAGCTATGAAGTTTACCTGACCCTGGACCAGGCTGAGTCAGGATGCTTGCATTCTAACCCCATTCCTAATACCACTGCAGAGGTTGTTACCAACATAGGCTAACTAGTATCCCCATGACTCTGGCATCTGGCCTCTGCACCTCTAGGATCAGGAAGCTTGGCTTAGCTGTTTTTTAATTTTTTTCCAAATTTAATACTGTCTTGAGCTCTGATTCTTCACTACTGAAATGAAGAAGAATCTTAGAGAAAAAGGAAGAAAAAGGAGAAGGAAGAGGAGGAGGGAAGAGGAAAGGGAGGGAGGAGAGAGAGAGAGAGAACCATGGTCAATTCTGGCTTGCCTTGGACGAGGGGAAATTATGGCAGACAAGAGAGATAGAGTCTGAGGAAGTGAATGGATTTGATTTGTCTAAGCCTTAGGAAAGCAAATATTACCGAAATGTTGGCTGACCGCCACTGACTTCCAAACAGAAAATGGCTTCGAGATATACTGTGGGTGCTCAGCGGGGTCTGTTAGAGTGAGTGATGGGGTGGCCGTGCGCTGCTGGAACGCAGGGAGAAAATTATAATGGTCTCTTGACGGAGACCCACAGAAGGAGCCAGCCCAGGAGGAGGAGAGAAAGCCCCAGCTGTGCTTCTCCCAGAAGGCTCAGATAATTTACACAAAACCCAGAGGGGCCTCTGGAAACGGTTAACCCAGGACTGCACGAGCCAAGTCTCCGTGCTGGATGCCACGAGAGGTGGCGGGTGCAAAAGCCCTGGTCAAGACGCCCGGGCGCCAGGCCCAGCTGGGCTTGACTCCGTGTGTGATCTGGGTCCAATCCCATCCTGACCGTGGACCCCAGCCTGTCTATGCAGAAAACAAGGGGAGGTTTTAAGTTGACCCCTACGGGCCTTTCTGCCTCAGGCATCCTATGACATGCTATGACCAAACAGCAGCGACTTCCACTCCTTCAACAGTTCCTCACTGGATACTTTTCGTGTGCTAGGTGTCAGGCTAGAGGATGAGGTAACTGACATCCATAAACCTAAAACTGGCTTTCTGTGAGATTATCAACACTCTTCTAAGGTGGGGAGGGGCCCAAGTGTGACATCTGATCCAGCCTTCTATCTCAAGGGAGCACAGAATCTTAACATTGCGAGGTGTGATGTTAAACTTATTCCTGATGGTCCAGAAGGAAGGAAAGAGCTCTGCTTAAGAAGCACTAAGATTTCACGCAGCCAGGAAGTTCTCCCAATGAGTCTCACCTGAGCCTCACCTGCCCTCCAGGACGACAGTTCTTTCTAAGGCTGAAACATACGGGTAAAAGTATCCTGGCTGGCACATCAATATGTCATGAATGAGTTGAAAAGAACAGCCATCAGAAATGTCCTCTTAATCCTCTAAACTATTTCAGGTTGAGTGGTCCTTAAAGAGAATCGAGTCCAGGTGCTTCATTTCACGAAAAAAGGAAACCAAGCTTGCCCAAGGTCCCACAGCCAGTTAAGAGCAGAAACTAAGAATAAAAACCAAGTCTTCCTGCCTCCTCCTGCATACACTTTTCACTACTCCAAGCATCCTCTCCTATTCCTACAGGCATTGATTTTTTTTTTTTTTTTTGGTAAGGTTTTGCTTTGTTTCAGCATAAGGACCACTCCCAGCGATGCCAACTTCCCAAATTCAGCTCCTCCTTACTCTGAGAGCAATCATCCTGGAATGTGAGTGAGGGATGGAGACACATCTGGGACTTTGGGGAACACACTGGGGACGTGATGGAGAGGCTGGGCTCTGAGGGTGGGCGCGAAATGCAGGAGAGAGCGTGGGTGCCGCGCCGTGCTGGGGAGCAGGGAACAAGCCTGCCGCAGTCAAATGCAGAGGTGGAGACAAAGCAGTTGTATTGATTTGAAAAGGCAGTTCTCTGAAGTTGACGCTGCCAGCCTGGCTCTCCCTGGTCCGCCCTCCTCCAGGCAGGTCTGTGAAGGCACACGCCCACCCTCGGGGTTCAGAACCATCGACTCTGTATGCAGGGAGTGAGTTGCAGGGAGTCGAGACCAGATGGGATGTGTTCATCTGACAAGATGAGAAAGAGAGAGAGAGAGAGAGACTATGAGAAGGAAAGAGGAAGGATCTCTTTTCTTGGATGAATGTAACATAAAAGAAGCCAGGTGAAAAAGTCTAAGAGGACAGGTACCTGATTCTATGGACATGGAATGAGGCAGGCTTCTCTTTAAAGGAGGACTATGAAGATTGAGGGAGAAGGGTCCCACCTCTTTCACGATGGATGGCTCTATGCCTAAGCAGTTTTAATCTTCTCCATCTGAACAATTGGACCTGCCTCCTAATTCATCTCCTGAACTCAATTCTTCCCTTCCAGAGCCTTGCAGGAAATATCAATAGATGCTCAATAAATGTTTGATGAGCAAATAAACACCTTCTAAACATTGATCTCATCATATCATTGATGACGAATTTTTCATGCATCACCACCTCTTCAGGGAATGTAAATTCAAAAGCCAACAGAGTCCAGACCATAAATGTGAGGGAATGAAGTGGTCTGGTTCAGAGTTTAAGAAGAAAGCACAGTGACAAATGGTAGGCATATGACCCAGTCTAGGACAGAAGACCGCTTCTGGGTAGGAATGATATTTCTAGGCTGCCAGGTCACCTGATTTCTCAGAAGTCAGAAGGAAATCTAGATTTTTTGTGTGTAAAATGTCTCCATTTTTAAGTACTGACAAATGATCTCTCCCTTACCCTTTACCTGTGAGGGTCAAATACAATGTATCCCTGTGCTAACAGGTGCATCTGAGTTTACAGGATGGAGCCCAAATATCTTCATTAATCTCTCCCTTAACAAGGTCTAACCTCATTTGCACTCTGTTTTCCTTTTCTATACAACAGTACAGATCCTATAACCACAATGAGGCCATTTTCCAAACACTTTGGGAAATATGCTCCTGTATTTATCCATGCAGAACATTTCTTCTGCCCATTTTGTCCCACTGAAGCCTTGCCTCTTCCAGAAACTCTTTCCTGACTGCATCAGACCCCTCTCAAATCCTAAAACTTGGAAGGAATATAATTGTTCTTTATTCCTTAAAACACACGCCGCTATTGCATAGATACTTCACAGAATCCTACAGTGGAAAGAGAGTTTGGGAGCCTAGGATATCTGAGTTCTAGTCCTGGCTATCTCCCCACACTGTGTATGCGTACTTAGTCACTCAGATGTGCCTGACTCTTTGCAACCCCATGGACTGTAGCTTGCCAGGCTCCTCCGTCCATGGGATTTTTCAGGCAAGAATATAAGAGTGGGTTGCCATTTCCTTTCTCAAGGGATTTTCCTGACCCAGGGATCAAACCTGTGTTTCTTGGGTTTCCTGTATTGGTGGGCAGATTCTTTACCACTGAACCACTGGGAAGCTTCATTCAGATTGTGAACATATGATTTTTACCTCTGCAATTAGACTGGGCTTTTCTTGAAATAAGCTAAGCCTCACTGATCATTTATTATGTGCCAAGCACTGTGCACATAATAAATTGCAGGGAGAAATATCAATAACCTCAGATATGCAGATGACACCACCCTTATGGAAGAAAGCGAAGAGGAACTAAAGAGCCTCCTGATGAAATGAAAGAGGAAAGTGAAAAAATTCGCTTAAAACTCAGCACTCAGACAACTAAGATCATGGCATCCACTCCCATCACTTCATGGCAAATAGATGGGGAAACAATGGAAACAGTGACAGACTTTATTTTTAGGGACTCCCAAATCACTGCAGATGGTGACTGCAGCCATGAAATTAAAAGATGCTTGCTCCTTGGAAGAAAAGCTATGACCAACCTAGACAGCATATTAAAAAGCAGAGACATTACTTTGCCAACAAAGGTATGTCTAGTCAAAGCTATGGCTTTTCCAGTAGTCATGTACGGATGTGAGAGTTGGACTATAAAGAAAGCTGAGCACCAAAGAACTGATGCTTTTGAACTGTGGTACTGGAGAAGACTCGAGAGTCCCTTGGACTGCAAGGAGATCCAACCAACCCATCCTAAAGGAAACCAGTCCTGAATACTCATCGGAAGGACTGATGCTGAAGCTGAAGCTCCAATACTTTGGCCACTTGATGCGAAGAACTGACTCATTGGAAAAGACCCTGGTGCTGGGAAAGATTGAAGGCAGGAGGAGAAGGGGATGACAGAGGACGAGATGGTTGGATGGGATCACCGACTCAATGGACATGAGTTTGAGCAAGCTCTGGGAGCTGGTGATGGACAGGGAAGCCTGGCATGCTACCAGGCTTCTTTGGAGTCAAAAAGAGTTGGACACAGATGAGTGACTGAACTTACTTGGGCACTGTGATAAATGCTTTTCCTATATTTTTATATCTCCCATCACTTCTTAGCCTTTTGATCACATTCTGTTACAGAGTGAAACATGCTAGCACACAAATGCCAGGTGGGAAGCGGTCGTCTCTTCGTGGCCACCCTCTGGCGGTCAGTTACAGCCTCTGGAGTTCAGTGTCCTCTTCATACACAGAAAAGAACTGACTAGAGGGAATCTTTCATCTCAAAATAGGAGGAGAGGGAAGAAAAAAGGTAGACAGGCAGTTAGGGAGGAAGGAAGTGAGGGAGAGACGGAAAAGGGAAGGAAGAAAAAATAGGGAGGAAAGGAAAAATGAGACATTAAATGAAGCGGGGAGATAAAACTTTAGCTTCTCTTTTTACCTGGACAGTGTCACCTGGATCATCAGGAATATAAACTTTTTCTTTAAAGGGTCAGGTAGTAAATATTTTAAGTTCAGGGGTCATATTGTCCATGTTTCAATTACTCCACTCTGTCATTATCGCATGAAAGCAGTCATAGACAATAAAATTTTTAAATGAACATCACTGGGTGCCAATAAAACTTTATTGGCAAGAAACACATCATGGGCCAGATTTGGCCCCTCTCCTAGTGCCCCTCTGCTCCAGAAAGGGTTCACCTCTCCAAGTCATTATCTCAGGATCACCCTCCTCTTCTCCATCCAGAAGAGGACCCAAGAGCCATTCTCCCTCTACCGAGATGACACGAGAGAGATTTTACTGATTTATCTAGAACTCATTCCCCACCTACCCTCAGACCCGTGGAAAGTCATATTACAAAGTTAAGTAAGATATACGTCAGGACAATTAAAAATAAAAATGGAACAAAGAATAGTTCAAATGAATGAAGGAAGAGATGCCACCAGGCCCCCAGGAAGCGTTAATTGATCTGGATTTAGTTCTGAGGTTCCCGGCAGCTGAGCTAAAGTGCAGTTAATTGGCCCCCAAGGGGCTCACGGGCATGGGTAGGGTCTCAGTAGCATCATCAGTTCATCGGTGAACAAAGAAAGGCTGAGCAGAGCCGTGTGACAGCGTGCTCACCCCCAGGGTGTAGGGGTGGTCCAGGAACCGCCCGCAACCCAAGCTCCCAGTCTTCCCCAGCCCAGGCACACCCGCCACACCTCACCACCGTGGAGACACCGCAGGCCTCAGAAGTGGAGGGACCTAACTGAGTCACCAATACTCTCCGTACCTCATCTTCGGATGTGTCCAAGGAGACACCAGCTCTCACTCATTTCATTGAGTTGCTGGAGAAAGCGAAATCACACATGCCAAATGCTCAATCAATGATGGGAACAGACTAGATTCATGGTTCTTGTTAACTGTCCCTGCAGAACTCTTGAAGGCAAGGGAGGGATAAATTAAGATTAGGAGACACACGCCACTATATATAAAACAGACAACCAGCAAAGACCTAGTGTATAGTGCAGGGAACTATACTCAATATGTTATAATAACCTATAAGGGAAAAGAATCTGAAATATATAGATAAATATGTATATGTGTGTATATATATATAAACAGAATCACTCTGTTGTACACCTGAAACTAACACAACATAACAACATATGAATCAACTATACTTCGATTTTAAAAGGAGATTTAAAAAGGCAAATCCTCATTAGACATAGCTCTTTCTACATGGAAATCAGTTCTTTCTGTTCTCTGGCAAATGAGGGAGGGACAAGCAGATGAGACTCGTGGGAAGGGCTGTAACGTAGGGAGCTGATGGGCATCCAGGTGAAATGATAAAAGAGTGAAAAGGTTAGAATAGGGGGACATGGCTCTAGAGACGAGTTTCCAGCAATGAGCTTTTTATGGGCTCTAATCCTTGTCTCCCTTCTAGATGTTCCCGGACAGCTATAGCATAACAACAATTCTCTTTACTTCCTTCTTCCATTGCTCCATCTAGAGTCATACCCCCAACTTAACCATCCAATCAAATCTCTCAAACTGGATCTCTATTGGAGGACCTTTTGCAAATTCTTAGAATTAAAGAATGCAAGAGCTGGAAAGATGCTACAGATTCCCAGGTCTAGCATTTCATGCCAGCCAGAAGAGACAGAGCCTTAAGTAGGGATCCAATTTTTCATAAAGTGCCTTTAAGTCATATAGTGAAAAAAATTCTATTTTCCACTGTCAATCCTGGTTAATTCAAGAAGAAAGACTCATTTTGCAGCTACTATGTCTTTAGAGCCTCTCTCTAACATTTTTAGATTTTTTTTTTTTCCCACAAAGAAGGCAGGGCTAGAGATTAGAGACTTGGGCAGGCAAGACCACAGCTGAAAGTATAAGTTAGACTATAAAGTAGGATATTTTTACACCGGTTTTGTTTTCATTGTATTATTTGTACAGTTACCATCTATGTAGTGAACATAATGGTTTTTAAAAGCAAATTAGTGAGAGTGATAGAGAGCTTCCTTTGTAAATGCACACATTTATATAAGAAGTGGATTAATTTAAAGAAGGATAAGTAGCATAAATGAAACAAACATAGAGCAGAAATTGTTAAGGTGGTACCTAAAAGGCTGACGATTCAGAAACACTGATCTAATTCCTTTGTTTTAGGACAAAGAAGCAGAGACAAAGAGAAGGGAAACGGCCTGCACAATATCTCCCATAAGAACAAGGACTCTGGTACCAGATCAGCCTCAATTTGAGCCCCAAATCTGCCAACTACCACAAATCGCTTGGGAATATTACCTCACTGTCTAAGCCTCCACTTCTGTATCCACAAAGTGGGAAGGAATCTCACTTGCATTTTCATCACACGTTGGCACTAGACCCAGAGTTAACATGTTCAGCACGTAGGAGAGCTCCAGGCCAGCGACCGGTAAGCGTCCCCCATGGGTGACAGCTGAGTTGTGAGCAAAATTAGCTCCATGGTATCAGCAATGGCCTGACACTACTTTCATTCCTATTTTCTAAGATGTAACTATTATTATAAGAACTGCCCCTATGTGTGTGCTAGAAAATCTACACACAGCAGCAAGCATACAGAATCCCAGAGAGACTTAAGCACACAGTTCTGGAATTGACACATCGACAGTCTGCATCTTAGGTTTTCCATTAATGACTAAAAAATGTTGGCAAGTAGCTTTATTGCTCTTTGCCTCAGTTTACATATCCATAAGACAGATTAACATAGTGGAGGGTCGCCTGGATTAAGCCAATGAATGCATGTAAAGCAGTTAGCCCCGTGCGTGGAACATAGGAAGTCTGCTCCATGTGCTTCCTGCTGCTCTCCGGGCCCTGCTCCCTTCAGCTCATTCAGCGCAATGGAACTTTGGCTGCTGCGCTGTGTCCAAGCTGTGTCCCACCAGGTGTGACGGGAGAAGGACCCACAGCTGCATAAAGTGCAGATGCAAACAGATTGCTCCACGCTGCCTCTGGGGAATGAGACATGGAGTCAGCGAAGGGTGAATTTTAGAAGAACATCCGATTAGAAACACATCAGCAAGAGAAAGCTGGCTATATGGGTCACGTTCTTCCAGTCATAAACCCTGAACTTAACAACCGCTCTCCTCCCCGCCTGGCACTAGGCAGCATTTCCCCCCACTCATTCACTTGCACTTACCACACTCACTGCATTTGCATTGAACTTGATGGATCTGGCTTCTTCAAAACGTTTACTCCGCCTACAACACCCAGTTTGAAAGCTGTCTATTCCCCTCAAAGGAGTTCCTAAACCGGGAAGCCCATCTTCTACACTTAATACCTGCCTCCTCCTCCTTTATCTCCGTAGGGTCTTTATCTCCTAATCAGGTCAGTGAATTCTTCCTCTCTCATTCCATCTCTGAGAAGCAAGTGATCCTTGGTGGATAAAGTTGTCCCTTGATGTTCTCAGGGAGTGGCTCTAGGACACCCCATGGATACCACAATCCAAGGATGCTCAAGTGCCTTACATGAAACAGCACAGGGCAGTGGACCATCTGAACGTGCGGGCCCCACACCCATGGATACAGAGGGCTGACTGTACCGCAGTCTGAGACGCGGTTCCCTGCCCCTGGCTGTGCTGCCTGGAAGGATGGGGCTGTCCCTCTCCTGCCCTGACTCCTTGGCTCCCCCAACCCACCTCCTTAGAGTTAATTATTCTTTCTCAATTCTTCCCTGGTGGCTCAGACGGTAAAGCATCTGTCTACAATGCCGGAGACCTGGGTTCAAACCCTGGGTTGGGAAGATCTCCTGGAGAAGGAAATGGCACCCCACTCCAGTATTCTTGCCTGGAAAATCCCACGGACAGAGAAGCCTGGTGGGCTACAGTCCATGGGGTGGCAAAGAGTCAGATACGACTGAGGACCTTCCCTTTTACTTTATTCTTTCTCAACAGCCTGTGATGGTTCAGACCACTCTTTTCTTGCACCCTGGGTGGCTCTGCCTGGACGTGTCCTCCTAACAAACTCTAACTGGACCCACAGCGTAAGCATTTTTCCTGCCCCCACCCCATCCCTCTGACCCAGGTGTGTTAGTGGCTCTTTCCTCCAGAGCCCTTATCATGTGTCAGGAACAGAGGGAAAGAAGCTAAGAGGGGAGGCTCTGGGGTCTGAAGATATTAGCTTGTTTCCCATTCTGCTGCTCCTTTGTTTCTTTGGGCAATGTGTTTAACATCCCTGAACCTGTTTTCCTATTGGTCAAATTTAGATGGTGACTGTACTCTGCCTATTCCAGTCGGCAGCAGGGAAAGTCATTTGAGAAGTACATATAATAAAGTGCTTTGGTACTATGCCTCATCCAGAGTAAATAAACGCTCAGTAAATATGGTGGTGGTTTAGTCACTAAGTTGTGTCAGACTCTTGCGACCCTATGGACTGTAGTCCTCCAGGCTCCTCTGTCCATGGGATTTCCCAGGCAAGAATACTGGAGAGGGTTGCCATTTCCTCCACCAGGGGATCTTCCTGACCCAGGGATCTCACCTGGGTCTGTTGCATTGCAGGCAGTCTCCTGCACGACAGATTCTTTACTAACTGAGCTTCCAGGGAAGCTCTATGCTCAATAAATATGTATTGTTATTATTTGGAATATATATATATATGTTCTAGCACACTCATATCATACTCTATTTGCTTAACAGTAATCTTTCTCCTAAATTTTAAGCTCTTTAAAAGTAAATCCCACACTGTCTAGTTCACTTTTACATCGTATTTGGCACGTGGTAGGTTTTTCATCAATTGATTAGACTCCTTAACAGCAGAGACATCTCTACTTTATCGTTTTAACCACAGCTTCTAGGACAAAGACGAGCCTTCTTGCACACGCTCGTTGCATGAACAGATGGACATGTGAGTGGACAGGTGGGCTGCCAAGGTACTCCAGTGAGGATGCTTACCCAGTGCTGAGGTTAGTCCCCCCTGCAATGTCCCGCCAAGCACTGGAAAACTGAGCTTCAGACCTCCTGGCCCCACCCTACATGAACAATCTCTTCTCCTAACCTTAATGTTCTAACATTTATTTTTTTTCTCTGCATGAAAATAAACAAAAGGCATTGTTGACAAACTTCTGAAAGTCAGCAAGAATCTATGCAACATCTTGGATGCAGGTATTATCCAGATGGCAGCCTAATCTCTGGCAACAAGCAAAATCCAGGGAGCCAGAAGCACCGACAACCTCTGCCTCTTGAATATTCACAAACACATCTGACTCCACTCACGTCACACAGAAAACCTTACCAGATTGATCCCATCTTAAATATACTTGGTAACAATTCCAGTCCCTAAACAACATTCTAACAACCGGAGTGCCCTTAATTTCATTTGCAGCTTGAAATTTCATCATCATTTCATCAACTCCTTTATAATAAGCAGGGTCTTTGTCAAGGTAGTGAATTTGGGCGGAAAAAGGATGTTCAGTTTCTAGGTGTCTCCGTGAAAAAGAATGTCGCATCTGCGATCATGTCAATGTCTCCACCCTAAGAAAAAAGAATAAACGCATGGATACTTCAAAGAACTTTCCAGAAGGAGGAAACTAGGTGGTTCCAGATCTTCTCCAGAGGCTACTTCACCTTTTCGGCCACCCATCACACTGCCTTCTTCATAGCAATAGACTGTTCATCCTTTACGGTCCCTCTTCCATGGAGTCTTTTTCAACTTCTCCATCCTACACTTGTTAGCTTACTAAAGTCTTACTGACTATTCTGAATTTGGATTTACACAAAGAGGTTAAGCAACTCTTCCAAGTTTACTCAACTAATAAGCCAGGAGCAGGACCACGTACGCTGGGAATCAAGGTCAACCTGGGCTCCCTGTTCTATTGTGTCTGATGATGTAAGTCTCAATGATGAGAGTCAACATCTACTGAGGACTTCCTATGTATCAGGTACTGCTCTAAAAATTTACCTGGATAAACTCTTCATAGCAACTTTAAGAGGCTTTTTATCATAGCCCACTTTACAGACAGGTATGTACATTGTTAAGGATACTGCCTGAGATTACACAGCTAGTGAGTGGGCTCACACCCAGGCAGTCTGTTTCCAGAACCTGATCCTTAAGCACTAACCTTACCCAACTCCAAAGCCTTAACTGTAAGCTCACAGTTAAAATTTGTATCGGGCTGAAATTTATTTATACTACTGTGTATGCTTCAACACTAAGCAGTTCTGAATGCAGAAAAGATACTCAATACCTTTTTGATTACCTGGAGATTCACTTATCGTATATTTAATGATGACCTAGTAGGCGCAAGGCATTACCAAGGTATTGCAGGAGATGACGAGCTATACAAAGATATGATAGCAACCTTCTGCAGTCAAATGTAGAAAGAAAAACATACTTATTCTGTGTGACCTACAGCAGCAACATTAATCTTTCTGATTCCATGGCCAAGTCAAATTCATAAAACCAATTTTGGGAACCAGTATGAAGTTATCAACATTGTTCTTGTTCTAGGAAAGAACATCTAGCTAAACAGAAATCAAACGTACTACTACCAGCATTTTATAAAAGAAAGTACATTTTAACCAGTGACAGAAAACAGAATAAAAGACAGTCCTTCACATTTAGAGAACAAATTTTAGATCTGCATCTGAAAGCCATCAATCTATACTTTTTGACCAAAGAAGAATAGCAGAGAACGAAAGAAAAGCCCAACAGGCAGAGACGCCAGCGATAGACGGAAGTAGGGCTCAGAGCTGTGGGTGCTGGCATTCACAGATGGAGAAAGAGGCTGGAAATCTCAGAGACATTTCAGACCACAGAGTCTGTGATTCTATGGCTCTTCCTTCAAGGAATTTTAAAATGCCATAAAAATGTAATTATAGAAGGAGGAAAAAAAATGAAAGTTTATGGGTTGTTTTATGGCCTTCTCACTTTGGGGTTCTGTGTCTGGGGGACTGCCAAGGAAGGCAGCTTCCCTGACATTATCCAGAAATGTTAGGTGTTTCCTAAGAGCCTGCTAGAGTTGATGTGAAGGATGTTAATTAACAAAAGCTAGAGGGCTCCGCTTCCTTCCCTACTCCTGTCTCACCCCCTCGGTGAGAAGTTGCCACATAGACTTTCCTCCTTTCTCCAGCATGCCTCCCTGAAAAAGCTGGGAATGAGGCCAGGAATCCCACTACCAGAGTGACTTCTTTTTAGAATTCTACAGGGATTTTTTTTTTCCCTTTCAGGAGTAACCACAATTTGTTACTTGTTCAGCCTCTTCCTCTTTACCCGCTCCTTCCCAAGTGAACTGGGAATTCCTAAAACGCCAATGTGGACAGTGAGTCGGTAAGGAGCAGAGGCTACAGGCAGACAGATCTGGCGTTGACTCAAGCGGTGGGTCCCACTCTCTAGATGGGCAAACCATGTCAACTCTTGTCACCTCACTTTCTGTTTCAGCTGAATTGCACCTCTTCTGTAGCATCTTAAGTTTTCTGAGCATTCGATAAAATAACACAGTCCAGGAAAGAGCCGTCTATTGTTATTGCTGGGTTTTTGGTCTTCTGAGAACGATGACCATGTGATCAGGGTTGGGGGAGTGGTGGTTCCCACAACAACAGGAAGCAATCCTCAGACACCGGCTGGGTGTCCCCAAATTCAACTCAATTTTGACACCGTCTACCCAGAGACTGTGCGCCTTGGACTGAAGATGCTGTTCAAAAACCCAGGTTGTACAATGAGGTACCATTACACACCAGTCAGGATGGCTGCTATCCAAAAGTCTACAAGCAATAAATGCTGGAGAGGCTGTGGAGAAAAGGGAACCCTCTTACACTGTTGGTGGGAATGCAAACTAGTACAGCCACTATGGAAAACAGTGTGGAGATTCCTTAAAAAACTGGAAATAGAACTGCCATATGACCCAGCAATACCACTTCTGGGCATACACACTGAGGAAACCAGATCTGAAAGAGACACGTGCACCCCAATGTTCATTGCAGCACTGTTTATAATAGCCAGGACATGGAAGCAACCTAGATGCCCATCAGCAGATGAATGGATAAGGAGGCTGTGGTACATATACACCATGGAATTTTACTCAGCCGTCAAAAAGAATTCATTTGAACCAGTCCTAATGAGATGGATGAAACTGGAGCCCCTTATACAGAGTGAAGTAAGCCAGAAAGATAAAGAATATTACAGCATACTAACACATATATATGGAATTTAGAAAGATGGTAACGATAACCCTATATGCAAAACAGAAAAAGAGACACAGAAATACAGAACAGACTTTTGAACTCTGTGGGAGAAGGTGAGGGTGGGATGTTTCAAAAGAACAGCATGTATACTATCTATGGTGAAACAGATCACCAGCCCAGGTGGGATGCATGAGACAAGTGCTCCGGCCTGGTGCACTGGGAAGACCCAGAGGAATCGGGTGGAGAGGGAGATGGGAGGGGGGATCGGGATGGGGAATAAGTGTAAATCTATGGCTGATTCATATCAATGTATGACAAAACCCACTGAAATGTTGTGAAGTAATTAGCCTCCAACTAATAAAAAAATTAAAAAAAAAAAAAGAAAAAAAAAAAAAAAATCCCAGGTTGTTATCTGTGCTTCTGACCAACTGGTTACAGACTGAAGGTTCCAACTACTCTCCATCTAAGATTACCGATCACAAGCCTAGGTTATAAATACCTCTACTTCTGATCAGTTGGCTAGAGAGCAGAGGTCCCCACAGCTCCCACCTGGGGTTTAGTTTGCCAAAGCGACTCAAAGAACTCACTAGATCGTCAATTTATTTTAAGAAAATACAGCTACAACTACAGGAACAGCCAGATGGAAGAGATGCAAAGGGCAAGGAAGGGCATCACTTTCTCCATCTTGCTACGTCTTTACCAACCCCAAGGCTTGCCAAACCCTCTTTTTGGGGGGTTTTATAGACGTTTCATTACATGAGCCTTCTTGACAGAATCACTGGCCATGGGTGACTGATGCAACCTCTCTTCCCCTCTCCCTTCGCCAGAGGGTGGGGGGATATGACTGAAAGGCCCAACCCCCTAATCACCTGGTTGGCCCCACTGGCATCCAGCTCCCATTCTTAGGTACTTTTCAAAAGGTATCTCGTTAACATTAAAAAAAAAAAGACATGTTTATAGCGCTCATCACTAAGGAAATTCCAAGAGTTTTCAGAGGTCTGTGCCAAAAAGGGGGATGAAGACCACATTTATATTTCTTATGACAAATCATAATATCACACTGGGTTACTTCCTTGATTACATCTGTCAGGGGCTCCCTTCTACCTCTGGATGTCAACTATCAGCTACGGTCACTGTAGCTCCTTATTCCCCAAGCTTTACTCTCCGTACCTCTGCCCAGAATCTCTGCCTTTACTTTCTAGGTTCTCTGCAGATAATTTCAGCATGCCCCGATCTGTTTTGCCCCTCTGTTCCTTTTTCTGAAGCCAATCCCTCTACCAAGAATGCTCTCTTCACCCTATCCCCAACTTGAACCTAACAAATCCTTTATCCTTTAATGTTCAGTTCAAGGTCATCCCCTCTTTGAAGAATGCCCTGACTCCCCAGGAAAAGAGGCTGCAAATATACCAACACTTACGTTGCCATACATGTGGGCTTTGGAGCATGTAGCTTTTGTCCTACTCATGGCAGTATCCCCCACACCAAAGCACAGCTTTCATTCAGCAAATGTCTCATAAATAAATAAGCAAATGAAAGAATGAACCAACAAAATAAGCTGACAAAGCATATGGGGTATGTATAGCGTGAGTGCAGCATTTCTCAATCTGCAGAACATCTGGGCTTTAATTAAACCATTTGATCCTTAGGCCAACCCAGGGCTTTCCCAGGAAATCCAGGCTCAGAGAGCTTGAGTGCTTCACTGGGTTAAAACGTGGCAAAGAAAGGATTTGAACTCAGTCCACCAGCGTGTGAGTCCTAAACCCCTTCTTCACCAAGCACAGTCCTTATTATTAGGAACGAATGATAGTTTATTAGAAAAACTCCAGTTTTTAGGATCTAGCTTGAAATACGGCACAGACAAAAATGAGAACAGAATGGATGGTTCCATTGTAAACATGGGTGCACAAACCTAACAGCGAGGTGCCCAGTCACCCCCAGACACACCCTGGGAAGTGTAACGCACTGGCCGCCCGTGTAGGAGAACAGAGTTTGGGGAAATGATCGTCCAAAAGATACTGGAAATAGATTTTGCCAGTTTCCTGTTTTCACCGATGGCCAACTCCATTTCCGGCACCGCAGTCCTTGCTACAACTGAAGTTTCAGCCCTTGGAGAGAAGCCGAGAGATTTCTGCAAATGTTTTCTCCCCAACAGATGGAGCAGAAACCGAGGAGCATTACAAGGAAGACGGATCGGTGCATCACATTTGCAACAATAAAAATACAGCAACGGTTAAAAGCAGTCGCAGTTAAATAGAACTGGGAACCCAGGGTTGGCCTAAATCTTTTTTTAATTAAAAGTGAAGAAGAATTTCAAGGTTCTTCTTTAGCCCCTCAGAGCATCAGTACATGCACGTGGGATGTTTATGTGGCTTGGCTGGGTGTCAGACTGCTTGAGATTCATGTGGGTTCAGGTCAGGGTCTGAGAGAAACCTCAGCGTAGGAAATAGGGAAGGGAAGTTTGGGGGAGGGGGCAGGCAGCATGTGGCAGGAAAACCCAGGTTCGAATCCCAGCTCTGTTCTTGTGTGACTTCAAAAAAATCACTTAAATCTGAGCCTCAGTCACATCATCTGAAAAACAGAGAAACAGGGCCTGACTCAGAGGGCTCCTGCTGAAATAGCACTAGTGGAACACAGAGGAAATAATCCCTGTGGGTTTTCACTGCTTCTGCACCTTCCAGAGGGACCACACAAGAGCATCCTGATACCCTTCTGCATCCTTCCTCCCAATTCTTTATCTCCTTCCCCTTCATCAGTGTCCATATCATGGATGCCCTCAGATATCTGCTTTCTTTGCTTCCCTCGTCTTCTATCTTTAAAGCCTCCCTTAATGTTTCACTCACTGTGGTCTTGGGGTTGCCTGAAATGGACACATCTGATGCTTTTCAAAAGCATCTTGGGTCCAGACCATGAACTTCTGAGGGAGGCTCCAGGACTATGGAGACTGGGATCCTGCCTGTCAATCAATATCCACAAAGATGTGGACACACACCAGTCTTTGGGAGCCTCTGTTGGAGGAAGGCTGCCAGAGGACAGAGGCTGTTAGTTAAGGATGCTCTTCAGAACTGCTGAGGGGACTTTATAGTACATTCAAATCAGAGCACTACCACGGAAGATCAGATCCAGTGGGTCTAGATTGGTCCTGAACATACTTATTTTGAAAAAAAAAAAAAAAAAGATCTCTGAGGTTAATAACTTGTAGTGAACAATCCTTGCAAAGCACATGGTCCTGTCAGCACTGTGGATGAACTACACTAGGCTTCCACCCTCTGCCTCATGGATGTGCTTCTCCACACATTCTCTTGACCCCAAAACAGACACAGATCTGCTCTGTTGGATGATTACTGTTTCAGCCAGTGTATGCATATTTACTACATACATATTCATATACATATACACACACACACACACATATATATATAGAGAGAGAGGCAGCCACAGGTATTAAGAAATGCACGTTATAAAGAGAAATATAAATGTACTCATATACCCATGAACAAACTTGTAGGTACACACACACACACACTCCCCTACTCACCCATCAACACACTCAAACACAAAAACATATAAACATGTCTTTCATATAGAGACTCCATTCCAAATCCCAGCCCTGATCACGTCAATCCTAAAAGCCTTAGTTGACATATCTTCAAAATGGAAACTCTAATACTTATTTCTTAGTTGTAAATGCAACAGCCTTGCATCTATGGAGGCACTTTCTTCAATATCAGATACAGAGTAGATGCTCACCAAACAGATGTCGAGAGCCACGTCATCATTCATGCATCTCACCTACTCAGAAGCACATTCATGTCACACAAGTTTATCCACGTCGGAATGCACACAGGAATCCAGGAGCACGTTTAGACACAAGTGTGCATGCTCGTGCAAGCAATCAAACTCACATTTTATGTGAGCAGCGCACGTCCACACACGGTGCATACACACACACACACAGAGCTTCCCTTGTATAAAGCAAAGAGCTCACACATTCTTAGTCCTGGTTCTTTCTGTACCTGTGAGAGAATGTGGAGGAAATAACTGCCCCACACAAAATGGACACCAGGGTTTTGTTTTTTGTTTTTTGTTTTTTTTTTAAGAAAAGTCCTGGCTGTGCAAGCCAGCACTTCAGAGGAAACAGAAGCAAGGACAGAGATCAACACTAGTTGACCTTCTGTAAACAAGAAGAAGCCATGGAGAGAAAAGATAATAAGACAGGAGGCCTCAAGGGTCCATCTATGTGGAGCACTTTCCTAGAAGCCGTGCAGAAGTCACATAGAACCATATGGCACTCCCACCCTCCCAGAGCTTACAGTCCTAAGAAAGAAGGCGAATGCTCAGGGGACTGTTTTCTAAAATGACAACATGAATAATCACAGCAGGGATGGTCCGTGAGCAAAATCCCTGACTTCTATTTTGCTTCAAGCTTTCTATTACTTAAGTGTTTGTCTTGGGTATAGTAAAGTCAATGATAGCCCTCCCTACTCCCCCATCAAGGACTTTCATGATGTTCAGAAATTCCACCTGTCTCCACCGGCAGTGGCCCTTGGCCAATGTATCATCATCAGTGTTATTAAGCATTGTATTTCTTTCATGGATACCTTTAACCTGTACAAAGATTCTCAAGAATGTTTGTAGTTTTAATGCTATATTAGTATTTTCCAGGAACCAAGAAGGAGGGTGGACCAGATAACCACAAAATGCCATTCTCTTCCACGAGACTCTAATTTCACGAGTCTATGATTTTTAAGACTTGGTGGTACTAAGAGTTGATTTTTATATTCCATACATATTACTTTCTACGAGTCCGTGAGATTCTGACTCTCAGTTTTTAGTGTCCTAGGATTCTACAACTATGATTCTAACATGCAATGAGACACTTAAAGCTTAAAAATTCCAAGCCGCCACCACCTTGATGTGAAAGTGACTGTCGGACTGTGTCCCCATGTGACATGTGGAACCTACATCAGAGCCACGGTATCTGGACTTGGTAGGGGAAGGCAGAGTGGTTTTGAAGAGAAAGAGGACGGTCCAGCTGAGATACAGACTCCTAAAACACAACTCGAGGCCTTCCAAACCCTCCCTTCACCCAGCCTTCCTCCCTGACTCCATGCTACAGCCTGGAGGTTGAGAATTCTGATCGTCAGAGGCGCCAGAGAGGGGAGGCCCAGCTGGTTCTAGCCCCCAGCAGTGAAGCAGGGCAGGCTCTCGATAAATCCTGCCTGAGTGAGTGACTCCACGGGACTCACTGCAGGGTTCCTCCTCCGCCTCCTTTCCACCATCCTTCACCTTTTCTTCCTCTTCCTCTTTCATCTTCCCCCTCCTTCTCCATCCTTTCTTAACAGTATGTTAGAACTTTCAAGTATATTAATTATATAATCCTCAGAGGAATCCAATAATGTAGGGATTAGTATCCTCATTTCACAGATGAGGAGCCTGAGGCTAAGAAATGAAAGGACTCACCGAAGTTCACACACCTAACATGACAGAGAAAGGATCAAACCCTAATCGTCTGACTCCGTGTATTGTTGTTGCCATTGTTTAGTCCCTCAGTCGGATCCGACTTTTCCGTGACCCCGTGGACTGTGGCCCACCAGGTTCCTCTGTCCATGGGATTTCCCAGGCAAGAGTAGGACTGCGTTACCCGTTCCTTCTCCAGCAGAGAAGGATCCCTGATCCAGGGATCGAACCTGCGCCTCTCACCTTGCAGGCAGATTCTTTACTGCTGAGCAACCGAGGAGGCCCCAATTCCCATATTTTGTACTCCTTTATTCCACAACTGCCTTATAATGTTCATTTTTTTAAATTGAAACATAATTGATTTACAATATTGTATTAATTTTAGGTATATGGCATAGTGATTCAGTATTTTCACAGATTCTATTCCATTATACTGTTCTTCATAATAATGAAAACAACTGCTTGAGAGATTTAAGAAAACCGATGCCTACAGAGAAGGCCTATAAGTCTCATTTCTGAATTTAACTCCAATTAATGTCCTCAACCAATACCAATTCTCATTTCAGAATTTTTAATAATTAAGGGTCTACCACAACCAACTGCTCATTTCATTTTCTAGCTTTTCCTCTCCCTCCAAAGAGTGCTGTACATGCCATGTGTTTATTTTTCAATTAAAGCAAATTAAACTTAATTTTGTTTTGAGAACTATTTTTTTTAGAATTTCACAGCCCACGGTGAGATAATTGAGACCCTGCTGTTTCTGGAAGCACTATTTAGAGAGAGCAGGCCTAGGTCTGGCACAACCTTGGAGGAAGTCATCCTTAACTCCTCCTTTTCCCGTGTCCCACCATCACTGTTTCTCCAATCCTTCCATTCCCTTGCCACTTCCCTAAGCCAAGAAGGAGATCTTCTACTGGTCATTCGAACAATTCTGATAACCTACTACATGGCCACCAGACTCCCCTCTCCCCTTCCCCTACTCCCCTCTCTGTCTTTCTCAACCGCTGATCTGATCAAGCCCATTCTCTTTTTTAAGAGTTACCAACAATGTTCTAAACACAGATTACTTGATAGAAGCTCTAAGGTTGCATATGTTCCATCCCTAGATTCTGTCTCTAGCTTCACCTCTGAGCCCATTCTCCAGGCAGGATGCCCTGTTCCATCTCCCGCTCTCTACCTGCAAGGCCCTTCCTCCATCCAGCCATCCTTCATGGCTCACGCAGACAGATCCCCTCTCTTCTCCCTAGCATGCTGTGATGCTCCAATTTCAGAACCAGCTTCTCTGTATGACCTCAGGATGCACATCTGTCTCATTATCAGACCAGCAGAGCTTCAGATCAGAGAAACGTCCTATCCATTGGAGACTGTCAAGACTGTGGAACACAGTAACTCCCAAAGAAAAGTAAGGGGGAAGCCAGAATAAACTGAAAGAGGGATAGAGGGGAATAAGGAAGCAAAGAAAAACAGTGGGAAAGCAGAATGGCAAAGCAGAAGGAAGAGAGGGGAACGAAGGTGAAATTTATATCAAATCTGGGGAACTTCCCTTCTTCCTCATCTTTGATAATTTTCTTAATACGATAATCATGTCTAAAATAATATGGGCCATCAGAATTACTTATATAAAAATTTTCCATACTCACAATATTCTTATTTTTTATGGGAGACAGATTTGCCTAGTGTAGAGTTTCCCAAAGTAAGCTACATAGAAAATTGTTAAGTGTTAGTCACTCAGTTGTGTCCAACTCTTTGCAATCCCATGGACTATAGCCTGCCAGGCTCCTCTGTCCATGGGATTCTCCAGACAAGAATACTGGGAATGGGCTGCCATTGCCTTCCCCAGGGGAAGTTTCCAACCCAGGGATGGAACTTGGATCTCCTGCCTTTGAGGCAGGTTCTTTACCATTTGATCCACCAGGGAAGCCCCGTATAGAACATTAAGAACTAAATAAAAATAAATAAAAATCTCTACAACAGGACTTTGTCAGAGCCTTGTGTGTGCTTATACATAATTTTATTTCCAAGAAGAAGGTAAATCATTGAAGTAATTCCCAAATTTACCTGACCACACAAAGACATTTCCTCAGAGTTATAGATAGCATGCGCACCATGGAAAATGAAAATGTTCCGTTGGTGGAATAACTGTGGTCTGGGAGTCAAGAGTTGGGGGTTTTGGGTTTAACAAACTTACTAATAAAGATCAAGGCCTTTGCCATGACATTCCCCCTGTCAGAGCCTCCACTGTTTTATCTCAGAGAAAGGAGGAGGGTCAGGTGTGATAGATCCTAAGGTCCCTCCTAGCTCAGTTCTAACATTCTATGGTTCTGTGATGAAAAATGGACACAGGCTTGGGGCCATGCTTTTGTGTCAACTGCTTCCTCTATGTGGAATGTCCCCTTTCCATTTCCATGAAGTCAGATCCTTCCCTCCAATGCCATTGCCTGTCCCAAGCCTGAGGGCAGGAGGAGAAGGGGGCAACAGAGGATGAGATGGTTGGATGGCATCACTGACTCAATGGACATGAGTTTGAGCAAACTCCAGGAGCCGGTGAAGGACAGGGAAGCTTGGTGTGCTGCAGTTCACAGGGTCACAAAAGTCGGACACGTCTAGGTGACTAAACAACAACAACCACCCTTTCCTGGGCTACTTGGATGGGCACGTTTTCACTCCTCAGGCTTCCTGTGGACTATTTCATTGCTAGAAGAGGCTGCCTTGAATATAGCTCATATGTACCTTTGTGAGTTCATTCGATCTTTGATAGCAATTATATTGGGGTTACAAAGGTGGCAAAGACACAGTCTTCTATATGCCTTCTCTTCCCACTTAGCCTTTGGGGATATGTCAGAGGCATACGTATCCTCCAAAAGAGCTCAAGACAATGACTTAATTGAGGACAAAATCTATCATTTTTAAATCCCCTTTAGAGACTGTTTAATGTTTAAACCAATGATTTCAAGTCATTCTTTTAAAGCCTTGGAACCCTTTACTCAACTCTTAAACAAGAGTAATAAAGCCAAGCAGATACAGTAGATCTCTCTAGGTGGACGGCAAGGTGAGGATGGACTCTAAACCAGGGTCACCTGCTCAGTCTTCCTACTCCCCTGGCGCACCTCTGAGGGCTTCTTAAGACTCCACTGACTCTCAAGTCATCATTTTATGAGAGGAAAGTGAGATCCAGAGAAGAGATGTGATTTACCCAAAATTAAAAGCGACTCTCTCCTAAGTGTCAAAGCTGGCCCCCACCTGTGCTTTCCCAAGTACACAAAGTACTATCAGTGTGTGAAATGATTCCGGATTATTCAAAGGTGGTGCAGTTTGTTTTCAAGGGCATGATAGGTACCTTAGTGTATACTGGATTGCATAAGTTACTTACCAAATATTTGGTTTTTATAACTATAATTGCTCAGGCCAAGGTCAAGAAAAAAAAAAGACTGAGTCCATTTAAATTTGATTTAGGACAAATGACTTAGAAATTTAGCAAACTCTGCATTAAAGCACATGTCTCTGCCTTGGGTCTTTTTTCTAGCAAGAACTGTTCACTGGTCCACCGCATCCTACTATTAAAACACTCATTACCCAAGTAACATACATTCATTAAAGAAATATTAGGCGCTACAGGTAAGTATAAAGGGGAGTCTGAAATTCACTCATAGCCTATCACCCAAGATAATCACTCAAATATTAGGGATCTTTTTTAAAAATAGCATGCTATACACAATATTCTGTACCTTATGCTTTTTTTTACCTTAGGTTACCAAAAAATATATCCATATCATTAAAAGTCATCATGATGAAATGGACAAATTCTTAGAAAAGTATAACTTTCCAAAACTGAACCAGGAAGAAATAGAAGATCTTAACAGACCCATCACAGGCAAGGAAATCGAAAGTGTAATCAAAAATCTTCCAGCAAACAAAAGCCCAGGACCAGATGGCTTCACAGCTGAATTCTACCAAAAATTTAGAGAAGAGCTAACACCTACCTTACTCAAACTCTTCCAGAAAATTGCAGAAGAAGGTAAACTTCCAAACTCATTCTATGAGGCCACCATCACCCTAATTCCAAAACCAGACAAAGATGCCACAAAAAAAGAAAACTACAGGCCAATATCACTGATGAACATAGATGCAAAAGTCCTTAACAAAATTCTAGCAAACAGAATCCAACAACATATTAAAAAAATCATACACCACGACCAAGTGGGCTTTATCCCAGGAATGCAAGGATTCTTCAATATCCGCAAATCAATCAATGTAATACACCACATTAACAAATTGAAAGATAAAAACCATATGATTATCTCAATAGATGCAGAGAAAGCCTTTGACAAAATTCAACACTCATTTATGATTAAAACTCTCCAAAAAGCAGGAATAGAAGGAACATACCTCAACATTATAAAAGCCATATATGACAAACCCACAGCAAGCATCACCCTCAATGGTGAAAAATTGAAAGCATTCCCCCTGAAATCAGGAACAAGACAAGGGTGCCCACTGTCACCACTACTGTTCAACATAGTGTTGGAAGTTCTGGCCACAGCAATCAGAGCAGAAAAAGAAGTAAAAGGAATCCAGATAGGAAAAGAAGAAGTGAAACTCTCACTGTTTGCAGATGACATGATCCTCTACATAGAAAACCCTAAAGACTCTACCAGAAAATTACTAGAACTAATCAATGAATATAGTAAAGTTGCAGGATATAAAATTAACACACAGAAATCCCTTGCATTCCTATATACTAACAATGAAAAAACAGAAAGAGAACTTAAGGAAACAATACCATTCACCATTGCAACAAAAAGAATAAAATACTTAGGAGTATATCTACCTAAAGAAACAAAAGACCTATACATAGAAAACTATAAAACACTGATGAAAGAAATCAAAGAGGACACAAACAGATGGAGAAACATACCGTGTTCATGGATTGGAAGAATCAATATTGTCAAAATGGCTATTCTACCCAAAGCAATCTATAGATTCAATGCAATCCCTATCAAGCTACCAACGGTATTTTTCACAGAACTAGACCAAAGAATTTCACAATTTGTATGGAAATACAAAAAACCTCGAATAGCCAAAGTAATCTTGAGAAAGAAGAATGGAACTGGAGGAATCAACCTGCCTGACTTCAGACTCTACTACAAAGCCACAGTCATCAAGACAGTATGGTACTGGCACAAAGACAGAAATATAGATCAATGGAACAGAATAGAAAGCCCAGAGATAAATCCACGAACCTATGGACACCTTATCTTTGACAAAGGAGGCAAGGATATACAATGGAAAAAAGACAACCTCTTTAACAAGTGGTGCTGGGAAAACTGGTCAACCACTTGTAAAAGAATGAAACTAGAACACTTTCTAACACCATACACAAAAATAAACTCAAAATGGATTAAAGATCTAAATGTAAGACCAGAAACTATAAAACTCCTAGAGGAGAACATAGGCAAAACACACTCCGACATAAATCACAGCAAGATCCTCTATGACCCACCTCCCAGAATATTGGAAATAAAAGCAAAACTAAACAAATGGGATCTAATGAAACTTAAAAGCTTTTGCACTACAAAGGAAACTATAAGTAAGGTGAAAAGACAGCCGTCAGATTGGGAGAAAATAATAGCAAATGAAGAAACAGACAAAGGATTAATCTCAAAAATATACAAGCAACTCCTGAAGCTCAATTCCAGAAAAATAAATGACCCAATCAAAAAATGGGCCAAAGAACTAAACAGACATTTCTCCAAAGAAGACATACAGATGGCTAACAAACACATGAAAAGGTGCTCAACATCACTCATTATTAGAGAAATGCAAATCAAAACCACAATGAGGTACCATTACACGCCAGTCAGGATGGCTGCTATCCAAAAGACTACAAGCAATAAATGCTGGAGAGGGTGTGGAGAAAAGGGAACCCTCTTACACTGTTGGTGGGAATGCAAACTAGTACAGCCACTATGGAAAACAGTGTGGAGATTCCTTAAAAAACTGGAAATAGAACTGCCATATGACCCAGCAATCCCACTTTTGGGCATACACACTGAGGAAACCAGATCTGAAAGAGACACGTGCACCCCAATGTTCATTGCAGCACTGTTTATAATAGCCAGGACATGGAAGCAACCTAGATGCCCATCAGCAGATGAATGGATAAGGAAGCTGTGGTACATATACACCATGGAATATTACTCAGCTGTCAAAAAGAATTCATTTGAATCAGTCCTAATGAGATGGATGAAACTGGAGCCCATTATACAGAGTGAAGTAAGCCAGAAAGATAAAGAACATTACAGCATACTAACACATATATATGGAATTTAGAAAGATGGTAATGATAACCCTATATGCAAAACAGAAAAAGAGACACAGAAATACAGAACAGACTTTTGAACTCTGTGGGAGAATGTGAGGGTGGGATGTTTCAAAAGAACAGCATGTATACTATCTATGGTGAAACAGATCACCAGCCCAGGTGGGATGCATGAGACAAGTGCTCGGGCCTGGTGCACTGGGAAGACCCAGAGGAGTCGGGTGAAGAGGGAGGTGGGAGGGGGGATCGGGATGGGGAATAAGTGTAAATCTATGGCTGATTCATATCAATGTATGACAAAACCCACTGAAATATTGTGAAGTAATTAGCCTCCAACTAATAAAAAAATTAAAAAAAATAAAAAAATAAAAAAATTAAAAAAAAAAAAAAAAAAAAAAGTCATCATGAGTGCCACTGATCCAGCACTTAACGTTGCTAAGTGCATTATGCACGTGACATTCATTCTCACAGCCAAACAGCAGGGAGGTACCATTGCTGGCCCCGTTTCACAGGTTCCCTCTTTTCACTCCACCTTCTAACACATCAATGTGCTTCTCTGCTAGCATTCTGAATGACTCTAGATGGTCCATGATATGCTATGTTTTGCCGTTTCTTTTCCCCAAATGCTCTAATAGAGTTCCTATTTTTCACACAAATAATTACTTCCTCCTTAGAATGGGAAATTTCTTAAAATGGAAGGATTTACATCTTCTTTTAAAAAAACAGGGACAGAGACAATGATGGTGGTAGAGATGGAAAGAGGGATCTGCCACTGCCCTAAGGCACCCCCTCTACCTGCCTCCTTCCTCCTGGTCACCTCACTGCAGCCCTACACCGGTCTCCTCACTGTTCCCCGAACACAGTCTGACCTCAGGGACTTGATTCTTGCTGGGATGCTCTTCCCACATGTCTGAAGGCCTCTCCCCTGACTTTCCACAGACCTCTGCCCCATCCCAACATCTCACTGAGGACCCCGCCACTGCCCACCTACCAAGCCAGCCCACCCTCCCCCATCACACTGCCCTCCACCTCCATGACGCTCCTCTCCACCTGACACATTGTAAGCTTGCTTGTTTATTTATTTCTTTTCCTTCACGAGAATGTCAGCTCCAAGAAGGTAGGGGCTTAGTCGATTTTGCTCACTGCTGCATTTACAGCTCCTAGAACAATGTCTTACACAGAACAAGTGCTCGATAAACAATGCCTGTTTGTTTCTTAAATGAAAGAATGAAAGTCGCATTTCATAAAAGGTTGTATTCAATAAAGATTTCTGCCAATGCCCCAGGAGAGTGTCTTTTTCCCTTCATTCTTGCCAAGACTGGATGCTGGCATTAAAAAAAAAAAAAAAAACATTTTGAGGATGTTGTGTGGCATCACATTGTTACGTTCATTTATTTGATTACTAGGGAACCCGAATATTTTGTTTTCGTGTAGGTTTATGGACCAGCCTCATCTCATTTTTATCACTGCTTTTTTTTCACTTTTTAATTAATTTTTATTGGAGTGTAGTTGTTTTGCAGTGCTGAATGGGTGTCTACTGTAAGCAAAATGAATCAGCCCTCTGGACACAGATGTCCCCTCCGTTTTGGATTCCCTTCCGATTTTGGCGACCACAGAACACTAAGCAGGGCTCCCTGAGCGACCCAGTAGGTTCTCATTAGTCATGTTTTACACCCAGGATCAACGTGTATATATGTCAACCCCAGTCTCCCAATTTGTTCCACCCCCTCTTTCTCCCCAACCCAAGCTCCCCATCCCATTTTCAGCTGGACGACCCTTTCCCCGATCACATTCTGACAACAGATGAGCTTATGACCATATCTGGGCTCGTGTTTCATTAACAGAACTTTGCCTTGGACATTTCCTTCTATATTTATCACTTTTCTCCTTTCTACCTGTTCTCAACTACATACAATACTCCTTTCTACACTCACAGGTATGCGTGTGTGTGTGTAAAGAGAGAGATTATATTTAGATATCTATCTGTGTATACAGAGAGAATACACATACATACATATTCTCTCTCTATATATATATATTACATAATATATCTGCTGTCTAACTATTGCTTTTCTCTTGCAACATCTGCCTATCACAATTCATGCCACCTCCACCATTCTATTTCCTGAGCTACTTTTAAACCTGCTACTGTTACCAGAAGTGGCTTTGGCAATTCTATTCTCAAGAAAAGTAAGATTGTGGTTCTTGGCTGGAGCTCAGAGTGAGAAAGGAGCTTATTCTATGACCACTGGTCCTAGTCTCAACAACACAGGAACTTCTGCACCTGAAGGGTCCAAATAAACATGCTAAGCTGAGGTTTCCTGCTGAGGCATTGTGAAGTTAAATTACTATTTTAAGCGGCTATGAAGTTGGCAGCCAGAAAGCACTGGAAGAGTGGAAGATATTCATGATGCTGACAGATAAAGAAGGAGAGAAAGCAAAATGCAGGTTATTAAGGAGATTTAAGAAGCATCCCTCCAGTGGCACCATTTATAACATCTCTTGGAACACGTAAGATAGATGCCTTTCTCATTTAGGCATATACAAGACCGGGATTAAGGGCAGAGCTGAGGTGACGGAAGGCTAAAACATTTGCAATAGTGTACCTGGACTGAAACAATAGAGACCAAACAGCAAGAATCCACCTTGATTTGGGGAAGCCCTCAAGCTGCTAAGGCCTGGACCATGACTCGGGGGGTGTGTGGAGGGCGGGCGGTTCTGTGGAAGGACGTTATGTTTGGTGCCCAATGTGGGTTTGAGATGTGATGCTATCACTAACTGTATATCTTGGGGCAAATCTTTTCACCTCTGAGCCATGGGGTCCTCATCTGTAAAATGGGGAGAATAATTCCAACTCCAGAAAGTGACTGTGAAGCCTGAGTAAGATGAAACGTGGCAAGATACATGATAAAGACCAGGCAGAGAAGAGTCGTTGTGAGGAGGAGAAGGATAAACACGGTTCACAGGAGCGCATGCAGCCTGCTGTCAATCAGCCGCCTGCCCACAGACATCTGCTGAATACCCAGACCTTACTGCAAGTGAAAGACGAGAGCATCAAATCAAAAGGTACAAGGACACAGGCTGCAGGGGACGAGGGTACCACAACCACCTCAGATACAGTTTGATCCTAAAGAGGAAAAAATGTATATGTAAAAAAAATGAGAAAGTTGACCCAGACCATACTGAAGATGACTTTTCAGCCCTGAGGCTGAAAAGCCCTGATGACTTTTTGATGATTGTACAGCTATTAACATATCTGGTTTTGGACCCATGGTGACAGAAAGAATTTAAAAATCTGCCTCAACCACTTTGAATCTTTGGCCTTTTCCCACTTTCTTAATCTCTCCCCTAACTGCTGGTATCACATTGCCACATTAAGGGACAGGATTGGCAAAGACGATTGAGAAAGCTCCTTTGCAAGGTCGTGCCTTGAACCTAGGGATGATCTCTTTCCTACAGAACATTTCCAGTTGGGGAACAAACCTGGGGCATGGGCAATATCTCATCTAGTGCAACAGGGTATAGTAGTAATAATTTAAAAAAACAGTCATAATAGTAGACCTTTATAAAATGGTGATAGTCTATCAGGCATTGTTCAAAGCACCTATCATATAAACTCATCAAAACCCCGCAGTGTCTCTATGAAGAGTGATTACTGCTATCCTCATTTTACAGATGGGTGGACTGGCATAGAACATTAGGTAATCTGGCCAAGGTCACAGGCACAGCCAGTTGCAGAGGTGGCACACAGTCTGACAACCAAGTTTTCAACCACTGCACTTTCAAGTAGGACAGAAATAGTACAAATCCTCAACACGATTGGCTCCGCGTGTGGCCTTGACTGAGAGGTATCACTGCACGGAGCACCGAATGGGGGGATGGTGATTCTGCTTATGCACGGGCTTGTTGAGAACATGCAGCGGGATGTCTACATCAAGCGCCCATTCCAGCACAAAGCATTGGTGACGTGCCTGGCACACACACTCTTCCACTCCAAAACTGGCTTTCTGATTGTGATATTTCAGCCATCTCTAAATATTGTGGGTGAAGATCCTTCCAGATCTCCTCAAGTTCCATTCTACGCTTGGCCTAAATGTGTAATTCCCACTGTCAGGAATGACAGGAGGTAAAATCGGGGCTGATCTAGAAATATTTTCTTCGGGGATCATTTGTAAGGCTTCACTGGACTCTGAATGATGCTGTCCTGCTGATATGCATTCAGGATAAAATTCTTGGTGACCCCTCTCAGCCACACCACCCTCCCCACCCAGCCTCATCTATCCCTGGCAATGGCATACGATGAAGTCCACTGTCATCTCAAAGAGTCATGCTTCCAAAATTTGTCCCAACAGAAAAACCATATTACCAGCCCCTGCCGGGTAACGTACATTTCCATCTTTCTCTGAATTCCCAAACACACCGAAGTGCTGATTTTCTTTCTTTTTTTTTCAATGGTTCCTATGTTTTGTGTAGATGTTTTTATAGTGCCAGCTAAGACTTTGTGTGGGTCCTTCCCCTATGATGTGCCTGTAAATTCAGAACCCGCGAAATTCTGTGAGAAGTTCAGCTTATCAACCACTGTGCAAACCCAACGTACTTACTTAAGGTAGAGTCTCTGTCACAGTGCTCAGACGCTCTTCCAAACTGATCTTGGGGTTTCCAGAATCTCTAGGGATCCCACGGCCCATGAGAAATTCTCATGTGTAAGAACTGACAACTTGGAACCGGGAGCTCTCTAAAGAGCAAGCGTGTCCTAAATGTCTGCCCTCCCTTCATCTGAATCAGCTTGTAGTCTGTAACTCGGCGGCTCCACGGTGCCCCCTGGATCTATTATTTCTCAGAGAGGTTCCCACTGGTTCATTCGCAGGACCTCTGAAAGGCTAGATAAATTATATCTCAGAAACCCCTCTGGGCCTGTATTGGGTTAACCCTTACAAAGGGTTCTAGCTGTTCAGATGGGCCATTTACTGGGAGCCCCGCTGCTCCGACCTTTGCAATTTGCACAAAAACTATTGCATCTTGCTTTTGTTAATTGCCTTATGCATCTACCTCCTCACCCTTGGGGGGCATACGGTCTCTTAGCTGTTCCCAAGATGGCCCTGACATTGTTGTATATAGCTCTGCACCCCGTGAGAAAATCTCCACAAACTGAGAACAAGATTTGTTCAGAATGATGTCTGCTGTGTCCACCACGGGCCTTCTTTCCTGTGGGTGTCCGCCTGTGGACCGCAGACAGGCCTGGTAATTTACCACCCCTAACTCTCTCTCACCCTGTCTTTTCGGTGTGTTCTCCTTAAGGCCACCTGCAATCTCCAAAAGATACTTCCTTTGAGAAATAAAGATCCCCTTCACCCTCACATGCAAAAAAGAAATTAATTTCACTTTTCCTCAGCCTCATTATCTTCTTAATTGTCTTCTCTGCCCCCTCAGTAGCAAGGACTGTCTGTGGATTTCTCGGCAGCCTTTCTAGGCTACCATGTTCCAGGAGGAAGATGGGTTCCATGCTACCACTTAATCACTCCGATATTAAGCGTCACAGGAAAGGCAGATCTATCCCACCCAGCAGTCCCATGTTGAGTCACAATCTGCGCCCTGAGTCATGACTCCTTTGGATTTGCTTTTGAGAAGACATCTGTACCTTATTGTGAAGCGTGACTATCATGTGTGGGCCTCTCTCTCCGCTTTCGCGAGAATTTCGTCAGGCACCATTTCCATAAAGCTGAGCAAACCCCTTCTGTGAAGCAGGCCACTGTGTGGTCCTTCTCAGTTCGCAGGAGGCAAGATCAGAGAAGGGCAGCTACGTTCTTAAGGGAGTCCAGATACATGGTGGTAGGAGCTAGGACTAGAGCCAGGTACCCTGAGTCCCTGAGGCCTTAGTATATGAGACTTGGAGTCAATGAAAACATAAAACAAATGGGCATTGTCTCTGATCTCTGACACCTCATAGTGACAGCCTCCTTCCTCCCACCATCACCACCTCTGTGTCTTCCTTGAATCTTCCCTTTCCGCAAAGTCTCCCAGAACTTCTGAAATGACAATGATCCGTCCCCCATGAAAGACAATCACTTATGGATTTGCAGATCTCCTCTAATTCTGGCGGGATTCATCACCATACCCCCTAAGCCATTTTGTTCAAGGCCTTTCCCAGACAAGAGTTGCAATAAATATTTGCTGATCCTAACTGATTCCAGCTTTCGTCCTTTTTCATCAGACTTCATTTCAATTACCTTCTCCCCAGGTATTCATCTCCCCGCCTCCTTTTCTGGTCGTTTTCCCCCTCTCCAGGTCCTCCCCCCTTCCCTTTAGATCTGGGCATTTCCAGAGGGCACAGCGCTCAGAGCAGGACTAGGAATTAAGATTAGAAGCGTTCACTGAGATGACTGATTAAAAATGGACACGATGAAAACCCAGAGAGAATACGTAACGATGAGCTTCTGTCAACCTCCGAACTCTCCTCAGCGCAGTCCGCGGGCTACTTCCTTCCTAGGCAGGGAGATTTCAAAGGGGAGACGTCTGCAGTTCTCACCCCTCACCCTGTGCGCGGCCTTTGTGATCTGGCCCCTCCCTATCTTATTCTCAACTCATGATGCTCTCTTTCTCAGGCAAAAGCTTCAGTCCCACCATCCCTTAGATTTCCTGAGGCTGACCCTGCCTAGTGACCCCATCACGGTTCTCTGCCTTCGATAGAATTTCCCCACGTCATCACACGGTTGGTTCCTTCCCATTGAAATCTCAGTTCTAATATCACCCTCTCCGGAGGTTCTTTTCCTGATGACCCGATCTAAAGTTCTGGGACCTACATTTCTTTCTAGCCTATTAGCCCCAATTTTTCTCTGCATGATATTTACTATTATATGAAATTGCTTCGCTTGCCTATCTATTTACTCCTTTGTTAGCAATCTCTCCCCGCTACATCATCAGCTCCATGCTGACGCTACATCTCCCATGCCTAGATCTGCACTATTCAATACAGTAGCCACTATCCAAATACAACTATTTAGATTTTAAAAACAAATAAAACTCAAGTAAGACTAAAAACCCATTTATCAGTTACACTACCCATGCTTCAAGTGCTCAGCAGTCCCATGTGGTTACGGGCCACCATACTGGGCAGCGTGGAAAGCCTATCCAGTGTCACAGAAAGTTCTACGTGGCAGCATGGTCTACAGCAGTGCTTGAAGAATAGTAGGCAGCCGATAAATGTGAGTCAAATCAGAACGCGAATGAACGGTCCTTTTAATCCTCACTCAACTTCACCTCTCCTTTTTGTGGCTTACCCTGTAAGTAAGATAAACTAGACAATGTCTAGGACAACATCCAGCTTGGTGAGAGGCCTGAATGGATGTTACAGGAGAAAGAGCTGTGAAAACAAGCCCATCCGGCCCAAGAGAGAATACTTGTGGCTACAAGACTGGAAGAGAACTACACTTGTGTTGCACGGTTTTAGAGACCCATGGACAGAAGAGAGATCTAGTGTCAAGGTGAGGAAACATTTCAACAAAGCCCTCCCTAGACAACATAGGCTGGTTTGTGTGACAGAGAAGTCACTATTGCTGAAAGTACTAAAAATGAGGCTGAGTGGTCATGTGTTAGGGTCATTACAAAGCAGATTCTTGATTCTTGAATAATGAGAATGATTTGGTTATAGTGAAGTCTTTAAACACTGAAATTCCTTGATGAATACATCATGAAACATCAATTTCAAAGAGTTAATGATAGGCCCCCAACTCTTCCTAGCATCTACTGAACAACCCAATCCTGTTAGCCATCCACGATGGCTACCATTACCTCAGCGGTACACGGGGAAAGGCAGAGATGCTGAAGCAAGGAGGTCTTAGATTCAAAGTCTAGCTCTGTTGATTATGTGAGGGACCTCAACATCCTTTCACTTCCCTCTTCTGTAAAAAAAGGGGCCGTATCTGTCTCATTGGGTGAGAAGGAAGATTAAATAAGAACAAAACTAAAGACCCTGGAACACAGCAGGCAAATCTTCATTTCCAAGAAGGACAGAAGTTTAATGATACAGTCTGTGTATCATTATTGGTGTTCCTACACTGTTGGTGAAGGCTGTGTGATGTTGAAGCCATTATTGCATTGCTTTGAATGAATATGAAACAATTATCAGAAAGAGAAAGAGGGAGAGAAATTACAGCCACTGATGAGTCTGGGCTTCAAATGTAACAGCAAACATTTCTAGAGCAACTAGCCTGTGTCAGTTCCTGGGGACAAAAGATGCTCCTGAAACCTTTGACCGTACTGAAGAGGGCAAGCAAGATGCAGGCCCAAAGAGCCAGGAAACAGGGCAAGGAGAGACATAAGCTAAAACAGAGAGTCAGACAAAATTATATGCAAGGATGGGGTGGAAAGAGACTGACTGCAAAATAAGATGTGGGGAAGACTTCCTGGAAGAGTCATTTGAGTTGCATGTTAAAATACAGGTATGATTTTTTAAATGTGAGGCTGATGTTGTGAGATGGAGGAAAGACAGAGGTATTCCTTGCAGAAGGGGTTTGAATGGAGAACAATAAGAGGAATTATTTGGAGAATGACATTTGAAGACCTGTCCTCTTCACATGACCCCCATCTTGTCTACAGTATGATTACCTGGAGTTTAGTGGACAATTTGCTAATCTTTAGATTTTAGCAGGGGGGAGGCGAGGAGGGAAGAAGAACAGGATGTGTCTAACCCTGGTGGCCTGTTCAGGTGATAGGTACTGGTGATCTCGTCCAGGAACTGGGAGGGGATAAGCTAGAGGATGCAAATCAGAAACTGCCTCTTCCCACAACCGAAGGCCCCTTGGGCATAGATCTTTCCAGAGAAAGAGGACTTTCCAGTTAAAAGCATTAAGAAGGAGATGTCTTATTTGGACTGACCAGGGTAGAGTGTTTCTAGGGTCTCTGCCTGTACAATTTCAAATATATTTGCTGCAGCCTGAGCTGGGCTGTCTAAACTCAACAGGGGCCCAACAGCTGATTTGGAATCTCTGAGCTTGTTTCTTCTTGGTTGAAATGGAGTCACAGCTCCCCCTTCTGGGAGCTAAAGTGCCATCCAGCCCTAGAAAAGCCTGCGTGGAAAGGCTCTACCGCAGATGGGCCTGAAACCCCTGTTTTCTCCCTCCATGCTCACCTGCACCCTGAAACCGAGCACCGAGGAGTCCGAGAGCTCACTTTTGCGTGGGCCTGATTCTGCCTTCTTAAGAGAACATCTTTCATAGGACTATACACTTCTCTTCCCTGGGACTATAAGTCCCAGTCTTCGTGTGGGTGATGCTTTTACATAGGGGAATGCAATTTGGTGCGGAGGTTGCAATTCTCTGCTGGGAAATATAGCAAGTAGAAAGGATTTCGGAATCTGCACATGTCCAGGAGACCGCATGTATGCGTGTGTGCTTGTGTATGCGCCTATGACGGCAATACGTATGGCTGTATAGAGGTAAGTCTCATTAATGTAAAGAAATGAATTTGCCTGAAGTATTTGCATCACTAGATGGGTGGACACTTGGCTCTCTGGAAAGCAAAGCATTTCTTAATGAAGAGCTCAGGTACAGTCCAGATGCTCTGCTGGCTTCTGTCTACTAGGCATGGTCAGTATGGGTCCCTGGCTGTCTGTAATTCTCTGTAGGTACTGGAGAAAGAATGTATGTTCTCTGCGTGTGTGTGTGTGTGTGTGTGTGTGTCTGTCTGTCTGTCTGTCTGTCTGTCTGTCTAATGGGGACTGTGATTAAAGCATTGGACCTTTTCTCTCCAGGTCATGTTTCCAGATGGAGCAGCTCTGAAATGCACCTCTGAACGGAGAAGTTTGATGAGGGAAGACAAGTGATTATCTTGGATGGGAGCATGGTGGCAGGGTAGGGGTGGAGAGCGATGTGAGAGGAAAGGACATGGATCTGGGTGTCAGGCACTACAGGTTCTAGACCTGGGCATCCCACCAACTCACTAGAGAAGGCTGGGGAGTTCTCACATCCTCTCTGGCTACGGACTCCTGCTGTCTGCTCTTTAATATTCCTTCCAGCTTTGACTGTCTACGTTTTAAAAAAAAAAATGAGAGCAATTCCTAACATGGGGCCTCCTCCTTTGCTTTCACACACCCCAGGCAAAGTGAACCAGGGACCTCTGCTGTGACCTAAGTTTCCCAAAGCAGATTCCCTGTGGCCATGTGAGGGCTCCCGCCTGAGACATCAGCCTCTGACCAGAGAACGGTGTGTCTGCAAGTGCCTGCAGGTAGCACCGCCCCCCAGCCGCCAGGGCAGGTTCCTGCAAACACCTTTGCTTTTATCTCTCCCGGGAAGAGAAGTAAATACATGTAAGTATTTAAGACAAGTATATTTCTACGTTTCCCCCTAGAAGGCTGATTCAGGGGCCCCTTCCTGCTGACGCAGACAAGAGGCCCAGCACCTCAGCCCTTGTCCTCCGGAGCCTCGCTGCCTAACAGCAGAACGGCTGCCTCTTACCTTGGGAAAGTAACAGCTGCTGGAGTCTGGAAGCCATGCTAACAGCAGTAAAACTCAGCATTTTTGCTGAGTAGGGCAAGCCTTTAAGAGGCATCCGGGAATCAAATCAATGGCTGGCCCTAGAGTCCAAGCCTAGCAGGACCTGGCCAGGGAGGCCAAGGGACTTAGCAGGGCCGCCTCCTAGGAGGCGGAGGAAAGAGGAAAGAGGGACTGGACCCGAACTGTCCTCCTTACTGAGGTTCTTCCCACCACCCCATGTGCCCTTGGCAGTTTGTTGGAGCCAAGCAAGAGATGCGAGGGGCCCATCAGCAGCAGTTTTAAGTCAATTGCCGCCACATTCCACCATGAGTTCCCCACCCACGACCAGTTCCCAAATTGTAGGTCTCCCCCAGTACAGAAACACAGACCCACACAGATGCGTGCATGCACGCACACACACACACACACACACACACACACACACGCTGCCTCTCTGCCTTCTCCCAGTACCCTCCTAAGCCCAGGGGAGTGATGAGGAGGCACAATATAGGACAAGATTCTCTTGGGACTGCCCAAGCCTGGAATGGGGACGGGAATGAGGGATCTGTCTTAGGCAAGTGCCCCATCCATCTCCTACCATGTTTCCCAGAGCTGCCCCCAAATGAGATTTCCTCCGCGATTCTCTGCAGCTATGATGGATGAGCAAGTCCCCAGGGCCCTTTCTCCTCTCCCTTGAGGGGGATCCATGCAAACTTGCCCAGCTCCTCCCCAGAGCACCAGGAGCAGGGGGGTTGTAATGCTGTTATGATTACAAACACAGAGGCAGGGCTGACTCTATCCGGACTTGCCAAGCCCCAGATGAGTCCACAGATGACTTCTCTCCTTTCGTCACCCACTACCCAGCGACTCCAAATTCCCACCAGAATCCCGGAATCTGCCCAGTGTGGGATTTAAAGTGACAGCGTCTCATCGCCTCAGGGTTTGGCCGCTTCTCTTTCATATTAAACGGTGAGCCCAAGCGCAGCAGATCTCCATCCTTTGGAGAAATCTTCCTTCAAGGGTACCAATACTGGGCTGAATAAGGTATCATCCCAGTCCCCAGAATCGTCGCCAAACCCCAAGCCCAGAGCCCCAGAGGGAGTCCACAGCGGGTTTCCCGATGGCTACGTGATCCTAAAACAAGGATCCCATTCCCTATGCGCTGGAGAGACCTAATTTAAAAAAGACAAGCGCGCACACACAAACACACACGTACAAACATGCACACACACACATCGTGCCTTAAGTAGGTTATAGGACCCCTCTTCACCCCTCCCCTACACACACACACACACACAAACACATACACACATCACAAACACACGCATCGAACGCAAACGACGCCGCACACGCAAACACACACTAGCACCATATCAAGTTCTCACCATGGTACACACGTCGGGAGCGCGCTGGGAACACACACGCCACTTACTGAGACCCGCATTTAACCCTCTGCGCCCCAGAATACGGAGACACCCCTCCCTCCTGGGAACCTGCGAGGACTTGCAGGCGGCGGGGCGGCCGAGGGAAGCGCCGGAGGGTGCAGGGAGGGGGAGGGGCCGGGCGGGCGGGGGCGCCCCGCAGGCGGTCCCGGGCGGTCTCCAAGGGCAGCGGGGCTGCCGGCGCGGCGCCCGGCGCTGCCTTACCTGGAGTCAATGTCCGTCTTTGGCGGAGAGCTGCGGGCGGACGCTTTTTATTCGGCTCGGAGGGAACTTGGGAGAGCCCTGCGTCCAGCTCGCATACCGGGAACGGCGCGGGGACTGCAGGCGTGGGGGTACCTGGCTCCTAGCAGCCTGGCTCATACTCAGCCGTCAAGACCCCTTCGCTGGTCCCGAGGACAGGCATGAATCCCGGCTCCGGAAGGCGGTCACTACTGCCTCTGCCTCCCGGCGCCCCGGCGGCGGCTCGCACTCTCCCTCTCTCGCCCGTTCGCTCGCCTGCGCTTGCCTCGTCCCTCCCTCCCCGCGCCAGATCAGTTCGCAGCCGTGGGGCCCGGGAGCGAGGCGGCTGGCGAATGGAGAGGGAAGTCCAAGTGCGCCGCGGTCTCCGGGCGGGGAGCCGCGGAGGCCGGGCTACGCGGGGGGAGGGACTTACCCGGCGACGGGCGAAAATGAATGGGGGAGCGGCTGCCGGGGGGCGGGCGGGGAGGAGCCAGGGGCCGGGGTTTATTCCGAAGTGTTTTGTGCATCTTTAGGCGGAGGAGGAGGAGAGGAGAGAGGACGGAGGAAGGGAGGCCTCCTCCTGGCAGGGAGGGGCGGCCTGGGTGGGCTGAGGCCAGAGCCCCCCGGAGAGTCGCGTGGGTCCGGGGCTGGGGTGGCGCGTCTCCGAGTCTGAGCACCCGGAGGGACTGTGGGTGGCGGGTATGCGCAGACCCCCGCATCGTGATGCTCTTCAGCCTGTCTGGAGCTGTGCGCGTCGCGAGTATCCGAGTGTTTCTGGGTATGCGGGTGCTTGTGTGTCGGTGCGTAACTATCCGAGTGTGGTTTTGTCTGGGGAGGTGCCCGTGTGGGCCCGTTTGTATCTAGTGCCTCTCTATGAGTACTTAAGACTGTTTGTTTTTCTGCATGTGTAGGCACGAGCCCGTGTAACCTCCCAGAATTAAGCGAGAGCTTCGCTACGTGGGCAGGACGTAGGAGTGAGACGCTGAGGAGACGCAAAGTTCTCTCCATACCACCAGAGACAGGAAAGGGGCGAGGATACCGGGGCTAAGGCATTGATACACAGAACCAAAGACTCCCCATTTAGTCTGAGATGCCGGCTGGGGCTGCTGACCCGGGGGCCTCTTCCTAAAGGAGAAACGAAGGCCAGAGCACAATCTGAATTCTCCCACAGTGCATATTCTGTATGCTTGCTTCCTTTGCTTCCTTTTTAAAATTTAAACCAAATCAGCAGTGAGGGCTCCTAAAGTCCCTGGAAGCTGAGGCAAGGGTCGGCATCAATGAAGGTACCAGATGAAGCGGTAAGGAACAAAAACGAAAAACTGATGAGAAATTTAAAGGAACCCAGATTCAGTAAAAGCGTTGGCTCTAGACAAGTCAGAATCCTATAGCTATGTGATCTTGGCCAAATCACTTACCTCTTAAGTCTTAATTCCTCATCTGTATAACAGGAAAATGTAACTACCTACTAACATGGTTGGTGTAATATTTAAATGAGTTAATATATCTAAGAAAATCTGGACTACTCCCTGGCACATACTGGGTGCTCAGAGCATGGTACCTTTAACTACAGTTGCTACTGTTACTAATGTTATTATTATCCAAAGGGTGATGAGAGAGAGATGTGATGATTAGACCTAAAAGATCCAGAGGCTAGTGAATTAATTAGAGGAAGAGGAGTCTTGAAACAAAATGGAAAGGACATTCTTGAGTGAGGAATTGAGAACTTGTGAAGAAAATATTTAATTGGCGAGGTGGAAAGGGAAAAGAGATGAAAAGAGAGTGAGCCTGTGTCTGAGAAGTGCAGGACTGAGGAGAGGAGGAGGAGACAGAGTGACCAGTAGCCAGTTCAAAGTCCCTCCTTCCTTCTCCTCTCTGCTCCGAAGGACGGGCGGTCAGCACCACGGACAGCTCTCCAGCCACTGACCAAGGGAGGGATTTTCTGGTTCTGCCTGGTAGAAACTTCTCCCATTTTTGCTTGGACAATTCTCTCCTTCCCTCTGCTTTTGGCTCAGGTTCAGATCCTGGGCCATGGTTCCTGAAACAGTCCTGTCTTTGATTCTGACCACACAGAAATACACTCACTACACACACTGCTTCTCCCATCCATGTCAGCATGCAGCCCCAGGTCACTATCTGCCATTTCTCCTACTGCTTGCTGCTGCTTCCCTTCTCTTCTGCCTCTCCGCTCCCCTCCCCCAACCCACCCCCATCCCCAGTGTCTTGCTACCCCCTCTTCCTTTTTTTCTTCTCTTACTTTCTGCTACTCCACGATCTCCCAGCTCAAATATCCCACCTTAAGTCATATTAGGCTACAGCAGCCCTGCTGGGAATGCAGTTCTGAAATCAGTCTGAAACACCTAGTCCAAGGTACCAACTAATTCCTTTTAATTTTTCTGTCTTAATCAAACTCCTAAGATGGGCTGTGGTCCAGATGACTTAAGAAAAGGGGACTTAACGCTATGGAACATTTTCCTATCATCCTCTCTTGCACCAAGCACAGTCAATATTTCCCTCAGGAAACATAGAACCCTTCCAAATTCCATTTACTGTTATAGAGAAAAAGAAGAAAGAAGTTTTGAACTTTTCCTGTGCATCAGGCATTTCATTTGGGTCATCCCTATATTATCTTTCACAATTTAAAAAAGGTTTTGAGGTATGAGATAGGTAACAGCATACCAAAGTACAGGTAGTAGATGATGGAGTCAGGAATTCCACACCCAAATTGACTTTAAAATCTTTACTGTGTCCTCTGGGAATAATGGGGAAGCTACAGGGTGATTGAAAGAGCTTAGAATTTAATGGGGTCACCACATCCAACTCTAAATATCAACTTAAATGTATCAGACCATGGCATCCTCTGAGCCAATGGAGTATTTATCAGCTCTTGTACCTGGAAGAGGAGATGAAGGCTTTGCATGGACATATTAAAGACTCACTCAAGCCTCATGGTTTCTGAGTTTTGAATAAAACTTCAACCTTTGCAGGTCTTAGTTCATTTGCATTTGGCTCTGTTTAGCAGCTTTGTTTCTATGAAGAAAGGCTAAAGGGGGCATTTTTAAAAGCCTCCAAAGACTCTTTGGTCATCAGGAAAGTTCTCAGTGCAAAGCATTCCTAATGACTTACGGAGGAAGCAGTGGGAACCATATGGATAACATTTCTGCAGAAATACACACGGGTGGGAAAAGGTTTAGAGGCCAAAAATACATTTCTTTTTTTTCTTCTTTGCCAAAGAAAGAACATTTAAGGCAGCTTGAGATATGTGAGAAATGTCTTGTTCTTTCTTTGGGGTGGGTGTTGGTGAGCAGCTGTTTGCTATTTCCACTGAATTTACCAAGGGCTTGTATGATGAGGGAGGTGCCAAGGGATTAGGACAGACTCAAGGAAGAACTTCCTGTCTGTAGACCCTGGGTGATACTAGAAAGGGACGTTTCCCCAAGGACATTTAATGAGACAATGGGATGGTACCATTTTAGTCTTCAAAACATAATAGTTTGATAAGCACTGGATTATATTTTTAGAGTCATAGACCCCTTTGGGAACCTCACAACTTCTACGGATCCTCTCTCTTGTGAAAAATATATATATTTTTAGGTACCTATAAAATTTTGCATGGAATTTTACAGAATTCCTCTCTGCCAGTCTCATTCATGGATGTCTACACCTGGACTCTGGCTTCAGGACATATACAGTAGATGACTTTTATGGTCTCCAGCCTGACCTTATTATATTTTATAGATTGCTTCATTTATATTTGAACTTAAGATATTGGAAAACAGAAGTCAACAAGAAAAACAAAAAGCTGGTCAAACTGACTTTTTTTCCCCCTACAAATAGATAAGAAATACAGATAAATGTTCAAGGCTGAACTGAAAGTTTTACTTTCTCCTCCTTAAATAAAGATAAGAGTTGGCCCTATTTGTAAAGAAATTAAATGATGCTTTCTCCTTGGAAGAAAAACTATAACAAACCTAGACAACATGTTAAAAAGCAGAGATATCACTTTGCCAATGAAAGTCCATATAGTCAAAGTTATGGTTTTTCCAGTAGTCATGTACAGATGTGAGAGTTGGACCATAAAGAAGGCTGAGCACCGAAGAACTGATGCTTTCAAATCATGGTGCTGGAGAGTCCCTTGAATATCTAGGAGATCAAACCAGTCAATCCTGAAGGTAATCAACTTGAATATTCACTGGAAGGACTGATGCTGAAGCTCCAATAAATTGACCACCTGATGTGAAGAGCTGACTTAACTGGAAAAGTCCCTGATGCTGGGAAAGATTGAGGGCAAGAGGAGAAGGGGATGACAGAGGATTAGATGGCTGGCTGGCATCACCGACTCAATGGACACAGGTTTGAGCAAACTCCGGGAGATGGTGAAGGACAGGGAAGCCTGGTATGCTGCAGTCCTTGGGGCTGCAAAGAGGCAGACACAACTTAGCGACTGAAAAGTGCAGGAATCTGAGCTACCTGCTGCTGCATTGAAAGTCTGAGTTTACTACTCCTATCAAATCTCAAAGGAGTTAAAATTCCTTAATCTGGAATGTTTTGGGTTTAGAATAGAGCGAACAAAGGTAGAAAAATGTCCACATTAGTTGAGTGCCTACGGAATGTGAGGTGATGTGAAAGAGTCAGAAGTAAACAGCTTTGCTGGTCTCCCTTATAGGAGGCTGAAGTCCACAGACAAGACAAACTTTTCCGTAAATGATCACAATGCACCACAGAATGTAGCTTTGGCATGCTCAAGGTCTACACGAGATGCTACAAGAGATAAGAGGAGGAAAAATTTGCTTCTATGAGATATAACATTTGGCACTTACTGAATTTTTTTTTTATGGGCTTCCCTCATAGCTCAGTTGGTAAAGAATCTGCCTGCAATGCAGGAGACCCAGGTTCAATTCCTGGGTCAGGAAGATCCCCTGGAAAAAGAAATGGCAGCTTACTCCAGTATTGCCTGGAAAACCCCACAGACAGAGGAGCCTGGCGGGCTACAATCCATGGGGCTGCAAGAGTCATACACCACTTAGCGACTAAACCACTGAATTCTTTTTATTTTATTTTAAAAGAAACTGAATGAATAAAAACTAATATTTACTGAGCGATTGGTATGTATGAGCAACATTCAAGCCTTCCATGTCTTTCATCAAGGTTTTTATGAATATCTCCCTCACGGAATAAAAATTAAAATTCATTTTCTCTCTTTCATTGCCCTTCCATTTCCATCCTTACCCTGTCCCAAACCTGCTGGAACAGTATGCCTAAAACACAACTTTTAGCCAGCACTCTACTTATCCAGAGGCTGGAGGATGTGTAATTACATACCAAAACATAAAGATACCCAAATCAGAACTCTTCCGCCCAGGACTCGGCGCCTTCCAGCACCCGGCCTCTGTGTTGTTCCCTCTCTTACTAAGCTCTCATTGTCACCTGCGTGCCTTCTCGGTTGGGCTTTCCTGGTGGTTCAGCAGTAAAGAATCCACCAGCCAATGCAGGAGACTCGGCTTCGATCCCTGGGTCGGGAAGATCTCCTGGAGAAGGAAATGGCAACCCACTCCAGTATTCTTGCCTAGGAAATCCTACAGACAGAGGGGCCTGGCAGGCTACAGTCCATGCGGTTGCAATGAGTCGGACACGACTGAGCGACTGAAGAACAACCTTCTCTGTCAGCAAAAGTTAATGCTCACTGGCTCCTGGCTTCCAGTGTCCCTCTCTGTGTGCTCCAATTAAGGGCTCACAGACTGGTCCTTCCACTGCCATGTCTTTTCTCCCAGCAACCATTCACTTCCGTGTAATCAAATCTGTGCTGTGCTTAGTCACTCAGTCCTGTCCCACTCTTTGCAACCCCGTGGACTGCAGCTCGCCAGGCTCCTCTGTCCATGGGAATTCTCCAGGAAAGAATGCTGGAAAGGGCTGCCATGCCCTCCTCAGGGGATCTTCCCAATCTAGAGATCGAACCCAGGTCTCTCACATTGCAGGTGGATTCTTCACCATCTGATCCAACAGGGAAGCCCAAGAATACTGGAGTGGGTAGCCCATCCCTTCTCCAGGGGATCTTCCCCACCTAGGAATCAAACCAGGCTCTCCTGCATTGCAGGCAGATTCTTTACCAGCTGAGCTACCAGGGAAGCCCAACCAAATCTGACCCCTCCTTAAATATTTAGTTCATATGCCATATCTCTAGGGTTTCCCAGGTGGCACTAGTGGTAAAAAAACAAACCAACAAACAAAAAACCTGCCTGCCAATGCAGGAGACACAAGAGATGTGGGTTTGATCCCTGGGTTGGGAAGAGCCCCTAAAGGAGGGCATGGCAACCCACTCCAATAATCTTGCCTGGAGAATCCCATGGACAGAGGAGCCTGGAGGGGTATAGTCCATAGGGTCACAAAGAGTCGGACATGCCTGAAGCAACTTAGCATGCATGCATGTCATATCCTCTACAACTTCAGTCTGGATATAACACTTTAACACGAAGTGGGCAAGGATGAACATGATCTTTCTCCCTAATATCATGTCTCCCCCTCCACTCCAAACATGCTGATGCTCTTCCGATAACTAGAGTGACAAAGTTCCTTTATCCAAGGTCTTTGGGCTGGCTGTTGCCTCTTGTCAGAAGCCATTTTCCATTAGCTAAGTCCTGCTCACTCTGTAGGTACCAGGATAAATGTCACTTCTCTGACCTTCAGACCAAGGTAGGTCTCCTGATATCAACTCTCTCACAACTCTTAACTTCTCTTTCATAACAGGTATCATCATGGTAGTTAAACAATTATTTGTGATATGATTGTTTAATATATATTTCTTGAGCCAGAACTAAAACTCAGAGGCACAAAAGATACCTTTGTGATGAGACCTTGGTACATACAAGTACAGTGAACGTGTACTAACCATGCCCTATGTCCTGGGAACTACTCTGTAGGCTTGACAAATAACCTTTCATTTAAATCTTCAAACAGTCCTATGACATCAGTACTATCAGTATGATTAGGAACCCTATTGTACTATGAGGAAAACTAAGGAGGTTGAACAGATTGCCTTGTATCACCTACCAGAATCAGGGTTCAAACCCAGTCACCCCGCTCCAGAAGCCAAGTTCAGTTACCACTCTACCTACCCCTTTACATGGGAGGAGTCCAGTATACATTTATTGAATAAACAGAAGTTCTTCCTAAGCCCTTAAATCATTCAGTCTACTGATCCTCTTCTGCCTTTTATGAAGCTTATTTGCATATGTGAATCGTAATCTTTGTATCTTCAGCTATGGCTGCATTCTTTCAGCAAACACACTGAAATTCTAGAGCCATGTCATCACCTACAAATACTTCAGCCAGGATTTGTTCCTCTCCTGGTTTACCAGCTGGCTCCCCCAGCCACGAGAGTGGATGTCTTTGGACATAAGCACTTAAAGATTGGTTCTGATATACATGCCCAGCTTCCTCTCTCTTCTCTGCTTCCTTTGGGCTGCCAGAGTTTCAGTTGCCTGAGATCCGAGCTTGCCCAGGTCGTTACCCCGGTGGGAATGTGACTTCTAAAAGGGGGTTTAGAAAAGGTATTTAAAAGCATACTATCCTGTTGGCTCAGGCTCAAGGGATAACCTTATTGCAAATTTCAGTGTTCTACTTGAATTAATAATTCAGCATATGTAAGTCTTTTTGAAATCTCAGATAGTCTCTCCCTTGTTTCTCTTTGTTTTCTGAAACCTTATTTTTTGCAGTGACTGAAAGTTGAGGTAGGCACAGCAGGTAGCCCCACTTTACAGAAAAGGAGACAGGCTCAAGGACTTAGTACGATTTGCATAAAAATAATACCTTGCAATGATGGACCCACAACTTGAACCCAGGTATTCAGACACATCAAGACAATTCCTGATTTCTCTGTTTTGGTGATTTAATGAACAGCCAATCTAGTCGATTCTCTTTGTTCTCACATCACTCTAATAGACCTCAGTCAGACAGTGCAGTTGCTCAGCTGTGTCCTACTCTTTGTGACCCCATGAACTGCAGCACGCCAGGCTTTCCTGTCCATCACCAACTCTCGGAGCTTGCTCAAACTCATGTCCATCGAGTCAGTGATGCCATCCAACCATCTCATCCTTTGTCATCCCCTTCTCCTCCTGCCCCCAACCTTTCCCAGCATCAGGGTCTTTGCTATTAAGTCAGTTCTTTGCATCAGGTGGCCAAAATATTGGAGCTTCAGCTTCGGCATCAGTCCTTCCAATTAGTATTCAGGATTGGTTTCCTTTAGGATGGACTGGTTGGATCTCCTTGCAGTCCAAGGGACTACTGAGTCTTCTCCAACACCACAGTTCAAAAGCATCAATTCTTCGGTGCTCAGCTTTCTTTATGGTCCAACTCTCACATTCATACATGATTACTGGAAAAACCATAGCTTTGACTAGGCATACCTTTGTCGGCAAAGTAATGTCTCTGCTTTTTAACATGCTGTCTAGGTTGGTCACAGTTTTTCTTCCACTGAGCAAGCGTCTTTTAATTTCATGGCTGCAGTCACCATCTGCAGTGATTTTGGAGCCCAAGAAAATAAAGTCTGTCACTGTTTCCATTGTTTCCCCATCTATTTGCCATGAAGTGATGGGAACGGATGCCATGATCTTAGTTGTCTGAGTGTTGAGTTTTAAACCAACTTTTTCACTCTCTTCTTTCACTTTCATCAAGAGGCTCTTTAGTTCCTCTTTGCTTTCTGCCCTAAGGGTGGTGTCATCTGAATATCCGAAGTTATCAGTATTTCTCCCGGCAATCCTGATTCCAGCTTGCGCTTCATCCAGTCTGGCATTTCGCTAACAGGCCTGCCCTACCCTAACTCCCAGGTGGCGCTAGTGGTAAAGAAGCCGCCTGCCAGTGCAGGAGACGTAAGAGACGTGGGTCGATCCCTGGGTTGGGAAGATCCCCTGGAGGAGGGCATGGCATCCCACTTCAGTATTCTTGCCTGGAGAATCCCACGGACAGAAGAGGCTGGGGGGCCACAGTCCGTAGGGCCGCACAAAGGTGGGCGTGCCGGAAGGGACTTAGCATGCGCCCTAGCGCTCACTCTCCGCCACACTCCACTAGGGGGAGCCCTACATAGGCTATTGGTAGTATTTGACCTTCATTTTCCTTTGGGAAACCAGCCTTCTCAGTTCCTGTGGTCCTACAGGTGCTGATTCTAACACATTTCTAGGATGTATAGCCAAGGCTGGCCGGTCAGGGTGTTCTATCCCAGTGGTCACTGTGATTGGTTTAGAGATAGGTATTGACACAAACTGGTATGATCAGAGTCAGTTCCAGAATATATTTACCGGAACCATTATTTAAAATACTCCCAAAGCCAAAATAATAGTAATGGACATACTGAGCTGGCAAAATCCAAGCTGAGAGTTCCGGAGACTACTTTTGCCACCCGAGTGAGGAGGCCTTCCCGAGCCTGAAGGCGACAGGGCCACTAACCCACAGAACAGATCCGGAAGTTCCTGAGGTCACAGACAGACACTTCACCCTTTGAGCCAATACCTTCCTTTCTATTGAAGTCAGCTTCATTTGGGTGTTTTTTCACTTGCTACCAATTGTGTTCTGAATAATACAGCATTATAAATCAGGATGATTAACTTTTAGGTACACAACTTTGAAGCATGTGATTTACAGGGAGCAGAAGTATAGAGATGAACTTGGAGCCAGGTGAATGGCCATTAATTCAGTTCTGGCACCAGTAAAGCCCTGTTCCCCAGACAAATCACGCCTATTTGTCCTCTGGGCCATGTATTCTCAACGTGTCTGGTAGACAGATTTCTACAGTTGACCCCCAGTGACCCCTGCCCTTGTATAATCCCCTCTCCTTTGAGAGAGAGTATAACCTGTGAAAATGATGAACTAGCACTCTTGGGATTAAGTTATATTATACAGCGAAGAACAAGGTGGCCTCTAGGAGCTGAAAGTTGTCCCTGATTAACAACTGGCAGGAAAACAGGAACCTCAGTCCTACAGTCACAGGAAAATGGGTTGTGCCTCTGCCCTCTGAGCTCAGAGGAGGACACTCAGCCCTTCAAGAGAACCACAGCCTCAGCTGATCCCATGATTTCAGCCTGATGAGACTCCAGAGTGAAGAAGCAAGTCACCCCATGCCTGGAACTCTGACCTATAGAAATCATAAGACAATAAACACATGTTTTTTTAAGATACTCAATTTGTGGCAGTTTGGTTCACAGTAATGGAAAGTTGATATAATCCATCAATTAGGTGGCTGGATGAAAATATCTCTTTAGTTTTCTCTTTCGGCTCTAGCCTTGCATGATCAGGTGTTAATACCTGTTTGTGCTAAATGTCTGGGGATTCCTGTACCACATCTTGTTCCCTGACAGCCAGCTCATGTCCATTCAGAAATACTTTCAAGGCCAGAAAGTGAGAGATCTCGCTTAGCTTGCAAAGCTTTTCGATCCAGTGATTTGTGTCCTGTACAAAGTCCTGCCCTGTTGATGTATATAATTTTGAAGTTAATCCTATCTACATGAGCATGATTTTGGGGAGTAAGGGGTATGAAGATGAGTTCACATTTGCCCCAGTAAGACAGTAAGATAGCTTGCTCCCGGTAAGATAAACTTTCATTTGGGTGACATCGTGTTTTCCTGAGGTATGAATAAACACTAATTATTTTCAATTCAAGTGAGCATAGCAGACAGGAGAAACAGATTTTGGAGTCAGACAGATTTGGGGCCAGACCTGGCATCACTACAGTAAGTCTTACCAGGAATATTATTATACACCTAACATTAACACCTTCAGTTAATGTTCACTTCATGTGGCAAGTGGGGATCCAATAATTTATCCAGGTCTTATTTAATGAGCACCTTTTCTGAGTCAGCTTTTGAGTCTTTAGCAGTGAATATACACAACTGCCCGTGGGAACATATAGTTTCCTTAGGAAGCAACATTTATCCCAATAAGGTTACTGTAATGATTCAAGGAGATAAGCAATTAATGTAAAGCCTGACATGCAGTAAGCCTTAGTCTATGGGAGACATGCTTAGAAGTGTTGTACCTCTGAATAGGAATTATATTATTATTGACAATTATGCTTATTGAACACCTACTTTGGGCCAGGCATGTCTCCAACTACTTCCTCTGTATTAACTTATGTAATCTTCTCAAAAATCCCAATAGGTAGACGCTGTGATTGTCATCATCAATGAGAAAAGAATTAGTAAGTACCAAACTGAAATTAAAATCACACAGCTGAGCTCACAATTCAATGCACTTAACCATGATTTCCTACCACCTTTAATTAGATGTCATTAAAGCAAAACGGATGGCACAAAGCAGAGAGTTTCTGTTTGCATGTTTATTTTTTGAAAGGTGAAACCTTCCCTACATCCCAACTGTATATGCTACTTCCAAACCCTGAGTATCCCATGTGTGACAAATTCCGACCACATCATCATCACTCATGGGGTTAGACAAGATGATATCACTAGCACTGCTGCTATTTTTTGCACTTGTTTCATGCTTACAGTGTGACAGAAAGTTTGCTAAGAGCTTTACAAATGTTATTAAACTTAAAAAATTAATTTTACAATCTTCCTTGAAAGGCTGTGAGTCACAGGTGATCTCCACTATCATGGACGAAGAAATTGAGGATCTGAGAGGGGGAATGATTTGCATAAGAACACACAGTTAGACAAAGCTGAAACCCAGCCCTGCGATTATGTTCAGCTCAGCCAGTTTGGGTCACACTTTTGCAAACCGTGACTCATACTGTAAGCCTTGTCTACTTGAATACACAGTAATATTAAACTGGCATATAAACATATCTCCTTTCTGGGTTCAGGGTTACTGTTCTTTGAGAAGGTATGGTTAATTGTTATTTTATGACAAAAATATCCCATCATCACTGTTTGTAACTGACTTCTGCTGCAGTTAGCTTGAGTTGAGCTAGCTAATCTGTATTCTGTTTCAGACTACCAGGTATTATAGGTTTTCAATAGGTCTCAGTGTCTCCTGGGTATTATCTCTTGTCCACCTCTTGCCCAGGGTGGGCACTGCCGACTCATCATGGAACCCAGTCCCAGTAGTCCAAAGCCTGCCTCTTCACAGCCCTCTAGGCAGCAACTGCCAATCAGTTAGATTTGTCCCTGGAGGTGAAACCTACGTGTCAGCCTGCTCTCTCCCTGAGATGGGTGAGGTTCCTCTTCGGGTGTGTAAGATAAAGGCAAGCTTGTCTGATGGCAAGATCAAATAGACAGGATTATCTAATTGTGAATTAAGGACCTTTCTACTCTGAAGGTCAAACACTATAACTTCTCTCATCTTCTGTTTTATTACAAATGTCCACATAGAACACTACGGACAGAGCCTGGGTCCCCGCTGCTGGCTGGTGGGAAAGGTAATATTAAACTCAGACGTAGCTGTAGATATCCAGCTCTCTGTCATTCATAGGTGGGCACTGCAGGCTTTTCTTGGGACAGGTACCCCAAGAAACACATTAATGTCTGCTTGATTAAACAATGAGACTGTAAACAAAGCCATGGTTAATGAATTTAGTCATTGTTCCTCTCTGCTAGGACATTTGCCTGTATTAGATCTTGCTGATAATAACACTGTTAAATAATCAGACCATGATACAACCAAGCCATACACTTTTCCATGCTAATCATCTTGCAGGATCGCTACACACTCCAGGGGGTTACAACAACTTCAGACAGGCTTTGAACAGGAGTAGTTAATCAAAGTTGCTGTATCAATTAACACTGTCTTGCTTATAAATGACAAGAGACTCACGTGAAACCAGCTGAAGCACACACAAAAGAGAAATTTGTTGGATGATATAACTGATGAAAACAGACATATAACTAGCTTCAGGTTTGGCTCCGACCCAATGAGTCCTGATAGGACTCATCCTGCCTCTCCCAGTTCTTCTCTGGGTTGGCTAAGTGCATGCACAGACTTTCTCCAGTTGGCTCTCCATGAAGAAGAGATAAGTGCTCCAACAAATGTCCACGTCACCAACCCATTTCACCCTGATCATATCTGGCCATCAATCTCTCCTGGGAAAACACACATAAGTCATTTTAAATAATTTTAAAAAAAACCTTTTGTCTGAAAAGCACTAGGTAACACTCAGGATATTCACTTTCACTGCTAACTGTGTCTCTTAACAACTTCTTAGAACCTATATCTTCATCTTCAACACAGAGATAATATTTTTCCTACATTTTTCTCAGGTTTGCTTCAGAATCCCAGAACAGATATATATTGCTGAACCTGACACATTTTATAGTTCAATGGCCACAGTTAATTTTAAAATATTTTCATGATGTTATTAAACGTCACCAAAGATAGTAAAACTTGATTTCTCTTTTTAAACTTTCTTTTTTTAACCTTTTTAACACAAGCATCCCAAAGAACAGGAGAAAGTACATGTGACTAGGAGATGGAAGATAAAAATATTTTAATGGCCCCTTTTTCCTGGCTCAAGTAGACTACAGGGCATAATTTAGGCATCTATGTGTTGAAAATATCAATAAAACAATCAGAAATAACCTGAATATGGCATTTTCCCACTCTTGGATCTCTATTATTAGCTTATAGTATATTGATTTCTTTAAAGTACATGCATGGATATGTCTAATCAATATATTGAGAGATTTATAAAATTATCATGTAAAAGGAAAGAATCCAAAAAGCAAATCCAGAGGTCCAAGTTCTTGCGGCTTTCCCACCCTTTCAGTGGGGTGGCCCTGTGATGGTTAGAGAATCTGATGCACCATCCTGACAGGGCCACAGGGTGCCCAGACATTTGGCCCAATGGTCTTTGGGTTACTACTGGGAAGGGGTGTTATATTAGTGGACTCAGTAAAGCAGGCTGCCCTCCCTACTGTGTGTGGGTCTCATCCAGTTAGCTGAAGATCTGAACAGAACAAAATGACCGATCCCCACACCCTCTCAGTCAGAGAAAATTCTTCTTCCTTGACTGCTTTCCAACTGGGACATTAGCTTTCATGTATAATATACATATTATATGTTATTGCATATATTATAACTTTTGTAATATAAATACTATTATATAATTTCTAATATAAAAACATACTATGCTACTGCTAAGTCATTTCAGTCATGTCCGACTCTGTGCGACCCCATAGACGGCAGCCCACCAGGCTCCCCCACCCCGGGATTCTCCAGGCAAGAATACTGGAGTGGGTTGCCATTTCCTTCTCCAATGCATGAAAGTGAAAAATGAAAGTGAAGTCACTCAGTCGTGTCCAACTCTTAGCAACCCCATGGACTGCAGCCTGCCAGGCTCCTCCATCCATGGGATTTTCCAGGCAAGAGGACTGGAGTGGGGTGTAACATGCTATAACATTATATATTTATATTCTATTAGATAGACAGAGATAATAAATTCTGTTACCCTGGAGAATACTACTAAAACAGACCCTAACAAAATGATTTAATCCCTGAGGGCCTCAGTTTTGAGAAGACTGAATGACAACATCTCAGAAGTACCTTCCACCTCTGCCTGCCTGGGAGCCCATGAGCGCTGGTGTGCACTGGGAACCTAAGTGCCACGTGGCAGCCTGCTGTGTTACACCCAGGAGTCACAGATTCAGGATCAGGCGCAGCACAAAGCCTGCTGCCCAGGTCTCAGCCCTACGGCAAGAGAAGCTTAGCTGATACGCTGCTCTGATGAACTGGGCCTAAGGATGACAACGATCCACTTCCTATCCCACCAGGTCATCTCCAACCAAAAGGAAATCTCCATCTCCTACAGCTGCCTGGTAAGATCTCCCAATCTTCCATAGAGATAATTAGGGTTCGTATGTGAAATTAGCTCTACCATAATAAAGCGTTAAGGGAGAAGAGTTCTGTGTGGTTATAAACACTTCACACAGTGGTAAAGAATATAATCTCTGGAGAGAGAGAGACGGGTTTAAATCTCACCTCTGTCGTTGGTCCAATGGGGCGTTATTTCTCCTCTCTGAGCCTCAATTTACTCATATGCAAAAGTGGCCCAATACTTTTCAGCTTAGAAAATTCAATAATAAAAATATTACATAATTCTCAGTCTAGTGTATGATGAAATCAGATTGTGTGTTATCTCACTGTTAAGGGAATGAAGGTTCAGAAAGTGGCCTAGGCCTTTTGATAGTTGCAGGATTAAAACCCAGAACCTAGGGTATCATCTAACACAGAACATGCCTTCAGCAAATGGCTACTGAGTGAATGAATAATCAATACACTTAGTTTTACCAATACCTAATCCAATCTTCCTTTTTCTCTCTTTTTATCATTTTCTGCATACAATAATGAAAAGTTCATTCTGATGAGCAACCATACTGTTTTCTGCCTGGTGCACTTACCTGCATTATGAGCCAGTCAAACAAGGGAAAATATTCCCCTAGTATGTGCCATGTTACCATTTTTGCCCTGTACAATGCGGAAGGTAAAGCACATTAAGTGAGAGGAGGCCCCTCCTCACCACCCCATTTTTCACATTTACTCTGTTAAAAAAAGAAAAATTACCAATAAACTGAAATGAACCTGAGATCTGGAAAAAGGTGCACCAAGGGCTCCAGCTCTGGTTGGTGCCCCAAATCCCTGACAGGTCACCCCCAAATGGGCCCAGATAGGTCCTGCCTGCTCTGCAAGTCTCCTCTGAAGGCAGGCAAGAAAGGGGTCCCCTGAGAAAAGAAGGGACCTTTCATTTCGCCTTGACGTTTCACAGAGGAGACTAGCTGCAAACTCCCTTGACTGATGAGCTAGAATCAGACCCGGCTCCTCGTTCCTCCTCCCGCTTTCATAAAATGCAGCTTGTGAGTTGGGAAGAAGCATGGAGCCGTTTTCAAGCACTTGCAGCATGCATTATTTTCAAGTCAGAATAGTTAGACCTGTTCATCACGAGCTCGTTTGAGGTGACGCGTGCTCCGGGAGAGCCGCGCTGATATTTCGCTGCTCTCCAGGGCTCCAGTGGAATGAGCACTGCATTTCTCCCCTGCAAATAAATACCTCTCTAAGTGCTGATCCTATTTGACTGTGCCCAGAATTCATTGCGCAAACATCTGTCTCCCGGGAAGTTGCCATCTACCTTAGAGAGGATCAGTGTGCATCCACTGCCTACTAAATTATCACAAGTCTGGACTGTTCCCAGGGGCTTATGCAGAAACAATGTGGAATCCAGACCCTTCTTCAGGCTTCCGTGCTTTTACAAACCCATGGGCACTTTCCCCACATGTTAATAGCCATGGAATTTCAAGATTAACAGGTTCGGTTAAGACTGTCTGGCTCTAAGAGATCTTTGGTCTAGTCTAGAGCCTTGAGATAAAACATTACATTGGTGGGTGAGAGAACGTCTGTTTTACTTCTGTTTTGATTTCTGTTGTTGTTGATGATATTTTTTTTAACAACCATCACCATTCTCATCCAATTTAAGCTGCATAATCCTCCATGCCTTAGTGAGCCTGCCAAATGTAGGCTATGGTAGACTGCGCAAGGGTCTTATACACTTGGGCACTTCTGCATTCATGCAGCACAAACAGAACCTTTGGAATCCAATAACACTGCAGCTCTTGAACACTGCTGGATAGTTAAAGGAGAGTAATCAGCTTCTAATCTCTCTTCCCAGCTTCGTTTATCTGAACAATGGAGGACGCCTTTAAAAGTATCCATGGGGCACTGAGTCAGGGCTAACATGACCCTCAAAGGTCAAGTCCCATTTTCAATCTGATGCTTGAATCTCAGCTATTAGGAAAGATATTTAAAATGATTAAAACTTGAAAACAAAGTTGGTTTTATGGAGAGCTGCCCCAGTTCACTGGATGGTGGTTGCCACTCAAGAATGGCCTTAGAAAAGCATGCAGTCCATAGCGACTAGGAAACTTGTCCTCCCTTGGACTAGTTCTTGGGAGTGGCAGTGGGTAGCCACAAGTGGCTCCTGAGAAATTGAAATATGGCTAGTCGGAACTGACATGTGCTGTAAGTGTAAAGTGTGTGCCGTATGTTGATAGCGTATGGAAAAGGAACATGAAATATCTGCTATTTTTTATATTAGTTGCATGCTACAGTTCTGGTATTTTTGATTTGTGGAATTTAGTGAAATGTCATAATAAATTTCATCCATTTCATTTTACTCTTTGTAATGTGGCTACCAATTGTTCTGAAGGATCTAGGAAGAGGAAACAGTCACTTTAGATGAAGGTAATGGAATGATCAGATCTTGGGAGGGAAGAGTGACTTCGTCATGACCCTGGAGAACACATGGATGGTAAATATTAAACGCTACCTAAACAGTCTCATATTTATTCTCACATTGATACCCAGTACAATTCTATGGTGACTTCAGTAATTGCATTTTCGTTTGAAATGTCAAGTAACTTGAGGCCAGAAAGGTTGAGGTGGTGTGCTAAAAATCCAGCCATGGGAAATGGTAGAACTGGGAGCATAAACACAGGTCTATTCAGTGTCAAGCCCATGCTCCTTCTCTTGTACCAAACTAAACCACTATAAAATGTATGTACTTTACTACAGCCGGTGGGCTGAAGATTTTCAGTTCTGATTCTTCGTCTTCTCTCCTTATCTCCTTTTGCCCATCACTCACAGAACTACGAACAGGATTTAATATTGTTATTTTATTTACTACAACTATTTCTGGTCCCTGCACTCTGCTTGATGCTGTACAAAAATAGTTTGCCCTTTGGGAAAGAAGTGCTGGGTCTGTGCGCCTCCATGCCCGTATCTGTGTTTATGAACCAGGCAGGGTATAAGGAGATAGCAAGTTGGCTAAGTATGGCTCCAGGGGGAGTGGATTTCTGGCCGAGTTGATAATGGAAAGTGCAGAATTTCATCTCCAGGTCAGTGGCTGAATCTGGTCCAGTCTTTCACTGTCTGCTCTATGTGATTACTTGGTGGACAGAAGTTGGGATTTGGGACTTCTTCCAAAGAGGCCTTGATTCTCCAAATAGTCTTGCTTTCTCTCTCCCTCCTTCTAGTCTGATTACGTGTCATTCTTCTAGGCCTACATTTCTCCACAAACCTTCCCTTATTAATTGGAAATAAAAAGTTAATTCATACTGACCTCACTTTTGTATCTGAAATGAAAGAATTAAGGGCAAATGATATAGAAACACGTGATTAAATGCCATCTATATATTCTAACATGATTATAATTTCATTATTAAATAGTGCTAATTTAATAAAATACCTTGTGTGATTTGTTTTGGAATCTACAGTTTTAACCTCATATTATGAACGATTTTTGAGTTAATGACAGTTATTCAGTTACTTGATGATGCTGTCTATATTTATCAGGTACAATGTATCATTTTTAAAAAGGTGGAATTAAGTTTTCAAAAAGAAAACTTAATTAGATTCATAATGAAGAAACATGCATTTACACTTGACTCCTCTCTGCCTAATATGCAATCTTGGCTGATTCGCTAACCTATGTAAGCCTCAGTTTCCTTATATATATAAAATACCATGTGAAGGATAAGTTTATGCCTTTTTGAGTTGTCATATGTCATGTCAGTAAGTCCATTACCTTGCCTGTCTATCCCATATTTTATACTGTTTTATATTTGAGAGTGTTTAGTCGCTCAGTCATGCCCGACTCTTTGTGACCCCATGGACGGTAGCCCTCCAGTCTCCTCTGTCCAAGGAATTCTCCAGGCAAGAATACTGCAGTGAGTAGCTCTTTGCTTCTCCAGGGAATCTCCCAGACCCAGGGACGAAACTCGGGTCTCCTACATTGCAGGAGGATTCTTTACTGTCTGAGCCATATTTGAGAGGAGCAGTCTCTAACATGGGTAAACATACATCTTAGAGATGCCAAGATAATCCTTAATGAGTTTTGAGAAGAAGATACTCGAATTCTATTTTTTATTTTTTGGAGTTTACTTTTCTTATGTACATACTTGATGACAAAGGCACTCATTCTATACAAATAACAACATAATGTGTTTAGTCGCTCACTTACATCTGACTCTTGGTGACCCCAGGGACTGTGACCTGCCAGGCTCCTCTGTCCATGTGATTTCCCAGGTAAGACTACTGCAGTGGGTAGCCATTTTCTTCTCCAGGGGATCTTCCCCACCCAGGCATTGAACTGCATCTCCTGCATTACAGGTGGTCCCCTGCATTGCAGGCAGATTCTTTGAGCACTGAGCCGCCAGGGAAGCACCATGGCAACGTAAACATTTATGAATAAACACGTCACACATAGAGACATATATTCATGACATTTTTACTCCCAGAGATGCATTATCAAAGGTACTATCAAGACCCCTGCTTTAAAAGGGCCCTTTAACATTTTTCTAAGTCATGAAGTTGAAGAATGGGAAGGTGAAGATAACTGAACTAAATTAATTATAATGTAAGGTCATGCCTTAGGAGACACATTTAAAATTAATAATTCACGTAGTTCTTGTATATGTCCCTTTTCCTCATAACTCTAAACACTGTTAAAGGTAATTGCCTGTTAAAAACATGCTAGCAGTGTTTTGTGGAATTGGTAACATATGTAGGAGTAAAAATTTATGAAAACAACAGCATGAAGGCCAGAATAAGGGAAATAGAAGTATGCTGTTGCAAAGCTTTTATATAATATGTAACTTTATGTAGTATTACTTGGAGATAAACAGCAATAAGTTCAAGATGTATAGCATAAACCATAGAGCAACTAATTGCTAAAAAAATGAAAATGAAGATTAACTGGTAAACAAATAGTAGATATGAAATAAAACTATAGAAAATGCTCAGTGAAAGAAAGAAAAGTAAATAAGAGAAAGTGAACAAAGAACAGATGGTACAAATAGAAAGCAAATAGCACAACATTAGCTATAAAGCTATCCATATCAATAATTAAATATAAATAACCAAACCCTAGAAAAAGACATAACAGACTGTAAACCAAACTGTATGACACCTATAACCACTTAATTATAAAGCCACAGATAAGGTTAAAGTAAAAGAATGGGGGAAAAGTATACTGTGGTAACACTAAACAGAAGAAATTTGAAGTATCTATATTAAAAATCAAATAAAGTAAACTTCAAAGGAATGTTAGCACAGAACAGCAACAGAATCCACATTCTTTCAAGTAAAAGTGTAGTTCCAGATAACATTCCTTGTGGCTCAGCTGGTAAAAATCTGCCTGCAATGAGGGAGACCTGAGTTCAATCCCTGGGTCCAGAAGATCTCCTGGAGAAGAGAAAGGCTACCCACTCCAGTATTCTGGCCTGGAGAATTCCATGGACTGTATAGTCCATGGGGCCGCAAAGATTCGGACACAACTGAGTGACTTTCACTTTCATTTTAAACGTTTCAAAAAATAACAATCTAGGCACCCCAAAAATCTAAATAAATGTCTTCCCAAAAATCCTCAAATATTTGAGATTAAACAACACATATCTGAATAATCCATGAGTCCAAGAAGAAATCACAGAGGAGGTTAAAAAAACACTCTGAATTGAGTGAAAATACACACACACACACAGAGACACGCACACATACCCCATGACAAAATTGGGCGATGCAGATAAACCAGTGCTTAGACAGAAATTTGTAGCATCATACACTTAGTTTAGAAAGGTCTCAAGTCAATGCATAATACATAAAAGCAAAAAAATACATAGAAAACAATACATGAGAATTAGAAAGAGAAGATCAAAGAAAATCTAATGTAGGTAGGAAAAAAAAGAAAACACTCAGGTTAAGAATGAAGATCAAAGAAATAGTAAGCAAGCAAATAATTGAGTAAATTAATAAAACAAAAATCTGATTTTTTGAAAAGAGAATAATTTGACAGACAGAACTCTAGCAGATTTAATAGAAATAAAGGAGGATAGAAATGTTCCATATCAGGAATGATAAAAGGGGCATCATTATAGACACTATAGATATTAAGTGAATAATAAGAGAACATCACATATCAAATAACTATATGACAAAGACGTTGACACCTAAGATTAAATGTATTAAGTAATGAAGTGACACCAACCATAGGCTTGCTGAAGAAGAAATGGATAACTAGAACACTGTATCCGTTAAAGTTCTTGAATCTACACTTAGAAACTTTGCCACAAAGAAAATTCCGGGCCCATGTAACTCTAATGGTGAACTCAACCAATTATTTAGGGAAGAAATAATATCAACCTTACATAAACACTTCAGATGAATATAGAAAGAGATAACACTTCCCAGTGTGTTTTAGGAATACAGCCTTATTCTGACATCAAAACCATTAAGACATTAAGGGAAAAGAAAAATATAGAACAATGTCTCTCATGAGTGTAGATGAAAAGTTCCTTAATAAAATATTAACACAATGAATTCAGTGATATTTTAAAAGGATAAATCTTTAAGACTAGGTGGAATTATTTTTTCAGGAATAAAATACTGGCTCAACATTTGCAATATTATGGTGCAGTTCTGACACTGACTATCCTGAGTTCTCACAGACTTCACAGGTTAAAAACACAGTCCCGAACAAGACTGCCATGTCTTCAGACACTTGCCATAAATTGCAAAGTCCCCAGGCCACTCATACTTCTGAGCAACTGGCTGCAAATTCAAGGGTTTTCACTATCCTCTTGGGTTCGATAGTTCATTAGAATGACTCATAGAACTCAAGAAAGTGCTTTTCTAATAGTTGCAGTTTTACTATGAAGGGTACCAATCAGGACCAGCTAAAAGGAAAGACTTACAGGATGAGGTCTGCTGAAGATGAGGATTTCATGTTCTCTCCCCACTGAATCTGGGCAAGTCACCATCACGGCACACTGATGGGACAATTGACCAGAAGTGCAAATGAACTTTGGTGTCCAGAATTTTCACTGGGATTTCATTAAACTGGCTGATGGATAGAATCACTGGGCATGTGATTGAACTCAATCTCCAGCCTCTGTGCTCTCCCTAGAAGTCAGGCTGATACCAGCTAGACCAAAACCCCAAGCCTTTAACAGCACAGTTGGTCTTTCCATCAAGGCCAGCTTTCACTCTGAAACTATTTAGGAATTCCTCATGAAGCGCCTTGTTAGCGAAAGTTCAGACACATTCCCAGGGACCCACCATGAATAACAGGACACTTCTATCAGTCAGGAAATTATAAATGTTCCATTGCAGGAACCAGGGACAACAAAGATCAGACAAATCCCTCATTCTGTAACCACACTCCAAAATCGATCAATGTTATCTATCATATTACTATACTAATAAGAAAATCCATATTATCTTGACCAATATAGAACAAGCATTTGAAAAAAATCCATTAATTATTTGTTATTAAAAAGAAACCTTCAGCAAACTAGGAAAGAAATATAAATTTCTTAATCTAAATAATACCAGATAAATGCCAAAAATGTTTTCTTTTTCTATATACCAGCAATGAATAATTAGAAAGTGAATTAAAAAAAATGTACACATATATATGTACACATATATATGTACAAATATAATTTATGATAACATCAAAAACCATGAACACTTAGAGGTAAATTTAACACAGCATGAAAATTTCTGTATACTGAATATTAGAAAATATTGCTGAAAGAAAACTATTAAAAGATGTGAAAAAAAGGATCTCCCTTTTTTCATGAGCATATATATCATGCTCATGAATCAGAAGGCAATATTTTTAAGATGTCAATTCTCACCACACTAATAAATAGATTCAATAAATCCCAATAAGCATTTTTTGTGGAAATCAAAATAATACAAACAACCTAAGAAAAGCAAAACAATTTGAAAAAAAGAAAGCTGAGAGGCAAAGTACTTGTCTGGAAGACTTATAAAGCTGCAGACTTAAGACAGGGCTGTTTGGGCATAAAAATAACATTTAAATCAATGGAACAGAGAAGAATATCAGAAATGGATTCAGACATAATTGGTTAATTGATTTTTGACAAAGGAGTCAAAGTAATTCAATGGGGAAAGGTATTAGCCTTTCAAACAAATGGTGCTGGCACAATCGAACATGTACATATTAAAAAATGAACTTCAACCTTTACTTCATACCAGTCACAAAAATTAACTCAAAATGTATCATAAAATTAAATGTAAGAGCTAAAAAATAATTCTAGAAGATAATACAGAAAGAAATCCATGTCACCTTGAGCTAGGGAAAAATTTTCAACCATAGCATATCAAAAAGAGAAACCATAAAGAATTTTCAAATAGGGCCTCATCCACATCAAAATTCTTTGCTCTTAAAAAGACACTGTAATGAAAATGAAAAGGCAAACTCCACACTGGGAAAAATATGAAATAAGCATATCTGATACAGAACTTGCAACTAATATATATAAATAACCCATCCAACTCCATTACAAAAAGATAAACAACTAGATTTAAAAAAAGAAAGAAAAAGGAATCTGAACAGACACTTCACTAAGAGATAACATACAGATGGCAAAATAAACACAGGAAAAGATATTCAACATCCCTAGTCATAAGCTAAATACAAATTAAAACCTCAATGAGATACTTCTATGCATTCATTTAGAATGACTAAAATTAAGAAAGACAACAGCAAATTTTGCTCTCTCACAAGTTTTTCTGGTGAGAATGCAGAATAATACAACCACTTTGGAAGACGGTAATTTCACATAAAATTAAAATTTAACTCTGCATTTACATTCCCAGGTATTTACCCAACAGGAAGCCAAGCATATGTCCATATAAAGACTTGTGCAGGAATGTTAAGCGCTTCATAACAATAGTCAAAACTGGAAAAGCTCCACGTCCATTAACTGGTGAGCAGATGAACAAATCGTTGTATAACCAATGCAAGTATCAGGAACAGACTAATGACACGCAGCAACATGGACGAATCTCAAAGGCTTTATGCCGTGTGAAAGAAACCAAATACAAAAGACTGCATACTGTGTTATTCCAGATTAGTTTGAAATCAGATCAGTGGTGGTGAGGGGTCAAGAAAAGGGAAAAAGACTGACTACAAAAATATCACGGTATTTATTGGGGATGAAGAAATAACCATGACCGTAGCAGTGCTTGCATGGTTGTGTACGTTTGACAAAACTCACTGAGCTGCAGTCTAAACTTGACGCCTATTGTTGTATGTGAATTATATTCAATAAAGCTGATTTTTAAAAAATGAATACGCACATGTCAGCGAAAAGTCTAGATGGAGGTACACTCCCTGTTAACAGTGGTTATCTCTGTGGTTCAGGATTAGGTGTGCCTATTTTTTCCTTCTATCTGGCATTTATTTACTTATTCATAAATTCAGCATCTATCTATTAATTAGTCCCAGACATTCTACAAATCACTGGCGATACAACAGTTGGCAAGATAGACATACTTTCTGCTATCAGGGACTACACGTGCAAACTGACTGCTTCTTCTTTCTTCTCTATTAAGCTTTCCATGATGAACATGTTTTATTTTTGTCATAGGGAGGACAAAAATCCCTCAGAACTTCAAGAATCATAGTGTCTTTTGATCCTCTTTTTACACAGTTTGCATCTATGATTCTCTGCTATGCTCCCTACATGTTCACCAGCATATATTCATTATGGAGAATGAGCTGTGTAGGTCAACTGCTGTCACCGTGAAAAATAAGAAGAAATGAGAATCTGAGTGCTTCCAAGATACGTGTTAGAGAAAACACATGGCACCTTCAAATTTTACACAAAATGAGTCAATATTGGCATTTTAAATAGCCAATATGGGCAATATTGTTGTTTGTACAAGTAAATATCCTACTTAGGGAACCTACATGGGTGGAAAAGAGGAGAAAAACGTACTTGTCTATTAGGATGGAATATGCCATTATTTAAGAATACATGTTCTAAAAATGTAGTCATTATAAATTTCTTATAAAAATCAAAGACTCTCTCAGCTGGATAAAACCGTATCAATTATCTACTGCAATATTCAAATTTCACAGACTCATAATGACCTTTGTGACAGAAATGACCTTTTGAAGACCGCATTACTCATTACTGGAGGAGTCAGAAATAGGATCCTGGTGTCTCAATGACTCAAAAGCCAGATCACACAGATGCCTAGTGCTTTGGAACTTGGAATTTTCCAAGGTTTTAAATCACACATTGTGTGTTCTGCCTTTTTACCACCACCACGGCCATGTCCACGACAGACACGACCAATCATCACAGTCTGGACACACCTGGACACAGCCCCAGAATCCTTCCTAACAGTTCAGTTCTGTCCACAGTTACCACAAACAGATCAGGTAAACACTTGGGTTGAAACCCATGTGAAATACACTTATACACACACACACACACACATACACACACATCCTTTATGGTACAAATAGCAACCCAAGAGTCTTCCCTATTAAGTCTTTACTTTCCTCTTTGCATCCTACACTATTCAACTCCCGCTTAAGCTTGATCTGAACATTAAGTGAGGTAACACATGTAAAAGGACTTTGGAAGTTCTGACATTGGACAATGGTAAACTTTCTACTTTCCGACCTCCACTGCCCTCTCTCTCACAAAGTTTACATGGGTGCAGTGTAGTACAAGCTCACTTCTTCTCCTGGAAATCAACTTACATGTTCATTTAGGACTAAGGTACAGTGAAAGGGACTTACGCCAATTCTTCCTGATTTTAGGGTTCCCTTTCCATGATGTACAATATAAAGAAAGTAACTACAAATAGAAGCGCTAAGTAAGAAGTTCTCAGAGAGGAGACCAATGGCAAAAAATAATGCCAAGTAGTTGGATGGAAAAGTCAGTGAGTTAAACCCTCTTGCCATATCCCCTGACCAATCTGACCAATGGAGGCACAGTTTTCCCCAGCCATGAGCTGGAGGAGACAGGGAACCAGTTGCTACTTTCTACATTCCAGCATGGATGATAGATTTAGAAATTACTCTTGGACCCTAAACACTGACATTTGCAGTAAAAACCACTGTGAATGACTCCAAACTCTCTTCTGCAAGGGTGACCATCTGAAGAGAACAGCCTGCTGGGGGCTCCACGATGCATTCAATGCCGTGGCTACATTCCAACTGAGAGCACCGAACACCATGAACAACAACAGAAACACACAGCAGAGCTGCGAGGGAAACAGTAAGACAGAAAAACACGGCAGAAATGGACAGGTCAACAGAGCAGGCCCAGGAGAGAGGATGCTGTGTGAGCCAAGACCTTCTGAGAAACCAGAAGCCAGCAGAACTGCTGACAGAAGACCGTTATAAGAAGAATGTCCCTGGAGGCCAGAAGGAACGTGGTCCAGATAAAAATCCCAGTGTGGCTGAAGGCAGAGAGCCCAGGAGGCTGAGGGAGCAGGCTGGGCAGTGTGGGTGAGAGATATCCATGGTTTGAGATGAGGCAGGCTATTGCTGAAGCCAGGCTTCACACAGGATGGTAGGCATTTGGGTTGTATTCTTCTAAATTATTATCGGCAACCTTTGCACAGTTTATAAAAGAAACATGGACTCTTTTGCTCTGGAGAGAAGGAATCGGAGAAGTGAGCTGTAAAAAATAAATAAATAAATAAAGATGCAAACGTTTGGTTTGTCTGCAAAACTGCAGCGTGAATACAAGCTCCTCTTCCAGCGTCGCTGGTATGAACCCAACCAAGATCTGCGTGGGCTCCCAATAATCACATGGAAATGCAGACACATAAATAAACATCATTCCCTTTCTCTTAACGAGGTCTGTGCTACCTTGAGCAAAAGGCTTGGCTTAGCTCAGAGACGATTAATTGTAGCTGCTCAGAGGATGGAGCGTGTTGTGAGTGAATTAATGTGCTTCAAGGGCCCTGCGTGTCTGACTTTTCATGTTGTCTAAATTTGTAACCTGTAAGACTGCATTTCCATAAGTTTTGAAATGCAATGTGTTCTGTGGCGCTCGGAACTCGATCAGGATGAAAAGAGCTTTAGAAAGTAAGATGTTATTATTGTATTTGCCTTCACAAGAGAAAATAGTCAAAGGAAGACAAACAGAGGAGAAGAAAAAGATTCTGTATAGATTAGCACTCCCACATACCCAGCAACCTGGGGGGAGAAAAAGAAAAGGGAAAGAAAACCAGAAAACCTGACATAAGAATAAATCTTATCAAAGACTGAACATTACAATCAGGTCTCTGTGTGGGGAAAGTTTTACCTCTTTGAACCCCAGAGAAGAAAATTATACTCGCTAGAGCAAGAAAAAGAGTTATTAACAAATCAGTTATCTGATGCTTAAATAATACACCTGCTAAAATGAGCCTTCTAAGTAAACCTACAGTGGAGCTAATTAGTTCAGCATTTGGCAATAACCTCATCTCCCTTCCCTTTAGCTTAAAAAGAAAAAAAAAAAAATGATGGGCTCAAGCTATTAACACATAACACCAACTATATAGTAAAACAGGTATTTTAAAGGAATAAGCTTGGTAGATTGGTCTTCAAATCAGACTGCTTTACAAAGAGTAGGTGAACTTAGAATCTTCATTAAGGATTCTGAGCAAAGACCTGTTTGAGAAACTGGCAAGGCTGAACTCCAGACGTGGCTCTGCTGTTTGCTACTTGTAGGGCACCAAACAAGTCATCCAGCCTTCCCGAGCGTCAGTCCTGCCATCTTTACAATGCGGATGTCAGTATCTGTCCAGCCCGTCTCATCAGTGGCTGTGACGTGAGCAAATAAACCATCACAGGTACAAGTATTTTGAAGATGTTCAAGTTCAGCATGCTTTGAAATATAAAACACAAGGGTGGATTTTGAAACTATCACATAAAAAGGGAAACTTCCATTAAACACTTTAAATTGAATACATATCAAAATGAGAGTATCTTGGAGATAATGGGTTAAATACATTATATTGTTCATTTTAAAATTAAGTTTACCTATTTCTTCTTATTCTTTTTTTTTTTTTTATAAATGTGGCTACTATAAAATTTAAAAGGATCTAGGTGGCTTGCTTTACATTTCTTCTGAACACTGCTGGGCTAGTGTGTGAAGCAGAGTTTTTTGTGAGCCAGGTTACAAATGCAGACGTCTCTATGACTCCAAGCTGGGCATCTTCCCCGTTTCCTGAAAGGTGTAGACTGGGGAAGATGAAGCTCTTGGCATGAACTCAGGCAGCCCCAAATACGCAGCTGGGATTCGAACCTGTGACTTGAAAGCCTCTGTTTTCTTACCACATCAGACCGAGGCACTGAGGTTCACCACTGGCTGCTCCCACAGCAGAAGAAATAGCTGATAGAGCCTTGGTCTCAGAAGCAGTGAGTCCAAGTGCCAAGCCAGCTCTGCCACCCAATCTCTGTGAGACCTGCCCGGTGACAGATGGAGCCTGCCTCTCCCTGGGCCTCAGTCTCCGTCTGATGAGGCTGCTGCCCTAGAAAACACTGTTTTAAGAGCGAGACGTGTATCACTGGTGAAACACTGGTGGAGTGTATCAACGTGTATCACAGTTGGTTTTAGAAGATGTAGAGAGACTGTATGGCTCCATGTAAATATTAAATACATTTTGATTACCGTCAAATAGCTATATATTTACTTTTCACATGGAGTATATTTGTAATATGCATGCATATACTTTCAAAGTTATTATTATTTTCCTTCAAAAATAAATTTATTTAACTTTAGAAAGCAGAAAGCTTTAGAGGAAACAAATCAGTGGGAATGGGAGGATAGGAATAACAAAGATCATGAGGGGATATGCAAATACATGAAGTTTGGGAATCGGCTTTAGAAGACAAGCAAGATGCCTTTGAACCCAGACATGTGATAGTTCTGAGTTATGTGGTTCTGAGACACGACTTCCCCCTTGGAATGCAGTCTTGCCTGAAACCAGTGAAAGCAGCTGGAGAGAAGGGGGCTCGGCTGTGTCTCGGCCAGAGGAGAAAGCGGGGCTCCTCCCTGCACGGGACAGGTGTGGGGAGGGGTCACTGGGGTTGCCCTTGTCTGGGCCCTAAATGATGGGGGTGGGAATGGAGATCCACAATCATGGAGACCAGGGCTAGCTGAGGCATGCTTTGCCAGCTCTGTCATCCTGCGGCTTGAAGTCCAGGGAGCCCCAGGTACATCCCAAAGCAGATGTCTGTTTGAAAGGAACCGGGGAGCGGGCTCCTGTCTTCCACGTAAGTGACATCCAGGATCCCAACTGCCGGCCCATTCAGGCCCCAACACAATGAGTTCCAACTGCGCCCACTGAGCACCTATTCACAGAGAAATTTAAACAGTAATCGGTGTCTCGGTATCCGCACCCCCCAGCATATCCTTGATGCAATTGTTATACACTCTTCCAGGTCCTGAGCATAAATCAATTTTCATGACAGCAGGGTACAATGAAAAGAGCCCTGGGCAGGAGGCAGGAGCCTCTGCTTTTCTCTGCTCTCTTACCAATTAGCGAGGTGACCTTTCCCTCCACACACATTCACCAGACACCTGGTATATGTCAGGGTTGTGCTGAGCACCCGGGCAGCCGTGGTCAAGGGTAGGCAGGGCCTGCTCCCTGGCCGGGCGCCACACTTGCTTTCTGGTCGGAGAGGAAGGCAGTTACGTGAACTACTACGGAGTGAGTCACCGCCTCCTCTTGCCTTGTCTCCCCTTCTCTGACACTACTGAACTGTACCAGGGGGGTGGCGAGGCGCACCTTTCTAGTCCATGCATTTATTCCTAAACACTTTTTGAGATCCTACTATGTGCCTGGCACTTTTCTGAGCTCTATAGCTGGAACTGCCTGACAGGGTAACCGCTGACCACATGTGGCTCTGGAGCAGTAAAACGGAGCCACCTTGAAAAGAGCCGTGCTGTAATCATAAAACACACGCTGAACTACACAATACTAAAATGAACTTTACCTGTTTCTTTTAACTCTCTTTGCGCAGCTTTTGTTTTTTTTAATTCAAAATTTAGTATGAAAAAAAGAATGTAAAATACCTTGTTAGGGTTGTTTTCTAATTGACTGCATACTGAAATGATAACATTTTGGATATATTCACTCAAATAATATGTACTATTAAAGTCATATCTACCAATTTCTTTTTACTTTTTTAATGTGACTACCAGAAAATTTAAAATTACAAACATGGCTAGCATTTCTGGCTCACATTATCTTTCTATTGGACAGAGGTATTATAGTGAAAGTTGTTCAGTCATGTCCGAATCTTTGTGACCCCATGGACTATACAGTCCATGGAATTCTCCAGGCCAGAATACAGGAGTGGGTAGCCTTTCCCTTTTCCAGGGTATCTTCCCAACCCAGGGATCGAACCCAGGTCTCCGGCATTGCAGGCGGATTCTTCACCAGCTGAGCCACCAGGGAAACCCATGAATACAGGAGTGGATAGCCTATCCCTTCTCCAGGGGATCTTTCCGACCCAGGAATCAAACCGGGGTCTCCTGCTTTGCAGGCGGATTCTTTACCAACTGAGCTAACAGTGAAGACCCCAGAGGTCTTGTAGGGATATAGAAATAAAAGACAAAACTCCCCCAAGGATGAAAGTGCGTACCACCAGATGAGAAAGAAAAACGCTGAGAATCACAGCCCCACTTACACTGCACTTATAGTTGCAATGTTCACATGGAACTGTACTTATAAATTCATACTGAATTTAAGTAAGGCCAAGAGCAGTGGCTTGCTCATTCTGGTTTTGCTAGTCAGTGGAGCAACTCTGACGTTGTCCTTGGCTGGGCCTTATGTCAACACCATTGCACTGGTGGCCATGACAAGAATTGGAAGTCTAGATATTGAGCTCTTTCCTTCTCTGCCACTAACTGCCTTTACTGTCTCGACTAAGGCACTCCCACCTCTATGCCAATATCTGTAAAACTGAACACAGTGACTTCTGAAGCCCTTCCTGGGTTTGAAAGTGTATGAAACCAGAGTGACGCTGTCCAGGTGCAAGCTGTCCCATCAAAAGTCAGCCTTGAACTCCCTTCTGATTTAGTAGGACTCGTTAGGCAATGTTTCTACAAACCCTTTCTCCTGTCCAGAGGAGCATTTAGGGGAAATTAGAATGAATGAAGAATCTTCTCAATGTATTGTGTCCAACTTTGAAAGAGGAGCCCGCAGAGAAGGGGGGAGGTGCATCATTTAAGAGAAGGCCCGAGTTGCTGGGCTGCCACCAGAGCTGTCTGGAGATTGAAATTCCTTAGGAAACTAGAATTAGGGTAATTCCTCAGAGATCAGAGAGGCAAGCAGAGGAGAATCCTTGCTCGCTTCACATTTGTGTGAACATATGAATCATCTGCATCAGTATATGAACTGTAACCAGCACGGCTTTGGAAAACCAGGCCCAGAGCAGTAGAGACCAGCAGAAATAGAACGCAAGCCATGAGGGTGATCCGAAATCTCCTAGGACCCGTATTTAGAGAAGGAAAAGAAACAGGTAGCATCAAATTTAGGAATTATTTTATTTAAATTAACCTGTCTATCCCAAAGAGGTTACCATGTAGTCAACATCTATAACTTACATTTTTCTAGCCACATTCAAAAGGTAAAAGCAAGCAAAATTCATCTTAATGACACTCTATTTAACCCATTATGTCAAAATTTTATCATTTCAACATGCAAAACATAAATAAAAACATTACTAAGAGGTCATTTTAACTTTTTTTTTTTTCTATCAAAGCTTTCAGAATCGGTGCTGGCTTCACACCCCAGTTACATCTCAGTTTGAACAGACGGTGTTTCGGTTGCTCTGCAGCCACATGCGCTCGGGGGACACCGTCTAGGCTTTCTCCCTCAAGTGCGGTCTGTGGACCACACTTCGTGCATCGCCTGGGAGCTTGTGAGAAGGGCAGAATTTCAGGCTCCGTCCCAGATTTCTGCAATCAAAATCTGCATGCCTCAGTGGGTTTATTCATGTATTAAAGCTTGAGAAAGTGCCCTCCTTTCCCCCAGCCACCAGCAACTTTCACAACAGCCTCTCAGCTCGGTTCCCCAACTCCCTTGAGGTCTACCCTTTGTCTACTTTTCTGGCCAACTTACTATCAGCTTTCCCTCCCCTTCACAATGGACTGCTCTCAGAGAGTGAAGTCAGCATGTCCCCTTACACTTCTGAGCATCCGCACATGATACTTCTTCCGGGAAACTCTCATCTCCTCCCCTCCTCATAGCTGATCCCCACATGAATTTCAGCTTTGAGGTCATTTTCTTAGGAAGCCTTCCCTAAGCCATCCTCCTCACATCCCCTCAGTTCTTCTGGCTCCTTGTATTTCTCTGTTCCTGATTTTCAGAAATGCCCCCTGTCCCTCCTGCTAGATGGATGGGAAGCTTCACGATGACAGGGACCACCTCAGTCCCTCTCTGGGATGCTCTATCCCAAGCATCCATCCAGCCAGGAGCAGCATATCGTAGCAGCAGGGGTTCAATACAATTGTGTTGGGAGGGAGAGAAGAGGGGAGGCAGGAAGGCAGGTTCCCCCCCATGTGAAATGGAAACCATCTTCTCTGTTGAGAAAATTCTCAATATAACACGAAAGTCTGAGCCAGAGGGTGGAAAAGAAAAAGAGAAGTGACATGGACTATAACCTACTGTGGCAGAGATTCCCTTGGTGGTCCTGTGAATAAGAAGCTGCCTGCCAACGCACGGGGACACAGGTTCAGCCCTGGGCTGGGGAGATTTCACATCCTTGGAGGGACTCCAGCCCGTGCGCCACAGCTACTGAAGCCCGTGGGCCCTCGCGCTTTTGCGACACAATGAGAGAAGCCAGCCCCGAGAGAAGCCCAGGCCCCACAATGAAGAGTAGTCCCAGCTTGCTGCAGCTAGAGAAAGCCCACACGCAGCCCCAAAGACCCAGTACTGCCAAAAATAATTAATTAAAGTTGACTAAGTAAAAGCTACTGGGGATCCCACTTTGCCGACCAAAACTGCCTGGAGTCGGGCCACGTGGGGTCTGGACAAGTCACTTGACCTCCCCAAGTTTCAGCTCCCTGGCTGCGAAGGAGGGCCCAGAAGGCCCACACCAGGGGACAGTGGTGAACGTTCGGCGAAAAGATGCATGTGCGAGGCTCTGCAAACCATGAGGCGCTGCAGAGCAAGAAGCCACTGTGGTCCCGTCCTCAGGCGATGAAGCCCCTTCCCCGCTCCGCTCCAGGCCCCGAGTTTCATTTTCCACTTGAGTTTAGAAGTCAAATATTTAGCTGTGCTAATGGGGTATTGGATCTTTTCATTATGGCCCCGGCACTCGGCGCGTGCAGCTTTGCCGAGATAATAAAAGATGTGAGATCTGGTCTCGCAGCTGCTTAATGCAGAAATGCTATGGGAACACACCTGGGGTGCGACTTCGAACGGAATCAGTGGTGAAGTCAGCCATGTCCCCAGCAGAGATAAAAGCATTAATATCCTATTTCACCCTCAGCCCACACTGGCATGACGCTGATTAAAATTATTTTCTGCGGTTTGACTTTTTTTTAAAAAAGAAAATTTGTAAAGGGGTGGGTGGGTGGGTGTGTGTGTGTGTCTGTGTGTGTTAGAGACAGAGATGGTGAGACAGAGAGACAGAGGATTTAATAGGAGTTGGATTTGCTACCTCTGCTTGAAGTCTGGTTTCAGATCGAGTTTTAATGGCACGCATTTCACAGTCCCACAGCTCAGATGGGGCCACAGGGAGGTTTTGCTAAGTGCCCCGGGCCTCCCTCTGCGCCGTGCCTTCCCCTCGCCCAGTCTTCTGGTCTGCAGTACTAGAGTGTGTTCCTCTGTGTGTCTGTGCGGGCCTGTGGGTTGGCACCTGCTTTACGTGATAAAGAAGAGAAAGCCTCGGCTGCAGAGCTGATGTGTCTGGGGAGAGGAAGTGCAGGTGAAGGGAAATGTGCCAGGTCTCTGGGCAGGGGTACACACGCAGGCATACCTGAGTGTACACGCAGCTACACCTATGTGGACACACACGGGTACACCTACATGTACATGCAGTTATACCTACACGGGTGTGGGTGTGGGATCAGTGGGGGGCTAGGTGGAAGCTGCTAAGATGACTTCACTGTTGAGGAAGCGGTGAATTACATAGTAGGTGGAATGAGGCATGTACACATAAGTTGTAGCGTTACTTGGAATCACAACCTAAGGGTGTGGGGTCCTGTATACGGAAGAACGTAAGTGGCCACTGGGAGGAAGGCAGGCAAGAGCATGCGCTTGCTCACAAGACTGACGTGTGTGTGTGTGTGTGTGTGTGTGTGTGTGTGTGTGTAACAGTCCACAGAAGTTGATTAAGCATCCACTGGTGAGGGACATGGAGGCCTGGCATGCTGCAGTCCGTGGGGTCGCGAAGAGTTGGACACGACTGGGCGACTGGACGACAGGCCAGTCCACGCGCTTGTGGCCGAGTGCAGGACGTGAGGTTATGAATGTGGTCTCTCCACGTCACGCCCGCAGGCTATGGCACGTCTGACATTTTGAGCCCGATTCTCAGCTGGGAGCGGGCTGTCCTGTGCGTTACAGGGAATGGAGCCATATCCCTGAGACAGCACGGAGCAGTTGCGAACCCAGAATGTCTCCAGATGTTGCCAAACATCCCTTGGGAACAAAACCGCCATATGTTGACAGCCACTGGTCTATGAGGAAAGACAGATATTAAACAAACAGGAAGTTACAAAACTGATTCCGTAAGCAACTCCACGTGGTGAGGGAGGAGGCTGGGGAGATAGGAGGGCTCACCCCTAGGGTAAGCTGGGCAGGCGGCTGGGGTTAGGGAAGGGTGAGGGAAGGCCACTGGGAGGATGGGATGGATGTGAGGGGCGTGAAACGGGCGTGCGACACAGCTGGGCCAAGTGAGCAGGGACAGATGTTCCAGACAGCGAGAGAACAGTAAGGGAAGCAAGGTCCCAGCGGAAGAAGGACGGAGTATGTCACTCAAGATCAAACCAAACAAGAAAATGTGGAGTGAGTTGGAGAGGGGAGAGATCAAGAGATGAGGCAAGGAGGATGCAAGCTCCTGGCTCCAGGACACGCCAGCAGGAAGGGCGGGGACATGGGCATCGGCCAGCAGCAGCCTAAGCGTTGTCCAGTTCAGAGAGGCTTTGTGTCTCTGAAAGGATCTTCTAATTACAGGGACGAAGGTGTGGATGAAAGCTCCATACCCTGCTTCCACCTGAGGCTTCTGCTCCAAGGACCGAACTTGGGGCTGCGGGATGTTCTCCAGGGAGCAGGGCGTTTCAGTCTCATGGAGAGTGAGGGTTTTTTTTGGGGGGGCACCTTTCCTCTTAGTTTCAAGGTATACCTATGGTCTCAGCTATCTCTCAGGCTCACCACCAAACTGCAAAACTGCTTCTGAGTCTACACAACACACAAGGACACACACACAACACTCACTCACACAACTTGAACCACTTATAATTAACCAATAAAGTGTGGACAGACAGCATATGAGTAGCCTTTTAAAATACATCAAGGCCTTTCACAATTGATACTCCCAAGGCCTGTTCTTCAACTTTCAAGTCATAAAACCAAAACCCTAAGAAGTGACAGGGTTCACTTACAGTCATACATTTATGTCGCGAGAGAGGGGGGATTTCACCCGGTTCTGGAGACGCCGAGACTCCTGCTCACACGCCTGTGACTCCCTGGGACGTGGGGCACACACACCATCCTCAGTCAGGTCACTCTCCTCTTCATAAACTTCCCGGAGCTCTGCCGAGTTCCTCTGGATTCCTGCTACCAGACGTCTGCTCCGATCCAGGAGACAGACAGTCACCAAACTCGCTGCCACTTCCATGCTTAAAACTGGTCACTGGCCTCTTCCCAACAGTGTTCGGGAAAAGTCAGCCTCCTCAAGGGGCCATCGAGCTCCTCTCCAGACCCCTCTCTGCTCTCCGGCGAAGAGCTATTTCTCCTGCACCTTGAAGTCTTCACATATTCTGTTCCCATCTTCAGGATCCCCCCTGGCTCTTTTCCTCCCCACCCTTGGTGATGAGAACCCCCTACTCCTGTTTAGAGACCGAGCTCATTTGTCACCTCTTCCAGAGACTCCCGTGATGGGTCCACGACATGTGCTCACACCTACCCTCTCTCCTCAGGCCAAGTTAAGTGACTCACTGCCTGCCTGATCGCCAGTGTCCCCCACCAAGCCCAGGGCTCCCCAGAGCATAAATGTCATTTACAATGCTGCTTCTCTCACAAGTCTGGGGAGTCCTGCAGGGCAGTGGTTTTTATCTTTGTATTCTTGGCCCACGGTAGAGGCTCAAGAGACAATTTATTAATCTACTCCCATATGACTCTCCTGAGGTGACTTCACTACTTTGGAAGAGGGAATACCCAATAAAACCCTCTTGGTTAGTCACTCTCATCAGAATCATCCATTCCCTCTCAACAGAGAGAGCGGCTTCCCAGGTGGTGCTAGTGGTCAAGAACCCAGCTGCCAGTGCAGGAGACATAAGAGACACAGGTTCCATCCCTGGGTCAGGAAGATGCCCTGGAAGAGGGCATGGCAATCTACTCCAGTATTATTGCCTGGAGAATCCCATGGACAGAGGAGTCTTAGAGGCTGTGGTCCACGGGGGTGTCAAGAGTCGGACACGACTGAAGTGACTTAGCACAACGGAGAGAATGGCGTGGGGTGAGGGTTGGGGCAGAGGGAGAAGGAACAACGTGTGTGTGTGTGTGTGTGTGTGTGTGTGTAGATGGAGGATAATCATCAAGAAGTGGTCAACAGCTTCTCTAGGAAGAGCCTATGGACATTTGTTTCCTTTGATTTGTCTCCACCCACTAGAACTGGGGCTTCCCTGGAGGCTCAGATGGTGAAGAATCTGCCTGCAATGCAGGAGACCAGGGTTGGATCCCTGGGTCAGGAAGATCCCCTGGAGAAGGAAATGGCAACTCACTCCCGTGTTCTTGCCTGGAGAATCCCATGCATGGGCTATAGTCCATGGGGCTACGAAGAGTCGGACACGGCGGAGTGACTAACACTAACACACACTAGAGCAGGAAGGGGCGTGACCCAACCCGCCAATTCTGGCTTCCAGGGAGAGTGAACCACGGGAGCTAATTCAAGTCATCAGGGACCCACTCCAGGAGTCCAGGCACTGGTGACTATCCCAGCTCCAAGAGAGCAGAACGTGCAGTCATTCAGCCAACTCAGCTTTCTAAATCCTTACCAAGTGCTCCACTACCGATTGAACGGGCCTGTTTCTCTGCCTGTTTACAGCTAACCTAATCCTCCTATCCTTCCAGTCTGACTTTTCTAAGAAGAAATCTGATGTATTCAGCTCACCCTCTAGGACAAGCTATTTCATGCTTCACTATCAGCTAACACGTAAGTCTTCTCAGGTCAGGTAACTGTTCCTGACTTGATTAATATCTGTCCCCAAACAGTAGGGTTCTGTAAGTGGGGCGTTTTTGTCTAGTAGGAGTGGTTGGGTCTGGCAGACACAATAACCCATATGGTATCAGTAGTTGATTAAACACATCAAGATAAGGCAGGTTCAGTGGGTGGAGCCTGGAATGGGCCCACCCACTGCAGTAGAGCAGATACTGAGGACAAGATCCACACCTGAAAGGGCGTTCCTTCTAAAGGACAAAAGAAAGTGGCCAGAGGCCAGGAGAACATGCAATGGGCTCAACAATGGTGGACTTTGGATTTATACTGAGAGGAAGTTGGTGCAGAACAAGCATGTGATGACTGGTATGTGTTAATTACAAAACTTAACCACTGTCTGATACTATCTGAGCAACCCAAAAGCCTGGATCATGTCCTCCTCCGTATTTCTATTTCTCCAGACTGGACACAGTACCCAACACAGAATCCATGGTACTAGAGTTTATGAAACTGAGCTGAATTCCTTAATATCTATTTGGATCCACCTGCTCCCTCCCCAAGCTTGTGAGCGTCTTGAATGCAGGACTGTGCCATCCATTCATTCTGGGACCACTCTGTGAACCCAGCAGAAAACCTGGCCCAATAGTAGGTACTCAGTAAACACCTGTTGAATATGTTTTTTAGAAACCACGCTGCATGCGCTTGCCTCTCAGCTACTCCTAATACCCACAGACCCTTTTTATATACACAGAAAGCATGAGTTCTGAAGTCACTTGCCCAGGTACAAATCCAAGTTCACCATTTACTAGCCATAAGACCTTGGGCAAATTACTCACTTAGCATGAGTCTCCCTTTTCCAATGAGAGCAGCAATACTCTCTTTAAATGGTTGTGTGTTTTAAATGAGCTGATACGTGTATAGGGTTGAGAGCAGGAACTGACACATAATAAACACACACTAAATTATATTGTAATTATTTTCCTTCACATACAAACATACTCTATAAATGGTTCCAAATACATATGCACTAGTCCAATAACTATTTTGACCTCCTGCTTTGTTTATCTGTAATGGTTTCAAAGCTTTTCTTTGTTCAAAAACTCACAATTGATAGCTTCCTAAACAGAATCAAAATGGCTCGTGATGCTGTTCTAACAAGCTGACACAAACCTTCTTGCCTGCAAGTATCCATCTAGCTAAAGGACTTTGTATTTTCTTACGTTTTCACAGTTTCTCCGGGTACTGATTTCCTGTGGCTACCATGGACAGTCTTTCAGAGCTTCCTGCCACTGTAGGTCTTTGTGTGTGTGTGTGGTCTGCGCACTAAACCCAGCCTCATGGCTACCTCTGCATCTAGCAAACTCTTCCCCCATGCTGACTCTGATGAAATCCCAAATGTTGGCTACCCTGGAAACAATGATAATGAAGAGGAGAAGGAGAAGGATGATGAAAAAGAGCATATACTGAGTTCTTACTATGTTCCAGGTCCTGTGCTAATAATAATAATAATAATGATGGCTTGACAGGGGTGAATAAGACACGGAGCCTCCTATGTGGCAGTCACAGCATGAAGGTGGCAGGATCTGGGCAAAGAGGTATGTCACAGGAGGGGATCTTCCATTCTGTCGATAAAGACAAAGAAGACTTCCTGGGAGAGCTGGCACTTGATCCAGCCCTTGCAGGTAATCCATGCATGTAATTATGTATTCATTCTCTCTTTCATTAGTTTGGCCAACACGAATCAAGTATCTACTTTGTATTGGGTATTTGGCTAAGCCCTGGGCATATAAAGATGGGCAAGTCTGACCCATGCACCTAAACACACAGTGTAATGGGGGCGGGGGCCCACAAAAGTGACTATTAAGTACATTATTCAACATAATGTTTGCAGTAATTGATGCACATTCAAGATGCAATTGGATCATTTATGGAGCAATGGAACCAACACTTTGATCCTGAATGTGGAAATGAAAGAAGCTTTCATAGAGGCAGTAATATTCGAGCTACATTCATTAAAAAAAGAAAAAAAACAAGCCACTTACCAACACTTTCCATGTGCCAGGCATTGTGCTCCAGTATATACATTAACCAACTGAATCTCCAAAACAACCAGGGACCATAGGATGATGTGATGGAAGCCAGGAAAATTAACATGCTTGAAAAAAGTGGAAGTGTTAGTCATTCAGTTGTGTCCAACTCTTGGCGACCCCATGGACTGTAGCCTTCCAGGCTCCTCTGTGCATGGGATTCTCCAGGCAAGAATACTGGAGCGGGTAGCCATTCCCTTCTCCAGGGGATTGTCCTGACGCAAGGATCAAACTCCGGTCTCCTGCACTGCAGGCAGATTCTTTACCAAGCCACTAGGGAAACCCAATATCAGGTCTACTTTACGCCAAAGTCTTGGCCCTTATTTGCTATCTGTAGAGACTGAGTTTTCCTGAAACCTAGGAAAGAGCAAAAGTAGAAGAAATCCCAGGGAGAAGGAACCTATAAATATACAGGTGTAGAGATGGGGATCAGAGAGAGCCAACAGGTTTGGGAACTCATCGATCGGCGCTGCTGGTGGAGTCAGCTCTGGGTGGGGATGAGAGCAGGAAGGGACGTGATGCAGGACTTAAGTGCAGGGACAGCTGCTACGATTTGGAGTCTGAGTCTTACGCTATTATCTGCAAGGCAGCAAGAAAGAGCGAAATATGATCCGATCTGCCCACAGAAAGATGGATGAGGACGGAGGCGAGGCACTTGGAATGCCATCCTGAGGAGTGTTTGCAGTTACGTGAAAATGTATTGGCAAGAGTTAAAAGAAACCCTCTTTTCGCCTTTCTCTCTCTGCCTGTCAGTCTCACCCATTGAGATGGAAGCTTGTAAGTTTATTTGATTTCAGGAAATGATATATTCTTGAGGCTTTTTTTTTTTCCCTCTCACTATCTCTATTTTCTCCCTGGACTGCATATCATTGCATGCAGTGGCCTGCAGGTTCTCAGTTTTCGCTGAGAAATATACTTTTGGGGTTGCTGGGCCTGTAAAACATGAAATTAACCAGTGTCATATCTTTCACGCCCTCCTCCCTGCTCACCCAGGAGCCCAAATTAAATTTCACACTGAACAAGCCAAGCAGCTCACACACTCCACAGACACCCAGCACACAGCTCTGAGGACCACAAGGTGAATGTCTTTGTCACCAGGCTCCACATCAACTCTGCCACCTTCGTTTGGATGGCAAAATTTAGCTGATTCGCGACTTGGTCTCAAGTGCTGTGAATTCCCTCAGGACCAACAGGGTCTGTCCCTGAGTACATGAGTGTTTGCACAGAGGTTTACGGCTTACAGAGCGGCATCCACGCAAGCCCGCAGAGCAGGGAAGATTATCCATATCGTGCTGGTTGGGAAACCAAGGCTCTGAGAGGTAACCAAGGCCAGGCAGGGAGTTCAACACATTCTCCGCCATGACAGCAGGCTTTTGGCCACGTGGCAACTCCCCACTACATCTGCCGATAAGAGGTTTTTTTACAGGTAGCAAGGATAAAACCTAATAAGAACCTGTCCCTTGGTAATTTATTGAAACTGGAAACTGTCACTTTTTCTTTCAACTTCCTCCTTTCTTTCTAGACCCCATCTTCTCTTTCAGTTCCATAAGAATCACATCATCACTACTCCTGCAGCCCTTGCGATACCTTTCCCTTAAACTGTCTCCAGATTCAGTACGTTCCTTCTACCCTATTGACCTGTACAGGTCATCCATCACACATTTCTCTGGAACACCTGTCTGTCCAAGTCTTTTTTTGTTCCATCGCGGCTAAAATTGCCCATCCACTAAAAAGTAGTTGCTTGTCCTCACCATGATTCATCTGCCCCTCTGCCGTGGCCCCACTCAGCTGGAGTTCTCACAATCTATCTGTTATAAGCTCCTGTGTCTACATTTTATCCCTGTTGGACTGATGAGGAAACTGAATCTCAGGGGAGTCACAGACGAGTCCGTGAGAAACCCAACTTTAGGAGTGAAGCAACCCAACCCCAAAGCACGTTCTTATCATTCCACTCAACTACCTCTCAGCCATAAAGAAGCTGCTTCCAGGACCACCCCCCCCCCGCCCCACATCCCCGCCTCCATCCCCAGCTAATTCTGCACTCAGTGGTATCCTGGAGCAGTTTTAAAAGCATTCCAAGTCTTAACCCCTGCAAGGAATTCTTAGCTAACCCTTCCAGGGTGAGCTGCGGCAGCAGATTCTTTCCCAGGTTAGTAGAAAGCCTCAGGCTTCAGAAGAGCAGGTGCTTGGCTAACCCAAGTGTCGCCATATTGCCAGAGGCCAGGGGCCACACCTATTTTTCATTGGGTCTTTATGCAAAGCCACCTTTTGGATACAACAGTTATCCCCATATTCTTTACTAACTCCAGTTTCATCTGCCAAATCAGAAAATGTTCCTGTGCTTTATCTCTCAGTGCCTTCCTGGGTGAGAGTATCTAAACTGGTTTAAGAGGTTACCCTGGTGATGTACTGTTAATCTCATGAATAAACTAGAGCATACATCTGATGGTGACAATGAGTGACAGTTCTTCCGGGATTTGTTTACATTTTGTGTCGCCTAGCACAGTCCACTGACAAGCTTTGGAAGCAGGGGAGGGTCCAGGAAGAGAGAAGGAAAGACGGCAAGTCTTACTAGCAGTGAAGAATGATCACAATAAAAGGCAGTTTTGAGTATTGGAGCATGTGAAGTCGCTAAGTTGTGTCCGACTCTTTGTGACCCTATGGACTGTAGCCCACCAGGTTCCTCTGTCCATGGGATTCTCCAGACAAGAATACTGGAGTGGGTTGCCATGCCCTCCTCCAGGGGATCCTCCCAACCCCGGGACTAAACCCACATCTCTTACAAAGTCTCCTGCATTGGAAGGCGGGTTCTTTACCAATAGCACCACCTGGGGAGTCTATTTGGACTATGTGTGCATTCTAAATCCCTTTAGTTGTGTCTGACTCTGTGTGACTCTATGGACTGTAACCCTCCAGGTTCCTCTGTCCAAGGGATTTTCCAGGCAAGAATACTGCAGTGGGCTGCCATGCCCTCCTCCAGGGGATCTAGCACCAAATGTAATGCTTACTATACTGTTCTCCCCAAAATAAATGCTCCTTCATCCGCTGTCTGAACTCCTCTGTAGGCAGGGAGGTTATTATCTTACAAGGCCCTCTCTTTTAGGGTGGAACTTCACTGTGAGACAAACTTCCTTCAAGCTGAAGTCTGCATTTCTCCTTCCAGGCAATGGCCCTGGCTCTGCCCTCTGGAACTCCGTAGAACAAAGCTAGGTGTTTCATGACAGACACTTTGAAATATCTAAAAACAACTTTCATGCCTTACTCATTTTTTTTAATTGAAGTATAACTGATTTATAATATTGTATTAGTTTCAGGTGTATAGCAAAGTGATTCAGTTATAAAATATATTTTTAGATTACTTTCCATTACTAGGATATTATAAGATACTGAATCTAATTCCCTGTGCTATACAGTAAACTGTTTTCACTTATCTATTTTATGTATAGTGGTTTGGCAAATGTTATATCACTTATACGTGGAATCAAAAAAAAAAAAAAACAATACAAATGAATCTATACACAAAAGAGAAACAGACCCACAGACACTGAGAGCAAACTTAAGGTTACCAAAGGGGAAAGGGTGGGGAAGGATAAATTAGGAGTATGAGATTAACAAATATAAACCACCATGACTTCCTCCTCTTGCATTTTCTTCACAACATCCATTTTGCAGAAGGGAGCCCTGAGTTTCAGAGAAGAAAAAGGACCTTGCCAAGATAACAGAAAGTTAGAGCCATAACCACTATCCTCATGAATTTTCCATTGTCACATGAAGAGCACAATGGTTAATTTTGTTTGCCAACTTGGCTGGACCAAGTTACGCATAAAACTGGCCAACTGGCTAGTACCTAGTTAAGCAATGAAACACTAGGTGTCTCTAGGGAGGTACTTTGTAGATGTGGTTGGTATCAATAATTAGTTGATTTCAAGGGAGAGTGTCCTCTATCATTTGGATGCACCTCATCCAGCCCGACAGCTGAAAGGTCGTGAGAGCAAGACCGAGGTGTTCCTGAGGCAGGAGAGGCCCCACCGATGAACCGCAGCCCCTGCCCTAGAGGTCCCAGCCTTCTGGGCTGCTCTGCAGACTCTTGCTGTTGTTCTGTCACCAAGTCGGGCCCGACTCTTCATGACCCCATGGACTGCAGCACACCAGACCTTCCTGGTCCTCACAATCTCTCAGAGTTTGCCCAAGTTCTTGTCTACTGAATCAGGGATGCCATCCAACTGTCTCCTCCTCTGTCGTCCTCTTCTCCTTCTGCCTTCAATCTTTCCCAGCATCCGGGTCTTCTCCAATGAGTCAGCTCTTCGCATCAGGTGGCCAAAGTATTGGATCTTCAGCTTTGGCATCAGTCTTTCCAGTGATTATAAACCTATGTGTGTGTATATTACATACGTGTGCATGGATGTATGAGTCTGTGCATGTCCTACCGGCACTGTTTCTGTTAAGCTGCTGCTTTTCCTTTTCTGCTTAAACCCTGACTGATACAAAGAGTTTTACCCCAACTCTGGAGGAGGATTTTGGACCTCAAGACAAGACTGGAAGCAGAGACATTTACGGAAAGGAAGCCTCTGAATTCCCTCTGAAACAGATGCCATGGAAGCCGAGTGCGGGCGCTGGCCTCACTTCCGGGCCTCTGATCGTAGCAGTGCCTCATCCACGCACGGAGGGGTGTGGCCGGGGGGCCCTGCGGCTCCTGTGCTTTCGGAAGATGAGCTGACTCCGGCTCCATCACAAGCAGGCCTCTGGCTCTCCCTTTTGCTGCACCAGGGCAGCATCGAGGAGAAGGAGCAGACCAGACTGTGTTTCTCCCTGAGGCTAATGAGATACATCAGACGTCAGTGACACTTGGGTTAGCCAAGCACCTGCTCTTCTGAAGCCTGAGGCTTTCTACTAACCTGGGAAAGAATCTGCTGCCGCAGCTCACCCTGAAAAGGTTAGCTCAGAGTTCCCTGCAGTGGTTAAGACTTGGAATGCTTTTTAAACTGCCCCGGGATACTACTGAGTGCAGAATTAGCTGGGGATGGGGGTGGAGAAGGGCGGGAGATGTTTCAAATCCTGGAAGCAGCTTCTTTATGGCTGAGAGGTAGTTGAGTGGAATGAGAAGACCGTGCTTTGGGGTTGGGCTGCCTCGCTCCTAAAGTTGGGTTTCTCACGTACCCGTCTGTGACTCCTCTGAGCCTCAGTTTCCTCATCAGTTCAACAGGAATAAAAAGTCCTTCCTGATAGGGTTTCTAGAATATGATAACACATGCAAACTCCTAGGCATAAAAGTGTTCAGCAAATGTTTGCTACTGCTATGCTTTTCTTCCTTAAAATATTTGACTGACGTTTCATTTGTTTTTCAACCATGATTGGAACCTATTGCTCTTAGCAGACTGGACGGTGATGAAGCCCATAAGCTTTATCATCATGCAAATCAGAGTCTCTCCCTCTTTCTCTGTGTCTCGGAGCAAGTGATTTAACCGCTGTCTTAGTTAACAGCGTGAATGAATATAGGCATAATAATACCTAGAATATTGATATAATATAACAGGTATGTGTCAGAGTCAGACTGCCAGTGTTTGAATCCCACCTCTGTCACTCTACAGCAGGGTGGCCTTACACAACTTATTTAATCTCTCTTTGCTACAGTTTACTCATTTATAAACTGAAGACAACAACAGTACCCATCTCCCAGGGCTCTTATGGGGATTAAATGCATTAATATGTATAAAGGCTTGGAACAGTGCCTAGCACTTAGGAAGACCCTGATAAATGAGTACCATTCTCATTGTGCTATGAGTAAGAATTAAATGAGATGCTTTTAAAATCTGTGGTACCTAGCAGATGCACAGTGAAATAACTGTGATTGTGGTCACTGTTCTCCACTTTTTGGGTTATTGTTATTGCTTACAGTATTAATAATAACAAGAACAACATTATCATTGTCTGATTTCTGGAGACCTGATATGCTTTCTTTTAGGCAACATTTGTCTTCAGGCTTCCACTGGCCATGGAATTCTCCAGGCAAGAATACTGGAGTGTGTTGCCACTCCCTTCTCTAGGAGATCTTCCTGATCAAGGGACTGAACCAGGGTCTCCTGCATTGCAGGCAGATTCTTTACCTTCTGAACCACCAGGGAAGCCCTTCTCTTGTCTTAATTCCTTTTAATTTTCTGTAAGATTAATCTGGCAGAATCCCAGCTTCATGCGACTTCTCTGTCAAAGTATTAGCTCCAGTAACTTTCATTTGCAGAATAAAATCCAACCTCTGGACTTCTTTAACCTCCATGATCTCTCCCTTAATGAGCTTTCTAGCTTTGTGCTCAGTTCAGATCAGTACAGTTGCTCAGTCGTATCAGACTGCTTGTGACCCCATGGACAGCAGCACACCAGGCCTCCCTGTCCATCACCAGCTCGAGTTTACTCAAATTCATGTCCACTGAGTCAGTGATGCCATCCAACCATCTCATCCTCTGTCGTCCCCTTCACCTCCTGCCCTCAAGCTTTCCCAGCATCAGGGTCTTTTCAAATGAGTCAGCTCTTCACATCAGGTGGCCAAAGCATTGGGGTTTCGGCTTCAACATCAGTCCTTCCAGTGAGTATTCAGGACTGATTTCCTTTAGGATGGACTGGGTGGACCTCCCTGCAGTCCAAGAAATTCTCAAGCGTCTTCTCCAACACCACTGTTCAAAAGCATCAATTCTTTGGTGCTCAGTTTTCTTCATAGCCCAACTCTCACATCCATACATGACTACTGGAAAAACCATAGCCTTGAATACACCGACTTTTGTCGGCAAAGTAATGCCTCTGCTTTTCAATATATTGTCTAGGTTGGTCATAACTTTCCTTCCAAGGAGTAAGCATCTTTTAATTTCATGGCTGCAGTCACCATCTGCAGTGATTTTCAAGCCCAAAAAATAAAGTCTGTCACTGTTTCCAGTTTCCCCATATATTTGCCATGAAGTGATGGGACCAGATGCCATGATCTTAGTTTTCTGAATGTTGAGTCTTAAGCCAAGTTTTCATGCTCCTCCTTCACTTTCATCGAGAGGCTCTCTAGTTCTTCTTCACTTTCTGCCACAAGGATGGTGTCTTCAGCATATCTGAGGTTATTGATATTTCTCCCAGAAATCTAGATTCCAGCTTGTGCTTCCTCCAGCCCAGCGTTTCTCATGATGTACTCTGCATATAAGTTAAATAAGCAGGGTGACAGTATACAGCCTTGATGTACTCCTTTCCCTATTTGGAACCAGTCTGTTGTCCCATGTCCAGTTCTAACTGTTGCTTCCTGAGCTGCGTATAGGTTTCTCAAGAGGCAGGTCAGGTGGTCTGGTATTCCCATCTCTTTCAGAATTTTCCAGTTTATTGTGATCCATACAGTCAAAGGCTTTGGCATAGTCAATAAAGCAGAAATAGATGTTTTTCTGAAACTCTCTTGCTTTTTCAATGATCCAGCAGATGTTGGCAATTTGATCTCTGGTTCCTCTGCCTTTTTTAAATCCAGCTTGAACGTCTGGAAGTCCATGGTTCACGTACTGTCTGAAGCCTGACTTGGAGAATTTTAAGCATTACTTTGATAGCATGTGAGATGAGTGCAATTGTGTGGTAGTTCGAGCCTTCTTTGGCACTGCCGTTCTTTGGGACTGGAACGAAAACTGAATTTTTCCAGTCCTGTGGCCACTGCTGAGTTTTCCAAATTTGCTGACATATTGAATGCAGCACTTTCATAGCATCATCTTTTAGGATTTGAAATAGCTCAACTGGAATTCCATCACCTCCACTAGCTTTGTTTGTAGTGATATTTCCTAAGGCCCACTTGACTTTGCATTCCAGGATGTCTGGCTCTAGGTGAGTGCTCACACCATCATGATTATCTGGGTCTTGAAGATCTTTTTTGTATAGTTCTTCTGTGTATTCTTGCCACCTCTTCTTAATATCTTCTGCTTCTGTTAGGTCCAAACCATTTCTGTCCTTTATTGAGGCCATCTTTACATGAAAAGTTCCCTTGGTGTCCCTAATTTTCTTGAGGAGATCTCTAGTTTTTCCCATTCTATTGTTTTCCTCTATTTCTTTGCACTGAAGACTGAGGAAGGCTTTCTTATCTATCCTTGCTATTGTTAGGAACTTTGCATTCAAATGGGTATATCCTTCCTTTTCTCTTTTGCCTTTTGCTTCTCCTCTTTTCATAGGTGTTTGTGAGGCCTCCTCAGCAGCCATTTTGCCTTTTTGCATTTCTTCTTCTTGGGGACGGTCTTGCTCCCTGTCTCCTGTACAGTGTCATGAACCTCCGTCCATAGTTCTTCAGGCACTCTGTCTATCAGATCTAATCCCTTGAATCTATTTGTCACTTCCACTGTATAGTCGTAGGGGATTTGATTTGTACTAGCTTTGTACTAGCACCCCCTTATTTATGGGGATAGGTTTTGAGATCCCCAGCGAGTACCTGAAATCACAATAGTATAGAACCCTGTATGCTGCTGCAAAGTCACTTCAGTCGTGTCTGACTCTGTGTGACCCCATAGACGGCAGCCCACCAGGCTCCTCTGTCCCTGGGATTCTCCAGGCAAGAACACTGGAGTGGGTTGCTGTTTCCTTCTCCAAGAACTCTGTATATACTATGCTTATTCCTAAACTCACAGGCAAGTAGCATATACAGCTTGGAAATATCACATACTGGAACAATTTACATCCTGGGATGAACAGGACTGTGCAAGAGTTCATCACATGACTCAGAGTGGCATATAATTTAAAATACGTGGATTTTTAATTAAAAAAAAATTTTCCATTTACTATTTTGGGATCGAGGGTAACTGAGACTGAGGGAAAGTGAAACCACAGATGCTGCTCTATCTCCTTGTCTCATACAAATCCTGTCTCTTTCCTGGGTTTAGTGCTCAGCCTGGGTGCCCCTCAGCGCACAGGGAGTGCATGTCTCCTGACGGACCCCAGCGGATGGTTAACACTGACATCACCATTCAGCGTGAAATGGTGTCAGCCTGGACGGCGTAAGGACCACGGAACCATAAAGCCGACCAGACGCGAGATGTCTGCTGTGTGCCGGGAACTGTGCTAATAAGTACTTTACGCGCTAACTTCCCTTTCAATCAAATATTCACAATGGCCTTCTGAGGCAGGAATCACTAATCCTCTTTTAGAAACGGGACATCTGAGGCTCAGCCAGGTAACATGACTTGCCGAGGTGCTACAGTTAGTTCTTGACTGAGCTGCTCGTGAGCTTCACTGTCTTACGTCCATGGTTCCTTACTCAATTTTTAAAACTTTTTATGTCCGTATGACATGCATGGAAAAGTAGAAATATCATAAATTCATGGCTTGATGATTTTTTTATGAATGGAATATCTCAATGAACTAAAACCAAGAAAAAAAGACGTAAACAGCATGCCCCAAGCCCCTCTGAGGCTCCCGTCTAGTACTGCTTGTCTGAGAGTAACCACTGTTGTGATTCAATGTGTTCAAAGATACATGAATCATGCATTCAATGACATGAGTTATTCTGCCATTTTTGTACTTCACAAAAATGGAATCATTTGTGCCTATATTCTTTAGCTCAAGAGTGAGATGCATCCATACTGTTGACTACACTTGTAGATATTTCATTCTCATTGCTGTATTTCAGATTGAATTACTTGTAAATTTAGCATTGGATGGGGCTGGCCACGTGCAAAGCTTCGGCAGAGAGAAGTCTATGAATCTGGATAAATATCACAGCACTTAACTGGAAAGACAAGATCAGTCCTGTGCAAGTAAGCAGGCTGTATGTGTATAGTAAAGTAAAATGAGGCAGGATAAGCTGTCTTTTCAAGTTCAATACCAGAAATTTATGTATTATGTTAAAGACTGTGTCTAATTCAGAGCACACAAACTTACACATGAGATTAAGAACTTGGAAACATTTTAGAGTTTTTTTAGAAAGAGTGAAACCCCAGATGGAGAATGGAGTGAACTGTTTCTATTCCAGGGTCAAACAACCCCAACCCTGTTCTCTCAACTCTGATCTAAACATCTGGACAGTGCCTGCTTCCCTCCAGCAGAACTGACTGCCCTGGACAGGGCCCCATGGCTTCCCTAAATTTGTAGCCTCTGCCAAGGGCAAGCTGATAAGGGACTCTACACCTGGCTTATCCCTTCAACTGTTTTGGGTACTCATGTAGTTTCCAGTTTTCCAGGTGGTGCTTCCGTGCATGTTCTGGTTCCCATAACTGTGTTTCTGGCCTGACACAGGTCTTCACATCTGTATTACATTAGACCTGTATGCTGGAACTCTTCGGTAGCCGAGCTGCACGCACATTTCCTTTCTAACAAGCAGAAAAATGGGCGTCCATATCCATGCGGATATTATTGCTTTATTATCTCTGACAAGGAGCAGTCTTTGGAAGAGGTTGAATCTGTGACTAGTTACTGTCACAAGGATCTTCTCAGTGTCAATTAAACTAAGCAGAAAGAGCTCTTGGCAGGCATTCTACAACATCTTACAGGGAGTCATGAATTCTCCCCACTCAACAGGTTAATTTAGATGGCTATTTTAGGTGCTCTTTTAGGCCAGCTCCCTCTGCAGGGCTACCAGGATGGAGCCACATTCAGTAATACTGACACCTCGCATCTACACAGAATTTTATAATTTAGCAAAGCACTTTTTCATGTGTTTTTAGATGTCACGTGCCCGCCCACGTATATTTTTATTGATACCCCACCTGCTGTATTTTATAGATAAGGGAATAGGCCCAGGGGGCGCAGATGTTACCAAAGGTTGCAGGGGTGAACCAGGACTCCCATGGGCTCAGCTGACCTTAAATGCCCCTTTAAAGATGTCCTCCCTTTTTGCCTAAGACGTTTGAGTGCCTACAGAATGCTTCTATAGATAAGGAGATTATTTGGTGATTCAAACCTCAAAGAAAATAAACTGGGGCTCACGTAGTCTCTCTCATGCTGCCCAGAAATGCGGGCCCTCCACGAGTCACTCAGCTCTCAGCAGCTGTTTCTATACCAGGTTGGTCCTAGGAAGCCCTTTAACAGCGAGTTGAAGACCAACTCCAAACTTACAAACTGCCATCCATCAGAGTCAAGCTGGACTCCCTGACCCTCCATCCCTGACTCCCCAAGGTTATTACTTCTGGTTTTTAGTTCCAGAAACCACACTGCTCAGCTTAAGCTATCATCCTCCTTTGAATCTCAGTATTCGATCCAACTTCACTCTTGGCTGTGTTCATGTCTCCTTTGGGTTTTGCCACCTGCCTGGCAGGCGTTCTAGTCTGAGTCTTGCTATGCTTTACCCCCTGCCTGTCCAAAGGCTGGGAACATCTGAGATTCTTTTACGTGACAATGTACTGGTTCTGCTTACAGAGACCCCTCCTGTCCACACCTTGGGTCAAGAGGGTTACCCTTCCATTTGGATGAGAGTAAAAATCCTAACGGAAATCAGTCCTGAATATTCCTTGGAAGGAGTGACACTGAAGCTAAAACTCCAATACTTTGGACACCTGATGCGAAGAGCTGACTCATTTGAAAAGACCTGATGCCGGGAAAAATGGAAGGCGGGAGGAGAAGGGGATGATAGAGGATGAGATGGCTGGATGGCGTCACCAACTCAATGGACATGGGTTTGTGTGGACTCCGGGAGTTGGTGATGGACAGGGAGGCCTGGCGTGCTGTGATTCATGGGGTCACAAAGAGTAGGACATGACTGAGCAACTAAACTGAACTGAACTGAAGTCTGATGCTTAAAGTTCGAATGGTCTCCTTCCCATATGATATCTAAAACACAGGATATACTTTTTGACCAACAGATGGTTTATTTATATCAAGGATCAGCAAATTTTTTTTTTTGTAAAGGGCTAGCTAGATAGTGAATATTTTCAGCTTTTAGGCCAGTGGTGTTTGTGGAAGTCATTCAAACTAGTCAGCTCAGTTCAGTTCAGTTTAGTCGCTCAGCTGTGTCCGACACTTTGCGACCCCATGAACCGCAGCATGCCAGGCCTCCCTGTCCATCACCAACTCCTGGAGTTTACTCAAACCCATGTCCATCGAGTCGGTGATGCCATCCAACCATCTCATCCTCTGTTGTCCCCTTCACCTTCTGCCCTCAATCTTTCCCAGCATCAGGGTCTTCTCAAATGAGTCAGCTCTTCACATCAGGTGGCCAAAGTATTGGAGTTTCAGCTTCAACATTAGTCCTTCCAATGAACACCCAGGACTGATCTCCCCCAGAATGGACTGGTTGGATCTCCTTATAGTCCAAGGGACTCTCAAGAGTCTTCTCCAACACCATAGTTCAAAAGCATCAATTCTTCAGCGCTCAGCTTTCTTTATGGTCCAACTCTCACATCCATACATGACCACTGGAAAAACCATAGCCTTGACTAGACAGACCTTTGTTGGCAAAGTAATGTCTCTGCTTTTTAATATGCTGTCTAAGTTGATCATAACTTTCCTTCCATGGAGTAAGCGTCTTTTAATTTCATGGCTGCAATCACCATCTGCAGTGATTTTTGAGCCCCCAAAAATAAAGTCAGCCACTGTTTCCACTGTCTCCCCATCTATTTGACATGAAGTGACGAGACCGGATGCCATGATCTTAGTTTTCTAAATGTTGAGCTTTAAACCAACTTTTTCACTCTCCTCTTTCACTTTCATCAAGAGGCTCTTTATTTCTTCTTCACTTTATGCCATAAGGATGGCGTCATCTGCATATCTGAGGTTATTGATATTTCTCCCAGAAATCTTGATTCCAGCTTGTGCTCCATCCAGCCCAGCGTTTCTCATGATGTACTCTGCATGTAAGTTAAATAAGCAGGGTGACAATATACAGCCTTGACGTACTCCTTTCCCTATTTGGAACCAGTCTGTTGTTCCATGTCCAGTTCTAACTGTTGCTTCCTGACCTGCATACAGGTTTCTCAGGAGGCAGGTCAGGTGGTCTGGTAGTCCCATCTCTTTCAGAATTTTCCACAGTTTGTTGTGGTCCACACAGTCAAAGGCTTTGGCATAGTCAATAAAGCAGAAACAGATGTTTTTCCAAAACACTTATTTTTTTGATGATCCAGCAGATGTTAGCAATTTGATCTCTGGTTCCTCTGCCTTTTCCAGCTTGAATATCTGGAAGTTCATGGTTCACATACTGTTGAAGCCTGGCTTGGAGAATTTTGAGCATTACCTTACTAGCATGTGAGATGAGTGCAATTGTGTGGTAGTCTGAAAATTCTTTGGCATTGCCTTTCTTTGGGATTGGAATGAAAACTGACCTTTTCCAGTCCTGTGGCCACTGCTGAGTTTTCCAAATTTGCTGACATATTGAGTGCAGCACTTTCACAGCATCATCTTTTAGGATTTGAAAGAGAGCAACTGGAATTCCTTCATCTCCACTAGCTTTGTTCATAGTGATGCTTCCTAAGGCCCACTTGACTTCGCATTCCAGGATGTCTGGCTCTAGGTGAGTGATCACACCATCGTGATTGTCTGGGTCATGAAGATCTTTTCTGTACAGTTCTTCTGTGTATTCTTGCCACCTCTTCTTAATATCTTCTGCTTCTGTTAGGTCCCTACCATTTCTGCCTTTTATTGAGCCCATCATTGCATGAAAAGTTCCCTTGGTATCTCTAATTTTCTTGAGGAGATCTCTAGTTTTTCCCATTCTATTGTTTCCCTCTGTTTTTTTTTGCATTGATTACTGAGGAAGGCTTTTTTATCTCTCCTTACTATTCTTTGAAACTGCATTCAAATGGGTATATCATTCCTTTTCTCCTTTGCTTTTCGCTTCTTTTCTTTTCATATCTATTTGTAAGGCCTCCTCAGACAGTCACTTTGACTTTTTTCATCTATTTTTCTTGGGGATGGTCAAACCAGTCATTGCAGCATAAAAGCAACCATATTCCATATGTAAATAAATGAGTGTGGCTGTATTCCAATAGAGCTTAATTTACAACATAGGCAGTGAGCCTGACTTGAACTGTGGGTCACATCTTGCTGACCCTTGATCTATAGCAACAATTCTGGCTGTGATCTACAACCTGCCAAAGATTAGCTATGACATCAGATATGTGACAGCTCAGTTAAATGGCCATGTTAACTTCTCTTCATCTAACTCCTGCACTGGAGCGGATAGCATGCTGGGTTGATAAAGTCTCAGAACAACTATTCTGCATAGATTTTGGAGGGAAGAAATGCTACAGGTCAAGACTGTAAGGAGAAAGTTAAGATGTTTGTGGCTGCAAAGAAGAATCTAATGTTGACTTAACAATGGACTAACAATAGCTTAACCCAAAGTTAAGCTTCATACAGTGAGATTCATACACTGATTCACAGTGAGACCAGAGTCAGGCTAAGCTTGTCTTCAAGGACGCATTTTTCTATCCTGTCTTCCTCACCATGCTGGCTTCTCATTCTTGTGTCGGTCAGCTCACAGTGGCAAGATAAAGAGGGTGTTTTTAAACACCATGTCCTGACAGGTCTGTGGCCAAAGCAGTAAGGAGACTGAGGAAAGGAGCGTCTCCTTACGTATATTTCTTTGTAAGAAATGAACATGGTTCCCAGGAGCACCCCCTATCCTGCCCCTACCTTTGCCTCACATTAGCAGAATCAGCTCACATTCTCACCCACAGCCAGTCACTCGCAAAGAGGAATGGGGCTGCCCATCAGTGAGTCGTGATTCATTCTCTAGGCCCAGGTACATTCCCCTCAACGAAACTCAGTATTATGTGCAAAGAACCAGGTGTTGAGGCAAGGAAGGGTGTAGGGATGGTTGGTGGGGAGACAACCAAGTATTCAAATCACAAATACTGAAGGAAGATACTAAACCCTCTGTGAAGGTAGCATCTTACAGGGATTGCTGGGCTGAGGTGGGGGTGATGTGCTGTCTTGAATTCAAGCTCTGGTTGAACCAGAATGTTCAGTCACAAGCAGTTCTCAAACATTATAGTGTTCCTGAGAATCAGCAGGGGCCCTTGTTAAAATGCAGAGTCCTAGGTTCCTGCACAAGGGATTGTAATTAAACAGTGCTGGAAGGCGATGGGGAATACATTTTTGAACAAGTCCCTGGAGAGATTCTGATGTAGGTGGTCTGCTGCGCACACAATCACTACATGATTTTAAAGCCTTGATGAGAAAGATGAACATACAAGGTAGAAACCCCTGATATTTGACACTTCTGGTTGGTCTTAAAAGCAAAGATGCAGATATGTAAATACTGGAGGCACAGAGCTTTCCTATGTTCTAAAAAAGAAAGAGAATTGAGAATTTTATTTTTTTTTTATTTTTTTATTTTTTTTTCCATTACTTGGTTTATTGCGGTGATATGAAACTGAACCATCAAGCCAAGATGCCTGTATCCAGCGTCTCCCGTACAATGCACATAGAGAGCTGGAAGGTTAAACACAAAATCGGGGGAATTTGCGTAAACAAGTTCCACAGTATTTTATATAGACAACATGGAACGGAACTCTGTGTATAGAGGTACCTAGGTTTGAATCTAGGTATTGATACTAGGTTTGATCTCTAGTATTATAAACATGAACAAGCCTAGACTTTTTAGCCTCACCATCCGCTTATACGAAATGAAGAAAAGATTTTCCCTATATCAAATGATAAGGTGATTTTAAAAAAAGAATTAAGAAAGAAATGATCTGTGTAAAGTGTTTATCATGGTTGCTCTGATTGCTCAGTAAGCATCAGCAGTTATCACTCTCTTTGTCTCCATCATATCTGTAGGCGTGGCCATGGTTTTATCTACATTTACCTCTGTTTATAGTGGTCTTACTAATTTTCTCTTTTAGGCATGAAGATGAGTTCAACTATGTGAAACAGCTTGCCAAGTTCACCAAATTAGTTGGCTGAGCTGGGTCTTGAACTCAACTTGATTCTTGATTCTCTAATCAAATTCTCCAGTAATTCATATCCTAATTCAAAATGAACACATGCGACCTAGTTTCCTGGCACGAGTGAAGAACGTGGCCCCACTTTGTTTTGTTTCAACTCGCTCCTCTCCGTCTCCGCCTCTCTCCCTCTCTCCCTCTCTCTCTCTCCCGGTTTGCCCTGGCTGATACGCAGAAGGCTTACTGGAGTAATTAAAAAGGGGAGCCAAGGTGCTCAGTGGGACCAGGAGACAAGTCGATGTGCCCCAATCTGCTGGGAATTGACTGCCATCAATTTCTCCGAAGGCCTGTCCAAGGCTGCGGCTGTAAAGCGCTCAGCGAGCTGATCAATGGTGGCCTTGAGTGCAGCCCAGGGAGAGACAGCGGCGGCGGCAGCCTCGGGGCAGTCTGCAGCCAGCAGGCCGGCCCGCGGCCAAGGTCAGCCTCTGGATCCTCCCCCCCTCGCCCCTCTCCACGTAGCTCCCTGGCAGAAGTGTCAAAACAAGACGGAACAGCTGGAAACACATGAGAAACTTTCCTGGAAGCTCCGAGCAAAGAAAGAAAGCTCATTTGCTAAAGAGAATAAAGATAATAATAATCATCTCATATTCATCATCATAACCACAGCGACAGTGGTGGTGGTAAGGACAGGGCACCTGATTTTATCTTCTGCTCTCTGAATGCGAAGATAAAGCTCTATATCCAAACGAAAGCCATTTGTGGGCCGCTGTTTTGTGGCAAATGGAATTCATCGCATTTAATAAAATGTTAACTGTTGTGGAGGAAGGAAGTCTGGTCTTTCTGGTTTCATGCATTTACTCCTTCATTAAAGGGACTGTCAGGCGCTATGACAGGCCAGCACCCAGCATGCGTTGCATCTTTGCTCATAGTAGGTGCTAACTTCGTTCTGTTTTTAATGTGTGCTGCATGTTGTGAATAAAAATATAATGAATATAATATACCTCCTGCTTTGAAGGAGGGCACATTCTAAATGCAGCATGTAAACAGGGTGTGTTAGTTCATTTGTGCTGCTCTATCAATATACCAGAGATGGTGGCTGACAAACAATAGAAATGCAAGTATTTCTCACAGTTCTAGAGGCTGCAAGTCTGAGATCAGAGTGCCAGCAGGGTCAGGTGAGGCCCTCCTTCCAGATCTCAGACTTCTTGTGTTCTTACCTGGTGGAAGGTGCTCAGAAGCTCTGTGGGGCCTCTTTCATATGAGCACTAATCCCATTCATGGGAAACTGTATCATGATAAATAGAAAAGAAGAGACAAGTGAAAGAATTATGCAGAACAGATGAAAAGACAGAGGCTCAAAGACATGAAGTAAATTGCTCAGGTGAGCAGGCGGTAATAGATCTCACACCCAAGTGTTTTAACAGAAATTCCAGTATACTTTCCAGTACTTCATCCCAGGATGGCAGGTAAGTGCACTGATTTTGGAATTATATATAGCCGCTCAGCTGTGTCTGACTCTACAGATCCCCACGGACTGTAGCCCACCAGGCTCCTCTGTCCATGGAATTCTCTAGGCAAGAATACTGGAGTGGGTAGTCATTCCCTTCTCGAGGGGATCTTCCTGACCCAGGGATCAAACCCATGTCTCCTGCATTGCAAGCAGATTCTTTAACTGTTCCAGCCACCAGGGAAGCCCTTGGTATTACACAGACGTGATTCAAATCCTGACTCTGCTGCTTTGGGGCTAAGTGAACTTGAAGTGTGAAGTGAAAGTCACTCAGTCATGTCCCACTCTTCGTGACCCCTTGGACTGTACAGTCCATGGAGTTCTCGAGGCCAGAACACTGGAGTGGGTAACAGGTCCATTCTCGAGCCCAGGTCTCCCTCATTACAGGCAGATTCCTTACCAGCTGAGCCACCGGGGAAGCAGCTTGAGAGCAGGTCGATTCACCTCCCTGAGACTTAATTTCTTCATCTACAGAGTGGGGATAAAATGCCTGCACATTGGGGGTAACAATGAGAGTTGAATGCAATAATATATATAAGGATTTCAACAGAGTCTTAGCATAATGCAAGATTTTGATAAATGTTAGCTGTCATCGTTATTAATATTAACTTCAAATACCCTCCCCATGTTTCCTTTCTGCACCTTTCTTACACTTCTTCTGACATCTCTTTGAATACTTTAGTACCCTGGATTAACTTTTAGGCATGATGATGGACTATCTGAAGAGCTATTTTGGTTTGGAGGGACTTTGCCTTACCTTTTTGAATACACCACCCAGCTGAATATCATATATCATATGAAGAATGGTTAAGGGAGATGAGAAAATTTGGAAGGACATGGAAACCACCTGTGTGTGTTTCAAAAGTTGACAGTTTCAAAATGGAGAATACTAATTCTTGTTTGGCTTCAAAGGCAAAAGTTTTATCAGTAAAAAGAACTTTGTTTTGTCTTGATGAAGAGAATCCTAACGACTGGGGCTGTCTGCCAATCAAATGTCCTACCTTGTCCAGTGGCGAGTTCCCCATCACTGAGAGGGGTTGGACAGCTGCAAAAGGCATTTTAACTGGAGACTCAGTTAAATGATCTCCGAAGCCCTTTCATGAAACCAGGAAGTCATCCATTCAATATACACAAAGAAAGCTATTTATAAATGAATTGGAGTTTCTAAATGAGATATTTAATATAGTAGGGTATGCATACTAAGAGTGAGGATCCAAATCCATCCTGTAGATGTGTGTGTGTTTTTCAGCAAAGTGGCAGATCATATTCACTCTAGTCCACTGCAGTCTACGTGATTCACTGTGGCCTTCCCTGTAAATTTTACGCACATACTTTAACGGCCGGATGCTATACAGAAAGAGCCCCAGACCCAGAGTCAGGAGACCCGGTTCTGCTCTTGGATTTGGACTGTGACTTGCTTTTTTCCTTTGGGCTGACCACTTCCCCTGTCTCAGCCTCAGCATTTTATCTGTGAGATAAGGGCCAGACTCAATATCTAAGGCCTTTTCCCGCACATTCTGAGAGCTATTATCATGAACAGAGAAACTCACTTGAAAGACCTTCTTTGAAAAAGCAACATCATTCTGTGAACCCCCTGGAGAGGGGTGAATCTGTGTGTTGTTGTCTTTTCTAAGAAATGTAATTTGTTATCATTAATAAAAACTGATGAATCTGCCATCAGCCTCCTTGCCTTTTCCCGGACTTCCAAGTTATTATGAATAATTAAAATGAGACACAAATATTCAAATACTGCCAATGTGCTCTATGTTGAGATAAACACTTAGTAGGGTTTGTCCTCGGAAGAACTAACCACCCCACCTCCTTTTTTAAGGACTGGACTGATGAACCGACAGAAGCTTTTTCTGTTGGCTGTTGTTGTTGTCATTCCCCGACAGAGACTGACAGTTAAACACACGAAGGAAATGGCAAAGGAGAGAGGAGAATCTCACAGACGAACAAAACGAAAGAAAGAATGCCTGGAAATGTGTACAGCGGTCATTCTGAAGTCTGTGCATGAGGTCCTTTCACACAACTCAACAGTGTGACTAGAGTCCACTTACTAATTGTCTGACACTCGGTGCCCCGCCTGCTCCCATTACGGCAGAGTCACTCTTATCTGTTGAGATCAGGAGTGTAATTGTAGGTTAATGGGAAGTCAGTGAAAGCGAAAGTGTGCTGGGCTATCAAAGAGCAGTCTACTAGCCAGGAGGGTCTAACCTGCAATGGGCATTAGGCATATTCTCAAAGGAAATGGAAAGAATTAGTTAATCCAGAGTACTGATTTGTTCAGAAGTCAAGGATTCTAAAACTATTAAAAAATACAGAAAAACAAAAAGAAAGATAGTTGTCCAAATCCACTCAGAGACAGTTAGCATTTTGATATAAGAATGTCTAGATCTTTCTCTTTACAAATATTTTCAATATGTAATTTACATATATTTAAATAATAAAAATGTATATGTAAAGAGATCGCAAGATTCCATTGATGTTTAACCCATATTTCACTTAGTATGTCATATGCATCCATTAAGAGCAGTAAATATTAATCTGTATCATAATTTTATCAGCAATTTTATTTCCTTATTTCAAACACCCAGTAGCTCCCAAATGCCACCTAAGACACATTTGTATGATTTTCAGATTTTCTCAATGAGCATGCATTAAGTGTATACTTAAAAATGTGAAAAACAGAAAAAAAAAAACCAAAAATACAATCATGCTTGCTATGAAACATCATAATCAGAGGTCAAGAGTATGAATTTTGGAGTCAAACATACCTGGCTTTCACATTTCAGATGCGTCCCTGTGAAGTGTGTGACCTTGGACAAGTTACTTAACTGTCTGATCTTCAATTACCCCATCTAAAAATAAAGGAGAAAAAACAAATCATAGAGAGTGGCTGCAAGAATAAAGAAACCAATGTCTGTGCAGGGCTTTGCACAGATTTGGCACACAATAAATAGCTAGCAAATGTTAACTATCATCATTTATCATCGTCATCAAGGCTTTATCTGATTTAAAAAGAAATATGTCAACATGAAAAAAAATGACAAAAATTCCACTTTGTATTCAGACATTCCTGGTGTCAGTATCCAAGAATGTTTCTTCATTTTGGATATCATCCGTGGGGACATCACATTTCCTTTTTTTTTTAATTGAAGTATATTTGACATATAGTACGATACTGGCTCCATGTCTGCAATGTAATAATTCAACATCTGTATATAGGTATAACTAGTTTTATTGCACTTCTCAGGTAAGTGTTACCATTTTGTTCATTTTTTAAAAGCAAATTGAAGGCTTGTGATAACCCTGTATCAAGCCTGTATCTATTTGCACCCTTTTCCCAACAGCTTTTGCTCACTTCAGGTCTCTGTGTCATGGTTTAGTAATCCTTGCAGTACTTCAAACTTTCCACCATCACTATTATAATATTTTCAATATTAGTTGTCACTGTGGTCTTGAATGCTACCATTGTAATTGTTTTGCGGCTCCACAGACCACATCCACAAGATGGCAAATGTGTGTATTCCACCTGCTCTACTGCCCGGACATTCCCCCATCTCTCTCCTCCTCCTCAGGCCTCCCTATTCCCTGAGATACAGCAATACTGAAATTAGGCCAGTTAATAACCCTAGAATGACTCTAAATGTTCAAGTAAAAGGAAGAGTCCCATGTCTCTCATGCAAATCAAAAACTAAAAATGATTAAGGTTAGCAAGGAAGGCATATTAAAAGCCAAGACGGGTCAAAAGCAAGGCCTCTTGCACCAGTTAGCCAAGTTGTGAATGCAAAGGAAAAGTTCTTGAAGGAAATTAAAAATGCTACTCCAGTGAACACACAAATGAAAAGGAAGTGAAACAGCCTTATTGCTGATATGGAGAACGTTTTAGTGCTTTGGAAAGAAGATCAAACCAGTCTCAACTTTTCAATTAAGCCAAAGCCTAATCCAGGGCAAAGTAATAACTCTCTCCAATTTCACGAAAGCTAAGAGAGGTGACAAAGCTGCAGCAGGAAAGTCTGAAGCCAGCAGAGGCTGGTTCTTGAGGCTTTAGGAAAGAAGTCATCACTGCAACAAAAAAGTACACAATGAAACAGCAAGTGCTTATGTAGAAGCTTCAGTGAGTTTTCTAAAGATTTAGCTAAGATAATTAATGAAGGTGATTATGCTAAAGAACAGATTTTCAGTGTTGACAAAATAACCTTATATTGGAAGAAGGTGTCATCTGGGAATTTCATAGCTAGAGAGGAGAAGTCAATGCCTGGCTTCAAAGCTTCAAAGGACAGGCTGATTCTCTTGTCAGGACTTAACACAGCTGTGGCAACTTGAAGTTGGAACCAGTTCTTATTTACTATTCCAAAAATCCTAGGGCCCTTAAGAATTATGCTAAATTTACTCTGCCTGTGCTTGAGAAATGGAACAACAAAGCCTGAAAGACGGTACATCTGTTTATGATGTGGTTTACTGAGTATTTTAAGCCTACTCTTAAGACCTGCTGCTCAGAAAAAAAAAAAGATTCCTTTCAAAATATTACTACTCACGGACAATGTACCTGGTTATCCAAGAGCTCTGATGGAGATGTACAACAAGATTAATGTTTTCAAGCCTGCTAACACAACATCCATCCTCTAGCCCGTGGATCAAAGCGTAATTCTGACTTTTAAATCTGATTATTTAAGAAATATATTTTGTAAGGCTGTAGCTGCCATAGATCTGGGCAAAGTCTACTGGATTCCTCCAGTAGATCTGGGCAAAGTCAGCTGAAAACCTGAAAAGGATCCGCCATTCTAGATGCCATTAAGAACACCGATAATTCATGGGACGATATCAAAATATCAACACGTACAGGAGTTTGGAAGAAATTGATTCCAACCCTCATGGATGACTTCAGGGGGTTCAAGTGGATGAAGTAACTGTAGATATGGTGGTAATATCAAGAGCTAGAAGTGGAGCCTGAAGATGTGACTGAATTGCTATGATCTCATGATAAAATTTTAACAGATGAGTAGTTGCTCCTTATGGATTAGCAGAGAAAATGATCCTTGAGATGGAATCTACTCCTGGTGAAGACACTGTGAAGACTTGAAATGACACCCCTAAATTTAGAATATTACATAAGCTTGGTTGATAATGCAGTGGCATGGTTTGAGAGAATGACTTCAATTTTGAAAGGAGTTCTTCTCTGGGTAAAAGGCTATTAAACAGCATCGCATGCTACAGAGAATTGGTTTATGAAAGGAAGAGTCAATCAATGCAGCAAACTCCACTGTGGTTTTACTTAAGAAATTGCCACAACAACCCCAGCCTTCAGCAACCACCACCCTGATCCTTCAACAGCCATCAACATGGGCGTAAGACACTCAAACAGCAAAATGATCACGACTTGCAGAAGGCTCAGATGATTTTTCTAGCAATAAAGTGTTTTTAATTAAGGTATATACATCATTTTTATAGACATAATACTACTACACAATTAATAAATTAGAGATACCAAGGGAACATTTCATGCAAAGATGGGTTCGATAAAGGACAGATATGGTATGGACCTAACAGAAGCAGAAGATATTAAGAAGAGGTGGCAAGAATACACAGAAGAACTGTATAAAACAGATCTTCACGACCCAGATAATCATGATGGTGTGATCACTCACCTAGAGCCAGACATCCTGGAATGCGAAGTCAAGTGGGTCTTAGGAAGCATCACTATGAACAAAGCTAGTGGAGGTGATGGAGTACCAGTTGAGCTATTTCAAATCCTGAAAGATGATGCTGTGAAAGTGCTGCACTCAATATGTCAGCAAATTTGGAAAACTCAGCACTGGCCACAGGACTGGAAAAGGTCAGTTTTCATTCCAATCCCAAAGAAAGGCAATGCCAAAGAATGTTCAAACTACCACACAAACCCCAATACTTTGGCCACCTCATGCGAAGAGTTGACTCATTGGAAAAGACCCTGATGCTGGGAGGGATTGGGGGCAGGAGGAGAAGGGGATGACAGAGGATGAGATGGCTGGATGGCATCACCGACTCAATGGGAATGGGTTTGAGTAAACTCCGGGAGTTGGTGATGGACAGGGAGGCCTGGCATGCTGCGATTCATGGGGTCTGTGATTCATGGGGTCGGTGATTCATGGGGTCGCAGAGAGTCGGACACGACTGAGCGACTGAACTGACTGACTGACACACACTAGTAAAGTAATGCTCAAAATTCTCCAAGCCAGGCTTCAGCAATACATGAACCGTGAACTTCAAGATGTTCAAGCTGGTTTTAGAAAAGGCAGAGGAACCAGAGATCAAATTGCCAACATCCACTGGATCATTGGAAAAGCAAGAGAGTTCCAGAAAAACATCTATTTCTGCTTTATTGACTATGCCAAAGCCTTCGACTGTGTGGATCACAATAAACTGTGGAAAATTCTTAAAGAGATGAGACTACCAGACCACCTGACCTGCCTCTTGAGAAACCTGTATGCAGGTCAGGAAGCAACAGTTAGAACTGGACATGGAACAACAGACTGGTTCCAAATAGGGAAAGGAGTACATCAAGGCTGTATATTGTCACCCTGCTTATTTAACTTATATGCAGAGTACATCATGAGAAACGCTGGGCTGGATGGAGCACAAGCTGGAATCAAGATTTCTGGGAGAAATATCAATAACCTCAGATATGCAGATGACGCCATCCTTATGGCATAAAGTGAAGAGGAACTAAAAATCCTCTTGATGAAAGTGAAAGAGGAGAGTGGAAAAGTTGGTTTAAAGCTCAACATTCAGAAAACTAAGATCATGGCATCCGGTCCCATCACTTCATGGCAAATAGATGGGGAGACAGTGGAAACAGTGTCAGACATTTTTGGGGGCTCGAAAATCACTGCAGATGGTGATTGCAGCCATGAAATTAAAAGACGCTTACTCATTGGAAGGAAAGTTATGACCAACCTAGACAGCATATTAAAAAGCAGAGACATTACTTTGCCAACAAAGGTCTGTCTAGTCAAGGCTATGGTTTTTCCAGTGGTCATGTGTGGATGTGAGAGTTGAACTATGAAGAAAGCTGAGCACCAAAACATTGATGCTTTTGAACTATGGTGTTGGAGAAGACTCTTGAGAGTCACTTGGATTGCAAGGAGATCCAACCAGTCCATGCTAAAGGAGATCAGTCCTGGGTGTTCATTGGAAGGACTGATGCTGAAGCTGAAACTCCAATACTTTGGCCTCATGCGAAGAGTTGACTCATTGGAAAAGACCCTGATGCTGGGAAAGATTGAGGGCAGGAGGAGAAGGGGACGACAGAGGATGAGATGGTTGAATGTCATCACCGACTCGATGGACATGGGTTTGAGTAAACTCCGGGAGTTGGTGATGGACAGGGAGGCCTGGCGTGCTACGATTCATGGGGTTGCAAAGAGTCGGACATGACTGGGCAACTGAACTGAACTGAACTGATTGCACATACAGTGCATATATAACTTTTGTATGCACTAGAAAACCAAAAAATTAATGTATTTGATTTGTTGTGATATTCACTTTATTGTGGTGGTCTGGGAGCAAGTCTGCAGTATCTCTGAAGTATGTCTGTAAATTGCAAAGTGACCACCATGGTCAGTTTACTTACCTTCTGTCACCATACAAAGTTGATGCGATATTGTTGATTATCTTCCCCAGGCTGTACATTACACCTCTATGACTTATTCATTTTAGAATTGAAAGCTTGTTCTCTTGGCTCTTGGTCCCTTTCAGCCTTTTGCTCTCCCAAACGTCTTTCCCTCTGGCAACCACCAATCTCATCTCTGTATCTATGCGCCTCGGTGTTTTCTTTTTTCAGATTCTACATATCAATGAAATCATGTGATATGTGTCTTTCTTTGATTTACATTGCTTAGTGCAAAATAGTCAAGGTTCATCCATGTTATCACAAATGGCAGGTTTTCTTCTTTATGGGTGAGTAGTATTGCACTGTGTATGTATGTACACACACACATATGTATCCCATTGTGTGTGTATAGTATGTATATACACACACACACACTCCATGTATGTACACACACACACACATATCCCATTGTGTGTGTGTAGCATGTATATACACACACACACACTCCATGTATGTACACACACACACACATATCCCATTGTGTGTGTGTAGCATGTATATACACACACACACACTCCATGTATGTACACACACACACACATATCCCATTGTGTGTGTGTAGCATGTATATACACACACACACACTCCATGTATGTACACACACACACACATATCCCATTGCGTGTGTGTAGCATGTATATACACACACACACACTCCATGTATGTACACACACACACATATCCCATTGCGTGTGTGTAGCATGTATATACACACACACACACTCCATGTATGTACACACACACACACATATCCCATTGCGTGTGTGTAGCATGTATATACACACACACACACTCCATGTATGTACACACACACACACATATCCCATTGCGTGTGTGTAGCATGTATATACACACACACACACTCCATGTATGTACACACACACACACATATCCCATTGCGTGTGTGTAGCATGTATATACACACACACACACTCCATGTATGTACACACACACACACATATCCCATTGCGTGTGTGTATAGCATGTATATACACACACACACACTCCATGTATGTACACACACACACACATATCCCATTGCGTGTGTGTATAGCATGTATATACACACACACACACTCCATGTATGTACACACACACACACATATCCCATTGCGTGTGTGTATAGCATGTATATACACACACACACACTCCATGTATGTACACACACACACACATATCCCATTGCGTGTGTGTATAGCATGTATATACACACACACACACTCCATGTATGTACACACACACACACATATCCCATTGCGTGTGTGTATAGCATGTATATACACACACACACACTCCATGTATGTACACACACACACACATATCCCATTGCGTGTGTGTATAGCATGTATATACACACACACACACTCCATGTATGTACACACACACACACATATCCCATTGCGTGTGTGTATAGCATGTATATACACACACACACACTCCATGTATGTACACACACACACACATATCCCATTGCGTGTGTGTATAGCATGTATATACACACACACACACTCCATGTATGTACACACACACACACATATCCCATTGCGTGTGTGTATAGCATGTATATACACACACACACACTCCATGTATGTACACACACACACACATATCCCATTGCGTGTGTGTATAGCATGTATATACACACACACACACTCCATGTATGTACACACACACACACATATCCCATTGCGTGTGTGTATAGCATGTATATACACACACACACACTCCATGTATGTACACACACACACACATATCCCATTGCGTGTGTGTATAGCATGTATATACACACACACACACTCCATGTATGTACACACACACACACATATCCCATTGCGTGTGTGTATAGCATGTATATACACACACACACACTCCATGTATGTACACACACACACACATATCCCATTGCGTGTGTGTATAGCATGTATATACACACACACACACTCCATGTATGTACACACACACACACATATCCCATTGCGTGTGTGTATAGCATGTATATACACACACACACACTCCATGTATGTACACACACACACACATATCCCATTGCGTGTGTGTATAGCATGTATATACACACACATACTCCATGTATGCACACACACACATTCCATTGTGTGTGTAGTGTGCATGTATACACACACATACTCCATGTATGTACACACACACACATTCCATTGTGTGTGTAGTATGTATGTATATACACACACACACTCCATGTATGTACACACACACATATTCCATTGTGTGTGTAGTATGTATATACACACATATTCCATGTATGTACACACACATATATTCAATTGTGTGTGTATAGTATGCATGTATACACACACACAATCTCCATGCATGTACACACACATATATATTCCATTGTGTGTGTATATACATACACACATAGTATGTATGTATGTACACACAAACACACACATACCCCACCCCAAAAAGAAACTCCAGACCCACTCCATACTCAACTCTCTATTTTTCCTCAACCTTTTGAGGAACTGCTAGACTGCTTTCTAGTTTGTTTACACCATTTTACATTTCCAACAGCAGTGTGTAAAACGATTCAAATTTATCCACATAATATTCTTGCCAACATTTGTTATTATCTGTCTTTTTGATTATATAGAGTATATAAAGCAGTATCTCATTGTGGCTTTGATTTGCATTTATTTAAAGGCTAATAATGTAGAATATCTTATATTTATTGGCCATCAGTGTTTCTTCTTTGGAGAAATGTCTATTCTGATTCCTTTACCCACTTTTAATTGGGTTATGTTTTTATTACTGAGCTGTAAGAGTTCTCATATATATATTTGGATACAAATCTCTTAGCAAGTATATTACTTGCAAATATTTTCTGCATTCTGTGGGTTGTCTTTTCACATTCTCAATGGTGTCATTTGAAGCATAAGAAGCTTAATTTTTTAATGAAGTCCAATTTATCTCTGTTTTCCTGTCACTTGTGATGTCATAGCTGAAAAACCAACGCTTAACCAAAAGACAAAAGATTTACTCCTATGATTTTTTGTCGGAGAGTTTTATAGCTTCAGCTCTCACAGTGAAAGTGAAAGTCTCCCAGAAATGGCCGACTCTTTACAACCCCATGATTATACAGTCCATGGAATTCTCCAGGCCAGAATACTGGAGTGTGTAGCCGTTCCCTTCTCCAGGGGATCTTTCCAACCCAGGGATCGAACCCAGGTCTCCCGCATTACAGGCGGATTCTTTACTAGCTGAGTCACCTGGGAAGCCCTTAACTCTCATATTTAGGTCTAATCCATTTTAGTTAAGTTTTATGTACGATGTAAGAAGGGGCCAAACTTTATTCCTTTAAGTGTCAATAACCAGTTGTCTTAGCACTGTTTGTTGGAAAGAAACCTATTTTCCTTTTAGTGAGTTGATTGCCATAACATCTTTGTTGAAGATATATTGATCATAAATGGAAGATTTCTGGGCTTTCAATTCTATTCAATGTATCTATATTTTTAATCTTTATGCCAGTACCATATTATCCTAATTTCTGCTGTTTTATGTTGAGCTTTGAAATCAGGAACATGAGATCCCAAGATGCGTTCTTTTTTTCCCCCAGGATAGTTCTAACTATGCTGCGTCCCTTATATTTTCATAGGTATTTTAGGATCAGTTTATCAATTTCTAAAAAAAAGTCAGATAGCATTTTGATAGAGATCATCTTGAATCCACAGATCAACCTTAACAATATTAAGTCTTCTGATCCATGAGTATGATATGTCTTTTCATTTATGTGTATTTCATTTAATTATTTTCATGGATACTTAGCATTTTTTCAGGATACAAGTTTAAAATTTCCTGGTTAGATTTATTCATAATTATATTTTCAATGCTTTTATAAATGGCACTGTTCTCTCAATATCATTATCAGATTGTTCATTGCCAGTATATAGAAATACAATTGATTTTGTATATCTTGCTGAGGTTCCTTAATAGCTCTAATAATATTTTCTGCATTCTTTCAGTCATAGCCACTGTATCACTTATGAGAATTTCTCTGACTACTCTTCTTAAAAGAGGCCAGTCTCATTGTTCTATTTCTCAGAGTTCTATTTGCTTCTTCCGTTCATGTAGTAAGTTCGTTAATGTACTTTCATTTATGTGTTCATTTATGAGCTGTCTTTCTAGCTTTGCTTTTGTTCTTTCTCCCCCATTAAAATGCAAGCTCCACAAAGTCACAAGACATGCCTGGCTTGCTTATTCTTTCTCAGCTTTCACTACAGATGCCTTGTTCATAAAACATGTTCAATAAATACTTATTAATTGAATCAATTGGTAAGACAAGAGGTACCTAAAGCTTGCTCAGATAGAAAATTATGGAATTCTCTTAGAGTTTTTTAGTAGTTAAAAACTCACTCAAAGTAATTCAAGAAAAAGCAAGTGAGAGATTCTCACGGAACTCAACTCCCAGGCCTCACAGGAGCTAGAACCTCAGCAGATGCCTACCCGCTCTGTCTCTTTTTCTCAGGCTGTATCTTGTCTCCTGTCTGAGGACCAGCTTCTTCAGATTAGCCATAGCTCGTCATGGCTATGTCAAAATGGTTATTTTAACCCTGGAGATAATTGGTTCCTACAGCTCCAGTGCCTGGAGTTAACTGAATCCATTCTGTAGCTAGGGATTTCAAACTAGAGAGACATGAAGTCTTATTGGCTCAGAGGGTCAGTGGTGCTTCTCTGGGTCAATCAGTTGTAACCAACAGGTTGGGGTGAAATAGTGGATGGAGAATTTTCCCTTTTCTCTGCTTTGGGGCTATAAATGGCTAGAGTTGAGTAGACAATTGGCATGCTTGTTACAAATTTAAATTTTGTGCTTAAAATTTAAATTTTGTATTTAAACATTCATGTGAATGGCCATGTCTACTGGATAATAAGTAGAACAGAAAACCAGATCTTCTTGCTTCCAATACACATTTATCTTGTGCTAGAAATGCATTCAGGGTAGGCTGTCCTGGGTCATGGAGTAGAATTTCCTTTCCTGAAGTCCCTTCTGTTTCACAGACTGGGAATTGAACTACCATCCATTGATGGGACGTTCATCCCAGAGAAGGTCTCTTGCCTCCTGCTGCTGAAGAAATTGCATTATTGGATTTTTAAATAAACCATTGGCCAGAATATCTAAGAGCCTTTCTTTTAGACCTTGACAGGTTTATTTTTTTCTAAATTAAAAATCCTGGCCTGGGGCAAAACGGAAACATCTTCAGATTTGCAATCAGTGCCTGCCTTTTCCATCTGAAATGTACCTTAGAGACGGGAGTTTGGTGCGACCTGATCTTAGGACTCCATCCCGCAGAATGCTGATGTCTTTGAATTTAGGGCCTTCTTGATGGGAACTGCCCTTGATCATTACCAGGGGCCAAGAAAGACGCTCAATTACCCCAGCCTGTGAAGGTCATTCTTCTTCTTTCTCACAGTCTGATAGCGATCCGTCAAAATACCCTATGTGATTAAGAAAACAAAAGGCACGTGAAAGATCCATCAATGTGTGTCAGACCTTCCTGCTTCTAACTGCCCCAGATCAGAAGAGATTATGAATATGTGCACACAGCCCTATCGGTGTGAGCAAGAGGACTAAGAGACGTCAACACCAAGCCAGCATCCTCAGAAAAATGCAGGAGTCAGGGGTCCAGTTTATTTCAAATACAATAAATTGTCAGAAAAAGGCTTTTAGCCCCCATTAAAATAGGAGGCATATACAATGAGAGCATGTTGGAATTTTTCACGAAAATGTTTAGATTTCCCACACATACCTCATAAGCTGTCAAGAAGGCAATGCCTCGGGGTTTGAGCTAACAAATGATTACCTTCCACTGTAAAAGGGTAAATAAGACTAAATTCATGTAAACTTTATTTACTGGTTTATTAATACCTCCCTGGTTCCACAAGGATTAACACAAAACGCTGACAGCATTTTATTTTTTAATTTCCCAGGCAGAAACTTAGTTTTTACATCTAAGCTTAAGTGAGAATGTTAAAGCACAGTAGAGATTTTTGGAGGCTCTTTTCCACACCGGAGAAGGCAATGGTACCCCATTCCAGTACTCTTCCCTGGAAAATCCCATGGACGGAGGAGCCTGGTAGGCTGAAGTCCATGGGGTCGCTAGGAGTCAGACATGACTGAGCGACTTCACTTTCACTTTTCACTTTCATGCATTGGAGAAAGAAATGGCAACCCACTCCAGTGTTCTTGCCTGGAGAATCCCAGGGACGGGGGAGCCTGGTGGGCTGCCGTCTGTGGGCTCACACAGAGTCGGACACGACTGAAGTGACTCAGCAGCAGCTTTTTCACACACACACACTCTCATCCCAAACCTCACAACTGTATCTGCTGGAGAAGTGAGACTCCAAGCAAAGCAAATGACTTGAATCGTCCCAATTAGTAAAACACAGTTAACCTAAAACGAGTTCTCTGACTCCATATCTATCCCTCTTTTTCTTATCTTTCTATTATCTGGTTGGAATCACTCCAACTCAACGCCAATCAAGGGTCTGCTCAGGGTGAGCCCCTGGGCTGGAACTGGGCTCAAACAGATAATGAAACATGGTTCTGCCTGTCCAGAAGGTCATGGTCTAGTGAGGAAACAAACAGAGAAACACTTATGACTTCACTGGAGCAACAGCTATAGGAGAAATGGAAAGAGTTATCAGAGAATTACTTTTCTGAAAGATGCTTGCCCCAAACAATTTTTTTCCATGTAATTTCTTCCAAGCTTTCAAGAAATAGATAATTCTTGTACTTTATAAACTTCTCCAAGAGCAGAAAAGAAGTTGAACAACTATTTCATTCATGATGTGAAGCCAGCAAAACTTGCCAAAACCAGGATTCATGGACCTGAAGAGAAACAGATTTCCGAGGCTGTGTTTCTACCATATGACCCAGCCCCAAACTAGGCATTACTACATGGACCAGGTGTAAACCTCTGAACTGACATCAGCTAATCCATTAACTGGCCAGTAGCTAATCAGAGTGTCTCTGATGGCCTGTTGGACAGAAAGTCAGAGAGAAAGTCGTGGGTCCATGCTGGATGTTGGTACTATAAGAACAAGTATATATTTAGCTGCATGTGCCAGCAGAGTTGGACACGACTGAAGTGACTTAGCAGCAGCAGCAGCAGCCAGCAGAGAAAGTTTTCTAAGAAAGAGAGGGCAGAGGGCAGAGACAAGGAGATATTACAGCCTCCAAAAGTGGAGGAAAGCAAAATATCGTGTAGCTCCAAAGTGACAGAGAGAGTGAGTGACCGCGGGTTTCTAGGAAGCTCCAGTCCCCATGAGACAGGGCTGTATTGGGCTCCTGTTTCCACGGCATTGGCTGGTCATGCCCATCAGGAGCAGCCCCTTCAGAATCCCCACCAGACACATTTACTTCTCTTAACCTATATTCGATAAGGTTCTATTCTTTGCAATAAAGACAGCGTGGCTAGAATAACAATTGCTTAAAACATAGGAACAAATTATCATTATTTGCAAAAGATACATGTTGATATGAAGAACATTCAAGAGAATCAACTAAAAAGCTATTAAAATTAATAAGAAAGCTTATCAGAGACTGGTTACAGAGTAAATACACCAAAATAATAGTGCTGTTCTTTCACGGCAATAAATAGTTGGGAAATATGATTTTAAAATATCTTATTCACAATCACAATATCAAACATAAAAAGCATATGAATAGCTTTAACAAGTTATATATAAGAAAACCACAAAAGTTTACTGTGAGATGCAAAATCTGACTAAATAGGAAGATAGATACTATTCCTTGGCCAAAGACTCAATAATGTAAAGGCATCATCTTTTCTTAAATTAACTCATAAGTTTGTCCTATTTTTTCCAATCAAAATCTTGACAAGATTTTTGGAAACTTGAAAAGATGATTCTGAAATTCATCTACAGTAATGATAACAAAAGTGATTTAGTAATTTTTGAAAAATAAGAATTATTGAAAAGATTTACCTTTCTACATTATACAGCAAAAAATCATAAAACATTATGTTTCTGGTGTAATAATAGACATGTCAATGAAAAAATAAGTACTGGAAAATAGGACTGGGTTTTACACCCACACATACATAGAAATTTAACAGAGCATTGAAATGGTATCACATATCTGTAAGGAAAGTATTATTTTTAATACACAGTCATGAGTCCCTTCCACAATGGGTTATAAGTCATGGAATGCCAGGAAGCATTCACCAGCACTGTCTACTTTAATGAATTACAGAATTATAAAACAATTGAATTGAATGCTTAAACATTGTTAAACAAAAAATAAGTAATAGGGATCAAACTGAGGGACAAGGAAAAAGAGGCTATTTTCATTTAAAAAGGGAAGAAATTAAAAAAAAAAAAAAGGAAGAAATTACAAAAAGGAAAATTTGATGTTAGTATATAAAATAATCTATATTTACACATCACAGGCAAAATTGAAACACTAGGAAGAAAAACTGGAAAAGTTCAAAACTTATGTAAACACAATAAGAATTATCCTTAATATGTGATACAAAATATTCAGATTCCAGTTGATAACTGACCATAAAATGTCGGGAAGAGGTAATTCATAAATGAGAAAATGAATATGCTAAATAAAATAAACATATGTTTTTAAAAGGCAACCTCACTAGCAATTAAATAAACACAAATTAAAACAATGAGCTATTATCCTCACTTCTCAAATTAGCAAAACTGGGAAACAAAATTCTCTTCCAAATAGGGCCCTGTGAGATAAGCACTTTGCTGCTGGGAATATAAATTTGTATGTCTTTTGAGAAAGCAATTTACCTATTGTATCTAGAGCCAAATATATTCAAATATTTTAAAGCTGTATTCCCATTTATAAGATCCAAAGAAACTAATTTGTAATGCAGAAAAAAATACACAAAATATGAATAGCAGAGATTTGTGTGTCCGTGTGTGTGCACATAGTTTAATAGTAGCATAATTAGAAGCAAAAATATACTCAAAAAGAGGATTGATTCATGAAAGTTGTAGCAAACCCTTATGATGGAAACTGAAGTAGTCATTTTAAATTAAAAATCCTCCCTACGCCTCATTTACAATGTAACAAAATCCTCCCCACACCTCCAATGATGTAAGTTACCATCTCAAATAAGTTAACATAGGTACACCAAAAACCAACTTTGTCAACACTAGACCATTATCAGTAATTTTGTCTGAGACACAGATTTACAAAAAGATTTTTAGGGTTTTAAAAATGTCTTTCTATATTAAAAAAAAAATATATATATATATATATGTAAAGGAACATGTATTACTCTTATAATCAGGAGTGAGAGAGGGAGAGGAAAGCAGGAGAATCATCTCACTGTCCTAAAGGTCACTGCTCTGCAGGCCCCTCGGTCTGTCTTGGGGTGTCAGGGAGGAAACACATCAATTGGGGTTTATTTAAGTAGACTCTGGCAGATGAGCATGGAAGAGCATTCTGGGGAGTGCGAACTTCCCTAAGAGGAATACAAATTTAGAGGCAAACTCTACCGTGAAGAGTCTCAAAGGTGGAATTATCTCTTTGGGGCGAGAAGCATTAAAAGAAGCTATAAGGGAGAAATGGGTAATTCAGCAGGAAACCATGAGATCTCGCAACAAGAAAGAACACGGAGTAAGCGACGCTGAGCTCCCAGCTAAGAGCTCTCCTCCAGTCTTCTAACCTGCCCATTCATGTAATCTTTCCCGCTCATTAAAATGCATTCCCCTCTCTGACCCTTTATCCAATTCTGCTGTATTTCACATTCTCCATGAGCCATTCCAGCAGGAACAGAAAGAGAAGCCTGACCTATTCACCTCTGGTAAACTCTGGGGCCATTGGTTTTCTAAGCAGGGTATCCAGCTACTTAAGTTTAGGGTGAAAAACCTGCTCTGATTTCAAAATGTTTGGCTTGTGCCTGTTTGGAAAGCTTCCGACTTGAGAAAGGCAGGCAGTTCTACATAGAGTACACAGCAATCAGGTATTGATGGACTGAGCCTCTATGCTATGGAAGACATTGTACTGGACTGATGTAAGATATGGAAATGGACAGATAACAAAGGATCTCCACTTCAATAAATTTATAATCTAAACTACGGTACCCTTAACTTGGCTGTCCACTGTAATTGCCTGGGGAGATTTAAAAAACACTGGTGCTCAGATCACATCCCCAGAGATTCTAATCTAATTGGTCCTGGGTGTGGTTTGGGCATTCAGAGTTTTAAAAGCTCCCCAGTGCTTCTGATGGGCAGCCAAGTTTGGAAGCTACTATCTACAGAGAGTAGAAGGCAAAATGCCCAATCATTAAACAGTCCTGATCATATCACTTTTCTAGATCAAATCCTTAATGGCTCCCCTCTTGCAAAAGGGAGCAAGCTCAAACTCCTAGTTGGCATTCAAGGCCCTGTGCAATCTTACCTATTGAACGTTAATCCCCTGGGTGCCCCCAATAGGAGGTCAATTGCTTGAACATTCCTTTAGTTTGCTGACTCTCTCCAGAAACAGGAAACAAGCAAATCTCTGCCAACTCTAATTGATTGCTATTGGCTACCTAGAGAAATGTGTTTAGAAAGACTTCTAAGACCATTACCAGCTCTCAGCAGGAAAACGGAGCATGATCTATTAGTAATGCCTGCCATGAGCAGAGCAAGGAAAAGGGCAGTTCCAGGGCTAGACATTCACCCTGCTGGGATCGTTCCTCTTCTCCCGCTGTATCCTTGGTCCGGAAAGTTCTCTAGACCCTTCTTCAAAGCACAATACTAGGGTCTCTCCTCTCTAAAGCCCTCGTGCTGTCCCCCCAATTCTCCTTGACTGCCTCATGAAGTTTCTCAAGGTTTCCTCTTGACTCCCCATTTAGCACTATGTTGTCAATTTTACTACAAAAATCAGTATCAGCTTTGTGTGCATGTCTCAAATACTATATGACTCTGATTTGCAAACGTTAGCTTGCATTAGAACCACACGGGAGCTCTGCTGAAACACAAAATCCAGAATTTTTGATTCAGTAGATCTGGGATCTGGTTTGAGAGTTTACATATCTAACGAGTTCCCAGGTAATGCTGACGGCGGCTGGTCTGTGTACCACATTTGAGAATTGCTGCTTTATTACATTATAATCTCCAAAAAGGCTTCATCTTTATCTGCACATTCCTTTCAGCAATAGCCTGAAGACAGTAGGTGCTTATATTTCTTTGAATTAAACTACAGTGATCCAAGGTAGATACGATAAGGGAGAAATAATTGATACAGACACACACTGTTAACAAGTCATATTGGTTGGGAAGGATACAAAATTCTTAGATGATAGATTATGTTTCAGACAGAAGGCAGAGAAATCAGGATGATTCCTAGCTCAGTATCCGAAGCTGGGTTACAGAGACCAGGGCGTACTTCAGAAAGATGCCAGGCTGGAAACCTGGAGACATACTTCTCATCTCCATCAGCCTCAAGCAAGCAAGCCCTGAACCGACTGTCGATTTCACGAGCAGGAAGAGAGCCTGCAAACATGATCAAGCATGGGCAGAAGCACATGTGGAGGCAAGAGAAGGAGAAGCAGTGGAGGGAAACTCCAGGAGGATGTTCATCTCGCATCTCTGAAAATATGTCTCCATTTGCTTTATTAAAAGCCACCCCAGGGCTGGTGGGGGAGGTGGGGGGGCGGATAGAAGATGAATGAGATGGCTTACTGGGAAAATTTCTCCAGCTCTCGCTGTCTGGGTTTTAAAAGACATTTTAGCAGTTGTTCAGAGCTGTCAAAAGTCTCTGTCAGATCAATAGGTTACTGTGGAATTTGCCCAGACTGTTGGCCAATCAAAATGTAAATTCCAGATAAATTTAATACATAAACCAACTTGTCTTCCTCAAGCCATTTTGAAAGTCATGAAAAGTAATTTGACTTTTCCTTCTGACTGTCATACAGGAGACACTTTTCTGCTGGTGTCAAGCATTTATTTGGCCTCAAAACTCATTGTGGGTCCAGTGATGGCAAAGAGAAGTGTAGGGTATATGTGCATTTAAGGTCTTTACATCCGTATACTTCAGAGGGAGTTGGCAGGTTCAATTATTTGGGTGCCCCTTTATGGGAGAAACTAATGTGAATGTATGTGGTGCCTGCATGCACAAGAGGTGTTAGACTGGTTTGTGTGATTAAAAAATCATGAGCTCCTCTATTTATGTCTCTCATGGGCAGCCTCATTTTCTAGAACACGCAATGTGTGTCTGGGTACATGATTATGTGAATGCTTGTTGCAACCTATCTTTTCCAAAAAGAGCCATAAATTTTCACATTGAAAGAAAAAATTTATAACCCAGCCAGGACAGCTCCAGGCCCCATGGGGAAGTATGTTTTAGAGACATGCCCTAATTTTTCACATTGAAAAAAAAGTCGTAATGGGAAAATCATGTCAGCAAGAGGTACAAAGCTTTCAACTTGGGAATGCCTCAAGTGGAGATTTTGCATGGAATCATTTTTCCTGTGGCCATTATATTTCAGATGCCTAACTTGCAAGTGACCTGAGTCTATAAGACACTTTCACATCTGTTATGCCACGGGACCTTCACAGCTACCCAATGAGTAGGTATGTTGGCCTGTGTTTCACAGGTGAAGAAGTGAAGGCCCAGGCAAGAGGAGTGGCTTGACCAAAGCCAGAGAGTAAGGAAAGAACCAAGACATGCACCCATGTGTGCAGAATATTCTCTACTGTACCCTCAGATACACTTTCTACCCTCTTTAACTTTGCTCTGTTCTTTTATGCTATGCCTCATCTAGGCTCTCGTATTAGTTTTCTGTGGCTGCTGTAACCAATTATCGCAAACTTGGTAGCTATAGTCAGCAAGAATGTATTCTCTTACAGTTCTGGAGGACAGAGATCTGAAATGGATCTCACTTAACATTAAGGTGTCATCAGGGCTCTATTTCTCCTGGAGGCTCTGGGGAGAATTCATTTCCTTGATTCTTCCAGTTTCTATCAACATTTCTCAGCCCCTTTCAATTTCAATTAAAATTCAATTAAATTTAAGAGGAGCCCTTCTCATGCCACAGTCTTCCTCCTCTGCTTCCTCTTCCATTTTTATGGAATCTTCTGATGACACTGGACTCACACAGATAACAGGCGAGGGATAATCCCCCTGCCTTAAGGCTAGCTGATTAGCAACTTGATACCAAGCACAACCTTTGCCATGTGACCTAACATATTCACACATTTGAGGATGGGGACACAGACATTTGTAAGGAGCAATATTCAGCCTGCCACAATTCTCTGGCTTTTCAGCTCCTCATGGGGCTCCCAGCAGAAAAGTTTGTCAGGAGGTCAGGACTGGAAGAGAGGGGAAGGTTGGGTGTTGACGATCCTGGTTCTCTGCTTGCTGGGCCCCCTTCTGCGGAGGCCACATCACTCTGTCAAAGCCTGGGCTCTGCTCAGCGGACCTTCCCCATAGCTGAAACTCTGCCTGGGCCCCACACTGCTGCCTGCTCTTGTTTCATCAGGGCTGGGGTGATATAAGCTCCCCTCTGTTGTCAGCCCCCACCTGCCTCACCACCCTTGGTGGTACCCTTAACCATCCCCGCAACTCTGTCAACAATTCTCCAATTAAATCATCTTCGGTCCCTCCCTTAGGTATGGCATCGGCTGCTTGCCAGGCCTGTGGCTGATGGATGGAGGAAACGTCTTCCATGGCCAGGTCTTTCCCTACATCACACTTGGCTAAATCAATGGAATAGCAACTGTGGTTACAGAATAGTGAAAGGTGTGGTTCTAGTTCAACAATAACTCCTTGTTTTCTTCCCTGTCTAGTGTAATAAGTGAGGAAATCAGGGCTAAATTGACAGTGATAGTTACATATATTTTCACTTTAATTAAGGGAAAAGGTCTAATCTGGAAGGCAGAAGAGAGAATTCTGCAGGGCCTCTGGTTCCAAGTGGTCCTATGAGTAATGAGGACAATGCATTCATTCCTCAGGTCTGGTGACTATTAACACTCAGAAATAGTCATGTATGCTGTACATTTCAGTCCCAACCCTCATTCAGCTCTGCAATAGCTGGCTCTGTGATGTGGAATAAACCCCAGGTCCCTGACTGTGTGCCTCAGGCCTTGCCTTGTGGGGTCCTGAGAGCTATTCCACTCGCATCTATCATCACACCTTCCCCCACCTCTGCCCATCTGACCGCAGCCACACTGACCTCCTTTTTATTCCTCTATATGGAAAGACTGCTCTCACTTGAGACCTTTGCCCTTGTGGTCTCTCTTCCTAGAAACCTCTGTACCCAGATCTTAAAATCAGTTCAATTCAGTTCAGTCGCTCAGTCATGTTTGACTCTTTGTGGCCCCATGGACTGCAGCACGCCAGGCTTCCCCGTCCATCACCAACTCCTGGAGCTTGCTCAAACCCATGTCCATTGAGTCAGTGATGCCATCCAACCATCTCTTCTTCTGTCCTTCTGTCTCCTTCTCCTCCTGTCTTCAATCTTTCCCAGCATCAGGGTCTTTTCAAACGAGTCAGCTCTTCCCATCAGGTAGCCAAAGTATTAGAGTTTCAACTTCAGCATCAGTCCTTCCAGTGAATAGTCAGGACTGACCACCTCTAGGATTGACTGGTTTGATCTCCTTGCAGTCCAAGGGACTCTAAAGAGTCTTCTCCAACACTGCAGCTCAAAAATATCAATTCTTTGGTGTTCAGCTTTCTTTATAAGTCCAACTCTCACATCCATACAGGACCACTGGAAAAACCACAGCTATGACTAGACAGAACTTTGTTGGCAAAGTAATGTCTCTGCTTTTTAATATTCTGTCTAGGTTGGTCATAACTTTTCTTTCAAGGAGCAAGCATCTTAATTTCATAGCTGCAGTCACCATGGGCAGTGATTCTGGAGCCCAAGAAAATGAAGTCTCTCACTGTTTCCATTGTTTCCCCATCTATTTGCCATGGAGTGATGGGACCAGCTGCCATGATCTTAGGTTTTTTGAATGTTGACTTTTAAGCCTGCTTTTTCATCTTCAGATAGTCCTTCTTGATACTGGGGTCAAGTTCAAAAGTCACATCTTCAGGGAGACCCTCTCTGATGTACCTAAACAACTACTCCATCACAGCACCGTCTTTTTCTTCATAGTACTTAACATCACCTGAAATTACCTTTAAATATTTTCTATCTTTCCTTAATAGTGCATATAAATCAAAGATCAGTGATCTTTTATGTCCTATTCTTTGTACTATCCCCAGCCCCTAGAACGTGGCTGGCATATAGCAAAACTTTTAATAAATACTTAAATTTAACAGTGCTGACTAACATTCATTCAAAACCTATTATGGGCCAGACCCTGTTCTAACTGCTCTAGTGCATTTACTCATTTTTATTCTCTACAGCAAAGCTATGGAATTAACAACATTGCTATTCTAATTTTATAGGTCAGAAAACTGAGGATGCCAAGAACCATGAGTCTGATCACCCCCAGTCACAGATTCCACAGTTGATAAATAACAGAGGAGGATTTTGAACTCAAGACAATTAGCTGCAAGGCCTGGGTGTTAGTGACTATACTCTACTCACCTCTCTACACAGGAGGTGCTTTGAGAGGACATTCCATGTATTTCTTAACACTCACTCTCCTTCTTCACCTTCTGAGGCTCAATAAAATATAAACTCCTACATAAACTTCAATACCCATCCCAACAGAATCCTTCATTGTTATTTTCCTACTTCATGGTATGTGTATTTCTGTTACATTTATCATACCATGTCAGAAACATGCGCTAAATCTCTATGTTCTAGGAGGCAGAAATCCTCACGCATGTCTCTAGTGTCCAGAAAAGTGCTATTAAGCACTCAATACAGGATATACATTACACAAAGTGCACTGCAGACAGTCAGTAACTGCTGAATAAATAAGGACTATGACTTCAAAGCCACGGAGCTTGGTTCAAAATTTCAGCCACTTAGTTCCAAAGTTCCACAGAATCCTTGAATCAGTTAGCTTGGTGAGGAAAAGATGAGACAGGATGTGATTGCAATTCTACCATGGAGCCTGATTCTGATACCAACAACCACCAGAAAGCCAGGGGGATGAACATACAGCCAGAGAAAGGAGCTGCATTGGGACCACGTGTCACTGAGGGCAGCAGTGAAAGGCACTGAGATGTTGCCATGTACTCAGGAGCTCAAGGAAGCTAAGCGGGCATCCCAGCCTGAGCCAACACACGCCCCAAACGGCAGCCTGGCCTTTGTTCTCCAGGCTCTTGGACACGTGCTCGTTCCCACCTCCCAGCCTTCGCTTCTACTCCACCCACTGCTTGGGGCACCCTTCCTTCTCCTGCTCACCCAACCAAGGATCCTCATTTAACCCAGTGAGCTTTCAGAGAGAAAACTGAGTATGTTAGGAAATTAATAAGGAGACAAGATTTCCATGAAAAGGCCAATGATTCTAAAGTGATGGCAGCTCAGAAGCAATAGGATGAAGAATCAGAATGTTGAGAAGGGGGAGATTGTTGGTGATCATACTATTCACACGTCTCTCTTATTAGAGAGTTTGTTTTGTCCATCAAATTAGGGCATGGTAAATACATGTAAATCCATGGCTGATTCATGTCAATGTGTGACAAAAACCACTACAATATTGTAAAGTAATTAGCCTCCAACTAATAAAAATAAATGGGAAAAAAAATTTAAAAAATGAAAAAAAAAAAGAATCTAAAAAAAAAAAATAGGGCATGGTAAATGTGATAAGAATGGGTTAAGAAGACTATAGGAGTCATGCAGCTTGAGGCGGTCCTGGATGAAATCAAACACACAGAATTTGCTCAGAGATATTGTAGGTCCTATAACCATCATCTGATTTAATAATTGTAAATATAATCCTAATAACAATAAGCAGCTCATATGACAGAAATTCTTGTAAGAACTGTTACTCTAAGCATGAAACAACCTAGTCCCAGGAATGGGCTTTCCCTTCTAGTGATAAGTTAGTGTCTGTTTGATAAGCAGAGATTTCTCAATTATCTTACTTTTGCAAATCAGTCTGAGGTTCTCCTTCTGCACGGTTCAGCCTAAACCCTTCCTCCATCCAGGCTGCTCTCCTTCTCTACCACTGCTATCTCTCCAGCATCAATCATCTAACTTAATATTTGGACTGTTCCCTAAATATTTATTGTGCATTTTTTTTTCTCTCCTACCAAGAACTTATAGAATGTGAACTTGCAGGAAAAAAAAAAACACACACACACACACACACACAAAATTTCTCCCGCCTGCCTTTAAAGCCCAGTAAAGAGAGGATGGGCACAGACCTGACCTTCAGTGAATGTAGGTTGAGTTGAATTAGAATGAACTTTGCCAAAAGGCTTTGTGGAATGTTGACAGATGTTGTGCAGGTGTGTGAGGCAGGAGGGAAGGGGGTGGGAGATCTCTCAGGTCAAATCCATTTGGGAAACACTGGGTTAAACAAAGTTTAACAGGTTTCCTCCCTTACCGGGTTCCTCCATTCCTTTGATATGCAAATACACATTATGAATCTCCAGGAGGGGGCTTTCCTGGGCTGAATTTGCAAAACATGTTTGCCTTAGAAGCCTTTATTTTTACACAGGAACTTAAAAATTAGTACTCCACTGAACACACTTGGAAAACACAGAATTTAATTAAATAAATTATAGATTAAAAAAAAAATAAAAAGCCCCAAGTCTTCAAGTTGCCTCACACAACCTTTCCAATCCTCTCCATTGCCTCATATGCACAATGGGGAAGATAATGCCTCTTACCTCAAAAATCTGTCATGAGGATTAAATAAATGAATATACCTAAAGGACTTAAAATATCAATAGATGTCTACTAATACCGTTTTATGTGTGAAAATATATGGTCCCACCACATATGGCTTAGGGAGTTCAGAATCAATGCTTCGGAATCAGAACAAGAAGTGGGCTTAGAAGACCTTGGTCAGGGATGCGACCTCTCTTGGCTTATCCTCTACTTTCTCATCTATAAAACGAGGCTGGGGAGACCCAGTTTTATGGTATGAGGAGTAAAGAGGACAAATGATTCAAAGGCTTAGCCCAGAGACTGTACGGTACCCCCATGTGGTAGCTCTTAGTTATAAGCTAATACTCATTGAGTTTCCTGATGCAAATGCTATTCTAAAGGCTGCTATGTATTGATACTTGATCTTAAACTTAAGGGTAGGTGCATCTTCAGTACCATATTACAGAAAGCAGACTGAAGAGATGAAACGACTTGCCTAAGGTCACAAACCGCTTCAGCTTGACTCTGGAGTGAGTGCTCTTAACTGCTATACCTTCCTGCATCTCAGCATCATCCCACCCTGGTCCCCATCCACAGAGAAAGGTGATAGCTGAGTCTAGGATTTAACTCTTAGCTTGTTACTGCTGGCATGCTCAGGACAAGATCCTTTCTGCCACATGCCACTTTAGCACCTCCGGGGTCTTCATTAAGGCTTCCCCCATGTCTGTGCAGTGTGATCCCTGCCTCAGGCCAAGAAAGCTACAGACAGATGGTGTGGTTGACAGAGGACACGTTGATAAAACTGTGTCCAAAGGCAGAAGTCCCACAGGCCCTCTCCCAAAGGGTCTAAGGGTGCTATGAGGTCAGAGGTCTGGTGGACAGAGGCCTCCAGGGCCTGTCCAGTAAGACCCAAGGACCTGGGCAGTCACAGGATCAACCCAACTTGGACAAATCTCTGATAAAACCACATGAGTAAGAAAAGAACAGAGGAAGCTCTGAGTCTGATCCTGATGGAAGCCCTAGAAACAGGCAATCACTCTCCATTCATAGAGAACCGAGGCCTAGAAAAAGAAGCTGATTTGACTTAAGTCACTGAGTCAGCAAGTTGCAAAGTGGGGACCTGAACTTGAATACCTTCCCTCCAAACTCGATTCATTCTATCCTTCTCCAAACATGCCCAGGAAATAGAATGGGAGTCAGAAGGAACTGCAGATGAACTAAAAGAGAGACCCGCCCACAGAGTTTTCTCTTGATTACATGTTTTATCTTGTGGACATGACCCAACGGGCCTGGAGTTTAACTAACACCCGCGAGTTCAGAGATGCCCAGGACACGAAGCTGTGCCTGCATCCGCTTTTCTCTAGAGTTAGAAGTTGAGATCAAGACATCCATCTTTTTTTCCTCCCAAGGTGTCACCTGATGGTAACTGAGGTTATGTCAGCATTTCCAGGATGTGTATTTATGTAGTGCTTTTATCAAGCAAAGCCGTGGCCGTGATCCCACAGCGGGACCGGGTCAGGCAACTGAAGCATTACATCATCTCAGCTGAGCTGTTCTGGAAAGACGAGCCAGAAGAAAAGGAGACAGGGGCCAGGATGGTGAGGGGAAAAAACTCACGTGTTGAACTGCTAAAAGTGCATGCTTATTCTGACTCAGGTGCCTCTCAGACAGTATCTTATTGAATCGTCACAAAAGTCCTGCAAACTAGGCATTAAAAACCAGTTGTCCAGATGAAGAAACTAGTCAAGAAGGGTTAGAGAAAGCGGTCCTAGGGTTGGCATGTGTGATGTAGACCCGATGGCTCTGACTCTGAAGTCCGCCCCATCTGTGCTATTTCTCTCCGTCTCCACGCCTTCAGAGGCTAGTTCTGACCCTCCCGTGGGACTCACTTCAGGCAAGTGCCCTCAGATTTCTCACCTTGAAACAATGATAACTTCTCTACTCTACAAGCTGACAGTACATGAGGATTAACGATTTGGAAACTTTTTGATCAATTAAATAAGCATGTAGTATTTTTATGAATGGAAGAAAGAGCTACTAAAAGAGGGAAAGTACCAAAGATGTATATATTTTCTGAATGTGTATATGGTTTCCTCATTTTAGTACCATTTTTCACGCATACACACACACACACACACACACACATATATACACGGTATAGTTATAGACACATACACAGAAACACACATTATATATCATTATTGCAGCCACGCCTTCCATGAAGTCATTTATAAACCATCTGGTAGCGTTTGCTTCCTTTTCTGACATGTTGATCTCTTTGCGTTTTCCTTTTGGGGGGATAATAATATCACTTAAAATCATGTAATAGTTTACTTTGAAAAGGTTCATTTAATGTCTCTCTTATTTTCATATTTTGTGAAAAATGGAGTGATTCATGTGCTTTGTGAGTTTTTCCTTCCTAAATCAAAGCTATGGTCCTCAAAAGTCTATTTCTCCAGAGTGGTGGTAGGAAGACGTCACTAGAGCTAGCCTGGATTCAAATCCTGGCCCTGCCGCTTTTCTGTTACGTGACCTGGGGACCTTTACAGTCTCTCCCAGGTATAAAATGGGGCAGTATTAATGTTTGTTTCTTAGGCAATAAAAGTATACAAATAAAATTATTAGAACAGGGCCTGGAACACAATAAATGTTCAACAAACATTAACAAGATTATTTTTTTCCAACTCTAGGCACACAAAAGAGATGATGGTAGATTATCTATGACCATTGTTTGTCTGAACTCATGTTCAGGTTTGACTAACAGGGTCAGTTTAGAAATGCATTTGACCTGGTAAATCATTACTTCAGCGAGCGGTTGTGCAAACACACAAATAAACATATGACTACACTGTTAAACAGTACTTTGCAAGGTACTCTGATAGAGTGAAACAGATAAGCATATTGTATATAGAAGTTTCCAAAAAGACCTCCTTAAGGAAGACACACTTCAGGAGAGGCCTGAAGGACAGGAGAAGCTGGCCAAGCTAAGGATAAGAACAGATTTCCAGGCAGCGGGGACAAGGTTACAAATGCCCCTCACCCATGCAAGACCTTGGGATACCTGAGGAGGGATCCAGCATGGCTGGATTGTGGTGAAGAAGGGACAAGGATCAAAGAGATGAGGAGAAAGAGAGATGGGGGAAGACTCAGGCAAAGCTCTTTAGACCACTATCAGATGTTAGTCTCAGAATCCGGAAGCGATAAAAGGGTTTTACATCACAAATTTTGTGATGAGACTGGGGACCATGTGCCAACAGCAGATGTAGAGCCAATTAAGAGGTTATTGCTATAACCAGGGCTGGAGGTGATGAGGGCGACTTAGGGTGGCGGTGAGGAAAAGAGGAGAGCATGGTTTTAAGATGCATTTTGTGGGCGGAATCAGTACAACTTTGATGGCTTGGATTTGGGGGTCACTAGTGTCCCAGGGGTCATGCTTTGAGATTCAGTGCATTGACACACAATAATCCGCACTATGACAAAGACTGCATCTAATCATTGCACGGGGTTCAGTGGGGGCCCATCTAGAGTAAACATGAAAAAGACACTCCCAATAATTCAAGTCATTCCAAAGTGAAGTGATCTAAGGAGGTAATTGATTATTTGATTTTGGAAATTTTTTAAAAGGGTGTGTATCACTATCTGCATGAGCTTTTATGAAAATGGCTTGGGAATCCCCCTGAAGGACATGTTTCAACATTTTGGGAAGGAATATGCATCAGTGTATTCATAGTTGACTCACTTATCAACATAATAGCTAACACTTACGGAGCACTCATTATGTGCCAGTTTGAAATGCTTACTTTTTTGTTTTTGGTGGTTTTTTTTTTTTTTTTTTTTTAGCTTTTCTGTTTTTGTTTTTTTAACCGTGTGTTCACTAATCCTTATTTTATATAAATTTTATTTCTTAAAAAAATCGGATGCTTGTGCAAAATAAATGTTTGAGACTTCCTTTCTATTTGTCTAACTATCATGATATACCAATATATGTAAACATTAATCTCTTTACTATGAATACTTTTAACATGTATTTGACCATTTAATCCTCAAAACTACTCTATGAGGAAATAATAATATACCCATTTTACAGATGAGAAAGCTGAGATAGAGAAATTTTAGGTGATTCATTGTTGTTCACTGGGTAGAAGCAAGGTACATACTCAGGCAATCTGGATCGATTAGATGCAATTTAAATGTCTCAACATTGGGAAATAGTTCAGTATTTTTCAGCATAGCTGTTCTATAGAATAGTGTTATGTTACTGAACACAGTGGTCATGAAAACTAAATAATAAGAATGAAAAAGGAAGATTAAAGATAACATACGTTGTATACCACAATTATCACTGTGTACAGAGCACACACAGATGTGCAGAAAGTGAAGAAGGAGCTGTCTGGATAAAGGGAATATAGCTGACATTGTTCTCCCATTTTCTTTTCCAAATTTTCCCCGGTGTGGTAGTACTACATTTACTCAGAAAATAAAGCTGCAATTCAAAACAGATGATACCACTTGCACCAAAAAGAACTGGAAGGAGATTGGATTTCTAAGAACTTTCCCGACATGGAAATTCGATGATTCTGTTAGAGTGGGCTTTTTTAATGGGCAAACTGGGTCTCCAATATGAGTGTCTGGATGAAGACAAATCCGTCACAAATGAAACACAAATCTCAAGTGAAAACTTTTATTTTGATTTAACAGTCAATAGTCCATACTAAACATCAGTCGATTAAGACAAATATGTTTTCGAAGCCTCACAACTCTATGTTATTAGTCACACATCTCTGACAAAGTTGCTAAACTTCCATAAATATGTTTTTAATGATCAGATGATATTTAATCTAGTGCACACTCTCTCTCACATTAAGTTGAAATTAAATGCACTGTTTACTGTGTCATATGCCTTTGTGGCTTCAACAATCCTCTCTTTTCCTCTTTTCTGAGCTCTGATAACAATTTGCAATGCATCTGTGTAACATCTGGTAGGCAAGAAACACTGCTGGAGGTTTTCAGCTTCAGAGCTTGATGGGTCCTGATACATAGGAGTAAGCCAATGCCAAAATGCATCCAGAGAAAATGTGTTTGCGACATATCCATGTGTCTGCCATTTTCCCACCTCTGAGCTGAGGAGTAACCCAAGACAAGTCAATGGACCCCGCTGCGGAGGACAGTAAGAGGCTACATCAAGGTGTCTCCGGCTCTATTTCACCTCTTAGCAGATTCCTGAACCCACAACAGTTGATCCCAGGTGAAGCAGCACTCTTTCTTAGGAGGATCTGTTTAGTTATGATGAGATAGATAACACCGTTTTCCCTCGATTTGAAGACATTTCCAATTATAAGACACTACTAACATAACAAGATCTCCTTGGGAAAAGGAGAGGAGCATTATAGTCATGCATATGTCAATTGTAAGACGTATGCTGATTTCAGAAATGCTTCAGTTAAGAATGAAAAAAATAAAATATATCTCAAAATTGAGAAAATACGGTATCTGCTCTATCTAAGGGCTCCCCTGACAGCTCAGTTGATAAAGAATCGGCCTGCAATGCAGGAGACCCTGGTTTGATTCCTGGGTTGGGAAGACCCCCTGGAGAAGGGATAGGCTACCCACTCCAGTATTCTGGGGCTTCCCTTACGGCTTAGCTGGTAAAGAATCCACCTGTAATGCAGGGGACCCGAGTTCCATCCCTGGGTTGGGAAGACCCCCTGGAGAGGGGAAAGGCTACCCACTCCAGTATCTAAACTGTTGTATCTAAACTGGCAAAATGTGACTGGGTTAATTTTTCCTTTTCCTTTCACTTCCAAAATGACACTGTGCATTAGATCTTTTGATCTCATTTTTACAGTCACCTGTTTAGTGATTTGATGGCAGAAGCTGAACTCTAAGCAGCTCTTTCCAAGCACGTCTTCACATTAAAGACAAATTCTCCTTTCCAGGCACCAGAACCCATGGGGAAGTGTCTAGACACTGAATCTGCAGGCACAACAAGCTGAATTTCTTTCCAATATTTGTCCCCTTCCCTGGCAGAGTCTGTGCTAGAAGCTAGCTTGCCTGACCCCACAGTTATCTACAGGGGCTGATATTTAAATTATTTCCTGTATTAAATGTTCATGAATTACTGATTTTAAAAAAAAATCCATTGAGATATCATTGAAAATTAGCCAACTGTTTATTTCTTTGTCATTGTTCTGGGAAAACGGAGTAATAACAATCACCAAGTATTTACTTCTTACTTGCTATGTTCTTACCACTTTTGACACATCATAACAGTTTATATTCATAGCAGGTGTAACTAAATTACTTTACACATGAGGAAACCTAGGCACAGACAGTAACTAGCTCAAGACCCAGAATTCAAATCCATATTTTTCTGATTCCACAGCAGATTTTTAAGGGACTAAATTAGCTAACTTTCAGAACACAAGTATAAAATACCAGGGAAAAAAATCTCTTCCCTTTAGGAATTTTAAATCTGGTAAGGGATATAAGATTAAAACCCACAGAACGATAAGAGGAAAAGGCCACCTGGTAGATACTATTATGACCCCATTTTGCAGATGAGTAAACAGAGTCTAAGGCTCTCTAAAAATCAGTAAGGCCGAATTCAATCCCAGGGTTGTTAAGCCCTGTTCCCCTTCTCTTTCTGACTCTAAATTCTATCTGCCATCCCATTTCATTTTTCAGAAGGAAGCCAGGTCCAAATGATATTCAATAACCGTCCCAATATGAAAGGTTTATCAAAATTTGATGATCTGACTGTATCCAATGATTTATGCCTGAAATTCCAAGGATGGGCTATGACAACTGAAAGGCTGTCTTTTAGATACTCATATTTCCTACGTCCCCATCACTTCCTGCCCAGCACTCACTCACCCCTGATCATAAATATTACTTGCCACTTTTATGCTTATTGGTGGTTAGATATGATGAATTCTGATACTAGTCAACTGTGGAGGAGATATTAAATACATTAGCTAATTTTCCCTTAATGCCTCATCCAATATGAATCAATATTGGTTTAATAATTAACATGTTTAAACATTTTTATGTATATTTCATGATGAGACGATCTATGTTTATTTTATGAAGATGAAATATTTAGCTCTCCGCCACCAACAGCAAAGCCATTCCAACTTGGAGCTATCTCTGTAGGCTGCTCTGGGGACATCACCTCACATTCTGGGAGAACTGGCTGGTTCTCACCGACTGTAACCTGGTCTAGGATGCTGAATTCAAAATGAAGAATTGGAAGCATTAGGAAAGAGGAAAGGCTAAATGCTGAAGACTGAGTTCCGAGCAAAGCCTGCTGGAAAGGTGGCCCTGGCTCCCAGCCCGGGCCCAGCTGCGCCTCTGTTCTACTTTCCTTTTCAGGCTAAAAGCAAATACTGGGTGCTGGCTCTAAATAAGATGCACCTTCCTCACTCAGGGAGGGACAGTGCTGTGAGATGAGGTGAGAGGCTTGGTTAGAGCCTGGTTCTCAGCCACAAGTGGTTTTTCACCAGCCCCTTCCCGCCTTGGGGGACACTTGGCAATATCTGGAGCAATTGGAAGGGATGTTACTGGCATCCACTGGGTAAAGGTTGGGGGCACTGCTGAACACCCTACAATGCACAGCTCTCCACAGTGAAGAATCATGTTTTCCAAAATGCCAATAGTGCCCAGATGGAGAAACTGTGGTTTGGAGTCAGGCAGCACTAGACCCAACCCCATTTCTGCCATGTGTAGCTTCATGAACAGGCAAGTTTCTGGTCCTTGCCTTCCACATCTCTAAGATGGAACTAATAATCATAAAGGTGCCTAATTTGTGACATTTTGGCAAAAAATTAAGAGGAAAAACATTAAAAATCCAGTGTTTGGCATGTAGAGGCAGCCATGGGACATCCATCTGGCTTGGGAATTGCGGGAAGGAGCAGAGGACACTCAGCAACAGGTAAATAAGCAAGATTACAAAAAATGCACACGAGTCTTACAGCCACTGTATCTCATCTTTATAATGGGACTCTGAAGTTCCTTAGCGTATTACTTTGAGTTTCGTCCACAAGAGGCCTTGGGAGCATCTGCTGATTCTCCTCAAAGCCTGTGACCACTAAGTGATCAAGCTGTCCTTCTGGAGAATGGGACTCCATGTGGGGCAGGGATGACTATCCCAGCTGAGGTCATCTCAACCTGGCCCAAGAGCAGACCCCAGACACAGGACTGATCCCAGCCAAGACCAGAAGAACCATCTAGCTAAACCTACCCCAACCTGACAACTGGCAGAATAACAAACCAAAAATATTGTTGTTTTAAACTGCTAAATTTAGAGTTGATCTGTTACACAGCAAAGACTGACTGATAGAAAAAGGTAGAGCTGAGTTTTCAAAGAGCCAGGAGTTAACCCAGAGAAGGGGACAAAATGTACACAAAGATCCAAAGAGCAGAATTCCTGACCGATCTGAAATGAAAAGTTAATTTCCTTTAAGACTTATGGATTTTCTCCTTGGAGGATGAATAACTTCTTTGTTTTCAAAATGTTACTTTTTTCCCTTCTTCTCACGCACTTTATCATCAACACTGCCTGAAGACCTGATCAGGAAGAGTCCCCGTCCTGCACCCCACGCTTTAGAGCTGATCTGCTTAGCACGGTACGCGTGCCAAGCCTCTTCAGTTGTGTCTGGCTGTTGGCAGCCCCACGGACTGTGGCCCACCAGGCTCCTCTGTCCACGCAGTTCTCCAGGCAAGGACACTGGGCCGCCCTGCCCTTCTCCAGGGGTCTGCTGGGCGCAGGGACCGCACCTGTGGCTCGCACGTCTCCCGCACCGGCCGGTGAGTCCTTTAACGCCAGTGCCACCTGGGTAGCCACTGGCCACAAAGGGCTATTCGAATGAATTAGTTAAAGGTAAGTGAAACTTAGATTCAATTCTGCAGTTACACTGGCCATATTTCAAGTGCTCACTAGCAACATGTCAGTTCAGAGTGAGAACACTTCCGGCATCACAGAAAAATCTACTGAGAGCAATGTTTAGAGGGCCTCCCGGCTCTCCTTTGCAGAAAGGAGGTGAAGACTACATGGGGCCCAAGGACATGCTTAACTGGACCTGACGGTCCGACTTTCAGGCCTTGTGTCAGAAACGCAGCGACTGGAAGGACCTGCTTGGGCTACTCCAAGTCCACCTGCGAGGCCTCACCGAAGGGTCGGTCCCTCTGAGAGCAGACCCGGCCCCTGGTATCATCCTGCGTGTCTAAGAGCCACCTGACGGGTACCTTTCACATAGAAGGGCTGGACTTGGGCTGGGGTTTACACATAGGCACATAAGGAGCCTCTTTGATGCAGGAAAGAGCTGGGATGGAAAGAAAAGGAAAGGTGGCTATAGGTCAAGAATGTAATTTTCTAATCTTGCCTTGAGCCCCACAAATGTTAGAGGTAAACCCATTCACCATCTCTATTTTATTTTTTTCTTATACTACATATATGTGTAGTGTAACTTATTTTTTTTAATTGGAGTATAATTGCTTTACAATGCTTTGTTAGTTTCTGCTAAACAACCGAGTGAATCAGCTGTAAGTATACATATATTTCCTCCTCCTTGAGGCTCCCTCCTACCCAATGCCCATCACAGCCTCTAGGTCATCACAGGGGACGGAGTTGAGTTTCCTGTGCTGTAGAGCAGCTTATCATTAGCTATCTATTTTACACACGGTAGTGTCTATAAGTCAGTGCTACTCCCTTCATTTCTCATCACCTCTATTTTATAGCTGAATAGTAACTGTACTCATTTCCTATTTTGTTTTAGCAAATTACCACAAACTTAGTCGCTTCAACAATACAGATTTATCACCTTTCAGTTCTAGAGGTCAGAAGTCTGAAATGGTTCTCACTGAGCTTACATCAGGGAGTCAGCAGGGCTGCATTCTTTCCTAGAGACTCTGGGGGAGAATCCATTTCCCTCCTCCTTCCAGTTTCTACAGAAACTAGACCTTTGAGATTCTGCACTCGATTCCAACATGTGTGGTGGGAGGGAGTTTCTAGAGCACCAAGCGATTCTCTGGACACCAGCGGGGTGTCCTACAGTTCAACTCAACTCTATTTACCTGGAGACAGCATTAGATCTCACAGTTTAAGGTCTCCTCCTACAAGACTGCCCCCAACCTCACTCCACTTTAGGTGCCAGTCACAAGCCCAGGTTGTCATCTGTTCTTCTGGGCAACTGATTACAGACTGCATGTTCCAAGGACCCATTCCAACCAGGGATGCCAACTGCAAATCTGTGTTATCACCCATGCTTCTGACCAACTGGCTGTATCAGAGCTCCCATAAGCCCTTCTCTGGGTTCCAGTAACTTGCTAGACAGGCTCAAAGAACCCAGGAAACCCATTTATTTATTAGATCACGAGTTTATCATAAAAGGATATAACCCAGAAACAACCAGAGGGAAGAGATGTGTAGGGAAATACATGGGGAAAGAACACACATGGAGCTTCCATGTCCCCTCGAGGGCGCCACACTCCCAGCACCTCCACTTATCCACCAACCCAGAAACTCTCTGAACCCTGTCCTTTGGGTTGCTATGGAGACTTCGTTACAAGTACATGACTGATTACATCATTGACCATTAGTGACTGAACTCAATCCAGCCCCTCTCCCCTCCCTGAAGAATGGGGTGAGGGGACTGAAATTCTAACTTTCTATTCAAGGTTGGTACCCGTTGCAACCAGTCCTCTCCCCCTACTAAGGTGCTTCCCAAAGTCACATCATGAATGCAAACCCCACTGGGGGAGAAAGGGTCTTGTATGAGGAACAAGATACCCAATTCACCTTTACGTCTCTGAAGCAATTTCAGGTACTGAGGACAAGAAACCAAACATTATAGCAAAAGATGCTCCTGTTGCTTGTATTGCTCAGAAATTCCAAGAGGTTTGGGAGACATGAGCCAGGAACTGTGCAATAAGACCAAATATATATGATAAATATATATTGGTCATCTAAATAACCAAATATATATTTATCATAAATCATAATATGAGATTATGGGCCACCCATGTTTTTTGGCCGGAGGCCCTTTCCACCGTGTTCAGAGCCAACCATATCAGATGAGTTCTTCTTAATTTGCCATCTCCTGCATCTATTCTTCTGTCTTCCTCTTTCACTTTTAAGGGCCCGCCCCCATGATCCAGGATAACCTGCACGTTTAGGTCGGCTGATTTGCAACCTAACTCCCATCTGCTACTATATTTTCCCTTTGCTAGGCAAAATAGCTTATTAATCATATTAGTAATGCTAGGACACAACTACTGCCATTTTAGAGATGAGGAATCTGAAACTAAGATGAGGTTAAGTAATCTGTCTGAAGTCTAGCTCCTTGTAAGTACTGAATGAAAATCTGAACCGAAACCTCAGCTGCTATCACCCAACTTCTTGCCAACAGTAAGTCGCTTTAAATCATCAGCAAATGTGTTCTGAGTACTGAGAACTACAACTTCTGAGCTCCAACTCCATGTCAGAATGCCTGTCAGGAACTCTGCATACACCATCCAGCCAATCTGCATAATGTTTATAGCAATACCTGCTGTTTGCTGTATCCCTGCCCTGCACCACGCACCCCACACACGCGATCTTGTTCCTTTTAGCAAATCTTACAAAGTAGGAAACACTATCTCCATTCCTGGCGTTGAAGAAACCAAGATAGAGGAACTTCAACTAAATTACCTGAAGCCACTTTGTTATCTATTCACTTAATAATTTTTAAGCTTCCACTATAGGTCAGGTCCTGTTCCAGGGGCTGAGAATACAACAGAGTAGCATCCTTTCATTCTCCTAAAGATCATAATCGAATCAATAACTAAAGGATTCGATTATGTAAAAGGTTGTAAGTACCATGGAAAAATATATAGAGGAATGTAAAGAGTGTGCAGGGCATGTTTGCAGAATGTGGTATTTTTTATAGGATGGCTAAGGCTGACTTCTCTGAAAATCATCACTGACTAAGTGAGGGACCAATACATGAACCATCTGAAATGAGGGCATTCTAGACAGAGTGAACTTCACAAGCAAGCGTCCTAAGGAGAGAATGAACTTGGTGGGGTTAAAGAGCCACAGAAAGACAACGCTGATGAAGCAGGTGAAAGCGGGAAGATCATCTCACCCGATCAGATCCAGTGGGGCCCAGACCGCAGGGCAGTGCAAGGCTCTGCAGGAACCTCTGACTCTGAATAAGACAAGCTATTAATCAAAGGGAGGTTTTGAGTAGAGAAAAGACAAATATGGTTCCTATTCTGAAAAAATTACTGGGTACTGGAAGGAAAACAAGGTAGAAAAGGTCAAAACAGGGAGCCGAGGAGGGGCTGGGGCTACCTGGCAGCACAGGCTGAGTCGTGTTCCCCGCCAGATGCCCTGGAACGTGAGTCAGCGGGACTTGCTGATGGGCTGGATGTGGAGTGTGAGAAAGAAGGGAGTCAAGGATGAGCCCACGGTTCTAGTCTGAAGAACTGGACACATAAAGCTGTCCTGCACCATAAACAGGGACAGGTGGCTGGGCCTGAGGTCTAGGGAACTTTTTGGAATCATGGGAGACACTGCTTCATGTTATCATGTTAATTGATAAGATTATCCAGAGGGTAAAAAAATACATGATTCAGAGAAGCCAGGATGATTTCTAGATTGTTAGAGCAGTGACCTTGAGCAGGGACTGTTGGTCTGGAAGTTGGGGGAGAAGTAGGGATGGCATCTAGAGGCAGAAGTAGACAGATAAACTTTAGATAAAAATATGAACAGTAAATCTCTAGTATTATATGAAAAGTGTGAACAATTAATCTATGATACAGTGGATCATAGAAAAAGCAAGAGAGTTCCAGAAAAAAATCTATTACCACTTCATTGACTATGCTAAAACCTTTGACTGTGTGGATTACAACAAACTGTGGAAAATTCTTAAAGAGATGGAAATACCAGATCACCTTATCTGCCTCCTGCGAAACCTGTATGCAGGTCAAGAAGCAACAGTTAAAACAAGACATGGAACAACAAACTGGCTCCAAAATGGGAAAGGAGTACATCAAGGCTGTATACTGTCACCCTGCTTATTTAACTTCTATGCAGAGTACATGATGTGAAATACTGGGCTGGTTGAAGCACAAGCTGGAATCAAGATTGCTGGGAGAAATATCAATAACCTCAGATATGCAGATGACACCACCCTTATGGCAGAAAGTGAAGAGGAACTAAAGAGCTTCCTGATGAATGTGAAAGAGGAGAGTGGGAAAGCTGGCTCAAAACTCAACATTCAGTAAAGAAAAGCATCGCCTCTGGTTCCATCACTTCATGGCAAATAGATGGAGAGACAATGGAAACAGTGAGAGACTTTATTTTCTTGGGCACCAAAAATCACTTGGATGATGACTGCAGCCATGAAATTAAAAGACGCTTGCTCCTTGGAATAAAAGTTATGACCAACCTAGATGTGTGTGTGTGTTAGTCGCTCAGTCGTGTCCAACTCTTTGTGACCCCATGGACTATAGCCCAGCAGACTTCTCTGTCCATGGGATTCTCCAGGCAAGAATACTGGAGTGGATTGCCGCTCCCTTCTCCAGAGGATCTTCCTGACCCAGTATCAAACCCTGGTATCCTGCATTGCAGGAAGATTCTCTACCATTTGAGCTATATGGAAGTCCATAAAACCTAGATAGCGTATTAAAAAGCAGAGACACTACTTTGATGGCAAAGGTCCATATAATCAAAGCTATGATTTTTCCAGTAGTCATGTATGGATGTGTGAGCGCCAAAGAACTGATGCTTTTGAACTGTGGTGTTGGACAAGACTCTTGAGAGTCTCTTGGACTGCAAGGAGATCAAACCAGTCAATCCTAAAGGAAATCAACCCAGAATATTTAGTGGAAGGACTGATGCTGAAGTTCCAATACTCTGGCCACATGAAGCAAAGAGCCAACTCACTGGGAAAGACCCTGATGCTGGGAAAGATTGAAGGCAGGAGGAGACAGGGACGACAGAGAATGGTATGGTTGGATGGCATCACCGATTTGACAGACATGAGTTTGAGCAAGCTCCGGGAGATAGGGAAGGACAGGGAAGCCTGGCATGCTGCAATCCATGGGGTCGCAAAGACTCGGATATGACTGAGCAACTGAACAACAACAGAAGTCTGTCATAACAAATGCTGTGCTGTGAGTTGCTCAGTCATGTCTGACTCTTGGACTCCATGGACTATAGCCCGCCAGGCTCCTCTGTCCATAGGGATTCTCCAGGCAAGAGTACTGGAGTGGGTTGCCATCCCCTCCTCAAGGAGATCTTCCCAACTCAAGGATGGAACCCAGGTCTCCTGCACTGCAGGCGGATTCTTTACCTGCTGAGTTACCAAGAAGGGAAGCAAATCATACAGGCACAAACCCCAGCAGGCTGGTAGTGGCAGTGAGGTATGTGGGAATTCGCATTGATCATCTCTTGAAATAGGTAGCAAAGTCTTAGCAAAGAGTGCAAAGCTGGCGAGAGGAGATGGAGATGAGAGGAAAAGAAAACAGGGAAGAAACAAAACCATCACGATGAATGGATTAGTGAAATGCCATAGAATTCGAACCCACACCCATTAGGCTCCAACGAGAGCAAACTTCTCACATACCATATGGTTTTAAAATTATCCTGCAAGGTAAATATATCTCATTCCAATTTGAATAATGAACAGAATGGAAATTTAAAGAGTTTATGTAGCACAAAGCCATTCCGTTTGTCATGACTCCAACTGCAGGGACAGGATGTACTGTGAAAGACAAGACTGAATGGGCTGTGAAATCCTGAGTCCCCACCTCAAGTCCCCTAGAATGTAAAAAGTGTCTGCAGGGTTCCTTAGGTGTTTTCCAGCTTCATTCTGTCCTAATATCACTCCCTGCTGCCTTGTGTAGTCGCCCCTTCTGCCTTCAGCTTTCTTTATCTCTCAGGTCAAGCTGAAGGACCAACTGTAAGACTCACTTTGATCTGCCCCTGTGAGTGGGCAGGTGGCAGGATATCTCTGTGTCAAGGGTTTTTGAAAAAGGGATGAACTTTCCTGGAAAAGATGCCATCAGGATACCACATCCGCTTCTACTTCTTTTTTTTCTTTTTCTTTTCTTGTTTGGGGTTCTATACCTTCATTTTCTCTCCTTTCTCCATTTCGTGAAATATGATTCATAGCTAAATGCACCACTTAATGGAAAATCCGGGTACCAAGTAATTTGCGTGATTTCAAGTCTTAGAATCCTTCTCTGGGCTGAAAGAAACCATGGAGACTGTCACTCCCAGTCTCACTTTGCTCAAATGAGGAGACAGAGACCCAGGGGAAGGAAGCGCCAGCAAACACAGGACCCAGAAATCGTGGCTCTTTCAGTCCCATCAGGGGCTGAAGGAAGGTTCCAGAAGTTGGCATATTCTCTTTTTCCACTTTAGAATGAGCCAGAGAAAGTGAAACAGGATTCAGTTTTTCAACCAGATTCCTCAGCTCTAAAATGACATTTGCAAATAGCATTAGGGAAAACATTTTTTTTCCCCTTTGTTTTTGATGTCTAATGTTTAAACTTTCTTTAAAGGTTGTATTCTAAAAAGGTTGAGTTCCCGGTGAGTCAGAGACTGAGACAGACGGCAGGGCCATTCTAAACCAGCCTTGTGACTTCAGGCTGAAACAAAGGGAACTTTGGGGAAAAGAGAGGAAGGAATGGCCTCCAGCCATTCAAACAGCAGGAAGATCACAGTTACAGGCTCTCAGTGCAGGGAGCCCCCGTCCTACCTCCAGGCTTAAGTGCATTTATGCTTTCTCCCTTCCCTCTCTCCTACTTCAAGATCTTTTATTACCCAAGGCTTTCCCTTCTGCTTCACCTCTAAGACTTTATTCCAGGAGCTGGGCCCTCCATTTCTGAGTCCCCTAACTCTCCTCTTTTAAATAATCCTATCTCTTTCGTAGCAGTTCCATCTGGACGACAAGTTTTCCTTCTTTCACCCCACCCTTCTTCAGTCCTTCAAAGATGAGCCTTCTGAAGAGGTTCTCTACCTGTCTCTTCCTACATCTCCTGTTTTCCATGAATTCCCAGCCCAGTGGAATTAGATCTCCTCTCCCAAAAGTTCACTCACAGTTCACCTGCCAAGGGCGCCAACATACTCCAAAGAACTATTTTAACTTCTTTTCTTACATAATGTCTCTATCTCTTCTTGTCTCTTTTTAATTTTTATTTTTACTTGAATATAGTTGATTTTAAAAAGTTATGTCAGTTTCAAGTGTCCAGCAAAGTCAATCTGTTATACATACGCATATACACACTCTTTAGATTATTTTCCCACTTAGGTCATTTCAGAGTATTGAGAAAACTTCCCTGTGCTATTCGGTAGGGTCCTTCTTAGTTATCTATTTTATATGTAGTAGTGTGTATCTTTTCTTACAAAGTTTCTTCCTTGAAATGATTTCTTCCTAGGATGCTGATATTACTCAGAATCCTCTTTGGTTCGCTCTTTCCCTTCCATTTACTTTCCACCTTTTCCCCTCCCCTCCCTCCTCTTTTTTTTTTTCTTTTATATTTCTTCCTTCTATTTTTCTCCCCATTCTACACTCTCTTCTGTGGCAATATCCCACAAACTCGGGGCTGAAACTATCATTCCTAAGTTTAACATCTCTTAGCTTGACACCTCTTCCTTAGCCTTTTTTGAGCACCAGGCACATTTTATGACTGCCTGTTAGCCACCTCCGCCTGCTCCCTGAGGTTTGTAATCAACACAAATCTTTTCTCCTAGCCTCGTAATGCCACGGTTACCTCCAACCCCAACACATATGAACTGTTTACCAAGTGTATCTTCTTCTACATCCTAGTCGTAGTGCAGCCTAGTGGAATGACTAGGGAGGTGCCCAGTAGACAGCTGCGAGGCAGGGCATCTGGACTGCAAGGGAGATAGCAGAGCTGGAGATATAGGTTGGGAATGAGCCGAAAGGAGAGCTAGACATCACCTCAGAAAGAGCTCAAAACAGGAAATCAGAACCTGAGAGTCTATGGAATATAAGCCCCAAATTACTTCCAAATTTATATGCTAGGTCTAGATATACATTTTTAAAAGATGATTCATAGCCTTCATCAAGTTTTCAGATCTATGGGCCACAGAATTCTAAAGAACCCCTTGGTTAAGGCAAATAGAAATTTTACAAAATTATTAGAAAACATATAAGGAAGAAATGACATGTAGGTTTGGAAACCACCCTGGGCTTGGCCACTAACAGGCTGTGTGGCATCTGGAACGATCAGCTGAGCCTCCAGGTCCCTACGCAACCGTCCCACACTGCCCTGACTCTCCCTGTGGCATACTGTGCGTTTGGGATTACCTGCTTTAATGACTTACCGCCTGTCTTCCCCACTCGAGGGTAACCTCTAAGGGGTAAGGTCCATGTTGCTCCCGGTAGAACATGTATATAATGAAAGACTGTACCTAGTAAGTATTTTCCCCTGATTTCCCTCAGGTCCTCAGTCCTCTTCTCTGAGCTTCTGTTTCCACCTATCATATGAGGGGTTCATTTTTCACAACTCAGTTTTTCAGGCACCAAGCCTCCAGCCTGGCATTGGTACTTGCCGTTGTTACATCTCCAGAACCTAGAGACTCACTGCTGGTTCTTCCAGTGGGGCAGAGCAGGCAGGCAAAGAGGGTGTAATCATGACACACTGTGATGTGCATTACAGTAATGAGGTCAGAAGGTGCTAAGGGAGCAGGGTGGGGATTCAGGCATAAACCATCTCCAGGCAGGCTCTTGGTCAAGGTCGCCTTTGGCTCCTCAAGGCAGAATGGACATTGCCTCTTCCAGGTAACAGTGGGTGATTAATATCACACTGGCCACATGCAGGAAAGCCCATATTACTCCTTCCTAATCATTTCAAATACCTTGTCTTTTCCCTGCTCAATTTCAACTCAGGACTCACAATTTATATAAAAAAATAATAATAATAAAAAATTACCTGCCACCTTAGTGTGTAATTTTCAGAACTACCTATTCAGCACAGCAAAGCAATACTACCTGGCTCTTAAAGGAAACATCATTTTCTTCCTCCCCTTCCTTCCAACCTCTCTGGGCACCTGGCCACGCCACGTCCAGGAAGGAACAAACACACCAGAATTCAGCCTGTGTCCAGGCGTCGCTTCCTGGTCTGTGCAGCTGCCTTCTGAATGTCTTTCTTTACAAAGACTTTCATTTTTCACCCTCATGGTTTCTTAGCTTTATTTGCTTGGACTGATACTCTCTCATCTCTGTTATTTTTTAAAGTTTAAACCAGATATTGAAATATCTTACATTTCCAGCTTACAGCGCATTAAAAAAAAAATAACCTCTTTATTTTCCTATGTCTATTCCTTTTTCAGTCCCATAGGAGTGGGATACAGTTAAGAAACAAAAACTTAAAATCTGAAATTTTGAAAACCTGGTCTAAGAAACTGAATTCTATACCTTAGTTAATTCAATGACCTGTCCAAGTCTTATGGCGACAGTAAAAGCAATAATACCATTATATATCTCTTTTGTTGGTGAGGTTTAGATCACAAATCATGGGGCTAAATATTTTATAAACTCTGAGATGTTCTTTGTGGGTATATAATCAGCATTATTTCTTTCAAAATTCATGGTGTGTCTCACATCCTCAACTTTGATGAGCAACTACTTTCCTTTATCCACCCCCTTCCAGTTTTAACCAACCCTCTCAAAATCCATCTTTACATGCTAGTGAAACTCTGCTTTTAAAAATTAATAATATCAGATATTCAAAGAAGCAATGTATCTAGCTGTTAAATCTTCGTTCCATAAATATTTATCGCACATATAAAACACCTATGATACGGTCCTTCACTTTACACAATGCTGTTTCAACACCCTCTGTGACATTCAGCATGCTCCGTTACACCTGGTGGTCATGATGATTACCCTGTATGTGACTGGTTAAGTCTGGTAAAACTACAAGACAGCCAATTTCTTAAGCAGGAAGCTTTAATTAAAAATATATATATATTCTTCACGTTGAGCTAATTTGTGTCTTCCTGCAATTCCATCTACTGTGCTATTCTAACATTCAGCGTCTTCTTGTACAAGGGTTCAGATGTTTCTAGACAGCTACCAACTTACCTTCCCCTACATTTCCCTTCTCAAGGCTAACAATCTGCAGCTAATCTAGGTATTCTGCGTATCTGACTTTTTCTTCCTCTCCTTCTTCCAGCCACACTCTGGTTTGTCACCACTGAGCCTGTCTTGAGACTGAGCTCATCACGACTGCAGGTTTGGTTGGGCCAAGATTAAATACAGCAGAGTATCACCTTCCTTTATCGAGCATGAAACTAGCCTTAGTTCAGTCTTCAATAGCATTAGATTTTAGGTTTCAATCAAAGCTCACTTGATTCATGACACCCTCAAATAGAAACAGAACTTCAAACTTTAGCCTATCTTTCTACTAAACCGTATCTTCATTCTTTATAGAGTTGGGGTTTTGAACTCAAGTGACCACTTAATGATATTCATCCATATTCAAACTGTGTTTTTTTTTAAGAGCTGACCTAGTGTTCCCACTTGCCAAGAACGCTGATTATCATTCAGTGTATTGACTTTCCCTCCCAACTTCATGTCCTGTAAAGTTTTAATCAATAAATCTTTCATGTACTCCTGCTGCTAGTTAACATGTGGCAAATTGAGAGTAAGAATGAATATGACTGGGTTGTTTTCTGCAGGGTACAGAGATAAGGAAAGCATGTAAGGGATGCCACAGCCAGCACATAATAGGGGCTCAATAACTACCCATCACCTACCAGGTAAACAAAACCGAGCGAGAGGTCTGCCAAAAGTTATTTTGAAAAAAAAAAAAATTAAAGAAAATACACAGAAAAAAATAAGAGGGTCCTCCACACTGAGGCTGATAAGAGGAAACACAAAGTTGTAAAGATAAATTAAGTTCTCAGTTGAAGTCAAAAGCCCGGAAGTATTCAAAAGTTGTGTAGGATTCAAAATGAGACCAACCATCAAAAAATGAGGAGGTATATAAGGTATTTTTTCCCTGAATCAGCTCCAAACAGATAGCTTCTGAGGATGTTTGAAGAACGTGAGGGAATAATAGACAAAAATAAAGCCTCCTCTCCACATCCATACATCATAATATTAGTTAACTCCCACTGAACACCCACTGTGGCCAAGGCATTACACTGTGTCTCAGAAAGTCTCCCAACAACCCGCTGAAGTTGATACTATGATCATGACCACTACATAAAGCAGAAAACTGGACCTTCTTTTGTGACATAAATTGCTCTAAGCTGTGCACACAGTCAAAAGCAGACCCAGGGCACGGGCAGTGTGTGCATGAAAAGATGCTTGATGTCACTAATGATTAGAGAAATCAAAGTCAAAACCACAGTAAGGTATCACCTCACCCCACTCAGAATTACCATCACTAAAAAGTCTACAAATAAATGCTAGAGAGCGTGAGGAAAAAAAGAACCTTACTACACTGTTGGTAGGACTGTAAATTGGTATAGCCTCTATGGAGAACAGTATGGAGTTTCCTTAAACAATCAAATATAGAGCTAACATATGATCCTGCAATCCCACTCCTGGGCATACATCTAGAGAAATCTCTAATTCTAAAAGATACATGCACCCCAGTGTTCACTGCAGCACTACTTACAGCAGCCAAGACACGGAAGCAACCGAGATGTCCCTCAGCAGATGAATGGATAAAGAAATGTGGTACATATACACAAGGGAATATTACTCAGCCATAAGAAAGAATGTAATAATGTCATCTGCAGTGACATGGATGGATCCAGAGGTTATCATATTAAGTGAAATAAGTCAGACAGAGAAAGACAAATATCATACGGTATCATTTATATGTGGAATCTAACAAATGATACAAATGAACTTATTTACAAAACAAAAATATACTCACAGACATAGCAAACAAACTTGCGCTTACCAAAGGGCATAGTGTCAGGGGGGAGATAAGTTAGGAGTTTGGCATTAATACATGCACACTACTATATAGGACCTGCCGTATAGCACAGGGAACTATATTCTATATCATGTAATAACCTATGATGGGAAATAATTGGAAAAGGAATAAAACTGGACACTTTGCTGTACATTTGAAACTAACACAACCTTGTAAATTCTGTGTGTGTCCTCTGTCATGTCTGACACTTTGCGACCCCATTGCCTGTAGCCCACCAGGCTCTTCTGTCCATGGAATTTTCCAGGCAAGAATACTGGAGTGGGTTACTATGTCCTACTCTAGGAGATCTTCCCAACCCAGGGATTGAACCTGCATTGCTAGCATCCTGCACGGGCAGGTGGATTTCCTAGCACTGTGCCACCTGAGAATCCCGAATAAACTATAGCTCAATTAAAAAAAAAAAAAAAAAAGATTTGCAGAGTTTTAAGAGTGTTTCCAAGGCTGAATTCCTAAAATGGAAACAGCTAGTTTGAAAGTATTTCAGTTCAGTTCAGTTCAGTTGCTCAGTCGTGTCCGACTCTTTGCAACCCCATGAACTACAGCACACCAGGCCTCCCTGTCCATCACCAACTCCTGGAGTTTACCCAAATCCATGTCCATTGAGTCAGTGATTCCATACAACCATCTCATCCTCTGTCGTCCCTTTCTGCCCTCAATCTTTCCCAGCATCAGGGTCTTTTCCAATGAGTCAGCTCTTCACATCAGGTGGCCAAAGTATTGGAGTTTCAGCTTCAACATCAGTCCTTCCAATGAACACCCAGGACTGATCCCCTTTAGGATGGACTGATTAGATCTCCTTGGAGTCCAAGGGACTCTCAAGAGTCTTCTCCAACACCACAGTTCAAAAGCATCAATTGTTCTGTGCTCAGCTTTCTCTATAGTCCAACTCTCACATCCATACATGGCCACTGGAAAAACCATAGCCTTGAGTAGACAGACCTTTATTGACAAAGTGATGTCTCTGCTTTTTAACATGCTGTCTAGGTTAGTCATAACTTTCCTTCCAAGGAGTAAGCATCTTTTAATTCCAGGGCTGAAGGTATTTACATCTTCTAAAAGATAATACTAAACACAATCTATTTAATTAAAAAGAGTAGGCATAGGACTTGAACTTGCGTATCACTGCAACCAGTGTACACAACCATCTGTATGTGAACTTAAAGAGGTTTCCTCCTACACTCTGACACGTTCTGAAACACTGAGGCTGTTAATGTATAGTTAAATACAAGGATGAAGTATTAACAAATCAAGACCCAAATTACAGATTGGACCAAAAGAGTCAACTCCCAAGACGCTAAGCTCGGCACTGTGCTGGAAGGTCCGTGATAGGTGTCCAGGGAGATGTTCCTGAAAGTTCCACAGATACTCTATTTCTCCATCAAGTATTTATGGAGGGTCTACTCTGTGTCTTGGAGAAGGAAATGGCAACCCACTCCAGTATTCTTGCCTGGAGAATCCCACGGACAGAGGAGCCTGGTGGGCTAGTGTTCACGGGGTCACAAGGAGTCGGACACGACTGAGTGACTAAGCAGGATGTGTCTGGCACTTGACGAGTTACCGAGGGGATAGCTGTGTGCCAGACTGAACCAGCAGTTCATTGTCTCCTGGGGAACAAGCGACGCAATGGGAGCCTAGGCACCAAGTCTTACCACTGACTTCATCAAAGCCCACCTTGCAGAGACACCTGACCTCCTGGTGACTCCATTTCCTCACAAGCAAAACGTTCAGATCAAAAGATGCTGGACAATGCAGAGACCAAGGTCCCTTTCAACTGTCATGATTTTGAATCTATTTCCTTGAAACCTCCACTATCCCACCTCCTCTGTTGGTGGTGAGTCTCAGGTTTGCCATTTGAGGGGAGGGATGGGAGCTCTTTCCCATTTTCATAATAGAGTTATGTACTCCCCTCTGCAGGTCTTTAATCTTCCAGCATTTAGCCCATCAGTCCTGTCTCTAGCGAGCCTTTATCCCAAGATGTTTGTCTATTAAATTAAGAGTTTTGCAGGAGGGGAGAGCCATTTAAGGGCTGTAAATCAGCTGCCAGCTTCTGAGCCGCTCTCTGCTCTGAGCCCCACCGCATCCTTGGGCACTCGGCCTGCCCCTGCCTCGCCTGGGGCCCCGGCTCTGAGGGGCAGACAGCTCTGGAGGGTGGAACCCGAGACCTGCCTGCTTCCAAAGCTGCTCCAGTCTCTGCAGCAGGCCTGACTGGGGGTGAGGCAAGGGGAATTTACCAGAGTCCTTAATTAACACTCAGGAGCCCCAGAGGCAACTCAGCTCCCCTCTTGCTTTTTCCTTCACCTCTGCCTTGGTGCTTTTTATGCACCCAAGCCCTTGCTTGACCCATTAACTTTGATAACTATGTCTTTTGATTATATTTAGATCCTTGACTTGAGATTCTAACCAGTAAAGCAGGAAAATAACACCTGGAGTCTTACTCATTGCGAACCAGACACCCTATGTATGCTCTGCCATCTATATTTTCACAATTTCCCTATGAGTTGAATCATATGTATTGCTACATTAGGGAAAAAAAAAAAAAAAAAAACAAGCGAGATGAGGCCAAGACATATCACGTAAATTACCCAAGATTTATAACCTATTAGTGAGGGAGCTGGAATTCTGATGTTTTGAAACATGTAGAGATGTTTTGTCCCAAAGTCTATGGGACAAATTCATTCATTCATAGGAGTTTCTTTAAGGACGACAGAGGATGAGATGGTTGGATGGCATCACCAACTCGATGGATGTGAGTTTGAGCAAGCTGGTGATGGACCGGGAAACCTGGCGTGCTGCAGGCCACGGGCTTACAAAGAGTTGGACACGACTGAATGACCGAGCTGACCTGACCTGGACCACAGGCCATGTGGTGTGGCATGCTATTGCTGCTGCTGCTGCTTCCGCTAAGGCGCTTCAGTCGTGTCCGACTCTGTGTGACCCCATAGACGGCAGCCCACCAGGCTCCCCCGTCCCTGGGATTCTCCAGGCAAGAACACTGGAGTGGGTTGCCATTTCCTTCTCCAATGCATGAAAGTGAAAGTGAAAGTGAAGTCGCTCAGTCTCTTCATGACCCCATGGACTGCAGCCTACAAGGCTCCTCCATCCATGGGATTTGCCAGGCAAGAGTACTGGAGTGGGGTGCATTGCCTTCTCCGATGCTATTGCCAGAGGGGCAAAAAACAGTTAAGACCTCCACACCCTCCTAAAGCATACAGTCTACCCTACAGAGGTATTCAGTCCTCTCCAGGACATCCAACACGTCAGTGCCAGCTCCTTCTCCCTTCCTCTTAACTCGGAGATGGGAATTGTCCGCCTGGACCTCCGTTCTGTGACCCGCGTGCCGCCACCTAGCCCTCGCACTGTCCCTCTCTCCGGCTCTCGCTCGCCAAGGACTCCCCCAGCCGTGCTTGCAGGGAGCCCGTGTTAAGGCTTGTGGCGCAGGCCTGACACTGAGTCTCCCCCAGCCGGCTCTGCTGCAAGGCACTTCCTTCCTCTCTTTAGATCGCCTTCTCCTGCACTTCCTCTCCTGTGCTTCTCACCCCCGAGGAGGTCGCGAGTTCTGTCCCAGCCTCTGCCTGCTTGTTCCACCCTGCTGCATTTCACCTTTCCATCCCCACCTGCCTCAAGGGGTATCAGACTTCAAAGCAACCACACAGTATGTTGAGACACACAACAAAGCCGAGAGGTGTGTTCTCCATTTATCTGTCTCATTCTTCAAGGGCCCACTGACCGAGGGCTGCTCCCCGAGACCTGCTTCCCTGCATCTGACCTTGGGAAAGTCAAGTCATAAAGCTTAGTCTGGAAAATGTGGACAACAGTGCTTACCCCTGGAATAAGATCCACTGGAGTCAATCTTTTCATGATTCTAGGATTTAGGGAGAAAACATGGAATCCATAGAGCCATCAAACCTTGAAAATAAAGACGGAATTGTTTCTCTTCTTTTTTTTTTAATTTATTTTTATTAGTTGGAGGCTAATTACTTTACAGTATTGTAGTGGTTTTCGTCATACATTGACATGAATCAGCCATGGATTTACATGTATTCCCCATCCCGATCCCCCCTCCCACCTCCCTCTCCACCCGATCCCTCTGGGTCTTCCCGGTGCACCAGGCCCGAGCACTTGTTTATTCAGTTATTTAACAGTTCTGTCATTTAAAAATGCATTTCATAACACAGTTTTAAAATCATAAGTAAAAATGAAAGACCGCTTTCAAAACCTGCACCTCCAATTCCGTATTCATTTCCCCTCACAATGGAATCATTGTCAAAGCTGTGCCTATATCTTTCCAGATCTTTTCACGACTTTTATATACACATGTACTACTCACAGATATGATCATACTCTTTTATATTGTATCTTGCTGTTTTACTTTGCCATATCTTGATCTTTTCGTTTTGGTCTATGTAGATCTATTTCATCCTTTAAAAAATCTGTCATTTTCCCAAGTGTGAATCTACCAGAATATATTTAACATTTGCTCCTTTAATGATCACTGCAACTCTTCCAGATATGCCTTCCCAAGTCAAATGCTGAGGGAACCATCTTTGTACCTGCCTTTGTGCACTGTGAGAATAGTTTCTGTAGAACAGACACCTAAGTAATAGCTGGGTTGAAGAATAATTCACATTTTTTAAATTCTGAGAAGATGGCTGCCATACTGTTCTTCAAATAAAGCCAGACCCAGTTTACAAACTCACCAACACTATATAGAAATACAATTTCTCCAAATATTTGCCAACACAGAATATCATCAATTTTTAACTTTTCTTTTCTTTTTTTGGCTGAGTGGGTTGCATGGTGATCGCAAGGACTATTATGATGAACAGACATCAACAGGCACAGAAAAAGAATATTAATTTACCTGAGACCTTAATTAATAACATTAACTCCCTTTGACATTAGTAAAGAATACAAACTTAGTTCCATGAAGATGGCTAGGCACAGCAACAAGGAAACAGACAGTGTTCTCCTCACTAAAAAGGCAAGTCTGGTGATCCTTAAAGCCTGCACGAAGAAACAATTTTGCAGGACATACCATCCAAACAGAGTAAAAGTCCTACTAAACCAGCAGGAGGCTCCCTGGAGATAGGCATAATGACGGTCCCCTAAAGATGTCCATGTCTCAGTTCTTGGAACCTGTGAATACGTTTCCTTACGTGACACAAGGGAGACTGCAGATGTGATTACAGTTAAGGACTTGAGACGTGGAGATTATCCTGCAGTATCTGATGGGTGGGCTGAATCTAATCATGAGTCCTTAAAGGTGTGATCAGATGGAGCTATGTACACAGAATAATGATCAAAGAAATTCAGTGCTGCTGGTTTTGAAGATGGGAAAGGGGCCATGTGACGAGGGATGGGCAAGGACATGGGTTCTCCCCTGGAGCCTCTGAGGAGTACAGCCCAGTCAAGGTCTTGATTTTAGCCAGGTGAGACCTGCGTCAGACTTCTAACCTACAGAACTGTAAGACAACAAATCTGTGTCTAAGCCACCAGGTCTGGGATAATTTGTCACAGGTGGCTCAGATGGTAAAGAATCTGCCTGTCAATGCAGGAGACGCAGGGGATACCGGTTCGGCCCCTGGGTGGGAAGATCCCCTGGAGAAGGGAATGGCAACCCACTCCAGTATTCTTGCCTGGAGAATCCCATGGACGGAGGAGCCTGGAGGGCTACAGTCCACGGGGTCATAAAGAGTTGGACATGACTGAGCGACTAACAACCCCCCCCCACACACAGCAACAGAAAACTAATGCAGCCATCTTCATTGTGTATTGGAGCAAAAGACAGTGATTATCTCTTCTGGGTTTCTTCTAAATGAGATAAAGGCTACCTTCCTGCCTACCCTCCAGGTATAAGAAACTGACAACAACCACTGACTATATATCAGCATTTGCTGTAAGGATTAAGAGAAGACCAATTTACACTATTTTTGACAGTATCATCTGCCCAGCAGATACTGATGTAATATATAAAGACCTGCTCAACTTAATGAAAAACAATAACTCAACTATGCTTCAAATTTCAGTTCCTTAATTATGAACAGAATGGGAATTGCAAACAGAAATATGGATAGCCCACTATCAAGATTAAATATTTTATCTAAGAACTTATCATAAAGAAATCTTTGGCTCAGAAGTGTTTCTTTAGTGAATTATACCAAATATTTAAGAAAGAAATAGTATCAATATTATGCCAAGCTTTTCAAATCATAGAGCAGCAGTGACTACATCCCCATATACTGTATGAGATTAGCATAATCCTTGCATCAAAAATCAAAGACATTACCAAAAAAAAAATTAAAGACAAATTTCCTACATGATCATAGACACAAAAATCCTTAATGAAGTATTAGTAAATCAAATACAATATCTAAAAAGGATAATTTATCATGAGCATGAAGGGCTTATACCAGGAATGCAAGGTTGGTTTTATATTTAGTGAATTGTTCACTTTAAAAATGGCTAGTTTTGTAGCATATGAGGTCTCTCAATTTTTAAAAAAGAATCACCATATTAATAGAAAAAGAGGGAAAAACCATAAATTCACTTCAATAGACACAGAAAAGGCATTTTTACTGACTCCTGTAGCAATTTATGATAAAGTTTCACAAAGAATGAGGAAATTTCTTCAATCTAATAAAAGATGACTATAAAACTTACAGATAATGTCATCCTTAACTGTGTCATATTGAACCCTAAGGTCAGAAACTGGTCAAGGAGTCCCACTCTTACCAGCTCTCTTCAACATTACTGAAAACTCTAACCATTTGCAATAATAAAAAAAGATATAAAAACCATAAAAATCAAAAAGGAAGAAACAAAACCATTTAAAATGACATGCTTATTTACAAAGAAAAGGATAAAGAAGCTACAAAGATACACAAGAGGGATGAGGTAAATTTAGCAAGGCTGTAGAATACAGGGTTTCATTTTAAAAATCAACTGTATTTTTATAAATGTAAGCTTATAATTAGAAAATAAAATTTAAAAACAATTCCCCTCACAATAGCATCAGAATATAAAATATTAAGAAAACATTACCAACACATGTGCAAGACCTCTATTATGAAACATTAAAAAAAAAATACCGCTGAGAAAAAATACAATAAACCTAAATTATCAAACTCGGTGGTACCTATATTGGAACTAACAAATAGGTCAAAAATAAATAGAAAGTCCAGAAATAGACCCACACTTACATAGTCATCTGTTTGTTTTTTTTTAACAAAAGCATCAGAGGAATCAAATGTTAAAAGTAAAATGTTGTCCACAAATTGTGCTGAAGTACCTGGATATTCACATTAAAAACAAAAACAAAAAAAACTCCGAATCTCAATCCTTACACAAAACTTAAGATCGATCATTGACCTAAACATAAAAACTGAGAGCATAAACTTTTGGAAGTAGATATAAGAGATGATCTTCATGATCAGGGATAAGCAAACTATTCTTAAGAAGGTTATAGAAAGCATAACCATAAAAGAAAAAAGTGTAATAAATAAGATCTTCTCAAAATTTAAAAATTCTTCTCTTCAAAAGATACCATTTAGAAAATAAATAGGTAAGCCATAGTTTTTGGGCTCCAAAATCACTGCAGATGGTGATTGCAGCCATGAAATTAAAAGACGCTTATTCCCTGGAAGGAAAGTTATGACCAACCAATATATTAAAAAGCAGAGACATAACTTTGCCAACAAAGGTCTGTCTAGTCAAGGCTGTGGTTTTTCCAGTGGTCATGTATGGATGCGAGAATTGGACTGTGAAGAAAGCTGAGCGCCGAAGACTTGATGCTTCTGAACTGTGGTGTTGGAGAAGACTCTTGAGAGTCCCTTGGACTCCAAGGAGATCCAACCAGTCCATCCTAAAGGAGATCAGTCCTGGGTGTTCATTGGAAGGACTGATGCTGAGGCTGAAACTCCAATACTTTGGCCACCTGATGCGAAAAGCTGACTCATTGAAAAAGACCCTGATGCTGGGAGGGACTGGGGGCAGGAGGAGAAGGGGACAACAGAGGATTCGATGACTGGATGGCATCACCGACTCTATGGACATAAGTTTGAATAAACTCCGGGAGTTGGTGATGGACAGGGAGGCCTGGCGTGCTGCGATTCATGGGGTCACAAAGAGTCAGACACGACTGAGCGACTGAACTGAACTGAACTGAGACTATGAGAAACTATTCATAAAGACACAATAAAGGACTATTATCCAGGGTATGCAAATAACTCCTATAATCTGGATAATGAAAAGGCAAACAATTCAATAAAAAATAGCTGAAATATTTGTGTACATGCATGTTAAGTCATTTCAGTCATGTCTAACTCTTTGTGACCCCGTGGACTGTAGCCTGCCAGGCTCCTCTGTCCATGGGATTCTCTAGGCAAGAGTACTGGAGTGGGTTGCCAGGCCCTCCTCCAGGGGATCTTCCTGACCCAGGGATCAAAACCACATCTCTTATGTCTCCTGCATTGGTAGGCGGGTTCTTTACCACTAATGCCACTCAGGAAGCCTGAAATATCTGCATACACTTCACAAAAAAATATACAAATGACCAATGAACAAATGATAAAGTACTAAACATTATTAGTCATCATGAAAATGCAAACTAAAACCACAAAACTACCAAAATGGACATAATATACTGGTAACCTCAGACATAGACAAGGATGTGGAGCCACCAGCCTCTCTTACATTCTTGGTGGGAAGACAACATGGAACAACCGCTGTGGGAAAAGTTCTGACAGATTCTGGTGAAGATAAGTACACACCTCACCTATGATATAGCAAATCCAAAAATGAGAGAAATAAGAGACTATGTCCACATAAAGATCTGTTCATGAATGTTCCTAGTGGCATTAATTTTAATAGCTAAAAACTAGAACTGAACAAAAAGTATGCCAAGTGGTCACTGGATAAACAAAATAAGGTATAGCCAGATAGTGGAAAATTATGCCATTAAAGGAATAAACTACAGTCATCCCTCAGCATCCAGTACCCATAGGGGGTTGGTTCCAGGAATCCCCAGGATATCGACACCTGCAGACGCCTAAGTTTCTTATATAAAATGGTGTAGTATTTGCATATAACCTACACACATTATGTTGCATCATTTAAATAATTTCTAGATTACTTGTAATATTTAATATGATATAAATGGTTTGTAAATAGTTGCTAATGCTCAGAAAATTCAAGTTTTGCTTTTTGGAGCTTTCTGGAATTTTTTTTTTTCTGATTGTATTGATAACTGACCACAGTAGACTTAGTGAAAGAAATCTTAAAGTGTACAGATTGTATGGGTTATTTTATAAGAAATTCTAAAACAGGCAAATCTAACCTACAGTGGAAAAGAACTGGAACAATGATTGCATTTGGGGAGAGGGTGAATTCAGTCATTGACTAGGAATGGGTATGAGAAAACTTCAGTAAATGGGAACATTCTGTATCTTGAGAGGGGTTTGAGTTACACAGGTAACTCAAATTTATCAAATCTCAGAGCATTTATCAAATCTCAGAGCTTATGTCAAGATTTGTGCATTTTACTGTATGTAAATTTTACAGAGGGAGATAAAAATACATCCCCTTGTAAAATTCACATACAATGAAACATACAACTCCCGTTAATATGAGTACTGCAGCTTTTAGAGTCACTGCACAAAAGTCTGTAGATTACTTTGAGATGCAAAAAAACAGAAATGAAAAAGAAAAGGCTAATGGATGGATAGATATGATACAAAACAAGTATAGTAAGATGTTAATGGTACTTTAGAAATATTCTTGTAGTTCTTCAAAGGTTAAACACGGACTTACTATATGACCCAGCAATGAAGATATGTACCCAAGAGAAATGAAAACATATGCCCACACAAAAACATACAAATGTTCATAGCAGCATTATTCATAATAGCCAAAAGGTGGAAACAACCCATATGGCCATCAGCTGATGAATGGATAAATGGAATGTGTCGTACTCATAGAATGGACTGTTTGGGAGGAATAAAAAGCAATCAAGTATCAAAACATGTTGCAACATGGGTGAACGTTAAAGACATTAGGCTAAGTGAGAGAAGTTAGTCACAGAAGGTCACGCATTGTATGACTTTATTTACATAAAATGTCCGTAATAGGCAGATCTGCAGAGACAGAAAATAGATTACTGACTTCCCAGGGCTACAGGATGGTGGAAAGGACACGGGAGGTGGGAGTGGGCAGGGGACTGACTGATGACAGATGTGATATTTTCTGGAAGGAGTGATAGAAATATTCTAAAGTCATTCATGGTGATGGCTGCACAATTCTGTGAATATATTAAAAAGCTTTGAATTATATACTTTCCTCAGGTTAACTGTATGCCATGTGAATTATATCTTAATGAAGCTATCATTAAATCTGTCGATGATAAAATCTAGGTGTTGGATATACAAATATTTACTGTAAAGTTATTTCAAGTTTGCTGTCTACTTGAAAATTTTTAAAATGATCTTAATAAGATCTTGACTGGAACTGGCTAAAATTTAGAGATTGATATGGACAAAACTGGAATCTCCACAATAGGCTCTCCATTTAGTAATAGATCACCTGCTGTTTAAATGTTTTTTAGCATCCTTTACATCTATCATCTCAGGCCACCTCTGATGAGTGTGTGACAAGATTCACTCTTCTATCATTGCAGAGCTGCAGTTGTCAGAAAGATCTTCCTTATGTGCCCCTAAAACAAAAATCCCTGTCACTCTTCACTAGAACTTATTCTTAGCTTCTTGAAACTTCTTTCACATTTTATTCCATCTTGTGTGATAAGCATCATAAGTCGATGAGTCCTCAGTTTTTTCAGGCTTTACATGCCTGGTTCTTTTGGCTTTTTTTTTCACCATTTGCATGATTCCAAGACCCCCTCACTATCTGCAGTAACTTTCCCTGAAAATCCACAATTTCTCCTAACCTCCCAGTTATAACAAGAATGGAACAGTATGGCTCAAATAAGTCTGGTTACCAGAGAATAGAGAGGAATTATCCTTCCTCATCTAAAACATTTTGCTTCTATTAATACAACTTAGATTTACAAAACCTTTTCCAGGCAATCATAGCTCATGGGTTTTAAAACCCATTAGTCTATTCCTAGGTACTACCAAGTACACTGTGTTTTTTTCATCTATTCCTGAAATGACCCTTTTTTTAAAAAAATTCAAGGACTTTCCTCCACAAGTATTTTCAGAGTGCTAAGTGTTTGGATGCCTGGTTTAGTGGCCACCTACCTTTGAAAGAACTGCTTTTCTGGATTTGCGTCATTTTCGTGATGAATAAAGCATGGAGAATCACTCTCAGCTGGTAGGGATATTCATAGACTTCCCAGATTGGAAGAGACCTTAAAAGACCGCCTCATCCCTCCTGTTGTCACCCAGCACGATGATCTCTACACACTCCTCTTCAGAGAGAGGGCAGCAGCTGCCACCGATCTACCCAGATCTCTAGGCTGTCCCTCTGTGACCCAGTCTCAGGTTGGCATATTCCTGTTGATTAAGAGTTCTGAGAGCCTTGGATGAATGCACTACTGAAATGCTAATTTCAGGAAGTAGTGGAAATAATTTGCCTGCACTCAGCGTCTTGTGCCGACAGCATCTGCCAAAGAGGGGAACGGCGGGCAGGCGGAGATGGTGCACACGCCAAGGGTGATGAGGGGGCTTGGAGCTCCGTGCTCCATGGGCCGATAATTACGTACTCCCAGTCATTCACTTGAAGAGGGGGCTATGAATAGAAATCCCCCCCACCACATGAGCCCCACAGCCTACGAAAGGCAAGATTGTCCAAGGAAAGTCAGTCAGTGCAATTCCTGGGTAGAGGGCCACTTTACATGTCGTCTGTGTCAGTCTCAAGACCCTGGGTCTCTTACTGGTAAGATCCCAGCATTCCTAGTGCAGGGAAGATTTATCTCTTTTACAATCTTGCTGCCACACTCATATCACAGAACTGCAGGCAAATGTGGGTCACGAGAGTCCAAAATCGGCCCTTGAGATATGAGAATCAGAAACCACTGGCTACCCCAAAATGCTTATTAAGTACTGTGGTGGTTTTAACAGATGTCCACAACTGTTTTGAGACTCCCCCTTCCAGGAGATGGAGCTTCATTCCCCTCTTAAGTGTGGGTGGACTTAATGATCTGCTTCTAACAAACAGAGGGTGGCAAGGGAAAACCGTTAACCTGGCAGTGGAGAAAGCTGGCAGATGCCCCCTTAACCAACTGAATGAGGTTAAGCAGAGCAGTGACGCTGATGGTGATGTCACAGAGCCTGGGCTGGGGTCACAGATGCGCACGGTCTGCATGGACGTGCACCTTCACGGATGCACAGGGCTCCACACTCAGGTGGGTCCTGTGCTTGCTTTAATGCTCTGCTTCTGATGTATTGAAATTCTTCACTGATTTTGTCTCTGAACTTGTATTTTAAGTTATGTCTGATGGGGAACGGATCATATGTGTGTGCAGGAGACACATAGGCAATCCTCATGCCCACCGTTCCTTGTCACCCTGTTTACAGAGAGTATCCAGATGCCCCAGGCACACAGGATTCTAGTGCACCCATGACTCGTGAAGTTGAGCTGGACTCACAGCAAGTGCAAGGTAAGTGTCTTACCTCTATGACTCAGTAATCAGGGAGACCGACAGCTCTTAGAAGCTACACGGCCCCCTGGAACCAGAACTTGCTGTCAATAGAGAAGAAAAGCAATGGTGTTTTATGAAACAAATCACCAAGGAACCTTATCATATTCCTTCTTACTCATGATCCTTCCCTGTTTCAGCCAAGTACTTAGGCTAGAAATGATAACAGAAGGAACGTGAAATATAGGGCCACTCATGGTCCTTCTCCGGAGAAGGCAATGGCACCCCGCTCCAGTCCTCTTGCCTGGAAAATCCCATGGACAGAGGAGCCTGGCGGGCCACGGTCCATGGGGTCGCAGGGGGTCGAACACGACTGAAGTGACTATGCAGCAGCGTGGTCCTTTTCCTTTCGGCCTTTTTTATTCATCAGTGAGCAGAAGGGAGAAAGTGTTGGAAGAATGCATGCACACCAAGAAGTGAAATCAAAACCACTGAGTTAGTTTTGCAGCATCTCTGCTGTGTTGGTGAGAACAAAAAGGCATGCATGTGCAAGCTTCAAAATACAAATTGTGTAATTTTGGTTATTCTGCATACAAGTGAAATGCTTTCTTATATTTGTACTTAAAACTGTCATTGCACAATAGCAAGATAAGTGATAAAATGCATGCCAGTAATCTAAAAGGTTTTTTTTTTTGTTTATGGGGAATGACATTAAATAAAGAACAAATAAAAAAATACTGCAAAAAGGATGAAACAGAAAACATTTATATTTAGCACCTTGAACATTTCTGAACAAGGAACTTCACCTTTCATTTTGAACTGGGCCCCCAAAATTATGTAGCCAGCCCTGCATATATACATGATTTTATGTGATCATCTCTGACATTCTTCCCTTGAATACTTAACTTCAGTCTAATCATAATTTAGAGTCAGATAAACTCATGCTCCAGACAGTATAAAAATACCTGAATACTCTTTAAAGGTGTCCAGGTGTGTTCATGAAAGGCAAGGAAAGATCAAGGAGCTGGTGAAGAACAGAGGAGACTAAGGCCACATGATGACTTAATGCAGCGTGGTATCTGAGTCAAATAGGGGAACAGAGAAAGGTCGTTAGAGAAAAAAAAAAACTGGTAAAATATGTAGTCTGTTGTTTAGTTAACAGTACCCACATTCATTGGAAGGGCTGCTGCTGAAGCCGAAGCTCTGAAGCTGGCCACATGATGCAAAGAAAGACCCTCTTGCTGTGAGACTGTAGGCAAAAGAAGAGGGTGGCAGAGGATGAGATGTTTGGATAGCCTCACCAACGCAACGGACACAAACCCGGGTAAACTTCGGGCAAAGTACAGAAGACTGATAGTGAGGGGCGGGGAGGCCTGGAGAGCTGCAGTCCATGGGGTCACAAAGAGTCAAACACGACTTAGCAATTGAACACCACCATCACCACCACCCAGATTAGTGACACAGGTTAACTTCTCAGTTTTGATAAATAAAGCATCAGCATATAAGCCATTAAAATAAGATGAAGAAATGGGCGGGAAGGTAACTCTTCCATAAATCTAAACTATTCCAAGATTTTTTTTTCAAAAAGAGTTAACTCAAGGTTTATACAGAGCACTGCTAAAGGTGTAATTATGTAAATATCCTTCTTTAATCCTCACGGCGGCACTATGGTGCGTGTGTACATAGATATTCCCCATTTTACAACAAGAGAACTCAAGTTCAGAATGTCAAAGTGGGAACCCAAGATGAATATCTTCAGTGGTGGGACTAAGAGTACAACCCAGTCCAATGATCACTTTCTTCTCTAAATGTTTTTATTCCTCACTGTCTCCCAGGGAAAGTCCAAAATTCCATGCCTTATTAACCAAGGTCTCCCTTATTTTGCTTTCATTCCAGTCTCATATATTTTCCACTACATGACTTTTACACACATAACTTCCCACCAAATTTAGTTTCTTCCTGTTCACTAGGCACCAACTGTATTTTTCCATCCTTATGTCCAGATGCATGCTGCTTCCCTTGCCCTCCCCTCCCCACCTGAAATACCTATAAGCCCAAATCTTTCTAGATCATTATGACCCAGCTCTAGTGATCCTTGCACCTTGAAACTTTGCTTTATCTTTCATCTAAAAATGGTCTCTCTTCCTCTCCTTAAATACCCAGAGCAATTTTATATGATTAAATTGTTTAAAAAATTATAACATACTATTATCAAACATTAATTGCCGCCAGGCACTGTCCTACGTTTTGTTCATTTATCATCTCATTGTATTCTCACACACAATGGTCCTCTGAGGTATTTACAATTGTTTTATCTATTTTACAGATGAAAACTGAGACTTGCATGGATAAAGATGTGGTGTGTATATATTTACATGCATTTACTCAGCCATAAAAAAGAATGAAATAATGCCATTTGCAGCAACATGGATAGACCTAGAGATTATCATTCCAAGTGAAATGAAGTTAGAAAGGTAAGGGAAAATACCATATGAGATCACTTATATGTGGGAACTAAAATATGATACAGCTCAGCTCAGTCGCTCAGTCCTGTCCCACTCTTTGTGGCCCATGAACCACAGCATGCCAGGCCTCCCTGTCCATCACCAACTCCCGGAGTCTACCCAAACCCATGTCCATCGAGTCGGTGATGCCATCCAACCATCTCATCCTCTATCGTGCCCTTCTCCTCCTGCCCTCAATCTTTCCCAGCATCAGGGTCTTTTCCAATGAGTCAGCTCTTCGCATCAGGTGGCCAAAGTATTGGAGTTTCAGCTTCAACATCAGTCCTTCCAATGAACACCCAGGACTGATCTCCTTCAGGATGGACTGGTTGGATCTCCTTGCAGTCCAAGGGACTCTCAAGAGTCTTCTCCAACACCACAGTTCAAAAACATCAATTTGGTGCTCAGCTTTCTTTATAGTCCAACTCTCACATCCATACATGACCACTGGAAAAACCATAGCCTTGACTAGACAGACCTTTGTTGGCAAAGTAATGTCTCTGCTTTTTAATATGCTATCTAGGTTGGTCATAATTTTCTTTCCAAGGAGTAAGTAAGTGCCTTTTAAAATCATGGCTGCAATCACTATCTGCAGTGATTTTGGAACCCCCAAAAATAAAGTCAGCCACTGTTTCCACTGTTTCCCCATCTATTTGCCATGAAGTGCTGGGACCAGATGCCATGATCTTTGTTTTCTGAATGTTGAGCTTTAAGCCAACTTTTTCACTCTCCTCTTTCACTTTCATCAAGAGGCTCTTTAGTTGTTCACTTTCTGCCATAAAGTTGGTGTCATCTGCATATCTGAGGTTATTGATATTTCTCCCGGCAATCTTGATTCCAGCCTGTGCTTCCTCCAGCCCAGCATTTCTCATGATGTACTCTGCATATAAGTTAAAAAAAAAAGGGTGACAATATACAGCCTTGACGTACTCCTTTTCCTATTTGGAACCAGTCTGTTGTTCCATGTCCAGTTCTAACTGTTGCTTCCTGACCTGCATACAGGTTTCTCAAGAGGCAGGTCAGGTGGTATGGTATTGCCATCTCCTTCAGAATTTTCCACATACAAATGAACTTATTGATATTTACAAAACAAAAAGGCTTACAGATATAGAAAACAAAACATTATCAAAAGGGAAAGGGGGGTTGGGAGAAGGATAATTTAAAAAAAATTTTTTGAGACTTGCAGAGTTTAAGAAATTATCCAACATCATAGTTACACAGAGTATGACAGTAAAATTAAATAATTATTGAATGAAGAATTTGTTTTTAAATTTTTATGTATTTATTTTTGAATAAAGGATTTTTTAATCAACTAGTTATCCAGTGCTTAGACTTTTTTTCGAGAATGAAATGGCAACCCACTCTAGTATTCTTACCTGGGAAATCCCAGGAAGCCTGGTGGGCTACAGTCCAAGTGGTCGCAGAATTGGACACAACTTAGCAACTAAACCACCAGCACCAGGTTTCTTTAGCATGTGAGGAACCTAGATCCAGAGAGATAAAAATGGCTTGTTGCAAAACAGGTCGACAACACAAATGGACTAGCAATGCTAACACAAGGCTAGTCTCACCATGCCAAACTGCAGCTTCACACATTTTTGCCTGATGAATATCCTCAGCCCATCAGGAGCCCTGGCAGAAGATCAAGGCAACTCAAGGATGAAGGAGCCTTTCCATAGTTCTCAAGAGAATTCATGAAATGTCTCTGCTTTGGAGGATTTATGACCTATGGAAACTGTCCTCAATCTGTAGTTCCCAGACAAGCAACATCAACATCACCTGAAATCTTGTTTGAAATGAAAATTGGGTTCCACCCAAGACCAACTAAATTAGGAACTCTGTGGTTATGGTCCAGGACTCTGATTAATGAGCCTTCCAAGTAATTATGCTGCTTGCTAAAGTTTGAGAACTACTATATACAGGCAAAAACTAAGTCACAGATAGAGATGTATGCAACCAACTGCAGCAATTCTGTGAGTCTTCTGGGCTACTCTGGTTGGGTTGTTGGTTTCATGAGGTACCTGGTTTTCCTTTTTCCTAATAGACTCACTTGTCCATTAGCATCTGAATAGGGAGGAACAGGTGAGAGGAACATTTCCAACTGGAGCAAGGTCAACATTTTGGTTTTATCCATCTCAAATCTATTCTCTTTCTCTCCCTCTGGTGAGGATTGTCATACACGATCTCAGTATAAAAAGGTTAGTGCGAAAAATGTCAGGGGTTCCTTTTATGGATGAGGGGCTTAGAGTTGTTTTTTTTAACAGGCTTTTGTTAATGTGGCTGTTGCCTTGGTTTTCCTACCCTAACAGGATAGACTGAAATGTCTTCAAATTCTTTATTCCCCTGTAAAAAGACAGCACCCATATGCTTTCCCTTTGCAGTGCCTCCCTCTGTTGGTGGAATCTGCTTCCCCAAAAGTGAAGTCACTCAGTCGTGTCCAATTATTTGTGACCCCATGGACTGTAGCCTACGAAGTTCCTCCATCCATGGGATTTTCCAGGCAAGAATACTGGAGTGGGTTGCCATTTCCTGGTTCCCTAAAGTCCCATTAATGTTGACCTTGGCACAGCGACCTGGCTTGACCAATGGAAGGTAAGCAGACGTGCCAATAGCAAGTAAATTAAATTTGCTAATATATCATGGTTCTGGTGATCATCATAGACCATAAGAAAAGCATACCACAGTTGGCCAAACAGAATGTTAAGAGTCTGTGGATCTTGAATCCAATCCTTTGCTTAAAGCCAAGTTCAGATGACACCAGTCTAACCACAGCCAACACAAAGGTTCATGAGTAAGAAAATGAATACTTCTTGTAAAGACACTAGAGTATGCATGATGTGTCCTACCAGTAATAACTAATATACTGAGACCATGAGAACCTACTAAAAATATCTACTGCAGCCAAACCGCACAAGACAATAAATATCCAAGCCCTTCCATGAAGAGGTCTTACAGTAAAACCATAATGATAGCCATGGAGATTTCTACTTCTGATTCAGATGGGGGTGGTCAAGACAGATGATTGCTTCAACAATTAAAACTATCAAAAAATATCATATATCTTTAAAAGAAATTAGAGGATCATAGTCTCAAAGAATTCTAAGAAAGCTAAATTCCAGAGGGAGTTGTTCAATTCAGTTCAGTTGCTCAGTCGTGTCCATCTGACTCTTTGCGACCCCATAAACTGCAGCACGTCAGGCCTCCCTGTCCATCACCAACTCCCGGAGTCCACTCAAACCCATGTCCATCGAGTCGATGATGCCATCCAGCCATCTCATCCTCCATTGTCCCTTCTCCTCATGCCCCCAGTCTTTCCCAGCATCAGGGTCTTTTCCAATGAGTCAGCTCTTCGCATCAGGTGGCCAAAGTATTGGAGTTTCAGCTTCAACATCAGTCCTTCCAATGAACACCCAGGACTGATCTCCTTTAGGATGGACTGGTTGGATCTCCTTGCAGTCCAAGGGACTCTCAAGAGTCTTCTCCAACACCACAGTTCAAAAGCATCAATTCTTCGGCACTCAGGCTTCTTTATATTCCAACTTTCACATCCATACATGACCACTGGAAAAACCATAGCCTTGACTAGATGGACCTTTGTCGGCAAAGTAATGTCTCTGCTTTTCAATATGCTGTCTAGGTTGGTCATAACTTTCCTTCCAAGGAGTAAGCGTCTTTTAATTTCATGGCTACAATCACCATCTGCAGTGATTTTGGAGCCCAGAAAAATAGTCAGCCACTGTTTCCACTGTTTCCCCATCTATTTGCCATGAAGTGATGGGACCGGATGCCATGATCTTAGTTTTCTGAATGTTGAGCTTGAAGCCAACTTTTTCACTCTCCTCTTTCACTTTCATCAAGAGGCTCTTTAGTTCTTCTTCACTTTCTGCCATAAGAGTGGTATCATCTGCATATCTGAGGTTATTGATATTTCTCCCGGCAATCTTGATTCCAGCTTGTGCTTCCTCCAGCCCAGCATTTCTCATGATGTACTCTGCATCATGAGAGAGAGAGAGTTGAGCCTTTCCTATATAAGCAGAAAACAGTGACTGCTTTCCTCTCTGACAGCATCTTCCATGTGTAGGAAAGAGAAGGTAAACTGTTATACCTGCCGTAGGCAAAGGGTCTTGTATGGTGTAATGACAGGCCAGCAAAGCTTTTCATTGTCATATGATCTAATATGATGAATTTAAATCTACAGGACCCACCGTCAAAATGCACACTCCTCCCAGCCCACTGATTCTTCTATATAGGATGTTTGCTGAGTACATGGTGGACTTGCAGGAGGCTAATGGCTGGGATGTCCATGTGCAGAGTTGTTTCTTGTGTTGTTGAAAGAGGGTGTTTTCTATGACCAGTGCGTTCTTTTGGCAGAACTCTATTAGCCTTTGCCCTGCTTCATTCTGTACTCCAAGGCAAATTTGCCTGTTACTCCAGGTCTCTCTTGACTTCCTACTTTGCACTCCAGTCCCCTATAATGAAAAAGATATCTCCTTTGGGTGTTAGTTTCAGAAGGTCTTGTAGGTATTCATAGAACCAACCATTCAACTTCAGCTTCTTGAGCATTACTGGTTGGGCATAGACTTGGACTACTGTGATACTGAATGGTTTGCCTTGGAAATGAACAGAGATCATTCTGTTCTTTTTGAGGTTGTATACAAGTACTGCATTTCGGACCCTTGTTGCCTATGAGGGCTACTCCAGTTCTTCTAAGGGATTCTTTCCCATAGTGGTAGAAATATTGGTCATCTGAGTTAAATTCACCCATTCCAGTCCATTTTAGTTCACTGATGCCTAAAATGTCAATGTTCACTCTTGCCATCTCCTGTTTGACCACTTCCAATTTGCCTTGATTCATGGACCTAACATCCCAGGTTCCAATGCAATATTGTTCTTTACAGCATCAGACGTTGCTTCCATCAACAGTCAGATGTGTTGTTTTTGCTTTGGCTCCGTCTCTTCATTCTTTCTGGAGTGATTTTTCTACTCTTCTCCAGTAGCATACTGGGCATCTACCAACCTGGGGAGTTCATCTTTCAGTGTCATATATTTTTGCCTTTTCATACTGTTCATGGGGTTCTCAAGGCAAGAATACTGAAGTGGGTTGCCATTCCCTTCTCCAGTGGACCACGTTTAGTCAGAACTCTCCACCATGACCCGTCTGTCTTTGGTGGCCCTACACTGCATGGCTCATAGTTTCACTGAGTTAGACAAGGCTGTGGTCTATGTGATTAGTTTGATTAGTTTTCTGTGATCGTGGTTTTCATTCTGTATGCCCTCTGAGTGATAAGGATAAGAGGCTTATGGAAGCTTCCTGATGGGAGAGTCTGACTGGGGGGAAACTGGGTCTTGTTCTGATGGCATCCAGTCCCATCACTTCATGGCAAATAGGTGGGGAAAAAATGGAAACAGTGAGAGACTTTATCTGGGGCGGGGGGGGGGGGCCTTCAAAATCACTGCAGATGGTGACAGCAGCCATGAAATTAAAACATGCTTGTTCCTTGGGAGAAAAGTTATGACCAACCTAGACAGCATATTAAAAAGCAGAGATGTTACTTTACCAACAAAGGTCCATCTAGTCAAAGCTATGGTTTTTCCAGTAGTCACATATGGATGTGACAGTTGGACTTATAAAGAAAGCTGAGTGCCAAAGAACTGATGCTTTTGAACTGTGGTGTTGGAGAAGACTCTTGAGAGTCCCTTGGACAGCAAGGAGATCAAACCAGTCAATCCTAAAGGAAATCAGTCCTGAATATTCATTGGAAGGACTAATGCTGAAGCTGAAACACCAATACTTTGGCCAGCTAATGCAAAGAATTGACTCATTTGAAAAGACCCTGATGTTGGAAAAGACAGAAGGCAGGAGGAGAAGGGGACGACAGAGGATGAAATGGTTGGATGGCATCACTGATTCGATGGACATGTGTTTGAGCAAGCTCTGAGAGTTGGTGATGGACAGAGAAGCCTTGCGTGCTGCAGTCCAGGGAAGTCCTGGCGTGTTACAAAGAGTTGGACATGACTGAGTGACTGAACTGAACTGAACTGATGGCTGGGATGAAAAGGGAAAATCTACCTTCACTTGATGGTCCTTGGAGCTCAAAATTCAGATAGAGAGAAGGACCAACAAAATACACAGGATACATCTTGACCTTAGACATCTGAAGTCAGAGGTGAACTGAAACTAAATAAAGCTGAAACTCAGATGTGATCTAACCTAACTCATGACTGAATTTAATTTAAATCGTCAGTCCCTTATTCTAACTTACTCACTAAGCAAAATGTTTGTCTCCCTGGGATAAAATGGTATTTTTTCCAGTGTCTATGGTTGACTAAGACACAAACACAATATCTGGCATATAATAAAATTCAAGTCTGCAGAAGAAATTTTAAAAGGCAATTGCTACCTATAAGCAAGAGGATAAAATAGTCAACAGGAGTGGATCCACAGGTGTCCCAGATATTGGAATTAATAGATGATGACTTCTAAAAATTGTAATTATACAGTAAAGTAACATAAAAGGATGAAAAGATAGATTAAAAATGAGAAATTTAATAAAGTCTCTAAAACTGTTCCAAATAAACACTGTAAAATTGAAAAGTATAATATCTGAAAGAATTAATGTCTAAACTTAACAGCAGACTTGACACAGCTCAATAAAGGAACCATGAATTGAAAAACAAATTAATTGAAATTAACTAAAGCACACAGAGGAAAAATACTGAAAAAGGTACATGTAAGGCTATAACAAATGATATAATTGGAGTACCAGAAGGTGCAAATAGAAGAAATCTTAGAAGAGATGATGGCCAAAGATTTTCCAAAACTGATGAAACAGACCCAATCATAGATTCAAGAACATCTCTGAAACTCAACATGGCTGATGATAATCCTAACCAATCTCGAGGTACCAGATACAAGCACAGGCTAAACTAAGTTCCCTTGTAACAGGATCTGTTTTCTCTCTTCTGACTCCCATGGACTGACCTCTTGAATTTACCCCCTAATCTAGTGGCTCTTGGACTTTTTAATGTTGCCCTCACTACACTGAAGAAGTTCAGCATGGAAACTCCCAATACCTCCATATCTGTCTCACTCAGTTGAATCTGCTCACATCAAGCTACCAAGAGAAGTGGTAACTAACCATTCTTTGCATAAAAATGTTCCTTGTAGAGTGAACACCTGATTGAAAGGCAGTCTTTTCATCAATGGCCAATGACACCTATTTTATTATAAAGTCTCTTTCCAGTAGGAATACTCCTAATTAGCTAAACAAACCACCAGGAAAGAAAATTGAAGGGATTGGTTAATCCAAAATAGGAGATGAGTGAAGCATTAGGTTTATAGAGGAAAATAGAACATGATAAAGACATGTGAGGCTTGGCGAGCAGGTCCCTGGAGCCGTCTTGGATTACTCATTCATTTAATCTGTGCCAGATGTACACCTTTCCAATTTCATTTGCAGGCCTACAACAAATGCTTCTAGAGTGTCTCTTGTCTTCACCACCATGAGAAAAGCTGTAGTCCTGCCGGAGCAGTCCTGTCTGTCTGTGATGATCTAAAGATCTTTGCCTGGGCCTGAGTCTTTCATGCATAGCCAACGCAATGATCCTAAATTCTGAGGTTGCCATATCATCAGAAAATTGCGTTCTGGGTGACTCTCTTCCCATAACCCATACTCTACACTCTAAGGATGGAGGCCCTTCTCTGCCCCAGCTCATTCCACCCTTATCCCACCTACCAATCTCCTAAGCCTCTCCCCCTTTTGTTTTTAGGTATGCCTGTCAGGAGTTGGTTTAAGTCAACAAATATTAACTGAACAAAAGGACTATGCAAGCCACTATGTTACTTGTCATAAACAGATACACTGAATAGATTTCTTTTGCATGAAAACTTTGGTTAATAAAGACAGCTTAAGGATGTTGTGCAGGATCCTGAGGCCTTTTCCAAGCTCTATGGTAAGGAACTCTATGACAGATTATTAATGTCTGCCTGGAACAGAGACTGAGGGAGAAGTAGATTACTACATATCTGCCATCCAGGCTATAAGGGATATAAATATGTATTAAGGGAGCCCTTGTCCCAAAGAGCCTCTCAACCTATTAGAAAGACAGACAAATATATAAATAGCTAAAACACAAGACAGAAACAAGCCAACAGTGAAATATTAACAAATTCTATGACAACATTTGGGAAACAATTTATCTTGACAATGAAGATTGAGAAAGGTCTTACGGAGTGGCAAAGTTTGAGTTGGGTTTTAAATGGAATTAAATCATTTGGGAATCCAAGTCAAAGTTAAAATTCTGCCAGCAGGTCTTGACCATTTAATTTCGTGTCACTTATTTTTTTTTCTTTTTCAAATCCAGCATTTCATTTTGAACTCTGTGAGTTTCATGCCTGGTGTTATTAGAGCTGAGAAAGGTACTGTCAAGCTTGATCTCCAGGTTCCTTCCCTAATTCCTCTAAGGCAACATTTCATGGTCCTCTGGTTCATGCTCTGCATGACCTCACACCCAGCCCATCCCCGAGAACTTCAGGGGGTTGTGATCCCAGGCCAGGCTCAACAGATGGGGAGGATCTCCAACATCTCACAATGTACCCACTGCCACATCATTGAGTGTGAGTTTTCTTCCTTGAAACGTGACATTTTCCCTTTAACAATGACTTGGAAATAAAGTGATATTAATAAATGTAATCTGTCGTTATTTGCATCCAAGGTTGTTATGATTCAGGTTGAGGGGGCTCAAAATAAGGTAGATTCCCCACTGAGAGCAATGGAGCACGGCGTCCTTGAAAGTGAGCTAGGCGAGAAAAAAGAAAAAAAAGGAAGGAGATCTGCACTGAGATCGTTTCTCTGAGACCTTCAGAAAAATCACATTCCCTCTGAGGCATCATCTTATCCTGTGTCCAGTGAGATGGGTGGAGAAGATGATTCCTATGGGCCACTCGGACCTTAGTTTCTGTGATGTCTATGAAAAGGATAACTCAATGGATAGTGAGCGGTGAGGCCCAAGGTTGGAATCAGACACCGGAGAGCTGCCTCAAGTCACTTTCTGAGTACCAGGCAAGAATTCGGATGGCTCACTCAGTTGCCAGCAGGGGGGATATGGAATATAAACAGAGATGTGGCTGGATCAACTCGGGAGCCGAGCTCAGAGTCAGCTGTCTGTGATGCTGAGCAGGCGGCTGACCACAGGACCAAGAATGACCAAGGGCAGAGCCATACACAGCACAGAAGCTGTGACAGAGTGACTTTGCCGACGCGCAAAGTGCCGCAATGCCTTCTCCAGGCAGGACTACGAGAGGAATGAGGGGATGGACAGAGCAAAAGAAGAAGAGGTCACTCCCTATTCACCAGCTAGTTCTAAAATATTTCCCCAAACACGCAATCCAGCCAGGAACTTCCTAAGAACTTGGCATATCGGGGCTAAACTCAGCAGTCGTCAGAAAAACAACCCCCACCCAAGCACTACATGAAGCATTTGAGAATAACTAAATGGTAATCTCCTTTTGACTAATTATAAATGTATTTGGAGTTCAGAGAAGAAAGGTCAGTATGAAACAGAGAGATAAGCAAAGGCCTCCTGGATGAGGCTGGCTTTCAAACTGACCTTGAAAAATGGGAAGGAATATTAAAAAGATAGTAATAGGCTCTATGAAAGTAGGGGGTAAGATGTGACTACACATACACATTTCAACAACAGGCAAACAATGAGAGAATCCATTTCAGGAAAGGTAAGAACATTATGCAGAGGCTCAGAACTGGACTCAGCATGACTTGTTTGGGGATGAAAAAGGTAATTTCGATTCGACTTGGTGAGCAGAGAAGATTAGGAGATATTTCAATGGGTCAAGGGGAGCCAGATCTTGGAGGACCTTCAAATCTGTGAATCTTGGACTTAAGTCAGAGTCAACATTAAGGTACACTGATAAGCAACAGAGAATGGGGTGGGGGCAACGCAAATGCAGAATTTTAAGAAGATAATTCTTATGGCTTAAGAAAGAAGAACTGGCATAGGGGGCTGGCTTGGAGACTGTTGCAGAAATCCAGCCAGGGGTAGGAAGACCTAAACATATGGATAGATGCTCAAAAATAACCTCCAACTGAATGGATGAAGCCTAGAATTGAGGCGATGGCTGCAGGAATGGAGATAAATGGATAAAATATCGACTCAGAGAAACAACTCAAATGAATAGATGTCAGCTCTCAATCACGAATTGGACACACGGATGAAAATTTTCAAGAGAGATCTCTCTAGTTGCGCCTGTGTTCCTTTAACGACTCCTGATGTAAGTTTCTCAGGGAATATAATTTCACTTTGGAATTATATCTCACTCCAGGGCTAATTTAAGAAATGAGGATTAAAAGACTGAGTTCTTTCTAATGCAAGCTTTTTTGCTCCAGGCAATGGCAGGAACTCCAACAAAACCCAAGAAGTTGGGTTTAGGGCAGTGGTTCTCATCCAATTTGGCAGGCCTGTCCTTCGCAAAATTCCTCAAGAAATTCACCAAATCTGATTGTGTGAGAAAAGGGCTGACTTTTCCTGAGGGTCTCTCCAAGTATTTCACATGTATTGCCACATTCTAATCTCATACCAACCCTGTGTATATATGCACAGTCTTCCCACTTTACGACAAATAAATAGCCACAGGAAGAAAGGGAGACTGAGAAAGCAAGGACAGAAGGAAGGACGGAAGGAAGGAAGAGGGCAAGACCTAATTAGGCAGGGCCCCCAGCCAGATGGTGGAGGCACTGGGGTTTTAATCTGCCTATCTCTAAACACACTTTTCCTTCTACCCTGTGCAGGGTCTGTGCTCCCAGACCCAAGGCATTTCTATTCTTTGATTCAAAGTGACATGCTGTAAATAACTCTCTCTGTTCATGTGCCCAGGCTCCAAACAGCCTTTATAAGTTTAAAAAAAAAAAAAAGTGAAAAAAAAAATCATATGATCAGGAAGTTTCCTGCAGGGACAGAATTCCTCTCTGCAGTGTGACTTGATCCACAATAAAGTCTGAAAAAGAGCTTTCGTTCCAAGCGCTGTTGTTAAGGACGTGCACATTCTCCAGACTTCGCAGGCCCAGAGGCTCAGTCACCTTTATGAGTTTCTCCTCTCAGTACAGGCAGGTCCAGACACTTGCCTCAATGGACCCCAGGGGATTTTATGCGAAGACTCAGCTCATAACTGGCTTCAGGGAACTTTGCTTTTCTCCTTTCTTAGGGCAGCATCTCTGTTGACTTGCAGCACCCGAAAAGCCACAGACTTGGTGACCTATTGAGATGCAGTAAGGTCATCTTTGGTGTCTCCATAATTCCCATGTCAGCCACCTAGTTCCACTTCAGACTCCTGGGATGTAATTGCTATGAGCTGGAGAGAGGAAGCAGGCAAATGAGCTCGGAGAGGTAGGCTGGAGGAGATGACGAGCACACTGGCAGGAGACTGGATCTGAAGAAGAAAGCATGTCAAAGTTTCCCAGGACTTATGAACGCTGAGCATCCATCAGAATATGCGCGTCTGTTTCAGCTTGCCAGCAAGCATACCAGACTGAGCGGCAAAAATATAGCAGGAGGAAATCCCTAAATGCAGAGTGGAAAGGATGACAGACACACCTTTGTTAGTGAGTGTATGCAGCGGGAGAGGAGCAAGAAAGCCGGATTTGGGGAAGCTTAGGGCTTTCATTCTTCAGTAAATATTCATTGACTCCTTTTTATATGTCAGATAATGTGCTAGCTGGCAGGGATGTGGCAAAGCAGACAGAATCCATGTCAGAGACGGGCATTAATCATACGATCACAGAAATGTATATATTGTAAACTGTGTTTCATGAAGAAAACAAACCCAGAGAGTTATGAGCATTTATAAAAAGGTGTCCTAAGCTAGCGCAGCCTATAGGGCGAGAGTCACTGCAGTCAGGAGAGACAAGATATGCGAAGGACCAGAAAGTGTTAACAGTCCCGCAGATTCTAAGCCCCAGGGGTAAAATAACCCCAGTGTGGTAGGGGGCAGAGGGGCCTAATCCAGGGGCTGGTTCAACTTCAATAGAACACCACAGGCTACACTGAGAATTCTGATGATTGACGGATAAACAACCTGTTTTACTCGCTGATTTGGGGGCATCATTGATTAGATTTTAGTAGCAAAGTGAAATGACTAGGTTTGCAGTTTTTAAAGATGATCTCGGCCATGAGGAAAGAACTAGGGTGCTGAAAGCTCAGAAATGGGTAATTGATATCTGGTAAGATCTGCTGAAGTTAACGTGTCACCGTGAGGGCAAGTGTGGATGAATCCAGGAAAGGAGCCAGCTTTTGCTTAGTTATCGTTTTTATACCAGGGATTGTGATAAGGATTTAGGGATTTTCATTTTATTTAATCTCCATAAAATCTTTATAAAGTAGATGGTATTTCTGCCATTTGACAGATGAGGGAATATCTACTTAAGAGATATCCACCCATATATCCATTCACTCTATTAGTTTATTCATTCATTCACCAAATATTTTATGGAGTACCTACAATGAAGTTACCTAGCTAGCCACTGGGATTACGTTAGTGAACATGATACAATCCCACCTCTCAAATAACATATTCGGCTAGGGAAGAGACAGAGGAGTAAATGGATGATTAAGTTCAGGGGAGAAAGATCTCTGATGTGGGTCAGCCCGGAGTACTTGGAAGAGCAAAGGCAAAATACCCATCCTTGTTACAGCAGGTCTGACTCTCACCCAAGATCTCACAGCCAGTGTGTGTTCAAGCCAAAGCGCAAATCCATGTAGGTGTGACACTCACACGCCTCTCCTCTTGCCATGTTAGGTAAGCAGCTACTTTGGATTTTTGGTAAACTCTCTGAAAACATGTGACACATCTTAACTAAATCCCACCGGAGGCTGAGCTGTGAGGCTCTGGTGAACAAGCAAGGGGGAGGCTGGCAGACGCTGCCTGCGCTGGGCGGGAGCCAGGCCATTCTGGAAGCTCTGAGCACCCGGGCCTCCGTGAGCACCTGTCCAGGACAGGCCGTGCATTTAATGAGCTCTGCCACGGCACAGGGGCGCTTGGCACCTCCGCTGATGGAAACGGCCCCTCAGGCCAAACAAAAAAAATGAAGTGCACAGGCGGCCAGCGTTCTTCTGGAGCATAAGAGAAAGAAATCTGGGTTGAGTGGGGAAGAGCTATTAATTATAATCTCAGCTCGGGCCTGAGAGTCGTGAGGAGGGCTTCTGCTGAAAACCACTTGTCTCAGAGAAAAGGAAAGCATGCTCACTCATCCTGCCCCATCCCGTGGGCCCTCTGGAGCTTTGCAGGAGTGTGGGAACACACAGCATGTGCACACACATTTCACCGAGTACCAACTGTGTGCCAAGCATAGAACTTCATGTTTTTTTCTGCAGTATCTTCTCTCATTTCATCCCTCCCACTAGCCCCTTAGGACGATTTCTTAATGATTATCTGTATATTCCCTAACAATAGGCCAAAAGTATAGGGCCCTCCACCATCAGGCTGTATTTTATTCTTCCAGAATCTTTTCTGACTTTTAAACAAATTTACAGAAAAGGAAAAATTACTTAGAAAATATGTTATTTTACATGGATATCTTTTTCCCCATAATAACCCAGGAAGGGCACTGATATTTATGACCTTGGCCTTTGAGAAGGATTATGTTACAACATTTTAGAAGACCGTGAGAAGAGGGGGAATGATCCATTTCTTGGAGGGAGGAGGCGGAGAGAGCTTCACAGGCGTGAAGGTGTGTGTGCTCAGCGGCACCCCCCGGCCTGGAGGACACCCTGAGTGGGGAAAGCGGAGAGCCGCCGCCTCTGTAATCAGTCTGGGAGACCCTTCTAGGCCCCCGGGAGCCCTGGGGAATAGGAGAGGCCAGAATCAACACCTGGAGCCAAAGGACCTACTCCACAGGGGCCCTGGCGTTACAGCTGAGCCACAAGCTGAACAGTGTTCCCCGCCCTGTGCCTAAAACTTACTCCACACTCAGGGCACAGAGAGGCCACACTGGAAGGAGAGAAGCTTGCATATTCTGCAAGCCCCTTCACAGACACTGCTCAAACACCTACAAAAATAGGTCGGCAAGTGCAAAATCGTATGGACTCAGCATTATACACAGCGCTTCTGCCATCCGCTCTTTTTGGCATTAGCCGATTGTTTCAGTGCCTCCATGCCCGTGTGTGTGTGTGTGTGTGTGTGTGTGTGTGTGTCTGTGTCTGTCTGTGTGTGTGTGTATACCTATGTGTATGCATTTTTGCAGAGGCAGGGACCCCGAGGAGGCCATCTGAAGGGTTCTCTCAGACAGGTACATGAAAATAATGAGTTTTCTTGGAGCTTGGGATCAACATACACACACTGCTATATTTAAAATTGATAACCAACAAGGACCTCTTCCAGGGGATCTTCCCGACCCAGGGATTACCTGTTGGTTATCCACTTTCGCCCCTATGCACGCATGTAACCAACAAGGGCCTTCTGTGTAGCACAGGGAACTCTGCTCGACGCTCTGTGGAGGCCTGGATGGGAGGGGAGTTTGGGGGTCAGGAAACTGACCCAGGTATGTGTGTCCACCTGAAACTGTCACAGACTGTTACTTGGCTGTGTGTGTGGGGGGCGCTTAGTCGCTCGGTCATGTCCAACTCTATGCGACCCCACGGACTGTAGCTCGCCAGGCTCCTCTGTCCATGGAATTTCCCAGGCAAGAACACTGGAGGGGGTTGCATTTATCTTCTCCAGGGCATCTTCCTGACCCAGAGGTTGAACCTGGGTCTCCTGCATTGCAGGCAAATTCTTTACTGTCTGAGCCACAAGGGAAGCCCTACTTGGATATAATCCAATATAAAACAAAAAGTTTTGCTTTTAAAAAAGAAAGTAATGGACTTTCTTAAAGATTCAGATTAACATTACTGAGTGACAGAGGAAAAAAAGAGGGAGACCAGCCAGGAGGCAAAGGCTCTGTGAGTCGGGGCCAACAGGCCTTCCAGCACATGCCACCTCGAGGCCAGGCTCAGAGCACAGACAGCCTGGGCAGCTGCCTGCCTGGCGTGGCTGAGACCTCGTCTCCACCACGAAGTCTCCTTTAGCACCTGATCTCTCACACGTCACTCCTTGGGTTTATGATAAAGATCTCATGTTTGGGCAGCGGGAGGGGAGATGTTTATTCATTAACTCCTTATCAGCAAGGATAGTGAGTTACTTACCACCTTGGCCAAAAGTGGAGGCTGAATTCTACTGACGTCACTAACCGAGTGATCTTAGCAACGTCTTGTTCTTCCTCTTTCCTTCCATCTTGTCGTGTATAAAATGTTTTCCTTGGCTTTGGGTTGTTTTTTGATGTTGTTTTATTGAAGTATAGTTGATTTACAATGTGATACAATTATATATATATATAATTTTATATATATATACACACACATATATATACATATATATAGTTGTTGTTCAGTCGATCTTTGTGACCCCATGGACTGTGGCACGCCAGGCTTCCCAGTCCTTCACCATCTCCCAGAGTTTGCTCAAACTCATGCCCATTAAGTTGGTGATGCCATCCAACCATCTCATTCCCTGTCGCCCCCTTCTCCTCCTGCCTCAATCTTCCCCAACATCAGATCTGTTGCAACGAGTCAGCTCTTCGCACCAGGAAGCCATGGTATTGGGGTTTTAGCTTTAGCATCAGTCCTTCCAATAAATATTCAGGGCTTATTTCCTTTAGGATTTCCTTTGATCTCCTCATTGTCCAAGGGACTCTCAAGAGTCTTCTCTAGAACCACAGTTATCTATCTTCTCCAGCACCATCCCAAATTCCCAATTTATCCCTGCTCCCCTTTCCACTTTGGTGACCATGAATTTGTTTTCTATGTCTGTAAGTCTGTTTCTGCTTCATAAATAAGTTCATTTATGTCATATCTTAGATTCCACATATAAGTGATGTATGATATGTGTCTTTGTCTGACTTACGTCAGCCTTAGTGTGATCTCTAGGTCCAACCACGTTGCTCCAAAAGGCATTATTTCATTCTTTTTATGGCTGAGTAGTATTCCAGCCATATGGAATCCGTATCTTTATCCACTTATCTGCTGATGGACATTAATTTGCTTCCATGTCTCAGCTCTTGCAAGTAGCACTGTGTGAACACTGGGGTGCATGCATTATTGCTTGTAACTATAGTAAGGCGGGGAGGATTAAATGAGGAGATGCAAGTGAACTGGGTGACTCAGTCAATGCTGGCAGCATCACCACCATCACCACCATCACCAGCAATCATTCATATTCTATGTAAGATGTGGTTGCAGATGGACCAGCTTTGGGACCAAATCTCACAGAAGATGAGCAATGGGTAGAGACATTTTGATGTAGGCTAGGGAGTGGTAAGAACTTCCAGGGGTAAGGGGGGTTTTGTCAAGAAAAGCAGAGCCGACTTTGGTCCCTGAGTTGAGGGTGACGTGGGGGCGTACCCTCACGTGAGTGTGTGTGTGTGGGTGTGGGGATGGACAGCCTCTGACAGCAGCGTTTCCATCAGCTTCTTCCGTCTGACGGGACGAGAGCCACTGCAGAGAGCAGTCAGACATCCGCTGTTCCCAGGTCTGCCCCTTTCTAGGTCCCTGCCAGCGTCCTACAGTCTCGCAGTGAGAGAGCTCAGACTTCGACACCATGCCCTTAGGTGCTGTAGAGAAGAGCAGTGTGGCTCAGAGGAAGGGAACTTGCCCAAGGTCAGGCTCTGGAGTTGGGACTGGAATACGGGTTACAGACTCCCATTCCAGAGCTCATCTCAATGCCTACAAAGTCTCCACTCAAATCCCCGCACCTGCCCACGCTGGAGGCATTTATCACAGAGCTCCCTCGCAGCTCTCCTTGGTCCTGACTCTGCCTCCAGCAAAATTCGTCCTTTGGGGCGCCCTTCCTTCCCCCGTGCTTGGGATTTGGGTGACTGATCTGGACAGTCCCTAAGGCTCCTGTAGCGTTGGTGATCTGTGCTTCCCCAGCTCACGAGTCACGGAGGCTGTCAGCTGTCAGAGTAGGAGGAGGCCACACATGACAGGCGGTGTCCCTGACTCCGGAGCGGAACTTGGCAGTGCCTTCTCCTCTGCTGTGGATGGGGAGGGTGGGAGCTGGCAGGAGGACCCACCCACTTTGGGCAAGAAGCTCTGATTCACCCAGTGGAGGGAGGGACGCTGGGAGGCCCACCAGGCAGCTGCGTGGAACTCCACTGGAGACGTGTCTGTGACTTTCTGAGCCCGGGACCTCCGGGCTCAAAAGGCCTGGGGCTGACTCAGGCAAACCCCAAAGCTGGAATTTACAATCTGTCACTGAGATTTATTTTTGAGACAAAGCTACTTCAGGATTATTCAGCAAGTTCGAGTGACTCAGTTTTCCATGGTACAGACAGAGGGATCTTTCTAAAATAAAAATCAGGTCACGGCATTTTCTTGCTTAAAAGAAAAATTTTAGGGACTGCAACAGCTCTTGCCGTGGCCTCCAGAGTCCGGTTAAACGTGACCTTTGCTGGCCCCTCCAGCCCCCTCCCCTCTCCCCTTGTACCGGCCCATCTCCTTTTCCAGAGGACCTTTGCTCACGCCCTTTCTCAACTGCTTTGCAACTGCTATTCCTGCCTCCAGGAACATTGTTCTCTGCACTCCTATACCATCTGCCATTAAGCTTTCTTCAGGTCTCTGGTTAAATATTACTCTAACAGAAAGGCTCTTCTTACTCCTCCCCAGTCTAAATTATGATCTCTTCTGATATTCTTGATTGTCAGAGCGTTATCTTTGTGCTCTTAGCACTTAGTTGGTTAGTAACTGGGTACTTGTTTGGGATTATTTGTTATTCTCCACGCCATGTTTAGTCTCTCAGTCTTTGTGACCCTTTGGACTACAGCCCTCTGTCGTGGGATTTTTCAGACAAGAATACTGGAGTGGGTTGCCATTTTCATTTTCCAGGGGATCTTCCCAACCCAGGGATTGAACCTACATCTCCCGTGTCTCCTGCATTGCAGGCGGATTCTTTACCCACGGAGCCACTGGGGAAGCCCTTGTTGTTCTTGTCCCCCTATTATCTCCAAACTCCATAAGACGTAGAATCATATTAATCCTTTCCCTCCCTGAAATGCCAGCTCTCAGCACAGTGACTGGCAAATAATGAACACCCAGAAAAAAACCCTTGTCTTTGTATTTTCAAAGAGGAAGGTAGGGTTATGGAGATCTGCATCAGGAATAATTGTCATAAAAAGTAAAATATCCACAGATCCTTCCAGAGGCCTTCAGGGGGATTTGTGTGTTCAGGTAAAATCAGTGCTTTGCATTCTACCTCCCAGGGGAGGGCAGTTTTAGAACCATACAATGCTAAGACTGGACAGACCTCCAGGAAAAAAAATTCTTAGCCAGCAGTTCCTACTCTTTCAGGAGGAGAACCTTTATCCCAGTCAAAGCTTTGCTCAAACCTCTTTCCTCTCCTGACCCCAGGGTGGAGTAGTGGGGGTGATCCACTCTGGGTATAGGCAATAAAGGGCAATAGTGTCTCTAGAGAATTTCAAACAATAGCACAGTTTACAAACAATAAACGCGAAACAGTAGGACCAGTTGGAATATGACCAGGTATTTACTAAACAAACCCAGACAACATCAGTGACAACTGGCTCTCCCTTGCCAGGGCGGCGGGCTCGGGTGCCTTGCATGCTGCAGACCCCACGCCCTTCCTCCATTGCATTTCCATCCAAAGCCCTCATCAAGGAAGGAACTAACTGGGTCCAAAGGTCGGCTCTTCAGTGACAAGCGAGCTCAGGATGGGCTCATCCAAATGGAATGCAGTCAATCTCAGCTGGGCACCGGCTCCAAGGGCTTTAGTGTTGCCCGTGTGCTACTCCCAGACAGAGGCTTGTCCTGGGTAGGATTGGGTAAGCTGAGAAACTGATGCTCAGTGAGTCAAGTAACATGTCCAAGGTCACACATCTTAGAAAGATCAGAGCAAGCATTAGAACCCTGGCTTATGAGAATCTGAAGGCTTCACTATTTCTTCTACCCTATTCTATTGCCTTTTTCTTATTTTATTTCTCAGATATTCATTATTAAAACAGCCTTGGAGGCAGGGGACACTATATCCATTTTAGAGGGAGAAACAAACATTTTAGAGGGACAGCAAGGTTATCCAATGTCACATACAATTTCGAGGACACAGCTACGAGTCTAAAAGGCACAGAGTCTGATGATGGTCAAGCTCACTCCAGTGTGTATGTGAGGATCTCAACTCCTCTGTAACTCCCTAGCACCTTTTCTGAGAGAGGCAGGGTAAGGAGCAGGGCGGGTAAGTAATTTCTCTCATGCCCTACAGTAAAATATTTCTCAGCCCTGCCTCTCTAAGACGGTGGAGACTGTCCCCCAGTGAGCCCTGTTTCAAGATCCAAAGCCTTTTCCTGGATCCCTGTAGCATCATCTCTCTGGTGGAGTGGAGGTTTCCATCTACTGAGTGAAACTGACTTCTGAGTGATAACACCCTCCCACCTACATCGTGGATGGGGTCCCGGCTTCAGGTTTCAGGCACTGCCATGAAGTTCGTGAGCCTACATTTCCTGGGGCGGGCCTTGCAATGCCTGGTATGGGCAGGGGTCCACACTGAAGCCCGTCACTGAGGGCTCAAGGGCGCATCCCACCCTGGTAGGGGCACACAGAGACCCTCTCCATCTTTCAGGCGCTTGCTAAGCCAAAAGGCTCCATCCTGGGAACACAGAGTCATGGTGATGACTCCTGCTGACTCCAAGCAGTGCGAGACGTGACACAACAGCAGACGCAGGAGCCCCTCGGGATCGCGCAGAACGGCCTCAAGTGTCTCCTGATGAAGACGGCGAGGCCCAGTGGGGCGCAGTAACCCACCCAGGGCCGCCCAGCGAGCCATGGTGAAGAGGAGGTGCAGCATTCACTCATGCTGGTCAAGGCCTCAGGAACCCTGAAGGGTGGAGGTGGCCAAAAGCCACTGAAGAGGTACGGACATGATTTGAAGATCGGTTCCATCAGTGTCCTGGGCAAACGCTGGCAAATTCTGGGCGGTGGGGACATGATCCAATCGTGAGTTTCCAGTTCCTTTCCCATCCATCAGACTCTGAATCTAAGGCAATTAAACCTGGGAGGCGTCCCAGGAGAATTTCCAGTGCACATGCAGGGTTGCAAACGATGCTGCTGAAGGTCATCGAGGTGAAGGGCTGCACGTGTGGTCCTGGAGCTGAGCAGAGCTCCCTGGACTTGCACGCGGGTGGCTGAATTAGGAGGGAGCCGGCTCCACTCTTACTTGTCACGTGCACTTGCTGCCTGGCCATTGTGACTGCATTCATTCATTCACTGAACAAATATAGAGTGTATCCACACATGCCGAGCACTGGCTCGGGTGCCGGGACACAGCAGCAAATGAAACGAAGTCCCTGCTTGCATGGAACCTGGCCTTTACAAACTCTTAAACGTCACCTCCTCAGTGAAGCCTTTTCAGGTCACCCCATTAAGAACAGGTCTAACTTCTTACAATTTTTACAGCATGCAAGGCCCAGAACTCAATAATGCTTGACAAATGTTTCTTGAATTATTTGATTAACTCAGTGGGTCAATCATCCATAAACACTTAGCATTTTTACGTACAAGGTCCTATATTGGTATTTATCATAAACAGATGAATATTATGGTTTTCTGGATATATACCTTTGGGCATAGGTCTTGTCTTCTTAGCTATAATAAACGCTTCTTGATAATGACAGGGATACAGGTCATCTGTGCATGCATGGTAGATTAGTGAATGTGAGGTTTTCTGGGGGTAAAGGGCTACTTAATATATGTTATTAGAAGGATGGAAGGAGGATGACTACCAATGACAACCCTCTGAAACTTCATAATTAGAGACATGTACTGCCACCATGTCAAAGAGGAGGAAGCTGTAAGTTTCCTAGGTAGGTCATTCTCAGAACCAGGACTGAAGTCAACGACTTCTGAACATAGTCCTGAGCTCTGTAAATATCGGCAGAGTCAATGACGGGATGAGCAGTCTACCTTTATCCCTGTATCACAGCACTTTCTTTCTCACCAAGACTTTTTTTTGTGGGGGGGCGGGTTGCTACTGCTGCTGCTAAGTTGCTTCAGCCATGTCCGACTCTGTGCGACCCCATAGACAGCAGCTCACCAGGCTTTCCCATCCCTGGGATCCTCCAGGCAAGAACACTGGAGTGGGTTGCCATTTCCTTCTCCAATACATGAAAGTGAAAGTGAAGTCGCTCAGTCGTGTCCAACTCTTAGCAACCCCATGGACTGCAGCCCACCAGGCTCCTCTGTCCATGGGATTTTCTAAGCAAGAGTACTGGAGTGGGGTGCCATTGCCTTCCCGGGGTGGGTGGGGGTGGGGGTAGGACAAAAAATGGAAATAGTTCCTATTTTGAGCATCTTCTGAAATCGCCTGCAAAATATCTGCACCAACGTGGGCTCTGAGAGCACCAGGAAGAGGCTCCGTGTGGAGGAAACAATTCCCTGGGGCCTGGGGCCTGGGACCAGAGCTTCTCGGGGCCAGAGCTTCTCAGGACCAGAGCTTCTCGGGGCCAGAGCTTCTCGGGGCCGGAGGGAGGACCAGGGATAAGACTCTGAGGACAGAGACGCCATCAAGCTACTGAGGACCCAGCATACAGCTGTCATGTACTAGGCGCACCATAAACATCGGATGAATTACTGAATGGATGGCACGTTTTGCTGAATTCTTTCCAACATTTTCATGCTATTTTTAGTGGGAAGATGGAAAACAGGCTAAAGGACTGGCCCAGAGGCCAGAGCAAAGCTCGGAGCTAAGCAAGCACCCACGCTTTTCTTTATGAAACCCGGTGCAGGCTATTTCCCTCTCACAGTGAGCAGCGCCCATATTATGTGGGGTTACAAATGCTAGAACAACGCTACCTTGTATTTATGGAGTGGCTGCCTCTGAGGAGTTCAGACCATTTTACAGACATGATCTCATTCATGCTGTCTCAGGTCTTCGATTCAATTACAGGGTGGTTCATTGTTCCATGTGAGGCAAACTATTTCTTTTAGATGCACACTTGGAATTATCCATTCTCCCCTTATAGGTTTGAAGATTTACAAATCACCACCAAATGGCTCCTGGATTGCTGCAGCAGGAAAGGGGGGTGGGTGGAAATGGAAATTTGCTGAATTTATAATTTACAAACTCTTCAAATATTCGGAAGTCAATTTTTGTATACTTATCTTAAAAACAGGGGAAAGCAGAGGCTGCGACTTCGTTGCAGCCACATAATGTAATAATAAAGATAGGAAGAAAATAATTTTAATCCCTCATAACGTTAGCTAGAGCTATAAAAATAGGAGCTAACCTATAAGGCTAAAAGGTTATAATTATAATAAGCATGAAAACACATTGGGAGATGGACTTATTCCGAAGCTAAGGATCATATGAAGTCGATTCTTCTATTTCTCTGCTATGAATTACTTGGTGGCCTTAAACAAACTCTTAAACCCTGGGACCTCTGGTGCCTTATCTGACATCGGAGTGATTGAATGAGGCACTCCCCAATTCCCTTCCATCATCAAGATGTCACAAGTCTTCGTGGTTCTAGGACCACTAACGTCTTAATGTTTAATTACAATATAATAGATACGCACCAAGTGTTTAGTACATGAATGTGTCTAGTTTTCAGTAGTTCCCATGCTAGATTTGATTTAATACACAAACCTGGTGGCTCAGACAGTAAAGAATCTGCTTGCAACACGGGAGACCTGGGTTTGAGCCCTGGGTCAAGAAAATCCCCTGGAGAAGGGAACGGCGATCCACTCCAGCATTCTTGCCTGGGAGATCCCATGGACAGAGGAGCCTGGAGGGCTACAGTTCCTGGGGTTGCAAAGAGTAGGATACGACTAAGTGACTAACACACACACACACACACACACACACACATTTGGTGTGTATCTGCTGTGTTCCAGGCACAAAGAGAGTGCTGGAGTACTTGTGAAAAAGCTAATCATCAACATGTATGTAAACTCTAAAGGGAGTCAAAATGGTTAAGTTTGACTGAATAGAGGCTGGTATGACCATAAGCTAGTTTTAAATGGATGATTAATGCAAGTTCATCAGATGGACTAGGAAGGGAAATGGTTGGAAGAGAAAGGTATTATGGTCGGAGGGAAAAGCAGGTACAAACACAAGAGGTGTGAAGGAGCTTGGGGAAGTGTTGACGACGGACCAGGAGGAAGCCAGCCTGGAGAAGCAGGTGGAGTCCCATGACTGAGAACCTTGAGGCCTGGGTGTGGAGCTCAGGCTGCGTCCTGTAGGAAGCTGTGCCGCTGAAGGGTTCCCAGCGGGAGATCATCATGTGTAATTTTCAGAAGGAACATCAGAAAGGACTTCAGCATATACGCCACTCCAAAGAAATCATGGGCCAAATGCTATTCCCATTTCACAAATGGAGAAGTTGAGATTCAAAGGATAAGGCACCTGACTAGAACCAAACAGTTTAAACATAGAAGAGACAGGATTCGTTTCCTTTAACAAAAAATCTATCAAAATCTACCCTCTTTTACCGATGTAACAGAACCTACTACCCCTCTCCTGCACAGACCCCGTGTTCCAGCAGGGAAATCGCTCGCTTGTCCTCTGAGCGTGTGTTAGTTGCTCAGTTGTGTCCGACTCTTTGTGGCCCCCAGGGACTGCAGCCTGCCAGGCTCCTCTGACCATGGGATTCTCCAGGCAGGTGGGTAGTAGCACCAGGTGTGGGTTGCCATTCCCTTCTCCAGGGGATCTTCCTGACCCAGGGATCAAACCAGGGTCTCCTGCATTGCAGGCAGATTCTTTACATCTGAGCCTCCAGGGAAGCCCTTTCCTATTCTTGCCACATGCTATTCAATCTGGGATGTGCTCACCCTGGCCTCCCCAATCCAAATTCCACAACTACATAAAGATTCAACTCAAGCTCCATCTATTTTGGGAAACTCTCCCTGGCCGCTTTCACAGTGCTTTCAGAAGTACTTTTATTTACAGTGTATTCCACCTATCCTATCCTAACAGCTTTCACTTACCCATCCCATTCAACAGTCCCAGACAGCACACGGCTTCTATGTGCCTAAAACTATGTGAGACGATAGTGATATAACAGTGAGCGTAAGACAGTCTTTGTCCTCACGTGGCCTAGATCAAGTTTAAGGACACAGATGGAAATGAACAGCCACACATTTAGGAAAAAAAACTTGGATAGTGTCTCAAAGACAGAGTGTGGGGGGCTGAGAACGGATAAGAGAAGCACCCCAGGAACTCCGCGAAGGCTGCCGTGAAGCAAGGTGCTCCAGCTGGGGTCTGAAGGATCAGAGGGGGAGGCGCGGTTAACTCGGCAAAGAGAATGGGCGGTAAGGGGAGAAACGTGGCCCGGGATGAAGGAGGAGCCGCACAAGGCCCACGGTGGGAGACAGCAGAGCGTGCTGGGGGATGGAAAGGAGGCAGCGCTCCTCAGCCAGGACGGAGGGGCAAGCACCCGAAACTGGCTCTGGTGAAACGTAAGCCCAGCAGGTAATTATTGGAAGGATACGGAGCAATTCACAGCATTGCTGGGAAGGCTTAGAAAACCAAGGGAGTCCACAGCTCAAAAACTCTTAGGCGACACAGTCTGGTGGGGATGACAGCTCCACCGTTTTAACGGGAGGCTTCAGAACTCACACACACCCTCAGCACAGGGCTTCCGGCGCCATCTCTGGCATCTCCGTCACCAGCGCCCTGGAGACGGGCAGAGGTCACTTCTGTCGCCATGATGAACTTTGACCTCAGTCTTTTTTTCACTCCTACGCCACTACCTCCAGCTGGGGACCTCTGATCGGCCAACCATGCTCTCCGTTTCTAGCTTAATAAAGTTTTTATCTAGTTTTTTTCTACTTCTAAAGCAGGACACAGACTGTTTCTCATCAAGATTTCTCAGACGGAAAACTCCTCAAACACAGAAAGAAGGTTCGGGTGCTGGGCACACAATAACACCGCAGAAGGATAAGAGTGCCCGTAAAATTTTCTAATCGTCTCAGGCGTGTTCATCGCACCTGCCAGACTGAATCGGGATCTCCCTGGGGGAGGGCTTCCTCCTTCCCGCGTAAGCTCAGCCACGACTGACGACACTGGCCACTAACTCCCTGCTCGATAAATTCTTGGCGACTTCAGTCTGGTTCATTCCGCAAAGGTCATTTCATTTGATCTCAACTGGGAGATGATTTTCAAATGCAAAATACACATAACTCAGCCCTGGAGTCAGTAACATCTGCAGATAATCATGTCACTGGGCTGTGCAGAACCTCTGGGCATGGGGAAACATCCTGGGATATGAGAAGGTGACAGAATGGGACTGCTACCGGAGGTACCTGTCACTTCTCAGGGCCTTATTCCCTCTAGGGCAGGAGGGAAGCTTATGTCTTAAAGATGCATTGTGCAATCCACTATTAGGTAGTGGTTACTTAGGTGAAGAAAGTGTCTTAAAAATGAACAGTCTACACAATCAGGTGCAATGAATGCCTCATGGTAAGGAATTTCTTCTCTCCTTTTTTACAGTGCTTTGGTGAAAGGACTGCTAGATTAGGAAACAGAATATCTGAGGCTGGCTCTGGGCTTCTTAGACATGAGGCCTTGCTCTAGTCCCATGATTTCCTGGACTCTCAGATGCCTCTTCTATAAAATGAGCCTGGTCATTTACTGGGGTGCAAACTGTGAAAGGCACCAGCTGTTTCTGCTTGCTCCTTCTTGCTTCTTTCTGGAAACTGTTTATACCCTTTCTTCTAGAATGATGATTCTTAAATTTGATCATATATCAGAATCACATGGAAGGCTTATTAAAACACAGTTCCTGAACCTACCTTTAGAGTTTCTGATCTTAAAAAGCTGGGAGAGTGTTTGAGAATTTATATTTCTAGGTATCTTCTGGGGAATGTTGATGTTATTGGTCCAGTGACCACACTTTAACAACCATAGTACTAGAAATCAACCCCCTGCCATGCTCAAGTCCATGGGGTTTAAGACGTTCATTTCAGCCTCTGGCTCCGAAGATGGGAACAGAAACCAGGCCTGGCTAATGAGTTTATTCACATCACCTAGCCACAGAGGATGACTTGGGGTGGGCAGGAGAGCCATGTCAAGCCAATGGACATCTTTCTTCAAAGGTTTTGCTCAAGCGGTAGAATGTGAGTCTGAATCTGCTGGCGGTTATCTTGACCTCATGATGATCAGCAACAGAGGAAGTCAGAGCATAGACATGCAAAACTCAATATTCCTCAAACTCAGCTTAAGCTTCTCCCGTCATCCTTGAAGTATGCTATATAAGATCATACATTCTCTTTTTTGCTTCAGCCACTTGGAATTTCTGTCACTTACACTCATATAATCCTGAGTAGAATATACACTCAACTTCCCAAGAACACAGTGTAGGTTTAGTCCCTTAAGATACAAATTAGAAAGCTCCAAGAAGTCATAACTGAGACCATGACTAGATAGGAAAATTATGAGATGGTGATACAGTTCCTTAAGGACTAACTTGCCAGGCAATCTGAGAACAGCACACCAAAAACCACTATGATAATTAGAAGAATAGTAAGGAACCTTTGCTGACCAGTCAATGAATATCTGGCTCTCTGTTTAATGACTTCATGCATTATCTAACATAAGCCACACAATAAGCCTTGAAGGCAAATACTATCATGGTATCAGTTCAAAGATAAGGATACAGAACCTCAGAGATTTTAGGAAACTTACCAAATTTACCAATCAGTAAAAGACAGCAAGAAAAAAAAAAAAAAAAAAGGTGGGGGGGGGGGGAGGTCAATTCAGTTGGCCTGACTCCAGAAGTCATATTCCGTTATCTTTGTGAGATGAGAAGTCTTGACTTTCCATTTTAATTCAGAGACCACACCATCTTGAGGATATAAGGATAGTGCTTGGTTCAAATAAAGGAATAAACATGGGCCCCTTGGAAAAACAAGAAAGCTCACAACACAGTCTGGCCTGGGCTTAAGAGGACTGAGAAGCTTCCAGTTGACTTCAGACTGGCAAGGGGGTGCAAAGCTTCTGGAGTTGCCTGAGGGTCCGGAAGTCACTGCTTCTGTCTCTGTGGCCAGCTGATCGTCTTTGCGTGCCGTGAACTCTGTGCGATATACCCACTTCCGGGGCTGTGACAAAGGCACCTGAACGTAGCGCCCCAGATCCTTTCCTGTCCTGGCCTCTACAGACTCTTAAAGGGCCCCTTGTCTCAACTCATTTTGTTATGCTGACAGCCGCACGAATCTGTGGCCTGCCTAATTTCTCCAGTCAGCACCCCCACCAGCCTGCCTCTAAGTGCCTGGACCCAAACAGAATTTCATAGGCATTCCAAAGATCCTCAATCAATGTTTTACTGGTGACCAATTTCCACCACCTCAAAAATATATACTCAGATGTTCCGCTTATATAAACAGACCAGTTTCTTAAATAACTTTCAGCCCTTTTCAGAATGCCCTGTGACTCCATTGCACAACTTTTCTACTCTTCAACCTGTACTTGTTCCCAGGTAACAATGGCAGCCCGAGTCCTCTTGTGTATTACCATGGAGATGGGAGAATTGTATGTGGTGTTGACTGATCAGTCCTCCTTTACTGCCTGCTTGGATTCTCTCACCAACTTACTACCCTGAATCCCTACCCCCAGTCTCACTCCACATACCTAAATGATGCTTCTTTGGACTGCGGGGCTATCTTTCTAAAGCACCAAGATTCTCTGACTCGTAAAAGCCAAAAATCTGCAATCAGTTCCACCTAGCACCTGTGCCACGTCAACTCCTTTACATACTCCGCCCAGAGTTTAATTTCAGCATTGTGTCCGTGCAGCCACACCCCAGCCGCACACTTAGCCTCAACTGCCCCATCCCTGGTCAATCCTGGCCGGACCACTGCTTCCCCAGTTCAGACTCTGAACCCTTCGCTGTGGATTGTTTCTTGCTGTTGAAGAAACCATCCTCCTGCACCGTCTTTGCCCATCCAGACACTACTTGCCCTTCATGTTCCAGCTGAAAATCTTCCTCCTCCACGACACAGTCTCAGATCCCCTGAACTGTAGATAATATCTGCCTCCTCTGGGCTTCCACAGCACCTTTATTGCTCCTCTCTCACAGTTCCTAGCGCTGTCTCTATTATAGTTATTTATAGATAGGAATCTTATCTCCCCCACTACTCTATAAAATCTTGGAATACATAGCCCTTGTGTCGTTCATCAACATATTCTATACTAGACCTGGCTTAGTACCTTGCACATTTGGGAAACTCACATATGGAATAAATAAATAAACTGATGGGGTTCTGGGATGTGACCCTATCCCCCAATGCCCCTCTTATAAACTGTCACATTGGTGGAAATTCCACAATATAAGATTAGTTGCCCTGGGCTGCCACTGAATACCTATTGTAGGGGTGTCTCATTAGCCCACACTTAACAACAAATGTCTCCAATCCCTGGAGAATTTGGGGATCCAGTCTGAAGCAGCCCCCCATCAGCATGATTTTTCAAAGTATAATGCTTTATCTTTTAAAATTCATGAGTGTTTTAAATTCTATTCTGTGAGATACCAATTTTTATTTAATAAAATATTCCCTCTTAATAGAAATGGTCAAAAGGCCCAAGGCATGTATGTCAGGTATGCCCTGCGGATCTGAATACTTGCTGGCTCCTCATCATAGATGATGTTACTCCTGATGGCAAGGCGCAGGATTAAAGGATCTGAGTCATTAATACATTTCTGTGAATTAAGGATTCAGCTCTTTTCTAGCTGAAGGCAAAGGGAAGACAATAGGAGATATACGATACTTACCAGGGACCAAAGAGCACGGTGTTTCTGCAAAACAAACCTGGGGAGACAGGCAGAGAGGATGTCCTCAGCATCTGAGACCAGCCAGGGGGCCCTGAGCCTCAGGTGAGGAGAGAGTCTGATCTGAACAGCCACTGTCCAAACGGTGGTTCTGCTACGGCCTCCCCGCTCCCCACGGAAGTTGTGATGGTCTGTGACGGAGAGGTCAGTTCAGTTTCTTATTGGAAGCTGAGCTAGCTCATCCAGAGCCTGGGGGCTGTCAGCACAAGACTGTTAACGAACATGGTTCCTGTAGATAATTACAGGAAAGGGAATATTGAAAGTACTTAAAACATTTCATTCTTTTTAATTCATTAATTATATCGCAATTATCCCATGCTCAGGAGCTGTTCAGGAGGCTGGATTCCAGCTATTCCTGTGAGGCTCCACGGGCAGAAATGAGGGTTGAGGGCTGGGAGAGAGAGAGAATCTGGAGAGAAAAGCTCAGAAAAGGTTAACTGTGCATATTCAAGAAGCTAATTGGAAACCTCTTAAACAAAATCCAGGTTAATAAGAATTGAAAAGAACAACATGATTATTACGATGATTATCACTGTCCTTCCACCTACATCAAAATTGTTTGCATTTGGGGACATCCATCAGAAGCAAGTTGACATGCCCTGAAAACATGTGGCCGTGAAGTTGAATCAAGAGATTCTGAGACCTTTAGAGATGGGACAAATCTTACGGATGGTTGCGAGGTGATGGGGAAACAGGTCTAAATATTGCATCTTACTCTGTAAGATCTGTCGCTTTAGTTCTGTCTTCAAATTCTTAAATTATCCATGAAAGAGAGTATTAAGTAGATTGGATCAACAACTATGTACTGGACCCTTACCATATGCCAGGTATATAAGCATGATAATGATACAGATGAGGTCTCTGTCCTCACAGAACTTATATTCTATGGGAAATAGGGCCAACTAAATAGGCAATCATGTTACAGATGATGGTGTGTGCAAAGAAGGAATCTTCTATTCTGGTCACAAGGAGGGGTGGTGAGAACATTTCCAGTGTGTTCACCCTCTTGGGTACACACACATCACATTACCAGTATTATCCTACATCTCAATCCTTCATCCTCCTAGCTTTCAGGAATTCCAGGCTGCATGATCCTGATAGTGATAGTGGAAAACTGAGAACACTGCCCTCACGTATAATTGGAGCTACAGCCTAAAAATCTGCAACTGGTCAGCTTACTGTTCGCTGATGTTCCATCCTTTACTTGTGTTCCTCTGCTATTCATAGCTTCCTTTTCTGTCCCAATGATCATGTCACTGCCAATCTCTCTGGCGTCCTCACCTCCACGCCACCCATAGGTGATTTTATCCACGACAGCAAGGTATGCTTGATACAAATCATGTGGACCACAGATAAGTCAATACAACTGTCCCAGTCAAGGTCCCAGATATGTCATAAAGCCCAGCCAATATCAACAAAAACAATCTGTAGATGACTCACAACTGACCAAGGACACATGAGGGCACCTAGCTGAGCCCAAAGGATCCAGCTGATCCTAGTCCAGATTGCTAACAGAGTCATGAGCTAAGTAAACTGTTACTGTCTTAATCCATTATCTTTTGGGGTTGTTTGTTATGCAGTAATAGCTAACTAATATAGCAGTTAATTGTACTACAGATCAGTTCAATGCAACCAAAGGACTACTGTGTTCCTCGTCAACAGGGCCATGATAATGAATAAGACAAGGTCCCTGTTCATAGAAATTTATAATCCAACACTTCTTAAATTTTACTAAGCAACTAAAAACTCTGAGATTTTGATCTCTTGTCTGTAGATCACTAGGTGTCTATGTTGAGACTTCAGGGTAGTTTGTGGACTCCTTGAAAATGTATTAAAATTTTGCATGTATCTGTCCATGTGCATTTTTTTTTAAGTGAAGGCCCTTTCACATCATGTTCTCAAAGAGACAAGTGACCAAGAAGATGTCGACAATCACTGGCTGATCATCAAATCTAAGCCTGTACACAATGCCCAACACTCACATGGTAAGCAGTCCAGCCTATTTTCACTGCCGACTCATCCAATCAGAAAGCTGTCCTCAAAATGATATGCTGCCAGAGGCCACTGAGGTTTACGTGTTGGACAATCAGAGTGTTATGGCTGTCTTTAAAAAAGCTTCCAATAGATAACGTTATCACTTTCTTGTCATGTGGAGCGGAACCTCCGTATGATTCAAAGCACATTTTCTTTAAAAAACGATGGGCTTATCTGTGCCCTGATTTTGCTCACACCCACTATAGGTTTGGTAAATCTTTCTCCCAGGGCAAGAATACAAGTCTATCATTTCCTATAGCTTCACTCTTCTGGCAACAAAGGTCAACAATGCAGAATATCTACCCTGCAGGTTCTTGTTTGAGGTTTTCACTGAGGTCTGTCTGAGATTAAGGATCATAAAACACTGATTACAACACCTGATGTTTGGGAAGGCAGTCGGATGGTCAGACTAATTATTCCTTTTTCTAAATTAGTGAGTCATTCTTCATTTTTAAGTCAGATAACCAAGAAGGAAAAAAAAAAGGTAGAAGCAGGGTAAAGGACAGAAAATGTCCTGAATAACTAGGAGAGGAGAACCATTTTATTCCCAGTTCTTCTACCATCTTGTTTAGCGTCTTTGATCAAAATAAGCTACCATCTCTGAGTCTAGGTATTGTTATTCATAAAACTGGAATTATAATCCATTCCCTGCCTTCATTCCAAAGGTGTTAACCGTGAAGCTCAAGCAACCAATATGTGCAAAGTGCTACCAAACCAGGTTGGTCGCCCATATCATGTGTTTCTGTGATTCACTTGGGATCTTTTGCCTGGTCCCATGTAATTCTGTCGGATTTTCACCTCTGGAGTTAAGGCATCATGTATCATTAACAATATTAGATGAACAACATCACTTCCCAAATCAGGGACTCTAGGCAGCCTCCCCAGTCTCCCCCTGGATGGCTGGAATGGTAGAGTGTTGAACTCCTACAGTGCCTGTGCTTCCCTGGATTAGTGGGTTAAAATCACTGGTCTTATATCTTCATCAACAGCTGGTATAATACAGTGGTTAAAAGTGTGAACTTGGGAATCACACTACCTGGGGTAGAATTCCATAGCAACCACTTACTATCTGTGTAAACTTGGGGAAATCATTTAACCTTCCTGTGCCTCATCTTTTTTTCCTCATAGGCAAAACTGAAAAGATAATAGTATCTGTATCTCACCTGTCTTGGGAAGGATTAAAGTTCTCTAAACAATTTCCACAGTCAGTGGAGTCTGAAGAGAGCTCAAAAATGTTACCTAATATCATTAGCTCTCTTCTGTGCCAGCTGGGGAGCACCTTTTGCCGGTACATTCCTCAGTACTTGCTGCCTGATTTGCTCTTCAGTCGCTAAGTCATGTCCAACTCTTCGCAACCCCATGGAATGCAGCATGTCAGGCTTCCCTGTCCTTCACTATGTCCCTCACTGCTGCTTGATATGTCTCAACAAATATTAAAATACATGTGCATAGCATGAATGAATGAATATGCAGCACACTCGAATCTTGGTCCTAGTCAATCTCTAACTCCACGCAATCCCTCTGAAACACATTATTTGTCATTCTAACCCTCAATTTCCTCATCTATTAGATGCAAGCAGTGGACCAAATAATCACTAATGACCACTTCATCTCCAGAGGTCTATAAAATGAGATTATGAGGTGAGAAAGAGATGAGTTATTTTACCCACAGCCTACTGGTGGGCCAGAAAATTTACGTGTCTTGTGAAACCTTCCCAGCATGCTGTCAAGTAAACAAGATTATCTCCATTGTATAAATACAAAAACTGATGAGACTCAGACAGGTTAAGTTAACTTTCCTCAGGCCACAGCTTACAGCTGGTAACTCACAGCTAGTACGATGTGAAGCAAGAACCTCACCTAGTTCTAACCGAAGCCAAAGGTCTGTTTTCTCCAGTACCCTGCTGAGATCCAAGGTAGACAAGTAAGAGTGTGCGCTGTAGCTCCAGCCACACCTTCTCCCTTCAAAGGGAAGCAGAGGCGGCAAGCAGGGGCAGGGCAGGCATGCTTAGAACAGGTGTGGAGAGATCTGTCGTTTGACACACACGTTTAGACACATCAGCATCTATGTTGGGACCCAGATGGGGACAGACAGATTAAGCAGGGGAGACGGTAGCAGCTCTAACAGCAGCCTTGAGTTAATTGCTATTTTGGTGTCCTCGTGGAAGGGAACATCGACTACGTATTCACACAGCAAATGGAATTCATAACAATTTGAGTTGGGAATCACTTGTCCCCTCCTCCCTGGAGCTAATCCAATGTCTATATTTAACCCGGCGGGCTGGGTGGCATTACATTTGGGTGATTATTTATAGATACCCTCATGCACGGTCTGCTAAAAAGCCACAGGGATTCTGCCAAGGAGGGGTGGGGGGAGAAGCGGGGAGAGTAGCTCCAGATGTGGGGCTGCTTGTGAGGCCACGTCTGAACCTTTCGTGGATAAGGAGGCCTAGCAACTCAAATATGCATGAGATCTCAGTGTCTCTGCTTCTTACTTTTATTCCTAACTCCCAACATGAGGGGATTTATCTGAACATGGCGGTGGTGAGATCACCAATCTTACAGTTAGAAGGAAACGGAGAGCCAGTGGCCTGATCTCCAGTCTGGTATTTGAATCTTCTCTGCAGTATTTTCACAAATACTTATCAATTAGAACCCTAACCTTACCATCCACTGAGTCGATGGATAGTAACTGAGAAACTACACTGGGATCTTGGGCTGGGACTGCACAGATAAGGGGGCCCTGGTCTCTGCCCCCAGGTGGTTACTTCAAGTTAGGAGGACACCAGGTCAGAAAGTTACATGGTACCCAGTCAACAAGACAACTGTGGTCCTGGAACCGCAGAGCACCGCATAACTCACGGGAACAAGGTAGGTGTCTGGCGTGGAGGAAGGCTCAGTAAACGGTGACCTTCATTATCATCCCCATCTTCCTGATGTGGCTGGAGAAAGCTTCACAACTGACTCTTGGATATTAAGTTGTATTTCTCCAGGCATAAAAGGAGGTGAGTAGGATGGCGAAAGAACACAAGAACTAACATGAAAGAATGGAAGAATGGAAGAACGGAATAATAGAGCCTTTCAGGGAACAGTGAGAAGCTAAGAGGCTCTAAAACACAGACATCATGCTGGGGCGTGGACTGAGATGAAACTGAAAAGGGTAGACTGGGCTTTATGTGGAGGGCCTTGAATATCACCCTAAACAGAAACTGCTCACAATGATTTGATAAGCAAAGGAGTCATGAGCCTTTTTGTCTTAAAAATATGCAAAAATTATCCATATCAGTTGATATTATTCAAATTTCAGTATTTCTTGGGGATGACTGTTAGAATCTGATCAGTACTTTCTCTGAGCCTCCATTTTCATATCTATAATGTGATTAAGATGCATTTTCCCCTTAAGGAATTTATAGTCCAGAGAGGCTAAGTATTCACACGGTTAGAGAAGAAGGCAGTTCATAACCAGTGTTCTCAGATGCAGTAAAGGTCTTGCTTTCCTGGTACAGGGGTTAAACACGACAGCTGAGGACAAGCTGCTATTATCACTCTTCACTGGTCACTTTACCACATGAAAGCTACTTGTCTAAGATACTTTACTATGCTTTCACCTTCAAGTTAATGTTAACAACAATCCCGTGAGATAGATACCAAATCCATTTTCCAAACTAGATAAAGCTCACAAAGACTAGTTACTTTGCCCAAAGTTGCACAGCCAGTAGAGAGGAGCCCAGGCGGTTCTGATTCCAAAGTTTAAAATCTCCTTAGAACCTATGGCAATCCTATTGTACATCCTTGAAAATTATGGTATTTCTCGGCATAGGCTGGGTGAGTTAGGAAAGGTCGGGTGTATTGGTCACCTGTCTTCACTACTCTCAGAGCCTGTACTTCAGACCATCTTGAGACTCAACCTTTTTGTGTCTCCCTGTAACTCTCCCAGACAAACTGTAAATACACCACTACCTACATGGTCAGAGTAAAGTACGTGCACATTTTATCTGTCAGATATTAAGGTTCATCCTAATGAAGCAGAGTTGGCATGTGCATGCCCGCTCAGTCACTCGGTCGTGTCCAACTCTTTTGCGACCCCATGGACTGGAGTCTCCCATAATTCCTCTGTCCATGGGATTGCCCAGGCAAGAATACTAGAGCGGGTTGCCATTTCCTCCTCCGGGGGATCTGCCCTATCCAGGGTTCGAACCCACATCTCTTGCATCTCTTGCACTGGCTGGCAGATTCTTTACCACTGTGCCACCTGGGAAGCCCAGAGTTTTCATACTTTTTAGCTACCTTAAAGTCACAAATGTGTGACACTTCCCCTGCTGGTACCAATTCAATAGTAACACTGGGAGGCTGTATATATTTTCTGAGAACCTCATCTTAGCTGTGCAGAGACCACTAATTTCAGCAAAAAGCAGGAGGTTAGACCATTAATATATTTGAGTTATTCTACCTGTTAGTCTTTGGGTAAGTGTCAGAGAGCATGGCAATGGGGAGAAAATAGTTTTACTCCTCAAGAAATGTATTGCAGTAGATACAAAACTATCTGGGTTAAAATTTCAAGAAAACAGTGTCACATGGCAGCAAATATTAATGTCCAAAAAAAGTGGCTTGAGCAGGCAGTCCTGGCAGTGTGGACAAAAGATGATCATTTGGCTGGGGTAACTGGTCCAGAAAGAAATCAGAGAAAAAGAGTAGAATTATGGTACTGATGAGAAACTTGACCAACTTCGTGATTCTCTAAAATTGACCCTGGAGATAAATATGCAAGCATAATGGTTGCTATATTTTCATATATATTTCTAGTCTCTGTATTTATATCTTACATGCCAACATATGTAGAAATGCATCAATACATTGAAAAAGAAATCAGGAGAATTGGATTCCAGTCTCCCCGCACAGCCACTAGCTGCGTAACTGTGAGCAAGTTGCTAGACTGCTCCGGGCTAAAATTTCTTCACCTATAATGTGAATGACACTTAGCAGAAGATCCTCACATTTCTTCCCAGTCTATCCTTTGTAATTATATGAGTCTGTATTTTAAAAAGCAAAGAAGGGAAATGCAGAAGAGAGAGATTCAATAGCTCTGCCAGTTTTACCTTTCCAGTGTAATACGTTTCTGCTGTAGCACAAACACACTTTGCTGTCTGCGGCACAAAGGAAAAAAAGAATGTACAACAATTCTTGAAATACGTCCTAAATGTTCGTTAGGTTTCAGTGACAACATTATAAATGAACATCAAGTGACAGTCTCGTCATCTATTAATAGCGTATAATTTTCGACAGGTGGAATTCTGGGACTTATGCAAATGAAAGATGGGGTCCTCTGTTATACTTCTTGGTAAACTTCCAACATGCTGACTTAATAGCTACAGTGTACTGGAAAAAAAAGAAGCCACTCACATATATTATAAGGGAGATAATGAATTATTATTCAAAAAGTAGGCTTGTTGTACTCATTTGCATATAATGTTTAATTTTTACCAAATGTTTCATTTTAATACATGCAAAAATGATCAAGAATTATCAAAATATGCTAATGAAATTTCTATTGCAAATATATTGTTGCCCTTGATTCTGAGGGTTTATTATAAAAACATTTGAAATTCTCAATGGTAAAGTGATTCTTTTAATAAAAATAATATTGAAAATATTCACACACTTTGGAGTTGAAAAGGATCTTAGAGATCGTCTAGTTAAACCCCTTGATCATATAAATGGGGCTACTGGGGCTCAGAGAGCTGGAACAATTTGCTCATGGTCACATAGCAAACCAGTGGGGGAATCTGTTGTTGTTATTGTTTAGGCGCTAAGTCATGTCCGACACTGTGACCCCACGGACTGCAGCAGGCCAGGCTTCCCTGTCCTTCACTATCTCCCTGAGTTTGCCCAAATTCATGCCCATTAAGTCGGTGATGCCATCCAGCCATCTCATCCTCTGTCGTCCCCTTCTCCTCCTGCCCTCAATCTTTCCCAGCATCAGGGTCTTCTCCAGTGAACTGGCTCTTCACATCAGGTGGCCAAAGTATTGGAGTTTCAGCTCCAGTGTCAGCCCTTCCAATGAATATTCAGGATTGATTTACTTTAGGACAGACTGGTTGGATCTCCTTGCTGTCTAAGGGATTCTCAGCAGTCTTCTCCAGCACCACAGTTCGAAAGCATTGATTCAGAGAGCTGGAACAATGTGTTCATGGTCACACGGCAAACCAGTGAGGGAGACCAGAAGACAACCAGGCTTCCTCCTCTCCAGGTGAGTGGATTTTTACCAAGCCACGTTTTCTCAAACAGGCTGAGTGTTTCAAACAGGCATTTCAAGTGTTCAGAACTGGATCCAGTTTTGTAATCAGCTAATTCTTGTCAGTTATTTGGACTTGCATGGGGACTAACATACAAGGTAGAGTTGGGGGACAAGGGTAAGGCTGCCAGACCTGTAGACAAAAGTAAAACACAAAGCTGTCTCATGAAACAATATTTCCTAAACTATGTCATTCAACCACCATCTTCATGATTTTTATTATTTATAGTCCATTTATATGATTTACTTATTTAAGACATTTAAGTCTTAAATCAACTTTTGAAATAAATGCATTTAAAGCATTTAAATAAATGCTTGTAGAAGGGCTTTAAATTACCATAGTAAATGGAAAGCCAGAGAACAAGTTTGAAATAGAAGATAGTGGTTTTCCGTTGCTGTTCCAAACAACAACAATAAGGAAAAAACACAGCTGTCAATGTAATTCTAACAGGATCCTATCATTCATCCAACTTCCCTGGTGGCTCAGTGGCAAAGAATCCACCTACAAAGAAGGAGACGTGGGTTCAAAGCCTGGGTGGGGAAGATCCCCGAGAGAAGAGCATGGGAACCCTCTCCAGTATTCTTGCCTAGAGAATCCCATGAACAGAGAAGCCTGGTGGGCCACAGTCCATGGGGTCACAAGAGTCGGACACAACTTAGTGACTAAACCCCCCACCACCGCCGTTACCTAGCAGAGGTCCTGTGCCTGGAGCATGCTCTTACTCTGTCACATATATATATATAAATACAAGGATGGAAATTGGGAGATTAGCAAGTGTTAGAAGTGTTAAAGATGTTAGCACCCAACTAAGATGATTCTGCCTTGACATTTAAAGATAATTGAAAAGGAAATGACTTTCCCACAACATGACTCAGGGTCTTCAGCGTCCTGTTCCATTTAAATCACCTCCTGAACCGTCGATAGCGCTCATCTCACACTTTGGATGCTGGGCTAGAATGAGACATCCCTTGTTATTGAGGCCCCTGACACTAACATTTCTGACCAAGGAACCAGAGAGCAGGAAAAAAATGAAAGAACTCTCACTGAGCGTTCAAGCAACATAATACAGGGACAAAGATACAGATTCTGGATCCAGCAGCCAGGCAGGCACCCTCATCTTGCCATTTAATAACTGCACAAAATGTAAATTAACGGCTCTAAGGCTCAGTCTCCTTTGTGATAAAATCACTGTTTACTGGAAATTGGCAACAATGGTGAAGTCAGTTCATTATAACAGAATTTTAGGGAATAGGTAACAAGGGAGATGACTCTCAAATTCCATGGCCCAGGAAGACTGCCATGTCTGCCTTGTCTGTGCCATAGGACTGAATGTAAAAAATAAAAACTGAGCAGAATCTTTTCCTAGCCAAGCCTAATGGCCTCTCTTCCAAAGGATTTTCTTCCTTCTTACCAGTTAGAATAGTACCCCTTTCATTCTCTATAATCTTTTCATAGAATCTATCACTACCTGACATTATGCGATGTCAGGTATGCATTATGTCAGACTTTATGCATTATGTCAACAAAGGTCCGTCTAGTCAAGGCTATGGTTTTTCCAGTGGTCATGTATGGATGTGAGAGTTGGACTATAATGAAAGCCAAGTGCAGAAGAACTGATGCTTTTGAACTGTGGTGTTGGAGAAGACTCTTGAGAGAGTCCCTTGGACTGCAAGGAGATCCAACCAGTCCATCCTAAAGAAGATCACTCCTGGGTTTTCATTGGAAGGACTGATGTTGAATTTGAAACTCCAATACTTTGGCCACCTCATGCGAAGAGCTGACTCATTTGAAAAGACCCTGATCCGGGGAAAGATTGAGGGCGGAAGAAGCGGATGACAGAGGATGAGATGGTTGGATGGCATCACCGACTCAATGGACATGGGTTTGGGTGGACTCCGGGAGTTGGTGATGGACCAGGGAGGCCTGGCGTGCTGTGGTTCATGGGGTCACAAAGAGTCAGACATGACTGAGTGACTGAACTGAACTGACATTATGCAATAAATTTGTTTTCTTTATAGTCTCTCTGCCTAACTAGAATATGAGTCTCACGAGGCCAGAGACTTTGTCTGCTTTCCCTTCACTGGGTCCTCAGCATCTAGAGGAATGCTGGACTCATGGAAGGGCTTGGGAAAGGTTTGGTGCCCAACTGCATAGACAGCACGTGAGGGTTTTTCCATCCTTTGTCTCTTCCGGTCCTGACACACACTTCCGAGACTCCCACGGTTCAACAGCAGCAGATCTTTGCTGTCTTCAGCCCTACATTGGTCTTACTCTTCCCTGACCTCCCAGTGCCAGCGTGTCACCTGTTTTACTCCCTGGCCCTCTTTTGTGTTAGTTGGGATTCTTGATGGCAGAGATGAAAGAAACCAACTTAAACTTCAGGAGATATGACATGTAGTGGGGAGCTATGGGGGCCCATGGCACTGATGGGAAGGCTGTAGGTGCCAACGGAGGGCAAAGGGGAGTGCACACAGCTAAACTCTTGGGACTGGAATGATCCATTGCAGATGTCCTGTTTCCCCCCTACATGCCCTCTTACTCACGTGCCACTGTTAGACCCCTAACCACACTGAAAAAAGTGAGAGTGAAGTCACTCAGTCGTCTCTGGCTCTTTTCAGCCCCATGGACTGTAGCCCACCAGGCTCCTCTGTTCATGGGACTTTCCAGGCAAGAGTACTGGGTTGCCATTTCCTTCTCCAGGGGATCTAAGCCTCACATAATTTCTACAGCCCTGAACCTTGGGCTACTCCTTTAAGATTCAAAAATCTTCCTTTGTAAAGGAAAAAATGCCATCTGCTTAAAAGAAAGTAAAAGCTTGTATCTTGGCAAAACCTACATGATAGATTATTAAGTGAAAGAAACCAACGTATAGAATAGTATGTGTATCGTTTATGCAAAGCAAAAAAAATAAAGTGTGCCTATGCTGTATGAATCTATACGGATTTCCCTGGAAGCTGCAAACTATCATGGTCATACGGTTTCTACCAAGGGGCTGTGACTAGGAAATGGGGGGGAAGGACACATCCCTTTTACTGCGTGTGACTATTTAGATCCTTTGAATTTTGTACCATGTGTACATATTACCTAATAAAAAGATAAATTTAAAGTGAGTTTCTAAAAATAAAAGTAATTTAAAAAAGAATACTACCCTGGGCTAAACTATATGACAGGTCTATTTTTTTTCTCTCTTAAGTTTTAGCTTCTAGAAACAGGGGTAGAAAATATTTTTATAAAAAAAAAGAAAAGAAAAGAAAATATTTTTCTTTCTATTGGTTAGAGAGAGTGGAAGGGGGGATTCTCCTTCAACCTTTTATGGTAAGCTCTTCTCTGCATATATGAAGAATATCTGAATGCACTATATCTGTGGTCAGTTTCATTAATGGCTCCATTTTTTACCCCTTTCTGTATTCCTAACTTTTGTCAAGTGATTTTCATTTCCTTCGGTTAAAGGCAGAGTCCATTTTGCCACCCCTTAAATTTGGGCTGAACCACATGGATTATGGAACAGGGTTGGCAATGACAGGGTGTCACTTCTGAGTCTAGGCTTCAAAAGTCATCTTCTGTTCCTAATTGCTTTCGTGAATCTCTATCATCTCCATGGGAAAAATCCCTGACTCATCTGTTGGTCCAAGGAGGATGAGAAGCATATCGAGCAGAACTTGTCCAGTTGCAGTTCAGAGCTTCCTACTGGGCCAGCTAAGATGAGCAGAACTATCTGATAAATAAATGCTCATCACATGGTCTCTACAATGTGTAATTGCTTGTTACGTAGCACTTGGTGACTGACACAGCAACAAAAATGAAAAATATCTGATGCAGGCATCACCTTCCCGATTGTATGGACTAGGTGACCTCTTGCCCTCTCAAAGGAAGAAAAATCACTGATAGCTAGTAAATCCCTGTAATGTGACCTGCATTTTATCTTTCGATCATCACACAATCCTATCACAGAGGCACCCTTTTATAAAACAGGAAATAGAGATTCAAACAAGTAAACAATCTTCTCAAGTTTATAAAGATGGTAAATGGCAGAGTTCCAATTTTAAACAATTTATATGGGATGTCCTCTTTCTCACACACCAAAAAATAAAAAGCTGTTTCTTTAATAGACACAGTCTAATACAAACCTATTACAGGGAGGTCCTGTCCCTTTCTAACCGACCCCCTTGGGTAGACATTAAGATGAGCTTAGAACACCGCCAAAAATGGAGCTGCCACAAGAGTGTCACAAGACAGAGTTTTCATGTTCATCTCTAGAGAGTCATTCGCCAGGGCAGGCGAGATTCCCTCCTGGAGAGAGGGGCCTTGGGCAGGAGCAAACTTCTGAGTTCAGAGTAGCCTCAGCTAATAAATCATTTCTGAGACAATAGCCTGCGGTATCAAGTTACTCCAGGCCCAGTTTTGCCATCTCTGGAAAAAAAAAAAAAAAACTGTGCTCTGCACCAGGCTGAGAGCTGGCAACAATCTGTTGCTTTCAAGTGCTCAGGCTTCCTCTATCACCCTTTGTTTCCCAAGTTCAATGGCAGGCCTTTGCCTAGAAGGATAATGGGCCCACTCCCCCTCTTCAGGAGACCACATATGCCTGCTGGCTCAAAATGCTCAGGAAACAGCAGCACTTCCCTGCCCAGCATTTGGGAATTCTTGACCACCAACTCTTGCAACCATCATCTCATTTTTCTCTTCCCTTCTGCTCAGGAAGGTCAGTTTTATCACCCTTGTGTTTCCAAGCAGAAAACTGAAGCTCTGAGAGCAAAGGAGAGTGGCTTCTGGCTCTACCACTGACAACCAGAAGATCTGAATTTAAAATCCTGGCTCCTGAAATCAAGCCAGGGACGTGTCCACAACGACTGCACTGCCCCTGCCGCGTGACCATCCGCGTGACCATCCTCTGGGGATAAGCTTTGCCCTTTCCTAGCGAACCTTGGTAAAAACACAAACTGTCTGCCAGAACCCTTGACTGAGCCATTGCTGTACCTTGTCCTACATGACTTGATCATGCAATGACACAGGAGGAGTGGACCTTAGAGGTGTAACTGTCCCAACTGCTTCATTTTATACCTGGAGTAACTGAGACCCAAGGCCAGGCAGGGAAGTCCGTAACAGAAACCAAAACTTGGATATTCATATCATGACAGTAGCCCACCACCCTCCTCACAGCACCAGTCTGAAGCAAAAAGTACTAAAAACGTTTGCATTACAGAGTATCACCCAGCCCTCTTTGATCCTCCCATTATGTCTCCCCCTGGGAAACAGACTAGATGGGATTTTGTTTCTCCATTTCCCAGACAAGGTAAAGGCAAAGAACCTAGGACTGAAATACTCTAGATCAGAGCCAGTTGCTAGAGATCCTGAAGAAGCCAACCCTTCATTTTCAAAGGAAGCTTAGTGAGATTCATTTACATGCATCTATTTATTGCATTTATTTATCTATTTATTTACTTACAGCATTTATTGCATGGGACTATGTGCCAATTACCAGGTTGGTGCTAGAATAACAAAATACACATGACTTGGTGCCTGCCATCATGGGTGTTGCATTCTAATCAAGGAAGCAGACATGAAGTCTATAATTATATAAATAAAGTCTATAATTATATAAATAAGTATACAGTGAAAAATACAGGCAGTCATAACAGCATGCTGTTGATGGGGAGGACTGACTTCTTATAACGGGTGAGAAAATGGTTCTCTTGGGAGCTCTGGAAAGAAGTGAGCATCCCTAAAAGGAAGATGATGTCCAGCAGATGTGGGTGTCCTGCCACAGAAGGAGCAGGTTTCACAGGAGTAACAGACAGGATACCAGAGTGAGTGGGGTACCACAGATAAGGTGAGGGGAGTCAGTGAGATGGGGGTCAGGTAGAGTCGGACCATGCAGTTCTTTGTTGGGTCGGAGAATTGTGACTCTCATTCCAGGAGTCAAAGAAGCCACTGAAGATTATAAGCAGTTGAGCAGAACTATCAGACCTGTGATTTAAAAGTTAAACATATTCTTCCTCTAATGTTGAGAAAAGATCAGAAGGGCATCAAGCGAACGGGTGGCCGTCTTGACCAGGGAAGAGGCAGGGAGAGGGGTGAAAGGTGTGCAGATTTGCACTACATTTTGGATGGAGATGCAATAGGATTTGGTGATTGATGACTTGGGAGAGCAGAGGGAAGAGCAAATAGAAGATGTTAACAAGGACTCCCAGCTTTCTGGCCTGGGAAATTAAGTGATGAAGAGTTGAGAAACTGGACCAGAGACAAAGAAGCAAAAGGACAAGTGTCTGAGGCTGGACAGAAAGTGAAGGATTCAGTTTGGGATGTGTGGCAAGGTTAGCTCAATGGCCAGTCATGAATTTAGATCTCAGAAGGGAGTCTGGGCTGGGGAGATAAATTTGGGAACCATCGGCTACAGATGGTTCTTAAAGTCAGGGGATGGTCTGGATTTCCTACAGAGGAAGTCAATTGTGGGAAGGGCAGAGCAGAGCAAAGCTGAGAATCCAGGAAAAGAGGAGATACGGGATCAAACTCTGGGGACTTCAACATTTTAGGCAGAAAAGTAGGGACTGGAAGTTGAAACTGAGAATGAGGAAGCAGGTTAAGGGGGAGGAGAATCAAAAGAAGACTCCATGATGAACGATTAATGTTTTTCAAGTGGTAGAGAAGTCAAGTGAAATGAAGAGTTAGACTGGCTACATGAGAATGGCTAGTGAATTTAGCATGGAGTGATAAGGCAGAAATCCACCTGGAGCCAGTTGAAGGCAGAACAATGAGGGGAGGAAAAGAAATTGCACACTTGACAATGTTTTTGAGAGGTTTAGATGTGAAAGAGGATAGAGAAACTGATCAGTAGCTGGAGGGAACTTTGACATGAGTTTATTGGGATTGTTACATTTGCTGTGGGACCTTGGGCAAGGTAACTAACTCTGTGTTTTTACACACATGCAAAATGAAAATAATAGAAGATACTGGTAAACTGTGGAGATGAACTACAGGTGATACAGACGATGGAGAATGGAGGTTGGATGACAAATGGATATAGTGGGCAGGCAGGAAGGCGGAGTGGTCCTTGGCCGAGGGAGGGACTGTTCTTGCTTTGGAGGAAAGATGTCAAGGAGACTGTTCTTGCTTTGGAGGAAAGATGTCAAGGATGGGGACAGGATGTCAAGGGACAGTTCCTATGTGAGTTCATGGAAACCTGGCCTAGGGGCCACTTGTGATTCTAAATCTAGTGTGTATGAAGGGGACTGTGGGAGACCCGAGGACAAACATGGCTGCCTTAGGAGTTATTCCTCCAGTCCAGGCGCTTGGACCACGTTCTGTGGATGGGAGCCCTGGAGGCTTGAGCCATACAAGTGAGAGTACAGACAGACAATCGAGATCAGAGGCAAGACAGCATCAGATCAGGGTCAGCCGGGTGGGCGTGCACAGTGGGGCTACAGAAGCAAGGCGCGTCAGTGTTCAAGTGATTAATCTCTTGTCTCCATTACTCTAAATGAGCTAAACAAATCCCGTGCTGGGCCTGTCACACTGATGTTCCGCATGCAAATCGCTCCTAATGAGCAGGGCACGGGGCTGGTCCCCTGGTTTGTAAATCCATTCATTTCACAAAACATTGTCCTGGTCACATATTTCTGTGACAATCAGTTGGCAGATGAGCTGTTAGATGCAAACACTGACCATTCAGAACTGCTTTTGGAATGTGCTGTCTCACTCATAATGAGACACCCTGCGTGCAGTGGACTCAGGACTGAATGAATGACTTGGGTTCATGTCCTGACTCTGACCATTTTCCCTCTTCTGAGCCTCTATTTTTTTCCTGCATGAAATGAGGGGCTTAAGCTAGGCTGGCATTTCCAAAGGGTGTGCTGGTATATTCACAGCTTGCAAAACAATTTTTTTTAAAGATTCTACAATAAAATATTACAGATAAATTAGAGGTTGAGAAGTTCAGTAAGCTTTTTTTTCTTTTTGGTTTTCATTCTCAGCCCCCCATGAGACATCTCAGAATCATTAATACATTAACTTGCATTATGAGTATTGATCAAACAGGCGTTTTTTTTTTTAAATGGAGGATTTTGTTGATCAAATCTTCTGGAACTGCTAAGCCAGATGATGTTGGAGATTCTTCTAAATCCTTGCCTGCCTGTAACTATAAAGAATCAGTGGGAATTAGAGAAAGAAAGCTGCAAAAAGTTGAAAAGGGTCATATTAATTGATTTCAAGGACACTTATTGGGAACCCTATGCCAGGCATTATTCTTTTCTATTAATAATTTCTCTTTCACATCTGCTGGACTCAAAGAAGGTAAAATTGGAAGAGAAAGGAGAGTCAAGCTACCTAATTGATTTTATTATATTAGATTTTATTACATATTGCATTTATTGTATTAAATTGTATTTGTTCTCAGTATTCTCAGCAGAGCTTATTGAAACTCATGTGATCCCTGAGCCCATTACCCACATCCCTGTTATCTAGTATCCAGGCTCTGCTGGAATATTTCCAGGAGTGTGAACTCTTTATCTTCCAAAACAACCCACTCCTACTTTGGGTAACAGTTTTTCAAAAAAAAATACAAGTTCCTCCCACTCATGTTTCTAAAGGGACCAAGCATGATCAGCGAAGTTCCTTCACCTTGTCAGGCCTCCATGTCCTCATATGGAAACCTAGGGAGCTGCAGAACTCACCTCTGAGTCACTTTATGGCCTTAGCACTCCTGGGTTCCAAATGTGGACAGGTGATAAGGTGTAAAATTTGGGGACACTGTGGCACAGTAACTATGAAGTCCCAGTGTAGGAAATATTAAGAAATATTTCCTCATATACCCATTAAGGTTGATCCAAGAATATCTAACCCAAGAGGAACTGGAATTTCTTGTGATAATAAGTATGCGACAAGGACAAGAATTCTGAGTTCTAGGCCCTCCTCTCACCAATTAGCTGTGTAGCTTGTAGCAGATAGTTATGGACCAGATGTACGTGTCCCCTCAAAATTCGTATGTTGAACTCCTAACCCCTAATGTGACTGTCTTAGGAGGTGGGACCATCGGGAGATAATTATGTCATGAGGGTGGAACCCTCATAAGTGAGATTAGTGCCCTTAGGAAAGAGACCCTGAGAGCTCTCCTGCCCTCTCTCCATCATGAGGGACACAAGAAGTCATCATTCTGCCACCAGGGGGTGGGCCCTTGCCAGAGAGCAAATCTGCTGGCAGCTTGATCTTGTTCACCTCCCACTCTGTAATGATGAGAAATAAATTTCTGTTGTTGACAACCCACCCAATCTGTTAAAACAGCCCAAACTGACAAAGATACAAGTTAGCCCCCAGTCTGAGCTCGTTCACACCCTTGTAAACAGAGAGTCATGTCACGTGATGGCCAATGCCCCTTCTAGCTACAATAGTCTATCTGCCTCTGATGAGTCCAAAATTTGTCTTTGAAGGAATCTGCTGAATAAGGAAGAGAAGAAATGTTCTTCTAACCAGAAGAGACACAAGAATTGTCACATGATCAAACCCTTATCATGGGCAGTAGAAAAATCTGTCCTAAGATATAAGAAAGGAGTAATACCTAGTAACATTAATAATTTATTCAGCTGGTTACCTAGGTTATTTACACTCTATTATTCAAAGTATATGTTTTAAGCACTTACTCTACAGCAGGCACGGTGCTAAGTTCTGTGGTTGAAGCAATGAATAAGACAGAAACTATTCCTGTTTTTGTAGAACCTACGTTTGTGTGGGGTGGTGGGTAGTGAGGGGGAGTGCAGCAGTGGGAATAGATAGTAATCAATTGAATAACTGAGCAAGATGACTTGAAACAGGATAGTGGTGAGCAAATAGATCTGACTGCTATGATAGCAACCCCAAATCACATTAGTTTATACAAGATAAAAAGTTTATCTCTAGTCATAGAACAGCTCAGACATGAGGAATCCAGACAGCAGGGGTGACGGTTCCACAGAGTCAGCAACACTGGTTCCTTCCTCCCTGTTGCTCTGTCATCTTTAGGGCATTCCATTCATCTGCTTAGTTAACGATGGAAGAATCACTTCAATCTTCTAGATAGTTTGAAAGAATGAGAATATCTTTCTCTTTACGAGTAAGGGTCAGAGCGGCAAAAATGGCTTCTGTTCACTTCTCATTGGTCAAAAGTTATCACGTGGTGATATCACCTGTCAGGATGCTTGGGAAATGTAGGTGCAGCCATTCCTTAGTAAAAAACTTAAAGTTCTATTACCACAGAAGAAAGAAACAGTAGATACTGAGGAATAACTAGCAATACTTTTCATAGGTAAAATAAGTAATACAAAGGGTGTATCAGTCAGATTAGGCTAAATGATGCAACAGTAACAAACAACCCCCAAATCTTGGCGGCTTAAGGTTTATTGTTGCTTACCTGGTGCAATGGTGAAGAATCCGCCTACCAAGGCAGAAGATGCAAGAGACCCGGGTTCGATCCCTGGGTCAGGAAGATCCCCTGGAGTAGGAAATGGCAACCCATTCCAGTACTCTTGCCTGGAAAATCTCATGGACAAAGGAGCCTGGCGGGCTACAGTCCGTGGGGTCACAAACAGTCAGACACGACTGAGCACACATATACTCAGGCTGCACTGCAGATCCAGAGGACAAATGGGTCTCTTCTCATCACCATCGTGAAGAAACTCATCTTGCGTATGCCAGTTACCAGGCCAGAGAAAAACAGATCTCTGGAAGGTCTTTCATTGGCAATTAACTGCTCAGAATAACTAAGACCATTTTTTGCCCACACTGCCTTGGCCAGAACTAGGGGCCTGGTCCTACCTAACAATAAGGAACCAAGAGCGTCAACCTATCCAGTCCACAGAAGGAGAAAGAACTAAAATATGCGGTAAATAGCACTGCTCACTACCTGATAGGGTAATGGAACACAGTAACTTGAATAGGGGGTTTACTGTAAATGGCCCCGAAACCCTTTCTGAGCAGTTACTGGCACTGAGGCTTGAATGTTAACAGGTCATAAACATTTGAAAATTCTGTAACAAGAGTATAATTTTTTTTTTAACTCACCATGGTTGCTATGCAGAGGGGTGAAAAAAGAAGATCAGTTGACAGTGTTTATCACCTCAGATGGGCTTCCCAGGTGGTGCTAGTGGTAAAGAATTCACCTGCCAATGCAGGAGACATAAGAGACTCAGGTTTGCTCCCTGGGCCAGGAAGATCCCCTGGAGGAGGGCATGGCTACCAGATCAGTATTCTTGCCTGGAGAAGCCTATGGACAAAGGAGCCTGGCGGGCTACAGTCCAGAGCATCATGAAGAGTCGGACATGACTGAAGTGACTTGGCGCGCAATCATGCCTCGCCTCAAAGCAAACTTAACAGGTAAAAAATTATTACCATCCCAGTTTAAGCGATGATTAGGGACACAGAGGATTTAAATAATTTACCGTAAAGCACATAGCTAGTAAGCACCAGAACTTAATCTCACACAGTGTGACTCAGAAGGGAAGCTTGTAACTGATAAGTTATACTGACTGTCCCAGTCCTTGAGGTTGACCTTCTCTATTGCAGGACAGTAGGTTTGGGACCAGCTAACTAGAGTATGACCTAAACTGGGGAGGTGGGTACACGGGCAGGTGACAAAGGAGCCCATGAGGACTGCATAGCAACGTGGGGCTGTCGAGAGATGTCTCAAAAGAGCAGGTTGACTGTGAGTGCGTGGCGGTCAGGTGGAGAGGGAGTAGGGGATACACTTTCTTACTGGAGCGAACAGCATGTGCAAGTGATCACAACCTTGAAACGGGCAGCTGGTGAGAAAGTGATACAGACAGGGTGTGGCAAGGATTGGATCTGGGGTCCGTTTTATTCACCAACAATAATGAAGAAACTCATCAATTATTCAGTCTTCTTTCTGATTACAATCTCTATCACAGAGTGCTCCTTTTTACTATAGCAAAAATTTTTACTGCAGCAAAGCCAGCTTCCAGAGTATTTCTGGAGACTTGCAGTGTAAACAGTAACACAGATCCACTGGGGCAACGAGAAGGAAGCAGAGGCTGGAAGAGAACTTGACTTCGTCTTGAGGGGAAAGCAAACAACCCAGAAGTAACACACAAGACCGTGTGAGCCCACTCCGTGTCCTTCAGCCTTATTAGCTATCGCTTCTGGCTTATACACTGAGGCTGTGAAAGAAACACATAGTGTAATCATCCGGCTTGGGGGATCCCTGGACAAGAGCAAAGGGGGACCATCTTGGACCACCAGCAGATGCCACCAGCATCAGAGGAATCCAGCACAATACAGGGACCCTAACAAGCTTACAAGGAGCTGGAACAGCTCGGTTAGGACAGCGTTAGACCGAAAATCTAAAGGTCCCCAGTTTGACCCCAGAATGGGAAATAGATGGGGAAACAGTGGAAACAGTGTCAGACTTTATTTTTCTGGGCTCCAAAATCACTGCAGATGGTGATTGCAGCCATGAAATTAAAAGACGCTTACTCCATGGAAGGAAAGTTATGACCAACCTAGATAGCATATTAAAAAGCAGAGACATTACTTTGCCAACAAAGGTCCATCTGGTCAAGGCTATGGTTTTTCCAGTGGTCACATATGGATATGAGAGTTGGACTGTGAAGAAAGCTGAGCGCCGAATTATTGATGCTTTTGAACTGTGGTGTTGGAGAAGACTCTTGAGAGTCCCTTGGACTGCAAGATCCAACCAGTCCATCCTAAAGGAGATCAGTCCTGGGTGTTCATTGGAAGGACTGATGCTGAAGCTGAAACTCCAGTACTTTGGCCACCTGATGCAAAGAGTTGACTCACTGAAAAAGACCCTGATGCTGGGAGCGACTGGGGGCAGGAGGAGAAGGGGACGAGAGAGGATGAGATGGTTGGATGGCATCACCGACTCAATGGGCATGAGTTTGAGTAAACTCCGGGAGTTGGTTATGGGCAGGGAGGCCTGGCGTGCTTCGATTCATTGGGTTGCATAGAGTCGGACATGACTGAGCGACTGAACTGAACTGAACTGAACAAGCTTACTCTGGTCTCCAAGACTCTGTAGGACATTGCATCCAGCTCATAATCTGACAATATTTCTCACCGCACTCCCCAGCCTTTACTGCACTGCACCCTTGCTGGCCTTCTTATGACTCCTCGACATTTCCCAGGCATCCCTTCTCTGTGCCTTTGTCCTTGGCTTCCTCTTCCACCTAAATTAGCACCTCTGATGCTGCTCCTTAGTTTACTATCTTCATAATACTTACCGCTGCTTGATATTAGCGTGAGTCTTTATTTTCCTGTTTGCCTCCTGATGCGATACAAGCTTGATGAAGACACCTGCTGTGCTTACTTGCTCAGCTGTGTCTGACTCTTTGTGACCCAGTGGACTGTAGCCCACCAGGCTCTTTTGTCCATGGGGATTCTCCAGGCAAGAATACTGGATTGGTTTGCCATGCCCTCCTCTGGGGGATCTTCCCAACCCAAGGACTGAACCCAGGTCTCCCACATTGCAAGCAGATTCTTTACTGACTGAGCCACCAGGGAAGCCCAAGAATACGGGAGTGGGTAGCCTATCCCTTCTCCAGAGGAACTTCCTGGCCCAGGAATTGAACCAGGGTCCCCTGCATGGCAGGAGGATTCTTTACCAGCTGAGCTACCAGGGAAGCCACTGCCTCGATTTTTAACTATTATATCACAAAGATTTAGAACAGTATCTATCACATAAACAGTGTTCATTACGTATTTGCACAATGAATGATGGTTAGAATCAATTAGCAGAAACGGATAAGTGCAGGGGCTTGATCATAAGGGAACATAAAGACAACCCAAGTACTGACATGGGGGTAAAAACAGAAACTGAAATTAAGTCAAAGGGATAGAATGTCACTTTGTGTCTGGCTGAGGCGCCTTCTGCGGATTTTACATGAAGCTCGGGGTCGGGCCAAGCCCTGAGAGGGGACCGAGAGTGCCCTGAAATGGAGACGTGTGGGTCTAAGGTAGATGACCAGGATTTTCCCTGTGTAGACCTTCTTGAGCTCAATTCACTTTCATCTGAAACCGTTAGGGGCTGGTGCCAAAATCTACCTCCAGTGTCCAGATCATCTCCTGCAGAGCTCTTCCTTCTGGTTTCAGAGCTTGGTGATGTGAGATGACTGTGATCACAAACATCAGAGGCACAGAAGCCAGGGTGGCTGGCAGCATCCCTCCGTGCGTCATCCCGCCCGCAGCCTGCCGTCTGCTAAGAGCCTGTCGGCCAGTTTGCTGTTCCTGTGGCAGGCCCAATTATCTCCATATCACAGGGACGAGCGTCCGGACCACATACCTCGACAAGCGCCACGGCTCATCAGGACGATTACACACTCCAGAGGTGGCCCCGTGGTGGCTCGAGTCTGGGAGATAGACTGGAGCCACCCTTGGCTGTCTGAGGTCTCCACTCCAGGACTTCCACCACCCTGATCCCACACAACAGAGGGACAACTATATGAAAATGGATTTCGGCTGTAAAATCACCAACAAGCACTGTGTCTGAAACAGCTCTGGATTTAGGGGGCCAAGATTTGAGATCTGGCCCTTCCTCTGCCTGGGATGGCCTGTGTGACCTAAGGTGAGTTATTGAAGATTTCTGGGCTTGCTTTCTCCTCCATTAAGTGAGGCCAAGGGTGCCTGCCTTACCTCCCCAAGTTGTTATGAAGACTACTCGTGAAACTTCGTTTATTCTGTTGATTATCATTTGTGGTTATTTGCAGAAGGATAGGGGCAAGGGAGGTCAATGGGTTGCTATTTGTCTTTCCTTAGGAATCCAAACTTATTACATAACACTTTCCTCTTAAGAATAATGCCTCCTCATTACGGACACTTTCAGATTTAAATTCAAAGCAATTTATACCAGTTGTTAATAAAAGCATTGACCACTGATCCAGCTTCCCTCTTTCAAACCATATTTCTTTTTACCCTTTACACAAGCCTTCATTCTTATGTTAGATAGCTGATAGGATAAGGTTATTACACGAATGCATGGATATTAAATATGCTGTCTTCACTTAGCACATGTGTATTTTCATAGAATTTTTTAACATTACCCAAAGAATGGTATTAAACTTTGATTTTCAAGCACAATGATCTATGATTGGGAATCTGCAAGTATAATATCTTTATTCCTCAAAGTAAACACAATTTCCTTAACAACAACCCTCCAAAAAACTTTCCTGCCATACTTTCTGCCACTAGGCTCAGAATCTCAGGTTTTTCTTTTTTCATTACCCACCCTAGTTCAGATAGGAAGATCTGAAAAGTCAGCCTCAGAGGAGAGAGGACAAGCTTGGTTATTCATTAGGTCAAGAAGGCTATTAAAATTAGGATGCCTAATTATTTCCCAAAGTCATCTTCACTTCCTGACTGCCCCTTACTCCTTGTCTGCTTTCCAAAATCTAGTCTTGGACCCTACCAATCCTGGAAACATGTCCTAGTGGGATGGACGCTGGCCTGGGAGTCTTATAACCTAGTTTGGAAGCCTGGTTCTGCCACTTTCTCGACCTTGTCAAAGTCATTGACCTACCATCACACTCTGTCGTCCCCTCTCCTGAGCTTCAATCCCCTCACTACACAATGAGCCGGGTCAAGGAGGTGATGTCCAGACCTCCTCCAGTACCGTGATTCAATACGTTGTCCATTGATTTCATTTCAATCAATCTCAACTCAATCCAATTTGTTATATTTCAATTCAATTATTTCCATTTAGTTTAGTAATTCTATTTCATTCAGTTACAGTCAATTCAAGTAAACTAAATTCTACTGACTCCAACTGGATCCATGATTTCCTGGTGTCCTTAGCAATTTCTAAGGCTTGAAAACCTAGGACTGAGACGAGGGGCATGGAAGGGTAGGCAGAAGTTTGTCCACGGCCCCCATCCAAGTCTGAGTCAAGTTACGACTGAAATGAATGCTTTTGGCCCTTAGAGAAGAAAGCATGAAGCACTGGAAAGAATGTACCATTAGGAATGCAATGTGGCCTTGTGTGGCCTGGGAGGTCCAGCACCCATAATGGGAAATGGATGAGTGAATGAGTGTCCATGGACATGAACATGAAAGCCCTTCTTCTCTCCAGACCTGGCTTTCTCTGTGACCCTGGCCAAGTCACATCACCTCCTAAGCCTCATGAGAGAGGTGAAGGCCCCACACTAGGCAGCCTGGATCTGAAGCCCACCCACCCTCTCCTGGCTCAGCTCAGAGTGCTCCTTCAAGGAGGAGGGCTGGGAGAACAATGAGGGTAATTGGCTCTGGCTGCTTCCCCAGGGGAAGAGCAGCAGGTGAGCAGGTGGAGACCTGATTGCAAGGCCTGTGATGAGCTAAGAAGGGCTGATTAGCTCCAGCTTCTTAAATCAAGTGGCTCCAAAATCCCCCAGTGTGCACCTCCCTGCCCTCAGCTCCTGCCCCCAGAACGGCGCATTCTGCTCCATGCAGCAGCCACCCTCCTTAACCTGAGGTTCTCCTTTGTTTTCCCTTAAATGACTTGGAATTTCAGAAGTTAGAAAAGAAAGAGGACAAATGTCTGGGGCCTACTCCTGATGGAGTTCTCTGATCTTCATTTCATCTTCGTGACCGCCCCCAGGGGATGGTGTTACTCCCACTCCCAGTTTATGGATGAACAACCAAGGCGAAGAGAGGGGAGCCACTAGCCCAGCATCACACAGCCAGTAACTGCCAAACCTGAAAGTCAGAGGAGATGCCACTACGAACGACTGGGCAGCAGGGAGGCCAGGGATGCCAGCTCTCTTCCCCACCATCCTCAGTCCCTCGTGTGCCCTGTGAGACCTCAAACTCCCATCTACTCCCAGGGCCTTTGGATTCCGGTCAGCCTGCCATCTGGGTTCTCTCCCAGGACTGCAAGCTGATCTGTCATTCTGAGCTCGAGCCAGCTCATCCCAGGAGGCAGGGTCCAGTTTTGAGCCCTGGTCCATCTTGCTGGGGTTGAGGCCATGCACCATTTGGTCAGTAGTTAGGCTAACTCCCAAGTCTACTGTGGTGAGAGCCGAGCGAGCAAGGCCCTGAGTCAAACTGAACAGAAGGTGGGGTCAGTAGGCAGACTGTTTTCTCCGTAACTCCCAGAATCTTTACATCCCCAGGCATCCATTTGCAAGAGGAAATGCCTAAGGGATTCTACCTTTCTCCCACCACAATGTACCAAGTCAGAGACTCTCCCCTTAAAGTTTTTTATATCTCTGCAACAGAGGATGGGGGGCTCCTGGGTTAATCAGATCACCCCATCCATCCCAGAGCCACTCACTTTGTTATCTCTTCTTGGTAATTTGATTCTTTAAGCAAGTTAAACAAATTTAAGTCACTTAGAGAGGAAAGAAGGGGAAAAAACAACCCATGCTGATTACATCGGTACACAGAACAACCTTCTGTAGTGGTTCTCAAACCTGTGTGTATAAGAAGCCCCTGGGGTGACTTTGGAAAAGGCTAACCTGAAGACTCTTCCAGAGATTCCCATTTATTCCTGTGTTCTTTCATTCTACTCATCAAGCACTGTTCTAGCAGCTGGAGGTAAAACCGCAAAAAGCCCCTACCCTTATGCAGTTTAGCAGAAAAGAAATGGAGAAAACAGACAATAATAAAATTTGTAAGTATACTATACATCAAGTGGTAAAAGTTTTAGGGAAATATGGAGCAAAACAAGGGGTGAAGAGACTCTAATAGGAGGAGATCTAGGGTCTGTACTTTAAACAGGTACTTTGGGGAGTTCTAATCTGGGAATCTAGTGGACACTGAAAAACATAGGCTTACTCTATATCAAAATATTTAGATGGGGATTTCATTTAATACTCACACCAGTTAAGATGGTTATTGTTATTATTACCCACACTTAATAGATGGGAAGACTGAGGTTCAAAAAAAAGAGAAATTTGCTGAAGTCATCACCGCTGATAAGAAGTAGAGGCTGCCTTCAGAACCTGCTCTGTTCCAATGTAGCACATTGAAAATTAGTGAAAACTGCAAACAGATGCCTGCTACAGAGGGGCATCATCTTCATTATTCCCAGTGTTGTCAAACCTTCCATGCTTGCAAAAGCACAGTCTCATCCTCTGTCTCTTCTGAGGTTCAAAACTCCAAGAAGGGCAGTGTGGTGCCTCCTTCTTCCTCTGTACCCCAGCCAAGCAGACGTACAGTCTCGGGAACTTCCAACTCCTTCCCCAAGTCCCTCAGGTGTACATCTGCCCTAGAATTGGGAGACAGTCTCACTGACAAACTCGGGGAGACCCTTGAGTACCTACGTGCCCAAGTGGACCTTTGGGCTTTCTTTACTCCCCTGGCTTACCCAACCCGTACACCCGGCTGTTGGTACCGGTTCCCTGAAGCCCAGGTGGCTTCATCTGCCTCCCCACTGGCTCAACCCTTCCCCTGAACAAACAGCAGACAGACGATGTCTGCCAACAGCAACAATAAAAACACTAATAATAAATAGGACGGTGGTCGCCACAGAGCAAGCACTCAGAAAGGGCTTCCCAGGTGCTGCTAGGGGTAAAGAACCTGCCTGCCAATGCAGGAGACACAAGGACTCAACCCCTGGGTTGGTAAGATCCCCTGGAGGAGCGCATGGCAACCCATTCCAGTATGCTTGCCTGGAGAATCCCATGAACAGAGGAGCCTTGCAGGCTGCATAGGATCGCATGCAGTTGAACATGACTAAAGCAACTTAGCAGGCATGCATGCACAAGCACCCAATAAACATTTGTTTCATAAGGGGGTGAATGAGCGAATAATTATAACTAATGTGTGATAAGTGCTTACTATGTTCCCGATGTCACGTTAGGCACTTTTTAAATTTAATTCTCACAACAGTCCTATGAGAGAGGTACTATTTTTTATTACGCTATTTCACATAAGAGTGAACTGAAACTTGGAAAGGTCAAGTTATTTGCTCAGGTTCACAAAGCTAGGAAATAGTCAAGTTTGCATTTGAACCCATGTCTGTCTCATTCCAAAACTCAAGTTCTTGACCATGAACTATTATCAGGAAACAAGATTATATGATCATAATCTGCTCCCTGATCGGTTTCGCCCATCACCACTGCCTGGAGAACTCTGCAGCACTAGATACGCTAGATGAGTTGTCTTTAATAACAGCGCTGACTCAGAGCAAGACTGGGCTTTCTCCACCATGCTGGCCTCTCTTTATCCTTCAGGCTCTCAGAAAGTTCATTTTCAGGCCGCCCATACAACTAATGAGTGCCCCTTGGCCCCGATCCCATCAGCTTCCTCAGTCTCCTCATCAACCTGGTCTAATGCCCCAGCACAGCTCACCTCTGACCCGACTGATGGTGGTTTTGTAACAAAAATCTTTAAAACTCCAACCACTGAGAGGCAGATCTATGTTCTGACCCCTTGAATCTGAGTAGGCTTATGACTACTTTGACAAAGACAGTAGGAAGAAGTTTTGCCATGTGATTTCTGAGGTTAGATCATAAAAAGGCACACAGCTTCATTCATTCATGGAGCCCCGAGGGAACACGTAAGTTCAAATACCTAGAGGCCATCAGGTTGTGCCCAACCTACACAGACGGTTAAATGCAGGCACTCTGGCCAACAGTTTCAGAAGGAGCCCAGCCTTCAAGTCATCCCAGCCCAGGTGCTAAACAAAAACCTTCAGACTGCAAAAATCTTCTCAGGTGAGAAACTGGACACCGTGAAGCAAAGAAAAGGCGTCTTCACTGTGCCCTGCCAACTTCCTTATCCAAAGAATCCACACACATATACAAGGGCTGTTGCTTTATGTTGCTAGGTTTCGGGCTGGCATGTCACACAGCAGTGGATGACTGGAACACCATCTCAGGGCCGAGCCCAGGAGTGTGGTATGATAGTTAAGTGTGCTGGCTCCAAAACCACATAGAACTGGGTTTGAATTCTAGGTTGTGCCATTTTCTAGACTAGGTAAGTTACTGCACTCCCTTGAGTTTTACTTTTCTTACCTGAAAAATAGTAATAGTGATAATATTTCAATTCAAGGACTACTCTGAGGATTACACATGACGGTGTATGAAATATCTCACTGCCCAGTAGGTAGCAAGAACTCTGTAAATATTGGCTCTGATTGTTTTTACTGTATGTCTTATTAACTGCAGTTAATGATGTTAATACTTTATGGGTGAGGAAATCAAAACTGAGAAGTGAAATGACTTCCCAAAGGTCACAAAACCGATCAGACTTTCTAATTCCATGTCCAGAGCTTTAAAGCCTTGCCACCACAGACACAGCCAGCTTCAGGTGGAGCCAAATGATTTCTGAGGGCCTTGGGCGGTGAGAAAACCACCACTGGTCTTTGTACCATCAGGAGGCACCAGAAGAGACATGGAAGAACTTCTCTCCCTGGGTCCCCAACTTCACAAAGCCCCAAGCATGAAATTAGAGGGACGTCTTCCAAACTATTCTCAAATCAGCCTCCCTCTAAAGCAGAGCTAAAAAGAGATGTGGCACTCAAACGCCATCCCTTCACATGCTGGTAAGAAGCTTATCTAACCCAGTGTGTGCCCACCTTCAGAGCTGAGTGGAGAGGGCCTGCCGCTGCGAGTTCTCTCTGGGAGCTCTGGGGGTGAGTGAATCACGGGGATGACGGGGAGGGGAGGCAGGGGGGGGGCCGGGAACCAGCTCAGGTGTCTGTGCGCGGACCGGAACCCCTGCAGGGGTGAGGTGTGGGGTGAGGCGGGCAGACACACGGGTGGGCTGCGCCTTTCAGAAGCCAGAGGTTTTGAATTTGAGAGTTGGAAGAAAGCAAAGCATTTTGTCCAACTTCCAGCATTTTACAGATGAGAAAACTTGTAGGAACAGGGACAGAGGAAGTTTATAGCACTGAAAGTCCACCCACATGAACTGGTTTTAAAAAAGATTCCTTAGTCACCCAACCATGTTCTCCCTGGGGGCTTCCCAGGGGGCGCTAGTGGTAAAGAACCTGCCTGCCAGTGCAGAAGACGTAAGTGACGTGGGTTCCATCGCACGTCGGGAAGATCCCCTGGAGGAGGACATGGCAACCCACCCCGGTGTTCTTGCCTGAAGAATCCCATGGACAGAAGAGCCTGGCGGGCTACAGTCCATTGGGTCACAAAGAGCTGGACACAAGTAAAGTGACTTTAGCATGCACACACACAAATCCTCCCTGGGTCTAGGGGATACAGGTGGAATCTCTTTTTTACAGATGAGAAAACTGAAGTTCTGGAGAAAACGCGTCACACTGGTGTTCACACAAGTTAGCTTGGAAGCTAAACTTAGAGCCTAGTCTTTCGATCATGGATTTCATCTACTTTAACCCCATACACCTTCCCTCCCCCATAAAACCGGAGTGAGATATTAACGAGCCCACTACTTTACTGCCCAGAAATTCACAGGGCGAGAGAGTCTTTCTTCTGTAATTAGAGGGGATGTGTCAGTTATCAGAGAGTTAGAGACACAGATGTCTGTTGAGAATGGGAAGAAAAAAAAAAGCACACACACACAAAAGGTGTGAAAATTAAATAGAAAAGATGAAGCTTTAAATTAGAAAGGATCACCTTTTGTAGAAGAAGAAACCAAAGCACAGAAGAGTACAATGAGGTTCCAGCTGGTGGAAGGTATAAAGTTGTGCAAAGTCAAGGGCAAGGCCTTAGGGTTCCCAAAGGTCCAGATTCCCCTCCCGGGCTGGACCTGTACCAGCCGAGCATCCTCAGGCAGAGCATTGAAACCGCAGCACCTCTATTTCCTCCTGTGTGTGATGGGAGTAAAAACAACCTCCTCATATGGCTGCTCTGAGGACTGAATATAAAACAGCCTAGCACGTAGGAGATCTTCCACAACTTTTCTTGCTAAAGGAAGGACTCAAGGCTCCAAACAGTATTCTTTAGTCCCAAGTTTTGTTAAAAAAAAAGAGAGAGAGAATATGTAATAGTCGTGCTAGATCTCTACTCACATCTATAGTAGTGGCTGCCAACTGAAGTAGCGACAGAGCTCACAACCTGCTCCTCCCCAACTCCAGGAATGTCCCAGAGAGGGGCCCTGGCGACCATTCCTTGCTGTTTCGTCTGGGCCCCATGTCGTAGCTAACCGGCTCAGAGCTGAGCGCCGCAGATGCGTCAGGGCAGTCGGAGGTTTCCCCAGGACTTTCACACCAGCCTCTCGTCTCTGGCGGGGGTCATTGAACACGAGTGGTGAGAACCACAGGAAGCCGCTGTGTTCCGTGCCTCAGAGGGGAGGCCGGGGAGAACAGAAGGGGCCGATAGGAGAGTCATGAGGAGAGAGGCGATGTGCAGCCACCTTCCAGGCATGCTTGTGACCCAAACACACCCCTCACCCGAGGCTTGCCAGATGCCCCTGTGTCCTTCCAGGTGAATCAATCACTTGCCCAAGTATTTCTGCCCACGGGATTGAACTGGGTGATGATTAAGGCTTCCTCAGTCCTTAACCAGTTGTGATTCTTGAATATGGACTGAATACCTACAACTCCAAGAACTAAGGACAAAGGAGCCTCTCAAGATTCCCAGATATTCAACTATGCCTGTGCGTGCACGCCCAGTCACTCAGTCATGTCCAGATCTTTGTGACCCTATGAGCTGCAGCTCACTAGGCTTGTCTGTCCATGGGATTCTCCAGCAAGAACACTGGAGTGGGTTGCCATGTCCTCTTCCAGGGGATCTTCCTGACCCAGGGATCCAACCAGCATCTCCTATCTCTTGCATTGGGAAGCAGATTTTTTACTAGTGAGCCACCTGGGAAACTGTACTCCAATAAATAATAATAATAATAATAAAAACAGAGATGATAACCCCGAGATGAGGAATTTCTAATCAACCTTTTATAGCCACCTCCCTTTGACTGAGCTTCTGATCTTAAACTTAAGAGCATAAATAATACACCTCTTTACCATAGAGGAGACTTATCAGACCCCCATTTGGAGGCATTATTCTTTTTGCCATTTTATAGATGTTTAAACATGTGCTGGTCCTTCCTGGTTTAAATCTCCATCTTCTTTAGGGAGACTGACCCTAGAAGAATCTGTCCTATCCCCACCCCCAGGTCGATCTCAAGCCTTCACGTAAGACTTTCAAGTTCTGAGGAGCTGATGCATCCCTTGACCCTTAAGTCAACGAGCCCTCTTCCTGAAGCAGGTCAGTGGGACCCACACTGTCAATGCACTCCTGAAACAGCCCACTGGGCTTGCCTGTGGGAAATCCTGCCGTCTCATTCACTTGAACAGTGTTTCCAGCACCAGTGGTGGGTCAGTCTGGAGACATCATGGGAGATAAGATCAGAAATGTAAAATACATGCGCCATGGCACCTAGCAGGTCCCCACATGGGCAAAAGAAAGCCTCAGAAACAAGCAGTGGCAAGCTTCTAGAGAATACGCTGTAATCCAGGTCGGCACAAAGTTATCTGAGGAAAGGGAACAACAAATTGCCCCCAGGAGTTCTGAGAGGGCTTGCTTCCCAGAGGACACGGGATCTGAGTCTTCAGTCAGCTGGACCCCTTCATAGGTCTGGAACCTGGGCAGGTGGTCTCTGGTATGTCCATTTCCTCCTCTGTAACCTGGGACAGTACTATCTCCCCCACAGGTTTGTTGCGTGGCTTAAGTGAGTTAATCCATGTAAAGTGCTTGTAATTGGTTCTTGACACAAAGCAGCCAAGCCCATTAGCTGTTACCAAGAGCATCAACATTGAAGGGTTAATGTGAGTGTGGAGAGACAAGCAGGGGAGGATGTTACAGTCAGAGGGAAGGACACATGCTATGCTTGGAGCCTGGCAAGTTATCCCCGGTGGGAAAGTCAGTGTGTGGGGTTATAAGGAGTTGACCTAACTTTTTCAATGAAGGGTCAGAGAGCAAGTATTTCAAGGTTTGTAGCACAAGAGACAGTGTCCTCAACTCTTCAAGCAACCTTTGCAAGGAAAAAGGCTAACAGTGCCACATTTTACTTCCGAAAAGGTAAAAGCCATTCTTTGCTCATGGTAGACACAGGCTGCGGGCTGCCTCTGGCCTACGGGCCATGGTTTGCCAACCTCTGCTTCAGGAGAAGGCCAGAGGCCAGGCTTGCAAGGCTCTCATGGGCCTGGCTAAGGAGCCTGGGTTTCTCCAGGCAGGGGAGAGGCAAAAGGTTTAAACAAGGGACTTCGAGATCATATTTGCATGTGGCAACACAGTGAAGAGAATGGATTAGGGCGAAGAGGGAAGTTTAAGTTGACAGTCCAATTAGAAAATTACTGTGATTGCAATGGAAGTGAAATTTGTGCAGGGGCCGTGGTGATAAAGATGCTGAGCTATTTAGAGGCAACATGAACATAACTGGTTGTCTAGTTTTGGTGGTAAGAGGAAAAGAGAGGCAGAATACTCAATGTGTCTGTGCATTCAATGACAGATCAACCTCTACTTAGAGAGGAAGCGAGTACCCCATCCCCAGAAGCATTCAAACAGAGGATAGATTCCTGCCTGACAGCTGTTCTGTAAACAGCAATGATGGAGACAGCAGCAGATAAAGTCTCTCCTCGCCCTAAGAGTCCATGACTCTATGCTTCTGAGATCGTCTTTATCAATCTAACAGGAGAGAACAATTTGTTTAGTCAATGAAGGATATAGACAAACTTCACTCTTCAATACAAATCACCTTAATTTTGCAGAAAGCTGTCTATTTTCTACAGCGCTCACATCCATTATCTCTCTGAGGGGCCTGGGAAAGGACTATGAAAACTGAAAAATGCTAGACAAACATAAGATTGTATTATTATCATTATTATGTTACAAACACACTTCAACTGAATAAAAGAATTCTCTACTTTATTTCAGATTTAGTGCAGTTACTCTGCCTTTGGTCCAGTGAGTTATTTATTTCTATACCCGCTTCAACTCTTGGACAACACTTGGGACATAGTAATAATCAAAAGATGTTTGTCAAATCTTAACAATGTGTCAAGAGCCAATTCAAAAAGCATTTGATCGGCACAGCCTTCTCCTATCACTGCAGAGAAGACACAACAGTCCCCCTGCTAGCTGCAATTGCAATAGCAGCATCATTAATAATAATACTCACCATTTATCAGTATTCCCTGTGGCAGACACTGGTCAGGACTCTGCAGACATTCTCAATTAAGGCTCTCAAGAACCTAGTGATAAATCTTATGGTGGTGCCCATTTTACAGATAAGACAAGAAAATCAAGGTTCAGAAGAAGGCAGCTGCCTGTGCAAATTCATCAAGGCTCAGTTCAGTTCAGTTCAGTCGCTCAGTCGTGTCCTACTCTTTGCGACCCCATGAATCGCAGCATGCCAGGCCTCCCTGTCCATCACCAACTCCTGGAGTTTACTCAAACCCATGTCCATCGAGTCGGTGATGCCATCCAACCATCTCATCCTCTGTCATCCCCTTCTCCTCCTGCCCCCAATCCATCCCAGCATCAGGGTCTTTTCCAGTGAGTTAGCTCCTCGCATCAGGTGGCCAAAGTATTAGAGTTTCAGCTTCATCATCAGTCCTTCCAATGAACACCCAGGACTGATCTCCTTTAGGATGATGGACTGGTTGGATCTCCTTGCAGTCCAAGGGACTCTCAAGAGTCTTCTCCAACACCACAGTTCAAAAGCATCAATTTTAGAACTGTGCTTTCAAACACAGGTTGATTTTAATGACCCAGCCTTCCTCATGGACACGGGGAAGCATTTTCGCACATATTTATTTTAGGAGGGAGAGATCTGGGCTGTTCTGTGTGCCAAGACTGGCCATAATGTTTTTTGTTGTAACTGCCTCTCCATCTCAGGGTCTCTCTGGGAAACAAACCTCTTGGCTGCAGACTCAGGCGGAAACCGCAGCGTCTGGTTCCCTGGGTCCAGCCGCCAATGCGGCTGCCGGCCAGCAGAGGGCAGCTGCGGGAAGGCGTCCAAGGACAGCCTCCGCCCGCATTAGAGCTAATTAAGCCGCGAGAGGCAAGAGGCAAGTGCATTTCTGCCTGATGAAAGCAAACAGATCTACTCCCGGGCTGAGCAGAGCAGGGATATCTGCGGGAGGGACGTTTGCCGGCTTCCAAGGAGCCAGCTAGATGGTGCCATGCTGGCTGCCTGCGACGGAACACTGGCTCCTGGGAACCAGACTTGGGGGCTTCCCTCAAGCCCCTCCTCTCTCGGACAGGACAAGAAGAATCTGGCCCAGGGCTAGAGATGTTGTGAAGCTGACTGGGTGGCTGGAGCCAAAGGAGCAGACAGTTTGCGGCAGAAAAGCCAACCCAGACGTGCCAAGAGATACACAGGGATGCATCAAGTGTGTGTTTACAAAACAGGGGCAAACACACAAACGTTTAGGGAGACCAACAGCTGCTCCCGACTGTAAGATATAAAGCTGGAACAATTCAGGTAGCTGTGGTGGGTTAGGTTATTTGTGCACTGAATATACATACGAGGTGTGTACGCTCAAAATGTGCATGGGTGAGGCACATACACACACCAAGTAAATAAGAATGCGTCTCCACTGATGCAGATGCGGAGTGAGGTAGGCGGCTGCGCTGGTGTGAATTCAGATGGCCTGAATTCCAGTACCAGCCTTACCACAAATCCATGCAACCTTGAGCAAGGGATAAGCCATTCTGAACCCTGTTGCCTCCTTTGTGAAATGGACCCTAGCCGGGTTATGGAAACCATACAGTTTGGAAGCTCACTCAGAAGTTGGGGGGACTAGATCAAGTTCCCCAAGGAAGACTGGAACTGTCCCCACCCACCCCCACGTCTTTTACCAAGTCTCCAACCTTAGAGGAGGCAAACGAGGTGACCCAGTCCACATCCGTGCCCCCGGACCAACACCCCAGGGATGGTCTCATCTATCCAGCAGTGTGGGAAACTTTTAAGTCAATCTTTTCTCCCTATGAGTACAATCTTGCTACATAAGTAATTCCTTGTTCCGTCCTCCTTTGCCACTTAACTTTAGCACAGAGAATAAGCATCTCATAAACATCTCTTTAAAGGGCCACAGAATGTTTCCTTACATGGATATCTGTACCCTTCTGTTGCTATTTGGTCCTCCCCACCACCCCCCCCACCCCTCCTTTGGGCTACTATAAATAATGCTCGGGGGGTGGGGGGAACCTTCGTGCATAGAACTTTTCTCTATTTTGGGGAATCTTCCTTTAGAAAAAAAAAAATGCCAAAATTAAATTACTAAAATGAAATCATATTTTGAGACTCATCGTGTACGTTGCCAAACTGTTTTCCAAAACGGCTGCCCTAGTTTACACAGCTACCAGCAACGCATGAGCGGGCCTCTGTCAGCCCACTCTCCAAAGCACTGGCCCGCCTCCTCTTTCTTTGTTGAAACGTTGTTAATTCAGTAGGCAAAAAGTGTTATCTCTTGGTTTTAACAAGCGTATCTTTGATTATTAGAGAGAAGGAGCACGTTTTGCTTGTGTGTGTTCACCCACTGTTGTGTTTCCTCTTTTGAGAATTGTCTCTGTGCCCTGTGCTCACTTATCTGCTGGGGTCTTAGCGAATTTAATTGATTTGCCTGCGCTCTTTACTTAATAAAGATAGTAATCCTTTGTCATATTTGCTGTGGGTATTTTTCCCCAGTTTGCTTTATGTCTTTTCCTTTGTCGTTTCCTCTGTCACTTCTAAGCTTAGACAGCCACCCTGTCCCCCAGAGACTTGATAAATATTCATTTCTAATTCCTGATGTTTTTTTCTCCTAGTATGACGTGATTCTATAAGCCTGAGATGCCGCCATGAAGCTATGATTCCGCGCCTCCACAATGACCGTGTACAAGCCGGGTTACCTCCCGAGGCCCAGGCTCCATAGGGTTTCGCTTCGCCCTTATCCGCCCTCACCCTCCAGGCTGTAAGCTCCGTGAGGGCAGGGCCGTGTCTGTCTCACTCCCCCTGAATCCTGGGAGGCCAGCATGGTGCCAGCGCATCGCGGGTGAGCGCTGCAGTGCCCAGCCGTCTCCCTGAGAATACGCTCCGGTTCTGGCCCCACATCCGAGCACGCCGGATGGGTGATGACAGGTGTGAGGCCGCTGAGGACAGCAGGGGGAGCGTTCCCAGACAAAGGAGAGCCCCCACCGAACCAAAGAGCGGAAGAACACGGCACGGAGGCAACAGCAGCTCACTGAGTTTACCAACAGCACGGGCGTGTGAAACCTCAACAGAACCTGTGGCTGCAAGTGGAATTTGGACCCAACTGGTAAAGGGCTTTGAAAGCCAATTCTGGAGTTTCACCCACGGAAGCTCCATCTTCCACGGTGCAGCCAGAGTGATCTTCACAAGAGGCACATCTGATCATGCCACTCCTCTGCCTCGCCCTCTGCAAAGGCTTCCCCTGGCCTTCAGAGGACAGCTGAGAATCCTGTAATACCCTGCAGGGTCCTGCCTTTCCCACTCAGGGTACCATCCGCCATCCTTCCCTTGCTCACCATACCATCCCCCACTCCTTTCTTCAGCGCTGCCAAGCCTGTCCCATCGCCAGGCCTCCGTGACTGCTGTTTCTGATCCTGTGGACCCTCTGCCCTCAGCGTTCCACACAGCTGCTTCCTTCGGTTACTGGGGTCGGAGTGCAGATATCCAATGTCGCTCACGCTCCTATCCCTCATCTTATCTCAGCTCATCCCCTGGTTTTACTGTCTTCACATAATTTAATCACTATCTAAACGGTCTTCTTTGCTATCTTCCTGTTCATTTTCTGTCTCCCCTTCTTGAACATAAAAACTCAGGAGGGAAAAACAACCTTTCCTGTCTCCTTTCCTGCTATCGTCCCCCCAATAACAGTGCCTGCAATGTGCAGCAGTGGTGGGTAAATTTTGGCTGATTGTGGTATTAGGTCAACTCACGGGCAGCTGGGGCTCCTGGGAGGGTGTGTGTGTGTGTGTGTGTGTGTGTGTGTGTGTGTGTGTGTGTGTGTAGGATCAGGGGTGTGTGTGTGTCTGTGTGTGTCTGTGTGTGTGTGTAGGATCAGGTGTGTGTGTGTGTCTGTGTGTGTGTGGGATCAGGTGTGTGTGTGTGTAGGATCAGACATGTGTGTGTGTGTGTGTGTGTAGGATCAGGGGTGTGTGTGTGTGTGTGTGTGTGTGTGTAGGATCAGACGTGTGTGTGTGTGTAGGATCAGGGGTGTGTGTGTGTCTGTGTGTGTCTGTGTGTGTGTGTAGGATCAGGCGTGTATGTGTGTGTGTGTGTGTGTAGGATCAGGTGTGTGTGTGTGTGTGTGTGTGTGTGTAGGATCAGGTGTGTGTGTGTGTAGGATCAGACATGTGTGTGTGTGTGTGTGTGTGTAGGATCAGGGGTGTGTGTGTGTGTGTGTGTGTAGGATCAGACGTGTGTGTGTGTGTGTGTAGGATCAGACGTGTGTGTGTGTGTAGGATCAGGTGTGTGTGTGTGTGTAGGATCAGGTGTGTGTGTGTGTGTGTAGGATAAGGGGCGTGTGTGTAGGATAAGGGGTGTGTGTGTGTGTGTGTGTAGCATCAGGCATGTGTTTCAGAAAGACAGCTCTCCTGGCATGGTGGAGAATGGTTTGGACCAGAGAACCTGGGGTAAGGAGACCAAATGAGGCGACATTAAAATGACCTATATTAGAAACTTTTCTGAAAAAGGAAGATTTGATCCGAGGAGAGCTAGACATGGAAATGTGTTATGCAGTTGATATTGGGAAGGGAAAAAAAAATCTGCACTCTGCAGTCACTGAAACAAATAAAAATAGCCCTCATTATAACTAACATTTAATAGTGTGTTAGCTTTCAAAGACATTCATCTCATGATAGTGTCATCGTCATTTGAAAAGGCCGAGGACCAGGCTGCTGTTTCCATTTGACAGATGAGAACACTGATGCTCAGGCAAGTTGACTCGGGGACCCTGAGCGGCTCACGAGCCGTGGGTGTGGAGAGGAACCAAGGCCCTGAAGCTCAGCCCTGGGCTCTGCCGGCCAAGTGCTGGGCTGCCACGATTTTCCCTCGGGGCACCCTCTCCAAAGAACGGTGTGATGGCTAAAATCATGCCTCAGAGTTAATGAGACAGATGAAAACTGCCCCCTGGCCTTGGGGCCTGGAGCAGAGACCAGTGCCCCTTCCTTCCTTAAGAGAGCTAAAACATCCCAAGTCAGGGAGGAGCCCATTTGCCGCCACATTAGCAGTAAATGTCATTTACTCCAGTGATATCTCCATATCAGGCTTTTTTTTTTCCTCCCCCGTGGCTGAAATTACAACAAAATAGAGCAGAGAACAAGGGAAGACGAGATAAACAAGGGTCAGAAAGAGACGGGGAGTGATGGCGCCGTTCTAGGAGGCAGACAGGCTGAGAGACCCAGATCTCCTATCCCCTCCAGGCTGGAGCCAGCCACGTCTTTCCCGAGGTAGCAATCACCAGTGGATCATCAGGGAACAGGGGACAGAAATCTCTGCATGCGTGAGCAGCAGCAGTTGGGAGAAGGGTCTGGAACGTCTTATGATTCTCCTGAATGGACTAGCTCCCCCACCCCGATTTGGCACGTTCAGAACTCACAAACTTCCAATGCTAGCTGCTTCCTGGAGCTGGGATAGGTCACACTGATCACTTTAATCTTGAGCTTGTGCCTATCTGTCGTGTTTCTCTGGATGAGGAGAAAGAAGTGGAAGACAGTAAGTCTCCCAGACCTGCACCTGCCCTTGAGTGTGCAGAACCAGGCAGGGGGTGGGGGCACCGCACAGACAATGGGGCCCATCTTAGTGGCTCCAAAAGGGGTTAGATCATCACCTTCCACCTTTCGGGTCTTTCCAGGCATTTGCATCCAAGTGCAACTGGCAGCCACTGGATAAGCCTTAAATGCGGACAGGGTCCCAGGAATAACACAATTATCTACAGACAGTGTTGATAGGGAAATAAGGCTTGAGGAAATGAGGGCCCATAGCCCAGCCTCCCAGAGTAGACCAACCAAGGAATCAACCTGGACAAGAACTATCAGTCAACTGATTCTTTTCTCCTTCCTTCCATTTTTTCACTCAACTCATTGCTTCCTCTTCTTTTTCTCTGCCTCTTTCTCTTGCCTTTCCCTGAATCTGAATCCACATGTTCAGAACTTTTTCCTGCATTAACAAAACCGAATTCTGCCTTTACCACTCAGCTCCAGACATACTGCCTACAACTGTTCTAAAAGAAACTGAATGGCTTCCTTTGGGCTGTTGAGTGTATGTTTGCCCATAGGTAAACAGAGGCATCACTTTAAGGTAGAAGAGTGTGTGTAAGTGTGTGAGAGTGTGTGTGTGACTGTGTGTGTGTGTGTGTGCGAGTATGTGTGTGGGTGTGTGAGTGCGAGTGTGTATGACTGTGTGTGTGTGTGTGAATGTGAGTGTGTGAGTGTGTGTGACTGTGTATGAGTGTGCGTCTAAGTGTGTGTGGGTGTGTGAGTGTGTGACTGTGTGGGGGAGGTGGGTGTGTGTGTGTGTGTGAAAGTGAGTGTGTGAGTGTGAGAGTGTGTGTGACTGTGTGTGTATGAGTGTGTGTGTAAGTGTGTGGGGGTGTGTGAGTGTGTGTGTGAGTGTCTGGTATGTGTGGTGTGTGTTTGTGAGTGTGCGAGTGTGTGTGACTGTGTGTGTGAAAGTGTGTGTGAGTGTGCGAGTGTGTGTGACTGTGTGTGTGTGTGTGCACGTGTGTGTCATGTGTGTGTGTCTGGTGGCTCCTCAGAGAAAAGAGAGGGGAAAAAGGCAGAGAGCACACGTCGCATTCACCCCCTCCTTCAGGAAATGCTGGCTGTCAGCTCGCAGCATGCCGGCTGCCATGCTAGTAACGCCCTTAGGGACTGCCCGGTCTGGTCCAGGAGGGGTCAGCTGCCGGGATGTTGTGGGTGGGGTCACAAGAGCAGAGAAGGGGGAGAACACACAGCAAAGGCAGTGGTCTTGGTATTATTTCTCAGAATGGCTGAAGCAGTTCAGGGCAAAAAGGGCACGTGGAAAGCTCTGCGCAAGGAGAAAAGAGGAGGGTGAGATTCAAGAAGGCTTCCTGGCCGTAGACACAGGAGGGACATGAAGGGCCCAGGGCTGGGTGGTGGGTGGTTTAGTCGCTAAGTCATGTCCAACGCTTGTGACCCCATGGACTGTAGCCCTCCAGGCTTCTCTGTCCAGGGAACTTTCCAGGCAAGGATACTGGAGTGGGCTGCCATTTCCTTCTCCAGGGGATCTTCCCGACCCAGGGATCAAACCAGGTCTCCTGCATTGCAGGCAGATTCTTTACCGACTGAGTTATGAGGGAAGCCAGTAAGGGCAGAGCTAGGACGTATCCAGGCACATAGTACATATATGTGTTTGTTGGGAAAAAGTGTTAGCTATTCAGAAACCAGGTGTAGACGCCCGTCCTCAGACTTTCCTAGAAGGAAGACTCTTGGGAAGCAGATCTGGATTCATGGAGAGCAACAACTGTTGAAAATGAAGATCAGAGAAGCAGAGAGCAACAGGGCCAAAATCCGAGAAAAAGATGCTTTAAAGCACAGGCTTGACAATTACTCCGACACAGTGAAACTAACAGAGCAAGAGCTGACGGCCACTGAGAAGAAAGTCAGTCCAAAAGGAAAGGGGTGCACCTCGGTGGCTGCCGGGAAGCCCCAGGTTCAGTCGGGAGGCGGACGGACTTGACACAAACAGGGACAAGAGCCTTTACTGTGGTTTCCATGGGCAGGAACGGGTGAGGCAGGAACACCACGTTTAGGGCTGTCCAGTTTACATATCCCAGCGGGCTCTAAGGCAGCGGAGCTGTCCCTTGCTACCTGGGACCTGTCCTTTGGGTGATTAGGGCAGGAAAACAGTGGCCCACAATGCAAGGGTCAAATAAAGGCAGTGGCTGGGGGCGGGGGGCGGGGGGCGGAGGGGGCGGCTCCGTGTTGGACAGTCGCATATGAAAGATGCACTTACAGGCAGGCTCTTTACTATCTCTGGGAATTAAAGGCAGCCCTTCCAGAGTCAGCAAGGCCTCAAAATGTCAAAGCATCAAAAATACTAAAAAGGTGTGATCAGTACAGACATCCAGTTCCTAAGGGTGAGAGTCTAGCTGGGGCGGGGGTGGGGAAGAAGCAAAGATGCAGACATGGGTAAGCCGAGAAGACACAGACCCGGGGAGACGGATACGCCTGTGAGTGGGGGTATCTGTGTGTCAAGGAAAGCTGCTGCTGCTGCTAAGCCGCTTCAGTCGTGTCGACTCTACGCGACCCCACAGGCGGCAGCCCACCAGGCCCCTCCATCCCTGGGATTCTCCAGGCAAGAATACTGGAGCGGGTTGCCATTTCCTTCTCCAATGCAAGCATGCATGCCAAGTCGCTTCAGTTGTGTTCGACTCTGTGCGACCCCATGGACAGCAGCCCGCCAGGCTCCTCTGTCCACGGGATTCTCTAAGCAAGAACACTGGAGTGGGTTGCCATGTCCTTCTCCATTCAAGGAAATAAGCGAGATAAAGAGAGACAGAGGCAGACGCGTAGCCGTGCAGGAGTGGAGCATCTGAGAAAGAACAGACGAGAAACACTTGGGAAGATTTTCTGTCCGACATGGAAATCCTTCCTTTACCCAACAAGCATTGGCCATGTGAGCTCTCAGAGCCGAATGTGAGGAGAGGCTGGTGTTATAACACATGAGGCTGGCCTAAGATAGACCATTAACATTTAGATACGATGTCTGCATTCTAGTCCAGTGCACAGTTTTCAAATGTTTATGAGCCATGGAATCTTTTCTCTAGTAGAGAGCTTATCCAGAAGTCCAGTACATAAAAAGATGCGAAAGGACCCTGGCTGAAGATGAGGGTCAGGGCCCTCCCATCCCAGCCCCTCTCAGGGCCCACACTAGACCCCCGGTCCCTTTATCTAAAGTGCAGAGCTTCCCTGAGCATAGTTTGAAAACCTCTGCTCTGGGGCAGTAGGACTCATACTGACTGGAGCCAAATGTGGGAACAGGTTTGAGAGGAACTGCAGAGCTAACATGCCTTCTCTTTTTGGATGGGGGTAGGGTATGGGGGGTTACCTCTAAAGAGGCCTCACTCTGGACAGAACCCACAGACCTGTACTTGGAATACAGGGAAGAGGTTGAGAGAATGAGCGACCTCAGTCTTAGGAATGTGGGTCTGAAATGTACTTCTGGTCACTGGACTAATCATAAGAACCTTCTCAGACTCAGTTTCTTAATCCACAGAGTAGGGTACATAACATGTATCCTAAAGCATCAGGATTAAACCAGAAAATGTACTTACTAGAGTGTTTAATTGGTAGTAACTTTTCAGTAATGTAGACTATTATGATCATCCTCATTAGTATTATTCCCCAAAGGAACTAAGTAATTCATACTGGGTTGACCTCAATAAGACGTTTCCAGCTCCCAAGGCTGTACAAAAATAGACTGGGATATCTGATGGTGGCGAATTGCCCAATCTGGGAGATGTTTAAGGAGGGATTCAAGGCTACTTCCCAGGGATATTGCCAAGTGGACTAATTGATTAAATGAGGCTTCCCAGGTGGTGCTAGTGGTAAAGAACCTGCCTGCCAGCACAGAACATGAGACGCGGATTCGATCCCTGGGTCTGGAAGATTCCCTGGAGGAGGGCATGGCAACCCACTCCTGTATTCTTGCCTGGAGAATCCCATGGACAGAGAAGCCTGGCGGGTGGCAGTCCACAGGGTCACACAAAGTCAGACATGACTGAAGCGACTTAGCATGTACACACGCATGGGGGTCCATGGGTCTGTTCTAGTTGAGAATCCAAATACTGTGGTTCCATAAATCTAATCCCACTTAATTTTAAGATCTTTTGAAATCAAGATTTCATCAGTGTCCAGTTTTGATGACCCAGAGGGAGGCTGAAGGTGGGAAAATGGGGAAGGCTGGTGAAGTAGGGGTCAGTCCAGAATTCTATCTGTCCCACCCCCTACAGGGCTCTACAAGGCTCTCCGATCACTCAGGTGGATGCAACCTCCTGAAATATTAACAGGTTCCAGGCAATTGCTGCTTCCCAATGCAATTAGAACCTAATTTGGGGAAGTATGTTTTTCTGAAGAGGTTCATTAGCCAAACACAACCCCCAACTCTGCAGTTCAGGAAAGACGGATGGGTCCAATATGTAAGCACTTGGCTGATGCCCCGGGAGCAAAGGCAGATGCATTAAACTAGATGGAAACACAGATCACCTTCCATCTTTGGAGCAGCAAGCCACTGACAACCTCCCCCATCTCTAGGTACACTCCCCCCAACACGAGAGCCTTCAGGAAGGCACGGGGCTGCTGCCTCCCCTCCCACCACGTAATCCAAACATTCACGAGGGCCTCAGACGTCTTCAGTTACACAAACTCTTAACCATAGGAAAGGGCCCCCTTCCCAGAGACTTTGACCGTGTGGCTTGAGTTCAGAGCAGGCGGAGGAAGGCCCCTCACTCCCGCCCCAAGAGACTCATGCTCTTCCGATCACAGACAGTCTCTCCTGAGACACATCCAGACCAGCAGGGTCATCCCCAAGTGAAGCTCTGTGATGAGTCAAAAACCAGAACAGCTTTCTAGTATTTTCCCTTTAGCTACTTTGATGCGGTCCTCTGGCTTCTCGAGAGAAAACACTCTCAACACGTTCCAGTTTATTTGATTGTACCTAACGGCCACCTATCCTTCTGGTCCTATGTGCCACCACCTGCTTTGAACACTCTCCTTTTAGAAGTCTCCTAAAGTATGGTTCCCCTGATTGGGAACTCAGGGGTCACCTGGAAATCACAGAAAACAGCTGGCCTCGTTCTTCCTCCATTCTGGACATTATACGATTATTCCTCATATACCACTTCCTGAGTGACACCGAGTGCTAGACTATATATGCGACGTGTTTCAGTTCTTAAGACTACTCTGGTTCAGTTCAGGTCAGTTCAGTCGCTCAGTCGTGTCCGACTCTTTGCGACCCCATGGACTGCAGCACGCCAGGCTTCCCTGTCCATCACCAGCTCCCAGAGTTTACTCAAACTCATGTCCATTGAGTCGGTGATGCCATCCAACCATTTCATCCTCTGTCGTCCCCTTCTCCCCCTGCCTTTGATCTTTCCCAGCATCGGGGTCTTTTCAGAGTCAGTTCTTCGCATCAGGTGGCCAAAGTATTGGAGTTTCAGCTTCAGCATCAGTCCTTCCAACAAATATTCAGGACTGATCTTCTTTAGGATGGACTGGCTGGATCTCCTTGCAGTCCAAGGGACTCTCAAGAGTCGTCTCCAACACCACAGTTCAGAAGCATCAATTCTCCGGCGCTCAGCCTTCTTTATCGTCCAGCTCTCACATCCGTGCTACCCTGCTTAGGAAGGTATTATCCTCATATTATAGGTGAGGAAGCCAAGATACGGAATAATTAAATAATTTTTCTGAGACCAAACCACTGTCTTTAAAGTAGGATTTGAATCTAGGACTCCTTTTTAGCTACCAATCCAGTCTGCCCTTGTCTGAGGTCAACTGCTGTCATTCTGTGATGTTTATAATGCTTTCCACTTTATACAAGTGTTTTTTCTTAATTTTTTGTGGAAGGAACACTTAACATGATATGTACCATTTTAATAAATTTTTAAGTGAACAATACAATATTGTTGCTCCCACATACAATGTTGTGCAGTAGATCTCTTTAATTTGTTTACCTTCCTCAACTGAAATTTTATGCCTATTGATTAACAACTCCCGTATCCCCTTTCTTCCAATTCCTGGTGACCGGCATCCCACTGTTTGGTTTTATGAATGTTACTATTGTAGATACCTCATATAAGTGGAATCACATAGTATTTTTCTCTCTATGACTGACTTACTTCACTTAACACAGTGCCCTCAAAGTGCAATCATTAATACACATTACAGAATGTCCTTCTTTTTAAAGGTTGAGTAGTATTCCTTCATATGTATGAATCATGTTTTCTTGAGTCATCTGTTTGTCAATGGACATTTAGATTGTTTCCACACCTTGGCTATGGTGAATAGTTCTGTAATAAAGACAGAGTGCTAATATATCTTCAAGATCCTGATTTCAACCATTTTGGATAAATACTCAGAAGTGGATCTGTTGGATCATGTGGTAAGTAACAATCAAGGAAATGCAAATCAAAACCAAAATGAGATATTACCTCACACCTGTCAGAATGCTATTAACAGAAAAATAAAAGACAAGTGTTTGTGAGGCTGTGGAGAAAAGAGAACTCATACACGGTTGGGGGGAATGCAAAACGGAGCAGCTGTTGTGGAAAACAGCACAGAGGTTCCTCAAATAATTAAACAGAACACCGTATACAAAACGTTTTCACATGAAAATGATTTTATTCTCAAAAAGATGTTATACCTCTAGCCCTCTAAAACCTCAATGTCTATTCTACATGAGATGCTCACAAATCAGGTACACCTCTTTTGATACTACACTTTTAACTTAAAAATTTGTAAATAGAAGATAGAAATTTATGCACCCTTTAAATCTCACTTTGTTAAGAGTTGATCCATAAAGAAAGCTGAGTAAAGAACTGATGCTTTCAAACTGTGGTGCTGGAAAGATTCTTGAGAGTCCCTTGGACAGCAAGGAGATCAAACCAGTCAATCCTAAAAGAAAATCAATCCTGAATATGCACTGGAAGGACTGATGCTGACGCTGAAGCTCCAATACTTTGGCCACTGGGTGCAAAGAGCTGACTCGTTGGAAAAGACCTTGATGCTAGGAAAGATTGAGGGCAGGAGGAGAAGGGGACAACAGAGGATGAAACGGCTGGATGGCACCACCGACTCAATGGACATGAGTTTGAGCAAACTCCAGGAGATGGTAAAGGACGGGGAGCCTGGCATTGCCTGCAGGCAATGGGGTCGCAAAGAGGTGGACACAACTTAGTGACTGAACAACAACTGATTATCCCACTGGCTGAAATAATTTTAAGTCATTATTTTGTCATCAAGTGCGTCTGCAGTATTTATGCATCTGACCGGCATCCCTTCTGTGTTGTCAACCAAACCATGTACATATGAATTGACAAGCACCAGGTCAAGGATGGAAATGTGTGACTTACCCTGGCAGGTTACACTGGCACTTCAGTCACTAACACACATAGCTACAGTCTAGTGTAGCAGTTTCCAAACCATGATGACCTCGAGAATCAATTGGAGATCACTGTGATCACCAGATTTCACCCAAAGCCTCACAGAGTATCTGAGGACAGGACTCAGTATTGTGTGTTAATATACTGATGTAACTCCTCCGGAGATTCCCGTCATCTCTCGGCTTTATTTACCACTGATCTCATCCACATTTTTCTAACTTACCCAGAAGGTGTAAGGAGAATCTTGACCAAATTCTTTGCAGAAATCAAGACATGTCATATTTGGAGTTCTATAATCTGAGACTCCATAATAAGAGAAAATTAGGTTACTTTAATATATAACTTAATTTTGGTAAAAATTCAAATTATTTTACAATACTTGATGGAATTCAGGCCTAATTTTTTGTAGATTAACCAATGGGAATTATAATACGTTTAACTGAAATCAGTGATTTCAATAAAAAATCATGATTATCTAGCACTACACTTAATTTTACTAAGGGAAAAATAAGAAACCTAAGAGAAGCTAGGTGACCTTCCCAAGGTCATGAAGTGAGTCAGTGCAGAGGCTAAACTCTACCCAAATCGCCCGATTTGAGCTCCTTTCTCTTTCCTTTACATCACGCTCTGTCTTAAATTTATACTTGGCTAAACCACTTCATTGTGGTTTTGTTTGATTTACTACATATCAGATGGCCTTCCTTATTCAATTTTGCTTTTGCTGATGTAAAAGTGAATTTGCATTCACTGAGAACATGCCAACTAATGGCAGAATGAAAAGGAGGGTAAAGCAAGGGAGTATCCTAACAATATTCCAAAGGATATAAAGTCAAATTAAAATTTAAACATTCTGGAAGAAAGACCACAAAGAAAACGTTAAATTCAAAATACGGGAGGATAGTGGAAAATCTTCTGGATCACAGATCTCGCTTGGTGACTTTGAATAAATCAATAAGCTTTTTATAAGAAACTAGGTTGTGGGAGTCTTATGAACCTCACTTTACTATAGAAAAGTACATTTCTAATAAGATAAAAGATGATTTTATTCATTTTTAAAGTAAAACTTAATTATTCTATGACATATTTTTTAAAGAAAAGTGAAACAGAATTAACAAGAAAAGGCCACAATGTTAAGGAAAAAAGGAGGCCCAGTTACATTGCTGGACAAACCATTTCAATATAAAATCAGAAAAGATTTGAAAAAATCAAGCAAACATTTAATGTATCCATAACTACTGTAACAGTGATGGTAATCCCAATAACTAGCCTTTGAATCTTTGCTCTGTATCTGACCCTCGGCAAAGCTCTTTTTATATATTATTAGTCTTTACACTGCACCTTGGAAGCAGGTTTGGAGTCCATCTTACAGATGGAGAAAAATAATACTTAAACTGTAAATGTTATATGGCACTCTGGAGGTGAGACCACATTTATTTTGATTTGAGATTCAACTTACAAATATATAAAGGAATAACTAAGCTGAATACCCAAAGAAAAAGCCACTGTGTGCCCGTTTTTAATGAACTAATTTAGGATGGTGGCTGTAAGTATACATATGCCTCATTTTTCTCAGAGATTATCAAAAGAGATCAGTGATGGAAAATTTAATTTTTAAGTATACTTAAAAAATATTACTAAGGCTCAAGTGTGGCAGCATTTCCCTATATGACACTACAAATAGCTTGAATGACTCCACTTCACCAAAACCCACTCTCATGTTGCATTTTGGCATTCGGTATACACAGCTATAAAAATTATTCTGAAATTATTCACTGTATCAGCAAATCTTGGCATGTAAGTGTGCTTTAGTTTCTTGCCAGACTGAGAAAACTGACACGCCAGCCTTTGGGGCGCATTCTGCCTTACTACCTGTCTCCATTAACCGCTGCAGGGAGGCGATGGCTAACACTTACTCAGTGCTAAGTGCTCGGTGCTAAGCCCTGGGCCGGCATGGACACCTTTGGTCCTGATCATGAAAGGTTGTTGCTGAACGATAAGACGCGGGATTCTTGGCCTCCGGAGGAGACGAATTCAATCCGGGGCCAGAGACAAGGCTGGATCGCTCAGAGCTTTTGTGTAATAAAGCTTTATTAAAGTATAAAGGAGATAGAGAAAGCTTCTGACATAGGCATCAGAAGGGGGCAAAACAGTACCCCCTTTGCTAGTGTTAGCAATAGAGTTATATACTCTCCAATGAATCCAAAGAATGTCTGGAGGTTGTAAAGACCTCACCAGACCTACTCCCATAATTTACATTTTAAGATAACAGAGTTGGCCAGAAGGTTTAATCCAAAAATTGTCTTCAGGCAGGATACATCCTTGTAAAGACCAGACCTACTCCCATAATTTATGTTTTAAGATAGCAGAATTAGCCAGAGGGTTTAATCCAAAGACTGTCCTCAGGCAGGATACATTATTGTTATATAATCCTAAGGAATGTAGAGGAAAAAAAGTAAAAAAGTTTGTCCTTTCTTCCTCCTTGAATATCCCAGACCTCTCTCTCCTTGGGGACCCCTAGACTTCTCATCAACCTGCCTAGGAAATAACTCTCTCAATCACAACCCTACAAGTCAGGGCACCAGTCTCTCTCTTTGGCAGAAGGAGAAGGCAAGTGTTCGGAAGGGACAAAACATTTGGCCAAAGGCACACAAACTGGTGAGCAGGAGCATCAGGACGGAAATCCCATAGCTCAGGCTCATTTACCTACTGCAAGCTGCTTCCCAAAGGCGAGGCTGAAAGCACAGGAAAATCACACGGGGTACTCAGGACCACGTAGCAAGTACATGGTGGCATTGGGGTCTCTGCGATATTGATATTTCTTTTTACCCAGGAGGGCTAGATGAGTTTTAATTGCAGTGATGAGACCCTGAGTACACTGCTTTTTGAAGTACAAACACCAGGGGGAGAGAGTATCAATAACATGGTCCCTTTCCAGATCATTTCAGAAAGGGAATTTGTTGGCCCACCTCTGGGAACATATAGGCAGGGAACAATGAGTATGACGTTCACTGTGTGGCTCTCTGGGGAACTAATTTATGTAGGGGCTGGGGAAATGCCCAGAAGATCTGCAAATAAATCAGGCAGCATCCATGTAGTCTGAGTTCTGGTCACTGAGGCTAATGAGCCAGGCCTCTGTGCTCCCTCCCTTTCTTATCTACTCCAACAAGACACGCTAAGCTGACCGCAGGACAGACAGGAGAGAAGAAAAGCCAGGAAACAGAGGTAAAAGAGAGGGTGTTTCTTCCAGGCACATCGAGTTGGTCCCTGTTCACTACGCTGGCTGCCGTTTCCCTGGTCCTCATGACACCCTCCACCTCCTTATCTCACACGTCGCTCACTGCACTGCCCTCCTCCCTGGTATTCCTGCTGTAGTCACTAGCCCTCCCATCAGCTCTCTTGACCAGACCAGCAGCCAGAATAAAGCTAATCATCAGGGAAGTGCACAACAAAACCACAAAGAGATCTCACCTCATACCTGGCAGAATGGCTATCTTCAAAAAGAATACAAATTACAAATGTTGGCGAGGGTATGGAGTAAAAGGTAGGAACCTGGTGCAGACACCGTGAAAAACAGTATGGAGGTTTCTTAAAAAAAAAAAAAAGGAAAAATAGAACTACCACGTATTCAGTCTTTGCATGTCAGTGCATGTCCAACTCTCTGTGACGCTATGGACTGTAGCCTGCTAGGCTCCTCTGCCCATGAGATTCTCCAGGCAAGAATACTGGAGTGGGTTGCCATGCCTTTCTCCATGGGATCTTTCCAAACCAGGGATTGAACTGGTTTCTCCTCCATCTCTTGCACTGCAGGCAGACTCTTTGCCCACTGAGCCACCTTGGAAGCCTACAACTTCCATACAACACAGCTATTCTATTCTTGGCATATGTACATGAACAAAAAAACAAAAGAAGCAACTCAAAAAGATCCATGCACCCCAATGTCCACAGCAGCATTACTTACAGTTGCCAAAATAGTGAAGCAACCTAAGTGTTTATCAATACATGAATGCATAAAGACGTGGTATACACACACACAATGGAATATTACTCACCCATAAAAAGAATAAGATTTTGCCATTTGCAGCAACACAAATGGACTTGGAAGGCATTTTGCTAAGTGAAATAAGTTAGAAAGATAATGATAATCAAACACTGTTCGATATCATTTACATATGAGTTTTAAAAATACAATGAACTATTACATGTGACAAAAAAGACGCAGACTCACAGACATGAAGAACAAATTAGTGGTCACCAGTGGGAACAGGGAAGGGGTGAGGGTAGTATAGCGTTAGGGGCTTAAGAGGTACAAACTATCACGTATAAGTAAACTACAAGGGTACATTGTACAAAATGGAATATAGCCAATATTTTATAACTACAAATGTAACATAAGCTTTAAAAACTCTGAATCACTACACTGTACCCGTACCCTGTATGTGTGCTAAGTCGCTCAGTCGTGTCTGACTCTTTGCGACCCCGTGGACTGTAGCCCACCAGGCTCCTCTGTCCATGGGATTCTCCAGGCAAGAATGCTGGAGTGGGTTCTCATGCCCTTCTCCAGGGGATCTTCCCGACTCAGGGATCAAAACTCACGTCTCTTATGTCTCTTGCATTGGTAGGTGGGGTTCTTTACCACTAGCACCATCTGGGAAACCCGTAGCTTATATATCATACAGCACCTATACTTAAATTAAAAAAGAGTCTCAAAAACTCAAGTCAGAATCTGTCCCTCTCTTGCCCTAAACCTTTCTAACCCCTATGGCCCACAGGATAAATTCAGCACGGCACTTTAGATCCCGCTCTATCTGCTCCTGACTAGCTCCTCCCTGTATCTTCTTCCCAAAGGCTGTCTCCTCTCATCAGGGCTGGGGTTAGGAAGAGGCACAAAACAGAAGGGGACTTCAAAATGTTCAATAATCACGATAACAAGTACTTTAATTCAAAATTTAAAAAAAATCACAGTTAAATAAATCCACAATGAGCAAATAGCAAAAGTTTAAATAAAAAGTGCTGTGCAAAGCCATATTGTAGCCTGAGGCAAAAGGAAAAATCACTAATACCGATTCAGTTTTTATTTAAATTTTTGATGTTTTCTTCATTATGGATTTTTTCCATTGATTTTTATTTTTCTTAACTATTAATATTAAATATAAGTTCTAGCCCTGTCTGTGAGATCTAAAAAAATGTGACAGTGTCAAATTACAAAAGGCCTAGAAGAGCATGCAAAAAAGATGTATTTAAGATTCTTTTTGGCCATTAGAGAGAGTTAGAATTTGGAGGAGGAGGATGGAATAATTTAGCCTGTCAGATAATTCTCAAAATAAAGAACTGGTCTGAGATGACTGTGGTAAGGAGAGATCATTATTTGGCTTTTGCCATAATTTTTCACTATTTCATGCCATTACTCTAGGAGTCTTAGTTACATATCATTGCCCTTCACTGTATATGTGAGAAAGAATCAAGTAACTGGTGAACAGAAACTGTAAACAGTGGCTGAAATAGAACCAGGGTTTTCTGAATCTTCATTTAATCATTAATTTATTCATTCAGTAAATCAAATATTAAGTGCTTTGAAGTAGGGTTGCCGGATAAAATACTGAGTGTCCGGTTAAATTTGAATTTCAGGTAAAACTTAATTTTTAGTTTAAGTATGTCCTAAATATTGCACGGGGCAAACTTAAACTAAAAAACGATGAGAAATGTGTCTGAAATTCAAAATTAACTGAGTATCTTACATTTTCATTCATTAAATCTGATAACCCCACTAAAAGGCTACTGTGTTCCAGAAACTATATATACCAGGAGCGGAAGACATAATGAAAATGAAATACACTCAAATGTCATCCTTGCGGAACTTACAGTGACTGAGGCAAGTATTAATCAAACTACTGCACAGATGACCCAAGATAGTGTATTGTGACAATTTTTTATGAAGGAAAATTATAGTGTTTGACCATGAGACCTAACCTAGACGGGGGCACTAGTCAAAGCTTTTCTAAGAAAGATATATGTGAGCTGAGATCTCAGGGTTAGGTAGAATTTAACTAGATAAACAGAACTGGAGAAGAACTCTGGGGGGGAAAGAATCAGTATGTGTGAAAGGATCTTGAAGAAGGAGGTTTGCTAAAAAAAGGGAGGGAAAGCAGCGTTGCTGGACCTCAGAGGCAGGGGGTGACTGTGGCTAGAGGCTGAGTTGGTGCGGAGGGGCCAGGTCGAACAGGGGCCGGGAGTTCAAGCTCAGAATGCCAAGCTTTCTGTGGATAGTGCAATCACTGGGGAGTTTTAAGCAAAAGACTGATGATTAGAATTGAGTTTTCCTGAGCATTTATGGTGATGTTGAAGCTGAAACTCCAATACTTTGGCCACCTGATGCAAAGAACTGACTCACTGAAAAGACCCTGATGCTGGGAAAGATTGAGGGCAGGAGGAGAAGGGGACGACAGAGGATGAGATGGTTGGATGGCATCACCAAAGCAATGGACATGAGTTTGAGCAAGCTCCAGGAGTTGGTGATGGACAGGGAAGCCTGCTGTGCTGCAGTCCATGGGGTCTCAAAGAGTCAGACACGACTGAGTGACTGAAATGAACTGAACAGAGCATATATCCAGAGAAAGCCATAATTCGAAAACATACCTGGACCCCAGTGTTCACAGCAGTACTATTCAGCAAGACATGGAAGCAACCTGAGTGTTCACTGACAGACGAATGGATAAAGGATTTTGTATATATATATACAGTGGAATACTACTCAGCCATAAAAAGAATGAAATAATGCCCATTTGCAGTGGCTTAGATGGACCTAGAAATTATCATAAGAACAGATGCACAAGCTGGATTCAGAAAAGGCAGAGGAACCAGAGATCAGATTGCCAACACGTGTTGGATCACAGAAAAACCAAGGGAATTACAAAAAAAGAAAAAAAAATCTACTTCTGCTTCATGGACTATGCTAAAGCCTTTGACTGTGTGGATTGTAACAAACTGTGGGAAAATCTTAAAGAGACAGGAACACCAGACCACCTTACCTGCCTCCTAAGAAAACTGTATGCAGGTCAAGAAGCAACAGTTAGAACCAGACATGAAACAGTGGACTGGTTCAAAACTGGGAAAGGAGTATGTCAAGGCTGTATCTTCTCATCTTGCTTGTTTAATTTACATGTAGAGTGCATCATGTGAAATACTGGACTAGATAAATCACAAGCTGGAATCAAGATTGACGGGAGAAATATCAACAACCTCAGATATGCAGATGATACCACCCTCAAGGCAGAAAGTGAAGAGGAACTAAAGAGCCTCTTGATGAAGGTGAAAGAGGAGAGTGAAAAAGCTAGTTTAAAACTCAACATTCAAAATACGAAGATCATGGCATTCGGTCCTATCACTTAATGGCAAATAGATGGAGAAAATGTGGAAAACAGTGTCAGATTTCATTTTCTTGGGCTCCAAAATCACTGCAGATGGTGACTACAGCCATGAAATTAAAAGACATCTGCTCCTTGGAAGAATAGCCATGTCAAACCTAGACAGTGTTTTAAAAAGCAGAGACATCACTTTTCCTACAAAGGTCTGTACAGTCAAAGCTATGGTTTTTCCAATAGTCATGTATGGATGTGAGAGTTGGACCATAAAGAAGGCTGAACGCCACAGAATTGATGCATTCGAACTGTGGTGCTGGAGAAGACTCTTGAGGGTCCCTTGGACAACAAGGAGATCAAACCAGTCCATCCTAAAGGAAATCAACCCTGAATATTCATTGGAGGGACTGATGATGATGATTAAGCTCCAGTACTTTGACCACCTGATGCAAAGACCATACTCATTGGAAAAGACCCTGATGCTGGGAAAGATTGAGGGTAAGAGGAGAAGGGGGAGACAGAGGATGAGATGGTTGGATGGCATCATAGATTCAATGGACTTGAGTTTGAGGGAACTCGGGGAGACAGTGATGGACAGGGAGGCCTGGTGTGCACTGTCCATGGGGTCTCAAAGAGTCAGACATGACTCAGCGACTGAACAACAACAGAGATTATCATACGAAGTTAAATAAGTCAGACAGAGAAAGACAGCTATCACATGGTATCACTTACATGTGAAGCCTAAAAAAACATGATATAAGTGCGCTTACTGACAAAACAGAAACAGACTCACAGACAGAGAAAAGAAATTTATGATTCCCAAAGGAAACAGGGAGTGAGGGGTAAATAAGTTTAGGACTTATAGTACATGATACTATACGTAACACAGATAGCCAAGAAGGACCTACTATATAGCACAGAGAGCTATATTCAGTATCTTCTAATAACCTAAAATGGAAAAGAATCTGAAAAAGAATATATATAAATATATATATATATATATGTATGTATATACACACACATATATATAAATATAAAGCTGAATCACTCTGCTATACATTTGACACTAATACATTTTTTAAGTAATTTTATTTATCAGTTTTGACTGTGCCGGGTCCTTGCCGTGCGGGCTGGGTCCTCCTTGCTGTGAAGGCTTTCCTCTAGCTCTGGTGAGCAGGGGCTACGCTCGGGTTGTGGTGTGAGGGACACTCACTTCAGGGGCTTCTCGGGGCGGAGCGCGGGCTTGAGGGTGCGTGGGCTCAGCAGCTGCGGCTCCAGAGCACAAACCCAATAGTTGCGGTGCAAAGGCTTAGTGCTGGGACCTTCGCGGATCAGGGATCCAAACGGCGTCTCCTGCGCTGGCAGGCAGAGCCCTGTTGGGGACCTCTATAGCCGTGCAGGCTTCCCAGGCGGCGCAGTGATAAAGCGTCTGCCTGCCAAGGCAAGAGATGCGGGAGGTGCAGGTTTGGTCCCTGGCCTAGAAAGATCCCCTGGAGGAGGAAATGGGAAGCCACGCCAGTATTCTTGCCTGGAAACTCCCATGGACAGAGGAGCCTGGTGGGCAATAGTCCGCGGGGTCGTAAAGAGTCAGACACCACTGAGCGACTGAACACGCACACACAGCAATGCAGGGAGGAAACGACGGTGCTCTGGGCCAAGGCGCTGACCAAGGGTCAGAGAGAGAGAGCTGAACGCAGTGTCCTCTCGGTTACCTCAGGCTGTCAGATGGGAGAGGATGACATTAGCAATCATGAAAATGGAAAGGAAAGGAGAGATGCAAAAGATATTATACAAGCAAAATTGACAGGACTTGTTCAATAAGTGCTTCTTGATTGATTGAATAGAAATTAGTGTCTGATGTCTTCTATGGGGAGGAAAAAAGCACCCACATTATGCAACTGTTTAAAAATCGCTCCTTTATGTTCTCCCAGCTCTTTTAATGTCATCAAATGTCACCTCTTCTGATTGTGTGCATGTAACACTACATGCTATTAATCCTGCAGGTAGCAGGATGTGTAATTAAGCATATATGCATGGTGACTAATAATTAAGCACACATTTATTGTGGTGTGTGCACTGGCGGATGCTTCCTGGTGTGCATAATTATGCACGTGTCAGGTGACATGAAGTCACAACTCATTTTGAACAAGCTAAGGTCTCCACTCCTACCTCAGCCTGTTAATTGGTATTAACCTACTTCTTTTAGAAAAAACGTCTTTGGTCATTGAGCTTGCCCGACTCTGAGGCATGAGTTACAGAAACATCCATGAATATCAAAAAGAAAGCTCTATTTTCTTTTGACATACATGCAATTGACATACATCAGTCATTCAGAAGAGAATACTGGGGTAAATTCCAAACAACATTCTATGTATAATAACATGTTTTAGAATCAACAGAATGATACAGGTTCCCCATAGCTCATCCTATCAACAAAAGGCAGCCTGATATGGGGAAAGAACATGTTCTGGAGTTCTGAATGATCTTCAGACAGATCTTACACCACTCTGTCTACCAACAGAGCTCAATTTGTCAGCCCAGAAGTAGTTTTTGAGGTCAGATAGAGATTGAGCTCAGCTCCCACATTGCCACTTATTAACTTCACTGGCAAGTTTTTTTTTAACTTCTTTAAGCCTAGGTTTTCTCAACTGCAAAAAGAAAATAATAATATCTTGGTCAAGGTCATTAGGGTCAAACGGGATTACATCAGAAGGCTTTGTACAGAGTAAGACAACACTTGTTACTATGTAGATTTCACATACATTTTCTTACTTAACCCTCATCATAATTCCAGACATAATATTGATAAGTATTATTATTACAGATAAAAATGCTGAGGTCCAGAGATGTCAACAGTATCACACAGCTATTAGGAAATAGAGAAGTTCAAGCCTAGTTATGTCTGATGTAAAAATCCTATGAATGCTATATAGCACACTTTCTTCTTTTGGTTACAATAAAATTTTTGCCTTATTGATAGCCATTATACACACACATTTAACTTCTGAGCCTGCTAAAAGTACTCACTGAAGAAAATAGAACATAAAAGTTAACAGTATAAGTTTAGGAACCAGAGACCTAAATCAGAGTTCTAGATCCATTACGCATCACTGATAAAACCTTAGCAAGTTATTTACCCTGAGTTCTTAGTTTCTTCATCTGGAATATGGGGCTTTTAATATCTTAATCATAGTGTTACTGAGATGTTAAAATGTAAATTTATATACAACAGTAACCACAAAACCTGGCACTTAGCATGTTCTCAATGGGAGCTGCCCTTCTAATTTTTCTTCTTCTTCATCTTTGTAGTCCCTCAGCATCAAACACCTTTGCATGGCACAAAGCAGGATCTCAGTAACTGTATGTTGAGTCGAATTGGTTTGTACTAAAACCATCAGATCTGGAGGTGGAGTTTTGTAGCTCGAGACAGTGGACTGGGCTTCTAGACCGAGAAGGCTTGTTGCTATCTCATCAACCTGCTGGACAGGAGATGGACAGAAGAAGAAAAGACCCAGCTTCCTGGATCTCCCAGCCCCAACTTGCCCCCTCATCCCAGTCACTACAAATCCACCAGCATTACACAAACACGGTCTGTCTCACATGCTCAGCTATCATGTCAGCAGAGAGACATGGGGCACCCGAGTGACAGGAGGCTGTCATGAGGCTGAAATGTTTTCTGTCTGTTCGGGAGAAAGATTTCACTAGAAGTAGGGAGGAGAGGAACACAGTTGATTTCACGCATTTTTTTGAAATGATCTTCATTCTCATGCGAAAGATGGAAGAACTTAGGGAGCTGGTGAAGGGAAAGAAGCATGGCCATCTCACCCAGTGGCACCACCAGACCTGCTGAGATGGATGAGGAGAAGATTAGCTCCAGCCACGATCCCCCCTGACCACTCACTCAGAAGATAATGACTTTCCTAGTACACCCTGGTGAGCCCTGTGCTTGCTGAAGACCTTGACCTGCTGGAGAGAAGCCTGACAAAGGAAGTTCTCTCTCTGATTGCAGGAAACACCTCGAACCTTCCTCTTTCACCATGGTCTGCCACCATTTCATTCCAAGTCTACGTGTCCTGACTCTGTGGCTTGAGGTCTTACTTTGGGCTTCCCTTCAGTGACACTGGACACTGCCCATCTATGAACTTTGTCTCAGACCCATTCTCCGGCACCCTCTGCTCCTACACATTTTATGCTGGATACTTTATGCAGAAGAACTACTTTTCTGCCCACATCTAGTACCTTAGCTTAGAAGGGATACACCCCACAAACACTCTGCAGAAAAGATGCTAATCTGGATGGTAGAATCTGACATTCTTTGGGCCTCATTTCTCTGGTGGGTAGGGTCACGGTTTTAAAAGATGAGGTACATCTGAATTTATGCTCATTCTGTACTATGGATCCCCACCTTTCTGAGTGAATTAGTGGGCAGCCCTCTTCACCCAAGAGCCCATTTGGGTAAGCAGACTCAAAGTCTGTTCTGTAGACCCTACCATCTATGTTCATAAGTGTAGGAAATACTTGAGTTTATGACAGTAACCTTGCATACCAGTACCACTCACTGAAGATGCTTGGCATTTGGAGAGAGCCATATGGGCCCAGATGTTTAGGCATAAAGTCTGGATTTTGTTTCTTCATTTCTCTTATGAGCACAGTTCCCTCTTCAAAGAGTCCCAGAGAGTTTAGGATGAGACCTCCAACCCCTACCCTCAACACTCTGCAGATGTACCAACCTAGCTTTGGAGCCCTAGGAGTCATTTGGCTGATCCTTAAGCAATTCAGACAGACCCACAGGACGTGGACCTTCACCTTGCAATTATTTCATTTTATTTGGCATTTTGGTTAGTTATGCATGCAGATAATCATACTATCAAAGACAGAGATTTACAATTTATGTAGAAGTTGGGGCTGAAAGAGATGACAATACTGGGAGAGTCTCTTCAGATTCCAGAAATGTCAAAAAATTTACTCAATAAAGAGTGACTAAGTTTCCATTAAGGACCAAGAACTATATCAGGGACCAGAACTCAGCGTGAACGAGGCACAGACAGCCCCTGCTCCAACAAGCCTCCAGTCTAATGCAAAATCGGTGAGCAAACAGAAGCTGATCTGCTCCAAGTGCCACTTAGGTACACACACAGCCATGGCGTTAAGGAAGGTATATTTGACTCCTCAAGGGCAAGTGGAAGAAATGTTAGGGAGGCAGACAGGAACTCCAGTGAGAAGCGGGTGGCACATGCAAAGGCAAAGAGCCGACAGTGAATGCGGCAGACAGGAGGACTACGTGGAGGTCGGTCTTGTTGACGCGATGGGATAGAACGGAGCGTGAACGCGGGGCGTGGACGCGGGGCGTGAACGCGGGGCGGGAGTGCGGGGCGGGAACGCGGGGCGTGAACGCGGAGCACAGAGGTGCGTGCAGGCTCCAGAACGAGACCACCAGAGGGTGAAGCCCGCCTCTGCTCCTTCCTCCCTGGGGCTGTGCTGCAGGTTCCCATCTTCTCTGAGCCTCAGCTTCCTCAGTGTACAATGGGGACCAGAGCAGTCCCTGCCTCACGAGGATGATGCAAGGACTGAATGAGTTATTGCAGACACCGTGGTTAGAACCCTCTCTGGCATGGAGAAGGCGTTGGACAAAATGGTGCCTAGACTCCATGGACAGAGAAGAAGACAGGAGCGGTTAGAAGCCTTCTGGGAGACGAGGGTGGCAGAGCTCAGATCTCCAGGGGCTTTGTTAGTTCTGATGAGAAGTAACGCCTACACTCTGACCACAAAGAGCTGGTCATCGGGAAGGGAAAAGACCATTGAAACAGAGTGAAATAAACGCTGCAATATGGAAACAGGGTGGGTGGTGATGGAAAAGCTCAAAGAAAGGTCCCTAACCTCGTCTGAGGGGCCCAAGGAAGGGTTCTCAGCGTGGATGGCGCTGGGGTGAGGTCCAGGAGGAGCAGGATTTTTGATGGGGGCATAAACTGTGATGGGAGGGAGGCTGAGCTCAGGAATATCCCGCAGGCAGATGCTATCTCCGGAAACAAATGCATATTCTAGCCCAGAAACTCTCAATATCCAGGAAGTGGAAACAGAGAAAGCCCCAGGCCCCTCAGTTTCCTGTGTTTGCCACGCAGGTTTGTCACGGAGCACATTCACAGCTCCCTCACTTGATCTACACCCCTTCCTGAAAGGTGACTCCTGAAATCTCCCTTTTACAGACAGGGCTCTGCCAAGTCAAATGATTTGCCCGAGATCATAAAGGTAAGTGGTGGAGCTGAGCTGTGAAACCAATTGTTCCTCTGACTTTGATGCTTGGACACTTCACCATTAAATTCAAATATTTAAACTTCAGGTTAGACGCTTCCCCAAGCAATGTTTTCCCCAGAAGACAAAGGAGTACATGCTACAGAAGAGAACCCAGGGGAGTCCATGAAACCAAGAGTCCTTTTAAAGCCCAAGTCTAGACATGCAGGGCCAGGCAATGAAATTTCTTAGTGTACTAGTGTGTGTGCATATGACTGTGCACATGTAGGTACATGTACACAAGCTTCATGACCAAAACTGTGTTCTCTTTGCTAGTGATTGATCTTATTTAATAGACTAAGAAAGCTTGGTGGACAGGCAAATAGACTTACATAAATGCAGATGAACAAACCTGGGGAAGGACGGATAAAGCCATCCCAATAACCCTGGTGGTTGACGCTAATAAAACAGCTCTGTTGGAATAATGCAGTGCCTGAGAGATGGGGTATAATATGGCTAAATGCTTTTACAGTTCCCCATTAAAGCAAGTGGATGGAAATTCATAAAATATTGATAGCATTTGAAATGTGTTCATTCATAGCTCTGCCCAGAATCTCAAGTGGTGGCAGGGTGGCTAGCCCAGGCAAAGACAGTATGCCCCAAGTAGCACAGCTCCTCAGCACTCAAGTATGTGGGATGTTATCTGGCCAGCTGAGCCTACAATGGGAGCACTGTGGGGGGCAGAAGGAAGGGGTAGGGGAGGGAGTACTCCACATTTCCCAATTTCTGTGCCAAGCAAAAAGTATGGACAACTGTGTCCTTAAGGCATGAGAAAAGCCCTTAGGCAAAATTATGTAGCCAGCTCAGCAAAATCAACAGGTGTGCAAACAGACTCATCACTGTTGTAATGCTGCTTCCCCAACTCCAGCCAAGTAGTAGGAATGAGCGTTTGAACCCACTACCCAGCTCCTGGCTACAGCTGACGGTTCCAGGAGTGACCTGGCCAAACAAAGCCGATCAGAAACTTTTCTTGAAAAAGCTTACATGGTGCTCCAGGGAGCCAGTCTGCCTTTGTTGATAAAGCAGAGTTGCTTGGTCACAAACCATGTCCAACCCTGCTTTGCTGATAAGGATAAAGCCTTCCAAGAGAACAAAACCTGCACAAAGAGAAAAGCTGAAGCAAAGATAAAAACACCTTATGAGGTTCAAATCCTTGGCTTTATCATCCCATGGGAGCAACAAAAACATTACTTTAGTTGCAAAAAACAGGAAAAAAGAAAAGAAAAAACTCCCAAATTTTACTTAAGCAAATCTGACTTCCAGAAAATATCACCTTCCAACCCATTTTACCTTTCATCCTTCATCAATCATGGAATAATTAATAATTACATGTAAGGTTTATTGATCATTTTCCCATGAACTGGATACTTTGCTAAATTCCTTAAGGAGTTTTTTCATTGACTCCTCAGAGTAATCTTATGAAGTTGCAAATATTGCCATTTCCATTTTACAGATGAAGCAATGGAGATTCTGAAAGGGGACAAAGCTGATTTCTTGTGTTTATTAAATGGCAGGGTTAGAGGCCAACTAAGGAGAGTTTGATGCCAATGCTGTGATCTTAGCCAGTCTACTCTACTCCCTCCCAAAAATGCTCCTGAAAATCTAGACTGACCATCCCAGAGTGGCATTTAACTGTCATTTGGGTCTTGCCTCCCTTGAGCGGTTAGTTACTCCAAGTACTGTGAACTCTCACTCCCAAATACATTGTCACTGTCTCCAATGCTTTCCCTGTCCTAGCTTGGGTCTTTACCACCCCTCACCTGGGGTGGGGCCACCTCATTGATCTCTCAGATCAATCTCTGTCCAAGAAAATCTGTCCTCCACGTGGTAAGTTCTCGTTTCGTTAAGTGTACTCTAATTGTGCTGCTCCCTTGTAGAAAATCCTCGGTGAAACAGACCAAAATCAAATTACTTCCTGAGACAATCAGTATTTTTCATCAGTTCAGTTCAGTTCAGTCACTCAGTCATGTCCAACTCTTTGCGACCCCATGGACTGCAGCACGCCAGGCTTCCCTGTTCATCACCAACTCCTGGAGTTTACTCAAACTCGTCTCCATTGAATCGGTGATGCCATCCAACCATCTCATCCTCTGTCGTCCCCTTCTCCTTCCACCTTCAATCTTTCCCAGCATCAGGGTCTTTTCAAATGAGTCAGTTATTCGCATCAGGTGGCCAAAGTATTGGAGTTTTAGCTTCAGCATCAGTCCTTCCAATGAATATTCAGGATTAATTTCCTTTAGGATGGACTGGTTGGATCTCCTTGCAGTCTAAGGGACTTTCAAGAGTCTTATCCAACACCACAGTTCAAAAGCATCAATTCTTTGGCACTCAGTCTTCTTTACAGTCCAACTCTCACATCCATACATGACCACTGGGGGGAAAAAAAAAAAAACCATAGCTTTGACTAGACGGACCTTTATTGGCAAAGAAATGTCTCTGCTTTATAATATGTTGTCTAGGTTGGTCATAACTTTTCTTCCAAGGAGTATGTGTCTTTTAATTTCATGGCTACAATCACCATCTGCAGTGATTTTGAAGCCCAAAGAAATAAAGTCTGACACTGCTTCCACTGTTTCCCCATCTATTTGCCATGAAGTGATGGGACCGGATGCCATGATCTTAGTTTTCTGAACGTTGAGATTTAAGCCAACTTTTTCACTCCTCTTTCACTTTCATCAAGAGGATTTTTAGTTCTTCTTCGATTTCAGCCATAAGGGTGGTGTCATCTGCATATCTGAGGTTATTGATATTTCTCCCAGCAGTCTGGATCCCAGCTTGTGCTTCCTCCAGCCCAGCGTTTCTCATGACGTACTCTGCATAGAAGTTAAGTAAGCAGGGTGACAATATACAGCCTTGATGCACTCCTTCCCCGATTTGGAACCAGTCTGTTCCATGTCCAGTTCTAACTATTGCTTCCTGACCTGCATACAGATTTCTCAGGAGGCAGATCAGGTAGTCTGGTATTCCCATCTCTTTCAGAATTTTCCACAGTTTGCTGTGATCCACACAATCAAAGGCTTTGGCATAGTCAATAAAGCAGAAATAGATGTTTTTCTGGAACTTTCTTGCTTTTTCAAAGATCCAATGGATGTTAGCAATTTAATCTCTGGTTCTTCTGCCTTTTCTAAATCCAGCTTGGACATCTGGAAGTTCATGGTTCACGAACTGTTGAAGCTTGGCTTGGAGAATTTTGAGCATTACTTTACTAGCTTGTGAGATGAGTGCAACTGTGCTATAGTTTGAGCATGCTTTGGGATTGCCCTTCTTTGGGACTGGAATGAAAACTGACCTTTTCCAGTCCTGTGGCCAATGCTGAGTTTTCCATATTTGCTGGCATACTGAGTGCAGCACTTTCACAGCATCATCTTCCAGGATTTGAAATAACTCAACTGGAATTCCTTCATCTCCACTAGCTTTGTTCGTAGTGATGCTTCCTAAGGTCCACTTGACTTCGCATTCCAGGATGTCTGGCTCTAGGTGAGTGATCACACCATTGTGATTATCTGGGTAGTGAAGATCTTTTCTGTACAGTTTTTCTGTGTATACTTGCCACCTCTTCTTAATATCTTCTGCTTCTGTTAGGTCCATACCATTTCTGTCCTTTATTGAGCCCATCTTTGCATGAAATGTTTCCTTGGTATCTCTAATTTTCTTAAAGAGATCCCTAGTCTTTCCCATTCTATTGTTTTCCTCTATTTCTTTGCACTGATCACTGAGGAAGGCTTTCTTATCTCTCCTTGCTATTCTTTGGAACTCTGCATTCAGATGGGTATATCTTTCCTTTTCTCCTTTGCTTTTTGCTTCTCTTCTTTTCACAGCTATTTGTAAGGCCTCCTCAGACAGCCATTTTGCCTTTTTGCATTTCTTTTTCTTGGGGATGGTTTTGATCCCTGCCTCCTGTACAATGTCACAAACCTCTGTCCTTAGTTCTTCAGGCACTCTGCCTATCAGATCTAATCCCTTGAATCTACTTCTCACTTTCACTGTATAATCGCAAGGGATTTAATTTGGTCATACCTGAATGGTCTAGTGGTTTTCCCTACTTTCTTTAATTTAAGCCTGAATTTGGCAATAAGGAGTTCATGGTCTGAGTCACAGTCAGCTCCCGGTCTTGTTTTTGCTGACTGTATAGAGCTTCTCCATCTTTGGCTGCAAAGAATATAATCAATCTGATCTCAGTATTGACCACCTGGTGATGTCCATGTGTAGAGTCTTCTCTTGTTTTGTTGGAAGAGGGTGTTTGCTATGACCAGTGCGTTCTCTTAGCAAAACTCCATTAGCCTTTGCCCTGCTTCATTCTGTACTCAAAGGCCAAATTTGCCTGTTACTCCAGGTGTTTCTTGATTTCCTACTTTTGCATTGCAGTCCCCTATAATGAAAAGGACATCTTTTTTGGGTGTTAGTTCTAGAAGGTCTTGTAGGTCTTCATAGACCTGTTCAACTTCAGCTTCCTCAGCATTACTGGTTGGGGCATAGACTTGGATTACTGTGATATCAGATGGTTTTCCTTGGAAATGAACAGAGATCATTGTGTTGTTTTTTGAGACTGCATCCAAGTAGTGCTTTTCGGACTCTCTTGTTGAATATGATGGCTATTCCATTTCTTCTAAGGGACTCTTGCCCACAGTAGTAGATGTTCATATTTCATATTTTGACTCTAACCCACCTCTCAAAACTAATTTCCACCAAGTCCCCATGACATTCCTTCTTCTCCATCCAAACTGGAAGAAGTTCTCACTCCTAACAAGCACTGTTCTTGCCACTTGGCCTGTCCTCTTCTCTTTCTCTGGCACAGCTGATCTTTTCACATTATCACACATTTCCTAAGGTGGAGTTCTAGAGCTGAAACCCCGGTATGCCGACACCTAACATCTACTCCCTGTGATTATTCACTTAATATTTTTCCCATATATGTTCTCTAAGAGCATTGAGCTGTTTTGATCCCTAAGTCTGTACTTCTCCCTTTGGGGATGAAGGCATTAAAGATCTCTGTTAGATGCACATAAGAAGATGCTCAACATCACTAATCATTAGAGAAATGCAAACTAAAACTACAATGAAGTATCGCCTCACACCTATCACCAAACATCTTCAAACAATAAATGCTGGAGAGGGTGTGGAGAAAAGGGAACCCTCTTGCACTGTTGGTGGGAATGTAAATGGGTGGAGCCACTATGGAGAACAGTATGGAAGTTCCTTAAAAAACTAAACAGAGAGCTACTATACGATCCAGCAATCCCACTCCCAGACATATATCAGAAGAAAATTGTAATTTGAAAAGAAACGTATACCCCAGTGTTCACTGCAGCACTATTTACAGTAGCCAGTACATGGAAGCGACCTAAATGTCCACCGACAAAGGAATGGATAGAGAAGATGTGGTACATATGTGCAAAGGAATACTACTCAGCCAAATAAAATACTGAAATAACGCCATTTCCAGTGACATGGATGAAGCTAGAGATTGTCATACTGAGTGAAGTAAGTCACACAGTGAAAAAGAATTACCATATGATATCATTTATATGTGGAATCTAAAAAAAAATATGTACAAATGAACTTATTTAGAAAACAGTAATAGAGTCACAGATGTAAAAAACAAAACTTATGGTTACCAACAGGAAAGGAGGAGGAGGGATAAACTGGGAGACTGGATTGACATTTACACACCGCTGAGACAGATAACTAATGAGCACCTGCTCGTTAGCAGAGGGAACTCTACTCAATACTGTGTAATGATCTATATGGGGACAGACTCTAAAAAAGGGCAGATATATATATATATATATATATAACTGATTCACTTTGCTATATAGCAGAAACAGAACATGGTAAACCAACTACACTCCAATAAAAATTAATTTAAAAGATAAATTTCAAAAATTCAAAAAAGCAGAATCTGAGGACAAAAACAAAAGCTTGTGCTTTGAAATCTTGAAAAAGAAAAAGGTCTCTGTGAGCATACAGTCCCTGGGAACACAAACAGCATTTGTTTAACCCACAAGATCACACTTAGTCACATATGTAAGTGTCATATGTTGGCACTTTTAAAGACTTCAGGATGATGTGATATAGGATATACACATTTTAACGTGTATAATATTCTGGCAATTTCCAGAAGTACAGGCATTTCTGACATGCCCCAGAAAGGGTTCAGGGATACTCACAAGGCCTGAAGGGTGCAGTAAGCGCACCTGCAGGGAGAACAAACCAGATAAAGGCACATTAGCTTCTTTGTCTTTTGGCCAATCACTCCACAGACAAGACGACTACCAGGGTGGAAGTTTCCTTAAAGGATTTCTAGCTTCACTTTCTATCCAGCATAGAACTTCCCTTCACAGGTATCTGAAAGCTGTTAACCCATTCTCTCCTACACCTTTTCCAAAACAGAGAGCCCACTGCGCCCATGTCCCCGGCAGGAGCAAAGCCCAGCGGGCCCCCAGATACAGAGTCAAAACTGACTTCCCAGCAGCTCCGACCCTTGGTCTCACTCTGCCTCTGAGATCCACTGAATGAGCCCTTTCTTCCCCACTGCTGTAATTTTTTTTTTTTTTAAGACATTTGAACACAGCTCCTGTACAATTACATTTGAACCACGAGCCTGTCTTATTCTCTGTGGGCACTCTCAACACAAGTTTCTCCCACCCAGGAACTAGCACTCCGACAAGGAGGCCTTTCTCGGATTGACGACCACTGCTGCTGCTGCTAAGTCGCTTCAGTCGTGTCCGACTCTGCGCGACCCCACAGACGGCAGCCCACCAGGCTCCCCCGTCCCTGGGATTCTCCAGGCAAGAACACTGGAGTGGGTTGCCATTTCCTTCTCCAGTGCATGAAAGTGAAAAGTGAAAGTGAAGTCGCTCAGTCATGTCCGACTCAGCGACCCCATGGACTGCAGCCTACCAGGCGCCTCTGTCCATGGGATTTTCCAGGCAAGAGGACTCGAGTGGGGTGCCATTGCCTTCTAAAGGGGAGTAAATGTGCTAACCTACAAGATCACCGGCAGACAATGTTTTGTGAAGCTGTGGCCTCCTGGAGGTCAGAGCAGGGATATTTTAGTTTCTGAAGACTTAATTGGGTTTTCCTAATGGCTTGAATTTCCGATGGAGAGAGATAGTGGAAACTAATGCAAGGAAAGAGGATTTCAATCAAAAACTTGATAGACTCCCCCACCGGTTTTAGTCCCAGATGATGTGTCACACCCAGGTGCCCTGCCGTTGATATCATGATCAGGCCCCCGGCTGAGTTAGCCAGGAGGTGGTTTTTTAATCTAATGCAACCGTAATTAAATCCTATTTCATCTTGAGGAGAACTGTTTGCACGAAAGGCTCTCATAAAGCAAAAATTCTCTGAGGTTTCTGTTAAACTGGGTCACTTTACCAATGCGATCTTGAGGAAGTCACCTCACCTCTCTGAGCCTCAGTTTCCTCATCTGCAAATGGCAATGATAACATTCGTCCTGCTTACCTGCTAGAGAGAGTCTCTGCTGCCCAGATACCCTTTAAGGCTTTCTGGTGGACCATCACTTTGGCCTCCAAAATGTGTCTAATACATCATTTTCTTAGAAGAGTCTCCCCAGATTTCCTGAATTCCCAGACTTGAGTACGGTCTCACTGAGGTGCCCCATGGCTTCCTGGTGCTTGGAACCGTGTGTTCAAGGCTGAGTTCCCTTCAGGACTGTAAGTAAATCCCTCCTGTCTCCCGGGCCGGCCACTGCTTTTCTGTGTCTGGTGCCCAGTGAATGACACTCACATATTTACTGAAAGAGTGAATATCCTTTAAAACTGATAAAGGCACAAAAATACAAATGTAGAGGAATGAGCGTGATATTCATCTGTAAATGCATAAATGTAATGGATGCTTTCAGTGAAATTTTTCAAAATGAGAAAGATTATCACTAGATCTTTACCTGGAGAATTCCATGGACTGTATAGTCCATGGGGTCGCAAAGAGTTGGACACGACTGAGCAACTTTCACTTTCACTTACAAAAGAAATGACAACCTCTGGTCTTCTAACTGTGAAGTCAATCCAGGCTCTGACAGCCAGAGGTCTCAATGCACAGCATTTAAGGAGTCCCTTTAATTGTAAGGGTGAAGAGTCTCAAAGGAGACTAAACTTGGGATATTCATACACAGATGATGTTCATTAAAGTACTCTGAAAGGTGGAATGGCAATGGGCGGCAGCATAATTTGTTGAACACTAACCAACTCAATGGACATGAGTTTGGGTAGACTCCGGGAGTTGGTGATGGACAGGGAGGCCTGGCGTGCTGCAGCCCATGGGGCCGCAAAGAGTTGGACACAACTGAGCAACTAAACTGAATTGAACTGAGCATCACTCGGGCAACAAATCCTTTTCTCCACACCTCTTCCTCTTCAGTGTCAGCCACAGAGACGAGTGTCATCCTGGTCTCATCTCACTACAGCTGCATGCAGGTACAATGAGATCTGTTAGCCTGTGCCATATATTAATCTCTCTCATTTCCTGGGCTTCTTTGTCACCAGGTAATGGACAACCTTGGGAACCTGACGGATGCTCAAATACATGCAGCCTACAAGTGCAGGTGAATTACTGACTGAAGGGCCCCTTCACCACTGGAAGGATAAACACCTCCTTTGTTGTCCTTGGTCTGACAGTTCTGAGGTTCATTTCCAGATTTTTCAAGAGTTCCTGGTGAATTGGAGCATCAAGCTTTGGAAGCAGCAGCCAACTTAATGCCACAACCAGCATCATTTTCTCTACATTCCTAATGACTTCCCAATGCCTTATTCCTGATCACTGGGGTCATTACTGCAAGCATGCTGACATCTCAGGCCTGCTTTTAAGAGCATTCAAGGGCTTGCCTAGTGGCTAAGATGGTAAAGAATCTGTCTGCAATGCAGGAGACCTGGGTTTGATCCTTGGGTCGAGAAGATCCCCTGGAGAAGGGAATGGCTACCCACTCCAGTATTCTTGCCTGGAGAATCCCATGGACAGAGGAGCCTGGTGGGCTACAGTCCAAGGGGTTGCAAAGAGCTGGACACGACTGAGCAGCTGAGCATGCACGCACATTATCCTGCAAAATGAATCCTATTATAGGTGAGCTTTTTGTGACTAGCTTCTGTTTTAAAGGTTCATCTATGTATGTAGCAATATTTTGTTCATATTGGGGCTGAATAATATTTCATTATATGGATATACCACATTTTATTAATCTATTCCCTATTGACGGGACTTTGTTTCTGCCTTTTAACTATTATGATAATGTTGCTATAAATATTGACTCGCAAGTAAGTTTCTATGTGGATATATGTTTTCATTTCTCTTGGATATATACTGAGGAAAGTAATAGCTAGGTTATGTGGTAATTCTGAGTTTAACTTCTGTTTTCCACAGCATATCCTTATCAGCAATTTTTATCCTACTGTACCTTGCCTAGACCTTGTCCTGTTTTATCTGTCACTCACTCAGTGACTTGTATCTTAAAAGCATAACAATGTTTATAAGTGTAATAGAAGCTACTAGAGAGAAATAATAGCTTTTTGGAGAAAATAAGTGTAAATTTTGACAAGTCAGCATTATCAAGTGGGCATGAAGATGCAATAGGAAGGTTGATGCTACCTTTATCACACAGGGAGACAAATTTGGAGCTCTTGAGATAACAAAAAGGAAAGCAGGAGGAAAGGTAGAAAGAAGAGTGTTTGAAAAGGGAGTCCTGGAAAATGGGAGCAAGCAGACTACTGGATACTGGCTGATGTGATTTCTCTGAATTTTTCTGTAAAATATAGTATTCATTCATATACTAAGTATAGATTGTTTCCAAAATGATGGTACTGGTGGTTGCTGATTATGTAGAAGGGGTTAAATTGTACATTAAGTGTGAAGAAGTATGAGACAGAAGCAAAATCCATGCAGTCCCTAAGAGGCAGAGAGACACAACAAAGGTGAGCACCGTTCTCTGTGGCTCATCTCACTCCTGCCTTGAATTAGCAGATATCTGAGGGAGGGCCTTGGAGTTCTTCAGACCATGGAGCTCCTCACAAGGCTGGAGGTCTTCGAGGGGGTTTCTGGGGTTGCTATCTTTACGCATCTATGTTTTCTGCCATCAGTTTCTTGATAAGACTTGCCAGGGGCTTATTTTATTGATAGTTTTTCAAAGTACCAACTTCTGGATTTACTTATTAAAGGTTTCTATTCCATTAACTTCTACCTTCCTCCTAACTTCTTTCAGTTTACTTTGTTCAAGTTTTTCCTAGCTTTATTGATTTGGGTATTTTATTCATTTGTTTTAATCTTTTACATTTTATTTATATTGGTATTTCATGCTATGACTTTTTTCTCTGACAGTTCCTTTTATTCCATAGATTTTACATGCTATATTTTCACTATTGTTATTTTAAAATAATTTTATATTGCATTTTACTTTTCCCAAGATATTTTTAGTAACAGTTAAAAATATTCCTCTACCAAAGAAAACTTTTTACAATTTTTTTCTAATTTCTTCTTTCATTAAATATCCTCATAAATGTTTGTTATTCCTATTCTTTGGACTTTATTGAGGGGCACGTGTGTGTGTTTGTATGTGTATCCCAAAATATGGACAATTGAATGAGTTGTCCATTCAGTATACACATTTGAAAATAATCTGTATTCTCAAATATTGAGATTCAAAAATCTATTTTATTCATTGTGATGTTAAGGCCTTCTGAATTCTATCAAATTTTGTCCTCTTCATTGTCTTGGGTTGAGCCAAGAATGTTAGCTATTGCCCTGAGATTCTATTCTTTATTATATCTCCTATCTTGGCTGTGGCTTTGTATGCATGAATATAAATAATCACTTTATCTTCATTGGACTTTATAAAATTTAACATTATAAATATTTGCTATCTCCTTAAAATATCATTGGTGTAAATTAACAGTGACCAACATCCCAGTTTGCCCGGGGGTTTCCCAGGATGTGAGACATCCAATGCTCAAAAAAAAAGAAAGTCCAAGCAAACTGGACACACCTGGTCACACTGTCTCGATCCTGCCTTTTCTGATATAAATATTATGACCTTAATTTATTTTATTGAGTTATTTATTTATTGAGATACAGTTTGCATACAAATAACTTACCAATTTAAAGTTCTAGAATTCAGTGGTTTCTAGTGTGTTTCACAGAGTTGTGCAACCGTCAAGGCAAAGAATTATCAATCAGAAGAACTGAAGATGGTAGATGCTATAACTGGTGAGTTTTGAAAACATTATGGTAAGTGAATAAAGGCAGTCACAGAAGAGGACACACTGTCTGATTCCACTGATGTGAAACAGGTTAGGAAAAGCTATAAATAGAAAGTAGATTAGCGGTTGCCTGAACTAGGAGTATTGAAAGAAATGGGAGTTGGTTGCTAATGGGTATGGGTTTCCTTTGGGGATAAGGAAAATGTCCTCTGATTTATTTTTATTTTGCTGGTATATATTTTCTGACCCTTTTATTTTATTTTTAACCTATCTTATAGTTTAAGGGTCTATATATACATATATATATATAATATAATGATATATTATTTTTATAGCAGTATATAGAACTTCTTTTTTAGAGAATCTGATTGTTTTAAACAGGCAAATTAAGCTCGTTGCATTTATTAATATGCTTTTTTATATTTGCCCTCTGACATATTGTTTTATGTTATATTTATAAATATACAACTACTTTTTATACAAATGGTCCTTCATAATGTGGTCTCTTTATTTCTATCTTTACATCAACACTTTCATATAAGACTTCCGGTATCCATCTGATGCCTCATTTGGGAAAGAATCCACCTGCAATGCCGGAGACCCTGGTTCATTTCCTGGGTTGGGAAGATCCCCTGGAGAAGGGAAAGGCTAACCACTCCAGTATTCAGGCCTGGAGGATTCCATGGACTGTACAGTCCACAGGGTTGCAAAGAGTTGGACATGACTGAACGACTTTCACTTTCACTTTCATCCACGTCTGTGTGTGTGCAAGCTCAGTCATGTCCAACTCTTTGTGACCCCATGGACCATGGGGTCCTCTGTCCATAGGATTCTCCAGGCAAGAATATTGGAGTGGGTTGCTGTTTCCTACTCCAGAGATCTCCCTGACCCAGGGATCAAACCCAAGAGATCAGATCTCTTGTGTCTCCTGTACTGGCAGGCCGAGTCTTTACCACTGAGCCACCTGGGAAGCCCCAGTATCCACCTATTGGCCTGTTTCTGTAAATAATACTGAAATTTGCTAGTAACCCCATCTTTACCACCTTGTATCCCAGGGATTGATTTGGAACAGTATCCTTTTATTTCTAGTTAATAACTCTAAAGTAATCATAAGCTGAATCCATCTTTACATGCTTTCCCCCTTTTAAAATGTAGCAGCTCTGTTCCTAAAATGTCAGTGCCATAGATGTTGTAGCCTATGCTTTCTCCCTTATAACATCACTTACATGTAGTTCTACAGGTGGATGTAGATTTAACACACCCCACTGGGCCTTACGTCAATGCCTCTCCAGTCCTTTTCATTCACTGGTAGTTTACTCAGTGAAGGCTCCCGGGAACAATATTTTCTGAGTTCTTGCTTGTTGATAGGAGATTGTCTGCAGTCTTTATACTTGAATGTAAGTGTGGCTGGATTTATAATATATGACTCATATTTTCTTTCCTTGAGTATCTTAAATAGGTCACTCTATTGTCTCCGGATATAAAGTGTTGCTGTCAAGAAGTCAGATGATCATCAAATTTTCTTGCCTTCTTACGTGGCTTAGTCCTTTTGCCTGGGTGCACAAAGTGTCTTTTAGAATGTTTCAGTGCTGGTCATTCTAGGTCATTTTGCTTGGGTACACGGTGTTCCTTTTCAGTGTGTGCTGTCAAATCTTACTCTTTTAATCTAGCAAAGTTGTTTTAAACTGTTCTTTTTGTTATTTTTATCCCATTACTTTGGTGTTTTTTCTGAATTTGTATTATATATGTTGTTCTTTATCTATCTTTTATTTCTGTCAATTACTCTCAAAAATCATTTTGGTCTTTCTTCTCGTTTGGTTTGATGTTTAAATTTTGCTTCTTTTCACTTTTATTTCACGGTATTTTCTGATGTTTTTATTCAGACTTGAGTTCTTTTCAGTTTAGTCTTTATCTTTGAGAAACTTTTTCTTCTAATTCTTTTTTGAGTTCTATTAAATTCATTACTTAGTTTTTCTTTTACAGATTGATTCTTTTTCATTTCCCCATCATTATTTTCATTTATTTTAGTATATTTTGAAAAAATTTTTTTTTCATTACTGTTGAGTTGCTAAGTTGTCTCTGACCCGTGGGCTGACTGTAACATGCCAAGCTCCTCTGTCCCCCACTATCTTCTGGAGTTTGCTCAAATTCATGTTCATATAGTCAGTGATGCTATCTAACTATTGCATTATCTGTCTCCCCCTTCTCCTTTTATTTTCAATCTTTCTCAGCACCAAGGTCTTTTCCAGTGAGTCAGCTTTTCTCATCAGGTGGCCAAAGTATTGGAGCTTCTACAACAGTCCTTCCAGTGAATTTTCAGGGTTTATTTGCTTTAGGATTGACTGGTTTGATCTCCTCGCAGACCAAGAGATTCTCAAGAGTCTTCTCCAGCATCACAGTTCAAAAGCATCAATTCTTCGGCACTCAGTCTTCTTTATGGTCCAACTCTCGTATCCATACGTGACTACTGGAAAAACCATAGCTCTGGCTAGACAGACCTTGGTTGGCAGAGTGATGTCTCTGCTTTTTAATACGTTGTTTAGGTTTGACATAGCTTTCCTTCCAAGGAGCAAGTGTCATTTAACTTCACTGAAATTTTAGGCTACAGTTTTGATCGGTTTTGCAGGTATATTTTAAGGTGTATTTTCATTGTCATTGGAGATACAATTTTCCTCCTTTATCTCCTTATTCTTTATCAGTAAATTTGTAGCAAACTCAGACGTGATCACTTTCTGTTGCTAATTGTTATGTGAAATTAGTTTTCCTGAACTTTGGGGAGGAGTAAGTGGATCGTGACAGATGTTCCAGCTTCATGGATCTACTCTTTTATTGCTTCATGATGTGACCTGTTTTCTGAGGTCCCTTGCTCTCTCCTACTTCTGTCTAACACTCTTTCTTTTGCTGCATCATCTGTGTGCAGCTTAACCTGGATCCTGTTCCCGGCAGTCTCCCATCCATGTGGGAACCTTGCACAGAGCTGCGTTGCTGTGCTTGCGTGGTGCTTGGTCACTCAGCTCTGTCTGGCTCTGCAGCTCCATGAGTTGTAACCTGCTGGTCTCCTCTGTACATGGGGATTCTCTAGGCAAGAATATTGGAGTGGGTTGCCATGCCCTTCTCTAGGGGATCTTCCCCACCCAGGGATCGAACCCAGGTCTCCAGCATGGCAGGCGGATTCCTTACTGTCTGAGACACCAGTAAGAGACCACTGAATTCACTCCATGAGCCCTGACAGGCCACACCACGGATAACTGCACTTCACTGCGTAAGCCTGTCTTAGCCACTCAGTTGTGTCCGGCTCTTTGAGACCACATGGGCTGTAGCCTGCCAGGCTCCTGTGCCCATAGAATTCTCCAGGCATGAATACTAGAGTGGATTGCTGTTCCCTTCTCCAGGGGATCTTCCCTATCCCAGGATCAAACCCGGGTCTCTCGCATTACAGGCAGATTCTTCACTGCCTGAACCACCAGGGAAGCCCTCACTGCGTACAGGAGTGTACCAAAGCCCAGCAGTTAAAGCTGCTGTCCCAAATCTTTCTGACTGCTTTTTATTAAGTGTCCGGTGGAGATCTGGCTCTTGTCCTGCTTTTAGAGCTTTCAGAGAGTCTGTTGCACCCCTCTGCACCCTGCCCCACAGTTTCTGACACTATGCAGATCTCTGAGCGTCAGTGGATTGTCCACATGTGCTCATCATTTGAGGTTTGAAGGATACCTTAGGTTTTTGAAACGCAGATGTTGTCAGTGTGTTTGGTTTTCGTATCCTAGCTCCATTTTTATGGGGGGTTTAGGGAGATGCAAAAACCGTATCATCAATGTCATCTTCCCAGAATTTGCTGTACTGCCTTTTGGAGTGATCTTTAAAAGACTCATTTACAGCGACATCCAATGTGCAATTGCCACATCCCCATGAATAATCACCGAATCTCTACTAAAGGTCTTTGCCTCATTTGTTACTAATTCTGTCACATGACCTCTATAAACTGCTATAAACATGCACAATTAATGTTATTTGAGGTTATTTTAGACAAATGTGTCTTATTCCAACACTAATTCATTATTCATTATTCAAAATGAACTAGCAAGAGAATCCTATGTAAAGACAAAGAGATAAGCAGAATTCCTCTTTGGGGAAAGCAGCGATTTGAGGGAAAATGCTCACCTGTGAGCAGTGCAGTCACTGGACGTGAGGCTGAGAAGTGAGACTGCGTCTGGGACACAGAGGACGCAGCAGAGCGTCAGGTCACAGGAGACAAGGGCAGGCGCTGGGGCGCATCTGTTCTTTACTGTTCAGAGGAGCAAGAGCCTGGTGAGGGCTTGGTATCCCAGACATCCTTCATGGGGGAGCGAGGATTTGGACAGAGTCTGAGAAAACAAAACATTTGGACACACAGGGCGTTACAGCTACCTATGTAGATCACAGGAGTGGACGGAGGTGGAGTCATGGCAATTAGAGAGACTCTCAAGCACAGGTCTCCTGTTCCTACTCCTGCCTGGCCGCGAAGAGATGGGACGGGGTCAGGTCTGCTTTGGAGCTCCAGAAGCCAAAGAAGTGCTTCTTCTGTCTCCTCTGCTTGCCAACCTAAGTGTACTCTGTTAAACAAAAATATTATAGCCATAGCGCACAGCTCTGTGAGCTGCAGGCAGAGGACTCTCTGCTGCCCTTAAAATGGGCATCGCTCTCCTTTTCCTAGGAATGTAAGGTGTGACATCACACTTCTAGAGTCCAACCAGGTAAGCCAGGAAAGGCTAGGGCTCTGCCGATCTGGTAACAGGTACCTGTAACACGCCTACATCCCAGCCTCCCAGGTGCAATCTTGGCAGCTCACACACACACACACACACACACACACACACACACACACACTCTTCCAGTTCCCAAAGGACTGATGAGAAACACAGGCTGCAGTGATAAGAGGAGACAGAGGCGAGATGGTAACTCGGCATACGGCACAGCAGAACTTCCGGGGCGGCCCCTGTGACCTCTCCCGTCCCTGCCGCTTTCCCAGCCACGGTTACCGCGTCAGCCCCGCCTCCACCGGCACCAGCACCTCTCCACTCAGCCTCTCGCCCACACCCTCTCTGGATGCCTTCCCCTCCCGTGTGTTCCTCTCCAGGTGCCACCAGTTCTTTCCTTCTGAAAATATATTTAGCCCTCCCTCAGCCTGGCTTCTCCTTTTTGCCTCCTCACTCAACATTTTTAATCAGCAAATTAAAACCTCCCTTCTGGACTCCGTTCTCCTTAAGAGAAAAAGAAGCAAGGGAGCCTATGAATAGTGCTCAAAAATCGTCCCAACCTGGTGAGTCCACACTTCCTTTTGTGGTTTGGTTTTCAAGTTTTTGTAGAACTAAGAGTTTGCTTCAAGATGCTCGCTATCCCTCCCTCATTAGTGCATCAGAACATCCAGGAATTTTTTTTCCCAACTGCAGTCCAGTATACTTGGCTTTCAGCTGGACTAAAGGCAGGGGGTAAGGCATGCTGTCAGTTGCTTCCATTGCAACCTTGGTGTTATAACCAGATGGTCATGGGGGCACAACGTGCTGGGATACACAGTCAGAAATGTCACAGTACCCTTATTTGAGAGTGCGATCCTGAGATCCAGAAAGACTTTTCTGGCTGCAAAACCCACTAAGTTGTATAAAGAATGGGGTAGATATGCCACAGTTGATCAGAACAAAAACGCCAGTATGTATGTATACATGTCTCTGTGTGTCTGTGAGAGAGAAAGAGACAGAAGCACAGCAGAAAAACTGCAAGACTGCACATGTGCTAATGGGGATGGGGGGGTAAACCCACCCAGGCACTTCTGACAGCTCATGTGCTAATGGGGATGGGGCAGTGAGGGGTGTAAACCCACACAGGCATTTCTGACTGCACATGTGCTAATGGGGTGGGGCAGTGAGGGCGGGGGGTAAACCCACACAGGCATTTCTGACAGCTCATGTGCTAATGGGGATGGGGCAGTGAGGGGTGTAAACCCACACAGGCATTTCTGACTGTACATGTGCTAATGGGGATGGGGCAGTGAGGTGGGTAAACCCACCCAGGCACTTCTGACTGTACATGTGCTAATGGGGATGGGGCAGTGAGGGGGGTAAACCCACCCAGGCACTTCTGACAGCTCATGTGCTAATGGGGATGGGGCAGTGAGGGGTGTAAACCCACACAGGCATTTCTGACTGTACATGTGCTAATGGGGATGGGGCAGTGAGGGGTGTAAACCCACACAGGCACTTCTGACTGCACATGTGCTAATGGGGATGGGGCAGTGAGGTGGGTAAACCCACCCAGGCACTTCTGACTGTACATGTGCTAATGGGGATGGGACAGTGAGGGGTGTAAACCCACACAGGCATTTCTGACTGCCACAACAAAGCATCATAGAATGCAGTGATGTAAGTCTAAACTTCAGTGTGAGACAGGATGGTCTGATGAAGGAAAGGGAGCATTTATTAAGACACAGTCAACCATGTCTGTAATTAAATCCCTCCAAAAATCCATTATTATCCCTTCTGTGCAGATGACTGAAATGAGGCTCAGAGAAATTAGATAATCTGCCCAAGGTTATACAGAAAATAAGATCTCTTTGACTCTCAGTTCATAGTCTGTCCACTTTTCCCTCACTGCTTCCACATCCCCCCATCCGCTGGCAGCTTTGAATTTCAGTAAAGAAAGCAGACTGCGGGTGAAGACAGAGCTGGCACTGAGACCGCTCCCCCAGAGTGCTCTCCCTAACCAGCGGTCCACCATGCTGCTTTTCTTGGGGTTGACACATGCAAGGCTAGCCACATTGGCTCATCCAACCGGCTGGAAGAGGCAAGCAAGCGGCCCAGCTTGTACTTTCTCTCCGGCCTAATCCTCTGCCTCCTTCTAACGCTGGGATCCGGCCCGCCCTCCTCCCCAGCCAGCCTCGCCACCGAGGACAGCAGCACAGCTGGAAAAATAGATAGGTCTTTCTAACCCTCTCATGCGTGTGCCGTGGGGCCAGGTAGCTCTATAAATATGGTAATGGCTTCTCAAGCATGCCTGGACTGGAAATGAGACTGAGAGGCCTGAGCAGGGCTGTTCCCACCGATAACTGCTGTGGCTGCCTTGCAGGAGGAGACGCTGCCGCTGAGCTACAGGGTCAAATTAACTCCCACCCCCTTGAGTAGATCCCCTCTCTCCTCCTCCCCTGCCACCCCGTTAATCGCCTGTACCCACCTGTTCCCTGATTACACTGACGACATCCACAGAGGGAAGAAGGCAAGCAGCAGCTCATGTTTAGTCTATTACCAGGAGGCCCAGACTTGTGATAAAAAAAAAAAATACACACCAGCAACAACACAGCTACACCGACGTGTACAATAGGGAACCAGCTTAATAATTCCCTGCCGCTGCCCTACCGGGTAAAACGACAGCTACAGTGAAAAGCCAAATGCCCACTCAGCCTAAACAAACACGCGCTCAGAGATGCTCTGTCTGTAACCGCCTTTCCTGATCTTCCTGGGTCAGGAAGATGCCCTGGAGAAAGGAAGGGCTACCCACTCCAGTATATTCTTGCCTGGAGAGTTCCATGGACAGAGTAGTCTAGCAGACACAGTCCATGGGGTCACAAAGAATTGGACACAACTGAGGGATAACCCTTTCAGTACTCTTGCCTGGAGAATCCCATGGACAGAGGAGCCTGGTGGGCTACAGTCCCTGGGGTCTCAAAGAGCAGGACACGGCTGTGGTGCTGTACAAAAGCTTTTAAGTTTGATTAAGTCCCACTTATTTATTTTCTGCTTTTATTTCTATTGCCATGGAAGACTGACGTAAGAAAACGCGAGTACAATTTATCCACCCTGCTCTTTCTTGCTGCTATGACCATTCCGTTGCGTTGCTTCAACAGTGGCACAGTACCTCAGAAGAGAAGGCTTTTGAGTGCTGAAAGTCTAGGGCCAGAAGGTGCCCAAGGATGTGGGATTACATCGGGAGTTTTTACCCTCTGTTGCGCTGTGCCACATGATGCCTATAGACGCACCTTCTCAGGATAACGTTTTTACATGCATAAACCACACCGCAAAATAATTTCACAGTATAATATCATGACAAATATAAAGTGAATGTGCTTTAAAGTTTTCATTTAACTGATTGATGAATGAAATCAGGAAGTGCCACACACCAGTTCAAACAGAGAATTCAAAGAGCAGAAACATATGTGGGCAACCGGCACATTTGCTAAAATAAATGTGCTAATACCTCCAAAACCTGCTCCTAACTGGGGTGGTCAGGAAGCAGAGCGACCAGGGAGAGAGTTGGGATCAACTGTATCTTCTATAGGACAAATTTACCTCTGTGGACAAGAATCATGTCTGTTACTCTCATTTTTCTCAACTTTCAGAGTTGTAAAACAGCTCAAAGGCAAGGAAAGATGAAAACTATAGAATCAGATCACCAGAAGGTGCACGAGAGGCTGTCTGACATTCTATAGGAAACGAAGACTCATTTTGTGCCATTTCAAAGGTTGTCTTATAAGTTTTTTCTGGCAAATGAAATAGATATAAACACAGAAGAAACCAATCATATAGAAATACATACATTCACTAAAATAGTGAATACATGTACTTCTTTATTGTCACATGAGCTAACAATTTTGTAAGGACCGCTGTAATTTTGGAGTCATGTGCATCAGCGCTATTTCAGGGTGTCAACAAAGACTATAATGTGCTATGGAAGTATCTACTATTTCTGTATTTTACAAAGCCACAGGTATTGTTAAAACCAATGTGATTTGTTTCTTACCTTGGTAAGGGAAGGAAATGATACATGTTAGAATCCTACTAGGCCCCATGTAAAGAATCCCTGAATTCAATTTTAAAAGTTTCCCCTCACTCTTAATGTTGAAATAAAAAACGATGATCCAAATTGGAAGAAGAGGAAAGATGTGAAGTGAAGTAAATTAAGTGAATTACGCATTATCGATGTGTCTGAGAAAGGTGTCCTTGGATCTGTCTCCCCCAGGGTAACCAAGGAATTAGAGAAACCCAACACTGGTTTTGGGGATCTGAGAATATAGAGTAAATATGCTCCCATTTCTTGGGCAGAAGGCTAGAATTTTACAAGACCCCAGCATTTGGGCAGACAGGACTGAGAAGGTCTCCTAGAGTTTACCGAAACGTCAAGACAACGTTTCCCAGGTGGTAGCACAGATGTGTGAAGAGACAGTCCACTCAGAAAGGGCTGTGGTGCAGGAGTTGGGAGGATTCAGCAGGCTCCTCTGCGCATGGGATTTTCCAGGCAAGAATACTGGAGTGGTTTGCCATTTCCTTCCACAAGGGATCTTCCCAACCCAGGGATTCAAACCACGTCTCCTGCGTTGGCAGGCAGATTCTCTACCACTGAGACACCAGGGAAGCCCCCTTAGGTTCTTTGCAATGAAGAAAACATGGCTTCAAGTCCCATCAACTTCTCACCCATCCTTAAAACTCTTTCCTGAGACTTTGGCTTGGTCTCTCTATTTCCCCACATTCCCTCCCAAACTACTAAATCCTATTTATCCTTTATGACCACACCCCACTGACACAGGTGACTCATCTGTGAAGCCTTCCAGAGCCCCTTCTCCTAAGGTATTTGTGATGCCTGTGTGTGTGTGTGCTCAGTCATTTCATTTGTGTCAGACTCTCTGTGAACCCATGGACTGTTGACAACCAGGCTCCTCTGTCCGTGGGATCCTCCACACAAGAATACTGGGGTGGGTAGCCATGCCCTTCTCCAGGGGATCTTCCTGACCCAAGGGTCAAAACAGCATCTCCTGTGTCTTCTGCACTGCAAGTGTAACCTTTTAACCGCTGAGTCACCAAGGAAGCCCAAGGTACTTGTGATACTAAGGAAACGGAGACCCACTCCAGTGTCCTTGCCTGGAAAATCTCATGGACAGAGGAGCCTGGTGGGCTGCAGTCCATGGGGTCACAAAGAGTCGGGCCCGACTGAGCTAACTTGTAACAAGAAATTTAATCTTCATCCGTAGTTTCAAGGCACAGAGCTCCTAAACCTTTGGAACTTCCTAAGGAATAGTTCAAATGGTAAAAGGGACTTTTGTTATGCTCATGAAACGATTCTGGAAAGCACCCACACGTGGGGGCTGGATGCCAGGGCAGCCCGTCACGTGGTTGGGTGTGTGTGTGCTCAGTCGCTCAGTTGTGCCCAACTCTTTGTGACCCCATGGACTGCAGCCTGCCGGCTCCTCTGTCCGTTGGGATTCTCCAGGCAAGAAGACTGGAGTGGGTTTCCATGCCCTCCTCCAGGAGATCTTCCCAACCCAGGGACCCAACCCAGGTCTCCCGCATTGCAGGTGGATTCTTTACCGTCTGAGCCACCAGGGAAGCCCATTATAGTGTTTGAACTCAGTCTTAACACCGGATTGTCATAGAACGACCAGAATCTAGAACGAGGTAAGGAAGGATTCCTCTGCAGGTTTCAGAGGGGGCATGGCTCTTCCAATACCCTTGACTCCAGACTTTTAGCCTCCAAAACTGTGACAGGAAAAAATGTCTGCTGTTTCCAGACACCCCGTGGGTGGCCCCTTGTTTTGGCAGCCCTAGCAAACTAATACAGAGGCTTCCCAGAGTAAGTGACATTTGAATAAATGCTGAATTTCCAAACAGAAATACAGGATTTATTTGCCCAACAGATGTGGACCGGAGAATTGTTTTTTGTTTGTTTTTTTTTTTTATCTTTTTTTACTTTTCCTAGTATTTATAAGTCGACCTCTTTCACACAGACATTCTGAGGTCCAGCCTCCCTCAAAAGATGAAAAGAGCCTCGGCCACCATGAGCGGGAACTGTACTCCATGCAGGCCACACGAAGGAGCCTGTGTTCCCAGGCTGCCGCATCTCCCGGCACGCGCACCTGGCCCTCTCCACTCCGTATATGTCCAGCCTGGCGTCTGTGCCATCGTAAATGCACGAGCGGGCTCTAAGGTTTTTCAGCCGGAAGGGAGTTCAGAGGAGAAGTCTCTGCAGCTCTCCCTGGGAGCCCCCGTGCGTGGCGCTGGTTGTCACCTGTCCTCCAGAGCCCTGGCTACTCGCCTGTGTCGGCAGCAGTGGGAGGGTGGGGATGAACCCTATCCTGGTATCTTTAATTAAATCACCACTCCTCAGACATCCTCTTGCTCTGCAACTTATTACCATACCCTGGATCTTTCACCCTTGCTGCTGAATTCCAATGTGATGGATCTCAAGTCCCCTGCGTGCTCCACAGTTTGTTCTTTAAGTGGAAACGTTTACATTTTGATTGCCTAATATGTCTCTACCGTCTTCCATCCAGCAGGATGTCAGGGCCCTCTGTACCGCACTCAGGAAAGGAAGCCAGACTGCAACCCCTTCATTAAGACAAAGCTCAGGTCACACCCTAAACATCCGAGAAACGTGCCTGGGCTGTGTAACGTGGCGACCCCCGCTCACCAGGGAGACCAGGTCTGAGCGTCTGCTTCACTACTTGTTACCTGTCTGGGCAAACTACTGGACCTCTCACAATATTCTCTGTAGTATGAACATAAAAAACCATCCGAGACACAGGAACTTCATGGTGATTAAATGAGATAAGCATACGTACGGTGCGCTTAGAGCAACGCCTTGATACAATAAGCACAGGTTAGAACTGGCTCTAGTTGTTACTCTAATCGTTACTGTTATCAGTTTCATTGCTGTTTTTATTGTTGCTCTTACTGTTACAGCAGTGATACTCCATTACAATGCTGCAAACAGGGTCAAAAAATGCAACTGTATATAGTGTAGAATCACAGTATTGCAGAGTTTAAGGGAAAACCAATGTAAGGCTACTATGAAGAAGGGTAGTAAAAAACTCTGCCTGTCAACGCAGGAGTGCAAGAGATATGGGTTCGACCCCTGGGTCAGGAAAGATCCCCTGGAGTAGGAAATGGCAACCCACTCCAGTATTCTTACCTGGAGAATTCCATGGACAGAGGAGCCTGGTGAGTCACAGTCCATGGGGTTGCAAAAGTGGGGACATAATCCTCGCAACTGCACACACACACGTTATCTCTGACACAACGTTATATTTGACATAACGTGATACCTGATATGTCATCACGATATACGTTTAGTTTTGTTTTTAATAGGGCTTCCCTGCAGTGCATTTTCTCTGGGGAGAAACCTAACCTGTTTGACACCAGTTGGAGTCACAAGGTAGATGAGATATCACAGAAGAGCCCTCCCTGGCCAGACGGTATTTGGAGAAGCCGGGAACTGTGCACAGAGCTGTGAGCTGTGACTTCAGCCAAAGACCCTGAAGAAAGATCGAGCTGGAGGAAGTGTGGAGGCTCAGCAATGGACAGACTGCACGTGGGACGCCGCCTCAGGCTGATGGAGACACAAGGGATAGGGGCTCTGAATCATAATCAAACGACAAGTACCCTCCCCTGGGGAGTCTGAGTAGCCTACGTTCTCAGTTCTCATTAAGTTGGAAGCCAACAAAGAAGCTTTGTTTGTTTTTGCACTTTCTCTACAGTTACAACTTTACACCAGAGGACTGCCATTCTCTATGCAAAAGATGAGGCCATGTTAAGACAGTGAAAAGTCTTAAATACGACCAGACCAAAATGGATACGAGGTAGTTATCTGTCTTGCTTTGCTATGAATCATGTAATCTGCCTAAGGAACAACTTGTTTCATGTCACTCCTCTGATCGACAAGCTTCCAGAGCTCCCTGTTGCTGAAAGAGCAACGTCTAAATTCCCAGGATGTCTGCACGAGGCCCAGATGTGAGAAAGACAAGTGTGTAAGTAAAAGAGGAGACAGCCGCGGAACCTCAACGTCGTGTTTGCCATCCATGAAAACATCACCCAATCAGTCCCTCTGGTCAGCAACCTGTGCATCACCCTCAAGTCATCTCCTTTCTCCTTACATACCATTCCATCAAGTAATGAATTAATCAGTCACTGAGATCTTTTATCAGTGCACCTCCTGAATAGCTGTTGAACTTGCCCATTTTTTCTATACCCTCCACTGCTACCACAGTCCAGGCTTGAATTATAAGCCTGGGCATAATTTGGTTCCCCAGGGCTCTCCCATTTCTCCCTAAAAATCCATCCTTCATATTTATTTTCAAAGTGGGAAAAACTGATGTGTGTATGTGTGTGTGTGTGTGTGTGTGTGTGTGTGTGTGTATGCACTCATGCAAGAGGAAAGTGGTGAGGAAGAAGGCCTGGATGGAAAACAGACAACTAGTCATAAGAGCTAACTTTATATTGAGTGATTGTTGTATGTCAGGTGCTGTGCTAAATCATCTGCTCACTATCTCATTTAACTCTCCACAAGCCCCTAGAGGTGGAAAGGGGAGGCTCCAAGGATGGACTGTGTTAAAAATGGCTGTAGTACTTTCCCACTGAGAAATAGAGTCGAATTCCCTTTCTTTGAATCCAAACTGTCTCAATAACTCACTCAACCAGGTGAACGCAGCAGAAATGATGTGCTGAACCTTCTGAAGCTTGGTCCTAAGAAGCTTCTCTTGTAATGCTCTCTCTCTCTCAGAGCCCTGAGAAACTGTAAAAAGTCCAACAACCCTGAGAACCTGTGAGAAGGTTCTATGAGAACTAAGTTTACGAGAAGCACAAGCCATGGGTGGACGTCATGGAGCACGGGAGTGAAGCAAACCCTCCAGAAGTGGATCCTTCAGATAATGCCACATGGATCCAAGATGAACTGCCCAGTTGAGCCCCGAATCTTAATCCACTAAATTGTTATCAAAATATAATGGTTATCACAAACCACTAAGTTTAGAGATTTTTTTTCTAAAAAAATGTTAACAGATAACCTGAACGGAAAGGTTAAGTTTTGACCAAGGTCACACAGTAGACATTGGAACCAAGTCTCGATTCCAGGTGGTACGATCCCAGAGTCTGCTCTCTTAACCATGGAGTCCATATTGTTCCCTTAGATGGAGAATGTTGGTTAATTGAATTGGGGAAGTCACATGTTTCTAGAGAACAAGGCATCAAAGCCCAGAGAGATGAAGGGAAAAGGGGAAAAGGACTCATATTTATCAAGGAGATTTTGTGTATAGTCACTGTGCTAGAAATACTTTTTCTGATTTAATTCTTGAAAAAAACAAAAAACTTTTAAAACAGGCATTATTATTAATACCATTTCACTAAACAAAAGATAGAAATGTGTTTTAGAATAACTCGCCAAAATCCGATATCCAGGAAGTCACAGGGTTGGATTTTAAACTCAGGTCAGGATCCAAAGCCACTGTGAGCATCAGGCTGGATGAGCTGCTACTGAGTGTATTTCAGGAGCAGGTCCCAGCACTGGATTTCCCAGAAGGAAGACATCCATGCCTACGGGGCAGGCTTCCGTTCCAGGGAGGCACTGAACATGCTAAGGTCAGAAGTGATTTATTTCACTTCTACATCAGAAGACAAAAACTTTTAATTAAAAGAAGAGAGGAAAAACTGCCAGAGACTGAGCAGGAAGTCCACGCCATCTGACAGTTTCAATTTTCACTTACGGCTTACTTTCACCGATTGATATCCTTCTCTTGCCTGCTGAAAAGAACCATTGGCTTCCATAAATCACCTTCCAAAGTCACAGGCAACTGCTGTTTTAACCCTCACTCGGACAGGAATTCAACAACGTCTGCTATGTTTCACTGATCACTAACTGCGTGTCAGAATCTATGCAGAGTGCACCCAAATGTAATCCTATTTAACTGCCACAAATCCCTATGAGGCAGGGGCTATTAGCATCTCTCATTTAAAGAAAGTGAATCAAGTTTGCGTGTTGTGAGACCACTTCCCAAAACCCTGGCCAGGCTGCTCTGCCCTGAGGCGCTCCGAGAGCAAGTTGGTATTACTGTTGCTGGTGCGGTGCTGGTATTAGTATTGTTATTTTCTCTCTCCACTTTATACAGAACTGACACTTTCTTCTTGTTCACTGGGCACCAGACACCACTCTAAGTGCTTTTTAAGCATCAACTCACTTCATGACCTTCACAACTTCAATCACCTCCTGTAATTTTGCAGATGAGGATACTTCGGCAGGGAGAGGTAAAGAAATCTGCCCAAGGCGCACAGCAGGGAAGTGGGAGAGGCAGAATTCAAGTGTGCCGAATATCTCAGAGGATCAGCAGTCCAGGGAGAACTCACAGAATCTCTGACGTTCTTTGAAACTGCATCCCAGAAGTTCTCAGCCACTGGCTGAAGGGCTGTTCTAGCCCGGCTTATTGGCAGCTGTGTGTCCGCTAATGCTCTCGCAGCCCCCACCACGGCGCAGCCTCCTGCCCCACCTCTGAGACGGGCCCCCAGGGCTACCAAGAGCTGCCAGAACAAAACGTAAATCAACGGCAGCTGGTGGCCGTAAAAGCTCTTCTCCTGAAAGGCTGATTCAGCCGGACCTTGCCCTGTCCATGCTGAGGTCCCAGCGCTGCCCCATGAGATCATACTACCTGGGCTAGGATACAGACATGTTATGGCAAGATGGCCTCAATGAGGAAAAGCGGGTGTCTGTTTTCTGCACCTGACATTTCCATGCTCGGCTGATAAAGGAGAAGACAGAGATGACCAGTCATGGCAGGATGCCAGAATCCCAGGAAAACGCCTGCTGGCAGTCAACGGAAGCTTCCAGGAGCTCCATTCTTGGCCTTCTTTTTGGTGTCTTCCTCTGAATCTTTGCTCAGCTACTACTGATGTGTCACTCACTGCCCACCCCCTGACCCCGCCCAGACCGCCCCGGTCAAGGCGTGGACTGATTTTATAAAGTGAAAGGCTGTAAAAGGCTCTTAGGGATTACTGCACCCTAGCCCATCATGCACAAACACACACACACACTGGGAGGCTGAGCTGCACAGGGTGAAAGAGCTTCATATCTTTCTGAGTTAGGACCCAAATCCTGAAACGTCCTGAGCCCCAGTTCAGTGTTCCTTCCAATAATACAGTCATTTCTCAGACTGTTAGGGGGTGAATTAAGAACAATTGGTCTGGCTGTCCAACTTTATAGCTAGGAAACTCAGGTCCCAAGAGAAGGAAAGCCCTAATCATAAGTCATGACCTTGCCTCAGTTATTTGCATTCATATATTAATACTTCCCTTCTGAGTCTGCAAGTGCCATGAAACCACAGTTCTTGCTGGATTCATCTTCATACCTCAGAAACAACAGGCATGGAGCAAACGCTCAATAAATCACAGTCAAATGGATGATGGATCTAAGGACAAATGAATAAATGCATAGGGGAATGAATAAATGGATGAATGAATTAATAAATAAATTCATATAGCTTAAAGTATTGCTCCCTATTGGGAAGAAATTCCTAGGGAAGTAACATTTGAAGTTGTCATTACTCATGAATATCAGGATTCAAGTCAGTCTCAAATGTTTTCCTAAGTATGTGGCTTGATGAACAGAAAATAAGCAATCCATATCAGAGGTGTTTGGTGGGAGGAGAAGTTTCGATCTGGTAGAGTGGGACTGCTAGACAGGTAACATGCTTGCATTTCTTTTCAGGTTATTAAGTTCTCTTTAGACCCACCATCTCATTAATCCTCAAGAGAGCCCAGTGGTGAGAATATCATGTCCACTTTCCAGATGAGGAGACTGGGAATCATGGAGAGAAAAGAACCAGCCCATAACCACTTGGATCCCTAGGGCAGAGTCAAGCTTGGACTCCAAGTCCTTCCATTCCCCTCTCTGCCAGGTGGAGCTGGAAACTGTGCTGAGAGTTAGAGGGGTCCTGAAGATCACCTTTGAGCCATTAAACCAAAACCAGCTTGTGCCTTTTCCAGAAAGGAATCTGAAATCAGCGGGTGTCTCTGTCCTGGGCCCCTCGGGCTCGGGAAGGATTAAACTACAGCTTCGCAGACTGAGCTCATTTCTCACTCTGTCTTATTAGGAGTGGCCACCGGCGCCCGCAGCTGAGAGCTGGCCTGTCATCCACTCACACCTCCCGCTCTCAGGTGACAGCCCCACTGGCTGCTCCATCCTGCGTCTGATGTCAATTTCTTGGAGATAAACGGTGGGTTTTTTTCTAAGAAACTGAAATGTGCTGTTTTTTCAACTAATATTTATTGAGCACCCCGCTGTGTGTACCTCTGTGTGCTGGTGCTGTGGGGAAGAAGGGAATAAACGGTCCCATTATACGCTAAGTATGATACTAGATATTTTAGACGTATCATCTTATTTATTTATGGGCCTTCCCTGGTAGCTCAGCTGGTAAAGAATCTGCCTGCAATGCAGAAGACCCCGGTTCGATTCCTGGATCAGGAAGATCCCCTGGCGAAGGGACAGGCTACCCACTCCAGGATTCTTGGGCTTCCCTGGTGGATCAGCTGGTAAATAATCTGCCTGCAAAGATCCCTGGGTTGGGAAGATCCCCTAGAAGAGGGCATGGCAACCCACTCCAGTACTCTTGCCTGGAGAATTCCCATAGACAGAGAAGCCTGGCGGGCTACAGTCGTTGGGGTTGCAAAGAGTCAGACACGACTGAGCAGCTGAGCACAGACCAGCACGTCTTATTTATTAGCGCCATTGTGATTGCTGGTGCTGTGGGCATTATCGTTTAAGGCTACCGTTTACTGAGCACTTACTCTGTACCAGAATCTTCCCAGGCACCTTGCACTTCTTACATAGTGACGACAATGATGATGGTGACAGTAACTGCACGAGGTTGAATACTGCTCTTCCCCATGGTTCATGAGCCCCTAGAATCTCAGAATCTTATCTCAGATCTCATTGCAAAAATGAATCTTCCAGAAGTAATGAAGTTAAGACGAAGCCATACAGGATTACGGTGAGACAAAACCCAATTCCTGGTACCCTTATAAGAAGACAGAAATCTGGACACACACACAGAGAAAAGAATACTCCATGAAATGAGAAACACAAAGAGAAAACACCACGTGAAGACAGTCAGACACAGAAGTGATGGATCTACAAGCCAAAGAACACCAAAGACTGCCGGTGACCACTTGAAGCGAGGAAGAAATCAAGGAACAATTCTCCCCTAGAGCCTGGACGGGAACACAGCCTCCAGAACTGCAACATAATCCATTTCTGTTGTTTTAAGCCAGCTGGTTTGGGATAATTTGTTACAGCACTCCTAGGAAATCAATACAATGACTATATTTGTCCCTTCTTGAGTATTTTCCACAGACTGCACCGTGGGAGAATTTCCTGTGAACTATCTGCTGTCTCATCTTGAGCATAACCCGTGAGTGCTCCACCCACCACAGTATCCGCAAGACGTTCCAACACCAGAAATCACTGCCAACCGGCCAACCCTCTGAGCTCCTCAAGTTTTAGGTCCTGAGGAAAGAGCACAGTTGGCCCACCTCATCTTGAGTCAGAGCATGAGTCATGGGTTACTGTGGAGCTAAGAATGTGTTGCTTTTCATTCAAGGGTCCACCTGGCTTAACCCAATCTTTTGTTGTCTAGTGTTGGTGAAAAAACAAGGAAGAAAGTTAAGGCCAAGACGAGGATGTTTGGGAGATCATCACATAGTCTGTCTGGATTGTACTTTCCCACGTTCCAAGAGGCCCTAAGGTCAAGTACAGAAACTATGGGTTCTATCAAGATGAAAGCATTAGCTGCTCAGTCATGTCTGACTGTGACCCCATGAACTGTAGCCCACCAGGCTCATCTGTCCATGGGATTCTCCAGGCAAGAATATTGGAGTGGGTTGCCATTTCCTTCTCCAGGGAATCTTCCTCACCCAGGGACTGAACCCAGGTCTTCCACATTTCAGGCAGATTTTTTGTACCATCTGAGCCACTAAGGGAGCTCTTATCAAGATGAAGGAGATGCTATTATCCAGTTGTGCTTTGCCTCAGCACCCTCGGCAAGTCATGTGAGCTCCTAGCCTTTAGATTCTTCATCTATACAATGGGGATACTTGCTTCCTTATGTGAATATGCTGAAGAGGAGATATGAGTTAATGTATAGTTGCTTCCCTTACCATTGTAAAAATAATGCTGCCTAACCTACCTATTTGAATATTGCAATTATTAATTTGAATCAGTTTGGTTAAACACTTATATTGTCAATCCAAAATCAGTGTGAATGGTGACTGCAGCCATGAAATTAAAATATGCTTACTCCTTGAAAAGAAAGCTATGACAAACCTAGACAGCATATTAAAAAGTAAAGACATCCCTTTGCCAGCAAAGGCTCATATAGTCAAATCTATGGTTTTTCCAATAGTCATGTACAGATGTGAGAGTTGGCCCATAAAGAAGGCTGAGCTCTGAAGAATTGATGCTTTCAAACTGTGGTGCTGGAGAAGACTCTTGAGAGTCCCTTGGACAGCAAGGAGATCAAACCAGTCAATTTTAAAAGAAATTAACCCTGAACATTCTTTGGAAGGACTGTTGCTGAAACTCCAATACTTTGGCCAACTGATGTGAAGAGCAAACTCACTGGAAAAGATCCTGATGCTGGGAAAGATTGAAGGCAAAAGGAGAAGGGGGCAGCAGAGGATGAGGTGATTAGATAGCATCACCAACTCAATGGACATGAATCTGAGCAAATTCCAGGAGACAGTAGAGGACAGAGAAGCCTGGCATGATACAGTCCATCGTTGTTCGGTCACCAAGTCATGACCAACTCTTTGCAACCCTGTGGGGGGCCACAAAGAGTTGGACATGACTTAGCAACTGGACAACATCAACAATGTATACCATTGTCATCATACATAAACATCTCTGAGAAGTGTACCGCCCTAGACACGTCTGAGTCCTGTTAATGATGTTACTACAAGCATCATCCTGCATCTGGTGGACCAGCTCCAGAAAGCTGGGCTGGTGTTATACTAAACAATTTGAGTTAGGGATTCCTGGCAGGCAGGCAGGCAGCACCAGAGCCATGCAATGAAGGTAATACAGCTCTAAACAGACAGCCAGGGGACTTCTTTTCTATATTAAACTATTGATTTTTTTTATAAACTAATAGTACAAAAGGCCAGTGAAAACAATTGAATCCCAGAACTGGACGCAAAACAAGAATAAAAAAGTCAGACATTCTTTGCCCCTTGTTGGTTACTTTCACGAAGTGACTTCCTTTTAGAGAAAAGATGAACTCCTTTATTTCTAGGAAGAGAAAGAGAGGGAAGGAGGGATGAAAGAACGAAGAAAGGGTACAGTATGAGAAAAAGCTTTAAACTGGAAGACAGGAAACCTAATTTCTAGCTTAACTAAGCCACTGAGCAAATTCCTTCCTTTCTTCCAGTGAGCAGGTGGTAAAACTTGGTGCTTCTACATTTGAACAATCTGCATCTCTGTTACGGGAGGGAGGCAGGGAGGAGAGAAAAGATAGATGGAAGAAGAGAAGATCTGAAAGAATGCACGGTGAGCCTGGGAAGAAATTTATGCTTGGACTAACTCTTGAGCTTCACCTGGACCCCGGCTGTGAGCCAATGTTCCCGTCAAGGATCCTTGCCCCAGCCAGCGGTGGGGACTGAAGCTTGTTCAGCTGGAGAGGGAGCCCCATTTAACAAAACTAAGCCAAGGTGTGAATACAGAATTCTGGGCCCTGGAAGGGTCATGCAGGAATCCTGAAGTACCACGCTGGGCCTCAAGGAACCCTGAAATAGAAGCTCCTCAGCTTCAGGGTGAAATCCCACGCGACTCCAGAGTTATGCCTTGGGTAGGGGGAGACCACTCAGAGAAAGCCGTGATCCATTTCTCTTCAAGACTGACCTCTCTTCCTGTGACTTCAGACTGAGATTCAGTCACTTGATTAAACTGATGAGAGCATCAGGTTTGGTACCCTACATACACCAGCTCCTAAAATCTTTACCTGGGGAGGGAAGATCATGCTTTCTACTTTGTGGGGATTTTATGGAGGTTTTGGAGCAAAATCATTACTCCGAAGCAAGGGTTTTGGAGCAAAATCATTCCTCCGAAGCAAGTCAGCATTATTTAGACCAAGAACACAGTCACTTCTCTGCACTAATTTTGCTCATTGGGGTCCCATTAATTGTTAAGTGCCAGGCACTGTGATGAGCTTTTGCTTTACAGACATTGTGTCATTTACTACTCATGACAGTACCATAACAAAGATATTACTGCCCACAATGAAGGATATCACAAAGGTGTATTTGAGGTGTCAGCAAGCCAGCTTATCTCCTGGAGTCAGGATGAAGCCGTTCCTAGAGTCTGGGCTACTGCCTTTCCCAGAACTGATGCTTACCCAGCCCTGGCTTGGGGACCTGGAGACCACAGACATTCAGGAATCTGGAACCATCTGTCAGACGTCATCACATGAGCTGCCCACATGATTCATTTGCTTTCTTTCCACTTCAGGAGGAGGACTGGCTTTTAGAGAGGTGGTATTATGAAAGTAAAAGCAAGACCTAGAGCTGACTGTAGCTCAGATCATCAGCTCCTCATAGAAAAATTAAAGAAAGCAGGGAAAACCACTAGGCCAGTCAGGTATGACTTAAATCCCCTATGAATATACAGTAGAGATGATGAACAAATTCAAGAGATTAGATCTAGTAAACACAGTGCCTGAGAAACGATGGACAGAAGTCCGTAATACTGCACACATCCCCCCAAAAAAAAGAAATGCAAGAAGGCAAAGTAGTTGTCCGAGGAGGCTTTATAAATAGCTGAGGAAAAGAGAAGCAAAAAGCAAGGGAGAAAGGGAAAGGTACACCCAACTAAATGCACAGTTCCAGAGAATAGCAAGGAGAGACAAGAAGGTCTTCTTCAATGAACAATGCAAGGATACAGAGAAAAACAACAGAAAAGGCAAGACTAAAGATCTCTTCAAGAAAATTGGAAGTATTAAAAGAACATCTCAGCCAAAGATGGGCACAATAAAGGACAGAAATGATAAAAACCTAATAGAAGCAGAAGAGATCAATAAAAGATGGAAAGAATACACAGAACTATACAGAAAAGATCTTAATGACCTGGATAACCATGATGGTGTTGTCTCTCACGCAGAACCAGACATTCTGGAGTGTGAAGTCAAGTGGGCTTTAGGAAGTACTGCTGCCAATAAAGCGAGTGGAGGTGACGGAATTCCAGCAGAACCGTTTAAAATCCTAAAAGATGATGGTGTGAAAGCGCTGCACTCAATATGCCAACAAATCTGGAAAAGTCAGCAGCAGCCACAGGACTGAAAAAGGTCAAGTCTCATTCCAATTCCCAAGAGGGGCAGTACTAAAGAATGTTCAAACCACAGAACAACTGTACTCATCTCCCATGCTAGTGAGGTTATGCTCAAAATCCTCCAAGCTAAGTGTTAGCATTACATGAACCAAGAACTTCCAGGTGTTCAAGCTGGGTTAAGAAAAGGCTGGGGAACCACAGATCAAATTGCCAACATTCGCTGGATCATAGAGAAAGCAGGGGGGTTCCAGAAAAACATCTACCTCTATTTAATTGACTACGCTAAAGCCTTTGACTGTGTGGATCATAACAAACTGTGGAAAACCCTTTAAAATACAGGAATTCCAGACTATCTTACCTGTCTCCCAAGAAACTTGTATGTGGGTCAAGAAGCAACAGTAAGAACTCCATATGGAACAAATGACTGGTTCAAAATGGAGAAAGGAGTACGGCAAGGCTGTTTATTGTCACCCTATTTATTTAAGTTATAAACAGAGCACACCATGTGAAATGCTGGGCTGGATGAGTTACAAGCTGGAATCAAGACTGTTGGGAGAAACATAACCTCAGATACGTGAATGATACCACTCTAATGGCAGAAAAGTGAAGAGGAACTAAACAGCCTCTCGGTGACGGTGTAGGAGGAGAGTGAAAAAGTCGGCTTAAAACTCAACATCAAAAAAAAAAAAAACTAAGATCATGGCATCTGGTCCCATCACTTCATGACATATAGAAGAGGAAAACATGGAAGCAGTGACAGATTTCCTTTTCTTGGGCTCTAAAATCACTGTGGATGGTGACTGAAGCCATGAAATTAGAAGATGATTGCTTCCTGGCAGGAAAGTTATGAAAAACCTAGACAGTGCGTAAAAAAGCAAAGACACCACTTTGATGACAAAGTTCCGTACAGTCAAGGCTGTGGTTTATACAGTAATCCTGTACAGATGTGAGAGCTGGACCATAAACAAGGCAGAACGCTGAAGAATTGATGCTTTCAAACTGTGGAGTTGAAGAAGACTCTTGAGACTTGTCCCTTGGAAAGCAAGGAGAGCAAACCAGTCAATCTTAAAGGAAATCAACCCTGGATGCTCTTTAGAAGGACTGATGCTGAAGCTGAAGCTCCAATACTGGGGCCACCTAGTGGGAATAGCTGACTCACTGGAAAAGATCCTGATGCTGGGAAAGACTGAAGGCAGAAGAAGAGGATGATGGCATCATTGATTCAATGGACATGAACTTGGGCAAACTCTGGGAGATGGTGAGGGATGGGAAAGTCTGGTGTACTGTAGTCCATGGGACTGAGAAGAGTTGGATATGACTTGGAGATTGAACAATTATGGAAGGAGGGCTACCCTGGTAGTTTAGCGGTAAAGATTGTGCCTACCAATTCGGAAGACATGGTTTCAATCCCTGGGTCGGGAAGATCCGGTGGAGAAGGAAATGGCAACCCACTCCAGTATTCTTGCCTGGAGAATCCCGTGGAGAGAGGAGCCTGGTGCAGGCTACAGTCCATGGGGTCGCAGAGACTCGGACACGACTTAAGCGACCAAACAACATCATCATTATGGAGGGAACCAAAGCATCCCGGTGGATTCGGTATGCCCACCTCGGGCTCGGGCTTGTATCGTATACAAGTTCTCTCTGGCCGGCGTCACTGTGGTGTTCTTCCCTCAGCTAGACACCTGCTCACACGTGTGTGCCGCGCCACTAAGGAGACACCTAAACTCATGATTAAATGCTGAACTCAGTCCCCAACATTTCCAGAAGGCTGTTCTTCAGCGTGACAATTCTCCATGGAGTCTCTTCCTTCTCACCTTCTAGGACATTCTCTCTGATTTTTAAAAAAATTTATTTTAATTCTACTGGTGGTCCCTGAGCCTCCTTGGAGAACCAGTTCTCGTGCTTACGGCAGCAGTAACTCCCCAAGGTGTCATTACAGCCCTCAGTTTGAGCTACTCCAGATGTAGTACAAGAGGTAAGGACTGGAGTGCAGGTGGTTTATTTTCTGTGGGGAAGTAAACACGGGGCAGAATGAGAAGTGAGACAGGGGCGAGGAAGGCCACTAAATGCGGTGTGAGCACCAGAGGGGTAAACTCCCTGCGGAAATTCAGGAAGCTAGTTTAGAGCAGACCCCAGAGTTATCCCACCCAAAAGGCAAAAGAGCGGGAAGTTTACATACTGACTCCTGGTCAGCATCATACAGTAGGGTCATTTACATCCTGTTGCATGTGGGGGAAAAGAAGGGTGTCAACTGAGAAAGATCTCAGGCAGCTGGAGTCAGGCCAGGAGCACTGAAGCAGCCAGGGCGACGGGAAAATGGGCAGGGCCTGAATGGGATCTACGGTGTGTCGGCTTCTCCAGCCGATCTGTAAGGGTCAGATGTTTGACAGACAAAACAGGGGTTGAGAAAGCGAAGCGAGCACTCATCACACACGCAAGTTGTCAGCAGGGCGGGCAGCGCGTGGTAAGCATCCAAACAATGTGACTGTCATCGTCCCTTTTCAACAAGCACTGGGTCTGTTTCTGAAAAACCCGAGACATGCATACTTCCTAAGAGAGGGGAAAGTGAAGCCCCAAAACACGCAATGACTCCTTTGGAGAAATGAGACAGCTTAGCAGTGGAGTGTGTGTGGCTCTCCCAAGAGTGAAATTCAAGGTCACAGAAGTGCTCAGATCAACGTACCCTCCTCCCTGCAAAGTGCCCACACAGCTGTGCCGGACAGAGATACGGGTGGACAGGGGTTTCATCGCTGGACTCGCATTACTGTCACCCCTTCTCAGAGAGTGGCTGCGAGTTTATTTTGTTTATACTGGGGGAGGAGTAATTGTTTTTCTCCTTAACATCTCAATAAACATTATGTCTAAGACAAAATGTTGGATACAAGTTGAATCTGTATCAATAACTTCTTGGCAAACTTTGGGCTCATAAGCCTCTTTAGATGGCATCATGGAGGACTCAATGGATATGAGTCTGAGCAAACTCTGGGAGAAAGCAAAGGACAGGGAAGCCTGGCGTGCTGCAGTCCATAGGAGTTGGATAGAGTTGGACACGACTAAGCGACTTCACTTTCACTTTTCACTTTCATGCATTGGAGAAGGAAATGGCAACCCACTCCAGTGTTCTTGCCTGGAGAATCCCAGGGCTGGGGGAGCCTGGTGGGCTGCCGTCTATGGGGTCACACAGAGTCAGACACGACTGAAGTGACTTAGCAGCAGCAGCAGACATTCCCTCACGACCCTCTGTATCCCATTCCCTCTCCCAAGCCCCAGTGCCAGGAAACCACTGATGTGATTTCTGTTCCCTCAGTGCTGCTTTTTCCAAAATGTCATGTAAATGGAACCATAGGGTATGTAGCTTATTGTGTCTGACTTCTTCTCCTTAGCATAAAGCATTTGCGAGTCACTCATTGTTGCTTATAATAGTAGTTTGCTTTTTTTTTTAATCACAGAGGAACAGTCTATCATGCGGATGTATCACAATTTGTTTATCATTCAGCAGTTGATGGACATTGGGTTCTTTCCGATTTGGGGTGATTATGAATAAAGTTGCTTTAATCATTTCCATACATGTCTTTGTGTAGACAAATGTTTTCATTTCTCTTGGATAAATACACAGAAGTGGAAATCACAGAGATGTATGGTGTCATGGGCTTTATTGTGTCTCCCCTAAATTCATATGGTGAAGTCTTAACCCAGTGCTTCACAATGCAACCGTATTTGGAATAAGTCCTTTAAAGGTAAAAAGGCAGTTAGGGTGCATGCTAATATAATCTCCGTGTCCCTATAAGACAGGAAAATTTGGATACACGGAGCTCTCAGGAATGTGTGTACACGGAGGAAAGTTCATGTGAGGACAGAGCAAGCGCGCGGCCACCTGCAAGCCCAGGAGAGCGGGCTCAGAGAACCCAAACCTACTGACACCTTATGCTGGACTCCCCGCCCCCAGAGCCGGGGGGGACACATCTCTGCGGTGTGAATCCCTCAGTCTGTGCTCCTTTGCCATGGCAGCCCGAGCAAACTAATACATATGATAATTGCATCTTTGACTTTATAAGAAACTGCCAAAATGTTTTCCAAAGTGGCTGTGCCATTATACCTTCCCATAAACAATGTAAGGGTATCAGTTTCCCCATCTTCTCCCCATTTTAACTGCGCGACAGTGATACCTCATTGTGATTTTAGTTTAGATTTCTTTACACACACACACACACACACACACACACACATGTGTATATATAAAGAAGTGTCTGCTTTTTTAATTTATTTACTGACTGTGCTGGGTCTTCGCTGCTATTCGAGCTTCTCTCTAGATGCAGCAAGTGGGGGCTGCCTTGTAGCTGAGGGGCCCGGGCTTTTCGTGGTGGCGGCCTCTCTTGCAGCGGAGCGCGAGCTCTGGGACGCCAGGCTTCAGTAGCTGCGGCCCGAGGTCTCAGCAGCCGCGGTTCCCAGGCTCTGGAGCACAGGCTCGATGGACGCGGCACTCAGGCTTCTTTGCTCCACGGAACGCGGGCTCCTGGGATGGAACTCGCGTCTCCTTCATTGGCAGGCAGATTCTTTACCACTAGTCACCACGAAAGCTCTAGTTTGGATTTCTTTAGTAACTCACGATGTTGAGTTTAGTTTTCATTTGCTTTTTTGTAACTGTATTTCTTTGGTGAAGAGTCTATACAATTTTTTCCCATTTTAATTTGTTTATATTCTTATTAGCTCATTTTGAGAGTTCTTTATAACCTCTAGAAACAAGTCTTTTATCAGTTATATCTTTGTAAATATTGTCTTTTGCCCGTGGTTCACCATTTTTTTTAATGATTTTTTTGAAGAGCAGCAGTTTCCGTAAAATTCATCTTATGATTAACTTTCTTTTATGATTTGTGCATCTTGTGTCCAATCCAAGAATACTTTTAGTATGCCAAAGGTTTTCTGCTTCGCTCCTCCTCCATGCCCTAATTTTCAGCAGGACAGCTCTGTTGCTGAAGGCACGCAGCTGTTTGCTTTACCGGAGATGAGAGCACGTGAGTCTGTAGTCTCACAGGATGAAGGAGCAGAAGCTCCTCTGGATAGTGGACCAAAGCCATGCTCTCCTGCAGCATCATCAGTTAAAGTGGTGATATGCTGATAGTCTGCGCCAATTTCATCTGTCTTCCAAGCCAGGCGTGGGATAGAGGCATGCAATGAAATAAACTCCCTTGACCAAGAACACTGGGTGACCAGTGTTCAACTGCGACCAGTTGAAACGATGAAATAAAACTTACTCTGGCAGGCACAGAGAATGGGGTGCAGTATGATGACGGAGGAGGAAACGGCCGGCCCAGAAACATTTGGACACATTACAAAGTCTGGCCTTATCCTAAAATCACTGAAGGGCCTCCAAAGAAACATAATGAGAACATAATCTGATGTGTAATTTAGAACGCTCATTCTGGTTTCAGAGTACAGAATTAACTAAAGGGAACAAGACTAGAGGGAGGCAGACCAGTTAGGAGCTGCTGGAGTAATCTTTTTGCTTTTTATTAATATATAGTTGATTTACAATATGATATTAGTTACAGGTGGGCAGCATAATGATTCGATGTTTTTAGAGTATACTTCATTTCAAGTTATTACAGAATAATGGCTATATTTCCCTGTGCTGTACAATAGATCCCTGTTGTTTATTTATCTTATGTGTAGTAGTTTAGGAGATGGATTGATAGCTGAGACTAGGGTGGTGGCCATGAGTGGAGAAAAGTATACTTATTATCTTTAAGTCCCTTTAATATTTGGAAATTCTCAAAATGCCTCATAACTCTATGTCCTTAACAAAACAAGAAAAATGCTAACTGAGACTAATATCGTTAAACCATCTTGGATCCTTCTTTCTTCAATGCACTTACCACAGTAGCTGATTACACTCCAAAGTCACAGTGCCAGATGGATAATATAATAACACTGATATTTACATAGCCCCCATATCCCAACGGGAGGAACATGACTGAACAATCAACAAACAACCCATTTCTATTTCCCTGATGATCACTTTAAGACAAACAAGTAGCTCTTCCCACTTTGAAGAGTTCCAAGTTGAGCAGAAACTACAGGAAGTGTAATATATTTGAATTTTCAGCATTTATTGAGAACTTGCTATGTGCCAAGCACGTCTTCACATATTATTTCATTTAATTCTCATGGCAACCCTGTGAATTTAGATACGCTTGCTCCAACCTAGAAACTAAGAAAACCATGGTGCAGAGATGGAGTAATTTTTGCAAGGTTGCCCTGGAGGCTCAGATGGGAAAGGAATCTGCCTGCAATGCAGGAGACCTGGCTTTGATCCCTGGGTCAGGAAGGCTCCCTGGAGGAGGAAATGGCTACCCATTCCAGGATTCTTGCCTGGGGAATCGCAACGACAGAGGAGCCTGGCAGGCTACAGTCCGTGGGACCCGCAAAGAGTCAGACATGACAGCAACCAGCACACAGGCAGGAAATGCAAGCAGGGGTTTGAGCCCCATGCTCTCTTGGGTCCCCTGGTATTTTCTTCCCGGCAAATGAAAACACCAGGCCTCCCATCAATATGTCACACTTGCAGAGATGAAAGTAATAACTTTCAGAGACATAAAACTGAAATAACATTAGGGAATTAGCATTCTTAATATGACTTGATGTCAGGATTAAAAAAAAAAATCTTTATTAGAATCACTTTAGGGAAACACGGACATTTTTTTAACTGATAAAGAAAAGGCACAGGTATAAAGAAATGGTGACTCATCTGAAGGCCGCCAGAAACCAAGCCACTAAAATTTTAAGGCAAATAATGAAGAGCAATGAATTTGGGCTGGGAATTTTATTTCTCAAGTGAACAATACTATTCCCTGGATTTAACAAGGAAGAAAGTGACTTACGGGGCTTCCCAGGTGGCACAGCGGCATAAAACCCTCCTGCCAATACAGGAGACATAAGAGACTCGGGTTCAGTCCCTAGGTAGGGAAGATCCCCTGGAGAAGGAAATAGCAACCCACTCCAGTTTTCTTGCCTGGAGAATTCCACGGACAGAGGAGCCTGGCGGGCTATGGTCCATGGGGTCGCAAAGAGTCAGACACAACTGAGTGACTTTATACACACACACACAAAGTGATTTATAGCGCTATCAGTGTTTCTTAATCAGATGAGGTGTTACAGATCTTGTTTAAAACATGAGAGGCCATGACAGACTGTCTCTCCCACAAAATGCCCAAAACATAAACTTTAGTGTATAATTTCAAGTGTTTTAAAGAACTCCTTTTATAGATAATGTCTCTCTATAAACTCAGATTAAAACCCCAGAACTGAAGTATTACGCCAATATAAACATTAGTATTTAGTTTGGGTTGATTTTTACTGAAAATTCACCAAACCGTGAATCAGAACGTAAGACCCAGTTACCCACTGAATCATTCTGACCCAGGCTCAATGGCTGACGACTGTGATAGGATGTGTTCTTACACATCAGCAGACCAACTGGGGAAGGGCCCACCCAGGCTATTTACTCCCCAGGGCCCTCAGTCTCTTTCTGGAACCCAAGGGTTCACCTAGGAATATGCTTCTGCTGATTAAGACAAAAATCCAACAGAAAAGTGGAAACACAGGAGATGTCCTGGTGTGCACCCACAGAACCAGTGCACGGATAAGTCTGCCGTATTCCATGGGCCAAGGCCCATGCCACAGCTGATTAAACCCACAGTAAAAGGAGTGGGAAAATATGCCATATTGGCTTTCTGTGCTTTGTAACAAATTGCCACAAACCACAGGTTAAACAGAAACATGCTTATTATCTCATAGTTTCTGTGGTTCAAGCGCCTGGGCAAGGCTTATCTGTGTTTTCTGCAAGGCCGTAATGAAGGTGCTGGCCAAGGCTCAGTTCTCATCTGGAGGCTTAACTGGCAACAGACTGACTTCCAAGCTCCCTCAGGCCGTTGGCCAGATCCTTTTCTTACGGCTCTAGATCCAAGGACTCCAGCTCCTAGCTACTGTCCACAGTCTAGTGCCAAACGGACTCCTCCGACAGGGCGTCTGCTTACTTCTTGGCGGCTTGCTTCTCCCATGCCAGCAATGGAGCGAGGACAAGTCTGCTGGCTAGCTGGAGTCCATGTGACCACATCATCACATTCACACTACACTCACACCCCATCACCTTGCCCTCGTATTCTACTGGTTAGAGACATGTTGCAGGTCCTGTCCACACTTAACAGGAGGAAATTACACAAAGGGTGTGAAGTGGGGTCTTGGGGCCACGCCCCAGCGTGTCTGTTGCAATCTCTTTACTGTGTGATTTGAGGCCAAGAATCAATCCACCATCATATTACAAAGTGGCAGACAGCAGTGGAGGGCCATGTTAGACAGGACAGACATGAAGACCTCTCTGTGAAGGCGGTATCTGGGCAGAGATTTGAACAAATGAAGAAACCAGTGGTGTGAAAACAATCTGGAATTTCTAGAGTTTGGGAATATGGAAAAAATATTTGTGGAAAATATGCAAGACTTTGGAGCAAGGAATATGCTTTAAAATGGACCCTTGCTCTCAAATGATGGCCCAGACACCAGAACTTTTCTAATCTTCCAATTAAACTGACTGCTCAAACCGCTGTGCCAGAAACCTGTCTTCCAGACAATGGGTACCAAGTGGCTAATGAGATGGAGAGAGATCATGAGAGGAAACACCAGGAGTGGATGCCTGGTGGAACATTTCTGTCTGTGATGTTCGCGGGAGCAGGGGAGGGAGCATGTAAAAGATACAAGGCTTGACGGAGTCTTCAGAGACACAGCAAGGGCCAGAGATCACGGCAGGTCATGGCTCTGAAGGAAGAGGTTTCGCTCAACCTGTGGGGGTAGCGAAGTTGAAGGCCGAGGCAGCCGGTTAATTGACTGAACCGGAGGATCCGATGACTGCTAAACTGAAGAAGCAATTCTGTGAAAAAGCCAGAGTACTCAGACAGGCCCAAAGATCCGATATAAGCCATATAACCTCTCTGAGCATCAAACTCTTAATCTGTGAAATGGGAGGCTTGAGCTTAAGTCTGGGATTCAAGCAGCATTGTGTGCTACGAATCTTCTGTAAAAGAGTAAGAATTATGATTTTTATATTTCTATTAAATGTGTCTTGTGCCCAGTTACACTGCCTTTTAAAACACTATTAAGGTTAAAAAGATGATGAAATATAAGTTGATTTACGGTCTCCAGTAGATACTTCCAAAAGTCCTCTGCAAAAGGACTTTAGTGAAGTGTTGAGCATTGTAAGATTTCAATAAAATGATTATAATTATTATTATCAATTACATTGTTTTACGATTTTCTTCAAGATGCTAAATGCAACATACTTGGAAAGGCAGTATATTAAAATGTCATCAGTCACTAATTTTACAGCCAATTTAGTGAACCCCTATTGAGTCCAAGAAAGATAAAAGCTCTTTCCTAGCACACGGTCAGTGCCCCAATAATGCATTTTTAAATTAGTATGAACCAGCTACATACAAGTCTCAAACATTGACTAATGACTATTAACAATAATTTGTGGTTTATGTATATAAATGCAAAACATACCAAGACAACATTGCTATTGATCATCTCACGTTTTCTTCTCATCAGCCCTTACAGGTAAACAGGAGAAACACTTGTTTCCACTTTGCAGGTAGAAAAACTGAATGTTAGACAGCCTAAGACACGTTTCCAAAGTTCCAAACTAAGTTGTAGAATCAGGATTAATATACATGCCAGGCTTTCCAATTAAACTCTCTGTATCCTACCCACAGAATCAGGAGTCCCATGACCACACAGGAGTTACTAAAATCCTCAGACCTTGCTGCAAATACATGTTCATCAACAGGACAGAAGTGTGGTCCTGGGAGTTATATTTTTTCAAAGTTCCACCAGTAAATGTGTGTGTGGCGGGGGGGACGGGGGCGGGAGAAACTATGACATTAAACTATAAACTGTGAAAGGACAGGACCTCTGTCTTATTTCACCTGGGTACAATGTCTAGTGCGACCAACTCATACATATCTCTCAGATGAATGTATAGATGAATGAATGAATGGGTGGATGAGTGGATGACCACAATGCTTTAGCATTCCTTCGGATGTCAGAAATAAATTAAGGGTAGTGGGCTTTTTGGAGTGGCTCAAAAACTATAAAGGCACAGAGAGAATCACTGAGTGATTCTAAACTCAAATTCAGCATTAATCTGTGTCGCTAGCATGTGACAGACACTGCACCACATGCTGGGAATAAACGGTGAATAAAAAGCACCTCCCTTCGAGGCGCTGCCAGCCTGTAAACTGGACACACCGCAACCGAGAACGTAAGACAGACAATGCCGATGATGGCAAGCACCTTTGGCTGGCACTTTAAGCGCCAGCCCGTTACATGGATGATCTTATTTCAAAGGGCTGAAGGAGAGATGCAAAGGCTTTAGTGCGGCAGAGGGGAACGAGACCACCTCCACCTCCTCCCAGGTTTGTCTCGTTCACCTGCACGGGGGCTCTCTCTGGGAGTGAAAGGGTACAGGAGCTCTCTGCGCCTCTTTGAGAGAAGCCTACGATCAAATATCACATGCTGGGACAGTCCTTGTTTCCAGGTGGGGAAATCGAGTCACAGAATTGACAACAGGTCTTTCTAATTTTCCAATCAAGAAAGAGGGGGCTTTCTTGAATCAATGATCCTTCACTGAATAAATCCTCTGACGACACCATCCCTATTTCCTTTCCTGGAGGTTTTGTAGATCCTTAAAATTCAGCAAAAATTTTTCATAACCTCTAGTAATAACACGAATCCCACTTAGCCTCCTGAATACAGTCCGTTCCCTTTATTTTTACCTCCACAGCTCTCTGCTCTGTTGACTGACAGACTGGCGAAGGACAAACTAACCAAAACAAACACCTGCAGGACAGCTTTCGCGGCTCCTGCTGACTCATATCACTGAATCAGGGGTTCACCACCTCACCCCTGGCCCACCTGGCCCCCTCATCCCCAGCTCGTCTTCCTTCCCATACATACCTAGGACTCTCAAATGCAGAACTGGTTCCAGCTAACTATCCAAGGGTGAAAATTCAGGCATCGTGGGTGGGTCAGTGAGCAGAGAATCACCAAATGAAGACCACTGTGTAAATCTGACAGATGAGCGACAAATAGTACCACTGCACTGATTTTATCACAGCACAAGCAAGATGACAACTAGCCAGACAGACTTGGGGCTGATTAATTCATAAGTGCCTCTGCAAGGCTGTGTTCTCATCCCAAGGTTAGCAACAACCTCCATCAGGCCAAATCCAGCCATCAGTTCTCAGAGCTCATCTTACGAAAAGAGGGGTCTTGCCTATTTTATTCATTGTTAAATCTCAAGGGTAGAAAGCAGTGTCTGGCACAAAGTAGATGCTCTGTAAATATCTGTTGAATGGATAAGTAAGTAAAGGAACAAAACCCCAAGTCTTGGGCATAAAGAAAAACATTTATTATAGAGTTAGGGTACAGAGAAGTGAAATTAACTCATTCCAAAAATATGATTGAGCCTTATGGACCAGTATTCAAAGAGGACTAAGACAATATTTCTGGACCCCAGAAGCCTCTGGTCACCTACCAGGCAAATTTCAGACGTTAGAACTCTGTAGTTTTGAAGAAGTTTCTTACTGTCTTTCACTGTCTGTTGCACTCAACACATTCTCTTAAGGGAACTGCCCATCCTGTAGCCCAACGGATGGAGCCTCAGATCAGGTAGCCGTCTTCTCCCAGCCACAGCTGGCCCTATCAGAGCCAGGCCCTAACTCAGGGGAAACTTTCCCATACACTGACAATCTCCCTGCGGGTCAAGTGGGCACTGAAAGATGAAGGGAGCCAGTAAGGCCATCTTGGGAGCTTGAATGAAGAGAGGCAGAATAAAACTCCAAACGGAACTGGGGTCACAGAAGCGCAGAGACCCTGAGGCTGAATTGAGACTGATTTAAGGTTCGCAGCAAGCCAGAGACCTGTGCAAGCTGAAGTTCTAGGGGACAGAAGCCAAGTAAGCAGCAGAGTCTGGAAGGGAGAGAGCAGAGGGGTGAAGAAGACTTGTGAAATGAAGAGAAAGAAAAGAGCCAGCTAGAAAGACAGGAAAAGGTAGAGGCAGACAGACGTAGCTAAAAGCAAATAGATCAAAGAGGCCAAAACAAACAATCCCTTGCGCAAATTTGTGAAGCGTTCCATATTTAAAAAAAAAAAAAACCATCCCATCCATCTTGGAGCCGCCCACATCCCGCTGCCTGAAGTCCAGAGGTTCAGTTTTCCCTAAGCTCTGAGCATGTGAAACCTTTCAACCAAACATGTTCCTCTTGAGCCAAACTGAGGTATTCTCTCCTATTTGAGACTAAAACCTCTGACTAAAGCACACTGCTTCTGAGGAGGAAGTCTCTGTGTACAGATTCCTCCAGGCATGAAGTCAAGCTCTTGGCCCAAACCCAGCAGGTATCTATCCGCTTTCCTCTGTTCCTGGAGCAGTGGGGACAGGCTTCTTCAGAGACATCTTCCTCTTTAAGAGCGCCCCATTTGCCATGATGAACACACGTGGACAGGACAAGATCAGAGACGCAGTGTCTTCAAGATAGCATGGCTTGTTCCTCCCTGGGTTCACTGTGCCATATACAGAGTCTGGCCCACGGTACACATTGTGAGTACTAACGGATCTTAAACGACTGAGCAGATATGTTTCATGAAGAGCCCACAGACCTGGCACTTTTTTTTACTTCTTTGCCATTGTTGCTGCTGATAACGTCCATGACCATGACCATAATAACAGGAAAGGTTCTGGAGCGCCGGTCTCTGTACTGTGGTGCTGAGTATGTTTATTATTTCTCTTAGCACCATTAGTCCCCTTCATGGGTCTTCAGTAACTAAGAGATCTCGTGCCGAAAATGATCCTGTTACTCTCTTCTCCGACATAACAAAAATCTTCCCGTTTTCCAGGAGGGGCACAAGCATTTGAGCTCTTCCAGGACTAGTCAGCCTTTGAGGCTTAGAAGGCCTTGGGTCGGGGGAATGGGATAGAGGATTGGAGGGAGGAAGAGGGCTTGTGTTTAGAAAGATGGTCAACTAGTCTACCAAGAACTTTATTACCGCCTTACTGCTGCTGCTGCTGCTGCGTCGCTTCAGTCGTGTCCGACTCTGTGCAACCCCATAGACGGCAGCCCACCAGGCTCCCCCGTCCCTGGGATTCTCCAGGCAAGAACACTGGAGTGGGTTGCCATTTCCTTCTCCAAAGCATGGAAGTGAAAAGCGAAAGTGAAGCTGCTCGGTCGTGTCAGACTCTTCGCGACCCCATGGACTATAGCCTACCAGGCTCCTCCGTCCATGGGAGTTTCCAGGCAAGAATACTGGAGTGGGGTGCCATTGCCTTCTCTGAAAGATGTGCATAAGAATTAACACCCTTGTAGCAACATAATTTGAAATAGCCAAGGATGTGAAACACATCCATCCACAGAAAACTGACTAAACGCACTGTGGTGTACTCACACAACAGAATACAGCAGCAAGAATGGACAAACCCTACCATCCTTCAACAACATCTGTGAATCTCACAAACACGATGGGAAGCTAGACACAGAAGTGTGTCAACAATATGCCTCCATTTACATAAAGTTCAAAAATAGGGAAAGGGATGTCTGCTGTGTTAAGTCAGGATGACTGTCCTTGGGCAGAACCGGTAGTGGCAACTGGAAAAGGATGCAAGGGAGCTCCTGGTTGGGGGGGTGGGTGGAGGAGACTGGGTCTGCTCGGCACACACGGGTATGTTTACTTAGTGAAAATACACTGTGCTACACTCCACTTGCTCCCTTCTCTCTATGTCTGCTATAACTTATGAAAATGTTTGCTTAAAATCGTGCATGCCTAGTCCTCAGGCTCAAGGATTATGATTCAGGTGTTATGGGGTGGGTGGGGCCCAGGCATTGGTTAGTTTAAAAAGCTCTCCCAAGTGATTTTAATATGGGGCCAATTTGAAAATTACCAAAGTCTACAGGACTGGATCTGAGTCACAGCTCTGTCACTTGCCGTCCATGTAGCTCTGGGCAAGCCATCCCATCCCTCTGGGTCTCAGTTTCCTCACCTTAGAGTGGGTACAGCAGTGCACAATTCACAGAAACGTTATAAGATTAAGTAAGATAATACAGATGAAATGCTTAGCCTGCTCTTTGACACTCCCCCCCAAAAAAAATATTAAGTGAATGTTATTATTATCACACAATCTTGTCCAAGATTGAGAAGCAAGCGTTTGTGGACTGTGACCCAGATCTGCTGGATTTTAAAGCCCCTGTTCTGATGTTTGCTTCTGTATCGTGTGTTGTCTGGAGGACTCTGTGCCAATTCTCTCAAGGGACTATGACCCCGAGAGCAAAGCAGAGAGGCCCTGTTCCTTAATCACCGGGTGTTGATTAGGTCTGATTGCATGCTCCATGGTTATTATTGATCTGGGGAGTGATTGATGGTCACTGGTTGTCACGGTCTCATCTTTGCTATAATTGCATGAAATATTTGTCGGGGTTGAGCACCTCTTACTCAGATGCATTAACAATAATTTCCCCAAATGTGTTCCCTTGAAAGAGATTGAATTACTTCCAAAGGTCCTGTGCATCTCCTTTGCAGAGCAGGAGAAAGTGCATCCATAAATTACTCAGTTGACGCAGATGGGGACCTGAGCGGTGGAGCAGCGGGCTGCAGATTCTTCTTCCCAGACACGTCCTGTCTGGTGGCGGGACTGGAGGAGGCTCAGGGGGCGCCCCCCTGGTCACTCACGAGCGTGACTCGTGGTTCCTCTCAGAGGGGGAAGCGAACAGGCCGCTAACCCGTGTCGGGGCTCTGGAGTCTGACAGCAATGACTAAGGCAACTGGAAATTAATTTCCCTGCTGTGACAGCGCTCTGCTGCTTTGTCCATCGCTCCACGGCTGTGAAAGGATGCAGAGTAGAAACAGCACCTGCGAACAATGCCGACACAAAGCTGGATCCAAATCCCTACCGCACTCCTGCCCGGCCGTGCAGCGTTTTTGCTCTCGCCCTCAGCTTCTTCATCTTTAAAACAGGGACCTGCTCACAGAACATGTGAATACGTTTCCTGGCATATATGTCAATCCCATAACCTTAAATCGGATTTAGATTTTTTAATAAGAATTACCCTGGCATAAATAGCTTGGTTTCTGAAGCAAATTCATCTCAAATAAAGGAACACCCTTCAATTTTTAAAAACATTTTGTTTTTTTTAGTCAACGATCAAAAACCAAGTTAATAAACATGTTAACTCAAATAGCCATAGAGGACATATTTCCTACTTTTGTTCTTAAAGACTTAATAAATCGATTATGCTGATTTTAACAGATGTCAGTTTGAATTTTCAAAAAAGTGTAACTGAAATATTTTCTAGTTACCTTAAAAAACACATTTAAATCAGAATTAAGCGAGGATGCGAGAATTAAGCGAAAATTACATCATCCAGAGGCAATAAACCTTACCAAGGAAGAAGAAGTACATGTTATGCTGAATTTTCTATTTCCAATTATTTGAACTGGTGGGGTGACTACTGGGTTAAAACTGGTTTTTTTGTGTGTGTGTGATTAATGTCTAATATAAACTTTAAAAAGATTCCATAGGCATATATATATATTTAAATATTTATTGATTTGGCTGTGCTGGGTCTTACTTGCAGCACACAGGATCTTTCAGCTGCTGTATGTGGAATCTTTAGTTGCAGTATGCAAACTCTTAGAGTTCCTTGACCAGAGATGGAACCCGGGCCCCCTGAAAAGCATATGTTATTATCCCTACTTAACAGATGGTGAAGTTAGGACAGTCAGAAATGCTAAATAAATCAACCTAAATTCACACTATGAGTCTAGCAAGGGTAAAAGATCAAACTCAAGTTTTCCTGAAGCCAAAGTCTGGGCAATTTCACCACATTAGGCTCAACTGAGGCCTTCAGCAGGCACTGTCAGTATTCACTAGGGAGTAAATGAAAATAACAACTGATTAAAAAATCTTTGCATCTTAATATCACTTAACAAGTATAAGTTCCACATGAATTGATTTCTTCAGTGGGTTCAGGAGCCTAACAGCAAGTTCAAATGCTAGGCTCTTGTTACAGGTATGTGCTAGGGTGAAAAAGTTTAAATAAATGTATTGATCTATTTAACAAAAATATCTCAAGTACCTGCCACATGTCAGGAAGTGTACTTGGCCCAGGAGGTAAATAGTGACCAACAACCCTGACCCTGTGCCCCCAGCTCACACCCAGGGCAGGAGGAGTGGGGACAGAATGGAGATGAATTCAAGACTAGAACAATAACATATTAATAATTGCAAATTTTGACAAATGTTATGAAGGAGCTCTGATTTAGTTTCTATGTGTAGATTTTGAGACAGTATAAAGAAACGTTTTCCAGAGCACATGTGAAGAAATAATACTGAAACTAAAATTTGCAGTGGAAGTCAAATTTAACTGGATAAGGGTCCAGATGGAAGGCATTCCAGGCAGATGTAACAGTGTTTACAAAAATCCTGAAACTTGGGCACAGAAGAAACATAATGTTTCTGTGATTGCAAAATAAGGCCAGCATGACTGGAGCACAGAAATGAAGGCGAGGCATGGACTGTATTTTCAAAGCTGACCAAGACACCATCTCCCACCTATATGCTTTTTGAGAATATGCTGTTGCCATGCACTCATTCTATGATATGATGATCCTTATCCCCTGCAATCTGATTTGACCAAGTAAACACGCTTGCTATGACAGAGGGTCTTTTAGGGTGTAACTTAGGTTTCTTGCCTCTTGGAAGCCAATTTCAATGTAGCTTGTCCTGAGAACAACATGTGTTGGGGCCCTGAAGGATAAGACGTCACGAAGGGGAGCAGAAGCCAAAGTGCAGTGAAGCGTGAGATGCGCCCCAGCCGCGACTGAAGGAAGAAACCATCCCGGAAGTGAATCCTTCAGACCCAGCCGCCCCAGCTGATGCTGCGTGAACCAGACAAACTATCCAGCTGAATCCTGCCTAAATTATTAACTCGAAAATTATGAGCAAAACAAAGAGCACATTTTAAGGCATTAAGTTTTGGAATGATTGTCCTCGAGGCAACAGATAACCAGAATCTGCATGTGGGAACAAATGGAGACAACCCAATAAGAAGAAACAGGGACTGTTTACTCAGAACTTGATATCCTGTGGGGATCAATCAGCATCACCTTTGTTTGATGAGACTCAAAGGAAGACAGGAGGAGGGGGGAAGGCTTATCGCAGATAAAAGAGAAGCCTCGAGATGTGTTCTTATTGGAGACTTAGCATTGGAAGCTAGAGACGGGCAGCCTGTGTGCTTGGTTTAGGGATCCTACTTGGTTTTCTCTAGTTGGTCTCAACTTGGAAGCAGGGGCAAAAATTAAGAAAATTGGCAGTGATTGATCAAGTTCTGACTATTTGGGGCCAACTGTTGCAGAGGTAGTTTGGCCTCACAGAGTTCAATTGTCCTGTGTGGTCTGGTCATTGGCCATTTATATATTCAGTATCTCAGGCAGCAACGTACCAGGTGAGGCTGCAGGAGTAGACAGGAAGGAAACCCCACCTCCTTAAGAGTTTTAGACATCACTTAAGAACGTTGTTCCAGACATACCTATTGTACATGGTCTTCTGTTTGGCCTACAGATACCTATATGGAAGAGAAGGAAAATTAAAGCTATAACAGGAAACATGGCATCTAGAAACACTGATGACAAATAACTGGAAATAAACTAGTGAGGCTGTTGCAATTGGGGAGGTTGAGTAAGAAGTATTGATAGGCCTTGATCAGTGAGTTTTAGAGTCAAGCAATAGGGGATTCAGAAGCAAAGGACAATCTAAGACTCAAGCAAATGTCATCAAAAAAGGGTTTTAGGCCCCAGACTTGGACCCATTAACTTCATTCAACAAATGTTAATTGATCACCTTTTAGACATCAGCAACTATTCTAGTGTTGGAGACGTAGTATTAAACACAAGAGTCAAACCCCTGCTTTCAGAAACTCTACAGTCTAGCGGCAAGAAGATAAATAGTAAGTATATAACAAGTAGATGACAAACCTAGATAGTGTATTCAAAAGCAGAGACATGACTTTGCTGACAAAGGTCCATATAGTCAAAGCTCTGGCTTTCCAGTAGTCATGTATGGATGTGAGAGCTGGATCATAAAGAAGGCTGAGTGCTAAAGAATTGATGCTTTTGAACTGTGGTGTTGGAGAAGAGTCTTGAGAGTCCCTTGGACTGCAAGGAGATCCAACCAGTCCATCCTAAAGGAGATCAGTCATGAACATTCATTGGAAGGACTGACGATGAAGCTGAAGCTCCAGTACTTTGGCCACCTGATGTGAAGAGCTGACTCATCAGAAAAGACCCTGGTGGTGAAGGCAGGTGATTGAAGGCGGGAGGAAAAGAAGGCCACAGAGGATGAGATGTTTGGAATGCATCATCAGCTCAAAGGACGTAAGTTTTAGCAAACTCGGGGAGATAGTGGAGGGCAGAGGAGACTGGTGTGCGGCAGTCCATGGGGTCACAAACAATCAGACACAACTTACGAACTGAATAACAAGTAAACTCCAAGAAAATAACGCTTGGGGCTGGAAAGAGAGTGACTAGATGGTGGGGGCGACTGTGTGGATGAACTCAGAAAAGGCAGTCCAGGAAGGTCTTTCAGGGAGGAGGCACTGAATGCTGAAGAAGATCCAATGATGGAAAAACCCGGGGAAAGAGGTCACCAGGCAGACAAAACGGCCTCGCATAGGTCCTGAGGAAGGAGGGTCTGGGTATTTCCAGGGCCTGAAAAAGAGGCTGTTACATCTGAGGATTATGAGCCAGAGCCAGGTCCCACTGAGTCTTACAGGCCTCTGGGAGGAGTCTGGATTTTACTTAAATACTATGTAAAACCATATGCTGGCGAGAGAAGGGGGAACAGAGATGGGAGTAGGAGGCACTCATTTGATCAATTTCATTTTGCAAAAGTTCACTTCCCTGTTCCTCAAAGACTAGCCTTTAGAATGTGCTAGAGTAGATGAGAGATTCAGAGAAGATTCTAGATTCTGACGAAAGAACCATACAAGATGCAGTTCTAGAATGAATGAGACTCTAGGGATATTATCAAGGCGCAGGGAGATGGAGTTTCCAGACGTAGGACATAGGTATCAGACGGGAAATTTTAAGACCCAGGCACCAAAATCACGGCCTAACATCAGACTAACTCTCGGTATTGTCAAAATTCAACTACCATTTATTAAATGTAAACTGTGTCCCTGATAATTAAATGTGCTGCCTTGCTGAAATTCCACAATCACTTTATAAGGTTAATACTGGAATCCCCATTTTACAGATGAAGAAAACTAAATATCAGAGAATTAAAGGGGCAGGTTCAAGTTCATTCAGTCTGTAATCCCTGTGTGGAGATTCAGACGTAATCTCCTCAGCTGGTACACTTTTTTTTTTTGAAGAATTATGCACTTTATTGCTATTTATTAATACTACGGTGCTTCACAGCCTAAACACTACATATACTGCTTCCCTGAGCAAGACAGACTTAAGGTTTAGTCACCTGAATATTGAAAGGAGCTTTCTTAAACACCCCACCCATGACCAAATCCACAATCTGCCCTAAAACCTGGGAGGGGACCAAGATGCTCGCTGGTCTGAAGACCCAGGTATTGAAAAAAGGATGAATGTGGCGGCCAGGAACTGAGCAGGCTCCAACATGCAGGCTCTCATTTTAGCTTAAAATCATCACCAGCAATGCATAAAGAGCCCGCATTTGGAAACGACTGAATCTCTCAGCTGCAGCCGTTGCCTGCCTGCCGCCCCTGCCAGCGCACATGCACACAGATACACACGTACCCGCCTCTGCATGTGCCCAGAGATAGGTACGGCACGTGTGCATTCTTTTCAGTTCTGCAGAAGCAGCAGATGGGTAATTGCAGCCCCTAAGTGCCTAATCTGCTCTCCGGGACACGGGCAGATTTCTGAGCCAACAAACTTAATTGAACTTTCTATTCCAGCTGGAAAAGGTTACGGAGTTGCTGCGAACACAGCACAGGCAGAATGAAAAGGTCAGCGGCGCGGTCCTCTCTGTAATGGATTGACCAAAGCCACACTGTTCTGTTTTTCTTTCCTCTCTCTTTCTCTCTCTGCCTCTCTCCTTTCTTCCTGTCATCCCTTCCTCTCTCTATCTCTCTTATTCCCCCTAAATCTTTGCCTACAGCCACTGGATTGTAAAATTTAATTAGCCTAGTTGAGGTTCCCTCCCCAAGCATTTAAAAACAAGCAATTATGCTGACACTGTTCATGGTCTTCAGAAAGGTTGCGTAAGCCCCCATGTGAGAGAGGGAGAAGAGTTTTGTTTCAAGGTAAGTGCCTGGGTTTCTTTTTTTAAAGCTCCTTAGATGCATAGTCAAAGACCCTCTACAAAAGTGCATCTCAAAATTTAGCATGTGTAAGAGTCACTTTGAAAACTTGCAAATACTGACTCGTGGGCCCAGGTTCTGGAGATCCTCAATCAGATCAAGGTGTGCTACGTGTGCTTAGTCGCCTAGTCACGTCTGCCTCTTGGCGACCCCACGGACTGCAGCCCGCAAGGCTCCTCTGTCCACGGGGATTCTCTGGCAAGAATACTGGAGTGGGTTGCCATGCCCTCCTCCAGGGGATCTTCCCAACCCAGGGATTGAAGCCAGGTCTCCCGCACTGCAGGTGATTCTTTACCATCTGAGCCACCAGGGTCTGAGAATCTGCATTTTATGAGCTCTCGGATTATGTTGGTCCTGGTCTCAGGACAAAACTTGGAGCGTTCCTGCTCTACAATCCTGTCCTTCTGACCTTTTCTCATAGGTAAGTGCATCCGGAATGTCACTGCATCCCCAAATACAAAAGATGAAGAGAAAGGAACCTTGCTCAAATCCATGTTAGTTAGGTTGCTCTGAAGACTGTGAAATTCTGAGTGTTACATTTTAAGAAATCCACTGGAAGCTGGAGTCTGTCCACAGACATACAACCTGGAGGCATAGTGGTGACACTGACGCTAGACCTTTAACCATGGGCAGAATCTGAACACGCTATGTGCTGGAGGCAGGTGGAGGACGCCGACTCTTGCAGAGAACTAAGGGATATTTTTTTTTTTTTTTGCTGAAAAGTAAATTTTTGAGAAACATGATTCCTGTCATCACATACCTGAAATGCTGCCGTGCAGAATAGGGATTAAGCTTTGTCACTGCAGTTCCAGAGGACAGAACCAGAACTTGTAGGAAGGGGACAATCTGGACTCAGTCTAAGGAAACAATATAAGGAAGTAGTTTCTAATAATTAAAGCGGGCATTGAATCATTTGGTAGTGACCAATCAGAGACTGGAGGACCGTTTACTGGTGAGGCAGTAAAGCAGATTGAAACATTACAAAGAAAGTCGGACTAGATAGCTAATTTCTCCCATAGCATTCTGCACACAATTAGTGCTCAATAAATGTCAAAATAACATATCTCTCGACTTCCTGGTCTTACATCCTACAGGATTTCTCAAATGAATCCCCCATGACCTCTTACTTGGATTCTCAAAGTAACTTCTAATATGGTTTCCCTGCTTCAAGGTTTGCCTGCCATTAAATCCACCCTTTATATGGCTGCCAGATAATCTATTTAAAATGTACATATTACCAATCAGCCTGTGGTGAAATTCATCGTCTGCTTAATACCCTTAACCATTTCCTCACTGTCTATAAAATACTTGTCACTGTCTCTCGCATGGCATACAAAGCCTCTAGGATGCAGACACCACTTATTTCAGAGGCCTCAATTCTTGCTTCTTTTTTCCTCCTGCAAAAGTGGCTGCTTTGAATTTCCTCTTCTATGACAGCCTTGTAAGCATTGCTTAGTACAGACTGTCGACCTGGGATTTCTTTACCTTTTTTTCCTCGACCCACCTAACTCTTACCTACCTCTCAAGACCCAATTCAAGGGTTAACTTTTAGAGGAAGCCCTCCTTGATACCTCAGTTAGAATCAAAATGAAAAAAAAAAACAACAACAACACATAAGCTATTATTCACAGATGAGTGTAGTTCCCCAAGAACTTCATATTAAAATGAAAGAAGAAATTCACAACTACAGAATGAGGTAGTATATTCTCAGGAAGATACAGTGAAAACTCAGGATGTGATTGTGCTTTTCTTCTTAAGTCACTTGTACAAGAGGCTGTAAAGGTAAAAGTCTACGGGAGGTGGATGGGCACCTTACAGGTACACCTGGCCACGTGGAACGCCAGATAAGGGATGCCCGTCCCGGGGAACGCGCGGAACGCCAGATAAGGGACGCCCGTCCCGAGGGGCTGCCTCTTCGGCACTCTGACATACCGTTACCATACGTGCAGGACTGTGAGCCCAGTGTTTATAGATCTTATTTCTCAAGAAAACACAGGTTTCTATAGGGAGCCTCAAAAGTTTAAAATATTTTAAAACATTATATGGCACAAATACAATACCTTCAGGGAAGATGTGACTCACAGATTGTTATTTTGCAACCACTGTTCAAAATCTTTTTTACGCTGGCATTTCAGCCTGTTATTTACCAGGCTGCCTCCACACAAGAACAAGTGAGAGTGGGTCGCTCATCTCTCTGAGGGGAGGTGGGGCAGAAAAGAAAACCACCAACGAGGGTTTGCAGTCACAAGTCTCCTTGACTCAGACCGTCTTTAGTGGTGCCAGGCTAAGTGTACCCTTTCATCTCCCCACGCCTCGGTTTCCTCAGCTGCCGTGCAAGAATCTGCGTTTCTAATTCTGTGTACCTCAGAGAGTGTTTGTGAGAGTTAGATGACATAATGAAAGTGCAGTTGCCTTGAGAAGAACGCTTGCAGACGGAGGTGCTGAAACCCAGCTTCCAATGGCAGAGGCACCTGGCACTTCCTCATGGCCTGGTTCCATATGAGGGTAAAAATGAGGTCGTTTGCCCGCAACGGTTTCCTCTGTTTCCCATAAACACTCTAGCTCCAGACAGACCAGTTCAGTGGGTGACGTTTAAGACTGACTGATGATTGGTTTCTCAATCCAGAGACCAGCTGAAAGGACACATGCCTCCTCTTCCCACAGGGACGCCTGAACCTCAGGTTAATAGATCAGATGTCCCACACAGAGCTGGGCCAGAAAACAGGGGTTCTTGTCTACTGTTTTGGTTTTTTTTTTTTTTTTTTTCTTACTTTGGAGAAATAAAGACATAGAGGAGAATCTCTCAGTGCAAGCGGGTGGCTTATGCTGGGGTATCTGGAGCTGACAGTTAACCCTCTCTGCTACGCTTTAAGCAAAAACTGAGGTCAAGCCTCTCCAGAAGGAAAGACACTTGCCAGGAATTCAAGTACTAACGGCAAATGGGTTAAATCTACACAGCAGAATGGTTAAAAGCACAGGCTTTGACGTGACTCTTAGTTTGGGATGAACTCTTATTTTCCTTATAGGGCCTTATAGTTGATAGATTAAAAAAAAAAAGGCTGCAAATTTTTGCTTCTCCCTATATCCAAGCCCTCTGCCACGTGACTCTGTAGCCTAACCCACCAACAGAAAGAGTCTCTTCACCCATTCCCTGAATCTGGGCTCTCCTTGTGACTGGACTCACCAATAGAATGTTGGGGGAGTTGCATTCCCAGTTCCAAGCAGAGACCTCGAAAGACCTTGAAGCTGATTCGTCCCCCCACCTCCTCCTCCTCCTCTTCTTCCTCTTCTCCTTCTACCCTCCCTCCTTCTCCCCTCATTTAATTCACAGAAAATTCTAGGACAAGAAAACTGAAGCTCAGAGGGATTAAGAAATATGCCAAGGTCACATAGCTAGAAAAGGGAGGAGCAGAGATTGTGATCTGGTTCTGGCTGACTCCAAACCTCCTGGGTTTAACTACCATGCGACTCTGGATGACAAGGTCATGGCTGTCACTGAAATCATGCTATTGCTTCTGATTGAGAGGAAACCAGAGATTTGTTACTTTATAAATTCTTCCATCACTGCTGGTACCCTAGGAAGTCTGAGGTTTCACCCCAGTGAACTTCCCAGAAAGGAAGAGAACGCAGTTCAAAACCTTGAAGAAGGAAATGTCATGTGGAGGAAACGTTTGGAGAGATGTATCAATTGCATATCTCAAAAAAATAACTGCCTGAGATTAGGGGAGGAGAATTTCCAGGCAATCCAGAAATCTGGAAGTAGATTCTTAAATGAAATAAAACCCTGCTTGCCTTTTCAATCCACAGGCAGAAATCAATAGGCAGAAATGTTCCTGGAAAATTAAAGTGTGAACTCTTTGAGGTCAAGAGTCTTATTTTTAATGTCTGTTTTCTGCCCTTCTATCAGACTACAGGCACACTGTAGGTGCTTACTAGAATTAACTTGATTTAGTTCAGAAATCAAAGGACTGCAATAATATCTAAGCCAATACCCTCATTCTATAGATATAAAAATGAGGCTTAGAAAGATGACCTGACTTTCCAAATAAAATTCTCCTAATTCTAAGCCCTGTGCACATTGTATATAATATACAACTAATTGAACTGAAGATGAAATAAAAGAGGAAACAGTAATTACTTCCAATCATAATCCTTGGGTCTGGGTGTGGTATCGGGAGACTTAGAGGTCACCTAATCCTGCTCTCCAATGGGCACTTAACCCTTTGTCATAATTTCAGCTAAAGCTACCCAAACTCAAGCAAATGCTATGAATGGGGGATTCCAGGTAATTTCAGGTGAAAGTAAACAGTGAGTAGCAATACCTCACAAAAGCATTATTTTTTCTTTTAACTATGGCTTTCTATTCCACTTTTAGAATCAATTAAAATACACACCTTACAACATTAGTCTGAGGTGTAAAAAGCTTTAGTTTCTGGTAAGAAGCCTAGTTTTAAAGTTCATGTCTTTATACATAGGTGGTTCAGTATCTCCTAACTAACATGCTTTCCCTAGTCAAATGCCACTATTCTTGGCATCTGGAAGGAAAGCTTACAAGGGAGAAGTTCATTCCAGATTCCACAGACCATCAAGCCCTTGGCTTCTGCCACAAGCCTGCTAATCTGGGGGCTAAGAGTCGCTCAGGAGGCACCGAGCCAGGACCAGCCAGCTTCTTCAGACTCACAGGACCACAGCCAGTTAGCACCGGCAGGGACCTGGGTCATAATTGAGCTCTGGCCTCTCATTTTGCAGGTGGAGAGACAGAGGGCTACGTGACTTGCCCAAGGTCACACAGCTGGCTCACGGCAGAGCTGGCCCCACTGTCCGGCCGCATCCCCTGCTGTCTGCTCAGGCCGCTGAATCGTCACCAAAGCAGCACAGCGCTCAGGGCCAGCCCCTCAGGAAGCAGAGGGTGAAGCCCCTTCTCCTCCTTCACAGATCTCATCTGTCCTTCCCTTCCATCTAATGGATGCGGTGTTTCTGGTTCAAACGTACATGCTAAATAAACAAAGGATGCTTTTTGACTTTGCCCTGAAACACTTGCTTGTACCTGATGAAGTCAACTGTATGAGGCAGTGGGCAGCTCTCTCCTATTTATGAACAATTTTGCCAAAGATAAAATCTTGATGCTCATACAAATATGAAACAAACACATGCCAAATATTTCATTTAACTCATGAATTAATGAGAGAACCGGTAAGATGTTGCAACCCATTCAAAGGAGAGTCTGAAGAAGACACTTAGGAAACCAGGAACGCTGACGGAGATAACAAAGAGGGGCGAAGCTGGTCAACATCCACAGGGCGATCACCAACCCCTCTCCGCGGAACACAATCCGCATTTCTACGGGTAATAACCATTTGCATTAGCACCAGTTTTCTTTTTACCAAGTACTCAAATAGTTCAAAGACAAGGAGAGGCAGACATGCCCTAGAAGGGTGGGCTAGACAGAATCCTCAATCATGTGTTTTGCCCATTCCGAAGTCTTTCACTATTTTTCTCACAGCCCCAAGTGCCGGTAACTGTTTCCTTGAGGACGGCATCTCTGAATGTCAGTGGGTGGGCGGTAACGCGCGTCACTGTCCTTCTCACACTCATTTCCTCACCCGATCCTGCCTCAGGACACACACTCCACGGCCAGACATCCCAGTCTCCCAGGTTTCTCTTAGCAAGATGTCAAGACTGTAAAAAGTCCGGCACAGTCTGATCATGTCTTCCTTTTGGCTCTTTCATGCTGTGCAACCTTTGAAAAGTCCCTTGACCTCTCTGAGTCTTAAGAGTCATCGGTAAAATGGGGTTCATGGTTTCTGACTCACAGGGCTTTTGTCTGTAAGATTCACATGGAGTTATGGCTTGTTGGACCATGTTTTCTTCATGGGGTTTGTCAGGGACATAGGCTGGAGGTACACCTAGATTATTTATTAGAAGGAGCATAAGGGCATATATAAATACTGAGTAAAAAGACAAAATATCTTGGCAGCAGCACAGTTACCTGGACCCCAGTCATCTCAATAATCAACACTGTGAAGTATTAAGTGATACTTATTATTAAGTACTTACCATGTGCCAAATATTTTATTTGTATTGTTCTTTCATCTTTACTATTACCTTTTGAAGCAGGTATTCAATTATCTCCACTTCATAAATGAGGACACTGGACTGCAGACAGAGTAACTCTCCCCAAATCCTACAGCTAATGAATGGTCATTCCAACATTCAAAAACAGCATTCTTTTGTCCGAATAACCCATACCCTTAACCATAAGCAACACGGCCTTACTGGAAAGTGGTTGAAAATCACTTGGAATAGTAATTTTCTTGCACATTCTTTGTCTCTGTAGTAAACTTTGTATTTATACTTTCTCTAAAAAATTTCACTAGATTATTTCTCAGTATTAAATATAAAGCTTTCTTATTGCCCAGTTTGGACCAGTCACTTCCAACGGAAATCTCACTCTTGTCACTAACATTTTTTCCCCCCCAAATAAAGGATATCAGGCCATTCTACACAGTCAAAGAATTCAGTAGGCAGAGACATTACAAACACCAACTCTGGGGTCTGGCTGAATTTGTCTCACCACCCCACTTCCAGACCATACATTAAATGTGAGCTTTTAGGCAATTTATTTAAGCACTGGGTCTGCTAATCTGCAAACTAGAAAAATAACAGCACTACCTCATTGGGTGATTTTGAGGAATAAACAAACTAGTTCATATAAGTACTTGGCCACTCACTGAAAAATAGCAAATATTCAGTAAATAACAGACAGCATTATTAACATAGAATTTTCTATTACTATTAACAGAGAACACTGCACAAGGCATAACTATTAAAGCAAAAACAAGTCGGTTGCGGCCACAGGGCCCAAATGATAACTGTGTAAAATAAGGCACCAGATCCTATTAAATCTATCTCTTTGTGAGTCGTGAAACGTCATGCATATTAATGGTGCCTCATTTCTGGCCTCAAATGACTTGTATTTTGAGGATCTGTAACATTTCAAGAGACAAAAACCAGTATCTCAAACTGGCACACAAATAATGAAAAGAGTTGGAAAGCTTTGGAAGGTGCCTCTTTACCCAGAAACAAGAACCACCTCTTCTCGCTCCCTGGAGAGGAGGACATGTGTTACGTCTATTTTTCTCTTCAAGGCCACATGGCTTCTCATGCCTTTATCCCCCTGCTTGTTCACTCCCTTCCCTTCTCCTCGAGTCCATCTTCCTTGGCCGGCTCTTCCAACTTGTGCAAGCATCCTCATGACCTCATCACACAATGACAGTCTCAGCCGTTCCATGAAGAGAACCCTCCTGGGAACAGAACTCTGAGCTCACTGACTCAGTCTGTATCCAGATTCTGAATTTCCAGGAGGAAGAATCAGAGTGACACAGGCCTCGCTCTGGGATATGGTTCCGCAGTGATGCTCCCAACTGGTCCAGTCATCTCCGCCCACAGGGAGCCAGGCAGAGGAGCCCACTTCTATGTGAAAGAAGAAGGTTTCAGAGCCCCCAATAGGTAAAGTACTCTACACATCAACTCAGACCCACCTGATAAAATTTTCCAAATCATCATAAAGGAAGTGGCTTTTCAGGCAGAGAACAAAGGGTGGAATCCTGACAAGGTGGATAGAGTCTCACTTTAATTAATTAATGCTCTGATTATTAACAGTGTGTCCATTTCAGAGCCCAGGGAAATTTTTCCAGACAAATGATTACGTTTCTTCATCCAAGAAACAGAATTTACACGTGCTGCTACCGACAGTTCTGTAGCTGAGATGCTCTACTCAGCTGCTGCCCTGGGTGTTTTGGGGTGATTTTTTAGAGCTTAGGATTTGACTATGTCTTGACCATATCCTCTGACATCACTGTGAACCAGTGGGGAATCTTGGCTTAACAGCATCTGACCGGAGGGTGAACATAGAGAGATTTGTGATATAAATATCTAGGGGCATTACTATTAATGCCATCCATTCAGTGGTGCAGAAAGAAATGTGCTATAACTCTTCTCCCAGAGCATACATATTGAAGAGAAGCATTCTGCACGAACTCATTTAGAGGGCCTTTATTTTGCTTATGCAAAGATAACTTGAAGAGATGGTGCTATATCCTGATTTTAAAAGGGTCAGTGAGGGTTTAGAAAATAATTTGAGATAATTTAAGACTCAGAGATTTTAAAAAACTAGTTGCATGGGATAGGTTAATCATGGCAAACATTTGGGTCTGGGAACACCTTCCATTTGGCGTGGTGGGGGAAGCACTGAACTGGCTGGTAGAAGACCTGGGCTCACCTGGCCCTGATATTTCCTGGCTGCAGGGGGCTAGAAAAAGTCACTTCTCTAAGCCTGGATTCTGTCGTGTGTGAACTGGGGCAAGGCCCCTTTCATGGATACTTGTTACGGTCAAAGCTAATAAATTATGACAGAACAGACAGCTAAGTTGTCTATAAATATGAAAAGTTTTAGATCCATCATCTCATTTTACTAATGAAGAAAGTGAGGACCTGGGGCGGTCAAGTGACTTGGAACTTGGTGTCACCTGCTTGTACAGTTCACGCCTCAACATCAACAAGATGCTACCTTCAAGGCCCTAACAACCTGTCACTTACTTGACCCCATTCATGGTCAGGCAGTAGAGTGCTTGAGGAGTCTGAAAACAGACCTCATCTCCAGGGTTACAGCCTACTAGCTGACTTAATGGGAGGCTAGATGTTTAGTCACTATAAACATAAATTTTCTCATCTGGAAAATGGGTACAATAATAGTAGGAAGTTCATACAGTTGCTATGAGTTAAAGTATGTAAATAGTTATATACAGTGTTTGAAATACAGTAAATGCTAAATAAGCAGTTATTAAGATGGAGAAAATGAAAGTATATTTTGTCACTTTGAAATTTAGCTTCAATCCTTTTGTGGGGAGAATGGGGAAAGGGAGGCTTCCCCAGCTCTCAGAATTGAGGCTGTTGATGTGGAGACAGCATTAGAGAATTACAGCATCTGGTATCCTTGAGCAGAGGTCAACCAGAAGCACACATACTAGTTGTAGTCATATCATGGGCTGGTCCTCAGCTTCCTACAAAGTGATGTTAAAACTCCTTCGCCTGCCTTCATGAAGGAAAATGATTTGACTTTGACCTTTGCACACTTTTCCATGTTACAGTCCCTCCCCAGACAGACACACTAGACTATGCTCCCATTCTCCCTTCATTCTCTGTACCTCACTACATCTGAACTTGGTCCAGATGACCTTTTTGGAGTCCCTCCCCAACATTCTCTGCATATAAAATTCTTATTTGTCCCCCAAGGTTCGGTTCAAATGTCACTCCGTCATTAAAATCCTCCATAACTGAGGTAAACAACTTCTCACCTTGCATTACTACTTCCTATGTTCTTTTATTCAGACTGTCTCACTCTGCATGCCTGCCTTTACCTACTGAGCTGCAAGATCCTTGAAGACAGATCCAACATATGCTTCACGTTGGTATTACTTGAATTGCTTAGTGAAAGATCTTACACATAATAGGTGTTAAATATGGGTCAAAATGAACCAAAATTTGTTTTTGAAATTTTCAAAAAAGTGCACGTTTAGGGGAGATACATGTGTAATAACTTGGTTTTTGCCAATCTGAAGATGATGCCATTTGGGAGAAAGCTCCAAACTGGCTGGTCAAGGGTTAGCCATCTGTGCAGCAGCTGAGTTTCTGTTACCTGTGGAGCCCACACCATACACCAGCCACTCTTCTAAGTTTCAGGCATAACATTTCACTCTCACAAAGATTCAATGAAGCAGTTTCTACCATCACCCCATGTTACAGATCAATAAACTGAGGCCGACTCAGAGAAGCTGAATGACTTGTCTGTGGTCCCACAGCTGAGATGTGATGGATTCTGGGTTTGTCCCCAGAATTCACACTTTTAACCACTGTTGCCCCTCTTTCCGCCAGAGCAGCTCTCACCACACCTGAAATGGCAGAGGGATTCAGCACCAAGGACAGCGCCACCCCTCCCTGGGCTTGCTTTCCTTCTTCTTGAAACGCAGCCGTCCCTGGTGGCCCTTGAAACTTTGTTCTGACCATCACACAGCCTCAAGTGAGGGTCAGCCAGGAACTGCACAGGCCAGCCTGAGGGGGGCTTAGTCAGGAGGGCCAGAGCAAGAACAATAAAAGTGGTGATGCTCTGACGCAATTTCCCTGCTATTTTGTCCCCTCAGTAAAACATTAAGATGGGCTGCAGGGACAGTAAAACAGTTCCCATTGCCCAGTTTCTCTATCTCTCTGTAATGTAGCCAGAGACTTAAATACGATGGAGTTAATCTTTGAGGAAAACAGAAAATACTGTAACAATAAAGGCCGTAACATGGTTACAAATGAGAGCTACTGCTCCCTTCTGCATTCTAAATTCCAAGGATAATTCTGCAGAGCTTCATTACCAGAGTATAATTGTGTTATAGAACTCTAAATCACCCTGCTACACTTAACTGGCAATAACATTAAGATAGCGCAGATATTCATTTTAATTAAAACATAGCCTCAAACTATTTCCTTGCTATAAGAGGCAAAACTTTCTCCCCCCCTACACCACACACACAGAAACTTTCATTTGTTAGCACATCTATGGCCAGCAGTAGATAGGAGATTTAAACACAATTAGGAAATCCCACCTTATAAGCCAGCAGCAGTTAAAGCTTTGCTGAGGAAGATGAATACCAGGGAAGCTGGTTCAGGTTTTAATCTTTTTCTCATATGGGAGGCCCTGACAGCAGTTGTTTCAGAAAGGATGGGGTTTCCAGATAATCAGTTCAAGAGTTATGCAAATAGGAATTGAGATATAGTCGTCCAGACATTAACAAAAGCCTTGGTAGCCCAGCAGTCTTCAAGAGCTTCTCACTGCCTCAAGCACAGACATTCATTCAATTAACAAGTATTAGCTGAACATCTATATCATGCTGCACACGAGGGATACACACATAAATAGAACTTGGCTCCTTCCCTCAAATATATGGCAACCTATTGAAGGAAATTGACGTGTAAATAAGAAATGGTATTACAAAATGCTCTCTAAGGAGATGTGGCCCAATATCTCTGTGTTTCCTCAGGTTGAAAATACCTGGGATGAATTTTGGGGTGTATGACATCATTTTCCAGACACACAAGTGCATAACAATAGCAGAGGGATGATGTGCTCCCAAACAGAACCACATTAACCAGTGTGAACTATTCAGGAGATTCTACATGACTCCGCGTGGCTAGAGTGCAATGTGTAAAGAGTTAGGGGGATTATGTTGTTGAGGCCGTGGTGCTCTGAGGAGGCGCCTGGGCTTCCGTGTGCAGGTGATGAGGAGTTTCTGGGGGGTCTACTCAGGGAAGCGATGAGGACAGAGAAGCAGTAACAGCAACATGCTTATGGAGACTACAGTGCAGTGTGTTAGTCTGAGATTCAAGGCTGCAGGTTCCTCTACATCTAATGTAGAAATAATTAATAAAATGATAACAATGGCAATTAGATCACCCACACTGATTAAGACTTCTGAATGCACACTACACGTCTAAGGATTTGCATATAGTATCTTCTTTAATCCTTAAATGTGTAAGGATGAACATCCTCCATTTCATGTATGAGGAAATTCAGGCACAGAACAACTGAGTAAGCTGCCCACCAACATCGCCCAGATAGGACTGGGATTCCAATCAGGTCTGTCTGGTCCCCAAAACCCTGTTCAGAATCACAATCACTCAGCAGAGTTTTCAGTGTTGATTATCAATAGTCACCTTATTCATCATTCTGCCTCTACATCTCCTCACAGACAGATGATTTTGTGTATTGTTCTCTGTATAAAAATCAAGCCATTTGTTATTAATCAAGCCCATGACCCTTGAACTCCTAGATCTGTCTTCACTCTTCTCTATGCAGGTCTAAATCCAACTCACACTTCAAAATCAGACTCAAAGCTTACCTCTTCCACCATGTTAACCATGAACATTTGCCATAATCAATAACCTCTACCATATGCCATACTCTGTTACAGGCGCTGAGATTACAGAGAAAATAATGACCCTTTTCTAACAATTTTAATTTCTAGGTTAAACAGCTAATGATGGAACCCAGGCAGATTTACTCTATGGCTTCATTCTCCAATGTGAATGCCATGGGTACATTTGGTTATCGAGAACTTGACATGTGGCTAATTCAAACTGCTATGTGCTATAACTATATAACAAACAAACAATTTGAAGACAGTACAAATAATGTAAACTATATTCTTGCTTATGTGTGTATCTTCATTGTACATTGAAATCATAATTTATATATAGTAGGTTATATAAAATGTATTATTAAAATTAATTTTACCTGTTTGTTTTGACTTTTTTGGGTGTGGGTACAGTGGTGCTAGTGGTAAAGAGCCCGCCTGCCAGTGCAGGAGACACAAGAGATGTGGTTTTGATCCCTGGATCGAGAAGATCCCCTGGAGTAGGAAATGGCAACCTGCTTCAGTGTTCTGGCCTGGAAAATGTCCATGGGGGTTATAAAAAGTCAGACAGGACTGAGTGACTGAGTACTACCACCACCAATGGGAAATTTAAAATTTATGTGACTTGGATTATCTATCTATTGAAGAGCACTGGTCTATACTATGTACTTCTAACCATCATGCTATGCTATCCTCCTAATAAATAAATAAATAAAGATAACTGAGGAGAAAGGTGAGCATTATGGTATTAATACCATAGTGGGGCTTCTCTGGTGGCTCAGCAGTAAAGAATCCAATCTCCTGCCAAGGCAGGAGACACAAGAGATGCAGGTTCGATCCCTGGGTTGGGAAGTTCCCTGGAAAAGAAAATGGCAACCCACTCCAGTATTCTTGCCTGGGAAATCCCAAGGACAGAAGAGCCTGGCAGACAACAGTCAATGGGGTCGCAAAAGAGTCAGATGTGACTTAGCAACTGAAAGCAAAGACAGAACAGAACATAGATGGGATGCGTGAGACTGACTGGTCAATACACAGGGTGGGCAGGAAAGTCTGTCTGAAAATGTGCTATTTGAGCAGAAGCCTAGGAAAGAGCCATGCAAGGGACTGGGGAGGTGCAGGACATTCAGAAAGCTTACTGTTTATACAACTGACTTTACAGTCAATATCTATTTAACAACATTTTTGTTTATGACTCTTATTTTAAACTTAACAGAAGGGGACTGAATATAATAGAAAGTACACGACTTAAAAAAAAAAAAAAACCATTTTGAGTTTTTCAATCTGAACTTCCAAACCTAACCTCAGACACTCATTTAGCATCTGTCAACCTTTTCAGCATCGATAAATGGAAAAAAATTCTCCCTAATTTATTACAGCACATATGTGAGATATAATAGGAACAGCATCTACCGCAATGGGAGCATTTAAAATTTGCTTTACCTTCCCTTCTATTCCAATATGATTTGGAACTCAAAGAGAATGGTTCATCAACATCCCGTATCTTACTAGCCCTCATGGACCCTCTCATGGAGCCTTGCACATGAGTAAATGTGCAATAAAAGAGTTGAGTCAAGATTCTTTTTTTAAGTAGCCAAAAGAAACAGAACAAGTATATTTATAAAACTAGAGACTCTGGGGATAGTTTTGAGCCAATTTTCATAAATTGGACATTGTCCTCAGACATTCTGCTACCAGATTACTTCTACTTGTTTAAATATGGTTATGAAGTGCTTTTCCAATCATCCCCCTTAGTTACACTTGCAAAGGTTTTAATAGTTGAAAAAGTGCTTCCACATTCATTAGATCTTCAATTGCACCATCAAGTCAGAAGAGCAGGAATCACTAGAAAATGGAGGCAAGAGATCAAGGGGCCCGCCCAGTGTGGAACTGCGCTTAACGGCAAGAGCTGATCCTCCAAGTTCGGGGCCCAGGCATTTTTTTTTTTTTTTTACCACATGATGTTAATCCCTCTAAGTCAGAGTTCTTTACTAATATTTTGAAAACTTTTTTTTTATAATTCCCCTGTGGCCTCAATTACCCTTACATTAGTTTCCCTAAATCTAACTGTTTTCTTGTGGGCAACAGTTTGTAATAAAGCACTCAGAATGTGTTCAACGACTGCGTACATTTGTCCTGGTTGGCAGCTCAGGATTTGGTTTTGTGTGTGTGTGTGCAGTTTTCTTTATTTCTTCTTGATTGCTTTGCAAAATCCAAGTTCTGAAGTGCTGATAGGGTGTGAAACTCTTCAACTTGCAAGAAACGTACTCACCATCTACCTAGAGGTTAACTACAAATACACTGAGATGAAAATAGACGAGGTTACAATGCCTCCAGGCCTCCAACTAGAGATTTCAAATATTTCTAATTTCTTCAATTTAGCTTCATTTAAATTTTACTGAGAGGTAATTGCACTGAATTAATATAGTTACAATTATGCTGAAATCAATCCATTAAGATCTTGAAAATTCTTATTAATCTGGCAGCAATGTTATGGATAAAAACAGAAATACATCCTTTATTTGGAGTGTAGATTAATATAATAAGAATGCTGCAGTTAATTTCTCCAGGATATGAGTTCCTTGAGACAAGAGACGATGACTTACATTTCTGTTTTCTGGTGTTCAAGCGCTGCTTTGAGTCATAAAGATAACATTTGCATGTAAAAGTACCTGGGACCACTTGTCTTCATTCCTCTGTCATCAAAGGGAACTTGACTTAAAGTCCTAATCACAGAGCCTTTTCTGAATTTATTGCTCCCCTTTTAATGTCTCTTTCTTTCCCATAAACAATGTGTCATCTTTTTTTTTTTTAACTTTGTGCCTAACACAATTCTTGGAATTCAATAAATATGCTTAATAAACTACTAATGATTGTGATGGCAATCCCAACACAACAGTGGTGACGATCGCATCAAACCACCAATAACAGTGTGTGTTTAATATAGTATATGCCGCATAGACCTCAGAATTCCCTTGAGATGTAGTTTAAGGTACAATCTAAACATTGATTCATTAAACCAAATATGGTATTTATCCATAATAGATCTATACCTTATAATTACTGTCCATCAACACTCATTTATCCAGGGGTTATTTATAAGGTACACACTGTCCACCTGCTGGTATGTACTAGTGACTAAAACCGCTGTAGACGCTGAGGTCATGGAGCTTACAACTTAGGGGAAGAAGGACATGATAAGGATGTAAACAAACATTCCATTTAAAATCACAACTTGTAAATACTAATGAAAATGGACACGGTTTAAGAAGAGGAATTACAGGATTCACACTGGGGCCCAACTCTTCCTTTGTGGTCCTGAAGCAAGAGAAGGGCAGAGAATAATGCTGGCTAAGTCAACAGGGGCCAGATTATATAGCGTCTGCAGGCCCGGAAGGCGCTGAGTTTTAAGTGTGAAGGGAAACCACGGGCACATTAAAGGCGAAAGACAGACCGCATGATTTATGTATCTAAAGCATTCACTGGCTCTTCTGTGAGGAAGAGTTTGCTGAAAGCAGGAGATTCGGTGAAGGCCACATCTTCAGTGGCCACTGCAGTAATCCAGGAGAGAGATGATGGAGCCTTTGGGAGAGTGTGGGAGAGAGAAAGATCGGTAGAAGCCTATGGATCTGAAACACTTCTCATAAATAGGAATGACAAAACTTTTGATACGCATTTGGATGTTAAAGAGCAAACACTCAAGCTTAATTATAAGGGTGTTGCTTTGAGCAACTGGATAACGGCAGTGTCATTTAATGAGATGGAAGGGCAGAGAAAGAACACGATTCTTTGAGATTTGGGGCATGTTAAAAAAGAGACATCAGGTAGGTAAGTGGGTACACAAATCTGGAGATCTAAGAGCGATCTCTGCTAGAGACTGACATTTAGACATTGTCAGCACATACACAGCATTTAAAACAATGAAAACAGAAAGGGTCTTCTAACGAAAGTCTACAGAGAAAGAAGGAGAATGGGCCTGGGGTGCTCCTGCACCTAGAGATCAGGTAAAAGAAGAAAAATACAAAAAAGGCCGAGAAAAAGCAGCTGGAGAGAAGAGGAATTACTAAAAGTGACTTGGGAAAAAAAAAAATAACTTTGATTAAAGCTAAGAGATTTAGTAAGATGTGGGTAGAAAAACTGCCATTGGACCTAATATTGAAATTATTGAGGTGGTTATAATTGACCTTGACAAGAGCATTTTCTTTGGATTGTTGGGGAAAACCCTGATTGGAGTAAACTGAGGTGTGCTCGGGGCCTGAGGTTAGCCTGAGTGGACAACAGGTTTTGAAGCTGGCTGTGAGAATATGGCAACAAGTGTGGTGGTAACTTATGAGAGATGCGGAATCCAGGAGAAAGTTATCTGAGAAAAGGGGACGGCAGAGGACATCCGTGAGGGGCGGAGATGGATCCCGAGAGGACAGGCTGATGAGACAGGAAGTAGGTGGATGAATTGCAGGAGAAAAAGGAAATGCATGAAGACTGAGTGAGGGACTTTGGGAAAGGACTGACCTCTACTGCGAAGAGAAGAAAAGCCCTTTTCAGATGTAACAGGAGGGAAGGAGAAGGCAAGCACAGGCAGAGATGGGTTTACAGATGCGGTGCCTTTTCTGCTTCATTGATGAAGTATTAGTGAAGGTTAGATGGGCTGGAAGCTGACTCAATCACAAGGAACGAGCAGTCTGAATGCAGTTATCCCCTTACCTGAAGAAGCAAGCTGCCTGGAAAATCACAGCAAAGACTGGGGCACAGGGTTAGAAGTACATTTGAAGTCTGAGATAATAGTTTTCTCTAGATGTGTTCTGATGCCTCTGTCCAGGCACTGAGGAGAAATTCTGGATCAGTTTCATCTAGATAGCAGATAATATGAGGTGGTGAAGAATAAAGACACTGAGAGGTTTTGTGATGTGGTGATTATAATGATGGCCCACCGAATCCAGGTTGTATAAAAAAAGAAGCAAACTTAAAGAAGCATTACAGAGGTGGGATCCATGGACTGAAAGATATGAAGACTCAAGAATGGATGTTTGCATCAGCTATTCTGAAAATGATGTGGTTTCAAGTAATGTGGATCTAGGATGTGGTCATGGGAATAAGTGGCTGAACTGGAGTGGAAATAAAATTCATTGGCGGTAATTAACGTCAAGAAATTGAGAGGTTAGAATGCTGGATGAGTTGGCCAACAGGATTTTGACATTTCCAGGAATGAGGATAGATCACATAGAGTGAAACTATGACCCAGGAACATAACTGGACAGTGATCAGAGTGCTGGTAGATAACCACAGTGAGAAAACAGGAAGCAATCAGTGTATTTCAAAGAACATAAACTTTTGCATATGAAGAGCTGACTCATTAGAAAAGACCCTGATGCTGGGAAAAATTGAAGGCAGGAGGAGAAGGGGGCAACAGAGGATGAGATGGTTGGATGGCATCATCAACTCAATGGACATGAGTCTGAGCAAACTCTGGGAGACAGTGAAGGACAGGGAAGCCTGGAACCCTGCAATCCATGGCATCACAAAGAGTTGGACATGACTAAGAGACTGAACAACAACAAACTTTTGCAAAACGCAGGAGAGCAGCAATGGATAGAAGAAATCTAGTTATTCCAATAGCTGGTCTGGAAGAACGTGATGTATGACGAAAGAATAGCCCTATCAATAAAGCTATTCTTTTTGGACCGCAAGGAGCTCAAGCCAGTCAATCCTGAAGGAAATCGACCTTAAATATTCATTGGAAGGACTGATGCTGAAGCTGAAGCTCCAATATTTTGGCCACCTGATGCAAAGAGTCAACTCATTGGAAAAGACCGTGATGCTGGGGGAGATTGAGGGCAGGAGGAGAAGGGGATGTTAGAGGACAGGATGGTTGGATGGCATCACTGACTCAATGGACATGAGTTTGAGCAAACTCTGGGAGATGGTGAAGGACAGGGAGGCCTGGTGTGCTGCAGTCCCGGGGGTCGCAAAGGTCGGACACGACTGAGTGACTGAACAGCAACTCAATGAGGCTGTGGAGGATACAACACCCTAGGGCAACAGACATATTTTTGGTAAAACATGAGAGTGAAAGGAACATTCCAACAAGAAACTGTGGGTATCAAGGAGATTGTAGTAAGGAACACTGAATGACCCAAGCGAGGAATTTGAGAACGTGGTTTTAGGGGTGAGATGATTAGACACAGAACTAGGAAGAGCGTACAGCACATAGTAAATATCCTGTATATGTCAGCTATTATTGTTTCCACTAATGCATATGAAATTGAAGGTAATGTATTACCAGGTAGCTTGGAATTTTGGCAGCTGTGTCCAGACCATGCATAATGTGACTTCATAAAGCATCTACTTTTAATCTATTAACTCCATCTCCCTAGGCAAAAGCAGATCAGAAATAGAGATTATAACATTAAAAAATGATTATCTTCACAAATTAAGCATGGACAAAATGTTCTGTGCTACTAGTTCTTACAAGCCAATGCATCTAAAACTGAAATAGCGATGTCACAACACATTTGTATTACTATTGGCATCATCTACTAATTTGGTGAGTTTTGAAGCTTCTTAGGAAAGCATTTATTATTCTCAATATTTTCATGACTTGAATAATTACCTCTTTGAACCTTGGTTTGTTTGTGTGGAAAACAAAAATGCCACCTGTCTATATCACAAGGTTATCATGAAAAACAGGAATCGATTTTAAAAAAAAATACCTAAGATACTGCTATAAAGAATAACTGATGAATATTATTATCAATCTCCCCTGTATTCAGAGTATGGCCTGAGGAGGGAGGTCTGCCTTTTATTGTTATTTGTAGATAAATTATCCGTATCTATATTTCTAGCAGCAGCTTGCAGTAAGCTAAATGTCAGCTCTCTTCCATTTCTGCTCTCATATGAGGGGGGCCAGTCACCACGGGACATCCCCAGTCCGAAGTCCCTTATCAGAGAATTGGTCCCTTCCCTAATCCACTGTCGAGGGCTCTTGCTGCCAATTTTGTCCCACAGAACCATACTGTTTAGAATTGGGAATGTTTCAGATGAGTTGGTAAACCTTTTTAGAAAAAAAGAGGCAACATCCAACAGAAGCTACAAAGACATTCAACTGGGTTTCACAAACGAGTGAACCCACCGAGGGAAAAGCCATCAGAAGTCAGGTGCTGTCCTCCATGAGGTCACGGCCTGGGGCTAGCTTCACTGCGTCTTTCACTGCAGGCTGTCTTCATCTTCTTGGCTTGTATATGATATAGGCACAGCCACCCCAACCCCAGCTTAGCAAAATCTCCCATTTGTGGCTCTGGGCTCACAGAGGTAAAGAAAACTACTCCAATGATGGCAACACTGTAAATAATAAATACTACCTCAATAAGCTTCAAAAGTCAACAAACTGACAAATGTTAATAGCAATGTGTGATGAGATGACAGCGGCATTTCAGTTTTTAACGTTTTCTTCAATCTGAATGCTCTGCAGCCTAACAGTTAAGGGCACAATTGTGCGGTGGTTATTGTCCAAACATCTAGCTTCAAATCCCAGCACCATCACTCAGTCACAATTTGACATGGGTCAGCTGATAACACCTCAGTTTCATATTTATAAAGTAAGTAAATAATATTACTAGTACCTACATTATAGAGTTGCTGTAAGAATTCTATATGTTAATAAAAGCTAAAAAAAACCAGCTAAGCCAGTGACTGGAACATTTAGTACTCCACTAAATGTTAATGATAATTGTTATTCTTCAACAGCTTTTCCCATACTTCCCCAGAAGGGCTCAATCGCCCACTTAAAGTCCCTCCATCACAAGAAGATAGAGCGCAGCTTGCAGGCTAAGTATTTTGAGCAGAAGAGTGGAAACAAACTAGAGTGGAAGAGAACTGCCCAAAGGAACTCAACCAGGATTATTCCTCGGTCCGAGATAACTGAGGAACCGGTGGACAGCGGTCCCAGGTGAGACCGAGCGTGTAGGCACTGTCGTTCCCAGGAATCGGGGCTGGAAGAAACACTCAAGTGAGTCTTTTCTGGGCTTAAAATAGCTGCATTTGCCTGGGCCAATCGTTTTACCCACCTGAGCTCCAACCGTAAAATGAAGAGATTGAACTGGGTTGTTCTCAGCGATCACCTCCAGCTCCGACGCTCTGTAATCCCACGCTGAGTGCTCTCTTGTGCGGTGATACAATATGGAAATTGCCAGTGCGGGTAAGGGAGACCTCAACATGAACTGAGCAGATAGCTGGCGATTACACAATGGGAAACGTCGAAAAAATAACCTTATGGAGTGGAAAGTATTGGACTGTCTGATTATGACTTACTCTCCAATATGAAGATATAACCATGCTTGGCCGCTCAAGGGTGAAAATGTGGTAATGTGTTAAAATGCTAATGAAATTGGAATCCTATAATAGATGTTTAGAACAGTTTAGGTTACCAAGACATAGGAAGTTAGAGAGCAGAGCTCGTAAATCCTCATGATAAGGCCAGACTCCTCAGAACAGTCAAGGCCTTTTACGATCTGATTCCAACTCGCCTTTCAAGCTCATCTCTCCGCGCACACATGCATGCACCCTGTGTTCAATCCATAATGAGGCGCTTGACATTCTCCACACACAGCAGGCTCTTCTGTTTCACATGCACGCAAATTCTGCTGCTCCCACCTCCATATTTCACCCCACTGTTAGCATCTATTCCAGATCATCATCAGTCACCTCACAGAATTACTCAGAGCCTTTCTTTCTTTCTTTTTTTTAAGGTTTTATTTTTTATTTTTTTTAGATTATTAATTTTTTTCCATTTATTTTTATTAGTTAGAGGCTAATTACTTTACAATATTGTAGTGGTTTTTGCCATACACTGACATGAATCAGCCATGGATTTACATGTGTTCCTCATCCCGATCCCCCCCTCCCACCTCCCTCTCCATCCCATCCCTCTGGGTCTTCCCAGTGCACCAGCCCTGAGCACTTGTCTCATGCATCCAACCTGGACTGGTGATCTGTTTCACCCTTGATAGTATACTTGTTTCAATGCTGTTCTCTCTGAACATCCCACCCTCACCTTCTCCCACAGAGTCTAAAAGTCTGTTCTCTATATCTGTGTCTCTTTTTCTGTTTTGCATATAGGGTTATCGTTACCATCTTTTAAAATTCCATATATATGCGTTAGTATACTGTATTGGTCTTTATTTTTCTGGCTTACTTCACTCTGTATAATGGGCTCCAGTTTCATCCATCTCATTAGGACTGATTCAAATGAATTTTATCAGAGAAATGCAAATCAAAACCTCAATGAGGTACCATTACACACCAGTCAGAATGGCTGCTATCCAGAAGTCTACAAGCAGTAAATGCTGGAGAGGGTGTGGAGAAAAGGGAACCCTCTTACACTGTTGGTGGGAATGCAAACTAATACAGCCACTACAGAGAACAGTGTGGAGATTCCTTAAAAAACTGGAAATAGAACTGCCATATGACCCAGCAATCCCACTACTGGGCATACACACAGAGGAAACCAGATCTGAAAGAGACACGTGCACCCCAATGTTCATCGCAGCACTGTTTATAATAGCCAGGACATGGAAGCAACCTAGATGCCCATCAGCAAACGAATGGATAAGGAAGCTGTGGTACATATACACCATGGAATATTACTCAGCCATTACTCAGAGGCTTTCTTAACTGGCCACCCAGCCCCTAGCCTTTGTTCACTCTAATCCATGTCCTTACAGCCACCTTGATACTTTTCCTAATTGTGTAAGCAATTTGTGTCTCTCTAACCTAAAATTCTTCAGTGATACCTCACTGCCTTAAGACAACAATCTCAATGATTTGATATGACTTGCACGACCTCTCATGCTCCATCGTTCAGCTACGGCTCCCAGCTCATCCTGCATCATCTTCTTCCTTCCAAGGTATACTCCAGCCTTGCCGACAGAATTTCACTTTCCCTAGCAAGATAAATTCTCTCTCATCCCTGGATCTCCACTTCCTGATCCTTCTGCCTGCAGTCACACTCTCTCACCACCACTTGCCTGACTTAATTCTTCTCAGGGAGACCTTTCTTCACAACCAAGGCTAGATTAAGTCCCTTGGCTGTGTGCCCTCATGGCGCTTGTATTTTTTCTAATGTAAGACTTTCACATTATTGCAACTATCTGTTGAATGGATTAATTCTATTTCTGTTACTTAAATGCCCTTGAGTCTTCTTTCCCAGGCATTTTTTTTCCCACTTCCTGTCAAAGCCCAGCTCAAATGTTACAGCCTTAGAAAAAGCCTGCCTGGTCCACAAGGCTATTTCTTACTCCTTTCTGAATGCTTTTGTGGAAATCCACCCAGAAACCTGTTAGTCACAACAAATCCTGCCGATTAGAAACTTGACCAAAGAACTTTTCATAGAGTACCACAGAAAGACATGCTATTTGGTGGTGGTGCAGAGAATGATAGAAACACTCAGGTTCTCAAAGAATCTGGGGACTAAACTCAATGCCAAGACCTAGCTCCAGGGCAGGGCAGATGGGACTGGGTGTTTTACACGTGTCTACACACGAGCACACACCCTTCTGAGATTCTTCTAGATGGTCAGTCTTGGAGATGATCATTTAGTCCTCTAAAACTCACGTGAGTATTTGAACAAGCATTTTTCTTGCCAAGTAGCAATAATTCCACACCTTCCATGTTTAAAGCTCTCAGTAAAATGGGGCCCAGAGTATGAATGTTATTTCCCTTTCTTTTGTAATATAATGATTTTCCTGTTGCAATATTAGTCAGTAACTAATTCCATAGCTGGACAACTGTTTTTGTTTTTCTGTAACTCTATTTATTTACGTGTTTGCTTTTGGCTGTGCTGGGCCCTTGCTGCGTGCAGGCTTCTCCTCAGCTGCAGGGAGTGGAGGTCACTCTCCAGCTGCAGTGTTGGGCTCCTCACTGCTTCTCGAGCTGAAGCACTTGGGCTTCAGGAGTTGTGGCCTGTGGGCTCTAGGGCACATACAGGGCCTTCTGGGGCCGGAAACCAAACCTGTGTCTCCTGCACAGGCAGTGGATTCTTTACCACCGAGCCAGCAGGGAAGCCCCTGGACAACTGTTGTTAATGACCTAGCACGTTAGAGGCATTGTCACGCAAGTCTTCAGAGCATGCCCTGAAGCAACCAGTCACCAAAATGGCAAATTCATTTACTTGTCATAAAGCAGGAGCCAAAAGTCTCATTACAGTAACTCAGGAAAGACGCATTAGGGTCTTCGTTGGTTAAAAGCTAAAAGGTCTCACATCTGGACCTGAAAGAGGAAGAAAATGGAGTCTTTCAGTCAAAGACAGTTTGAATAAAGCTAAAAGGGCCCTAGACAAGTTAATTATAAATCCGTGGGCTCCTACACAGGGCTCCTGCTTAGGTTTGGTTATATCTAAAGATATATAACCATATCTATAAAGATTACTCAGTCTTGTTGAAATAGGCAGAACCAAAGGATTTTCCATGCCTCCATTTCCCAGGAGTGTACTTGCGACCAGGAACCCTATCTTCCTTTAGGCAGGCTTCTCATGGAGTATCTTGAGTCTCTGAAAAATGGAACTCAATGCCCACTTTGTCTTCAGTTAGTTCACCAAGAATGGATGGAATGAATTGAATGGTAAATAACTGTTGCATAACTCTTACTAATGCTGAAACTTCTGATCTATAAGATTTAAGCATCTGATGTTTAGACTAGGATGAAAGAAGAAGAATATTAATTATCTATTACATTCCAGGTGTCATCCTCTAATATATGCCAAGATTCTCAAAATAATCCTGAAAAAATTTTAATCTTTATCTATTAATGAGGAAAACAAACCTTATGAAGTTAAAGTGAGCTGGGATTTAAAGATGAATCTGCTAAAAACCACTCTTTTTTTTGCTACGCTGCAACAACCTGCCCATTTTCTCAGCATTCCACTACCCCGTGTTGTGATACAATACCTCTCCTTCTTGGATGGACAGATAGATAGAAACATACATAGATAGACAGAGAGATAAAGATAGACAGATATATAAATCTTGAGTCTCCTCACAGAAACCCTCCTACACTGCTGTTGGGAATATAAATTTGTGAAGCCACTATGAAAAAACAGTTCCTCAAAATGAACTCCTCAAAGGTTCTGCAAAAAGTACTAATAAAAATAAGAGTTACCATATGATGCAACAATCCAACTCTTGGGCATGCAAGCAGGAAAAAACTATAGTTTAAAAAGACACATGCACCCCAATATTCACAACAGTCAAGACGGGGAAACAGCCTAAATACCCACCGAGAGGTGAATGGGTAAAAGGAAGGTATATACAACGGAGTATTACTCAGCCATAAAGAATGAAATCATGCTATTTGCAGCAACACAGATGGGCTAGAGATCATCATACTAACTGAAGTAAGTAAGAAAGAAAGGACAAACACTGTATGATATCACATGTGGAATCTAAAATACAACACAGATGAACTTACCTATGAAACATAAACAGACTCAAGATATAGAGAACAGTCTTGTGGTTGCCACGGGGGAAAGGGTGAGGAATGGATGATTTGGGAATCTCGGATTAGCAGATGCAAACCATTATATATATAATGGATAAACAAGGTCCTTCTGGGAACTATATTCAATATCCTATAATAAACCATAATAAAAAGAGATAGATCGATGGAACATATAAACACTGAATCACCTGATATTACAAGTAATAACCTTAGATTCATTTTGGTTTCCAGATTCACACCTTGGGTAGACTTAAGATACAGACTAAGATGCAGTTCTTACCTATTCACTCCTCTGAGAATAAGCCATTCAGAATAGCTGCTCACTTCAACATGTATTATATGCACAAAGAAAAGTCATCATTATGAATGTTTTCACATTTTATACTTTCCAAACTTCATGCATCAGTTCATTCTCCACCTAGAATGCTCTTTTCACCAACTGTCAATCAGTGGAATTCCTTTTATTCTTCTAAGTCCAATTAAAATGCTTTTACTCTTTTAAGTCCATCCTTAATCTCACGTTCTACCCTTCAGAAATGTGAGATCCTACCTCTCCTTCTCTGAATCACCTTTGTAAATTATTTGGATTTACATTATGAACTGTAACTCTTCTTACCTTGAATTATGTGTGTGCCTGGCTATTTTCCCTACTAAACATGAAACTTTAAATACAAATCCAGCTTCCAACTTTCCCGTCTATGCACTATCAATACCTGGATTCTTCCCCCTTTATCTCCATTATTAATGACTCAAAAAGTGATTCCTGCCCATTTGAAACTCCAGGGAAGTGTGGCATTCCCATGCCCCATCGCCAACCCTGCAAAGCAAACAGAGTACCCAGTCTCCACAGGACTGGGTCTGCTTCTCAGTCTCCCGTCAGTAGCCCCACTTTCAGGTCTGCATGCGAGGGGACGCACTGCCAACGTGAAAATGAGATATCTGGATCAGTCAATGTTAGCCAAGGGCTATGATGCTGAAAATATTATTTGTGAAAGAAACACTGCCTTGTAACAGAACTAGAAGCACCTAGATTCTGAGAGGAATACCTAGATTCTGAGAGTTCTGTCTCTCAGAAGATATATATATATATATTTCCCCCCCACTACAGACTTCAGTGTGCTCCAAAATCAGATCTAGCTTAGTATCTGTTAGAACACTCTCAGACCGCACCCCCCCCCCACCATTATCCCAGCCTGTTCATTAGTTCACTGATGACGGACAGAGAGCTTTCTTCCTCTGCCTGTCTTCCTTCCTTCCTTTCAGCTGTCCTTTCTTCCTTCTTTTCTTTCTTCAATAATCTGTGTTAGAAACTGGCATGAGATTTGGGTGCTATTAAGCCAGTATGAAACTGGAATTTTGATTGGGGAGCTTGGGAATCTTCAAATAGTGCCCCAACTCTCTCATCATTAAAGTGAAGGTAAAAGTCGCTCAGTCGTGTCCAACTCTTTGCAACCCCATGGTCCATATAGTCCATGGAATTCTCCAGGCCAGAATACTGGAGTGAGTAGCCATTCCCTTCTCTAAGGAACCTTCCAAACCCAGTGATCAAACCCAGGTCTCCCACATGGCAGGCGAATTCTTTACCAGCTGAGCCACCAGGGAAACCCAGGAATACTGGAGTGGGTAACCTATCCCTTCTCCAGCAGATCTTCCCAACCCAGAAATTGAACCAGGGTCTCCTGCATTGCAGGCGGAGATGGTAAAGAATCTGCCTGCAATGCAGGAGACCCGGGTTTGGTCCCTGGGTCGGGAACATCCCCTGGTGAAGGGAACGGCAGCCCACTCCAGGACTGTGGCCTGAAGAATTCCCTGGAGAGAGGAGCCTGGCAGCTATGGTCCATGGGGTCTCATCACTAAGTGCCTGACAAAACATGAAACAAAGTGACACTATCATTAGCTCTGGCTTTAGCCCCAAACCCCAATGTTGAAAAGTCTAGTAATCTGGGCCGTCATTTCTTTTTCCTCATCTTGTTTGTTCTAAATAGTTTTAGATTAAAGCCAACTATGGGGTCTGCTCTGTCTATATCAATACCTATAACAAGCAAAGCCAATCCCTGAATCTTCATCACTAAGAGGTGAAGAAAAGTTGATCTGGCTTACCCCTCCCATGACTAGGGGAGTAGCCTGCAGTATATTCTAGGAAGAAAGAAATGAAACAGTGAGCAACAATCATAGTCACTTATTTATTTATTTTTTTAAATCATAGTAGGAAAAAAGTGCCCACTCAAAGTAAAGTAAAGGAAAACAAAAATCTGAAACAGCTCAATAGGTAAATTTACATATGACCAATCCAATTCAGGGCTCCACCTTGGAGATGGAGGGAAATGCTTTCATCTTGATTCATTAGGGACAGACTGTAAGTTCTTCCCAGAAATCAATAGGCCTGCTCCATGCCAGGCGCCATGCTAGGCTCTGGAGACAGAAAGATAAACAAGACCCAAGGTCTCTGTCCTGGAAGAATTTTCAGTCTAATGGGTAAGTCAGACAAGTAAATAACTCCAAATCTATGTAATGAGGAACTATAGTGGCAGAACTAATATTGAGCTGGTGGGCACTGGTATGACCTCACAGGTAGCTAAAATACTAAAAAGGGTCTGAGCCCTTTTGTAAATATCTGCTTTCCTGAGCCCACGGGGAAGCACTGACCTCATCCTCGCGGCCCTGGTCAACCCTGGGCTCTCTAAACCCCCTCAGACTTCACAGACCAGCATGGGCCCTTCAGGACCCTAACCCAGATGAAGGGCTGGTGACCATTCTGTCGGTCAATGCTTGAGATGATGTCAGAATAAAGATAGATGTGAAGAGCTTCGTAGGATGGATGAGAAAAAAAAAAAATCCCTCTGGCTGAAAAGGTCTTAAAAAACATGTATAGTTTCACAAAGCAGAGGACATTTGAGCCAAGTCTTGAGGCTGCAGAGAAGTTCACCAGATGCACCTTCCAGGCAAAGCTTACACCGTGTCAAGGCAAACACGGAATTTTTTCAATGGGTCTCGAATGCAAAATAATCAAAGACAGTTGCAAAAAGAAGAGGATGGTATCAAGAGATGATTCTGGGAATTAAGTCAAGGGTCTCATATGCCTTTCATTTTGGGGTAATGGGAAGTTCTAATGAGGGTGTGACATAAGCATCAGCCTTATTCCATGTTTTCTTCATTCTGGGATTCTTGGTGGGCCCGCAAAGAGGAGGAAATATGTAAGTTCTCTCTGAAATAACTCAGAACTGAGACACCTTTCCCCAAAGCCCCCTCATTATCTACTGTGAAGTTTCCAGAGCAAATCTCCTTTCTTCCCACTCTAATTATTAAGGATATAATGTCAATATCTATATTTAAAATTATGGCAGCTCTGATTAGTTTTTTTACATCGAAGCTTTGGTTGCAAGCAAATTTATGCAGGGAACATCGTACAAGATTTGGAGCATGGGTGTCTGTTCACCTTGACAATCTTACAGACGCTCGGCAGTACGCACAATGCAGAACCAAGGAACTCAATCACTCATCGAGATTTCCCTCCCAGTGCCTCAACAGGCCAGGCGCTCAATGTCCCCCAAATTTATTCATCTTTATTCTCTATCAATTTTCATCTTTCTGAAACCAAGGGTTGTCTTTCCTCCAGAAGATGTAATTAATGCCCTCCTTCCCTTTGGCCATTTCAATCCTATTCTCTAAAATAAAATAAATCCATCTTACTATCATTTCAAGGAGCAGCAGAAGCCAGAATTCCAGAGATATACCAGGCCCCGGTGCAAAGAGAAACACCAGGGGATAGATCTGTATCATGACCAACACTTATCAAATGCATATCAAGCTGTATTGAGGATCTATTGTGAATCAAGCACTGTGAGATCCCTGCTGAACGTCCCAACAAAAAGCTGATACAGGCCCAGCCCTGACTCTCTGAGGTCTCTGCACGTGAAGGATACAAACAGATGAATCAGCAAGACTGCAGCTTTTCCAGTACAAGTCGTCTTTTACCAAGGATATTAATTAGATCTGTGTTTCAAGGATACAGTTTGTTTCCCCAAGTATATTTGGTGGACTACCAGTTCTGCAGCATGTTAACAGGTTGATATATAAGCAAAAGGTTTCACTGATACAAATTACATTTGAAAATCACTTGGTAAACAAGACTCTTCACTGTGGGACTTTTCATGAGCCTTTATTAAGCATATGCACATATTAAGCATATGTGCATCCCAACGGGGGAAGGGATTCCCAAATTAAATCAACCAGAAAGCTTTTTGCTGCAGATCATCTCAAGGAGGTTAAGGTGCTCCCAAGAATACTCTGAAACTATGCTGATCAGCTCTGTTCTAGGTCAGGAGTGAGCCCATCATCTCAAGAGCATCCCTTGAAGCACTTCTTCTAATCTCATTTTCTTACATTTACTCACCCGGGAGCCCATCTGACTTCATGCCCTAACCCCTCCTATCCCATGAGGACGTCCTGCAGTGGGTCTCAAAAATCTTGGCATTTCACTAGCTAGAAAGGCTTGATGGCATCACAGCTGGCGATGCCACTGTGAATGTGTATGATTTCTAGACTGTTCAACAATACCATTCCTGCCAACCATCTCTTCTTTAGAAAAGGGTTTTGTGTGTGTGTGTTGGTGTGTGGGTGGGTGGATGTGTGCACATGTGGTGGCGGATGCCTTCTTTTACCTCTCAAGCTAGCAAAGTTCCTATTTATTCCTACCACTTGTTTCCTATTTCTAAAGTATGACAGATTATACTTGCTAAATTATTTTGCTCTTAGAGAACCTAAGGAAACATGTTTTTATGATAATGGAATCTGCAATTCCTTGCTAAATTCTTAGTTATGATAAAATTCCACCTTATCAGAATACAGGTACAATAAGCTATATAAATCAACGTTCGGCAAATGATATTCTATGCTGACATTTCTGTTCAGGAGTTGGTATTTTATTTGGGTGATAGGCATCTACTGAATTTATTAAAAGTGGTTGACTTATCTTAAGAGGTCAGCTACTAGGGATGAATCCCTTTCTTCTCAAAACAATTTAACTGCTTCTTGGTATTCTAGTAGTCTTTTCTCAAAACTCACAGTTAAAGAAAAGTATAGTGTAGTTCATCTACTCCCAAGTATACCTTGAGTACCTATTATGTGTCTGACATCATGGTAGAAGCTTGGGGCCTAATGGTAATCAAGACAATGCTTAGATGTCTTTGTGGGATGAATCAGATACTTCCAGGAAAACACAGCTGAAGAATGTGTAGAAGCTTGAGGAGCTACACAAAATTCGGCTGAATAGCAAAATGGTGCAACCGCACCTTCTCCTCTCCCTTTCAACCACCATCCCAAGCCAAGCATATGGTTTTAGAACCACAGCTCATATTTTTGTGAAGCCAGGAGAGCTGATGAAAACACATGGGGTCATCACCTGGAAGATGAATGTCTTCTTGACAGACTGAAGGACAGAAAGAATAAAGGGTTGAGTGGTGATTCAGAACTCCATGCACATCTCCCTTCAATGTGATTATGGAGAAGCAACCTTCATGACCCAGAAACCTTCTGTTATCTTTTGGAAGGCACACGAATGTGATTGTCAAAAAAAAAAAAAAATCTCTTGATTTTTAAAGGATCAAAGTAGTTGAGATGAGAGATGGGAGGGAATGAGAAGATCTCTTTTAAGAAGGGATGGGTTTCTTCTTAATACAAGTCTGAGTTTGCTTAACTCGAACCTGCCTCAGAACTACCTGGAAGGCTTGTGGGAGTAGAGGACTTCCTCTGAGGTCTAGTGGCTAAGAATCCGCCTGCCCATGCAGTGGACACTGTTCAGTCCCTGGTCTGGGAAGATTGCTGAGGGGCTGCTAAGCACCGTGCCGCAACAACTGAAACCCGCACGCCCTAGAGCTCATGCCCTGCAACAGATGGCAGCCTCTGGTTGCTGCAACTAGAGAAAGCACACAAGAGGCAGCCAGGACCCAGTGCAGCCAAGAAAAAAATTAGTTAAATAATTGAAATTGTTTAAAATCCCTAACACAGAGCAGAGTTCTTGATTTAGTAGGTCTAGGGTAGAACCCCAACATCTACATTTTAAATAAGATACAGATGCCGCTGGTCTAAGGACCACTATTCTCCACTGATATGGACATTCTCAGTTCCGCAAGTTGTTCCAACTGAAGAGCAACTAGTAAGTGAAAATAGTTAGGGCATCGATTTCAGGGTAGGAGGGTGGAGGAGTTGGCTAGATTGAATGGAACTGACATTTTTAAGAACTTAGTGGTAGAGCCAGGATCTTTCCAGGAGCTTGAGAGCTCATTAATCATGTTATTGTCACATTTAAGCCCACCACACACCTGGTAGATTGGCACATGTCAAAGTGAAAATCAACTTATTAACCAAGGAACCAAAAAGATCTGTTTTCCTCACTGAAGACTTAAATATCATATGCTCACAATTCATCTGCATGAGAATTTTGTTTTTAATACAAATAGTATTACATGCTTCCCGAGATTCAATTTTAAGTAATTAGAGGAGGCTAGGTCACCCCTCTTGTAAGATAAGAATAATGATGTTACCACTTACAACTTTGCCAAATGATAGTTAATACATTTGAACTGTAGGGTAGGGGTAATTTCTCCCTTTCTCTCTTGAGTTCCTGTGGCTGGACTAATAATAAAATTGACACAAGACAGATTAACAGGTGAAAAGAAACAAATTTAATTCATGTGTGTGGAGGTATCAAAAATGGAACCTAAGAAGTGGTCAAAGCAGGCAGCTTCTATACTTTTTAGACAAGAAAACAAATCTGTGAGGAATTAACAGGACAAAGAAATTTAGGCTTTGGATGATTAATTAGTGGAGAATCTAAACAGAGTTTGAACTCAGACAATAAATTAGTAGGAGAAGGGGGCAACAGAGGATGAGATGGTTGGATGGCATTACCGAATCAATGGACATGAATTTGAGCAAACTCCAGGAGATAGCGAAGGACAGGGAAGGCTGGTGTGCTGCAGTCCATGGGGTCACAAAGAGTCGGACACGAGTTAGGGACTTAACAACAATAAATGAGTGAAGAAATAACAAGGTTTGTTTTCCTGAATTTCCCGTCTCTGGTGATAAGGGTGTCTTTCCAACTTCCAGTACAAGGAAGACACCTTTCATTTAGGAGGTTTAATTCCCACTCTTTAGGGAGACGGAAAGAAGGGTTAAAGTGCCTCTCTTGCACAGGCTGTTTCTTACGCAACTTTAATTCAAGTTAATCAACGTGTCGCTGAGGCACGTGTTAGGGCAGCCTGCCCTCTGCCCCTCTAGTTTCCCTGCGGTTCTACTCACAGCGCGCGTCATGATTATTACCACCTCAGAGTCCATAACTGTTGAGTATTTTCTTTCCCCTTGAGACTGTAAACCTCACGAAGGTTAGGCTCAGTCTTCACTTCTCACTATTGTTACCTCAGTACTTAGCACAGTAGCTTCTTGCCCATAGTAGGTGCTCAATAAATTGTTAAATAAATTGACTTGTCACATATGTCAAATAGAGCAAATAGCCACATGTGATTAAGGTAGCCTAAAGGCCTCCTTTCCCAATGAGTTCCTTTATGCTTGAGGATGCCTGTCAAAATCCCAATATAGTACTTGGAAGGGACTGGGTTACTTTATTAACATCTTTGCATCAATTACTCAAAAATCAATCGGGCTTCAGGGTTCAGCCTCCACCTCTGTCCAAGAGGGCTCCTCCTTCTTAGGGATGGGGCCAGAGGGATAGATCCCTGGGAGAATGCTGGGGGCTGGGTGTGGGTGGACCAGGGATTGAGCTGGTGAGGAAGGGAAGAAGAGAGTCATGGGTCAAAAAAAGGGCAACTTAAACGCTAGAGTAGCTGGGTGGGAGAAGAGGAAAGGAGAAGGCTCTCTACCAAACTGCCTCCCTGGAGGACCATTTCTGCTGGAGGCCATCCAAGATAAAATAGCTTAAACTACTTTACTTTTTGAGTGTTTCATTCTTAGAAGCCCAGGACTATACAGGCCTGGGGGAACTTAAATTTCTTCTGATTAACACTTTAATATCTTTAACCAAACTCCAAACAATTACTGAGATCCTTTGCTGTTTGGCTCAGGAAACTCAAACAGGGGCTCTGTACCAACCTAGAGGGATGGGGAGGGAGATGGGAGGGAGGTTCAGAAGGGAGGCGATGTGTGTGTACCTATGGCTGATTCATGCTGAGGGTTGACAGAAAACAGCACAATTCCGTAAAGCAATTATCCTTCAATAAAAAAAATATATATATATTTATTTTTAAAAAGGAAAGACCCTCTCGGAACAAATCCAAAGTCCAGGAATCCATTTCATCAAGGGACAACTCATTCATTTAAAACATCCCATCATCCATGCCCCCAAATCCATGCCCTGAATACCCACACTATCCTGTCTCTCTTTCCCAACACACATCGCGCAGTGCACACCCACTCTTATACACTCAACAGAGGACTTTGAGCAGATCTTTCCCCGTGTAATCCATGAAGCTTTGATAAAGGAAGGGACAGTTGGGAAAGGAGGTGATACAAAGATTGAGTCCTCAAATTGGAATGGTGACTTCAGGCCCATCTTAGTCCTTGCAGGGACCCACCCAGAGGGCTTCCTTCAAGAGAAATCCTGTTTTCCCTATAAAGCTCATCATCAGATGAGTTCATGTTTTATTCTGCCATGGGCCCCCTCCCTCTCACAGAAACAGCCCTGTGGATTCTTGCCTTTGAATTCTGTTCTTAAATCCCATAGAAAGCAGTGTGTATTTAGACCATAAACCTCATTTAAACAGAAACTTCTCTTCCAGGCTTCCCCACAAAACACCAGGGATGGTAAGTCACACAGTCTGCCTGTTCCCAAATTCCACTTTGGAGAAGAAAATCATCTGTGCTTGATAAAAAGAACCCACAGATGGCCAGAATAACTAGGAGGAAAAGAACCGCTAGGACAGGTAGTAAAATGGCTTCGTGAAGGACAGTCTTAGGGGGATAGGACAGAGAAGAAAAAATATAGGCTGCCTAGGAGAAACTCATGGATTGCAGACTTAATTACCAGCCTGTTCCTGGAGAAGGAAATTCATATTGTCTGATACAGGCTCACAAGCTGATAAATATTTAATGGCCAAATAATGAATCTTGGCATAAATATTTAATGGAGCAGCATCAAGGTATACAAGGGTAGGGAGTGTGCTGAGGGAAGGATGCTCCAGTAAGACAACTGAGTCGGAACAGGAGTAGAGACAGGTCCAAAAAGAACCAGTCTCTCTGAGGGGACACTGGATCTCCTTTGAAACTAGGTTGGTTCTTTTAAATAAAAGAATAGATGAGCTGCTTTGCAAACTGTAAGCTGCTGTGGAAATAAGACATAGTATTTTTATTATCACTTTTAAAATTTATTTTAAAGACATCATTAGACTACATACCTGGAAGACGGTAATCATTGAGGGAGTTAGCACAGCAAAATAAAAATACAGGTGGGGTGAGATGAGCATTCCCTTGAGAGGTTACAATTGTTTTCACAAGCAGATGGTGCAACTCTCGGGAAAGTTCTAAGAACAGCTTCTGTTTATCTTGAACCTGTCTATGGTCAAGATTATGAGTGCTAGGATCACAGAGAGAATAAAGATAGATCTGTCCCTATGATTATAGAGCTTACCACTGGCCGGTAAGGTTTCAAGTTAGAAACTGCCACATAGTATAATGAGCAGCAGGTCAAGGAAATGGCTATAGGAGCACCAGGCTAACCAAGGACTAAATCAGGGGAGACTTCCTGGAGGGAGCAGCTTCCAGGTCCCATCCTGACGGGTGATCTGCTCACTTTGTAAATACGCGTTTACTCAGCTGGCTTTTCCCACGCAGTGAGAAAAAGAGAGAGACCTGGGGGCATGAGAGGGGAATCCACAAGGTGACAGTTAGAAGGGTCTTGAACGCCAAGATAAGGGATTTTAATTTGAATTAGTAAATGATAATTAAAGCCAATATACACTTGCTGATGAAAAAATGCCTGTGTGCATCTGTGTTGGCATACTTATTTCCAGTCCTTGGAAAACAGTATCCTCACAGCTGTGTGAAGTATGGCGCATGCAGAGAGCAGAGCGGAGAATGACTCTTCCTGAAGTTCCTTGAAGAACTTTAAAACAGGAACCAAAAATAGACTGAAGCCCCCGCCCCCCCCCCTTACTCCCTGTTTCTTTCCACCATCTGTCAGCCCCACTCCCCTGGGGAGACACTAAGGCTGACAGTAGCAGAGTGAGGGAACAGGGGTGTGGGTGGGGAAGTTTTCTTATTTTTTCTGCCAGGCTGAGTTATTAATTCGCTTCTCAGAAGGTAGAGGAACAGTGAGCTTTAGTCTTCTCACTTGACAAATATTGCACCAGAGAGGTTCAGCAGGCCACCCAAGCCACCCAACACCTTCATAGGGGCAGAGCCAGATTCCTCAGGCCATCTGGGATTCTCTGCACCAAGTTCTAACTGCACCACTCTACAGGATCCAAGCCTCCTCTTTTAAGGGGATGGGATGGATGGGGTATGTTTGCGAAAGATGAGCCGGGGAGATATTTGTGGTAGGTTTCTCCAGCTTTTTGGTATGCCAAGAAGCTGGGTTACCTACCCTCCTTCCCAGGAATGAGCCACAGTCCTCACATGAACTTGGCAACAGATGCTGTTTACTTCAAGCAACACAGTCCTTTCAAATCCTGATACAGGATAGGCAACTGAATCTTTCATCTCATAGACCAAAGACCCCTAGGGAGGAAGGCAGATGGATGGATGCTCTATCTCTTTCTCTGCAGGCTTGTTCTCATCTTTCTAATTTCTTCCACCCAGCCTTGAGTTGGACCTAGAATATGGTGAGAGGAGGTGGGGATCAGCTTTGGGGGCACCCAGAACTTAGTCCTCCCCGAGCCAGCACTCTGACCTCTCCCACTCCATCCCCCAGGGGACTAACAGCATCACCATCAGGGGCTGCATCCGGTTCCATCCTCTTCTCTGCCTGGTGAGGGCGGAATAGGGCCCCCAGTTTCTCCCTCAGTGTCGTTGAGGCTTCTCCCCCACCTCGCTGTCACCAAATGCTCATCCCAAGACTTATCCATGCTCAGTGGAGCCCAAACATTCTCCAGGAGGATGGGACTCTGAGAAGGACCACCTGCATCATGACGCAACCCTTCCTTTGACATGAGTACCCAACACACACCCATGTGTTACCTGAGTATGAGTGCTATACTGGGTTCCAGGACAGCCAGAGCGCCTTTCCCCATGGGACCTCATAGTCTAGGCGGGGAGAGATGCATTCAATGAAATTACTGTAAATGATAATTAAGTATAATGCAACTGAAACCCAGAGAGACAACACGATGACCTTAGAGTTCTAGAGTAAATCTGTAAAAGCATCAAGATTCAGGCCTGTTGGCCATAACCACCCCACCAGACTCAGAGAAAGCACATCGGTGATCATTTAGACAAATGCCTGGAGGACGACTTCCACCCCCACCCCAGGAATTCTCTGAGTCTGGTCCTCCTCTGCTTGCGGTGGCATACCAGGAAAAAGTTCAGAATCCACTCTTCTATTTGCCTGCCACCTATTTAATGGTGAAACCACAGACAGTTGCCTGTCCTCCCCTGTTGCTTCTCAGGATGGGACAAGGACCCAGGGGGTCTGTTCTAACGGACAGGTCTAAGAAATGACTGTGGACTCAGCGGTCAGGAGCTCGAAGGGACCTTCATCTGCTGGGGTATCCACACCTTTTTCCTCTTTTAATTGCTTCAAATGGAAGTCATAAACAAAAGTTTGGTAAACTTAACCAAAGCTGAGCTTCCCTGACTTAACTCAGGGGTGAAAGCTTCAAGGATCATATGCCCCCAGCGCCTTTTTCCTGGGCAACGCTCTATAGGGAACTTCAGGAACTGGGGATCAGAGCCTGAAACCTGTTGATGTGATTTCACCCCTTATTCTGCAGAAGCAGCTATGCCTCGTGCATACGTGTCTGTGTCAGCTGTCTAGTCGTGTTCCACTGTGACCCCATGGACCGTAACCCACCAGGCACCTCTGTCCATGGGACTTCCCAGACAGGGATACTGGAGTGGGTTGTCATTTCCTTCTCCAGGGGATCTTTCCTGGATCCTCCAGACCCAGGGGTCGAACCTGTGTCTCCTGCGTCTCCTGCTTTGCAGGCAGACTCCTTACCGCTTGCGCCACTGATGAAGCCTAGTGTTTGTGTATCATCTCTTGTGAATGTTTTAACCTCCTGGGCTTGTAGGTCCATCTGTGAAATGAGGATGGATACATTTATATCCAGGGCTTCCCAGGTGGTGCTAGTGGTAAAGAACCTGCCTGCCAGTGTAGGAGACATAAGAAACCTGAGTTCAATTCCTGTGTCAGGAAGATCCCTTGGAGAAGGGCATGGCAACCCACTCCAGTGCTCTTGCCTGGAGAATCCCATGGACAGAGGAGCCTGGCGGACTACAGTCCATGGGGTCGCAAAGAGTCAGACATGACTGAAGTGACTTAGCATGCAGGCATACTTATATCCACTCTACAAGATTCTTGTCGAGGCTCTGACGGGGTCCCAAAGATCACTAACATCTATCTATAAGCTGCTATCATAACCCCAAAGGTGGTGTTCAAACACCACCACTTTGTAGCTGTGAATGAATCTCCCTAGACTAGTTTCTCCATCTGCAAAATAGGAATAATAATGGCACTGTCTCCCAGTCTCATTGTAAGGTTTAAGTAAGATTGTGCTTATAAATATGTGTCACCTAATTGCCTGAACTGTAGCAAGGGCTCAGAAAAATGTTTTCAGTCTCATCTTCCCAGCATCAGCACCAGCGTCACCAGCCTTATTTCAATTGTTATTCATGTTGACACAACTCATCCAGCTCCTCCTGGACATGCACGGGAATGATGTGACCCTAGAACGTGACAGAAGCCATGTGCGATTCTAAGGCAACACTGACTGTCAACGTGAGGTCAGCACAGAGCAAGCCTAGCTGAGAGATGAAGAGAGAGATTCTGATGACACACTTTGGGCGCCTTTAATAAGCCACACGAGTAAACGTTTATCCTCTGAACTTTTCAGTTAGTGACCTCTCCACCTTTAATGTACAGGTCAGAGCTCCAGAGAGGGAAGGCACCTTGCCTGCAGCCCTCTGGTCTCCGGAAGGAGAACTCGGGTAGCCTGCCTCTCATGCTTTTTCTTCTTTGTCTCACAGACCACATTCTCCAAACAGCCTTTGCCTTCCTTAGTCTCTCTGAGAAGTCAGGGATCGCTTATACGCCCATTTGTTCTTCTTCCAAACCCAAAGCTTCCAAACAATTCCACGGGAATGTGCTTTGGCGGGGGAAACAGTCCAGTTACTGATCTAATGAGCCAATTTCCCTCTCAGCTCCCCCATAAAGGCATGTGTGGCCTCAGTGCTCCCCAGGCCCTGCTCAGATGACTACAGAGAAATGGAGAAAGAATCCTGTTTGGCAGTTCAAACTCACTTACTGCACAGGCTGGAAAATGAAATGACTGATACCATGTAATTAGACCTTAATTATTTATCATTTTTGGTTAATTACTGCCACTTACAAGTTAACAGGTTGTAAAACTCTTGGGCTGTGTTTATTAAATGTTAGGCGATCATTAGCAAAAAGTGCCATCTTCCAGTGTTAATGAAATATCCGTAAAAATCTGTGACCACGTGCAGTGCAGGACTTGAGGCCACTAGGGAGACAGTTACATGGATTTATGGCTAATTATATATATATTTTTGGAATCTGTATTTCCACGTTTGAGAAGAAGGCTTGAATTTAAGGCTGCAAGGTCTTCTGGGCTCTCCTATTATTCCACAGGAGCACAGGGGATACAAAATGGAGGTGGGATTGGGGGTGGGAGGGAGAAGAAGCTGGAGAAAGATTGGTAAAGGACAACTCTTGTCTCAAAATATTCACCTCTCCTAAGGGTTCCATGTCTAAACATCTGCTATCAGAAAGCCATTCCTTGGAGTGTGATGTTATCCAAACTATGCAGATGTCCCTCAAAAAGTAAATATCCCTGGGAGAAGTTCTTTATAATTAAGTGGAAAATGTGTCTCTGCAGTAGCCCTTATGAAAAAGAGCTTGTAGCTTTTACAAATAATTAGCACAACGTGAGTCCACAGACAAACAAGCTAAGTGAGCATTCAGTTCAGTTCAGTTCAGTCGCTCAGTCGTGTCTGACTCTTTGTGACCCCATGAACCACAGCACACCAGCCCTCCCTGTCCATCACCACTCCCAGAGCCCACCCAAACCCATGTCCATTGAGTCAGTGATGCCATCCAGTCATCTCATCCTCTGTCATCCCCTTCTCCTCCTGCCCTCAATCTTTCCCAGCATCAGGGTCTTTTCCAATGGGTCAGCTCTGCGCATCAAGTGGCCAAAGTACTGGAGTTTCAGCTTCAGCATCAGTCCTTCCAATGAACACCCAAGACTGATCTCCTTTAGGATGGACTGGTTGGATCTCCTTGCAGTCCAAGGGACTCTCAAGAGTCTTCTCCAACACCACAGTTCAAAAGCATCAATTCTTTGGCACTCAGCTTTTTTATAGTCCAGCTCTGACATCCATACATAACTACTGGAAAAACCATAGCCTTGACTAGACAGACCTTTGTTAACAAAGTATTGTCTCTGCTTTTTAATATGCTGTCTAGGTTGGTCATAACTTTCCTTCCAAGGAGTAAGCATCCTGTATTTCATGGCTGCAGTCAACATCTGCAGTGATTTTGGAGCCCCTAAAAAAATAAAGTCATGTTCTGAGAGAACAGCATTAAAACAAGTATACTATCAAGTGTGAAACAGATCGCCAGCCCAGGATGGATGCATGAGACAAGTGCTCAGGGCTGGTGCACTGGGAAGACCCAGAGGGATGGGATGGAGAGGGAGGTGGGAGGGGGGATGGGGATGGGGAACACATGTAGATCCATGGCTGATTCATGTCAAATGTATGGCAAAAACCACTACAATATTGTAAAGCTATTAGCCTCCAACTAATAAAAATAAATGAAAAAAAACAAAAAACAAAACAAAAAAAATAAAAAGGAAAAAGAAAAAACAAAAATAAATAAATAAATAAAATTAAAAAAAATAAAGTCAGTCACTGTTTCCATTGTTTCCCCATCTATTTGCCATGAAGTGATGGGACTGGATGCCATGATCTTAGTTTTCTGAATGTTGAGCCTGAAGCCAACTTTTTCACTCTCCTCTTTCACTTCCATCAAGAAGCTCTTTAGTTCCTCTTCACTTTCTGCCGTAAGGGTGGTGTCATCTGCATATCTGAGGTTATTGATATTTCTCCCAGCAATCTTGATTCCAGCTTGTGCTTCCTCCAGCCCAGCGTTTCTCATGATGTACTCTGCATATAAGTTAAATAAGCAGGGTGACATTATACAGCCTTGATGTACTCCTTTTCCAATTTGGAACCAGTCTGTTGTTCCATGTCCAGTTCTAACTGTTGCTTCCTGACCTGCATACAGGTTTCTCAAGAGGCAGGTCAGGTGACCTGGTATTCCCATCTCTTTCAGAAACTTCCACAGTTTATTGTGATCCACACAGTCAAAGGCTTTGGCATAGTCAATAAAGCAGAAGTAGATTTTTTTCAGGAACTCTCTTGCTTTTCGATGATCCAGCAGATGTTGGCAATTTGATCTCTGGTTCCTCTGCCTTCTCTAAATCCAGTTTGAATACCTGGAAGTTCACGGTTCACGTATTGCTTAAGCCTGGCTTGGAGAATTTTAAGCATCACTTTACTAGCGTGTGAGATAAGTGCAACTGTGCAGTAGTTCAAGCATTCTTTGGCATTTCCTTTCTTAGGAACTGGAATGAAAACTGACCTTTTCCAGTCCTGTGGCCACTCCTGAGTTTTCCAAATTTGCTGACATATTGAGTGCAGCACTTTCACAGCATCATCTTTCAGGATTTGAAATAACTCAACTGGGATTCCATCACCTCCACTAACTTTGTTCTTAGTGATGCTTCCTAAGGCCCACTTGACTTCATATTCCAGGATGTCTGGCTCTAGGTGAGTGATCACACCATCGTGATTATCTAGGCCATGAAGATCTTTTTTGTACAGTTCTTCTATGTATTCTTACCACCTCTTCTTAATATCTTCTGCTTCTGTTAGGTCCATACCATTTCTGTCCTTTATTGAGCCCATCTTTGCATGAAAAGTTCCCTTGGTATCTCTAATTTTCTTGAGGAGATCTCTAGTCCTTCCCATTCTATTGTTTCCCTCTATTTTTTTGCATTGATCACTGAGAAAGGCTTTTTTTATCTCTCCTTGCTATTCTTTGGAACTCTGCATTCAAATGGGTATATCTTTCCTTTTCTCCTTTGCTTTTCACTTCTCTTCTTTTCACAGCTCTTTGTAAGGCCTCCTCAGACAGCCGTTTTGCTTTTTTGCATTTTTTTTTCTTGGGGATGGTCCTGATCCCTGTCTCCTGTACAATGTCACGAACCTCTGTCCATAGTTCATCAGGCACTCTGTCTATCAGATCTAGTCCCTTAAATCTGTTTCTCACTTCCACTGTGTAATCATCAGGGATTTGTTAAGGCACAGTGATATGAGCACAGGGCTGGACAAAGCAGGTGAAGCCACAGGCACACCTAGGCAGGAGGTACAGATTCTTCCCTGGAGCCCACATTGCAAAGGGCCAGAATGAACTCCTGGCAAGTGAACTAGATAACGAGAGGGCAGAGCCCATTTCCCAGGAAGACTCTCTTAAAAGAACGGAGAATGTTTAGCCTGGAAAAGCAAAGGCTGGTTGTTCAGTTGCTAAGTCATGTCCAACTCTTTGTGAGCCCATGGACTGCAGAACACCAAGCTCCCCAGTCCTTCACTATCTCCCAGAAGTGAAGTGAAGTGAAATGAAAATCACTCGGCCACACCCGACTCTTTGTGACCCCATGAACTTGTAGCCTGCTATACTCCTCTGTCCATAGAACTCTCCAGGCAAGAATGCTGGAGTGAGTAACCATTCCCTTCTCCAGGGGGTCTTCCCAACCCGGGGACTGAACCTGTGTCTTCCACATTGCCGGCAGTTTCTTTACCGTCTGAGCCACCAGGGAAGCCCCAGAACAGCGCAGTGATGCACTAACACGGCTTAACTGATCTGTGAGTTTCTTCCTCTCTGTCTGACACTTGAGGTGACACCTGGACAGTGCATTAAACACTACAGTTTTACCAAGAAGCCCAGATTTTGCTCAAAGTCATGTTCATTGAGTTGGTGATGTCATCCAACCATATCATCTTATGTTGTCCCCTTCTCCTGCCCTCAATCTTTCCCAGCATGGGGATCTTTTCCAATGAGTCTACTCTTTGTATCACATGGCCAGAGTATTGGAGCTTCAGCTTCATCATCAGTCCTTCCAATGAACAGTCAGGGTTGATTTCATTTAGGATTAACTAGTTTAATCTCCTCAAGAACCCCATGAACAGTATGAACCAGGGAAAAAGGTTGGTTAGCTTGAAAACTGTCTTCAAATGCCTTAAAAGGTTCAAAGAGGATTGGAAACAAACATGTTCTCATGTATTCTGAGAAAGCAGGTTCAGTGGATACAAGCTGCTATGGGGCAAGTTTCATTTTGGAAATGTTTCAGAAGGTAAGAGTTATCCACCAATGGAATGAGTTCATACAAAGGCAGTGTGTTCCTCTTCTCAGAGGAAAGGAAGCAGGACCCGGATGATCACCTAAGGTGATAATCACTTAAAGATACTGGAGGAATTCTTTCACTAGATGGATGGATGAATGAAAGAGTTTTAAATGTTTAAAGTTTTATGACTTGAACTCATTAATACTTTAGTATCAATTATTTGATTCCATGTCTTTCTCTGACACTAGGAAGTGGGAGCAGTGAGAGACCGCCAGGAAACCGAGAGGCGTAAAGCGGAACTGAAAGATAAAAACGTGCGGAGCACAGTAGTTCACACTGAGGCCAATGCAATTTCTGGCTTCCCTGGTGGCTCAGACGATAAAGAATCTGCCTGCAGTGCAGGAGACCCCGGTTCAATCCCTGGGTCAGGAAGATCCCCTGGAGAAGGGAATGGCAACCCACTCCAGTATCCTTGCCTGGAGAATTCCGTGGAGAGAGGAGCCTGGCAGGCTACCGTCCATGGGGTCGCAAAGAGTCAGAAAAGACTGAGTAACTAACACTACAATGCAATTTTGGACAATTTGCTTTCTTTGTGAGGAAATGAAGTTATTATTTTCTGACTGTTGAAAGGCGAGAGTCTGCAGTGAGATTTTATCATTGCTAATGAAAAAGAACAGCTTCTGTCCCAGGGTTTCTGATAACTCACTCTGGAGGCTGGGTTATGCCCTTGTCCTGGGCCTGAGTTTCTCCGTCTGTAAACAGGGGGCTAAGGGTGATGTCTTTCAGGACCTTCCTATGTCTACCATGAAATGGTTCTGGGTTCTAATGTGGAAACAGTTCTATACGCTCAGCTCCTCCACCAGACCCACCCAGGCTCCTGTTTCTTCACTTAGAAAGCAGAGAAAATGAAGCCGTCTCTCAGCTGCCTCTCCAAGATGCTGTAAGGAATAATGAGGCTATCTGCCTCTCCTCCAAGTTCAATGTTGAATGTTCAGTCACCACTGAGAGACACGCGTATGCAGACATTTCAGGTGTATATTAAAGGCACAGAAAAGCATAAAAGGATTTGCAATTAAGATAAAAATCAACGAACCTACCCTTCTGTTGTATAAGTTCAGCCCAAGCAAGTGACAAGCGGCTGCATTCAAGGCCACAGAGTATATATTTGTGGATTTATAAGTTTAATGTGAAAAAAAGCCTTTGAAGGAAACAAAAAAGCGTTGCTATCAGTCATGGGTTTGGCCAACATGTAAGAAGCTGACACTGTGGGCCAGGGGCATCGTGAGGCACAGAGGGTCGGGCTGGGTTGGTCTCTCTCCCCAGGGATCTTCCAGTCTAGCAGGAGCAGTTGAAATTGCGAAAGGTGAGCTGCTAGACACCAACAGAGACTGGCCACTTAACTCGTGAGCCCCACCACCTAGTAAGGTGAGAGGCATTCATAACTGTTTAATGAATGAATCCGTGAACAAAAGCGCCCTGCCCCTACGAAGAGGGGAACACACTGGAGCACAGGAGGACTTCAGAGGAGGAAGAAGCTCCTTCAGGGTGGGAAACAGAGACTCTTTCATGGAGAAGCCTGACTCATGGAGTCTCGGAAAAAGGCGAGATCATAGGGACAGAACTTTCCAGATGGTGGTTTCAGCAGTACTGATGTCACGAGGCAGGAAAGTGTAGGTCAAGCGCACAGAACTCACTCTAATAGCTCTATCCTTCCTTATCTTACCTGTTTACTTGGGCTCCACTGACTCCTCATTGATGTCTTTGCCTTCAGTCTCCCCAGAGCTGATCTGTCCTATCCTTGTCTGCCGGCCTTATCTTTCCAAGGCACAGTTACAGTCATGGCACTGCCCTTGTCAGAAGCATAAGCTGACGCCCCACTATCAGCTCAGTGAAGTTCAAGCCGCCAAGCCAGCCCTGGGGCCTCTGTGACCTGGCCATAGTGTCCCCGAAGAAGCCTACTTACCGCAGACCTGTCCCACTCAGTCTCTGCGAGATGGACTTCCCTGCCCTCCATTATGGATGATCCTTTGTTGCTTCCGAGTCTCAGCTTGTGCCCTTCTTTATAAATGAAAACCTTTCCCTTAATATCTTCAGGTCCAGATTTTATCCACTCCTCGAGGTCTAAATCTAGTACCTCTCTTTGTGAAACTCTGACCTGGACTCCTAAGGAAGTTGCCTGTGAACTCCTGCCCCATGCCCACATCACTAACAGCTCATACCTCCCTTTTTAGCGAAATGGGAATACGCTTTGTCTTTCCCCCTAGACAAAGTAAAATTGCCTTGAATACAATTTCTTGACAATAATTTAAATTTCACCAGAACTTAGCCCAAAACAGGGACCAGAGGAGTCCTCACTGTAAATGCAGTAGGGAGCTCGGTTTTTTGTCAAATTCTCTGAGACTCTCCCCTGGCTACGTGCGTGCCACTGCATTCTCTGTGGACCAGGACCAACTGATACAAAGGCAGAGACGCCTGATAACGGTGGGCCAGTCAGGCTCCTGCTGAGGGAATCAGAATGAAGAGAGTGACGGAAGACAGTCTTCCCACGGCAAGACCCAAGGGAAACCACAGCCAGCCAGCTGCTCAAGCCTTTGGAACCTCCCTACTTTCTTTCAGGGTTTCTCTTTTTTCTGGGGGGTTGATTTTGGCTGGTTCTTATATCTATCATTGTATTGGTTTGCCGGGGCTGCCAGAACAAAGCGCCACAGACTGAGTGGCTTCACCAACAGAAACACTGCCTCGTGGTCCAAGAGGCAGAGTCCGAGATGAAGGTGTCAGTCGGGCTGGTTCCTTCTGAGGTCCCTTAAGGGAGGATTTGCTCCAGGCCGCTCTTGTCAGCTTGTAGATCCTGTCTTTTCCCTGTGTCTTTTCTTTTTTTTTTTTTTTAATATTTATTTATTTTATTTATTTATTTGGCTGTTCCCAGCCTTAGCTGCAGCATGTGGGATCAAGTTCCCTGACCAGGGATTGAACCCTGGCACCCTGCATTGGGAGCACAGAGTCTTAGCCTCTAGACCACCAGGGAAGTCCCTTCCCTGTGTCTTTTCATGTTGTATTATCTCTGTGCACGTCTGTCTGTCCAAATGTCTTCTTTTGATAAGGACATCAGTCGTATCAGAAGAGGGAACCACTGAACTCCAATATTGACCCCATCTTCGCTTAACTAATAACAGCTTCAAAGATCCTGTTTCCGAATAAGATCATGTTCTGAGGTCCTACAAGTTAAGAATTTTGAGGGGACATGATCCAACTCATAACAGTCTTTTTAGCTCTAACAAACGGAGTTGTTGTGACATCATTCCAATACCCTCTCCTTTTTTTTCTTGAAAATATTCAGAAGTGGGTTGCTGGTAAGCAAAGAACCTTGACAGATAATGTGAGTGAACAAACAAATGAATATATGAGTTAGTATTAATTTTAAAAAGTAAGTATATAAATAGATGGGTAGATCAATGGGTAGATACGTGCATGGGTGAGTGAGTGAATATGGTCACAACCTGGCTTCCCTTCCTGCCCATCCTCTGCTTTCTTCATGTCTCCTCTGTAAGCAGAAGCTATCGGTACCATGGGTCAGAGTTGGGCAAACAAAAGGCTCACCAGGGTCCCATCATCATCACCCTCCTTCTAGTAAGTTGTCAACCAGAGGATGTCATTAGAACCAGTAACAAGGAAGATGAGATACCGTCTTTCACTAAGTCTATACTGCTTCAGGGAATGAGACGGAAGATCAGTTACTTAGGAGAAGAGTCCCATTTTATTCAGCCAGGGAACATGATGGCAGGGGTTTGCTGGGAGGGGCAGGGTGAGAGGGATGAATGTGGATGTGAGCTTTTCATGGTCACTATTGGGAAAAAGAAGCCTGGCCATCAGCTAATTTTAACAAATACCACCAAGTTGTGACAGATCCCCCAGAGGCCTGCGTCTGGTCTCTCTTTTGGGCATGTTAATTGGAAACTGGAATCGTTGTTAGAGGAAGTTAAGAGTCTCCACTCCCATGACTCTGCCCATGGAAAACAGAAACCCAGGCAATTTAGAGGGCTTAGGAAACGACCTTGACCTCTTGCCATCCCTTTCAGCGGGACCCCTGGGCACTCCGCCAGAGGTCGGTCCGTGTCCCCCACGGCGTGCAGGGGGTCCCCCTCTGTGGGGGTGCACTGAAAGCCCGCTCCACGGCCCCGCGCACAGGTGCTCACTCTGCACCCCACTGTCACCCTGCTGCAGGAACACATTTCGCAGCGGCAGAAACAGGACCCACTCGCTTGACAGTATGTCCTCTGTCAGATACCGCTGGCTTTGAGGCAGGCACTTTTCTTCCTCTCTCTCCCCTCCTTTTCTTCCCTCTATTTCTTCCACCAGTTCCTCTTTCCTCCTCCACCCAGACCCTAGTAACATTTATCCGCTGTACATGAGCTACGAGGAGCGTGACTGGGAACTCCAGCATGGCATCTCCATCACTGCACCCTTGTGCATGTTACTTTCACTAAACAGATAAGGAATCTGGTGCAGAAACAGACCTTCCTGAAAAGCATTTTCCAGGTACTTTCTATCATGATACACTCCTTATTCCTTATATGTCACTGTCTGATATTATCTGGCTTATTTTTTTGCACATTAATTATCAGTATTACTATAAGAAGGAAAATTCCATGAAGATACCAGGACTGTGCCTGTATCAGGTTCTAGGTGCTGCTCAATCAGGTGACTGACCAGCACCCAGAACCTGATACTGATCAGGTACTTGATACATGAAGATATGACTGTGGTCTCTGATGATCTGAAAAGGCCTCCCTAAAGATGGAGAACATATTCTGTCTGTGCTTTAAAGGATTGGCAGGATTAGAAAAAGCACTCTGAAGAGAAGAAACAGCTTGAGAAAAAGTTTAAAGGTAAGAACCACAATGCTTCCCTTCGTTCATGTGAATACTTTTCAAAAACACACATGAGGGCTCCAGAATATGTACATGGACTTTTTTCCTAAAATACTGAGTTAAAGCTTGGTAACAAGAATGCTTAATGGCTTAGGATAGGTCGGAGAGCAAAAATCACTCATTTGAACTAGAGCTGGTAGAATGAAAGAGAGAGTACATTTGAACACAACTTGAAATCCTCACTTGGCCACATGTAGCCTACAGCATGACAGGGAAATTTAGGGCTTGAAAGGACTACAGTCCTCACTGTTTACGAAGCCGAGTGCAACGGCCTCTGAAGGGTGTTTGTGTTGCCATTCTTGTCTTCATTCCTATGACTATCCCATTATCCAACAGCAGCTAGAGTGGTGTCTTTAAAAGGCTGAGTCTGATCATGTCACTCTCTTCTCAGATCCCTCCAATGGGATCCCATCACCCTAGAACAAAATCTCAACTTCCATCCTGGCCCACAAGACTGACATGGACTGGCCTCAACACCGACCTTACTGTCTTAGAACATGTCAAGCACATCCCGACTCAGGGCCTTTGGACATGCTGTTCACTCAGCCTGCAAAGCTTTCTGCCAGGTCTCAGCATGTCTCACTCTGTCTTCAATCAGTTCTTTGTTTAAAAGTTACCCCTTCAGAGAGGCAAACTCTTATTGCTCTACATAAAACAGCACTATCTTGCATAATGTCCCGTCATATACTGTGTGGTTTCCATTGTATTTATATGTCTGATACTGCATTTTCACTTGCTTACCTGTTTATCGTCTAACTCCCTAGGTAACATGTGTGTTCCGTGGGGATAGTTCTGTTTGCTTTACTTCTGTTTAGAACAATTCCTGGCACAAAGTGGGCATTTAATAAATAAGTGTTGGATGAATGAATAAAACCCAAACTCCTTTATTCTGTAGTCTTAGAAAAAAATGTATACTCTCATTTTGCCAGTATTTCACAGCTGGGTGATGACTGAGCCAGAACTTAGGTACCCTACTTCCCAGTTCAGTCTGCTTTCTACTGCCCCAGTGATCTTGAATGTGTCTTTTCTTTATCTATTAGATAGGTATAATATCTCTACTCTGCCTTCCCTGAGAAGCAATATTATATGGATAATGAGAAAGTTTCCTGCAAAGTAAACAAACACAAGTGGCTGCATGAGAATTTAAAGAGGCAATGGTGAGGATGGTTTTAACTGATTAGATAGAAGGATGACTGCATTCCATTCCTCAGGGCCAATGATCCTATGCACTTCACCATCCAATGCACCCCAAGCCCCCAAGACTATGCTGCATCTATCAAGGACCCCTGATGGAACAGCTAACTAGGGCACTGATTGTGGAAGCCAGAATAAATCCAATTTGAATGAGACATCTAGCACATTTTGGGAAACATCTCAAGAATAGTTTTCAAGTGGGATGGTGACCAGCTGTTCTGCCTCTCTGCTCACGAAGCGGGGAACTACCATGGGATTTAGAGATTAGGTGGAGGAGAGATTATACTGGTTTGAGAGAGTCGTGGTTTTTAAGAGGCAGAGAAGGAAGAGCGGGTTGTGGACTCAGCACGAGGCTCACCCTCTAGCTAGCTTTTAAAAGCAAATCTGGCCGCAACATCCCTGTGCTTGCAATTCTTCAGTGGCTCCTCGCTATCCCTGGAATAAACTGCAAACTAACTGGCTTGATACTAAAAAGCCTCCGTTAATTGACCCCTAGCATCCTTTTCAGCCTCATTTCTTGCCATGCCTCGAGTCACACTGTACTGTCCAATATCATAGATATTGTATCTTACACACAAGTCCCAGTGCTCTCTCCTTTTGTACTTCTTGCTTCATAGAGAAACATTTACCTCCTCTTAGCCAGAATACCTTATTCTTATCCTTTCAGACTTAGCCCTGCCTTTATTTTCCAGCAAGACTCTCCTATAAACACAAACTCTACAAACAAAAAAGACATGTGCCCCCCAACTTCTCATGCACAGCTCTTATCTGTCATAAATACATTACATTTTAATCATCTATTCTAATATCTCCACCTCTCTAGACTATATGGCAGAAACTACCTTTGGCTTTGAAACTTTCTGTATGTTCCTGGAATGAAAAATGGCCTGGGGGCCATAAATGTGTATTAGCACCCCAAATACTTATTGTTTCAGTAACAATTAAGAAGTAGACTTCTGATTACTGTCAGGTAGAATCAGTTTTCTCAAGTCACTGAGGTATGTGGTACCTTTGGGGTCCTCACTTCGACCAAGAGCTACTGTACATTCCATCAGGCAGTTTCAGGGCCATTAGATCAAACCATGGCTCAGAATCCTTTAGAAATTGCTCTCTTTTTGCAAACCTTCTCCTACGGCCATTCAGTTGCTGGGAGAATTGATGCCAACAGTGGAGTTCCAACTATATGTGGGCATCACACAATGCCCAAATGCCACGACAATGTCTGAAACCAGAGCAAAGGGGACGGACTCGTTTTGTGTATCCTGACACGCTGTGAGAGAGACACTCAGAACAGAAGCAAGCAGCTGGGAAGCAGAAGGTCCACGCATGAGAAGGCAAGGCCCCAGCACTTACACCAGAGCCCAGGGAAATCACTGCAGCCCGTGGGCGTGTAATGATTACACAAAAGCTGTATATGGCCTGATAAGAGATGTGGGTTACAGAATAAAAACGGCGGACGTGGACCAACACATAAACTGCTACAGGAACCAGGGCTCTGCGGCAGACATCCACTAAAGACCATGAGTCGCTGTTCGTGGGGCTGTATCCTCAGTCTGAGCCGGGAGGAACCCACCGACCCCTCTCCAGCCTGTCCCTGAGAAGCTGTCGGACACATGCTGGCCCCCCATTCATTCAGGCTTCACGGCAGCAACTACCACAAAGTAGCGTAACTGCTCTGCTCATGTTCTGCCTCTCTCGCTAGGTATGAACTCCCTGAAGTAGGGGATATTACCATATTTACCATATTTGTTTTGCTAGAATAGCACTGAAACCATCCATCCATCTGGCACATAAATATTTTAAGCATCTACTATTTACAGGTACGGTACTTAATTCTAAGGATTCTAGAGGAAAAAAAAAAAATATGATCGCTAGCCTCAGGAATCTTACAATCTAACGGGAGAGAAAAACAAGGAAACAGAACGTATGATACCATGCGGTTAGGTGTCATTATTTTTAGAAAGTGTCTTTTCTTTATTGCGACTTCCTGTATGCAGTCACTCCTATCTCATTTCTCCGTCTTCCTCATGGAGCCTAACATAGAACCTTGAATATCTGAGGGGTTTAGAAACACACAGGAGGTGCCATTAATCCAGTCTTTAGACTCAGAAAAGGCTTTTTGGAAGATCTGTCACATAAGTTTAAACAATAGCATATAATAACCCATAGGAACAATGAAGCTGTGGACAGACGGGTCGGGGATACATTTCAGGAACGGGGAATGTCAAGTGAACTGGCTCATAGGCAAGAGAACGTGGGGACAGAGAGGAGCCCAGGGCGCACTGCAGAGGAGCCAGTGTATTCGTGATTGGAGAGACGGTAAGAAAAAAAAATTTTACCTTTCCTCTATGTATGACTGGAAGACATGACATAGTTTTTGCAGGAGACTAGATATTTAATAATCAAATAACATGCGTCCATATTTATTGAACGTACGAATTCAACAAACGAACAGTAGATTTGTTAAAATGGGATTCTGGGAAAGTTTTTTCTAATAAAACATGTTTGACATTATCATATGGTTTCTGGAACAGGATGGAAAGTGGAGGATGAGCAGTGCGGCTCAGCTCTGGAGGGTGAATGTGGGTCATCTTCCGGGGCTCAGCTGCTGCTTGGGGTAGAGGGCAGAGGACGAATCAAAGGGCTTCACACGCTGCCCTCCAGCTCAGTCATCAGGCAGCAGTATAGTAAGTGCAGAACACACAAAGATGCTGAAAAACGAAATGTGAATCCCCTGCAATACAGTTCAGTTTGGGTCTACCAAAAAGTTCAGGGTGCTGTGGTCATCCACACTGAATTATTCAGTGGAAATTAGAAAGGTCGTAAACCTATTCCAAACCTCAGAGGTGGTGACCCTGAGGAAAACATATAGAATCAGTCCTTGGAGTAATCCTGGGATGGTACATCATATAGAATAATAGGTCCTGAGAATAGCAGAAGCTGACATTCAAGTGAAACATTTCCCAAGTCCCTCAAACATTCAAGATTCCATACTAGGCACCATGGAGGACAGAGATAAACAAAATAGGAGTGACTGTATACAAGCAGTCCACAATCCCATAGTGGGAGATCTTTAAGAAACATAATTATACAACTCCAAGTCCAGCTTGAATAGAATAAAAGGGAAAACAACAGCAGGAAACTACTTTCTATCAGAGGAAATAAGAATGTTTTGCAGTGAGAACATGGCATTTTCCTGGGTCTTTAATGTAGGATGTTGATAGACTGAAATGATGAGGTCAAGGGAGGACACTCTGGGTGGAGGAAATGAGGTTTGCAAAGGCACACGGCTGAGAGCACAAAGGTCCCATGCGAGTGGAGGAAAGGAGTCTGGTTCGACTGTGAGGTAGGGAGCGAGACTGGAGTTAAAGGCAATTGAGGTTGGAAAGGAAGTTTGCAGTCAGACAGGAAGGTTCTTGCAACTCTGGCTCGGTAGTCCAGAGTTTATTCTCTGGCTGATGGGGAAAGCCATCAGATGTACCTGAGTCTGAAGCAAACATGGCTAAGGGATAGTTGGTGAAAATATTCTTGTCTTTCTCGCTCGAAGTTTGATGCTCATGATTCTGAGAAAGGAGGCATTTGGACCCCTGGTTCCAATTCTCCTTCAAGGACAGCTAAGGTTTAGAGGTGTGGGAAGTGCTATCCACTCCCTGTTCTTCATCCAGGCAGCAATGGGACGCCATGAATTCTTGTTTCATTACGGAGGGACTGAAGCACCAAATGAACCATCAGGTCCTAATGGGTTTGGCTGCATCTGGAGTCAGCCTATCAAGCAAATTAACGAGCAGCTACCGTGAGGGCTTCTGGCCCTGCTGCTGCACACGTTTGGACAACAAATCGGCATCAGTGGCAGCCAGAAGCCCTGGAGGCCAGTGTGAAGACGGAGGTGGCAAGAGAAGAAAAGGCCCCAAGGGAGACATCCTGCAGAGTTCACAACACGGTGAATTTTCCGTAAAATGAGAAGAGAAGGAAAGGAAAAGAGAACCTCTGATACACTTCCACCTTGCAGTCTCCATCTGGGGGAAGCCACACACATTAGGGGCGGGGCCATGAAGTCTTTATTGGACTAGAGTGGCCTGCACATTCAGCTGGGAACAATTTTCTCCAGAATGGGGAAACGGGCCAGGTGCTGTTTATCATTCTTACTTCTCTGACTCCACTTCTTTCTCCAAAGGCCAAGGCAGGGCAAAATACTAATGGGTGACAAATGATCCCTTTCTCTAGGAATAATTCAGAGTTTTGCCACCATTGCCCATACAGAGAGTGTTTCTTTGAGGCCTCAAGATAGGATCCAAATTAGGAAATGCAAAGTAGTCCTATCCTTTAAGGGAATGAGCATCCAGTCCCGCTAGAGTCCCACGCACTTTCAACTAACGGCTCTATATCTGAGTACCTATTACATGCCAGGGACCAGACAGATGTCATTACATATCTTTTTAAAGGCGTGGTCAAGCACAAAGAAACCAAAGTAAGATCTGGAGATCTCAATGAATCCCAAGATGAGCTCAAAAAGAATGAACAAATTGTCCAAATAAAATTCCAATTCTAGGACATATTGATAGGAAGTCATAAAGTAGACTGAAAAAACTTTATATATTAGTAGACGTTGTAGAAGTTTTGGGATCTGGTTTAGCCTTTTTATTTTAATACAGAACATGGGCCTGTTTCTGATTACAGAGTACAAGACTAGGCATTTTTATTCTAAAGATACAAAGAGTTACCAGTTCTAATGAGATGGATGAAACTGGAGCCCATTATACAGAGTGAAGTAAGCCAGAAAGATAAAGAACATTACAGCATACTAACACATATATATGGAATTTAGAAAGATGGTAACGATAACCCTATATGCAAAACAGAAAAAGAGACACAGAAGTACAGAACAGACTTTTGAACTCTGTGGGAGAAGGTGAGGGTGGGATGTTTCGAAAGAACAGCATGTATATTATCTATGGTGAAACAGATCACCAGCCCAGGTGGGATGCATGAGACAAGTGCTCGGGCCTGGTGCACTGGGAAGACCCAGAGGAATCGGGTGGAGAGGGAGGTGGGAGGGGGGAGCGGGATGGGGAATACGTGTAACTCTATGGCTGATTCATATCAATGTATGACAAAACCCACTGAAAAAATAAATTAATTAATAAAGGGAAAAAAATTTAAAAAAAAAAAAGATACAAAGAGTTAACTGGAAGAGGAAAACCAAGACGTGATACTGTTTTCCAACATGTGAGAACATGTTTTTCCAGCTACAAGATAGAGAGTATGTAATGAAAACCAGTATTTTCTAACGTTTCACTCCTTTTATAAAAATCTCTAACAGAGCACTACCAGACCACCCTATGTCCCTATGGACTCCATTATGCCTTCAACCCACGTCAGACTGCCTCGTTCAAGGAAGTAAAATGAGGCTGGGGGCCTGACCTTCCTCTCAAGGGGATACTCAACTGTGTTTAAGAATAATCTGAGGACCTTATAAAATGCATATTATAGACACAACTCCAGAGTTATATGGGATATGGCAAACTGATAGCAGAGTCACCCAGGATTCTTGATTCCCGGTCCACTGCCCTTCCAGCCACATCCTGCTGCCCAGACCCGGCCACCCTGCAGCTCTGTTCCCTGGGGTGCATTCCAATGTCTCTTCTCTCCTCTTCCTTCTTAGTCTTCTAAACGAGCCAGCTCCAAATGTGAAACTGGCTCCTGGAAATCAAGCCAGGGAATAACCTATTTCTCGCCGAGAAGTAATAATTATGGCCTTGGAAGGATGCAATCTGCATACATTATTGCAAGTTATGCCAACAGAATGTCAACATTTGTGTCAGGAGGAATCTCAAGCAGCAATTACTCCAGGTCCTGGCTTGGCATTCTGAGGCAGGGTTGGCGGTACTAATTGCGGAGGAGGTGAACTGGCAAATGGCGGATGGCGGGTTACACAGAGGGGAGACAGATAGGCAGCCACAACCCTGAAGGTCAGCATGTGGTGGGGACAGAAATGAACTTGGGACTGGATGTGTCTCAGGAATAGTGGTGAGGAAGCCGTTCTCTACTAAGATGGCAGGGAAGCTAGTCATAGGCACATTGCTTTCTGGCTCCACGTTTTTCCCTACTGTCAAAGGTCCACTTTCTCTTAGACACTGAGGACATAAGACTGATTTCTTCTTCGGAAGGAACGGGGGCAAGGTGATACATTCCATCGATGCATCCATTCAAGCAGCCATCTGTTTGCTGAACACCTACACACACCTGTCACTGTGTTAGGAGCTGGATTCAGAATGGAAATAGGTTCAGCCTCCACGCATAGTCCAGTGGGGAGACAGACTCACAAACAAACCGTTATAACACAATGTAATAAGTCTTAAAACAGATAAACTTACAAGATGTTCTGAGAGGGTGATGACGATAAGGAATCGGGGCCACAGGGGAAAAGTGGGTACATTTTGTGAAGGCATTAGAATTTGAGTGGCAAGGATGAACAACTGGAAATCTACCAGTGGCAGAATTCTCAGGAGGAGGGAGGGGATTGGTTTACATAGTAAATAAAAATGCAAACCCTACCACTTTTAATAACCAATGAGAACTAAATGTAAGGGTGAGCAGTGTGATATAAAAACATCCATGTGTATCCAGAGATGTGGCTCAGTGCACGGAAAAAGGAGCTGAACAGTTTACTTGTACCCCTGCCTCTGCCACACAGGAAGGTGGCTGGCATTTACGGGGTAACTACCAAACACTGGATATTTTACAGGCAGTACCTTACTCAATAGCCACATAATCTTGCCATAAGTCATTTTACAGTTGGAGAAACTGTTTGGAAGAAGTTAAAAATTTTGCCCAAAGTCACATGGCTGAAAAAGACACAAATAAGAGCAATTTCTGGATTTCAAGCCCATGCTTTTCCCACTATCCCACACGGCCAATGGCTTCCCTTGTGGCTCAGCTGGTAAAGAACCTGCCTGCAATGCAGGAGACCTGGGTTCAATCCCTGGGTTGGGAAGATCCCTTGGAGAAGGGAAATGCTACCCACTCCAGTATTCTGGCCTGGAGAATTCCATGACTGTGTAGTCCATGGGGTTGCAAAGAGTTGGACAAGACTGAGCAACTTTCACTCACACTCACTCACATGGCCAAGGCAAGCCACCTAAATGCCATAACTCCTTTTCCTCATTTGCAAACAAAATGATTACATCAGTTCAAGGTTTATCATGTTTCTAGAAAAGTGCCACTAAACTACAGAGGATAAGTGAAAGCTACTCCTGGGGACCTAGGTTGAGGTCAGAAAACAAAGTGGCCTGCACAAACACATGCTTCTTTGAAGTCTCCTATTCTACTTACATTAAAAATACCTGAAAATTCTGCCATCTCTACTATACTATATACTTGTTTGAATGTACATAGCTTAGATGGTATATAAGTCAATATTTTTTGGCCCAAAGCACTGAGTAAAACTAATAATTCAGGAGGTAGTGGCCCAGGTCTATAAATGTGATGGAGGAGGAACCAGTAGGACCATTTGGGCTGGTGCTCAAGTTCCAGGGAACCTCAAATTTTGGTTTCCATGTAGCAGCAAATTTCTGCAGGGGAATAAGGTGAGATGGCATCAGAAGAGTCGCTTCCAAACAAAGTCGTCAGTCCCTAGAACTCCCTGAATCAGAGGATGAGAGATGAGGATAGCCTCAAGGATGAGGACCTTAAAAAGAGAAAACCTTGGCAGGTCTCCCTGCAGCTCTCAGGAGCCCAGGCACAAGAAGTTCACCCTGTGACTCTTTCCCTGTCCTAGGGCATCATGCAGATCCCTGGTGGAACTCATCTCCCAGGTAGAGGAGTATGGCCCCCAAAGATCTAAACAGTTCTTGGCAGTGACTTGATTCCCCATCACTGTGAACGTCTTTCACTCGTCAAGGTCCCTAGGCTAAAAACAGTCATGGTTCTGGGGGAACAGTTACACTTAAATTCACCGGGAGGAAGAGGCGTGATGAAAACATAAGGTTTCGTCCTTACCTCTTTGGAGCTTCAGCTTTTTCGCTGTAAAGTACCCAAGCCATGTGATCTTGAAAGTTCCATTCCAGTCTTAGAAGGACATGATCAAACATTAAGTCTACCAACTAAGCTGTGATTCTGTTCTGGAAAAATGGATCTATATGGGAGGAAAGGGCATTTAGGAAGCTGAAATAATTTCACATGAGTGGCTACCCAGGGCAAAGTTAATCTCTGGAGTCAAGGATCAGGGTTTGAACGGATAGTGATGCAACCACTTGTCAGAGATGCTGGCCCGGGCAAAGCTTAAGAAAGAGCCTGGACAGTAGGACACCAGGGGGTCCACAGGACTTAACGATTATATCCGCAAGCCCAGCGGAAAGAATGAAGAAATAAGGCTTAATTAATGACCCCTCAGTACTAGATGAGCAGAGAAGTCGCCAGGGAAGCTGCAGATTCCTGGATGTGACATCCTCGCAGGGGGCAGGCCCAGCAGAGGCAGAACCAGGCAGTGGACATCTGTGATGCAGCATACCTACCACCTTGGCTGACACTTCGTGATTGGTTTCTGTACCTTGGACTTGGGTAGTTTCCTCCCCAGGAACTGTGTTGAATTCCTTCAAAGGGAGCAGCAAATGGCAAGGAAAGGCTTTATCATGATCAGTAGCTGACCTGAGTGAGGTCAGAATGTTGACTTAGAAAATTACTGTTTTTCTAGAGTCTGAATAAATCCAGTACCAGACCCAAGGCCTTTCAGGTTTAGAGAATTTAATTTAAAGGAACTGATTTATCCATTGCGGACAGGTGGGCCCTATAAAATATTTTTTGGACACGATTTACAACAGGTCTTTTCCCCCTACTAACATGGTTTAAAAAACAAAACAAACCACAGTTGCTGACAAACTCTCCAGATCTGTGCAAGAAGCCGTGTTCCATCGAACAGCACTCATGTCAAGAGATAAAGAACAGAAAACGATGCCCGGCATAAAGAAAGAAGAGGGAAGAGCAGCTGTCTCCAGCCTCCCACAAGAGGGAGCCCAGATTTGGTTATGGAGGCAGTTGGCTTTGACTACTCACAAGTTTTCTTTCAATCACAGCCAGTACACCAAAGAAAAGAGAAGAAAAATTACAAGTCCAGGAAAAATTCAAGTTCCTCATTGATTTCTTTCTTTTCAAACCAGGCAGAGCATCAACATGAAAATATAGTTAAGACTGGGAGGATGGGGACAAAGGTGCAGACTGCAGATAAAAAGACACTGTGTCCTAAGGTAGGAAAAAAATTGAGAATATTCCAGAGAAAGATTGAATGACTAGGGAGGGTCAAGCACTAAGAAAGATCATCAAATTCATGTTGAGGTTTGATAGAAAACAACAAAATTCTGTAAAGCAATTATCCTTCAATTCAAAAGATAAATTAATTTTAAAAAGGAAAGAAAGATCATCAAAAGAGGAAGTCAAAAGACTTACTCTGTTAAGGTCCAGATAGTAAATATCTTGGGTTTTGCAGACCAAGCAGCCTCTGTTGTGTTTAGTCAACTCTGCCACAGTGAAAGCAGCTACAGACACTATATAAATAAACAGGCATGTCCAAGCTACAATAAAAATTTAGCTAACAAAACAGGTGGCAGTCAGATTTGGCCCACATGTTACAGCTGGCCAATCCATGATGTGAAGTGTGTAATGATTCCATTTTTCTCTCCTACAAAATAGGCTGTTCTATCAGGTTTAGACAATCACTATATCCAACAGCTAGCCCTCTGAATCCTCAGTCCTGCAGCGACAGATTCAACCAACCATGGACCTTCCACGCAGAATCCAGGAACAGACAGCCTGCTAGATATCGCTCTTAGAAGAGATCCCACAGAGGAGGAGCACCGGGAATTTAAGAGACGAAGCTAATAATCATAGCCATTCATTGAGCATTTACTATGTGCTAGACAAGGTATAGGCACTTTGCATGTATTATTTCTAACAGCTGACACCATACGAGCAAGAAATGTTATTTTTACCATTATTCACTGAGGTTTGATGCCCTTGGCTGCCAATAAATTTAAGGTGGCCATGGTTAAGAATGGCCATGTGACTTGCTTTATCTAATAAGATGTGAGCACTTGTAATAAATGCCATTCCTGAAGGAAACTTTCTAATTATAGTGACCAGCTCTCTACAGGGAGCTGATCTGCATGTATATGAGATGAAAGCAATCTGAAAGGCTGAGCTACCAGGGTACATTCTGCACTGGAGGGTTGTACGAAGTCTTCAGTGGACTTCAAGTGAGAATAAAATTGATTTTTGTTGCACTAAGTCATTGGTGTTCTGGGTAGCTTTCGTTGTTATTACCGCAGCATAACTTAGCCTGACCTCAGTGATGAGGAAACTGAGACTCAGAAAATGAGTAACTCACCAAAGGATATACAGCAAGCAAGTGGCTGGTGTTGGACTAAACCCAGATCTTTCTGACTCTAAATCCTGGTTTCTTCCCTGCTATAAAATAGAAAGAAATTTGTACTCTACCAGAGGAAAGGAGCCAGAGTCATCATTTTCCAAAATGTAGTTCACATTTGCTTTGAAGTAGAACCCCAAGCCCCTGCCGTGCTCTCGGAGCCCTGTATCATTTTCCCCTGCACATCCTTCCACCCTCCCCACGTTGTCTTACTCTGCGCTTCTCTTGCTGGGCTCCAGCCACCCTGGCCTCACTGCAGCTCTTTGAACTTCTCAAAGCCTTCTTCTCAGGGACTTCACATATATGACTCCCTAAATCCAGGGTGTTTTACCTCCAGTCTTCCCGGCTGGCTTCTTGTATCCTTTAAAGTCAACTTAAATGTTCCTTCCTTGGAAACATCTTCTCTAACCACACTCGATAGCTCCCTCTCCCATATTCCATATTCTGTTACTGAACTCTCCTTCATTCCTTCTTAGCCTTTATTCCTTCTTGGATTTGTACACATGTTTGGTTACTTACTTATTGTATCTTGCCCAGGAGGGTCAGAACTCAGCCAAATCCTTTTAGGCCTGTATACCAAACTTTAGCAGAGTATCCAGTGTACAACAGGACCTCATAACTATTTACTGGCTGAGTGAAGGTCAGTATCTAACTTAATATTTATTTCAGATATAGATAAGTGGAAAGATTGATTCAGAGATCCAGTTTTTCCATCCAGAGAACTACATGATTCTGAACATGTACGTTTATGTCAACTGGTCATGATCCTCTGGTGACAGAGCAAAAATAACTTCTCTGATGAGTAAGAGGTTATCGTGGACTGGCCCCTACCCCCAAAATCAGAGGATAAAGGTCCACTTCCAAAAATTAAACATGTTGGATATAGCCAGTGTTACTATGAGGGGAATATATAATTAAAGTATCACTTCTGTGATAAATAACACCAGATCTGTATTCATTCAATATCTATTAAAGGCATCACTAACCAGTCATTGATTTTTTTTTTTAAAGACCATACTAACCGAATAAAAAGTTAGACCAAATGAAGCAACAAGCCTTCGTGGAAAGAAATCCAGATGTGAAAGCAACTTTCTAGAAGTATGGAAATGGAAAAGATGAATCTGAGCGGGGTGTGTACGTGAGCTTGTGTGCACGCACACATGTAAGTATTTAGTCTGAAAAAAGGTGACATCTGTCTACAGGTAAAGAGCAAGTAACGGTGAAAGGACTAGGTGATTGGAGAGGTTCTTGAGAGCGGCAGCATGATACGACAAACTGCTCATGTGGTTTGTAATTCCACATACTTTGGCAGAAAAGTCAACTATAACACTTCCTAGCTGTCTGACACCCGTCAAATGATTTAATTTCTCTGAGCCGTGTTTTCCTTATCTTTAAAATGGGAACAATAACCTCCACTTCATCTGGCTTTCCTAAGAATTAAAGACTTCTGATGTAAGGTCTGTGACAACAAGAGGACACTTGATACTGTTTGTTGTTGTAAGACACCCATTACACAGGGGTGGCTAAATACCGTGGTAACACACAGCTTCAGAGACTTATGGACTTGTTGTGCCCTGGGAGCAGTCACTTTGCAGAGTCTTTGGAAGCCTGGCCGATGCTCATCTTCAGCAGCAGAGCTTCCCTTCTCCTTGCATCTGAGGCGGTCCACTCCGATGGAGACATATGTCACTTCCAGGCCCCTGCTCAGGGGTCTCCAGGGAAGCAGCAGCGCGGCCGTGCAGGAGCTGGCCCTGTGCCCCTTCTGCCTGAGAGGTGTTATGCACATAGGAAGCTGTAATTGCCAGAATTAGCTCAGCCTCTGGCTCCTTAACAAGAGCAGTCACAACTGACTCTCTAAGGCAACTGACCCTGAATCTGGCCATCTGAGCCCTTGGAAGAAAAAACAGACAAGGAGGAACAATGGAGAAAACTGGGTTGATCAGAGTGTGGCCAAGGACTCATGGAAGCAAAATGGCTGCCTCCACCTGGGGTCAGCACCGACAGGGTGGGAAGTCAAAGTCTACCGCTCAGTCACTGCTGATAATTCTCCATGGCAGGGGACCCCTGACGACTGATGACAACTGGATGATGGAAGCACAATTGTCACGCTGCAGGAAATGCCCAGAATCAAGCAGTTAAAAGCTTTTGGTTGAGATTTGCATACAAGCCCTGCCGCTTACTAGCCATGTGTCCCTGAGGACATGTCATCACCTCTCTGAACATTTTCTCCACTGCAAGGGGATATTATGAAGATCCAAGGAGAAAGTGGATGCAAAGGGCTGAGTACAGCACCCGGCTTCTGGAAATGTTATGCATCACTTTATTTAATCCTCATGGCAGCTCTCTCAGTGGGGACCATCATTCCTATTTTATAGGCTAGAAAACAGGCTCAGAGAAGGTTGTAAGTTCCGTTGGCCATGGCTTGGGTGAGATTTCAGTCTCCATTGGGCACGCCTTCAAGTGATGGGGTCAGAGAGGACAATGACCACAACAGAAACATTAATAGTAATGCTAGTTACAACCACCATCTGGGGGGGGGGGGGCGGGTGTGACCCTTTCTGTACCAACAGCTGTTATAGGTGCTATAATAATCGTAGCAGTTAATATTCCCAACTACCCTATAAGAATTACAGCACTTAAATCAGTGCCTTTCAAACTTCAATGTGCAAATGAATTACTGAGTATCTTAAAATAGTGGGTCTGAGAAGGATCTGAGATTCAAAACCTCTGATAAATTTTCGGGTGATGTTGACACTGCTGGTCTGAGGACCACACTTTGAGTAACAAGGGCTTAAGTGGCCAACCCTAACTCACCCAATTATCAACAAGCAGAGACTAGACGGGAACAAAGATCTGACTCCAGAATCTATGTTCTCATTTTATACCTTAATAATTGTGGTAGATTTTACAGAGGAAGTGGCTCTGGAGAAGGTCCTTGAAAGACTGCCCAAGAAAACAGGTCCCCAGCCCCCAAGACGGCTTTCATGGACAGACAAGGCTTATTCTTAATGAACAGTATCCATGGACTTTCTAATCATGTGCTCAGTTCCTTAAGAGCCGAGAGTTTGTGTCCATGGGTGAACTGTCTCCGTTGCTGCTTTCTTTACATATTTGCATAACAAATCCTTTTACTCAAAGGGTAAAGACATTATAAACCCCGAGTTACTCAAATGAAAACAAGGAACTTTTACCATATTCAATGCAGGTTTGCGGCAACGCTGATGTTAGATACCCTGCCCTAGCTCAGGAGTGTGGGTGAGACCTACAGGTCCAGCCTTAAAGGGGGCATTTGAGAGCTTATAATTGCAAGAGACTACTTTCTTAGTCAAAATCAGGGTGAACTCCGCACACAGACTGACCTCAGTCAGCCTCAAGCTCTTGTGCTTTTGCACCTCGCACACGTGCTGTGTCAGAACCAAGACAGGCTTTAAATAAGAAAATGTTAAACCAAGAAGGGGCTTTAAAAATATGCCACCTACAAGAGAGATACGGTAAGCTCTAGAGCAAATGCAAGGAAAATAAGTAAAAAATATTTTAAAAATTAAAATATGACACTAAAAACATTCACCAAGTACAAAAGAAAGTCATAAAGCAGGCAGAGAGGAACAGAAAAACATGAGACGTATAAGAAATGTGTTTAACCACGGCAGTGCCTTCATGGACTCATCTTGCAGGGATCGGGCAGAAAACTCCACCGTGTTTTCATTCTGATTTTTTGAGGAAAGTCTTACTATGCACACAATTTCCCACTGGGATAGCAAACATATTATGTTCATCATAATGAGACGTTATAAGAATAACCCTAAAGATCAGTTGCACCCCAATGCTCAAAATGATCCCGAAAGATATTAGATAAGGCAATAATAAGAAAAACAAGAATCAAATGTTGGAAAGAAGGAGACAAAATAATAAGAAGCAAAGTGGCCTACATGGTAGAGAGAATGGATGATGAAGTCACACTTAGATTAAAACCTTGGCTCTCCCACTTACTATCTGAGAAACCCCGGGCATGTTTATCAACCTCAATGCCTCAACTGCTCCACTTGTAAAATTTATATTGTGATACTGTTAATAATAGGACCCACTCATAGGATTTGTGTGTGTATAAATAGCTATAAAATGCTTGAAACATAAGTGCATGCATAAGTATTTGCTCTTATTTAGACAATATGATTATCTTCACAGTTTACATGAAAAAATCCAAAGGATGCAATAGTCTAATCACTAGAACTAATAAAACAGGACCTCAGTAAAATTTCCTGACAGAACATCAACATGAAAGGATGGGCTGTGTTTCTTTATGCTTACAATAATCAATGCAATAATGCAATCAAAATGCAGTAACAAAAAGAACAAAAGAGGCATTGACCTGTTCGTGCTAGAAAGATGCTACAGGAATCTGATTGTGAATAAGCAGAGAATGAGTTAAACTAGGAAGCAAGGGGAGTGAAAGGGCGATCTTCCAGAACTAGGTGTTCTCTATTTACTCAGCAGAGACAGAAAAGGGAGACCCAGAAGGCTGGATGGCGTTTGATTTCTGAGGCTCTTACGAGCCAGCCAAGCTCATGTGACCAGTAAGTGTGTCAGTGACTGGGAACTCTCCTCACCATCCTCAATGTGGGAATCACAACAGGAAATGCACACATCTGACCTCACTGCTTTCACTGTCCCCATAATCTCTCACCCTATCCATCCCACAAACACCCACATCTGCCTTCTTACCCTGACTGTTTCCTCTTCCCCTTGACCATCTGAAAAATTCCACCTTATTTCTCAAGATCTCAGAAGACACCTCCTCTGTAAATCCTTCCCTGGTTACCCCATGGAGAGTCCAAAACCTTCCGCCTTGCCCTTTGTCCGCGTTATATTTATATTTGTCTGAAAGAGGAATTAGAGCCCGGAAAACCTGAACAGACATTTCTATTCACTAACTAATTGCTTGATCTATTCCCTTTCTTTATATTAAACCAGAGAGACTGAGAACGCATCCCATATTTCTCCCAGAGAAAGCAGAAGGACTTGTGATGAGGCCAGTCTCTCAATACTTCAGACAGGGGAATTTAGCCCTGAATTCCTTCTGGAACCACCCAGATGAGGATCTCCAGATGTTCTTAGCTTCATGGGAATACAAGGAGAAAAGTCTTCAGTGAGAAAATGAGGTAAACACAGAGATAGAGATACAGTGTTGTCTCAAATCCTGTTTCCTTAGGAATTTGGACTGGGAGCAGATGTTTGCAAAAGAATCTTCAGCTATGAGAGCAGGAAAATGATGAACTATTCCTGGGCAATCCAAGGAAGACATGAAATGCCAAGGGGTGTGCTCAGCTTATTCTCATGCTGCAGACGCTTGGGCCATGTTTAGAAAATCCATAAAAAAAACTGCTTTGGCTTCAATAGGGAGAGAGCTGAGAATGGCGCAAGATAATGATGCTTTCAGCACTGAAAACTGAAATCACCTTGCCCTTTGAGTTAAATGATTAATCCACAAAGATCTGGAAACCAATATTCAGCTGTTCGAAAAGTATCTCTTCTCCCTTCATTCACACATTCAAAAAATATCTAACCACACATAAGGAGATGGAGATGCAACACTTGACTTGCTCGCTTAGCTTGCTTATGGCTTAGTAGGGTCAAAAACGCATGATCTAAAAATAACTATGGAATTAAAAATGTGATCAGTGTGATGAAAGGGAGGTATGGGTGGCAGTAAGAGGGTACAGTTAAGGGATGAGCCTAGTTCAGAGGCGGGGAGAGACTGTAGAAGGACAGCATCTCTGGGAAATGACACTGAAGCTGAGACTGAAGCCAAAGATGATTCACGCAGGTCAGGAGTGGGGTCAAGGTCATTCAAGGCCATGAGTAGCATGAAGAAAAATCTCCTAAGGTGGGAGGTGTCTGGCAACTTCAAGAAATAAGAGAACGTCAGCACAGCAATACCAGCAGGTGGTACATTTAGTGGCACAACTGAGGCTGAGATTATATGCATCGAAGCCTTAGAGGCCATGATTACGGATGTTATCCTTAGAGCACTTCAAGAAATCGAGTCGGAGGATGACAAAGTCAGAATCTGCATTTCAAAATTTCTTCCTAACAAGTTTCTGTTGCAGTGCTCAACTAGAGGTCCCCATCCATACTGAAGCCCTGAAACTATTCCTTCTCACACACATATCTCAGCTTTATCATCTTCCACGGCACCTATTTTTTCTCTTTTTCACCCCTCAACCCAATTATTTAAATTACTCTATCTTATATTGTGTTATTCTTCAACGTAATAGTTTTTCCTTTTTGTGAGATATGAAATCTCCTTAAGAAGAGGAACAACTGACTCTTTGAGTTAGAAATCACCTAGCAATCATTTAGTCCCCAGACCCGTGCTATTTAAAAATGACCTTGAAACATTTCTGAGAAGAGGTATGTTTTTTCTCTGCTTGAATACTCCTCAGTGATGGGACACTTCCTGCCTCTGATATCTGACTTAAACAGTCCTTTTATGGTTTTATTTCACCATATTAGCATTATACATGAATACTACCCCATAATGCTATCCTTAATCCTTCTCCCACTGGAAAATGCAAAGATCCACTTTATATATATGAATAAATATATGTATATGAGCACAGTTGATTCACAACGTTGTATTAGTTTCAGGTGTACCATAAAGGGATTCGGTTATACGTATACATGTATCTATTCTTTTTCAAATTCTTTTCCCATATATGTTATTACAGAATATTGAGCAGAGTTCCCTGTGCTATACAGTAGGTCCTTGCTATTTATCTATTAACAATACAGAGGATCAATGAAACTAAAAGCTGGTTCTTTGGAAAGATAAACAAAATTGGTAAGCCTTTAGCCACACTTATTAAGAAAAAGAGAAGCGGCTCAAATCAATAAAATTAGAAATGCAAAAGGAGAGGTCACAATGGACACCACAGAAATACAAAAGATCTTAAGAGACTGCTATAAGCAAACATATATCAATAAAATGGACACCTAGAAGAATAGGACAAATCCTTAGAAAGGTACAATCTTCCAAGGCTGAACCAGGAATAAATATAAAATGTGAACAGATCAATCACAAGTAATGAAATTTAAACTGTGATTTAAACAATCCCACAAACAAAAGTCCAGGATTAGACGGCTTCACAGGTAAATTATATTAAATGTTTAGAGAAGAGCTAATATCTATCTTTCTGAAGCTATTCCAAGAAATTGTGGAAAAAGGAACATTCCCAAACATTTTTTTGTGAGGTAACTATTACCCCAATACCAAAACCAGACAAAGATGCCCAAAAAAGAGAGAAAATTACAGGCCAATATCACTGCTGAGCGTAGACACAAAAATTCTCAACAAAAAATACTTTTGATTTCAATTTGCCTGGAATACCTTTTTCCATCCCCTCACTTTCAGTCTGTAGTGTCCCTAGATCTGAAGTGGGTCTCCAGCAGACAGCACATACATGGGTTTTGTTTTTTAATCCATTCAGCCAGTCTCTGTCTTTTGGTTGGCGCTTTTAATTCATTTATATTTAAGGTTTAACACTATGTGTGTTCTTACTGCCATTTTGTTAGTTGTTTTGGATTTGTTTCTGTGGGCCTTTTTCCCACTTCCTCTTTTGTTCACTTCTTTTATGATTTGATGATTAATTTTTGTGTGTTTAGGTTCCTTAGTCTGTTTTCTGTGTGCATCTACTGAGCTTTCAGTTTGCAGTTACCATGAGGTTTTAATATAGCAGATTATATATAAACAAGGTTGTGTGAAGTTGCTGGTCTTTAATTTCAAATGCATTTCCAATATCCTGCATTCCTGCTCTCCTGTTTTCACAGCTGCTGGTTTTGCTAACATACTTGTGTGCAGATGATTTCCTACCTTTACCATAGTGTACTTTTTTCTACCTTTACTAGTGTACGTTTCCATTCATAATTTTCTTGTTTCTAATTGTGGCCTTTTTTCTTTTTGTTCCACCTAGAGAAGTTCCTTTAGCATTTGTTGTAAAGCTGGTCTGGTGATATTAAATTCTCTGAGCTTTTGTTTGTCAGCAAAGCTTTTGATTTTTTCATCAAATCTGAATGAGAGCCTTGCTGGGTTGAATGTTCTTGGTTGTAGGTTCTGCACTTTTCAACACTTTAAATATATTGCATCATCCCCTTCTGGCCTGCAAAGTTTCTGCTGAGAAATCAGCTGACAACTTTATGGAAATTCCCTTGTTATTTGCTGTTTATCTCTTGCTGCTGTTTGATATTTTTTCATTGTCTTTAATTTTTGTTAATTTGATTACTCTGTGTCTTACATATTCCTCCTTCAGTTTTTCCTGCCTGGGGCTCTCTGCACTTCCTAGACTTGGGTAACTGTTTCCTTTCCCATATTAGGGAAGTTTTCATCTATTATCTCTTCAAATATCTTTTTAGGCCTCTTCTCTCTATCTTCTCCTTTTAGGATCCCTATAATGCAAATGTTGGTGTGTTTAATGTTGTTCCAGAGGTCCTCATTTTTCTTCATTCTTTTTTCTTTAATTGGTTCTGCAGCAGTGATTTCTACCATTCTGTCTTCCAACTCACTTATCCATTCTTCTCCCTCAGTTATTCTGCAAGTAATTTCTTGAATTATACTTTTTCATTTCAGTTATTGTATTGTTCATCTCTGTTTGTTTTTTCTTTAGTTCTTCCAGGTCTTTGTTAAATATTTCCTGTATCTTCCCGATTTCTCTGCAAGGTCTTGGATCATCTTTACTATCATTACTCCAAATTCTTCTTCAAGTACTCTGCCTACCTCCACTTCACGCAACTGTTCTTCTGGGGTTTCATCCTGTTCCTTCATCTGGAACACGTTCCTCTGCCTGTCTCATTTTGTGTACCTTTCTGGGATTGCAGTTTCTACTCTTCAGGCTTGTAGTTATTCTTGCTTCTGCTCTCTGCCCCCTGATGGATGAGGTTTTCTCAGAGGCCTGTGCAGGCTTCCTGGTGAGAGGGACTGGTTCCTGCCCACTGGTGGGGAGAGCTTGGTCCTCTGGTAGGCAGGATAGCGTCAAGGGTTGTGTTTAGTGGGCAGTTGTGTGCTCAGGAAGACTTTAAGCACCCTGTCTGCTGACAGGTAGGGCTACGTTCCTGCTCTGTAGGTTGTCTGGCCTCAGGCGTGCCAGCACTGGAGCCTTCAGGCTGTTCAGTTCAGTTCAGTCGCTCAGTCGGGTGCGGCTCTTTGTGACCCCATGGACTGCAGCACCCCAGGTTTCCCTGTCCATCACCAACTCCCGGAGCTTGTTCAAACTCATGTCCATCGAGTCGGTGATGCCATCCAACCATCTCATCCCCCGTTGTCCCCTTCTCCTCCTGCCTTCAATCTTTCCTAGCATCAGGGTCTTTTCAATGACTCAGTTCTTCAAATGAGTCGGTTCTTTGCATCAATTGACCAAAGTACTGGAGTTTCAGCTTTAGCATCAATCCTTCCAATGAATATTCAGGACTGATTTCCTTTAGGATTGACAGGCTTGATCTCCTTGCAGTCCAAGGGACTCTCAAGAGTCTTCTCCAACACAGGCTTTTGGGTGGGGCCGAGTCTTGGCGAGAAAATGCCAGCCTCCAGGAGCATTCATGCGAATGAGTACACCAGCGAACTACCGCCACCAGTATGCCTGCTTCTGCCGCGAGCCACAGCTTCCGTGTCCGCGGGAGAACCTCCAGTACTAGCAGATAAGTCTGGCCCAGTTTCTTAAGAGATCACTGCTTTCTCCCCTGGGTCCCGGTGCTCACAGTGCCTTGTGAGCATCCTCCAAGAGTGGTACTTATGTTTCCTTCAAGCCTGTGGAATTCCTGCAGTGAAACCCTGCTGGCCTTCAAAGCTAGATTCTCTGGGGTCTCTTCCTCCCATTGCCAGACCCCCAGGCTGAGGAGCTTGATGTGGGACTCAGAACTTTCACTTCTGTGGGAAAACTTCTATGATATACTTATTTTCCAGTTTGGGGTTTGCCTACCTTGCTGGTATGGGATTTGATTGTACCATAATTGCGAACCTCCTACCACTTGAGCAATGTGTCAATCGACTTTATACACTCTCTGTAATAATCCTACCAAAAACAATATCAAATACATCGTTTGACTTAAGAGTAAGTACGTTAATATATATTTTCCCCCATTAGATATCTGACAAATGCTTCTGTTTAAGGATTCCTCCTTAGATAAACAGAAACATGGCACAAGCCACAATAAAATAAAGTTGGGAGGGAATTTGCCCTCTAGAAGGGGCAAGGTGCTGAGAGATAAAGGTTTTGCTATACCCTCATGGACCAGCCCATTTAGAAACAAAATGTTCCCAGCAGAACAGGAAGTACAGCTAAGTCTCATAAGTTAATCCCCACCTTCCCACCTTCAAATCCTCTAGGTATTTGATTCAAACACACTTCTGAAATGACAGGACTGGGTAAAAGAGTCCCATTATGCAATGCTTTCAAACAGACTAAATGAAACAAAATTCACAAAGATGGAATGACACCCAGACAGAACGACTGCCATTCCCCATAGGAGCGGAGGGCTTCCCAGCTGAGCCAGAGAAACTTCTTCACAAGGTGAGGTCTTTAGGTGAAGATTCCTGGGTTGCCATTCTGTGTGACTAGCTGAGTGATCTCAGGCAAATCAATGAAGCCCTCAGAACCTCCAAGTCCTCGTTATTTTTCATGTAAGAGCATCTTAAGGGGAATGTGCACTAAGCCCAGTGGCTGGTCCAAACCACCCAAATAACTTAGTCACCACTATTATGAACAGCGTTCCAACTGCAGATAGAGCCAAGTGAACCAGGAAGGAAGGGGGCAGGGCACAACCTTTGAAAAGAACGACATAGCCCAAGGACGCAACATAAAGTGACTAGAAAGAAATGGGTCCAAGATGGCAGATAAGTCAACTTGGACTAGACCTTGATCCTCAGTGTGGGCTCACTGCAACACATCAGCAAGCTAAATGGTACCTTCAGAGGGACCATGACAGTTCCAAGGATGACCATCAAGGCCAAAAAGTGAGTGGTGACCCAATTCCTGGAAATCGCTGCCCTTCCCCAAATAATTAGAATAATCCTCCCACTCATTAGGTTATGGAATTACCCACCCCATAAGAGCTGACTACACCACATTTCAAGGCTGCTCTCACCTTCTGTGACAGCCCACACTCTGGAGTGTGTTTACCCCAAGGCTGCATTTAGTCCTCTGAGATGGCCAGCCCACACTCTATCTGTGGAGTGTGTTTCTTTCTAAATAAATCCACTTCTTACCTTTCACCTTGTCTCTCACTGAATTCTACCTGCCATGAGACATCAAGCGCCTGAGTTTAGGTCCTGAAACCAGATGTGTGATCTCAACTGGAAGACCATGGGTTTCGGCTGGATTCAAGCCACAGCCGCGTGGATCAGAGTACTAAGCAAGGTTCTGGCTGGGTTCACGTCCCAATCTGAGATGAACGCTTTCAAAAGGGCATCCCAAACCCCACTCAGCACTAGCTAAGATGCCAGTGGTCCCTCTTACCCAGCCAGTGCTCCATCTCCAATGTGCAGAAAAAGTGGTCAGGGGAATCAGAAATCTGAATCAAAACTATTCTTTGGAGACGCTAAAAAGCTTCAGAACGAGATTCCTAATAGGATGATTTTCTACCACACGATAGTTTTCATTTGATAAGACTATGACATATCTTACCATAAAACTGACCTTAAGGCCAACTCTTCCTCATGGGACCATCCTTCCTGCCCTGACACTGCCCACTGCTGTCCGTCCACAACCACAGGCAGCCTGGCCTGCCAGGCATGGCCCCCTTTAGTATTTAGTATCCCTCTGTGAAGCCAGGACAGAGAAGGGATCCGAGCAACCAGAGCAAGGGGAGCCCAGCGTCCACCTCCTGCCCAGCGCCCCACACCCACCCCAATCAGCGCTGCACGGCCGACCCCTCCTGCTCACGTGAGATCCAGGGTCTGCGAGGTGCCGCGTGCGGAGTCCCAGCTGCAGCCGGCCCCCGCGGGAGAACCCCCGAGCTCACGGCCCGGGGGGCCAGCCCAGCTCTGGCCAAGGCCTCCGGGAGCCTGGACTAACGGCCCGGGGGCAGGAGACAGCCGCCTCGGCGTTGCCTCTGGTTAGCAGGAGCCCCACCCGGGGCAGAACCCGCACTCGAGGGTCGCCCCCGTCACGCACAGCTGAGAAACTCCCGAGACACGCACACTCACCGTTCCCGCGGGCCTCTGGCCCGTGGCCCCCCGCCAGGTGCAGCCACCGCGGGCCAGGCGTGGCCCGCGGCAGTGAGGCGCTGGACTCCGGCGCCTGCCGGGCTCCGTCTTGGCTCTGGGGGGCAGAGTTGGGGAGCTCCGTCGGTGTATGGGGCTCAGGTTACCCTCGGACCCGGGTTTCCATCAGACGAGTAAACTCCGGGAGGGTCTACCACAGGGCTGTTTGCCACGGGACGGGTTTCCGGCTGGACCCTGGGTTTCCGTCTGCAGGGCTTCCGAGTGGCCGGGCGGGTTACGACGAGGACGTTTACGGCTGGACCGCAGGTGGACGCCTGGGGGCGGGGTTTGTCTGGGAAGGTTTAACTCTAAGATCCACCTCGGAGCCCCCGGGTCTCCGTGGGGCGGGAGGGAGGCAGCTGGCCCGCAGGTTTAGGTGCAGGCCTGGGTTTAGCGGGAGCCCTGGTGTGACTTCTGTGCAGAGAGGTACAGGGCCTGGGGCCTATCTGGGGTGTTTACATCAGGCCCCAGTTTACGTCTGAGCCCCTGACTTTGGGACTTCTACCCGGGGCCACCGGTAGGTCATCCAATTCTGCCGGGCTAGTGGGGCTCACGCTCCTGGGTTCCTCAGCATTGTATGTATTTACACACTTTAATAACTCTTCCTGAGGATCCAGCTTTCAACCAGCCTGACTCTTGGTGCTGAGTGAGATCCTCTTTTTTTTTTTTTCCTTCATTTATTTTTATTAGTTGGAGGCTAATTACTTTACAATATTGTAGTGGTTTTTGTCATACATTGACATGAATCAGCCATGGATTTACATGTATTCCCCATCCCGATCCCCCCTCCCACCTCCCTCTCTACCGGATCCCTCTGGGTCTTCCCAGTGCACCAGGCCCGAGCATGGATCCTCTTTTGAGATACTGCCAGGACTTGGCACACCCTCAACTGCTGGGCGCCCTGATGGTGAAATAGGCTACTTAGATAACCACGGAGTTTTAAGAAACACCCAAGAGCTAGGGCAGGGTGGAACAGGGTTCATCTTCTACAAGGGACCAGTCCTTCCTCTGGAGGAGAGGTGTTTCCCCTAATCACAGGGACCAGCACAGAGGCCTTCAAAGTGAAGGAGCAGAGCCGCCGCTGTATCCCGGATTCCCCGAAGCTAAGGCTGGGACCAAGAAGTGAACTCGCTCAGTCGTGTCCGACTCTTTGCGGCGCCATGGACTGTAGCCTACAAGGTTCCTCTGTCCATGGAATTTTCCAGGCAAGAGTACTGGAGTGGTTGCCATTTCCTTCTCTAGGGGATCTTCCCCACCCAGGGATCGAACCCGGGTCTTCCACATTGCAGGCAGGCGCTTTACCGTCTGAGCCACCAGGAAGTCCCTAAGAATACTGGAGTGGGTTGCCATTCCCTTGTCCAGAGGCTGGGACCAAAGTGGGTGTAACTACTTGGACTTGTTCTTCAGGAGCCATAAGCACATCTTGACTTCAGAATCTTGCACCACCTTGCATTTAATCTTATTGTGTGAGATGCAGCTGCTGAGTTCCCTGGGTCTAAAGGGACTTCCCGAGTCTACAGAATCTGTTCCTGATGCAGGAGACCTGCGTTCTATCCCTGGGTCAGGAAGATCCCCTGGAGAAGGGCATGGAAACCCACTCCAGCATTCTTGCCTGGAGAATTCCATGGACAGAGGAGCCTGGTGGGCTCCAGGCCAAGGGCTCGCAAAAATTCAGACACGACTGAGCGACTAATACAGCAAAACAAAGTGCTTCCGGTGACAGCTGATGGACCGCATCTTTGTGCAAGGTGAGGCCTTCTTCCCCTGAGAACCGCTTCCTTCCAATCTCAGTGACTTGAGTGTCTATTGCATTTCTTGTTAGTCTTTTCCGTTCCTGAATAAATAAAAAATATGCCTTCCAACTATTCATAGTGAAATTTATTTGTCATTCTTCTCCCATCATGAACACATCATGGGCTTACTGTCTACATTTTGCTGTTAACAATTTCATGATAAGAGTTGAACCTTGTTTGCCAACTAACTTGGTCTTCCAGTCAGTCCAGTTTCTGAACTAGAAAATTTTTGACTAGAAGAAAAAAATTGTTGATTTACTCAACCCCAAACTCACAGGTTCATTGACCACCATCCCCAGTACACCCTACCTGACTTTGAATAGTAGCTGTGTTGGCTTCATCAGAAATGGTATGGGAATAATATTACTGCATTGCCTGTATTTCTAGAAATTCAAAAATATATTTTATAGAGGAACATACAAGAAATATGACTGGCTCCATTAGCAGCCATTTTAATAGTTTGATGATTCACAGCAATTATGTTATATTTTCTCTATTTTATTTTTTAATTATGATCATCAGTAGAATACCCAGATTCCATATAGCTTAAGTTGTTTTTTTTAACTTTGAAAGCTCTACTGGGAAGAGTAGAAATCAGTAGAGAGTCTATGATTTTGGATATTCTGAAAGAAGAAAGAATTGTATAACCTTTTCAGCATGTCTTCCACTTTCTGTTTTTCCCTTACCTTGATTTCTTATACTCATGTTTCAAGGGATTTCTTTAGGAAAAAAAAAAGCAATTGCTTTCTAGATGTTAACCATTGGGGAGTTTGAAAAAACCTTCCAGATGGGAAATATATATGAAAAATCTCATCTCAGTGAAAAATAAATCCCTCAAATAGAGGTATGTAATGAAACACCTAATTCACTCCAACTATGCTGGTCATGTTGCTGCAATATTATAATGCCAGATGACTCTTTTAGCACCATGGGCAACAGCTGGCCTTCCATCAGGAATGTCTAAAAATGAATGCAATGCTGTCCTTTTCCAATAGAAATTTGGCTAGTATTTGAAGTCCATTACATGGCATACTTCTCAAATTCATGCTCAGCAATTAGTGATTTTTAATAAAATGTTTTAACAGTATTTTATTGTGTTTATTCACCAAATACCTGAATTTCTACATGACATGATCAAACACTGAAAATCTCCTTCAAGAGTCATCTAGTTTCAACAACAAAAATCATTTTCCGAGTCTTCAAATTTTGTGACTTCTCTGAAATTTTGACACTAACAATTACATTCCTTATAGCAGGATTTTTCCCTTTAGCTTTATTCTCCAACAGCCATAATATACCTTGTTAGTCTGCACTCCTTCCTTCCACTCCAACTCCTGCCTCATCTTTTTCCATTCCTTCACTTATTTGGGGCTTCCCTGGTGGCTCAGATGGTAAAGAATCTTGACTATAAAGCAGGAGTTCCAGCATTTGATTCCTGGGTCGGGAAGATCCCCTGGAGAAGGGAATGGCCACCCGCTCCAATATCCTTGCCTAGAGAATTCCATGGACAGAGGAGATTGGTGGGCTACAGTCCATGGGGTCGCAGAGAGTCCCACACAGCTGAGTGACTAATTTAGTTTTACTTTGCTTCCTTACTTATTTTAACCTCTTAAGTTCACTGCCTTCCCCAAGGCATGTTATTTCCATTATTTTCCTCCTTCTAAGTACTCTCTTCTTTGTAAAGAAGTTTCATGATTTCCATCATCACCTCTATACTGATGACTCTGAAATCTCCTTTTCTACCTTTGACCCTCCTTCTAAGCACTTCTGTTACATTTCCAACAACCTGCTGGATCACTTCCAGCTAGTTGACAGATACTGCAAATATGTCTGAAAAGAAGCCTCTCCTGGCCCCTTAAAAACCTGCGCATCTTTCTCTGTTTCCCACTTATTTACTATATTTGTACTTTATGATACTTGTGCTTTCTTCTTTTGAATAAACTCATTTTAGTGGCTGAAAGTTATTTTTTTTACTTTCTTCTCTTACATCCAAACAAATGTCAAGTCTGTTTCATGTGAGATCGTAATGAGACTGTCCATGTTAACCAAAACAACTCCTTACTGACCTAGATTTCATTTCCCACAGGGAAAGAAAGCACACATGCTTTAACCATGTTGTTATTGTTCACTGGGAGTTGTATCCAGCTCCAAGGTCAGGGAGCATCTCTGTCTCACAGAAGAACTTCCATATGCCCACCTTGGTGTTTCTGCCCTATTTCAGAGCTCAGGTCCTTTTGCCTGTTCTCTTCCAGTAAACCAGCACAGCAGAGGGAACTTAAGACAAAAACCCCTAATATGAGTTTCAACCTCTTAGAATGACTACGACTGTATGAATTCTGATGGCATCAGAATTTTCCCAGAGATAGAAATGGGGTGGGAATAAAAGATGTCGTACATTTGTGATAAAAATGAATGAGCATAGCAAAGTGATTAACCAAGCTCTTAGTACATAGTAAGGCTTCCACAAATATTAGTTTCCTTCCCTCTCCCATTCTAAAATGGATTTTTGTTTCTGGTCTTTGTATTTTAATCCATATTAAGCAGTTTTACCAAACTGATCTTTTCATACTGTTCTTCCAATAGTTCTATTTTGGTCTCACTGACTGCCAAATGACATTCAAATTCCTTAACTTAATTATTAGCTGACTGGCCCCAATCTACACTTCCAACCTCATGTCCTATTCTATCTCATTGAAACTAAAATATTAATAAATACTAGCCTAGACTTTGCGTTTCCCAACACCAGGCCTCATTCATGCTGCTTTTGTTTGTTTGTTTGTTTTCTTAAAACCAGGGATGCCCTTCACATCCCCAAATCCATGTTTTAAGTCCAAGTGCAAAAACTACCTCCTTCATTACTACATACAGGATTCTTTCACTAAATAAGATCTCTTTTTTATTCAGAATTTCCAAAGTGATTTACTTAGGTTTTTAACATGCCACTGAATATGTTTTACTTTTTTGACTTCTTCATATTTATGATCATTATTCATATTCTCAACTGAACACTATGTTTTTGAAAAACAGAAATCATGAAGTCATTTCCACATATACACTCTATATAACATGATGCCTTTGCATTGTAAGCATTCAATAAATACTTGGTATAACATGAATATTCTGTCCATTCTCTTCACATTTGTTTATACCATCTCATTAGAGAGAAACTCTTGCAATCAAGATATGGTCTCAATGATGAAGAAGCATTTGAGGTATAACATCAGTGTTGCTATAAATACCCATGTTAGTTATTTGTTGTGCAGTTGCTCAGTCATATCTGACTCTGCTCAGTCATATCAAACTCATGTCCATTGAGTCAAGAGTTGGATGATGCCATCCAACCATCTCATCCTCTGTTGCCCTCTTCTCCTGCCCTCAATCTTTCCCAGCATCAGGGTCTTTTCTAATGTGTCATCTCTTCACATCAGGTGGCCAAAGTATTGGATCTTCAGCTTCAGCATCAGTCCTTCCAATGAATATTCAGGGTTAGGATGGACTGGTTGGATCTCCTTGCAGTCCAAAGGACTCTCAAGAGTCCTCTCCAGCACCACAGTTCAAAAGCATCAGTTCTTTGGTTCTCAGCTTTCTTTATGGTCCAACTCTCACATCGCGAGTCATACACGACTACTGTAAAAACCATAGCTTTGACTAGATGGACATTTGCTTGCAAAGTGATGTCTCTACTTTTTAATAAGCTGTCTAAGCTTGTCATAGCTTTTCTTCCAAGGAGCAAAAATCTTTTCATTTCATGGCTGCAGTCACCGTCCACAGTGATTTTGGAGCCCAAGAAAATAAAGTCTGTGACTGTTTCCATTTTTTTCTCCATCTATTTGCCATGAAATGATGGGACTGGATGCCATGATCATAGTGTTCTGAATGTTAAGTTTTAAGCCAGCTTTTTCACCTAGAGGTTCTTTAGTTCCTTTTTGCTTTCTGCCATAAGAGTGGTATCATTTGCATATCTGTTCAGTTCAGTTCAGTTCAGTCGCTCAGTCATGTCCAACTCTGCGACCCCATGAATCGCAGCACACCAGGCCTCCCTGTCCATCATCAGCTCCCGGAGTTTACTCAAACTCATGCCCATCAAGTCGGTGATGCCATCCGACCATCTCATCCTCTGTCGTCCCCTTCTCCTCCTGCCACCAATTCCTCCCAGCTTCAGGGTCTTTTCCAATAAGTCAACTCTTCACATGAGGTGGCCAAAGTATTGGAGTTTCAGCTTCAGCATCAGTCCTTCCAATGAACACCCAGGACTGATCTCCTTTAGGATGGACTGGTTGGATCTCCTTGCAGTCCAAGGGACTCTCAAGAGTCTTCTCCAACACCACAGTTCAAAAGCATCAATTTTTTGGTGCTCAGCTTTCCTCACAGTTCAACTCTCACATCCATACACGACCACTGGAAAAACCATAGCCTTGACCAGACGGACCTTTGTTGGCAAAGTAATGTCTCTGCTTTTTAATATGCTATCTAGGTTGGTCATAACTTTCCTTCCAAGGAGTAAGCGTCTTTTAATTTCATGGCTGCAGTCACCATCTGCGGTGATTTTGGAGCCCCAAAAAATAAAGTCTGACACTGTTTCCACTGTCTCCCCATCTATTTCCCATGAGGTGATGGGACCAGATGCCATGATCTTAGTTTTCTGAATGTTAATCTTTAAGCCAACTTTTTCACTCTCCTCTTTCACTTTCATCAAGAGGCTTTTTAGTTCCTCTTAACTCTCTGCCATAAGGGTGGTGTCATCTGCATATCAGAGGTTATTGATATTTCTCCCTGCAATCTTGATTCCAGCTTGTGCTTCTTCCAGCCCAGCGTTTCTCATGATGTACTCTACATATAAGTTAAATAAGCATATCTGAGGTTATTGATATTTCTCCCAGAAGTCCTGTGCTTCATCCAACCCGGCATTTTGCCTGGTGAACTCTGCTTGTAAGGAGGTCTAATAACTTGAGGGATGGACTCTGAACTGCTACCCTTCTCAGGTCAGGATGGTTCTGGCCCAGATTGATCATATATATGCAGCAAGTCCCCTACATATGAACCTTCAAGTTGCAAACTTTCAAAAATGCAAACATGCATTCACATATCCAATCACATAAGTAGTTCAACTGTCTGGCATCCATTGTCACGTGCATGCATCCTCTGCAAGTGATTCTGTGTGCTTTGCTGTATAGAGTACAGCAGAACGGTATCTTTATTTCAAGCCCAGGATGGCTGGAAGCAAGAATAAGAGCAATGGTATATAGCCAATTGTGTTAGCTGGGTACCTAGGCTAACTCTGTTGAACTTACAAACAAATTGGACTTACAAACATACTCTCTGCATGGCATTAGTTTGTGTATAGGGAACTTACTGTATACCAGAATCTTCCCTTTGCTCCTTCCCTTCCCAGCTAATTGAATAAACTTCTTCCATTAAATAGGCACGTTCCTCGACCTTGGAGCCAGGCACAATCCTGGTGGACAATGATAATGTGGTAAAAGGGAAGTGTGTGCTGTCTCCTGTGGGAAATGAGATCTAGGTAAGGAATGAATTGCTTTGATTAGCATGAACAGTCTTATTATTGTTTTTATTTTTGAAGTGTCATTGCATACAATAGAAGAAAAAAGTTATTAACCTCATTATCACAACCCTCCTAATAATTTTCCCTTCTCCACTCCCATCTTTTTGTCTTAAGGAACATGATAGTATTTTGTCCTAAGGAAGATTAAATCGGAGAAAGGGACTGGAAGAGTTTAATTTATAAGATCTTGGTTAAAGAATGTCTCTTGAGACATACTTAGACTGGGCCCAGCAGTCTGGTTCTACAGAGGAAGAAATAAAACCATTAAAATCCTCTAGGATTCTGTTCAGCCTGTATTTTTCAAATAGAGACGGCCCTCTGTAACCAGTGGTTCTGTATCTCCAGGTTCCCCATCCATGAATTCCGTTGTGCTCTGTTGATCTGCAGACGCAGAATGCTCGGATACAGAGGGCAGAATGCACCAAGCCATTTGATATAAGGGGCTTGAGCATCCACGAATTTTGATATCTATGGGGGTCCTGGAACCAGTCCTCCTCAGTTTCCAAAGTCCTCTCCATAACCACAGAGATGAGGACCCTAGCTGCTATATCTGAAGTCATTAAGAAAGATAGAAGGAACCATCGAGCAAGTGCAGGTCTGTGTTTGCAGTTGGAGGAGGAGGAAGAAGAGGAGAAGAAGAAAATTACCTTATCCCTGGGATAAAGGCTTAGCGAACATTCTTTCCTTTCCGGCTTTGGTACAGGCAACAAAGACTTGAGAGGCAGGGCTTATTGGACAAAGACAGCACATCTAGAAACATGTAAGAAGTTCTAAAACACTCTGATGAGATATTCTCAGCTGTATATTCCATGGAACCTAAAGGTCTCTGGACAGGTCTTTTCTTTCTCTTTATACTGCCTCATTTCAGTCCAGCAATACCTTCAGTTTAGGAGATGCATTTAACAGGGCTGGGCGGAGACAATACAGCCTTTGTTGGGGAGTCAGGGAACTGTATGCTGGGCTGACTGTGGACAGCAGATGGGGAACGCTATGCCTTTAGGCTTCTTTTAGGTGGTCCAAAACTATCCCCTGGAAAGAAGGCCAGAATTCAAGACAGCACTATGAAATGCTTTGGTTTTCTAGCAATGTAGCCTATGTTTAGAAGATAGGTTCGAAAAAATAGCATACTAGTGTTTGATCCTAAGAGTAAAAGTGAAAGTGAAGTTGCTCAGTCTTGTCCAACTCTTTGCGACCCCATGGACTGTAGCCCACCAGGCTCCTTCATCCATGGAATTTTCTGGGCAAGAGTACTGGAGTGGGTTGCCATTTCCTTCTCCAGGGGATCTTCCCAACCCAGGAATCGAACCCGAGTCTCCTGCATTTCAGGCAGACGCTTTACCACCTAAGCTACCAGGGAATCCTTAAATCTGCCACTAATTAGCTGTGTGGCCTCGGGCAAGTCACTTAACCGCTCTGTGCTTCAGTTTCTTCGGTTGTGAAGTAGAAAGAATAACAGTTACCTACCTTCTGTGAGTTGATGTGAGGGCTTAAATAACCTGCTTCACATAAATCATTTGCAACAGCATCTGGTCCATAATAAGTTCCATTAAATTTGCTTTCATTAGTTACTTTCTTCCTCATTATTCCTTGGTGGCATTTGGTTGGAGTTCAGTGAGACCAAAACAACCCTGCCACAGAAATTCCCGTAACACTTGAATAATCGGTACCAAATTTGGTGTGAGTACAGGCTTCCCTGGTGGCGCAGCAGTGAAGAATCAGCTTGCCAAAGCAGGAGATGCAGGTTCAATCCCAGGGTCAGGAAGATCCCCTGGAGGAAGGCATGGAAACCCACTCCAGCATTCTTGCCTGGAGAATTCCATGGACAGAGGAGCCTGGTGGGCTATAGTTCACGGGGTCGCAAAAGAGTAGGACACAACTTAGCAACTAAATAACAAGAGTGGCTCTTCTATAAATACATGCAATCAGGATCTGTTTGCAAATTTGACCCCTCATATCTTGCATTTTTCTCAAGAGATGTGTTGATGTCCTCTCCCTTGTAATCAACACCAATTAAATGATGATCCGTGAAAACAGAAGCATAAATGAGCCCCTCATGCATAAGTTGGTAACACTCCATCCATTCTGTGGACATATGGGCTTTAGTTGCAATCTAGTTCTTGGAAACTGATTTATAATTAAACCATTTTACTTGCCTAGAAAATATTTCAACTTGTGTTGACTTGAGTCACAATATTTGGAGAGCACCACATAAAAAACAAACTGTGTTCTATGTGAGGGAAACCAAGTCTCCCTGGCATAAAGACAGCACAGAGGTGGACAGTGATCAGGGGGTGTGTTCGGTTTTATACTCTGTACAGCCTCTGCGGTACCTAAATCCACATTTCCTGAACCATCATGGTAATTAGGCCAGTCTCTGGATTTGGGCTAAATGATGTGGGTAATGGTGACGGAAGCCTTTTCCTGAGGCCAGATTTACACTCTCATCTTGGCAGAATCAACTATTTGCTTTGTGATTGTGGAAACATTTGGAGAGAAACATTAATTTTCCATCCATTAACTTTGGTGGATATGAACACCCCAGAGGGAAAGATGTGTGAAGCGGCTTAACAACCTTTTGGCTGTTAGGAAGGTAAAAATGTTTCTAAAACATTTTCTCTTTGCAAAGGGAAAAAATAGAACAGGAAAAACAATGATTGAATCAGGGAATATGCTGTCTTTTAGAGGTATTTTTGTAAATGTTTGCACCACCTCAAAATGCATCACTTTTCTGTAGGTGTGACCTATTGGGTTTATTTGCTGCCTAGGTACAAATTAACCCAACGGTCAGTCCAAGTATTTAATAACAGCATTGTTCTTTTTAATTATACATTTTCTCCTCTGTAGGCCAGATACCTTGTTAATAATGACTGAGCAAAGGAGAAAATTGTGGGTTGAGAAGAGAGAAGAAAAATAAGTGGATAAAATCATAAAATTGATTTTGTTTTTGCATTGCAATCTTTAGGCTTTAGGCTTTAGGCTAGCTAAAGCTGAAGCCAAGCCCAGGGTCTTGGAACTGGCTGTATGTGTATTGGAAGAGAAGACCCAAAGTGGGAGGGAAGATGGGGTGATGGAGACAGGTCAAGTGACCTCTGTGTTCTGGGGTAGAATGAACCAAAGTCAAATAAAGCCACATAGCCCTGAATATTTTTTCATAGCCTTGACTATTTTTTCATTCCATCAACAAATAAATCCCTCATATCCTGCATTTTACTCAAGAGATGTGTTGATGTCCTCTCCCTTGTAATCAATACCAATGAAATGATGAGCCTTGCAAACAGAAGCATAAATGTGACCCTCATGCATAAACAGCCAGTGTATACTAAGCCCCATGCCCGCCACAAAGGATATTTTAGCTGAGGAAGAAAGATGTGGTCCTAGTCTCCCTATGGCTTACAGCTTAGCGGAGAAATTACACAAATAGCTAAAGACGCAATAAAATAATAACCATTATGACAAGCGCTAGAGAGAAGAGAAGCAGCTATTTGAGGACTTGGGCCAGGGTGGTCTGGCTCAGCCTGGAGACTGGAAGGGCTTCCCTGAGGAGAGAATGTATCATGAGGTCAGGGGTTCTTCACAGTGTGGTTGCCTGTGTGGATGTGTGGGGGCGGGGGGCAGGGGTGGGGAAGGTTGATGGAAAGAAAAGAATCTGAAAACTCTGGGGAACGGGAGATCCAAGCAGAGACTCTGGCTGAAAGGAGCTCTACACGTGGGAAACGGCAATGGGACGGAGTCATGCAGGAAGGCGGGAGGGACGCTGAGTGGGATTTGGGACCTGCGGAAAGGGTCTAAATGCCCCCACCTCCTCTCTGCCCCCTTCTCCCAGAAAGAGAAGGAGGCTTTCCTTTGAAAACTGAACACATCACTGACTTTCACCCAAGACCTTTTCTACTCAAATCATTCTGCTTCTCAATCACCATGATGTACCAGGAGGCCCAACACTCTCCATAATAATTCACTTGCAGTTTTCCTTTGCCTTTACTGGTTTGTACAAAATTAGATGTAAACTCTGTTTTCGGGAATGGCTAGGCGATACACAGTTCTGGTCAATAGAGAAATGCAAAGCATGACACGTGACTCCGATTTTCAAAGACGTGGTACTCAACACGTCTCAACAGGGAAAGAGAACAAAGGATGTAAAAGTGGGGGGGGCGGAGGGTTGCAGAGTTGGGGTCTCTGCGGCGGCTGTATCGTGATGCTGGGTTGAAACCTTGAACAAGTGGACAGACAGGTTAGAAGGAAGGTGAGAACATGGGTTTGTGGTGCCCGGTGAGCCTGAGTGCGAACTGTGCTCTCATGAGCCTGGCTCTGTACCTTAACTGCTTTGAGACTGAGGCACCTCATCTGTGAAGCAGAGATAAAGTGCCCGCTTCACCTGATCATTACAGCGACTAAATGCAGTTGTGCCTGGGAAATGCTGAGCAACTTACCTCTAACAATTACTTTTCTGGGTTTGTCTTTTTTTTTCTTTCCAATACACCCAAGATAATAATGCCTTTCGTGCTTCAGGGAGTTGCTATCACACTCTCAAAAATGAATGCATGTGTCAGATCAAGACCTCAATTCCTCTCACTTAAAAAAATATATATATTTATCTTTACAGTAGAAAGAATGGGAAGAAAAACAAAGAGCAAAAAGAAGAAAGTGCCTGTGAAATGTATAATTTTAAAAAGAAATTATCTGAAAGTCATCCTTATTAATATTGTTATGTTATTGTGTGTGAGTGTGTGTGTGTGTGTGTGTGTGTGTGTCTAGAATGTTGTGGCCCCTTTAGTATATTGCCATAGCACCACTGTACCATGGAAGTGGCTACAGAAGTCTTTGGAATTGAGTTAAATCCACACTGACCTCAGGGCATATCGTAGAATCTATGTTCTCAAGATAAATCCAGGTTATCAGCTTGTTGACTTGTAGCTTTTTTTTTTCTTTTCATTTTTCTATAAAAGCAGAACGTAGACAAGGGCAAATGCATTCTTGGCAGGTAATAAGGGGTTTGGGTTATGGAATGGCAGGTGAGCTGGCTTTTACTATGTTGTCCGTGTGCAATTATGGTCCAAATATCTCTACTTAATATGCACCTCTGGATTAGGACATGTCTCATTTATGGTTCAGTCTGTTCACAGATCGGCGGAAGGACCTTTCTTGACAATTAGGCAGAGTTGGGGGTCATCGTGTGAATTTATTTGAGAGGCACTGACCATGTTCCCCAATTATCCCTCCCACGGGGACACAGTCCCTAAAATTTAATCATTAAAATTGATTCCTCTGGGTCTTGACAGGATTTCAGTGATAGAAATAAAATGCAAGAGCTAAAATTCACCTTCCTTATTTAATAGATGAGAAAACTGAAGCCCTACAAGAAAAGCTTTCCTTCCTTCCAAGGTCAAACGTTTTATTACAGATGGAGTCCATTCCAAGCATCCAGTCTCTTGGTGTACTGTCTAGCAAGCATCCTCCTGACCCGACAACTTTCCCGATGCTCGGAGGTCCCAAGAACCCAAGAGGAGCCCCCATCTGCATTCCTCCGTGAGAAGGGAAGAACTTCAGCTTTTGTCCTTTGACTATTTTTGGTGCCCCGCCTGTGCTCAGGACGAAGCAGACATGCTGATGCTTTCTGTTTCTTTACAAGAGAGAGCCCGACTTGCTGAAACATAAAAATTAAAAAATCACAAATATAACAGCTTTTTATAAAGGAGACTATCTGGCAGAAAATTCATTCCCCTGCAGGGGAAATGGGATTAAACAAGTGATGAGGCAAAGGCATGAATCAGCAGCGACCGTTTCTAAACTGAGAAGTGGACGAGTTCGTGCTCTGCAGAACGAAATGGCAGGTGAACTGTTATCAAATGTAAAAACGCATTTCCTCTGCAAGCACAGGAATGCAGTCTTGCCTTCACATCTAAGATGAAGTAGAGAAATTCGGAGAATCTGTCAGTAATAGAGTGGGGAGAGGAGACTATACCGAATAATAATGGTTGAGATGTTACTCACCTACTGTGTGCTAGGAACTCTGTATAGGAAGCCTTTAATTCATATACATATATTATATTTAATTCATATACATATATATACGTATAAATACATATATTTGCAACAAATATATGTAGCCCATGTCTTTATTGTCCCCATTCCACAGATGAGAAAACTGGAGCTTAGAAACTTGACCAAAGTCACAAAGCTAATGGATGCCAGCAGAGGATTTGAAATCAGATCAACCTGATTTCCAAAACCCCAGTATTCCGAACAGCTTCCAAATCAATAGTCACGTCCCCTCTGATCTTTTAATTCTAAGCTCTGTTTCAATAAACCATTCCATTCTTGGCTCAGGCTCAAAAATTCTGTGTCCATGTCTTTATCTCTTAAATGGGTATTGTGAAGATAAAAATGAGTCTATGATAGGAGCATGTCACAAACATGATCCTTAATAACCACAACTATCACATGACAATATTTGTGGGCACATCTCACTAAGAACAGGATTGGCATAGAAAATCGTGTTTGCATGTACATTTATTTGGAGGAGAGATTAGAAAATCCTTTGAAAGACTTTCTGTAATGGTCATTAAGTAATATGAGTAATAGCTTCTGTAGGAAGAGAAGTTGCATTTAGGTATTATTAAATACATTTTAAACACATTTAACTCACGGGAAAAAAAATATCCAATCTGTAAGTGAGATAGAACTGCATTAAGGGAAGGGATTTTTCTTGCTTTGGTTAGACAGCTTGACCAGCAAGGTTCAAAGGAGAGAGATGCAGGCCAAAAAAAGAGCCCTGGGCTAGCGGGCACCTTGGCTCTGCTCCCAACCAAGTGTGTGACTTGAAGCAAAACCCTCTGCTTCTTTGAGCTTCAGTCTTCTCATCTGTCATCAGGTTAAATGGTTGCTCAGGTCCATGCAAGTCAAAGTTCTCCAAAATGTACCAGCTCACTCTGCTGATCTCTGGTGAGACAGAAAGGGGTAGCAGGCAAGCGGGCCCATACATTTAGTACACACCTGTCTGTCACCATTGCAAAAAAAAGTCACCGTGCCAATCTCTGAAGAGGTCCCTGAGATAAAAGAGGAGGCGTCCAGTTGGGTTGATTGCTGGTGCAGAGTGATTGTAAAGCCCCACAAGAGACCCATTGACTTGGAAAAGTTTCTCATCCATGGTCATTTTCAGTAAAAATATAAAAGAATCTCAATTCATCTTCTCCTTTATTATTTTCTTTCTTCGCAAAGAATTGAAAGGCAGGACCAAGGAGCAGCATTCCCCGGGGCGAGTTATTAGGCAAGGAGAAAGAGGTACCTCTCGCCCATTCCAGACTGCAGAGAGCATCATTGTCAGCCCAGCAGGCACCAGGGGAGCTGGCATGTGAGCTGGAGCTGGATCCCTGGCTTTGAAAAATCACTGCTGAAGTTAGGAATCAACGTGGACCAGACAAGCTGCAGACCCAAGTACTGCAGGAGCCAATCTGGCAACAAGCCCTGGTCCCCGTACCCAGGACATAAAACAGAAGCAATGCTGTAACTCTCCTCTCTTCTTTCTCCACCCACTCTTCCTTGAATTCCCAGCCCAGCAGCCTGCTTGCCGACTGTGTTGCCCTCTCCCTGTCCCTAATAGTACCCTCCTGTCTCTTCTGCTTGCCCTTTCCTCTCTCTCTTTCTTTTACGTTTTTTTTAAGATTTTTCTGAAGTGGACCATCTTTAAAGTCTTTGTTGTGACAATATCGCTTCTGTTTTATGTTTTGGTTTTTTGGCCCCGAAGCGTGTGGGATCTTAGCTCCCCATTAGGAGAGGTGAAGCCTTAACCGCTGGGCCACCGGGAAGTCCCCGTCTTCCTCTCCTGTTTTCTTTCTGCCTGAGTTCTGCATCGCTCATCTTTTTCATCTCTCCCGCCTGGGTCCCCTCGTTCTCCGATTTGCCTTTCTCTCTCTTTCCTTCCCTTCAACACAATTATTGCTCTTCTATTGAGCTTATCTTCAAGATGGTTAGCCTAAGACGCTCATGGCTGAGGGCAATCAGTGAATCAGTATGGTAGTTTGTTAGAAAATCTTCCCTTTATTAGTAATACTTCAACCAGCACCCTTTGTATTCCCTGAGATGTTTTCATCCCTTAAAGTTTCACAAAGCAAAAGCATCTTCACTCTCCTTACAAAAACTAACCTCACTCTCAATGTGTATGTATCACACATTGTGGATATTTCCTAAAATATGGCCACATTGAGTCTGGTAAGGCAGCAGGAAAAATCCAGGGGTTCTCAAGTTAGAAAATATTCACCTGGTCGACACTTACTACTTTAATTGTGCGCAGTGGTGTGCAAATGAATGTGTGGATTTGCAAGGTCAGCTTGGGGACACCTTCTCTTTGGAATTTGCCAGCAGAAAAGGAAAATGATGATCCAGAGATTGTATATGACAGCTTCTATTCGTTGATGCACTCCGGGTTAGACATTGATAAATCAGCCTCATTCAGATTATTTTATTTAACTCTCAATTATCCCATGCATAGGTACACTTGTTATTTCCATTTTACAGATGAGTAAGACTTAGGGAGGTTAGAAACTTGTCCAAGGTTAGGCAATTGGAGGATGATGGAAAAAAAGATGGTCACTCAGGCAAGGGAGACCAGGTATGCCTAAAGCAGTATTTAAATTGAGTCTAACAGCCCTCCCCGGGAAACCCATCACTTAAGGGTCTACACAGCTTGACCACGTTCTTCTCTTAGGTGGGGCCAGTTAATCTTTCCAGGATTCAGGTTTTCAACGGCAGCGTGGGGTAAAGAGAGCTTGTCTTACACCACAATCACATAGACTATTGGCTCTTAGCTCATGGCCTGTGATTTCTAGAAGCTCTTTCCTGTGGTCACAGAAGACCCACAAGTGGATTCAGACGCACAGATCTGAGCTGTCTGAGCCGACAACTAAAGCACTCTTGAAAATACCACAGCCCAAAAACATTGACCTAGAATCAATTGGATATTTCTCTCCTCTCTCTGTGTCTCTGTCTCTGTCTCTCTCTCCACACGCACATGTGTGTTGAGATAGACAAAGAGAGAAAGAGGAAACAAACCATCTATTGCTTAATGAATGATACATACTGAGAACCCTGCTAGGGATTTTTAAATCCACTATCACATTTTATCGTTTTGATAATCATGCAAACTAATCATTGTTCTCCCCACTTTTTAAATAATAAAACTGAGATTTAGAAGGATGAAGGAACTTTCCTCAGGTTGGAAATCCACCCTTATAACGCTTTGTGTTCTCATCCATATTTCAATCTATGGGCTTGGGATTCAGAAAAATTAACTCAGTTGCTGAAGGTCATGTAGCAATTGTGGCCAGTTCACATGGCTACACACACAGACACACACACACACACACACAAACCCACACACACACACACAAACCCACACACAGACACACACACACACACAAACCCACACACACATACACAAACCCACACACAGACACACACACACACAAACCCACACAGACACACACACAAACCCACACACACACACAAACCCACACAGACACACACACACACAAACCCACACAGACACACACACACACACACACAAACCCACACAGACACACACACACATGCACACACAAACCCACACAGACACACACACACACACGCACACACACACACACGGACACAATCCTATTTTGGTTCATAGGGATTGAAAAGAAACTGGAAAGAGACTGAAAACAAACTTAGGTCATTTTTAATTTATTATCTTTGGGAATTTTTACATAACATTGGTATATTATTTTCCCCCTCTTTCCTACACCTAGAATTGCAAGCCAAGATCCGGGTAATGGGAAAAAAATCTATTAAAAACAAGATCCTCACTACTTTATGGTAATTAAAAGCAATAAATATTCTTGCCCACAATGCTAAAAATCTCAAATAGCCGGTGGGTCAATACTGTTTCCCTGGTTAGGACGGTAATAAATCTTTATTCCTTTTGAGTCAAAATAAGGAAGGCGTTTTATTCATGAATTCCATGACCTGCGACTGCGACATTTTCAAAACAAACAGGGCTGAAATGAAGAGTTTCTCCACCAAGTGTGTTTGTGTGCCCTCTTCCACCTGCTTCTCTCACCAGCAGAGCTGCCGTGCTGGCGCGGGCTTTTTATTCACGCAGCAGCAATTTCCTGCTCCTGCACCATCAGGGCAGAAAGCTGGGGGGAGTCCCTCTTCACCAGCCCTGTGGCCTGTACATTCTCCATTCCTATGGAAGACAGAAGGATTCACTCTGGACCTCTCAAGTTTGTCTTCTTCCTCAAAGGCTGTTGCTGGACATGAAAGGCCTTTTTGTGATGCATCACGACTACTTTTTTCCCCCTTTTTAATCCAGTCTAAGGTCTTGATTGTTACCCTTTTGACAATGGATTTTCCCAGATTCAGGTCTGCCCTTAACTTTGTGTTCCTCTGTAATCAACAGTGCTCCTCGCAGAAGGCGGATCGCCTCTGGCCCCTTTGTGAGTAGAAATACGGCGTCAGACTTGCACACAAACCAAGGGGCAACGAAGGACTTGTGTGTTGAGTCCTTCTTTGGAGGAGTTCTTTCAAGGGAAGCTATGTGACCTTCAGGAAGTCACTTCATTCTCTGGGCCTCAGTTTTCTCATCCTTTCTACAAGTGAGTAGGTTTTCAGAGATCCACTGTCCCTGTATATTCAGTATCAATTCCTGTTGGGCTAATCGGTCCTGGGCGGGGGCGGTGGGCGAGGGCGGTGGGCGGTGGGCGGGGGGCGGGGGGGGGGGGGTCGGGAATCAGAGGTTTGGTAAAAACAGCAGTTTCTTGAAAACTGAGCAGCTCCAGTAAACCCACTCTTCTCTCTTTGGCAAGAAGCGTGGATCTTCCTCTGCCTGTTTAGCACTGACCTGATACATAAAGCTTCTGCTAAGTTCAAGTCGCCTGAAAAACACCACTCTTGTTGGGGTGACTGTGGGGTGACTTCAACATTTAGCTGACACAGCACGATGGGCATCAGGCTAGCTTAGAGGTAAGCATATGGATGTTCGTAAGACATACACAAAAACAGCAACATTGGGAAAGATTTCTGGTCCAATTTACTCCTATGCAACAATGCACATTTTATTTTCTATGGGGGAGAAGCACCCCAGAGAATAGGTTTGCTGAATAGGATAGACCCTTTTCATGCATATTTATTGAATCTCAGGTAGGCTGTGGGATGCTTTATGCTACAAAGGGCTTGGGGTAAATAGTGAGGAATGTCAAGAGTAACTGCATATCTCTGAATAACGCTATAGAAAAATCGCTGGTTAAAATGAAGACTACATAGCAAACATCATTGCTTGTATGTCACTGTATTCCCAATTCGTTATTCACTGCCACTCCTGTAGATTTGTACTACTTTGCATTATTTTTTTCTTTAGGAAACCTAGGACAATGGATAGAGGATAGAGGGCCAAGCTAGGACTCAAAGGCAAGGCAAAGTCTCTGCCCTGCTTTCAGTGGAGAGACCGAAGCTGGGTCAGAGAATTCAGGATCAGTAGCCACCATTCACAGTGGATCACAGGACTTGTGAACAAGGATGGGACTCAGTTACTGTCAATAGGTCTCAGGCATAGATCTGACTGAAGTGAAACGAAGTGAAAGTCGGTCAGTCATGTCCAACTCTGCAAGCCCATGGACCATACAGTCCATGGAATTCTCTAGGCCAGAATACTGGAATGGGTAGCCTTTCCCTTCTCCAGGGGATCTTCCCAACCCAGGGATTGAACCCAGGTCTCCTGCACTGCAGATGGATTCTTTACTAGCTAAGCCTCCAGGGAAGCCCATTTTACACATGTAATATATATACATCAATGCTACTCTCCCAATTCATTTCACCCTGAAATATCTTAAAGCTAATAAGGTTAATTCCTCCTCCTTGTGCTTCCTCCTTAAATAAATTTATTTGATTGAAACATTTTTGTTTTTGTGTGCTTAAAATTTGAGATATGGTCAAAGCAGGGCTACAGAATTATCAAGTTAGGGTAGAAGGCCTCAGCTGGCAGAAGAAGCAGTGTAGAATGGTGGTAAATATAATGGATTTTAGAAATGAGGGAATTGTTCCTTTACCTTCACGGTGGATGATGTGATGGTGGTGGTGGTGATGATGCTGCTGAAGACAATGATGGCGATGATGACACCTATTGATACCTCCGTATTGTGGGATAAAATGAGATAATGAACAAAAATGTGCTTGGCATAGTAGCTGCCACAGAACAAATGTCCAACAAGTGAAAGCCCCAAATTGGAGGGATTCTGACCTCACACTTGTGACAAGGTAGCATTGTTTTTAAGAGCCCTTTTCCATTCACACCATCTCTTTCCTTCCTGTTCTCACGTCCCGTTAAATGTGAGCAAGGCCACTGTTAACGAAGGTCCCTTTGCTTCCCCTCTTGGGTCCCCTTCTTCAAATGCACAAAGTCTGTGTGACAACAGAAGTGCTGCCCGGCCTTAAAGCTCAGACAGACGTAATTTCACCTGTTTCCCATTGCATGGTCTCATGCCTCATTCAAGTTCAGTAACTCTTAGGACTTGATCTAGACTGCAAGTTTTTCCAGTGAAAAGATAATGTCTTCTCTTTTGTCCTGTCTGCTTCCCAGCTCAATTCCTTCAACACCTTTATCTAGGGCAGCCCAGTATGACCTAGGCGTAAAGATAGAGCACTAGATAAGCAAAGTTCCTGCTCTCATGAAGCTTAACTTTTAGTGGGAAAGATTGATCAAACCAGTAACACAATGAATGGACATGACAGATTCAGATAACAAGAGTCATGCAGAAAATCAAGAGAGGGAAGGTGAAAGAAATGGCTGGAAGCTTATTGATCTGGGGACCCAGGGAAGATGCTCAAACAGGTAATAATTGGACCCAAGTATAAATGGTGAGGGATTGGGGACAGGAGGAGAAGGGGACGACAGAGGACGAGATGGTTGGAAGGCATCACCAACTCAATGGACATGAGTTTGAGTAAACTCTGGGAGTTGGTGATGGACAGGGAGGCCTGGCGTGCTGCGGTCCATGGGGTCACAAAGAGTCGGACACGACTCAGCGACTGAACTGAACTGAACTGAACTGATAAATGGTGAAAGAGCCAGCCATGTCAATTCTCTGGGAGAGCATGTTCCAGATAGGGAAATTAGAGCAAGGCCAAAGGCCCTGAGATAGAGTGAACTCAAAGTATTCAAAGAGTAGGAAGAAGGCTTATGTGATGGATGTGTCATTAGGGAGAGATGGAGTGTCATGAGCAGAGGCCAGAAACCATAGCCGACTGTGAAAAGAACTCTACGAACATTTAAAAGAGATTCAGTGCCTACAGGTCTGTCCACTTTGCAGGGCAAAGTTTAAAGATGATCTCTTTTGCAAAACAGAAACAGAGACACAGACATAGCGAAAAATACAAAAGAACAGCAAGGAAGGAAGGGGGGTGGGATGGATTGGGAGGTTGGGGTTGACATATATACTGCATCACACACATGATATTATGTGTAAAGAAGGTAACTAATGAGAACCTGTATAGCTCAGGGAACCCTCCTAAGTGCTCAGTGGTGACCTAAAGGGAGGGAAGGGCTTCCTCGGTGGCTCAGAGGTAAAGAATCCACCTGTAATTAAGGAGACGCTGGAGATGCCAGTTCAGTCCCTGGGTTGGGAAGATCCCCTGGAGGAGGGCATGTCAACCCACTCCAGTATTCTTGCCTGGAGATTCTTATGGCCAGAGGAGCCTGGTGGGCTGCAGTCCGTAGGGTTGCAAAGAGTCAGACACGGCTGAAGGGACTGAGCACAAAAAGAAGGAAATCCAAAGAAGACACAGGATATATGCGTACAAACAGCTGGTTATTTTCATGGGCTCCAAAATCACTGCAGGTGGTGACTGCAGCCATGAAATTAAAAGATGCTTACTCCTTGGAAGAAAAAATATGACAAACCTAGGCAGCATATTAAAAAGCAGAGACACTACTTTGCAGGCAAAGATCTGTCTAGTCAAAGCTATGGTTTTTCCAGTAGTGATGTATGCATGTGAGAGTTGAACTATAAAGAAAGCTGAGCGCTGAAGAATTGATGCTTTTGAACTGTGGTGTTGGAGAAGACTCTTGAGAGTCCCTTGGGCTGAAAGGAGATCCAACCAGTCCATCCTGAAGGAGATCAGTCCTGAATATTCATTGGAAGGACTGATGCTGAAGCTGAAGCTCCAATACTTTGGCCACCTCATGTGAATAGCCGACTCATTGGAAAAGCCCCCGATGCTGGGAAAGACTGATGGCAGGAGAAGGGGACAACAGAGGATGAGATGGCTGGGTGGCATTACCAACTCAATGGACATGAGTTTGAGCAAATTCCGGGAGAAGTTTGTGAAGGATGGGGAAGAATCGGTCGGACACGACTGAGCGACTGAACTAAACTGAGAGCTGGTTCACTTTGCTCACACAACATTGTAAAGCAGCTCTATTCCAATAAAAATTAATCTTAAAAAAACAACAAAAAGAAAATATAGTTAAAATAAATAAAGTATATTTTGTAAAAAAGAAGAAGAAGAAAAAAAAAAAAAGAAGAAGAAGAGGAAGATTCAGTTCATGAGCTTGAGAAGGTCAGTGTGTAGATGGGGCAGCTCTTTTCAGGGAGCACAGCCTACACGTTTTGCCTGCCCAGCCCTCCCAGGGACAGTAGCACTGAGCTTGCTTCTGTCTGACAGCTCAGCAAGTTAGCATCTGGTTGTCAAGGCAGGTGTGGAGGAGGGGCTGAGCAGGAGGAAGCCATCCAGCCCCAAGGATCAGCACCAGCGTCTTCGGAGGGTGAGGGGAGGATCCCCGTCAAATCACTTAAGAGGCTTCACCTTGGCATGGGAGGTAGCTGGAAATTCTGATTTCCCCAGACCAGACTACTGAAGCACAGTCCAGGCTGTGGTTATTTGTATTCCCCCGAACAGCCTTGTTTACACAACCTGCGTGGATGCAAATGGGCCTATGGATGCAGTGGAGGCGGCGAGGTGTGCAGCTGGCGAGGACTCGGGGACTGGTTTTGCTCATGTAGTGTTAACACGGATACACATGACTGCTTACAGTCCTGCAGCCCAGGGAGAAAATGAGAACGCGCAGTCCCCAGGACCCTTGTCCCTCCTTCTGCCTGAGCGAGAGACAACAGAAGGAGTGGCGTGAACTCTGACTCTCGACACCCCTCCCTTCACAGTCCGCCCCGACCTTTCTTCCCAGCCCCATCGCCCACCACGTCCTTTATCCTCCCAGGCTGCCAGCCTGCTCCGGTCCCAGTCACTCCTGGCTCTGAATGCATCATGCCCCTTCACAGTCCGCCCCGACCTTTCTTCCCAGCCCCATCGCCCACCACGTCCTTTATCCTCCCAGGCTGCCAGCCTGCTCCGGTCCCAGTCACTCCTGGCTCTGAATGCATCATGCCCTTCACGCTTGCTGCTCTGGCTCAGGCTGTTTCCTCTGCTCACAATGCCCTTTGCCCCTTCTCTGAACCCCTCTCTCTTTTATCCCAAAGTGTATTATATGTACAACTGATGGGCCATCAGATGGCTTTAGGGAGTACACAGGCAGAATTCTTATTTTACACAATATATATTACCTTAGGTCTGAGGCACTCTGAACAAAGACTGCATATATAATGGTAGAGGTAGAATATAGATTGGGCCAATATCTTGATGACTGTGTAGGGATCACTGTCATTTGGGAAACACTTTTCTTATTTATCAGGCATGGCCTGCCTCTTATCACATGGGAGACATGATTGGAATTATTTTGCTCTAAGGTACCTTCCTTAAGCTCTAAAGTTCACACCTACTGGTTATACAACCTTCCTTCATCCTGCCATCTATCCATCCTCTATTGCATGACCTCATGGTCCCTGAAAGCTGTAGCCTTCAGAACTGTTTGGTTTTTTTTTTCCCAAACTGAAATACTGCCATCACCAGTGGAAGGAAAACTCTCCAAACTCCAAAAAATTCAGCCTCCTTTGTTCCTCCATCCCTCCCACATCTCTCCCTTCTCTTTAAATCCTGGCACCCTTTAATCTGTTCTCCACTGCTGTAATTTTGTCAGTTTGTGTAATATAAATAAAATCATGCAATATATAATCTTGCAAGGTTGGCTTCTTTTGCAGGGCACAGTTCCCTCGAGATCTATGCAAGATGTTTTGTGAACCAGTAGTGTTCCCTTTTCAATGCTGAACAGTATTCTACGGTATGGCAATAACAGAGCTTTGTAGTTTGTTTTTTTCTCCTGTTTGTAATCATTCATCTGCTGAAGGACATTTGAATTGTTTCCAGGTTTGAACTATTATGAATATTTAATAATACTAAGAATAAAACTGCCATGAACATTTATATACAAGCTTTTGTGTAAAATTAAGTTCACATTTCTCTGAGATAAATATTTAAGATCAATTGGTAGATGTCTTGGTAAGGGCGTGATTAACTTTATAGGAGAATGACATACTTATTTCCAGAGTGGCTGTACAATTTTCATTCCCAACCCCAAAGTACGTGTGATCTAGTTTCTGCACATCCTTGCCAGTATTTGGTGTTATCTCTATTTTTAATTTTAGCTATTCTGATAAGCGTATAGGGATATCTCATTGTGGTTTTAATCTGCATTTCCTTAACAGTGTTACTGAACATTTTTTCGTGTGCTTATTTTCATTCTTCAGTGAAATGTCTGTTTATGTGTCTTGCCCATTTTCTAATTGGGTTGTTTTGTTTTAACTGTTTTACTTTGAGAGTTCCTTATGTATTCTAGATAAAATATTCCTGTAGGATCTGTGGTTGGCAAATATTTTCTCTCAGTCTACACCTGTCGTTTGAGTCTCGTTGCTGGGTCATTCATAGGACAGTATGACTCCCCATTCATTTAGGTCTCCTGTAAAGTTTTGTAGATGTTATTTACCAAGTTGATGGCATTTCCCTCTTTTGCCAGCTGTTGAGAGCTTTTATCAGTAATGGGTGCTGGATTTTGTCAAACGTTTTTCTGCATCTAATCGAATTTCTTCTTTATCCTGTTGATACAGTATGTGTGTGCTCGGTCGCTTCAGTTGTTCCTGACTCTTTGCGACCCCAAGGACTGCAGCCCACCGGGTTCCTCTGCTGATGGGGTTCTCCAGGCAAGAATACTGGAGTGGGTTGCTGTGCCCTCCTCCAGGGGACCTTCCCGACCCAGGGATCAAACCCGCATCTCCTATGTCTCCTGCATTGGCAGGTGGATTATCACTAGTGCCACCTGGGAAGCCCAGTTGATAAAGTATGTATGTATGTAGTCATGAATGCCTTTCTCGAGTCTTTAGAATTAGGTAGAATCTCACTGGAATTGAGACGAGATGATGAATTAAGATCCCTCCCCATCAGGATGGAAATTTGAAACAAAAGCAGTGCAACGTGGGCTTGCGTCCCTGTACTCACTTTTCCCATCCACCTCCCCATCACCTGTTTCTTTTTTCCCCTCACCAACACCACCACCTAAATAGAAATACTGAGATCTTGCTTTGGGTAGTCATGGCTCATAGCTCCTCATAGCTCAGTTGGTAAAGAATCTGCCTGCAATGCAGGAGACCCCGGTTCAATTCCTGGGTCAGGAAGATCCCCTGGAGAAGAGATAGGCTACCCACTCCAGTATGCTGGCCTGCAGAATTCCGTGGGCTGTATAGTCCCTGCAGTCGCAGAGTCAGCCGCAGCTGGGTGACGTTCACTTTCCCGTGTAAAATAGAGAGCGGGAAGCTGAGCCCGGTGCCCTGGGATGACCCAGGGGGCGCGACAGGAGTGGGAGGGAGGCTCACGACGGAGGGGACACGTGTACAGGTCGTGATTCACTTCCTTGTACAGCAGAAGCGAAAGCTGGCACAACTTGGTGAAGCAATTACACTCCAATAATAAAACAAAAAGCAAAACAACAATAAAAAGTGAAGTTCTAATAAAACAAATTCCTTACTGAATTTCTTTCCATACTGAAACCTTACTCATTCATATAAATACTTCATTTCTTTAGTAACATAATATGAACTATATTTTATGCTGTATTTTCCTTTTCCCTCTAGCCACCTGATAATCTGGAATGAAATTCATTATCTGATCCTAGAAGGTATTTTCAATCAATCAGTCATTCATTCATTCATTCATTCTATAACAGCAAAACAAAAGCAATAACTATACATCTCTGTATAGATACAGATATATAGCATAAACAATTTGATAAGCACTGTTTAAGAAAATAGGTCAAGTAGAAGCCTGGCAAAAATGTATCCTCTGCTCATTTTGATGTGTTTAACTCTGTCTTTACATTTATTTTACCTTTTCTTCTCTTTCTTGAATTGGCCACTAAAATACTTATCAGTTTGTAGAACATCAACCTAAATAAACAAAATCATAATGTTATGTTATAATGACACAGAAGTAAAAAATAGTTTAACCTCAGAAGTCCTAATATGATAGAAGCACATGTGTGGCATCTTATATCTATAATTTTATTTTTTAACATTAACAGCAGCAGTCTCATTAGTCAGAGAAGTCTAAGAATCCGTGCTTCTTCAGAGATGGGGCCAATTCATATTTCTTACTAAAGTGAGGACGTTAAGTAAATACAGACCAATCATTAGAAGTGTATTTGATTAGAGGCAGTGTCCTGCTGGACTGTGGGAATGTGTATTTCATCACCAAGTGACAACACGCAGCTCTTTCCATACCAACTGGTTGCCAAGGCTGATCAGTTCTATCCCGAAATGATGCTCCAGTCAATCTTCACCATCACAGCTTCGGTTCATACCCACTGAGCTATCCCTGCAGCTTCTTGTACGTAGTCATCACCCCTCCCAGCCCCTGATTGCCACATTCTATCCCTGTGATCTCTTGCATGCCATTTCCTTGTTCAGTCAACATCTTTGGTTCCTGAGAACCCGGGTTTCTTAGCTTAGCATGTAAAACGCTGTGCAACCAGTCCTGCCACGTATACCACCCTCAATCCCCCACCCTCTGTGGACCAGCTGGTGGTCCTTAGCTCTTGAGAGAGAGGAAGAGATGGCTGGGATCCCAGACCCAGCATCTTTTATCTTTGAGCAGCTGCCTGATGTGATTGCAGATTCCAGGGACAGATGAATCGGAGGCTAAGGTTTCAGGCTGTGCAGTCCAGTGGCTTCACCACCCTCTGCTGTATCAGCCTCAGATGCCTAGATCTTCCCCTCAATAAAATGAGGATAATAATGGGACCTAACTTACATGATGTTATTGTGAGGATTAAATTATAAAATGCATGTGAGGCACTAACCCAGCGCCTGACACAGGGTTATAGCTCAGTATACGTGCCTGTGTGCTCAGTCACTTCAGCTGTGTCCGACTCTTTGCAGCCATATGGACTGTAGCCCGCCAGGCTCCTCTGTCCATGGGATGATTCTCAGCAAGAATACTGGAGTGGGTTGCCCTGCCCTCCTCCAGGGGATCTTCCAAACCCAGGGACAGAACCCACATCTCCTGCATCTCTTGCATTGCAGGCAGATTCTTTCCTCACTGAGCCACCTGGGAAGCCCATAGCTCAGTATGCATCAGTACAAGTATCCTTCTCTTAGAAGAGTTTGCTCCCAGATCCTATGTGGCCTCTTAGTTCTGATGAGCTATGTTGGACCTGATGCATGAAGGTTGGAATCTGCTAAGATATTAACTCAAAGCTGACTCAAGTCCATCCTTGAGCCCTTTCCCCAAGCCATACCCTACTCCTGGCCCTTGACATCCTAAAATTCTGATGATACTGGGAGACGTGGAAAGTTAAGCCTGAGAAAAATCACCCCCAGTAGGTAAAGCTGGTTTGAAGGTGCTGAATTCTCTTAACTTTTGCTAGTCTGTAAAGCTTTTGATTTCTCTGTCAAATATGAACAAGAGTCTTGCTGGGTAGAGTATTCTTGATTGTAGGGTCTTCTCTTTCATCACTCCATGCTGTTCCCCATTCCCTTCTGGCTTGTAGAATTTCTGTTGAGAAATCAGCTGATGACCTTATGGGAGTTCCCTTGTATGTTATTTGTTGTTTTTCCCTTGTTGCTGTTAATATTTTGTCATTTAACTTTTGTCAGTTTGATTACGCACGATGTGTCTTGGTGTATTCCTCCTCCTTGGGATTATCCTGCCTGGGACTCTGTGCTTCCTGAACTTGGCTGACTGTTTCCTTTCTCATGTTAGGAAAGTTTTCATCTATTATATCTTCAAATATTGAAGAAAAAAAAAGGATGCAAATGCACTTATTTACCAAATGGAAATGGATCCACAGATTTCAAAAGCAAACCCATGGCTACCAAAGGGGAAATGTGGTGGAGAGGGATAAATTAGGAGCTTGGGTTAACATGCACATATTACTATATATAAAATAGATAACAAGGATCTATTGTATAGCAAGGGAAATTATACTCAATATTCTGTAATCATCTATATGAGTAAAGGGTCTGAAAAAAGTGAACATATGCTTGTGTATCACTGGATCACTTTTCTGTACATCTGAAGCTAACACACCACTGCATCAACTCTACTCACGTGAAAGTTAACAAGACAAAACCAAACGTAAGATGCGCCTGCTCAGTACTAAACACAATAGACCCCCAGCCGACGCAGATGGTGAAGCATCTGCCTGCAATCCTGGGGACCGGGTTTCGATCCCTGCACTGGGAGAGTCTCCTGAGGAGGGAATGGCTACCCACTCGGGTATTCTTGCTTAGAGAATTCCGTGGACAGAGGAGCCTGGGGTCACATAGAGTCTGACACGACTGAGCAACTAACACGTAACACACTGGTCTCAGAGGAGTGGAAACAGTGTGGAAGGGAGAGAGACAAACATATAAAAAACAAAGAAGGGAAAAGTGTGAAATTTGCTGCAAATGAACTTATCAACATGTCATGAGACTAACACTGTGGGAGACAGCCTCTGCTGAGTGGAGGTTACCAGGTTAGGCCTCACTGAGGAGTAATATTTAATCTGAGACTTGAAAGGCAAGTCAAGTTAGAGGGGTCAAAGACGGCAAGGGTTTCAAGCAGAAGAAACGGCATGTGCAAAAGTCCTGAGGCCGGAGCAAGAAAGAAGACCAATGAGGCTAGAAAGTGGGGGGCGGAAAGCACTGCTGAAAAGGGCCCTGGGGTAGGGAGGTCCAAGCAGGAGGAGACATGTGTATGAAGGAGGAGACATATGTACGCATACAGCTGAGTCACTTCGCTGTGAAGCAGAAACTAAGACAGCATTGTAAAACAATTACACTCCAATTAAAAAAAAAGAAAAGGATCCTGGGGCAGGAAGCAGGGAGAGATTTCCTATTCACACGCAAAATGCAATTTGAATGTAATTTCTGTGACTCTTCCCAGGTTACCACTGCTTCAGAACTTACCGTGCCTCTTCCATGGTTCATATGCATGCGTGCGCAGTCGTGTGTCTGAATCTTTGCAACCCCATAGACCGTAATCTGGGCTTTCCCGGTGGCTCAGTTGGTAAAGAATCCACCTGCAGTGCGGGAGACCTGGGTTCGATCCCTGGGTTGGGAAGATCCCCTGGAGAAGGGAAAGGCTACCCACTGCAGTGTTCTGGCCTGGAGAATTTCATGGACTGTATAGTCCATGGGGTTGCAAAGAGTCAGACATGACTGAGCAACTTTTACTTTCTCACTTTCAGTCTGTAACCCACGAGGCTCCTCTGTCCACGGGATTCTCGTGGTAAGAACACTAGAGTGGGTTTCCATTTCCTCCTCCAAGGGATCTTCCTGACCGAGGGCTTGAACCTGCATCTCTTGTATCTCCTGTGTTGGCAGGCAGATTCTTTACCACTGTGCCACCTGGGAAGCCTCCTATGGTTCATATCTCAATTCTGTTTGTTTTCTGGAGTATATGGACACTGTTGTGCCTGTCTGCCTCCTTGTTACTAGAGACTTAAAGCAAGGAATTAACCTGCCTCCTCCGCTCCCTCTTACATAATGCCCAGGACAGAATGATTGTTCAGTGTATGGCCTCTGCATTTCTTTTTGAGATAAAATATTCAAGTCCAAATGACTTAGAACATAGAGAGATTTTCTTAAATTCTGTAGATCAGAGTTTTTGCCACTCTAACAGGGTGAAATGTGTCCCATGTTTCCTTGTAACTGCCCGTCACTCACTGTTCTTCTGTTTTATTTCCAGCTGTGTTGCCTAATTAATTTCTTATTAACATTTTTCAATCTGAGAGGCTACTAATAACCACCACACCACAAATTACTTGATTCCAAGATGGCCATTTTTATAGGAGGAAGCCACTGAAATGCAGTGAAGGCTGATAAATAATGAATGACCCTAGAACATTTAGAAGCTAGTAATTTAAAAACAAAATATGGGTCATAAGATAGAGGGAATCACCTTGAATCATCAGCCGTGGGTATCTTTCTACAAATAAATTCTGGTGAATGTTAAAATCATTTTCCCCAGTCACTGAGTCTGGTATGGTGTCTCTAGCCAATATTGGAAAATTTCTCTAACTAGCCATCAGCCTCGCCTGAATACTCCCACTAGTCAGTGGAGAAGATAAATTTTAGCTCTGAAAGTTCAAGGGTCAGAACATAGGATAAGAACATATTTCCCCAGTGTTCTATTAACCCCTGGTATAACATTTGATGGCTTCCCAGCTGGTGCTAGTGCTAAAGAATCCTCTTGCCAGTGCAAGAGACTTTTGAGATGTGGGTTTGATCCCTGGGTCAGGAAGATCCCCTGGAGGAGGGCATGGCAACCCACTCCAGTGTTCTTCCCTGGAGAATCTCGTGGGGAGAGGAGCTTTGTGGGCTACGGTCCATGGGGTTGCAAAGAGTCGGACCCGACTGAAGCGACTGAGCACACACATATAACAGTTGATACACATGGATGTTTCATATCAGTGAATGAGCTGTGGTCCAAGAAACAAGAAAATCTAATTCAAATAAAAACTAGAGTTCCTTTCCTCCTGTAAGGCCTTTAGGAGTCTTTGCTATCCCACTATGTATTATGAATTACGTAGATAGGGATATAATATTTCACGTTTCACAAATACATTTGAACCACGGATTATTTTTCCAATGTGTGTAGATCTATCACAGTGACCCATAAGAACAACTGGAAAAATCACAGAGTCTGAGTATTTTAATCCTTAAAGTAGCCGCATGAAGTACAAACATCCAGGGTTTGGATTCGAAGGCCTGGGTTCAAGTCCCTGATGAGCCATTTAAAAATAACCCCTCAGGGTGTCACTTACCCTTGAAGCCTCAATTTTTTTCACCCGTAAAGGAAATTGAAATCATCAGTTCCAATTTCACTGGCTTAATGGGATGATTAAATATGTTAATAGACATTAAAGACCTTTTAGGAGGGGTAAGCACCATGTAATTTTTGTTTTTATTATTAATAAAGTTCAATAGAAAGGCTAAGCATCCAGGTGAGGATAATAACAAGCTTACCAGAGTAGGGAGATTTAAGGTAGAACCTAGGAAGTCAGCAAGGCAGCGTTAGGGCTCTGAGCACATGGTCTCGTGTGTACGGTTCTTCGCCAGGACCTCAAAGGGCTCCACCTGCTGCTGTGGCTCTTCTGGACACCTGCATCCCTCTGCCAGGCTGTGTCCTAAGGCAGCCCACCCCTGCCTTCTTGGTTTTCTCTTCTGGCCATAACAGAAGATGAGATTTATCTAACAAGGAAGTATCGTGGCTCACATGGAAGGTTAAGGCTATCTAAAAAAAAAACACTAAATATATAAGGCCTGTCAGGAACCTTGAATCTGGTGAGTTACTTTTCTAGACCAGGTATTTGAACCTCCGGCCGTATCTGTCACTAACATACCTGCTTTCCTTGAAGTCTTTGGTATGAGGATTTCAAGAAAGATTGCTTCTTCTTCCGCCTCATCTGGAATCTCTGGATGCTTTTCTCCTTTTCTCTTTCTTACTCAGAAAATTTTACTCTCCTGCCTTTATCTTGGCCTCATGGACGCTTGAATCGCTGCTTGTATGTCAGTCTCATTAAAAAAAAAAAGGAAAAATATTCCCATCTGAATGCAGAGTTCCAAAGAATAGCAAGGAGAAATAAGAAAGCCTTCCTCGGTGATCAATGCAATGAAATACAGGAAAACAATAGAATAGGAAAGACTAGAGATCTCTTCAAGAAAATTAGAGGTACCAAGGGAACATTTCATGCAAAGATGGGCACAATAAAGGACAGAAATGGTATGGAACTAACAGAGGCAGAAGATATTAAGAAGAGGAGGTAAGAATACACAGAAGAACTATTCAAAAAAGATCTTCAAGACCCAGATAACCACGATGGGGGGGTCACTCACCTAGAGCCAGACATCCTGGAACGCGAAGTGAAGTGGGCCTTAGGAAGCATCACTACAAAGAAAGCTAGTGGAGACGATGGAATCCCAGTTGAGCTATTTCAAATCATAAAAAATGATGCTGTGAGAGTGTTGCACTCAATATGCCAGCAAATTTGGAAAACTCAGCAGTGGCCACAGGACTGGAAAAGGTCAGTTTTCACTCCAATCTCCAAGAAAGGCAATGCCAAAGAATACTCAAACTACTGCACAATTGCACTCATCTCACACAATAGCAAAGTAATGCTCAAAATTCTCCAAGCCAGGCTTCAGCAGTAAGTGAATCGTGAACTTCCAGATGTTCAAGCTGGATTTAGAAAAGGCAGAGGAACCAGACATCAAATTGTCAACATCCATTGGATCATCGAAAAAGCAAGAGAGTTCCAGGAAAACATCTATTTCTGCTTTATTGACTATGCCAAAGCCTTTGTGTGGATCACAACAAACTGTGGAAAATTCTTAAAGAGATGGGAATACCAGGTCACCTGACCTGCCTCCTGAGAAATCTGTATGCAGGTCAAGAAGCAACAGTTAGAACTGGACATGGAACAACTGACTGGTTCCAAATTGGGGAAGGAGTACGTCAAGGCTGTATATTGTCACCCTGTTTCTTTCACTTATACGCAGAGTACATCATGCAAAACACTGGGCTGATTGAGGCGCAAGCTGGAATCCAGATTGCTGGGAGAAATATCAATAACCTCAGGCATGCAGATGACACCACTCTTATAGCAGAAAGTGAAGAACTAAAGAGCCTCTTGATGAAAGTGAAAGAGGAAAGTGAAGAAGTTGGCTTAAAACTCAACATTCAGAAAACTAAGATCATGGCATCCATTCCCATCACTTCATGTCAAATATATGGAAAAACATTGGGAACAGTGAGAGACTTTATTTTTGGGGGCTCCAAAACCACTGCAGATGGTGATTGCACCCATGAAATTAAAAGATGATTGCTCTTGGGAAAAAAGTTATGACCAACCTGGATAGCATATTAAAAAACAGAGACATTACTTTGCCAACAAAGGTCCGTCTAGTCAAAGCTATGGTTTTTCCAGTAGTCATGTATGGATGTGAGAGTTGGACTATAAAGAAAGCTGAGCACCAAAGAATTGATATTTTTGAACTGTGGTGTTGGAGAAGACTCTTGAGAGTCCCTTGGACTGCAAGGAGATCCAACCAGTCCATCCTAAAGGAAATTAGTCCTACTCATTGGAAGGACTGATGCTGACGCTGAAGCTCCAATACTTTTGCCTCCTGATGCCGAGAGCTGACTCATTGGAAAAGACCCTGACGCTGGGAAAGATTGAAGGCAGGAGGAAAAGGAGACGACAGAGGATGTGATGGTTTGATGGCATCACCAACTTGATGGACATGAGTTCGAGCAGGCTCCGGGAGCTGGTGATGGACAGGGAAGCCTGGCGTGCTGCAGGACATAAGGTCTCAAAGAGTCAGACTCAACTGAGCGACTGAACTGAACTGAACTGAAGTGGTATCAGTCTCAACACTTTGGTTAAGCCAACCAGAATGGCAACAATGCCTCCCCACTCCTGAGTCCCATCAGATCATCTAAGTAGTAATCCTTGTCCTGACATGAATCCTTGAAAAACATCAGGGAAAGTTTGAAATATGCACAGGATTTTAATGCTATTATGTCTGGATATGTGTGAAATAGCAGGATCACTGATAGACAGTTTCAGGTATATTGAGTAGGTCCTGCCAAACAGATAAAGAAATCCTTGCTATGTTCTCTTTATAGACAACACTAAAAGGCATAGTATGGAAATCATTTACCAAAGCATAAGTTTATAAACTGTCTTCTGTGATGTCAGAGCTAGGGACTCTACAAACTACATTTCCTGACTCCTTTGCCAACTCGCTGGCTTTTTGCTAAGATCTGACAAAGGGCTTCCCAGCTGGCTCCAGTGGTAAAGAACCGGCTTGCCACTGCAGGAGACATAGAGATATGGGTTTGAGTTGGGAAGATCCCCCGGAGGACGGTCCCCCTTCTGCAGGATTCCTGCCTGGAGAATCCCATGGACAGAGGAGCCTGGTGGGCTGCTGTCCATAGGTCGCCAAGAGTCAGACAGGACTGAAGCGACTTAGCACGCGTGCATGGAGGGAGACTGGGAGAAACAGTGAGGAAAGGGACCACTTTCCTGTTTGTTCTGTCGTCAAAGTCATTGCAATGGGATCTGCTCCAGCATCAAGCTTCTTTCTTCTCTTCTTGGGGTGGTCTTATCATGTCTTTTCAGGGGTTGCCTGGCACTTCTATTTTCAGAGGTCTGACCAGCAGCTCTACTGCTGGTTACCCTAACCTATTCCTCCAGTTCTCAGTCCCTAAACTCAGCAGCTTCTCTCAACATTTATTGTCTCTGAAACAGTCTTAGTGTTTCCTTGTTTTCTTGGACAGCTCTAAAACTGGTAGAACTGATCTCCTGTGTTAGATAGCCTCTGTTGAAATACAGTGTGTTTTCTGCTTTCCTGACCAGATCTTGACTGATAGAGTGTATCAGTCCCCTCAAGCCATGGCTCAATATCCAAGGCTATAGGAGTATACAATTTAACTCTTGGTGCTTTTTAAACATTTTTATAGTCATACACTCATTTTGGAAACAAGATGAATGTAATAGACGCTCCCCCTTAGAAACCAAATATTCACAAAATTCTGAATGCCGTACCAATGAGTTTATAGATTCTGTGAAGTGCTCCCCATTAATTTCCAGATAACACCCAATCTAAAGAGATATGAAGGTTTCCAAGAAGGTCATGAAAATTTAAAAAATGGTCATCCTTCACTTTCAATGTAACATTTCTCTAGGCATATACCAAAATTTCTCTATTTAAGAAACAGTAGAAGGACCTTCACAGTTGTCACAACAGTAGCTTCATATTTTGATTGATCGCTTTGACCGATCTTATTTGTTCTTCATACAATTATATAGGTAAGTCGTAGAAAATGTTATTTTATTTTACAGTTAATAAAATTCTAAGAAATGTTATGTGAGCTACCCATACTCATAAAATTAGAAATGATTGAGCCAGTGTTAGAATTTTTAAAAAAGCATGCATCCTAGCCCAAAGGTTTTTTCTCCTTTATCTTGAGGAAGAGAGACAACAGTTGAAGAAAAAAGCAAGAGATCTGCAGCTCTAGAAAACTGTATTGCCATAAATAAATAAGCAGATAGATAAATAAATAGATACATAAACCTCTATTACAGATTTTCGAGTCTTGCTTCATATATTCTGGTGTCAATATAAGGTATTAAGGATACTGGTCTATAATCCTGAAACTAGACCTAAACTAGGTTCTCCATAGGAAGGCCCGAACTTAGAAGAACGGGTAGATTTTTAGGAAAGGAGATTCCATCATGCTATTTATTTTTTAAAGCATGGGCTTTGAAATCAAATAGATCTGAACTCAAATCAAGGTACTCTTATTTATCAGCTGTGTTTCCTTATGCAAATGATTCAACATCTTAGTCTTCAGTTTTCTAGCTCTGTAAAATTGGTATAGTAATATCTAATGACAATTAATACTAAGATGAAAAAACTGTGAAAACATTCAGCACAGTGCTGGAGACACAAGAGGTTCTCAGAACTTACCTCTCTTTTTCTGCCTATGCTTTCTAAATCATTCCAATGATAATTTGGGGGTGGGGCAAGATTCAGTATGCTTGCCTGCTAAGTCACTTCAGTCTTGTCCTACTCTCTGCGACTCCATGGAGCCTGCAAGCCTTCTCTGTCTATGGAATTCTCTAGGCAAGAATACTGGAGTGGGTTGCCATGCCCTCCTCCAAGGGATCTTCCCAAACCAGAGACTGAACCCGGGTCTCCTGCATTGCAGGTGGATTCTTTACCACCGAGCCATCTGGGAAGCCCCAAGATTCAGCGTTTCCTCACATAAATAATTGTCTCTGCAACTCCAAACTATACCCTGCTGTTTCTTTATCAAAACAGATGGGTAATTCTCTCAGTGCCGTAGTCATTATAATGCAGACTGTACTCCATATTTTAGTTTCTTTCTTTCTTTGTTCTGTTGGTAACACCGGCGCCTCTTCCAGGGGAGTGACTAATGCAACTCAACTGAAGCACTTGCAAAATGTTTTCATTTCTCTGATGAGACTCTTATTCAGCTTTTTGTTCCCACCCCCTTTACAAGAACCGCCAAGGGGCCATCCTTAATGGAGACCCTGCAGATAACGCTGTTCTGTCAGGAGATTCTTTCAAGCACTTCACAAATAACACAGGACTGGATGAACAGCTCAGCTTTTCCAGGTCATTAAACCTTGCTTAACTATTTTTCAAATGTTTTGGCATCAATGAAAAAAATCCCAAATGCTTTTGGGGCCAAGGACTGTTTCCATTAATATTTCACACTCTGAATCTTTTAGGGATTCATTTATTCTGAAGTCATCTGTCAACTTTTCTCTAAGAGATTTTTGATGCCCTAGGAGCTCCCCCAACTTCTCTGTGAAAATTGCTAAATTTTCTCATCCATCCTCTGCCTATCTCCTAGCCTCAGACACTATGGATGACCCCAGGAGCTGGATGTCTGCACTTAAGAATGAAAAAGGGACCCTCACAGCAGGAGTAGCTCATGGTAAAATTGTTAAGAATATTGTTGAGATATTTATAAATGGAGTTCTGAATTCTGTGTGATTTTCCAGGATGAGGCGATGGGATAAATGAACTGCTTCCCTAATAAGATTGTTATCTTTATGTAGGGATGTATGTTTTTAATACCAGCAAGACTTTGGATCCTAGCCCAGAAGATCCTACCTCTGAGAGCTCCCCAGATCAAGCAAGTCTAAAAGATGAAACCATGGGTTTCTGGCCAAGGTGATCATTTCACAGGTCTCTGAGAGGAAGGCTTCTTTGTTCCCATTGAGGATATAATTCGTACTCTTATTGCATGTGGGCTCTCTATGTGTAGGCTAATTTTTGGCTCATGTATCATATGTAAGGACTGCTCAGAAAATAATTTTCAAATAAAAGTGCCCACTTACACATGGAATATTTTTCAACCAGTTTCTTCATCCTCAGTGAGTAATCACCTGGAGGAAAACTGAAGCAGAGGGCTCAAACCTTCCAATTTCTCTTATACCTTCTCCTTAAAGGAGAAAATATTTTTACACACATACACAAACCTTTCTAGGGGATCCTCACTAAACCAGCACCCAACTTTCATCATCTCTCAAATTCCTTAACCCAGTAAGAAAACACATGTCTCCAGAAAGCTGATCAAGATTAATGCTAATATAAACAGTGCTAGGATAATAAGAAAACACTTCTGAAGAGAGCAATATCCTTCCTCAAATTGTATAACATGTAAGCTGCACACCAAGAAAGTGTGCAGTAGACACCAGAAGTTCAGTTCAGTCGCTCAGTCATGTCTGGCTCTTTGCGACCCCATGAACCGCAGCACACCAGGCCTCCCTGTCCATCACCAACTCCCAGAGCCCACCCAAACCCATGTCCATCAAGTCGGTGATACCATCCAACCATCTCATCCTCTGTCGTCCACTTCTCCTCCTGCCCTCAATCTTTTCCAGCATCAGAGTCTTTTCAAATGAGTCAGTTCTTCACATCAGGTGGCAAAAGTATTGGAGTTTCAGCTTCAACATCAGTCCTTCCAATGAACACCCAGGACTGATCTCCTTTAGGATGGACTGGTTGGATATCCTTGCAGTCCAAGGGACTCTCAAGACTTCTTCAACACCACAGTTGAAAAGCATCAATTCTTTGGCGCTCAGCTTTCTTTATAGTCCAACTCTCACATCCATACATAACTACATACATAGCCTTGACTAGACGGACCTTTGTTGGCAAAGTAATGTCTCTGCTTTTTAATGTGCTGTCTAGGTGGGTCATAACTTTCCTTCCGAGGAGTAAGAGTCTTTTAATTTCATGGCTACAATCACCATCTGCAGTGATTTTGGATCCCCCCAAAAATAAAGTCAGAAACCAGAAGACCTGGATTCCAATTCCAGTTCCATTGTTTGCTAGTGGTGTGACCTTGAATATGTCACTAAACCTCACTGAGTTGTGGAATTCTCATGAGGAAAATGAGAAAATTATTTCTGGACCAAAATTGATGGTGGGTCTTTAGAAAAGCTTTGTAATTTAGAAAGTAAGCTACACTAATAATCTTGTGACACAGTTCAGACAGATCACTTTATTCCCATTTGATAGACTGAAGAAACCAAAACTCAGAAAGATAAAATTATTTTTAATGATTCAAAAATATCAAGAAGCAGAACTTATAACCACATATCTTGAGTTTCTTTTGAATTTTGCACTGTAGCATGCCATCTTTCTCCCCCAAAGGAACACAAAAGGAATAAAGTTAACTGCAGTGTGAATCTCTCACTTTTGTAAGTTATTTACTTTGATTTTATCATGATAAGAATATTTAATATGAAATCTGCTCTCAAAAAAATTATAAGTGTTAACTATAGGAATAGCATTGTACTGAAGGTCTCTGTTGTTCAGTTGCTAAGTTGTGTCTGACTCTCTGCTGCCCCATGGACTGCAGCAGTCCAGGCACTTCTGCCCTCAACTGTCTCCCAGCTGCTGCTGCTAAATTGCTTCAGTCGTGTCCGACTCTGTGCGACCCCATAGATGGCAGCCTGTTAGGCTCCCCCATCCCTGGGATTCTTCAGGCAAGAACACTGGAGTGGGTTGCCATTTCTTTCTCCAATGCGTGAAAGTGAAGTCGCTCAGTCATATCCGACTCTTCCGCAACCCCATGGACTGTAGCCTACCAGGCTCCTCCATCCATGGGATTTTCCAGGCAAGAGTACTGGAGTGGGGTGCCATTGCCTTCTCCAACTGTCTCCCAGAGTTTGCTCAAATTCATGTTCATTGAGTTCATGATGTTATCTAACCATCTTATTCTCTGCCACCCTCTTCTTACACCCTCAGTCTTTCCCAGCATCAGAGTCTTTTTCCAGTGAATTGGCTCTTCACATCAGGTGGCCAAAGTATTGGAGCTTGAACTTCAGGATCAGTCCTCCCAATGAATACTCAGGGTTGATTTCCTTTAGGATGGACTGGTTTGATCTCCTTGCAGTCCATGGGACTCTCAAGAGTCTTCTCCAGCACCACAATTTGAAAGCATCAATTCTTCACCACTCAGGCTTCTTTAGGGTCCAACCTTCATATCTGTACATGACTCCTGGGAAAACCGTAGTTTTGACTATACAGACCTTTGCCGGCAAAGTGATATCTTTTGCTTTTCAATGTATTGTCTTAGTTTGCTTTCCTTCCAAGGAGCAAATATCTTTTAATTTCATGGCTGCAGTCACCGTCCACAGTGATTTTGGAGCCCAAGAAAAGGAAATCTGTCACTGGCTCCACTTTTTCCCATCTATTTGCCATGAAGTGATGAGATCAGATGCCATGATCTTAGTTCTTTGAATGTTGAGCTTCAAGCCAGCTTTTTCACTCTCCTCTTCACCCTTATCCAGAGGCTCTTTACAGCTGATCTCTAGAACTTATTTAACTTGCATAACTCAAAACTTTATCTCTGTTGAGTAGAAACTCATCTCTCCCCACCCCACCCCTGGCAGCCTCCATTCTCTGAGTCTATGAATCTCTTAGCTATGTCATGAGAGTGGGATCATGAAGCATTTGTCCTTTTGTGACTGGCTGCTTTTGTAACATAATGTCCTCAGTATTCATCCATGTAGTCCCATGTGGCAAGATTTCCCTCTTAATTTTTAGCCAACATTGATTTGTCTATTCTCTACTTCATTTCTCTCTGCTCTAGTTTTATTATTTCTTTCCTCTATTAACTTTGGGTTAGTTTTTTTTCTTTTCTTTTTCTAATGCCTCAAGCTGTAAAGTTAGGTTGTTTATTTGAAAATTTTGTTCTTTTTCAACATAGGCCTTTATTGCCATAAACGTCTATCTTAGCACTGTTTTTGCTTTATCCTCTAGGTTTTGGTGTTTTATATTTTCATTCTTGTTTGTCTCAAGATATTTTTGAATTTCCTTTTTGATTTCTTTTTTGATGCATTGGTTCTTCAGAAATGTGTTGTTTAATTTCCACACATTTTTTAATTTGATTTCCACAGATTTGTAAATTTTCCAACTTTTCTTCTGATGTTGGTTTCTAATTTCATCCCATTCTAGACAAAAATGACACTTGATATGATTTCCACCTTCTTAAATTTGTTAAGATCCATTTTGTTGCTTAATATGTTATCTGTCCTTGAGAATGCTCTCTGTGCACCTGTAAAGGAATGTATAATCTGTTGCCATTGGGTGCAGTGTTCTATATATATGTGTCAGGTTTATTTAGTCTATAATGTTGTTCAAGTCCACTGTTCCCTTATTAATTTTCTGTCTGGATGTTCTATCCATTACTGTAAGTGCAACATTAAAGTCTTCTACTATTAATGTATTGCTGTCTATTTCTCCTTTCAGTTTGTCAGTATTTGCTTATATATTTAGGAACTCTGATACTGGGTACATATATACTTTTAATTGTTATATTTTCTGGGTGAATTGACCCTTTTATTATTATATAGTGTCCTTTTTGACTCTTGCAAAATTATCATCAACTTAAAATAGGCTAGTATAACTGCAAGATGTTTTATGTAAGCCCCATGGTAACCACAAAAAAAAAAAAAAAACCCGTAGAAGGTACACAAAAGAAAAAGAGAAAGAATTAAAGTATATCAATACAAAAAAGTCAATGAAACACAAATAAAGACACAAGAGAGGACGAAAGGACAAAATAACTACAGGGAAAACAGAGACTATTAACAAAATAGCAATAGTTCTCTATCAATAATTACTTTAAATGTAAAGGGATTACACTCGCAAATCAAAGGATACAAAGTGACTGAATGGATTTTAAAAAAAATTCAACTAAATGCTGTTTATAAGAGACTTACTTTGGATTTAAGAACACACATAGATTGAAAGTAAAAGGATAGAAAAAGACATTTCTTGTAAATGGTAACCAAAAGAAAGTAAAGATAACTATATTTATATCAAGTAAGAGAGACCCTAAGTCAAAAATTGTCACAGCTTCCTTATTGATGCCTCCCTCCCCTTGTGAGATTCACATATGCTAAGAAATGCAACAGAGTATCTCCATTGCTTCAGGTAGATAAAAGCTTTGGGAACTTTGTATTTACCTTTTCATCTCAGCATGGCTATAAAAGAGTACCTGTTCACGCAGGTGTTACTCTTTAAGCAGGTCTTTTTGGCACAACCAATCGAGGTTTGGCAGCTACAATCTTAGGGATAAACCATGACGTGGGGATGTGGGAGAACGAAAGACGCCATGAAAAGAGGGGTAAATCTTATGCATGAACTGAGGCTTAAGAACAGGATCCGGAGTGGGCTAATGATGACATCTGCTCATATTGATGTGCAGTATAAATAAAACCTGAAGGTTTACAGGTTTCTATTTCAGACCACAGCATATCATTTGCAAACTGATAACATCGAAAGAGGCACATCAAAGTGTCCTAGTTCCATTTTTCAGTCCTCTTCCACAGGATGTGGGGTTTTATAAGCCTCATAGGTTTTACCCCTCTACCAGTCCCCTTCCACAAATCCCTACACTTTCTCAGAACCACCTCACACTCTCTAAAGCTGGTGGGCTTGACCTGGACATTCTGTGTCTACTCCCTTTGTTTTGTTTTTTTCCAGAATGCATTGCAAAATCCGTCCCATTTGTCTCTATTTTCCCCATCCCCTGATCTCTTCACTTATTCCCAAGTAACCTTATTAATTCTTACATGAAGAGAGCTACACAATATGTATGCTTTAGAAAAATCAGTGTAGTCTGCGCACACAGTAGGCAGTCAACTGGTAACTGAACTAAAACAAGACTGAAGTGAATTGCGAGATGAACTCTCTATGAAAACACCTCCTCTTTTGGAACATCTGCCTGGTCTCTCCTGGAGTCCACAGTCCTTTTTGTACCAGAATCGCATACAAACACACACCACGTACTCCATTAGGAGGGCACAAGCTGTGCGTGAGGGTGTGAGGGAGAGTTTATTTCCACAACAAGCGGAACATCAAAATAGCTTCAGAGCCCATTGCAGCAGGAGCTTCAGCTGCAAGATAAAGAACAAGCTAGTAGGGATGTGAATGGGAAGAGAAAGAAAAAAAAAATCTGCAATGAAAAACGAAGGGACCCCGGGCTGGGCAGGAGGATAGAAGGAGGGAGACACAGATGATACACCCTGTATTTCCACATCAGGGCAAACCACAGAGGTTGCTGAAGAAAAAAGGCAACTCGCATCCATGAATCCAAATTATAATTGGAGAACATGTGTTCAAAATGATTAATGCAAATTTGTTTTAAAAAAAGAAAAGAAAAGCTGATGTAAGTATTTCTTCCCTCAAAGTGGAAAAGTCCAGAAAGGAAGAAACCCAGGACTGGGACTGGTACCACCATGCCCATCAAGCATAAATGGCAGAGAGAGACAGGTAGCGGGGTCAGAAGAGTAGGAAGTCATAGTGATCAGCTTGGCCTTCCCACCAGACTGGGTCCAAATCGCAGCGGTGTGACGTGGGGCAAGTCACTGGGTGCCCCCAGCCCCAAAGCAAAGGTAAAAGGCTTCCTTGAAGGACCAATGCCATAATCAAAAGTCCATCATGCAGAGCCTGAAAATGAACAACCAGTAAAGCTGAGGCAACTCTTAAATGGGAAAACACCTCAGAGCCTTCTGCAGGATAAAGAAAAAAAACAGTAAAATATTAATCTCCATTCGTGAAGCTTTCTGGGTTTTAAAAAGCCCCTTGATAGCTCTTGCTTACAACTGCCTTGGAAGGTGGGGGACACAGGACTGTTGTCGGTGGTGATTCAGGCAAAGAGGACAGAGCTGGCCCCCGCTGAGCCTGGAGCCTGCGCCTGAGGCCTGCTGACTGCGGGCCTGAGCGCCTCCTCCCCTGTGCGGCTCCGCATCCATGAAGTGTGAGCAACAGCGGTTCTCATGTCGTAAGATCGTTGACGGGATTAACTGAATCAATAGTGCATGGAATATATTAGGAGCTCAATGAATATTAACTCTTAGTATTATCTTCCTTATTTTAAGAGAAAGTGTTAGTTGCTCCATCGTGTCCGACTCTTTGTGACCCCATGGACTGTAGCACGCCACGCCCATCAGGCCCCTCTGTCCATGGGATTTTCCAAGTGAGAATACTAGAGTGGGTTGCCTTTTCCTTCTCCATTTCTTATTTTATAGAACAGCAAAAGCAACTCAATCTCAGAGAGACTTAGGTATGTGCCCAAAGATTCCCAGGGAAGAAGTAGGGACCTGGGCTAAAATTCAGGGCACTAGACCTCCAGGTCAAGGAACTATCTGTCTGCAGAAATGTCTCCCTAGACTCCTGGCTGATAACCTGCTGTGGATAAGACATTCAATATCTGCAGGGCTCAGAGCTTCACCAAGCTAGCTGCAAGGAAGGTAAGTAGGAGAAATCTGCTGATGAATCCAAAAAGCAGAACCAGGCCAGTGGAGGCATGAAGGAGACTGAGTGTGAAGTGGTGGGCAGGGCTTTCCTGAGGGCATTCCTTCTCTGTGGAGCCCATCCCTCAACTCCTCTTCACACTTCACCTGCCTAAATCCTACACATCTTCAGACATAACACCTGGAGTCTCAAAAAACAAAACAAAACCAAGGGGAGATTATGTGTGTGTGCAGGTGTGTTTGTATTCTATATCTATCGATCTGTGAATCTATGTGTGTATGTTTGTATGTATGAATGAATGTATGTATGCATGTGTGTAATAAATATATATGAACATCTTTATTTCATGAAATTGTCCCATGCATTGTAAAACTGATGATTCCAAAATCCATAGGGCAGGCTGACAGACTAGAAACACAGGTAGGAGTTGATGTTATAGTCTTGAAACAGAGTTTCTTCTTTCTTCTTTGGAAACAGTTTTTGTCCTTGAGGCCTTCAACTGTTGGGTATGGCCCACCCACACTATTGAGGGGAAGCTCCTTTATTTAGAGTCAACTGTTGATAGATGTTAACCAAAATAACTTCTCAGAATCACTTAAATAAACGTGGTTCAATAACTGGGTACTTGCGCCTGATGATGTTGGCACATTCAGTACCCCGCAGATGTCAACATAGACATTCCTTCCTTGAGCATACCTTCCCTGGCCCCTCAAGCTAGATCAAAACCTCCGATTGTACTCTGACAGCAGCCTATAGCTCTCCTCCAAGAGATGCGCTAAAATAACCATAATAACGTATGATCATTTGCTTGCGGTGTAAGTACCACTACGGCAGGCTTCTCTGGTGGCTCAGCAGTAAAGAATCCACCTGCAATGCAGGAGACACAGGTTTGATCCCTGGATCAGGAAGATCCCTGGAGGACGAAATGGCAACCCGTTCCAATATTCTTGCCTGGGAGATGTCATGGACAGAGGAGCCTGGTGGGGTACAGTCCATAGGATCACAAAAAAGATTCGGACACAACTTAGTGGCTAAACAACCACCACCGCTATGGCAGGGACGGTCTCATCTTCAGGACTCCGGGAGCCTGATGCAGTGTCTCCTCTCAGAGCTGATTCACATTTAGCTGAATGCATGAAAGTTCACGTTTTTTGAGAATTCTTCTCTAGAGGCCATGATGGCAACTTACGAATGGATGCATGGGTCTCTCTCACTCTAAAACCTCTACTTATCTCTTTAAACCTGCTCATCACCTTTCAAAAATTTTGTAAAACCGATCTGGAAGAAATACTGTTTCCTTCTTAGAAAAGAGAAATCTGACCAACTGCTTTCTTCCCCACATGGATGGGAAGCTCGGCCTTTGGGGAGTCAATGGAGCGTGATAAGAGGAGTGGTGTCAAAAGTCTGGAGAGAAATGTTCAGATCGTTTTTTTTCCTTCCTGCTTTCCTCTGTGCTCGGATAACTCCTCTTCATGTATTAATTGCCTGATTGGTTCCTTTGTTCCTTGAACATTTTTAGATCCTTAGTTGAGAGTGAGTTCCCTTGTTATCAGTGTCAGCCGAGCCTGAGTCAGGGTTTAGCGCAAGTTTGGGTGAGTTTGATCCTGGCTTCCTCAGGGAAACAGCTGAATGCTCTTGTGTCTTCAGCGTTTAGGATGATGGAGCTCCATTCTTCAGGGAGCAGAATTCAGAGCTGTGATGGAAGCTCACCAGGCAAAAGGAAGAGACCAGGAGTGAAGACTGTTTAACTGAAGGTGAATTTGTATGAAGTAAGAGTTACAGAAAACCTAGTTGAATTTTACTGACCTGCCTGTTATCTTGGGGGACAAAGAGAGGGTTTTATTTGGAAAAGTGTCTTAATAAATGTGTGGGATGGACAATAGGGCCACACATGTGACTATCGGCTGGTACCAAAGTAGCAGTTGAGGAAGAGATCAATTTCTCTTTATAAAAAAGGAGTACTAGACGGGCCAAAGCATCTGTTTGGATTTTTTATGATTGTGCTTATGGAAAACTCCAAATGAACTCTTTGGCCAACCCAGTATTTGAGATATCCTTGACAATACAGGTGTGGGGAAGACCACGTACATGGTGGAAGGCTAGAAGCTGAGGATGTGGCTTTTCCTCATCCCCACAACACATATGCACACATGCACACCCTCGAGACATCAGCAGTGGCTACCTAATTCACAAGCACCTGGAGTGAGGACCACTTGTGATTATTCTAAAAGTCAAAGACGAAGCTGAGCCTCACATCAGAGTAGACATGGTACTCAAGAGTCAGTTCTCAACAATGCAGGAGCCCTGAGTCCCAGCTGGCACTACGGATGTAAGTGAGCCAGAAATTCCTAGGTATCTTGGGAAAGGCTTGGGGATCCACAAAATGAAGAATAAATGACTTATTTGAATCTCAGAGCAGTTGACAACTAGCTAATGAACAGGATAATGTATTTACCTCATTTAATCACCATCACCACTCCACACAGCACATGATCATCCCCACATTATGGATGATTTGGGACTAGCACTCGTGGAGATCAACTCACGCAGCTAGGTAGAGACAGACTCAGGGCTAGAACCCAGGCTGCCTGACCACCAATCCCATCATAAAGATAACTTATGTGCCATGCATGCAGTTGTCTTAAGTGCTTTTTATTTAACTCATTTAATCTCTAGTTTCCATATAGGAAACTGGGTGGTAGAGGAAGTAAATGGCTTTCCCAGGGTCAGGCAGCTGGTAATAGAACTGGATTCATATGCATGCAAGCTGTGCCAGCCTGCAGGAGTTTAACCACTAGGATGTCCCCCCTTCTGCCTTCCTACCATGCCCCGCCACCTGCAACTAAGCATTCTGCTGTTTACGCCTTTCCAGCACCAGACAGCATCCTTGTCATCCCTCTGTCTTAGCTGTTATCTCCCTGCAGCCAGTTATCAGTTTATATCTCCCTGCTGCTAGCTGTTCCATACATTATTACACTTTCATATCTCACATGTCCTTGCATTCAGTTTTGATAGGCATCCAGTTTATGAAAGGCCAGACCGATGGTTTATGCTTTGTATTTCAAAAATATTTGCATTAGAAATTCCAAAACCCCAACCAGAGGAAAATAAATTAGCAACTAAAAATACCTTAGGTGTCAGGTCAATAGCTTCTGAAAGATACTAGACACAACTGTTTGAAGCTTTTATTAGAAACCCATCCAGCTGTTCATCTACTGATTTATTCATTCAACAAACTTTTATTGAGCTTCTGCTACAACAGGAAGAAGTGGATGAGATACATGGATGATAAGGACACAAGCCTTTTGTCTGTAAAGAGATCATATTCTCCCAGAGAAGCAGAAATCTATTTAAAATGGAGAATTTTGTAAGAGGGATTTTTAAGTGAACAGGTTATCTGGATAGGTAGTGAGATCACTGTTAATGGAAGTATTCAAGGAGCCCAGGTCACCCCTTGTAAAGGATAATCATAAATGGAATTCAAGTATCAGATGTTTGTTTGGACCAGACCAGCTTTAAGTTCCCTAGCAGTATTGAGAATCTATAAGAAAAAAGCAAGACTAGTCAAATGATAATAGGATCAGATGTACTATCACACAGATCATGGAAGAATTAATTTCAACTAGTGGAACTAGGGAAGGTTCATACAGTATAGGGGGAAGTGAACAAAGGGATGGTTAATTTGAAGCCAACAGACTCATAGATTTCAAGGTCCTTTGGTTTCCCAAGTTGTTTAAACTTTCTGAACTTTAGTCTCCTAATCTTCAAGACAGATTAATTTGCCTTCCCCTACCCATTTCTTCCTGCTTCTATGAGGATCAAATGAATAGTACATAAAGTATAAAGTAATATGCAAATTTAAAATGTTATGTAAATATAATGTCAAATTAAAAGCTTAATACAAAGAGGCCAAATATTAACGGGAAAATTTCAGGCATCAGTAGGCATGTATGTGTAGTGCTCAGTCATGTCCAACTCTTTGCGACTTTATGGACTGTAACCCTCCAGGCTCCTCCGTCCATGGTATTTTCCAGGCAAGAATATTGGAATGGGTTGCCATTTCCTCCTTCAGGAGATCTTCCCAACCCAGGGTTCAAACCTGGGTCTCCTGCATTGCAGGTGGATTCTTTACCACTTGAGCCATCAGGAAATAGACAGGATGCATCTTTTAATTGACAACTTTCCTTGAAAATTTCATACCCTAAACTATACCACATAACACTGACAATAGAACATCATTCTTCAATTGACCACAATTCTGGCATTAGCACACTGTTTTCTTGGTGGCCTTGGACAAGATGACTCAATTCCTTCTTTCATTTTAGTCTATGTTGGTCTTTCCAAAACCTATTTTCCATCCTGCCATATAAAAATAAATATTTTCCTATTTATTGATTCTCCCATTGCTGAGGCAGACCCAAGGAAAAGAACAGGAAATAAAATGTGTTTTCATCTGTGCAAAGATACACTAAAGTTAAGATAGACACAGAATCTCAAATATCAAGGACAAATACGTGACATTTCTAAGTGCAATTCTGCCAGTGTCCATTGAGCACTTAGTGTGGTCACCCGTGCTTGGGGACATAAAGGTGAATAGGACATAGCTTCTGCTCTCAAGGAGCCCATGTATTGATGAACACTCTTTGAAAGTGATCAAGAGACTAGACTAGATTAAATGGATTGTAAATCAAGATAACTGTCCCAGTGCTGAAGTTGATGCCAATCTGATGGTTGACCTCTTTGTAGACATCTTATTGCTTTGTGTCCATCCTTCATCCGCACTAAACGAAAATCCATAAAACATGGTTTTAAAACTTGGAAACATTTTCCCCCTACCAACCAACCACTGGCAAGTCCTAATAAAAGAATAAAAGGAAAATAACATTCAACATCTCTAGTGAATCATTTATGCACTAATTATACATCAACTTTATCCTGCAACTTACATAATGAAAAGGAAATACTTGGATAAATTATATATATATATATATATATATAATATATATATATATATATTCTCTTTATCCAAATCGACTAATTCCTTCTGCTGGAACTACATAATGGAAAGATACAGAGATTCCTGACTAATAGCTTCCTGGTGGGATGTTAATTTTGTTTACAATAAGAAAAAAAAGATACTCATGTCACAGTATGGTAATGTGTTGTTGTTGTGTCTCTGAGTTGTGTCCAACTCTTTGCAGCTCCTTGAACTGCAGCACGCCAGGCTCCTCTGTCCTCCACTACCTTCCAGGGTTTGCTCAAATTCATGTCCACTGAGTCGGTGATGCCATCTAACCATCTCATCCTCTGCTGCCCTCTTCTCCTTCTGCCTTCAATCTTTCCCAGAAGTAGGGTCTTTTCCAATGAGTCGACTCTTTGCATTAACTGGTCAAAGTATCAGAGCTTCAACTGTAGCATCAGTCCTTCCAACGCATAGTCAGGGCTGATTTCCTTTAGGATTGACTGGCCTGATCTCCTTGCATTCCAAGCGACTCTCAAGTCTTCTTTAGCACTACAATTTGAAAGCATAGATTCTTTGGCACCCAGTCTTCTCTATGGCCCAACTTTCATATCCGTATGTGATTACTGGAAAAACCATAGCTTTGACTACACGGACATTTGTTGGCAAAGTGATGTCTCTACTTTTTAACACACTGTCTAGGTTTGTCATAGCTTCCCTTCCAAGGAACAAGCATAGGGTAATGTACATTCCAACTATTCCTAGCAGTTGTTTTCTCATCTCTCTCTCCTTTCTCCCTTTCACACACACACACACATGCACGCACACACACACACACTCTAGTGAGAGTGAAAGGCTCCAATTGGCTTCTTCTGGGGTGCAGTGGTCTAAGGCAGGGCTCCCCAACTTCTGTGTTCTAATGCCTGATGATCTGAGGTGGAGTTGATGCAATAACAATAGAAATAAAATACACAATAAATGTAATGCCCTTGCATTATTCCAACATCATCACCCCCACCAGGTCCATGGAAAAATTGTCTTCCATAAGGCTGGTCCCCAGTGCCAAAACCACTGGGGACTGCTGGTCTAAGGCAAGGAGAAGTGAGCTGTCAGCAGGAACCTATCTGTATAATTCCTGTTTGTTGTCTACTCATTATTCATAACACCACTTCCCCCATCTTATCAGAACCCATGATACAGTTATGTGCTTCAAGGGAAGTAGGCACCATCTCAGCTCAAGTCATTGCCTCCTGAGTAGCATGAGTCAATCAGGGGACCCCTATTCTTCTTGCCCATGATTAATTAACCAAAGACTTGTGACTCAGTATTGGTCATTGAGACATGGAAGGATGCTCTACCCTGGGGCTTTTAGACAAGGATATCTTAATCCTAAGAAGGAAAGAGAAGAAGGTGGTACTTTCATGCCTCTGAATACAGTATGTCTGAAAGTGACACCTGGAACTTTTGTCTCCAGTATATAGAGCCAGGAGGACCATAGAGAAGTGGGTCAGGAACAGCTGCAAGCCACTCTACCTGTGGACTTCTCATTATAAGGTGGGATAAGATGTGCCCTTCAGCCTCGAGCCATCCTTATTTATACCCTCTGTCACCAGCAGCCCAAATCTTCCTGACGTATATCCCTATCATAGGCTCATAATGAGTTGGTGCCTCACTATCATTTTGAACTCTGACTGTCAATTGTAACACAGGCAGAAGCATCTCACTAGTTTCACAGCAAAGCCTTCCAAAGGCCCCCTCAAGGGGATTATTTTCTATGTTTGAAATGTAGTGTATCCTGTTTGTGGTAGTGTTTACAAGAATCTATGCATGTGTTAACACGCCTAGAACTGTACAGCCCCCAGAAGTGAATACTACTGCATTTGAAAACAGAAAGATCCCACAAGGGTAGAGCACAGATTCAAGCCTCCATTTGTCTTACACCAAAGCCAACTGTTTCTAAGTGCTTGTCAAGTCCAATATAAATAGTTCCACACTTAAAGCCAGGAGGCTGCAGTTTAAACCCTAGCTCTGCTACTTGATAGCTCTGTGACCTTAAGCATTCCGCTTCCCCAATTGAATTTATTTTCTCAACTACCAAATGCAGATTATAATTGTCTGCCTCTTCCATCTTTGAGAGGGAGTGTATTGAACAAGGAAATGATTTGGGAAACATTTTTCAATATGTAGTGAAAAGCACAAATATTTGCTATCATAACTGTTTGAAAAATACCCACTCTTCCAGAAGTACTCAGGCTGAAATCCTCTCATGCCTCTGGATTAAGCCAAGGAGAGAAAGCTCATGGTGCAACTACTGTCACCATCTTCAGCCTGCACCCAGGGGACCACCAGTCATGGCACTCTTCCATAGGGTCCTTACTTATGGCTCTAGAAGCCCCCTCAACTCTGTTCCAACTGGAGTTGGTCCCAGGGTTAAAACTGTTGAACAACCCTGAGCTATACTTCCAGTTTCCTCCAGTCCTATTCAGCATCTTCCCTTAACACGCCTTTTCTTTTTTTCTTTTCAGTGAATAGAAACCCATCTTTTCAGTTTGGCATGCCAAAACCCAGAAATAAAAGCCCACATTTCTTGGACTCCCTTGCAGCTAGTTGCAGCTGACCAAGTTCTAGATGCAAGTGGGTGCTACATGGAACTTCCAGAAAGGCCACTTAAGGAGCGTGGATTCATCTTAAAGCCTTTCAGCCCTTCTACCTTTGTAGTTTTTACAACTTGTATTAGGAATGTAATGGACAAAGACCTAGACACCATATATAACTGTGGACTTGCCTGAGGATGAAATCAATATCCTAGAAGGGTAAAGTAGAAGGATAGAAGCCTGTATCCTTGATCACACTTTGGAGGCATTACAACAGCCATGAAAACCATCTACAGATTTCTTTTCAATAAAATAGAATAAGTAATTTAATTTAATAATAAGTGGATTTAAATAGTAAGTAGATTTAAAAAGTAAATGTATTTAACTTAATCCACTTTGTGGATCTCTGCTGATCCTAGTTAAACCCAATAAATAGAGATATGTAAAGGAGAGTATATATTATATACAATATAGCATATAGGAGAGTATATATTATATACAATATAGCATATAGAGTATATATTGCTTCATATTGAAGTAATCAATACACAGAATATTGTTCTGAAATATTTTTAAGATGTCGTGGGTCAAACTAATACATGATTGTTTATAGTATAAGCCTTATAATATTAGCTATCTCAGCATTCCACTCCATAGAATCTAAATGGAAGAGGAGAAAAAATATATCTGTGGATATCTATGGGCTTCCCTGGACGCTCAGACCATAAAAAATTGCCTGCAATGTGCGAGACCTAGTTTCAGTCCCTGGGTTGAGAAGATCCCCTGGAGTAGGGCATGGCAACCCACTCCAGTATTCTTGCCTGGAGAATCCCCACGGACAGAGAAACCTGGAAGGCTGCAGTCCCTGGGGTCGCAAAGAGTTGGACATGACTGAGTGACTAAGCATAGCACCGTGGATATCTATAGGTATTGACAGATGTGTATCATAATATCACTATTTATTGAGTACCTAGCACGTGCCAGTGTCACTTTGTATTAACTATCTCCAATTATCACAGAAATACCACAGTACAGTTCAGTCACTCAATTGTGTCCGACACTTTGAGACACACCATGGACTGCAGCATGCCAGGTTTCCCTGTCCATCACAAACTCCTGGAGCCTACTCAAACTCATGTCCATCGAGCCGGTGATGCCATCCCACCATCTCATCCTCTGTCTTCTCCTTCTCCTCCTGCCTTCAATCTTTCCCAGCATCAGGGTCTTTTCCAATGAGCCAGTTTTGCACATCAGGTGGCCAAAGGATTGGAGCTTCAGATTCAACATCAGTCCTTCCAATGAACACCCAGGACTGATCTCCTTTAGGATGGACTGGTTGGATCTCCTTGCAGTCCAAGGGACTCTCAAGAGTCTTCTCCAACATCACAGTTCAAAAGCATCAATTCTTTGGTGCTCAGCTTTCTTTATAGTCCAACTCTCACATCCATACATGACTACTGGAAAAACCATAGCTTTGACTAAATAGACCTTTGTCGTCTAGTGACAAGATACTTGACATTCACCCCATTTTGTGGGTAGTGACACTGAGACTCAGAAAGGTAAAGTAAATGGCGTGTCTTCAGATACATAGTAAGGGGTGAATCCAGGATTCCGTGCAACTCTGTCTATATCAAAAGCCATGTCTTTTCCATGACGCCATAGAAACGGAGTTAATAACAACTTCGGTTGCACAGCTAGCAAAGCATCCCAATAAGTGTTGAGAGAATACATAACAAATAGCTACGCTGAATACAATTACTAGGTAGGGATTTCTTGGAGCAACTTTGCATACTTGATGACTTTTAAAGCACTAGATTTGAACAGCATGAAACACATGAGTCATGGCTTTTAGGGAACAGATGGTTAGTGGTCTGTGTTATTTCAGTGACAAAGTTTCGAGCCGACTAAGGATAACGATAACAGTGGTCTCTTGATGTTCGTCATCTTTAGCGCTTGATTCCTCCTCATAACTGCTGCCTCAGCATCTTTGCTCTGAAATCACACCCTGATGGTCATTCATCGGAAGTTGTCTTTCATCGAATTGTTTTTGTGAAAGGCATTCCCAGGGATGTTTGTATTCACTAACATTTCATGGATTTCTCACAGTCCATATCCTAAAACTGTTTCATCAGAAATGTGGGGGAAACATTTAAGACTGTTTCTCAGGATTATTGGCTCTGAGTTTTAAAAATCATCAGTTAGGAAGTCTCAGGGTTGAAAGGATATTGGAGACCATAATGAAAGCTGGCATTTACACTGTATTCACTTTGGTCCAGATATTTTGCATGGATTATCTTATTTAATCCTCTATCAACACCATAAACTAAAGGGTATCATTACCATCAACTGACAAATTATAGAGGGGCTGGGTGATGCCACAGAACGGAAAATGTTAGATTTGAGATCATCACCCAAACAAAGATTCTTGGAAGGTATCTTGAAAGCTGAGGAGGTATAGTTATTGAAGGCAGTTCAATGGCTGCCTCAAACATCACCCTCAAACATCAATGGTTTACTATAGTAAAGGTTTACTGCTTATTCTTCTTATAGTTCATTGATGGTTGACCAGAATCTGGGCTCCATATAAACATACAAGTATCTAAGCTCTTCCACTGAATGACTCCACCATCTTCTAATGCCTGAGTGTCCACCTCTGGGTCACCTGCATTTGATCCAGAGAGAAGGGAAAAGAGAAACTTAGTGAAGGTTTGCACAAAAGGTTTTAGCAGCCTCATCTGCATGTAGCAAACATGTTTGTTCTTGTTGTTTAGTCACTAAGTTGTGTCCAACTCTTTCATGACCCCATGGACTGTAGCCCACCAGGCTCCTCTGCCCACGGGATTTCCCAGGGAAGAATAATGGAATGGATTACCATTTCCTTCATCAGAGGATCTTCCCAACTCAGGGATCAAATCTGCCTCTCCTGCATTTTGGGAGGATTCTCTCCCAGGAGTAAAATGAAATTGGTGTAGTGAAACATCATATATTCTCTATCACAGTAGGTATTTTATGTTGGTGTGATGGTGGAAAGGGGAAGGGATAAGGAAATGTCAGATAAAAGGATAATTTGAGAAACAGCATAGTGGTTTGAAAAATGCAGTCAAGTTTGAGGAAATCATCAATAATTTTATATGGTGGAAATCTAAGTTGGTGATTTGAGTGATGATTTGAGGTGCCTGATTATTCAGGGACTTGGAACATGTACTGAGGAGCTGGACTTCATAGCTAAAGGGAGCTTTGGGGAGGAGTTTTAACCAGTGGAAAACACTATCTTGTGTTTAGGAACACTCTGTGATTTAGAACAATCGTTCTGTGAACAGCACAAGTTGGTGGCTAGAGAGAGCAAGACAAGTGGTCAAGAGTTCAGTTAGGGCAGGATAGAGTCATAGATATGAGATGTCATAAGGATGTTTACAATGATGTCAGAAAGAAGATAAATAACATGAACTAGATTAAGGAGGTAGAAGCATAGAATTACAGGAGTTGACAAGTGACCATATTTTCTTTATTACCCAATTCAGCTTTGCAATGAAGGTAATTATTATCTCCATTTTATAGATGAAGAATCTGGCCTCGAGATAGTTGAAAGACTTGCCAAAGTCAAACAACTGCTTCCTATCTGAGCCAAAAGTCCATCTATATCCAGCTCTACAGCTCCTGTCTTTCCATTTCACCATAGAAACCTCAACTATGCCCTGTCTGTAAGAGCCAATTGCATTTTTTTTTTGATGGTTCAATATTTGTTTATTTATTTATTTATTTATTTTTTATTGGTTGGAGGCTAATTACTTTACAATATTGTAGTGGTTTTTGCCATACATTGACATGAATCAGCCATAGATCTACATGTATTCCCCATCCCGATCTTCCCTTCCACTTCCCTCCCAACCCCATCCCTCTGGGTCTTCCCAGTGCACCAGCCCTGAGCACTTGTCTCATGCATCCAACCTGGGCTGGTGATCTGTTTCACCGTAGATAATATACATGTTTGGATGCTGTTCTCTCAAAACATCCCACCCTCGCATTCTCCCACAGAGTCCAAAAGTCTGTTCTGTACATCTGTGTCTCTTTTTCTGTTTTGCATATAGGGTTATCATTACCATCTTTATAAATTCCATATATATGTGTTAGTATGCTGTAATGTTCTTTATCTTTCTGGCTTACTTCACTCTGTATAATGGGCTCCAGTTTCATCCATCTCATTAGAACTGATTCAAATGAATTCTTTTTAATGGCTGAGTAATATTCCATGGTGTATATGTACCACAGCTTCCTTATCCATTCATCTGCTGATGGGCATCTAGGTTGCTTCCATGTCCTGGCTATTATAAACAGTGCTGCGATGAACATTGGGGTACACGTGTCTCTCTCAGATCTGGTTTCCTCAGTGTGTATGCCCAGAAGTGGGATTGCTGGGTCATATGGCAGTTCTATTTCCAGTTTTTTAAGGAATCTCCACACTGTTCTCCATAGCGGCTGTACTAGTTTGCATTCCCACCAACAGTGTAAGAGGGTTCCCTTTTCTCCACACCCTCTCCAGCATTTACTGCTTGTAGACTTTTGGATAGCAGCCATCCTGACTGGCATGTAATGGTACCTCATTGTGGTTTTGATTTGCATTTCTCTAGTAATAAGTGATGTTGAGCATCTTTTCATGTGTTTGTTAGCCATCTGTATGTCTTCTTTGGAGAAATGTCTGTTTAGTTCTTTAGCCCATTTTTTGACTGGCTCATTTATTTTTCTGGAATTGAGCTTCAAGAGTTGCTTGTATATTTTTGAGATTAATCCTTTGTCTGTTGCTTCATTTGCTATTATTTTCTCCCAATCTAAGGGCTGTCTTTTCACCTTGCTTATAGTTTCCTTTGTTGTGCAAAAGCTTTTAAGTTTAATTAGGTCCCATTTGTTTATTTCTACTTTTATTTCCAATATTCTGGGAGGTGGGTCATAGAGGATCCTGCTGTGATTTATGCCAGAGAGTGTTTTGCCTATGTTCTCCTCTATGAGTTTTATAGTTTCTGGTCATACGTTTAGATCTTTAATCCATTTTGAGTTTATTTTTGTGTATGGTGTTATCAAGTGTTCTAGTTTCATTCTTTTACAAGTGGTTGACCAGTTTTCCCAGCACCACTTGTTAAAGAGGTTGTCTTTTTTCCATTGTATATTCTTGCCTCCTTTGTCAAAGATAAGGTGTCCATAAGTTCGTGGATTTATCTCTGGGCTTTCTATTCTGTTCCATTGATATATATTTCTGTCTTTGTGCCAGTACCATACTGTCTTGATGACTGTGGCTTTGTAGTAGAGTCTGAAGTCAGGCAGGTTGATTCCTCCAGTTCCATCCTTCTCTCTCAAGATTACTTTGGCTATTCGAGGTTTTTTGTATTTCCATACAAATTGTGAAATTATTTGTTCTAGTTCTGTGAAAAATACTGTTGGTAGCTTGATAAGGATTGCATTGAATCTATAGATTGCTTTGGGTAGTATAGTCATTTTGACAATATTGATTCTTCCAGTCCATGAACACAGTATATTTCTCCATCTGTTTGTGTCCTCTTTGATTTCTCTCATCAGTGTTTCATAGTTTTCTATGTATAGGTCTTTTGTTTCTTTAGGTAGATATACTCCTAAGTATTTTATTCTTTTTGTTGCAATGGTGAATGGTATTGTTTCCTTAACTTCTCTTTCTGTTTTCTCATTGTTAGTGTATAGGAATGCAAGGGATTTTTGTGTGTTAATTTTATATCCTGCAACTTTACTATATTCATTGATTAGCTCTAGTAATTTTCTGGTAGAGTCTTTAGCGTTTTCTATGTAGAGGATCATGTTATCTGCAAACAGAGAGAGTTTCACTTCTTTTCCTGTCTGGATTCCTTTTACTTCTTTTTCTGCTCTAATTGCTGTGGCCAAAACTTTCGAAACTATGTTGAATAGTGAGTGGTGAGAGTGGGCACCCTTGTCTTATTCCTGATTTTAGGGGAAATGCTTTCAATTTTTGACCATTGAGGGTAATGCTTGCTGTGGGTTTGTCATATATAGCTCTTATTATGTTGAGGTATGTTCCTTCTATTCCTGCTTTCTGGAGAGTTTTAATCATAAATGCATGTTGAATTTTGTCAAAGGCTTTTTCTGCATCTATTGAGATAATCATATGATTTTTATCTTTCAGTTTGTTAATGTGGTGTATTACATTGATTGATTTGTGGATATTAAAGAATCCTTGCATTCCTGGGATAAAGCCCACTTGGTCATGATGTATGATTTTTTTAATATGTTGTTGGATTCTGTTTGCTAGAATTTTGTTAAGGATTTTTGCATATATGTTCATCAGTGATATTGGCCTGTAGTTTTCTTTTTTGTGGCATCTTTTTCTGGTTTTGGAATTAGGGTGATGGTGGCCTCATAGAATGAATTTGGAAGTTTACCTTCTTCTGCACCAATGGCATGTTTTTGAATGCTCACTCCTACCCTCTCTGCATATTCTGCTTCTCAAGAGAAAATATTCCAGATTTCTCCATTAGTGCCTTATATCCCCTAGCCTAAGTTTCTTCAGCCTTTAGGTCACATGCATGTAGATGAATTTCAAACAGCCCAGGTCCACTTGGGCAGGAGGAGAAGGGTGTGACAGAGGATGAGAAGGTTGGATGGCATCACCAACTCAGTGGACATGAGTCTGACCAAACTCCAGGAGATAGTGATGGACAGAGAAGCCTGGCGTGCTGAAGTCCACAGGGTCACAAAGTGTTGGACATGACTTACCAAATGAACAACAACGAACAACAGGTCAATCTTGAGCTAAAGAGTTCTTCCCTGAAACCTATACTGTAATTGTGAGGTAAAATACTTAAGCAGATGTTCCACTGTTTTTCCAACTCATCAAAAACACATAAAATCCAGATAGCTCACAAGTACTTTCTAAAGTAATTTTATTATTCTTATTATTTTGGTGATTCTACTGCAAAAAAATTCTATTATTTTGGTGTGAGTGATCGCACTTACAAAACTTGATGAGCCATTAATTGTTTCAAAATATGGCTAATGCTTTGCTTGAGTTGGGCTAGTCCTACCAATCCATTTGTAGGTAGATAGGCAGTTGTATAAATAGACTCTTTTCCACCTATGGAACCTAAATTACTTTTGATATATTGCACTTTGTACACTGGGTGAGATGGTTAGATAGCATCACTGACTCAATGGACATGAACTTGAGCAAAGTCCAGAAGGTGGTGGAGGACAAGGAAGCCTGGCGTGCTGCGGTCCATGGGGTCACGGAGATTCGGACGCAGCTTAGCAACTGAACAACAGCAACAGAACACGGACCGGTAAAGTCTTTAGACAGGTAAGTAGTAACAGCTCCTAACAAATGGTTTCGAAAAGGAAGAGAATATATGGCTTAGATCCCAGCTCATGAGATCCCCGACATTAAAACCTACTCCTCCTCTGGTTTTTCCATTATCAATGAGTGGTGTCTATCAATTCTCACCCAGTTGTCAGGCTACAAAGCTGGGACTCATAGTTAATTCATCTCTTTGGCTCATCTCTCCCATTTAATTAATCATCAAATTGATTCAACTTCCTTAAAAAACTCAAAGCCAAACAGTTTTTTATTTCCACTGTCATTGCCCTAGCCCATGACACAATTATTTCTTCAATAATTATAGCAAGCTCCTAATTAGGCTCCTTGAAATTTGTCTTTGCCTTAATCTAACATCCCCTCTGCAGCCAGAACGTAGATCTGGTCAACCTGTTCTAAAGTGCCAATCTGTTCTCATCATATACCTGCTTGAAACTCTCCAGGGCCCTCCCCACCAATACCCACAAATACACCCAGATGTGGTATGCAATTCACTCTGTTATCAGCTCAGGGTTTAGAGCTCCAGCCACCTCTTCCTGGTCCAGTAGTTAAAAATAAAATTCACCTGCCAATGCAGGAGACATGGGTTCAATCCCTGGGTCAGGAGATCCCCTGGAGAAGGAAACAACAGTCCACTCCAGTATTCTTACCTGGGATGTCCTATAGACAGAGGAGCCTGGTGAGCTACAGTCCATGGGGTCACAAAACAGTTGGACATAGCAACAACCTTCTCACCACCTCCTTTATTCTCTCACTCCAGCCATTCAGAACACCTTTGAGTTGCCCAATAGTAACCTGTTTTTTTCCTCACATCCAGCTTTTTTGCCTGCTGTTCTTTCTGTCTGTAATACTTCTACTTACCTTTTTTCCTGGTTAACTCCTATTTATTCTTCAGATCTCAGTGTGTCTCTCATTTCCTCTATAAATCCTTCTTTCCCTGACCTCCAAAACTGAGTCTGAATTCCAGCACCTTCTTTGTCCTCTATTTACTTTACTAATCGCCATATCCTTGGTACCTAGTATTATTTGCTGACACAGTGTCATCCTGCTGGAAATATTTTTTGGATGTCTTCAGTTTCATAAAAACACAAACAAATCCTTCCTTAGAAAAGAAGACACAGCCAAGAAAGACCTTGTCTGTCTTTAGGATCGATGTGTTGTGTTAATGGAAAAGATCTCCAAGGTAAAATATAGCCCAAGGAAAGGGGAAAAACAAAACTGAAAAATAGCAGAGGATTGTGGGGTCCATGGCAGACAGTTGAGATAAAAGAAGTCGGCTTGGGCTCAGATGATCAGGCAAAGTTGCTTTACTCCTTTCCCACACAGCAGGGACAGTGGTGACATGGCTTTAAAATGTTTAGAGTTCCAATTAGCATTTGATGTATTTGTTCATTTGCCCATTCATTCATTGATTCACTCACCCAGTCTCAAAATGATGCTGAGTATCATCTATGTGCCAGACATTAGCCTAAGAACCCTGAATTCTAAAGGGATACCTAGAAAACACATACATTTAGAATATATAATTTTAAAAGAACATGCAGAAGAGCCTTAATAGAGATACACATACAAAAACTCTACCTAACTCAACCTGGAGGAGACAGAAAGCCCTGCTCTGGACACATGAGGGCTGTCTCCTTTCCTAAGCCTTACTGTCTTTCTTGCTCTAATCCTACCCTATATCTGAGATGGTTTTCTTCAGTGAAGACTCTTAGAGGGAGCCTTGGACCTATTAGACACTGAAATATAGTTTTAGATGTAAATATGGCCATGAGGAATATATAGGTCATGTGGTTCTCCATTGTTTGTAGGATAAAAATTGTCAAAGAAAGGAACACATAAAAAAGTTCAAAGGAACTCTAAAACATAGAGTTAAAGGAACTCTAAAACAGGGGTTTAACTATCTGTTCAAATGTGTCTTTCATCTGGTTATTTGTTCTCTCTGAGTCTCAGATTTTCTTACCTGTAAAAGACAAATAGTCACCCATAAACAAAAAATATCAGAGTTGGAAGAGCTCTTTGAGATGCTCTACAAAACATCTAAAGGATGTCAATGGGTTTTTCTCAGAAACAGAATCCTTAGATCATATACATTTTGGCAGCAACAGCTGCCAAACAGATTTCTTTGCTTCTGGCCTTCTCACAATCTTTAACATACTCAAGTGTGCTGTGCATCTCTTCGAAGTGGGTATGGTTCACATCTTTATCCAAACATGGTTAACCACAGAGCCTTTTAATCAAGAAGTGTCTCATGGGACCAGTGTTGGGTGGGTCAAAATGGATCTAGTCTGACCCACTCCTCCACAGAAGGAAAATGGGTATCACAGCAAAACAGAGGCTTGCTCATGGTCACCCAGCTAGTGCATGGCTAAGTCAGAACTAAACTTCTAATTTCCTGGCTCTGCAGCCAGTTATAGTTTCCAGTAATTATGGAGAAGTCCCCTTCCCAGGGCTCCTGGTTGTTGTGAGATCCTAATGAGATGCAGATGAGGGTGAGATTAGCAAAGACTCAAATGTAAATTGTCTATGTGAATCTCTCTGCTATTAAAAAGTTCCCAGTAAAGCCCAGTGCTGGCAGAACCTTTAACTCCATCAACATTTACTACAAGTTCATGATATAGTGATACAGATCTACTTGATGAGCTATAAGAGTGAGGCTCGAACTCCACCATCCAGAAGCTGGAGGAGCCCTGATAGACACATACCAGGAAATGGGTCTGCTTTTGTTTGTTTGACATTGTTCTCAATTTGCTTAACCTCCCTGGCTCCAAATTCTTTGCAGTTCATTTGTTGGTTGAACCTTCCATTTGACCTTCTCAAAGGAATTCACTAATAATTTGAAACACTTGCATAAACAGAATGCAAACAAATGCTAAACAGAAATCTCTGTGATCTACTGGTTAATATGGAATTAGAAGTGAGATGCAGTTCCTTCAAGCCCAGGAAACTCACTCTGAACCAGCATATCTAATAAACTGGGAGAAGAGAAGACCCACAAATTAAAAAGCAACATCTGAAATCTAATCAGATATTCTCTCAATTTACTCACCACCCCTGTGGTGCTATCCAACTTTATTAGGATTTTATTCTGATTTCTCTTTTAAAGTGACATTTACATTAATTTACAATACTAACACAAAATTCTATTAAAAAGGAAAGAACTTTTATAACTTTATTATTTTTTTCCTGGTTACTGTCCCTAGGTTTTCAGTGTGCTAATAAGGAATCTTTTGTTTTATTTCATATCTGAGAGAGGAATTGTGAAGTCTCTTCAAGGCTATTTCATGCTGGGTTGTTAAACGCAGTGGGGACGCCTGACTTGGAGGGCATGTGCTGTAATTGGCTGCAAGGGCCAGGAAGTTAAACTTTCTCATTCTTTCTCAGTCTCCTTTTATCCTGAGTGTCTCAAAAGTTTATAATCATTCTCTAGTTGGGCTGTGACTTTGAAAGAACAAGAACTCAGCTAGGAGACAGTGAACACGCTGGGTCATCTCCGCCTCCCAATTTGAATGACCTCGTAGATCTAAGTCCTCAGAAGTGACCTGACAGGTTCCTCATCTCTCTGAGTCTTCAGGCCACACAGAGATCAGTCACGTGAGATGGAAGGGAACCAATGGATCATCACAACCCTCTTCATTTTACATGTGAGGAAATGGAGGCCCAGAGATGGAAAGTGATATCTTCAAGATCACAGAGAAAGAAAGAAGCTGAGTCAAAACTGAAATCCAAATCTTTTAGCTCTCAACCCAGTGTTGGTTCTTCTTCCCACTGAGTAAAATCCTGGGGTTCTTTCAAGAGCAGAAATCAGTCCAGACAATGTCTCTGAGCCAGAGTGAGTACCAAATCTATCTAATGACCCATGGTTTCAGTGATCAGAAACACTTTCTGCTTTTCTTGTAATTTATTTAAACTTCTAATGAACACAGATGATGAATTACATATGGTCTCCATGTTTACTTCTTTGAGTGAGTTCCACAGCAGCTGCATCATTTATCAGTTCAGTATGTTTCAGGTAGATGCTAGCTCTAATGGGTAAATCAGCCAGTCCTTCTCTTCAATATTCTATCCCAGTTATTCCTAAAAGCCACCCATTCCAACACCAAAGCAACCTTGCCCTCAGAATCTCTATGTATCAAAAGGTGAAATTAGAAAATTTAAGAGAATTTATCTCACAGAGCCTGTACATATCTCCTAAACATATGAAAACATATTTCTAAACATACCAAGGGATTTACTGACATATTTATTCCATTGAGATCTATTATGCAACTTCTATATGCCTCTTCGTATGGGGGGTACACAGTTACAAAGATGAACAGCCCAGACTCTGACCTTGACTGACTCCTACTCTGATAAGCAAAACCAGTCTCTGAGCATTTAATAGCAACCACATGAAAAACTCAAATTGAGGGAACTTGTCCCAAATGCCTGGCCTATACTCCAAAAGATTTTAAGGTCATAAAAGTCAAGAAACACCAGGAAATGGATTCAGACTGAAAAAGACTAGAGTGACATGATAGCTAGATGCAACACATGATCCTTGATTGATCCTTTCTATTAAAAAGGAAGACACTGGGAATTATTAAATGGAATCTCTGGACAAATGGCATACAAGAGTTCTCCATCAGTTCAGGTCAGTTCAGTTTAGTCACTCAGTCGTGTTTGACTCTTTGTGACCCCATGGACTGCAGGACGCCAGGCTTCCCTGTTCATCACCAACTCCCAGAGTTTACTCAAACTCATGTCCATTGAGTCGGTGATGGTGTCCAACCATCTCATCCTCTGTCATCCCCTTCTCCTGCCTTCTATCTTTCCCAGCATCAGGGTCTTTTCCAAGGAGTCAGTTCTTCACATTAGGCGGCCAAAGTTTCAGCTTCAGCTGAAACTCCATACTATTCTTATAATTCTTTTTTGAGTGTGAAACTGTTTTAAAATACCATGATTTTTTAAAATAAAATAATGATGATGATGAGAACCCCATGACAAATGGCATTAGATGAATGGCAGAAAGAGAAGGTCCAGTCCTACTTGAGAAATCAAAAAAGGCTTCCCAAGGAAAGGGACTATTCAGACAAGTCTAGTGGATATATTAGAACAAAAAAGGATGCTATGAGAACACTCAGTTTGGCTCTCTGCACTCAGAACAGTGGGAAAACACGGTCCCATTTTGCAGACAAGAAGCTTGAAACTCAAGAAGGCAGTGCAACTTGGACAAGGTCACCTTGCAAGTGATGAGAGTTTCTTCCAGTTTACAGATTCTCTCACTCGTCCTCACTCAAGAGAGGCAGTACCCTCCAATTGTGCCAATAAGGTAAATAACACCCAAGAAATCCTCCAGGACCCAAGATTTATTGAGATCATAAGTAACCCTTGCTCAGTAAAAGAATCCACCTCCCCACTCGGCTGCCTTCCCATCACCAGCCAGAAATTGTTGCAATCTAATGCATTTATATGTTTTGGTTTCCTTAATTTATTTCAGGCACCTCATTTTCCTGGAACAAGTGCTGTTATTTATGATACAGCAGCAAACACTTTACATTTATAGAGGTTATGAATTTTAGTAATGGTTTTGGTGGCAATTTAATCTGTCCTAACTATGAGGCATTTTACAATGACAATTAAATTATTATTAAAAAATAAACCTCAAATGACATCCTTATCACTTATCAACATATCAAAAGTTTCACTGAGTTGCATTCTGGGTGGGTCGTAAATATCCCAATGTAGTCTTAGTGAATCCACGCCATAAACTTGAGTGAACTTAATTAACTTCTACAGTATATTTAAAAGAAAACTCCTCGCACATTTTGATGTCGGGGAATGAAACATTATTTGAAAAGTGGGTTTATTGCATTCCATGGCGCACACTGATATTTAATATTTAAAGACTCTTAAATTTGATGTACTGTGCTGATGGCTAAAGGGTTTAGTCCCGCAGTGTGGGAGGGTGAGATGGCAGATTTCTTTCTCCAATTCGGAGAAGGGGATTTTATTTTACTGGCCAAGCCCCCTGTACCCTGATCTATTAAAATCCACACTCAGAGAACTGTCAAGGGTGCTAATGTATACTTTATGAAATTAATCTTAATGTAGGCTGGTTGAATAGCTCATTCCCAGGCTATGTTCTAAATTGTTGCAAAACAACTCCACTCCGAATTAGCTGGCGTGCTGCTGCATTGATTTCCGCAGATAATATGTCAGCAAAGTATCATTGTATACAGATTTAAAATGAGGGGTTTTATTTTTTTTCTCTGTAGAGAATCTAATAAAGAAAAAAGAAAAAGTCAGTCTTCACCCACTTCCTGATCTGAACTTATAGGCGCTGGCTGAAATAGAATTATTTTGTTGGGATCCACATTGTGATAATTACCCCAGACAGCAATGGGAGTCTGATTTCCAAAATCAGACTGGACATTTGACTTAAATACAATCTTCTCTTTTAAGCCCACATTTCCATCAGCTTAAATGACAATAGCCAAACATTGACAGCAGATGATTCTCCCCTGGAAGGTAGAATTAGAGACAATTTTATCAAAACAATGGAAGGCAAACATCCAATAAGAAAATACAAGGTTTGCCTATATTAAATCTCTTTAACCAACTTGCTCAAACTCATTGCAGAAGAAAAAATGTGGAAGAGTCTTCCCAGGTAGATTCTTCCCAGGACACCAGAGAGCATGTTGGGGAGGGCAGCTTCCTCTGCTTTCTGGATGATTCACTCAGAATTTCCTTCAATAACTCCCAAGCGTCCTTCATCCATCTTCCTAGGCAAAATGATTTGGATGTATACTTGTATTTCTGCATATTTATGTACCCACAGTGTTGTACACCTACTTTTACATTTGTAACTTCATAACAAAGTCTAAATCATAAGGCTTTTTTTTTAGGTTCTGTTGTCTGCTGATTATAATAATCTGCTTTCAGCAATAACCCAACAAATACAAACCACAGCTTTCTCATTTATAAAATAAGAGGGTTAAACTGGTGATATACAAAGTTCTTAGTTTCAGCTCTAAAAAAGGAAACCACACTAGGGTTTTTAGTTCCAACCGTTGTTTCTTGAAAAACAAAGCAACAAACTTAATGAGTAGCTCCTGTGTGTGGGGCACTGGGCTAGCTCTGGATGTAACTGTGGGAAGAGTCGCTGAAGCTGATGTTCTTGTAGACCCCGTAGACTGGTGTATTGGCTAGTGTTTTGAAAGCAGTGCTACCATTTATTTATTTATACTTAACTGGCTTGTTTGATAATCTTCAATTTCTGTGTCTGGAAAGTAGAAATTGAGGCAAAATTTCCTTTCCCATTACTCCATCCTTCATCCCTTTGAGTTCCAGCACTCCATATTTCTTTACAAATGTCTCACATCTCCATTACCAAGTTAAAAAGCAGCTTGGGCTCCCCTTGACTAAGTGGAGAGTGGTTTCTAGGGGAGAATAGAGCACCCGCCAGATGCGGGATCGAACACGCCTCCAACACTGAGCTTATGATTCTGTCTCTCCTCGTCCCAGGTTCATTGTGCTTCCACAGATCTGAACCATTTTTCATGACTATGATATCTTCCTATAATTATATCCATCCTCATAAATTCTATTCTGGGGCCATCACTGCCCAATTTGGTGTGACGATACATGTTTACATTTAAATGCAACAAGAGACTCTGCAATAGAAAATGACTGAATGAAAGAAACCTAAAATACTACCAAAAAGTGCTAAGGAAGGGAATTCTACTTCTGGTTACGGTGGCCTAGTTTGTTTCAGACCAGTGATCCTATGGAGAACAACCAGAAAATTGTATCAATTTGGCCAATTATAAAATCACTAATCATTTTTGAAGACATTGGAGAACTACTAAGGCTTGGAAAGCTAGGATTCTAGAGAGAAGGCAAATCTAGAGAGGCAAGCCAACCATTTGGTGCTGTTTTACTTCTAGAGGCATTTGATGACTCCAATGGGGTGTCTGAGTGGCATAGAAAGAAGCTATTCGCAAAGTGGTGGCTTAGAGGCCAAGAAGTTGAACGGAGTAATCTTGTGAGGATGAAGTAATTAAAATTGGAGTTCAGGGCTTGCCAAGGAGGAACTTTCTCTTGGGATTTTTGAAAGACTCTATCCCAAGAATAAGGTTAAGTGAGAACTAAGGAAGCTCTTAAAACATCTCTGTATAAAATTATAATGGTGGATACATGTCATTTACATGTATCCAAACCTATAAAATGTATAACACCAAGAGTAAGCCCCAGTGTAGACCGTAGGAGTTAATGATATGTCGATAGAGGCTTCCCTGCTGGCTCAGATGGTTAAGAATCCACCTGCAGTGCAGGAGACCCGGGTTCAATCCCTGGTTTGGGAAGATCCATTCCCTGAAGAAGGGAATAGCTACCCATTCCAGTTTCTTGCCTGGAGAATTCCATGGATAGAGGAGTCTGGTGGGCTACAGTCCATGATATGCCAATCAATTATAAAAAAAAAAATACCACTCAGATGGGGGAGATCGATCATGGGGGAAGATATGCACATGAGCAGGAGGTATATAGAAATCTTTGCACCTTCCTCTTACTTTTGTTCTGAACCTAACATTACTCTAAAAAAAAAAATGTCTAGTTAAAACAAAAAACAACAATAACCAAGAAGCTCTTAGAAGAACTAAAACCAGCTTGACTCTAAAGTTTTGATAATTATATTCCTCCAAACTTCAGAACACAGGTAATTTGAATTGAACCATTTTGGATGCACCAGACTAGCTTTGCCATCCTGCTAATTCCATGCCAGTTTTGCAAAAAGAATATGATGAGTGAGCTAAAGTTGAAGACAGGAAACCTAAGTTTAGGATTCAGCTGAGAATTCCATCTCACCTATATGAGGCTGGAGTAAGTGATAAACCTTGACATCCCAGTGATTCAATGCTGCGAATGTCTGTCCTTTCTTTGGTCTCTATTGATGAGTATCTTTCTTGGTGTCTTTTCTCCAGTAATGCCTCAGGAATTTCTACCCGGGGGCGCCCCATTTTAAACCCAAGACCTCTGTGGTCACTAAGAAAAGGAAAAGAGAGGAAGAAAAATTGCATGAGATTTCAGAACCAAGACTGCAAGTTCAATACCATCAAAACAATCCACACCCTATGGATCAAAGCCAAATTGGTCCCAAATAGCTTCAAGGGAGGCTGGGAAATGTAGACTTTTTAGGTCCAAGAATTGGGATTGGTTAGCATCAAACCAGTCTCTGCCAAAATATTGATGTCCAAGTTGTGTCCATTGTATATGTACTCAAGCTTGGAGAAGACAGTGACTTTCTCATTATGTTTTGCTTTCATAAAGGATAAACTATATCTTGAATTCCTCCCATGGACTTTGTTGCAAAACAATTAAACAAGATAATACTAAAAAAAAAAAAAAATCAGACAAGCAGCTCATCCTCTGAAAGAATAATTTGTTTAGACAAAACAGAAACTATCAATACAGGAAGCATAGGAGACAGAAATGGAAACCTCACTCTTCAAGACATTTTGTAACAGGAGAGACCCAGTGCAGATTGGCTACTTAGAGAGAGAGGAACTCTTCAGCGACTCAGTCATAACTGATAGATAGCTGTTCTCTCATGTGTCCTGACACTCTCCCGAATACATCTTTATAATGGAGACTCAGGCCAGGAGGCTCAGAACTTGGAGTACTTTTTTCATGTAGTTCCTTTTTTTAAGTAGTTCCCATGGCAGTTAAGTTTGGGAAGCACTGTGTTCTAGTTAGGAGAAGGCACTGGCACCCACTCCAGTACTCTTGCCTGGAAAATCCCATGGATGGAGGAGCCTGGTAGGCTGCAGTCCGTGGGGTCGCGAAGAGTCAGACACGACTGAGCAACTTCACTTTCACTTTTCACTTTTATGCATTGGAGAAGGAAATGGCAACCCACTCCAGTGTTCTTGCCTGGAGAATCCCAGGGACGGGGGAGCCTGGTGGGCTGCTGTCTATGGGGTCGCACAGAGTCGGACACGACTGAAGTGACTTCGCAGCAGCAGTAGTAGTGTTCTAGTTTTGTTGCTGTTTTGCTTTCTTTCCTGCAGAGTCTTTAACACTCCAATGTGAATTGTGACTGTTCAAAGTATAAAAGTGTGTGTGTGTGTGTGTGCATAAGTGCACATATGCACGTACACTGGTGGTAAGACAAAGTTGAGATTTTAAGATAAAGCATTATGCATACTTATTTATACAGATACAAGCTGAAATCCAGATTGCTGGGAGAAATATCAACAACCTCAGATATGCAGATGATAACACTCTAATGGCAGAAAGTAAAGAGGAACTAAAGAGCTTCTTGATGAGGGTGAAAGAGGAGAGTGAAAAAGCTGGCTTGAAACTCAACATTCAAGAAACTAAGATCATGGCATCCATTCCCATCACTTTGTGACAAATAGAAGGGAAAAGGTGGAAGCAGTGACACATTTTATTTTCTTGGGCTCCAAAATCACTGTGGATGTTGACTGAAGCAATGAAACTAAAAGACTCTTTCTTCTTAAAAGAAAGCTATGAAAAACCTAGACAATGTATTGGAAAGCAGAAACATCACTTGCCAACAAAGGTCTGTATAGTCAAAGCTATGGTTTTTCCAAGAGTTATGCACAGATGTGAGAGTTGAACCATAAAGAAGTCTGAGTGCCAAAGAACTGATCCTTTCAAAATGTGGTGCTAGACTCTTGAGAGTCCTTTCGACTGCAAGGAGATCAAACTAGTCAATATTAAAGGAAATCAATCTTGAATATTCATTGGAAGGACTGTTGCTGAAGCTGAAGCTCCAATACTTTTGCCACCTGATGCAAAGAGTCAACTCATTGGAAAAATCCCTGATTCTGGGAAAGACTGAAGGCAGATGGAGAAAGGGATGGCAGAGGATGAAATAGTTATGTAGCATCACCAATTCAATGGACATGCATTTGAGCAAATTCTGGGAGAAAGTGGAGATCAGAAGAGCCTGGCCTGCTACAGTCCTCGGGGCTTCAAAGAGTTGGACATGACTTGGCAACTAAACAACAACAATTCCTCACAATCATTCGGACAGATACTATAATATTTTATAGTATAAGAGACATGGGGATGAAGAGGCTCTGCTGCCCTTCATGTATCTAACGGTAACCCACAACTTTGATGTCTCTCCAGATGACTCCAAGACATGTCAGAGCTTCCAGTTCACATGTGTGCAGAATCAGAGCCTGGGAAAAACATGTGAAGACTAGTGTTACCCCAATTGTTCCATCTAGGGTTAGAGCTCTCTAAGGTCCCAGGCTGGCCTAAATTTCTATGAATTTATGAATCTACACCTTTTGGTGATGGGAAAATTCTTTGTGTTTTCAAGTCTGTACTTGCAAACCTTACCATCCAGGCTTAAAAATCTAACAAACCCTTAGGAAATAGACAGTAAATTTTTAAAGTGAAAAAAAGAAAACATGTTCTTTAACAGATATTCCAGGCTAAGCCAGGAATATTGCTCCTGTGATAGAAAAGATTCATCTTCAATCCTCCCATGCACTTGCAATCAGTATAATCTTTCTGAAACACATATCAGATAAAATTATTTCCTCTTCTTAAAAAAAACAGATAATCATCATTCATATGATTTCCCATAAAAGTACCAATCTACTCTCATGGATTCTAAGACCATCATAATTTAATTCTTGCCATGCTGGCTCATCTCATCACTAGAGTCTACCCACCACTGTGCTCACACTCCCCACACCAACTCAACCATGTTGGGGAAGAAGAAATTTTCCTCTATCCTTCTAGGATCTTCTGGCTGGTCTAAGAATTAAACTGACATGAGGCAGATTAAAAGGAGAAAATCAAACCAAGGTTTATTAGCATGTATACATGGAAAAGTGAGTAACTCACCAAAATGGTAGAAGCCTTCACCCTAAACACCATCTCAAAGACAAAACAGAATGTTGGGAGCAGCCGTTTGGGAATGGAGATGGAAAAGCAAGTGTTCAACCAATGCTTGCTGAGCCAGGAATAGACTGGGACACAGAGTGGACTCTGAACACTAGGTCCCAACACACCACACCAAGCCTATGCATGCATGCGTGCATGCTCAGTTGCTTTAGTCACGTCCAGCTCATTGTGATCCTATGGACTATAGTCCGCCAGGCTCCTCTGTCCATGGGATTTTCCAGGCAAGAATACTGAATGTTCACCAAAACCATAGTCTTTACATATATTGACTTGGCCAAACAGTTTGTTCAGGTTTTTCTGTAAGATATTACAAACGAACTGTTTGGCCAGCCCAATATGTCTGGGAATAACTCTATTTCAAGGGAACAGACTCTTTATGTAAATTGTTTAGGAAGCTAAGGGGAGGTAAAAAGAGAGTATTATGTTGCCTAAAAATAATCAACCTAAATTAATCTTCATGCCAAAGAGACACATTTTGGGGTAAAATATTGCTCCCCTACAACCAGTAGGTATACTCTATGTGATCACCATACCACACTCCTACCATCACCTCAACCACTAGGTATGTTATGTCATCTCTACACCTAGCCCACAGTCATTATCTTCATCCTTAGGTTCATTAGGCTATCACTATGCCCACAAAGTAACGATCTCTATCCTGTGATATATCCTGTGATATATCCATTTCTACTCACCCATCATCACTTGACCATGAGTTATCCTCTGCCAGCACCTAACCTCGGTGTCACTATCCTTTCCCCAAAGACAGCAAGTAAGGTCACCCCATTGTGATTTGGGCCATCAGTTTTGCTCCCTGGAACTTTCTTTCAGCTTTCTCTTTCTGGAAAAAAATTTATATTCACCTGTCAAGGTTTAACAGTGCCTCAGAGAAGACTTTTCCAATTCTTCACCACATAAAGTGGATCCAATTTACCCCACCTTCCTTCTTCCGACGTACTTTGCATGTGAAGCTCCCATAGTTATATTTAGTAGGAAGTTACTGTCACTCTTTATAATAATGGGCTTAGCACTGACCAAGTAGTTACAAGGTGTGCTCTCTGTGTATTATCTTTGTTAGTATTATATTAGTCCTAATGAGGATACTGATTGATACTATTTTTAACTTTGTCTTACAGATGAGGAAACTAAAAGTCATACTGACTGAATAACCTGATTAGGACCGCACAGGTACTCTAGACAGGAGCTAGGATTTAAACGGGCATCTGTAAGACTCTACAGTCCCTGCCCCTCATGAATGGAGAACTGCATTTGATCCCCACTGTGCCGCTGACCAAGTTTCTGGGGTCAACCAGTTGACCTCATAGAGCCTCAGTCTCCTTGTCTGAAAATCTGGCTAACCCCTGCCTTGTTCCTCACTAGGGTATTGTGATCATAAAATGAAATAATGAATCTGAAAGGGCTTTGCAAATGCTAAAGTACTATGCAAATGCAAGCTAATTAATTAATGAACTCATTAACATGTTCTCCTGCTGGGCTGCAGTTAGGGCCAAATTATAAATAATCCTCGTCTTCCTGGGAATTTAACCAAGAAATTTAGGATGGTGGGAGGGAGAAAGAAGGCTGTGGACCCAAAATCTAAAACTCTGCACATGCTAAGAAAGGCAATTTAACTCAGAAGCATTCCCTTTGCCAGCCACAGAGTTATTTTTTATTTCGAACAAAGCGTATGGGGGTGAAAGATTTCAGAGGGATAAAAAAAATTCCTCTAATATGCCCATTAATAAAGGTGGTCCAGTATGTCATCATTTTGCCCAAAATCCACTGATCTTGTGGAATGGGGAGGCCCCCATAGTAAACGTCTAGGTCTTCATTACTTATTTATAATTAGCAAACATATTTCACTATGTGCCAGAAACTATTCTAAGTGCTTTCCAAGTGTTAGCTTGTTTAATCCTCATAAGGACTTTGTGAGCAGTCATGCTCCTCTCCCCACTTTACAGATGGAGAAAGTAAGATGCACAGATGTTAAGTCATCCAAGGCAATGCAGCTGGGAAGTAGCAGAAGCAGGATTCCACGCCGTGTGGTTTCAGCAGCCTTGCTCTTGACCCGTGCCATATTGCCTGTCTTTATGTGGCCACACGCTGGCCTGGCAGTTCATCCACAAAGACATCCAGGACAGCTTACCTGGGGACGGTGTTGGGCAGACGGGAGCAGTCCTTGTTTATCGCGCACTAATTACATGCCAGTGACTGTACAGAAAATCTACAGACACAGGCCCACTGAATTTTCAAGGGTGTGGTAGGAAGATGGACATGGATCTGCAGGTCTTGTTTCTCTTGGGGTCTGCAACCTGCTGGGAAGTTGCTTTCTGCTCTCCCTTTCTATGAACTTGGAAATTGATCGCCCCTGAGTCCGAGGTTCCTGTGGTTGCGGGGTGCTACCTGCGGCTGAGAGGGGAAGCTCTGGACCAGGAGGGATGCTCTGCATCCTTGTCACGTTCTCCAAAGAGCTTTGCAGGAATGAAGATAATATTCTGATCTAATCTTTCTGACTAGATGTCTCTTTCTTTGTTGGTTCTGAACTCAGGCAAAAAAAAAAAAAAAAAGAAAGAGAGAGAGAGAGAAATGTTGCTTAGGCATCAGACCAAATCCCAACAGACGAGAACCCTGGAGGTAGAGAGTTGCCCTGCTCAAGGTCACAGTACTAGGACGTGGAGGAGCTAGGAACCTAGAACTATGATGTGTTGTGTTTCTTACTGATTCCAGAACAGGACAACTTTAAAGTGTAGACGGTCAGGAATAAGCAAAGATCAAACTCTGTGGCTTATGATAATGTTGGCTCTTTTTATAGTAATATAGTAGCTTCATTTATGTTGGTTCGATTTGGTTTTAGGAAAAGAAAAAAAAATCACTTTCCACATACCAGGCTCTATAACAAGAACTTTTACCCAAAATCCTACACAAAGAAGTAACAAAAATATGTACCTGAATATAGATATGTCCAATTCTAAAGTCAATAATTCAAAACTGAATTAATTAATTGAACTGTGGTGTTGGAGAAGACTCTTGAGAGTTCCTTGGACTGCAAGGAGATCAAACATGTCAATCCCAAAGGAGATCAACCCTGAATACTCATTGGAAGGACTGATCTTGAAGCTCCAATACTTTGACCACCTCATTAGAAAAGACCCTGATGCTGGGAAAGATTGAAGGCAGGAGGAGAAGGGGATGACAGACGACAAGATGGTTGGATGGCATCACTGACTCAATGGACATGAGTTTGACCAAGCTCTAGGAGATGGTGATGGACAGGGAGGCCTGGCATGCTGTAGTCCCTGGGGTCACAGAGAGTCAGACACAACTGAGTGACTAAACCACAGCGACAACAGAAGTCAATAGCTACTCCACTCTACATGATATATGATTTCCAATGTCTTAAATGTTGTATTAATAAGATTGCAACTAAAATAACCAAAACGACAGAAAAAAAAAAGCCAAGTCACCCACAATCCCATAATCCCATTACCCTAATCAATCAACTGTGATTTTCTGTCCACATTCCCTTTCAATCCTTTGTGTAGGCAATTGTAAACTTCATGTACATACAGTCATAGAATATCCCCCAAAATCTATGTCATATTCAGGACTAAAATTTCAATAAATGCATAAAATTAGCATGTTAATAGTATTTACTAAAACATGTTCTTTGTGTTCTACATAGTCTCCAATATTGTGCCCTTATAAATAACATGGTGAATATCTTCCAATAAATAACTTTGATTGGGGGGGGGGGTGGATAGTTTCCTGAGTGTTAATTTCAGTGGTGGGTTTTCCAGGTTAAATTGCTTCAGTTTGGATAAAGTAGAAATGGGGTTGACACGAGCATTAAACGTCTCCCATAAACTTCATCCCACTTCTCCTGACTCACTACAGAAGATGCAGAGAGAGCTGGGGAATCACGTCAGCCCATGATTAGACCGGTCAAACATGTTTAAATGAAAAAGGAGTTTAGAATATTCAACAGGATCAAAGATGGAAGATTACAGAGATTTGGAGGCCTTTAATAAATATTAAAAATACATTTCCCCACTCCACTCCAGGTGGTACATCAAGCGTGGAAGAGAATCAGACAGACATGGAATTCAAAAGTCAGGGGCCTTTATCTTTGTGGCAGCATCATCTGACAGGTAAGGGAAAAAAACATATTGTGTTTACTTGAGAGGAGGGGGAAGTAGAGTTACTTACTAAAAATGGGAACCAGAAAATTGAAGAGCCACCCAGATGATAGAGTTGTAAGATGTCAGAGCAGGAAGAGAATTTGATAACCGAGACCACCCGCTCCGCTACCAAGAGAGGCAACTAGGAATTATCAAGGGGTGCAAACTGGCCTCTAGTCACCATGCATCCCAGGTAGAGCCCAGACCCTCTGGCTTCCATCCAGTGCTCCTTCCAATGACCTACACTGCATCCTCTCATAATAAAATGGGGGCTAGCGGACAGCCACCACGGAAGAGCTTGAGATGTCCCAAGTGCTACTTACTATTAAGCGAGCAGGGGGTTACATCAAATAAGCCAAAATTTATTTCCAGTCAGAGAATCCTGGGCGGCTCCAACAGGCATTTTCAGAAAGGGAAGCAGCCTCCCTTCCTTGCGACAGTTGGGCTGCTTGATTGCACCCCACTCCCTGAACTGCCCATCCTCCACTTCTGAGAGCCTTGACTGGCTAAGATGAGTCCTGATGCCCTGCAGGTGGCGCTTCCCATCAGTACCCATCAGCCTCCCTTGCCCACTTCAGTTGTTGGCTTCTGTTCTCTTGGCTGCTATCCAGCCTGATTGGCCAATGTCCAGGCTGTAACTGTCGTCAAATATTTTGAATGTCACCCCTGGCATTTGCCAAAGTTTTCCTGTGAAGTATTGGATCCACAAGATTGTCTTTAAAAGACCAAAAAATAAATTTGAGGACTGGATGAATAAACTAGCCGCTGAGAAGATCTGCAAGGAAGATTCTGATTAGCTGTGTTTAACTCAATGTTTCCCAACTTATTAGACCATTCAGGAACAGTGCTGTTTCTTCCTGAAATTTTCCTTTTCAGTTTCAAGGAACACCTATTACATTCCTGTGGAACTCGGGTTAAGGAAATGAACTTCCATTACCCAATGTCAAGGCTATGGTTTTTCCGGTAGTCATGTATGGATGTGAGAGTTGGACTATAAAGAAGGCTAAGCACCAAAGAATTGATTCTTTTGAACTGTGGTGTTGGAGAAGACTCTTGAGAGTCCTTTGGACTGCAAGGAGATCCAACCAGTCCATCCTAAAGGAGATCAGTCCTGGGTCTTCATTGGAAGGACTGATGCTGAAGCTCAAACTCCGATACTCGGGCCACCTCATGCAAAGAGCTGACTCATTTGAAAAGACCCTGATGCTGGGAAAGATTGAGGGCAGGAGGAGAAAGGGAACAGACAATGAGATGGTTGGATGGCATCACCGACTCAACGGACATGGGTTTGGGTGGACTCCAGGAGTTGGTGATGGACAGGGAGGCCTGGCGTGCTGTGCTTCATGGGGTCGCAAAGAGTCGGACATGACTGAGCAACTGAACTGAACTGAACTGAATGGCATGTGAGTCTGAAAGTCACATCTTTCTGCAGAAGAAGATGTGGGTGAAGTCCAGCTTTGGGAAGAAAAAGCATTGGGGACTGGTAAAAAGATTGACTTGTACTGAAAGTCTGATTCTTTCACTTGACCTTGAGGAAATGACTTAAATAGTCATACGCTTGACTTCCTCAACTGAAAGACAGGCTTAGCAATACTTCCTTATCAAGATTACTGTGAAGATGCTAAAGATAAAAAATGTAAAGTATGGATCATGATCATGGCATCTGGCAGATGGTAAATACAAAGAAGCATTAGCTGTGGTCATCTAGCCCAGAGCGCCAGGGAGTGTACCCTTGACAGACAGGACAAGACTCCAGAACTGCGGCTCAGCCACTCGGTCATGTCCAACTCTGTGTGACCCCATGGACTGCAGCCCACCAGGCTCCTCTGTCCATGGGGGTTCTCCAGGCCAGAATACTGGAGTGGGTTGCCGTTTCCTTCTCCAACTCCAGAACTACAGCCACATAAAAGACAGAACTGAACTAGGCTGGGGGTCATGGTGGCATTGGAATGGTTTGAAGATGTCTCATAAAGCTGGAGTGACCAGTGGAGCCCTGACAGAAAGACCCTTCTCCTCCTTCTGCTCAGTAAACTGTCTTCTTTAGAATGATGGTTTCCAGGGACTAAAGGGAGGGAGAATGACGAAGTCTTCTTTAATGAATATGAAGTTTCAGTTGGGGAAGATGAAAAAAGTTCTGGAGATGGGTGACATGCTGGTTACATAACAATGAATGTACTTAATACCACTGAACTATACTCTTTAAAATGGTACGCTTTGTGTTATATGTATATTATAACACACTTCAAAAAATTAAATAATTGTTCTTTTTCATCCAAAGGGTACATCAGCTCGCCCCACTCCACTCCATACACATCTGCATCACTGGTGGAGATTGCCTTCCCCAGAGCCTGCTGGTCCTTTCTTGGCTTCCTCATCCCATTTCTTGTTCCTTCTAGGGTTTCTCTTCTTTTCCAGCCAAGCCTCCAGATGGTATTTCAGTAACTCAGTTAAACATTCTCCATCGCAGTCTTTTTCCCCCTTCTCCCCCAGTTCACTTAAAAATAAATTGTCTTTTTTTGTAATTCCAGACAGAACATGAAGCTCTCTCTCTTTTACACTGCCAGTGAATTCTAAGTACACAATTATGCAGGGAATGTCTTTAGATTCACCAGCTTGAGAACTTTTAAACATTAAGCTCTGAATCAGATAACAGCTTTCATCTCAAGAACAGCTTTACACAGTACCTAAGTAAAAGCTTAACTTATAAAAAAAAATTGTTACCAGGGGTATAAAAATGTCAAGGTAATAAAATGAGTGACTGCAAAACCCTCCCAAATAAAACAGACACCCCCAAAATTAAATAAGAGTATTTCTAAAGCAACCGATGGCTTACTAGTTTCTGTTGTCCTCCTCTGCATGTGATGCTTCCAAAAAAAAAAAAAAAAAATACAAGTGACCCAAGTACACTCATGTCCCCCTCCCTATCTACCTATTAATAAGATTTCACCATGTAAAACAAGCTAGACAATTACTATGCCCCTGTTGGCTGTGGTTAGGACTTAATTGGACGACTGTGTTCAATTTTGAGCATCATGTTTTCAGAAAGAAAAGAAAAAAGTGATAAATTGGATGTAGTTCAAAGGAAAGCAAGACAACGGATGAAAGCGGCTTGGAAAATAAGACCCAGTTGGGAATGTTAAGGTAATTCTGTGCATTTTCAGCTCAGCAAAAAGATGGCTGGGAAATAATGGAAAACTTCTGATGAGTCAATTCGGACTAGGTCTCCAAGGGCATCACGCACGGTAAGAAGAGGAGATGGGAGGGAGTCTTGTTCATTCTTTCTCTTCAGCTCACAGCATGGGCTCTGGCATGGAGTAGGTGTCCAGTAAAAACCTTTCTTGTTGAATGCGCTCTAGAGAAACACATTGAAGTGAGATTATGAAACCTTCTCAGGCTGATGGTTAAGGGTCAGATCTCTTTTTCTAGAAAGGGTTGAATTGTAGGGCTTGATCCCTAACAAACATAATTTAGGAGAGGTAAAATCAATTTTCCCCATTAAACCAGTCATGGATTCAATAGCTTACCCCAAGCCTGCTGCAAACCCTGATAACTCAGTTCTCTGTACTTGGAGCCACATTTGTGGTGCCACTAAAAATTGACAGCTCCCTGTGGCCTGCAAGGTAAAGTTCAAACTCTGGAGGTCTGCCGGTGTCTTCATTATGGCCCAAACATGCCTTCCTCACTGGCTGCCTCTTCTCCCCTCCTCACGCACACCTCCTCAGGCAGACTGTCTGCACATGGGGCCCAACTCCATCTTTTTTCAGCCTGCAGCATCTCAGAAAACGCCCCATTTTAGTCTCAGGGACACTGCCTCCTAACTACATGACCTTGAGTTAATTGCTGCCCTCTCTAAACCTCATTCTGTGACTGGTAAAGTGATGGTGATAATAGCTTCTATGAGCCTTAGGGAAGGTCATGCATGTATGTAAGGTCCTTAGCACTGCACTCAGCACATAGGATTCCTTCTTTATTTTCCTGTCTTTGATGATGCTATGTTCCTTTTCCATTATGTCCTTCAAGCTTGCTCTTCACCAGTTTGCTAAATTCTGCCCATGTACCGAAGCCCAACTCAAATCGAACCCTATTCACAGTTTTCCGTGAACACCCTAGTCTCCAGTGATTCTGCCCAAGTTCCCTGGGCGTGGAGCATTCATTCTCCAGACTGGCTCGCTGGATGCTCGGTCATCTTCTCCACTGAAACATCGCTGCCCTCTCTTTAACTGTCCCTTGGGCTCAGCTCCCTGCACAACTGAAAGAGGTATGATATAAAGTTCCAACCCTCAAGAGGATGGCGGAGAGGAAGCGTTCATATGCATTTATAGAGCACTGCCCTGGGCCAGCTACTTTATTCGGCACTTTCACGGACTGTCTTTCTATTAATCAAAAAGCTAACAGCGGTGGCTCTGAACCATGGCTGCAGATCAGAATCACGAGAGAATGTTCAACGTATGCCTGCCCCATGATCTAGTCCAGACAAGTTTATGCAGAATTTCTAGTGGTGAGGCCTCAGTGCTTTATATAAACTCCCCAGGGAAATGTTCATGAATACCCAAGGGTGAGAACCTCCGGCTTACACTCACACACATGTGCACACACAGGCACACGTTAAAACACCCTCAGTAATTTATCCTGATGATACTAGACTGTCTTAGAGCACTCAACTACGCACAATCTCATTTATTTTTTTTCACTCGTTTATTCACCCAGTGCACACATTTTAGTGCCTCCTATGCACTGGTAAAACTTTTTGCTAGGTGCAGGGAAAGACAAAAGATAACTCAGAGATTTTGCCCCTAAAGTAGGCTCCATATTAGTTGGAGAGAACACTTTAATACACTTACTATATTTAATCACAGGTAAGGAATGAGGAATCCCCCCCACCCTCGCCAAAGATGTCAATTACCATGAAGCATCTTCCAGCTAGGGTCAGGGTAGGCATTACAGAAAGGCATTGGGATAAGAAGGATTCGAGTACATGGCAGAAGGAGCGATACTGTTCTAGGCGGGAAGAAAAGCCCCAGCAAAGGCAAGGAGGTGAGGAAGTGCTGGGTAATCACAGGCAGCGATGGGCTGGAAGGCTGGCCCAGGCGCCCGTCCTTCACCTGCACGGAGAGGCTTTACTCTTTGTGCAAACATGCTTTGCTCATGGCTATCAGCTTCCCTGAAAAACCCCAGGTTTCACTGCAGCTCTTACAGACCAGGCTCAGAACTTAACCACTCTCTGCTGTCATATCCTCCCAGGCCAATCTCTCTGAGGGACTAAGAAGGCATTTGTGAGGCCAGTTGGGAGTGCTTCTTCTCCCATTTCAGCATTCCGGGGGCCCCATTCCCTGGCCTATGGAGTCATTTACTGGTTATTACACTCAGCGGGTGGAAAACACGTGATCTCCCTGGGGCCCTGGCATTTTGAGCACTCTCAGCAGGAAACACATCGCGAATGGGTTCTTGAGAGGCTGGAAAAGGAACAGAAGGAGTCCTCCGTTTGAAGATGCACTGGTCATCTGAAGAGGTTAATACAGCTTCTAAGAGCAGGGCGCTTTGCAGATGGCCTGGGGTAATAGCAGGTATCAGAAGTTTGGATCCCGGACCCAGACTCTGCCCATGGCTACAGTGACCTCTGCCCTTCTTCTTTTCCTTAGGGACTCTGCGTTTCCCATCTTTAAAGTGAAGGGTATGGATTAGATCATAATTGAGCCTTTTTATTATAAAAGGTATCACCTCCTGTGGATTCACAGATAAGCCTCATCACACTTAGCTCTCCCAACAATCATATGAGAAAAGTAGAGGCATTGTGAGGGCTTCGCAGGAGGTGCTAGAGGTAAAGAAGCTGCCTGCCAGTGCGGGGACATAAGAGACGCAGGCTTGATTCCGGGGTGGGAAGATCCCCGGAGGAGGGCATGGCTATCCACTGCAGTATTCTTACCTGGAGAATCCTGTGGACAGAGGAGCCTGGCGGGCTACAGCCCATAGGGTCACAAAGAGCTGGACATGACTGAAGCAAATTAGCACACGTGCCCAGAGGTATTAAATCCGTTGTACAGATGAGGAAACTGGGGCTAAGAGAAGTTAGGGCCAATGCCCCAGAACTGTAGCTAGAACCTGGAGGAAAACAATGCTTTTCAAACTACAGACTTTAAAACTTGAGGGCTGTGACCAGTTCCTTTTTCTAGTGGCAACGAATGAACTGGAGTGAATTAGAATAGAAAAATAAATGTGAGTCTCCCATAATAATAAGTATTGCCTTGAGAAATTTTTATTTCAGTTATTCAAACCAGACACACATATGTTTTATGTTTAATATATATCTCGATTATATGCATATACACTTACATATAGGCACCAGGTCAGAGTAAAAACACGTTTAGCATTCTGGAAGCTGTGGTCAAAGACACCTGGAAAACACTGCCGTCAGCGATGGAGCGTGGCTCTCCCCAGATGACTTGTGTGGAACGAGCTTTCTCCGCCTTCTAGCACAAACGGCTTGTAAATCTGTAACTTCGGAGGATGCACATGACTGTGATTATGTTGATAGCCAAGAAAGTCCATTTACATCAAGTGTGGGACCTTTTAGACCTGGGTCACCTCCTTCTTATTCTACTGGAGCAACGTGGCCTCAGTCTGGGGGCGGGGGTGGGTCAGGGAGACCTGTGTCTGGGGGGAAAGCCACAGGGCAGAGGTGGTGCTGCTGGAATCCTGCAGGAAGGGATGCGTCCTCCGGGATTCCCGGTCCAGCTGGAGAGCAGAAAGCCATCTGGTAAATCACAAGACGGTTTTTGTGGTTGCCAGACGCACCCGATCAATATGGAAGATACAGACAGTCTCCACCACATAAACAGGTTATGCTGCCAAAAGTTCCTCTGAAACTCAGATGTTTGGAGCTTGGAATGCATCATCCCATAGAAATAAGGATATAAAAGGAGATTAGGTTTTCATGTTTTAAAACTCAGAGGGTGTGTGACACTTAAGTATAAGTTTCTCACACTTCCTGAGTCCTAGTTCTTCATTGCCAAAATGACTCACTGAGAATGACCTTTCTATAGTTGAGCTGGAGTTGACGTGAGGTGCTGTGCGTGCAGTCAGATACAAGGTCAGCGTGGCTGTTTTCACAGCAGAGCAGAGAAAACGCCTGTGACCTTGACCACAGCACTTGAGTCCTCAGAATCTCAGTTTCTATTTCTGTAAAAATGTGGGGAGACTATTTACCCCACAGGTTATTACAGACATACATGGGACCGTGTACGCAAAGCACCTAGCACAAACCCTAACACAGGTGAGTGTTTAATCAATGAGGCGAGGGTCTTTGCCATTTCAGGAAAGCCTGCCCATAGCTGCATATGCTTTCTGGGTTGATCTGAATCAACCCCTAAAAATAATCATGCACTAAGAAAGTCAAAATTAACAAGTGTTTAGCAGATGCCTCCCTTATGTTCAGTCCCTTGATTGGTTCCATGTGACATAAATGAGAGGTAGATGCTAAGGTCTCTTGTGCTAAGAACGTGGTGTAGAAATGTCACAAACGTCTGTGTGTGCATGGGATCAGAAAATGCCGTACAGATGGTCAAGAAGCCAGGGAAAGAGTGGGTTGGGGCATGTTTCAGGCTAATCGTGTACATCACTGGTCCAGCTGAAATGCATCCCTACTAGCAAGATGGTGATGCAGATGAAGAAACGATCAAGATAATGTGTAACCTTCACCCATTATTAGTAGTCCCCAGGCAAAACTGCCAGGCTGCGTGCTCCACAGAGGACCTGTCCAGAGGCCAACCGCTGAACTTTGCAAAGCAGGAGGAGACTGATTGCCACAAGATTTTAAAGTTCCCTGTGAGGTCTCAAGTTTCACACAATCTTTACAATACTCAAGATGATCTCTCTGGGGAAGGTGAAAAGAATTATAATTACATCTGTGAAAAAGGCTTGAGAAAGAAAAAAAAATCCTGCCATATGGTGTGTGGAAAATGTTTTGGAACTGAATAAATAACATGGTGGGTGTTCTGCCCTCCCCCCATTTTTGTTTATACATCTATGTTATGCAGGCTGACTGGTGAACATGGATCAGATTTTCTTTCAGGATAGAGATGCACTGGGTAATTTAATTTTATGACCATTAATAATATGGGTCTCTCTCTGCAAGCAAAGACATTTACAAACTTATAATCAGATTTTGTGATTTGGGTGTAAACCAATCATCCACAAGAGGTGAAGAGATATTTTCATCCAGCTTTCCTTTTTCAGTAAGCTTGCATGAAATGCAAAAGGGCATATAGTAAAAGGTCCAGGATCCCAGAGGGAAGTGGGATGGGGGTGAGGGAGGGTCGCTGGTTTCAATGGATACTTCATTCTCCTGTAAGAAATTTTTGAAAGCTGGCCATTCATCAGTATTAACCACCAAATGTGTTCCAGACCTGGTCCAGATGGGGTCTAGTTGCACGTTCCCATCAAATTGATGCTGTCTTTGTTGCCACGCCCATTTATCAGATGAGAAAGCAGAGGTCAGGGAAATGATCTGCTTCTGTTAGCACAACTAACTTATAGCATAGTTCAGATCCGACCCTTCCCTGTCTAGAATCCTCCTTTCACTCTTACCACCTCACCCCTGCACCAGAAACACATCCTACAAAGGAACACCACTTAGAAAGAAGCGCAAGCATTTATACTGCAAGACAAACTGAGCCAAGCATTGTCAAAGATGCACTAGAATCCCACAATAAGATTGCAAATTGAGCAGTTTTCAAAAAAAGTTTAATGGTTAATATTTAGGAATTTCTTGGTGTAGCAAGCATTTTATTACCCATTAATCTCACTTAAAGAGGTCAGAGTACCAGACCACCTTAGCTGCCTCCTGTGAAACCTGTATGCAGGTCAAGAAGCAACAGTTAGAACCAGACATGGAGCAGCTGTCTGGTTCAAAATGGGGAAGGGCGTATGTCAAGGCTGGGTACTGTCACCCTGCTTATTTAACTTATATGCAGAGTACATCATGCGAATGCTGGGCTGGATGAAGCACAAGCTGGAATCAAGATTGCTGGGAGCAATGTTAATAACCTCAGATATGCAGATGACACCACCTTATGGCAGAAAGTGAAGAGGAACTAAAGAGCCTCTTGATGAAAGTGAAAGAGGACAGTGAAAAAGTTGGCTTAAAATCAACATTCAGAAAATGAAGATCATAGCACCAGTCCCATCACTTCATGGCAAATAGATGGGGAAGCAATGCAAACAGTGAGAGACTTTATTTTCTTGGCCTCCAAAATCTCTGCAGATGTTGACTGTAGCTGTGAAATGGAAAGACACTTGCTCCTTGGAAGAAAAGCTATGACAAACCTAGACAACATATTAAAAAGCAGAGACCTTACTTTGCTGACAAAGACACATCTAGTCAAAGCTATGGTTTTTCCAGGAGTTATGCTGGACCATAAAGAAAGCTGAGTTGAAGAATTGATGCTTTGGAACTGTGGTGTTGGAGAAGACTCTTGAGAGTCCCTTCGACTGCAAGGAGATCCAACCAGTCAATCCTGAATGAAATCAACCCTGAATATTCATTGGAATGACTAATGCTGAAGCTGAAGCTCCAATACTTTAGCCATCTGATGCAAAGAGCCGAATCATTGGAAAAGACCCTGATGCTGGGAAAGATTGAAGGCAGGAGGAAAAGGGGACAACAGAGGATGAGATGGTTGGATGCCATCACTGACTCAATGGACATGAGTTTGAGCAAGCTCCAGGAGATGGTGAAGGACAGGGAAGCCTGGCGTGCTGCAGTCCAGGGGTTCGCGAAGAGTCAGGCATGACTGAGCCATTGAACAACAACAAGTCTCACTTAATCTTCATAGAAATCCAACGAGAGGCACTGACATTTAATTCTGATGAAAGGTAAAGAAGCCCAAGTTCAGAGAAGTGAAGCAAGGGGCCTTTTCCCTGTAAAACTTCAAAAGGTGGAAAGACATGTACGTGGACTGAGGTCCAGCCTGACCACAGGGCCCCAGTGTGTCAAAGGTTACGTGGATCTTAGTGTGAAGGGCCAGCATCTCAGACAGATGGCCACTGGGGACATCCAGTCCCCAGAAACGTTCTGTTTGACCTTCCCACCATTGAAACAATGGTCAAATTGTTACAACCCATTGCCTGTATTTAAAAATTGGGAGTTTTTCACATAAAACTCCAGATTTCTATTTTATCTTGAAAAATCGGAAGCTCTAGCAACACTTGGCCTGTATTCTCACTCGTATGTTTCCAGTCTGGTCCTGCAGGCACTGGAGTTTATAACTGTATAGAAATAGGTGTATATCTCATTGTTAGTATTTATTTATTACTTATGCATTAAGGGAGCAAGTTGTTGATTAGAATGATTCTTATTTTTTTCCCTAGAGAAGTCCATTGAATCACTGATTTTTCCAGCACTTTGTGGACTTCTAAGTATAAAAAGTTCAGAGAGCAGCAGGGAGAACACTCCAAAATATGTTTTTCAACTTCTTCCAGCCCTTCTTCTCAAAACTTCAGGCACAGTGATACATCTTTGGGAAAGCTCTTTACTCCCTTTCTCTTAAGGAGACAGTTCCAGATCAGAGTGCTAAGTCACTTCAGTCGTGCCCAACTCTTTGTGACCCTATGGACCGTAACCTGTCAGGCTCCTCTGTCCATGGGGAGTCTCCAGGCAAGAATACTGGAGTGGGTTGCCATGACTTCCTCCAGGGGATCTTCCCTACCTAGGGATCGAACCTGTGTCTCTTATGTCTCCTGCATTAGTTGGCAGATTCTTTACCATAAGCACCACCTGGGAGCACAGGATGAGCCTATATATGTCAGAGCAGGAGAATTTGGGCCAGATCTTGAGGTTCTGGACTCAGCTCTCCCCCTAACCTCCCAGGTCTGGTTGGGCAAATCTGATAACCTTCTGGTCTCAGTTTGGAAAATGAGGCCACGATAAGGGGTCTAAATTTTCTTCTAAGTGTTTCAAGTGTGACAGTTTTAAGCACACGAGGGACATTTGCTGGTCAAGGTTTGAGATGATCCAGCTGGTGGCTGCACAGAGAACAGGTGTGGTGGGTGGAGGTTGGGACAAGTAGAAGGAGAGATGAGTCTGGAGGCAGTTGAAGTTGCCCAAGCTACTTGGGGATGGGGGTGGTGTATTAGTTACCGATGGAGATCAGAGTCTGATATGACTCTTATCGACCAGGCTACATTCCTCTTGGAGGAATCTAGATGGAATCCATTTTCTTCCCTTTTCCAGGTTTTAGAGACTACTGGCATCCCTTGGCTCCTAGCCCCTTCTTCCATTTTCAAAGTCAGCAATGAATCATCTTATTGCTCTCAGACTCCAATCCTCCTATCTCCCTCTTCTAAGGACCCTGTAACTGCATGAAGCCCACACGGATAGTCTCCATCTCAAGATCCCCAACTTAGTCACACCTGCAAACATCCTTTGGCCACATGGGGTAACGTATTCACAGCTCCTAGGGCAAGACCAGTTTGGGGGGCAGGCAATTATTCGGCACATGAAGGGGGAAGCAATGAAGATGGAAAGGGTGGGTTTTGTATACACTTTAGAGGTCCATATTCTGTGTGCTGTAGATTCCAGGCACTTTTCCCGATGTCTATTCCAAAATTTCTAAGCATCTCTTACATGTTTGTAAACCCCAATGGCAAACAACCCTCTTTTAAAAGTAAGAGGAGCAGTCACTCAATGGCAAGCAATCAGGGAAAAAGTGAAATCTTACATACACACACACACACACACACACACACACACATATATATGTATGTATATACATATATATATATATATATATATCAGTACACATATCAGTTCGTTCAGTTCAGTCACTCAGTCGCGTCTGACTTTTTGCAAACCCAGGGACTGCAGCATGCCAGGCTTCCCTGTCTTTTACCATTTCCCGGAGCCTGCTCAAACTCATGTCCATCAAATCTGTGATGCCATCCAATCATCTCATCCTCTGTTGCTCCCTTCTCTTCCTGCCTTCAATCTTTCCCAGCATCAGGGTCTTTTCCAGTGAGTTCAGTTCTTCACATCAGGTGGCCAAAGTATTGGAGCTTCAGCTTCAGCATCAGTCCTTGCTAAGAATATTCAGGGCTGATTTCCTCTAGGATTGACTGGTTTGATCTCCTTGTAATCCAAGGGACTCTCAAGAGTCTTCTCTAACACCACAGTTACAAAGCATAAATTCTTCGATGCTCAGCTTTCTTTATGATCCAACTCTCACATCCATACATGACTACTGGAAAAACAATATCATTGACTAGATGGACCTTTGTTGGCAAAGTAATGTCTCTGCTTTTTAATATGCTGTCCAGGTTTGTCATAGCTTTTCTTCCAAGCAGCTAATGTCTTTTAACAGCACATGTAGAAATGCATGTATGTGTATATTATATACACATATATTGCATATATACATGAAGTATATATATATATATATACATATAGTTGAATGCTTAGATTATTTCATATCTATACATATATGTGGGCATAGTGAAAGTGTTAGTCACTCAGTCCTGTCCGACTCTTTGCAACCCCATGGACTGTAGCCCACCAGGATCCTTTGTCCATAGATTTCTCCAGGCAAGAATACTGGAGTGGGTCAAATGCATATATGTGCATATATATGCATTATTGTATAATATTAATATTACATTATGTCCTATTACATTTTTATATTGAATGCTTGGATATCATTCTGGCTCCAACACTGATTATCTGCAGGCTTTTGGACAAGTCATCCATCACTCCCAGGCCTCAGCCTTCTGGCTTCTCAAATAGCATCCTCGATGTCAGTCCTGCTATTCCTCGGGTTCTCCGTGGAGAAATGGGATCTTGCACCCAGAAGAACTTGGTATAGAGCACAAGACTAGATGAAGCTAAGAATGAAAGAGTGAAGAATCGTCTCTGAACTTGACATTTAGATCATTCCTGTTTTCTGCTCCATCTGGATGCTCTGTCCTGGTTCCTTCCTGTAGAAAGATTCAGCTCGTGTAGGTTCAGTCTTGCTGCTGACAGGAGGGTCAGGAGATCAAAGAGCCCTGGGCGGCTAAATGGATTATTTAATTTCATAAAGGAAGTGATCAAAAGAATCAAAAGGAAGCACTGCAGTCCAGGGTGTTCCCTGAGTGGTGGCCCTTTGCTCTCTCGCTCCCCAGTGCGAGCAGAGACCCGGCTTCTGTGTGCCCGGCCCCCGGCTCGCTGTCTCCTAAGCTTTCTCACCCCATGTAATTCTCAAACCAGCCGCCTGGGCTGCCCCACTTGACGCCCTTTCACAGACGGTACCAACATAGAGAGGTTTAACCACGTACCCAAGATAATGTCCCTAGTTTGTGATAGAACACACAGGTCTGTCTGGAATGGGAACTCTTATTTCCAGTACTAGATCTCTATGTAAGGACGGTATCCTCCATGTCATAGGTGTAGAAACTGGGGCTCGAAAAGACTGAACAACTTGTTCGAGGTGACATTACCATAAAGGGGTTTCTGGATCTCAAGAGCAGGTCTTCTGCATCTGTTTTAACTTTGTGAGACACCTTAAGGTTATCTAGGCCAACTTCTTTGGTCCCTGGAGGGACACTGAGACCCAGGTGGGAAGTGGCCAGTCCAAGAACACAGAAGGACCGAGAGGAGAGACTCGGGCATCAGACAGACCCGACTCACATCCCAGTTCTCCCGTGTACTTGCTGTCTGTCCTTACGGGGCTTTTTAAAACACCTTTACTAAATGGTGCAGTTTGCTTGTCTGTCAAATGGGGATAATAATACTGCACATAAATTTTTGTGAAGGTTTAATTCAAGATGAAAAGTGCCCATCATGTAGGAAACGGTGGTCCTCAGTGACACAACTAAATCTGGAGTCTAGGACTTATCTCGCAGCCTTATGTGTATTCCAACAAGATACTCGTGTATCTTTGGAATTATTGGTCATATTTGCTCTTGTGATGACATATACTAACACACAGAGTGTTCCCTAAGTCTAAGCGGTGTGATTTCTGAAGCAGATTATATACACTAAACACGTTCTCTTAGACCTCCCATCCTCTTAGCCAATTTCTCCTTACTTTAACAGATAAAGCAGGGATCACCCCTGGTAACCCCAAGTCTACTTATATTATCGTTCAAGTCAGAGTTAGAGTCTGTAGTTACAAGTTTTATGTAGTTGTTTAGTTGCTCAGTCATGTCTGACTCTTTGGGACCCCATGGACTATAGCCCACTAGTCTCCTCTGCCCATGAGATTTCCCAGGAAAGAACACTGGAGTGGGTTGCAATTTTCTTCTCTAGGGGATCGTCCTCACTCAGGGATCGAACCTGCGTCTCCTGCATTAGCAGGTGAGTTCTTTTACCACTGAGTCAGCAGGGAAGCCCAAGCTGTGAATTTTACATATAGGATAAAAGTCCCATTTCAGTCACTTCACATGTTGAAGGAAATTTGCTACGTCTGGTGTGGTGTCCATGACGCAGGGAAATGTCAATGTTTTTATTTATAAAGTTTTTAGGAAAAAAAAAAGCACCCCTCATGTTTGAATGTTTTATTCTTCATATTAAGCTCTTTAAACTGCCTGGCAGTTCTTGTTTCATTTAAAAAATCTTAAATTTGAGACATAAACTTCCTGACAGCGTGGGTCCCTTTAAAGGTGATATACGCCCTGACAGCAGAGAAATAAGGCCAGCTGAGTGTTCTAACCACAGGATGGTAAAAGTCACGGTCAGGTTAGAGGAATCAATTAGAGTGAGAACGAGGCTGTGTAAATTTCAAGGCTCAAATGGCAAAATATGAAGACAGGGTTGAATTTAAAGCCTGGCCTGACGTGACTGTATTTCATTTCCTGATTGGCAAGACAGCTCTAAATGGGGTATTAAATTGGGTTAAAAAAGCAGTTTTCTTCCTATTTAAAACGATATACAGGAAGGGGAAGAAAAAAGATCCAGGCACAGTAACAACAAATTTGGGGATTTATATGGGTGTTTGAGAAAATACAGACAGCCCACTAGTGGGGACGGGGAGGTGGGAGGGGGGAATGTATTTGAAGTCAGGATTCTGGAAGGGGAGGCTTTGAGACTCTCCTACATCAGCTGAAAAGGCAGAATTTACAGCAGGCGCGTGACCGCCCGGCTGGGTCCTGGCCCGGCCTGGTGCAGTCAGCTCTGTGATGTGCCGCGAATCCGTGCGGTGTGTTATATCAGCTGCAGATCTGATGTTTATAAGCAAACAACAGCTTTATAATCTTCAAATAGATGCCAAGAGGGTGTCCGTGGTTCCCAGCCGGTCTGACAGTGGAGATAGCAGAGGCAGAGGAGACTGCCAGATAAGGGAGCAGCCTCCGGAATCCCCTGTCTTCCAGCCCCAGCTCAGAAACTTCCCAGCTGGAGCACATAGTAAACCTCGCTGAGACTCAGTTTTGTCATCTGTAAAATGGGGAGTGTGTCTGCTCAGTCGCTGAGTCACGTCCAACTCTTCATGACCCCCGTGAACTGGAGGCGGCCAGGCTCTTCTGTCCATGGGATTTTCGAGGCAAGAATACTGGATGGGTTACCGTTTCCTACTCCAGGGGATCTTCCTGACCCAGGGATCAAACGCACCTTTCTTTTAGTATCCAGCACTGGCAGGCGGATACTTTAACACTGTACCACCTGGGAAGACCGCAAAATGGGGAGGTGGTTTATGAATTGGGCCTATTTGCTAGACTGTCCTTAGGACTGAAAGCTATCAGCCAGTTAAAGCATTCAACACACTGCCTGGTTCATAGGAAGCATCCCAATAACTGTTGCATATTATTATCACATTATTATTCATCATGGGAAAGAGTTGGTGACTGTGAAGAGACGGAAAAGTACTGAAATGGTTCCACCTCCAAACTTCACTCCTTCCTGACCCTGCCCTTGATTCCTTCCCTCCAAACTACGCTCTGAGGGCTCACTCACCTCTCGCTTGGTCTTATCCCAGCTCTGGCGCTACCTGCAGAAAACCAAGAGAACAGGGGCCAGTGCAGCAGCAGGACCGCAGGGTCTGAAGGCTGAGACCTGTCACCGCTACTTACAAGCTCTGCGAGCGCCAGGACGTCACGCGCCTCCTGGAGCCCCAGTCTTCCCGTCTATAAAGTGGGAAAATCAACACTATCCTGCCTGCCTCGCAGGCCCGTTGGAGGGATTAACTAACTCATCCTATGAAAGTGCCCTTAGAGGATAGTGAGCAGATTTCCTGTAGATTAGATACACGCATATGTATAACCCAACCAGGCTTCCCAGGGGGCGCGACTGGTGAGTAATCGCCTGCCAGTGCAGGAGACAGAGGAGATGCGGGTTCAACCCCGCGTCAGGAAGGTCCCCTGGAGGAGGGTGTGGCAGCCCACTCCAGTGTTCTTGCCTGGAGAGTCCCCATGGACAGAGGAGCCTGGCGGCCTGCAGTCCACGGGGTCACAAAGAGTCGCACGTGACTGAGGCAGTCCAGCATGCAGTCTCCCGTAACCGAACCACTTTGCTGCCCAGGAGCAGTGGAGGAGCTACACCAGAACAGGGAGGACAGCACAAATTCCTGTGGTCTCAGGGCCCGGGGCAGACCTCCCCAAATCTAAACATCACTCCCGCTTCCGGAGCCTACATGGACCTTCCGCATCCTTTGTAACCCAGTGCTCCAAGTAACCACCAAGGTTGTGTCAGTACCTCCCACGCCATCAAATGAAGGACTTCGTTTGTTTATTTAAAGGAGATGTAATTGGAGGAAAATTGCTTTACAATGGTGTATTGGTTTCCGCCATGCAGCAACATGAATCGGTCATAATTATATATATCTCCCCTCCCTCATGAGCTTCCTTCCCTCCCTCCTGCATCCCACCCCGCCAGGTCATCACAGAGGGCCAGGCTGGACTCCATGCATTATGCAGCAACTCCCCGCTAGCTATCTAGTTTAAACATGGTAGTGTATAAATCTCAATGCTACTTTCTCAGATCATCCCACCCTCTCCTACCCTCTCTGTGGTCACAAGTCTGTTCTCTACATCTGCATCTCCACTCCTTCCCTGAAAATAGGTTCAATTCAGTTCAGTTCAGTTCAGTCGCTCAGTCGTGTCTGACTCTTTGCGACCCCGTGAACCACAGCACGACAGGCCTCCCTGTCTATCACCAACTCCCGGAGTCCACCCAAACCCATGTCCATTGAGTCGGTGATGCCATCCAGCCATCTCATCCTCTGTCGTCCCCTTCTCCTCCAGCCCTCAATCTTTCCCAGCATCAGGGTCTTTTCCAACCAGTCAGCTCTTCGCATCAGGTGGCCAAAGTACTGGAGTTTCAGCTTCAGCATCAATCCTTCCAATGAACGCCCAGGACTGATCTCCTTTAGGATGGACTGGCTGGGTCTCCTTGCAGTCCAAGGGACCTTCAAGAGTCTTCTCCAACACCACAGTTCAAAAGCATCAATTCTTCGGCACTCAGCTTTCTTCACAGTCCAACTCTCACATCCATACATGACTACTGGAAAAACCATAGCCTTGACTAGACGGACCTTTGTTGGCAAAGAAAAATAGGTTCATCTGTACTATTTTTCTAGATTCCATGTAGATGCATTAATATACAGTATTTATTTTTCTCTTTCTGACTTACTTCACTCTGTATAACAGGCTCCAGTTTCATCCACCTCACCACTGCTGACTCAAATTTGTTCCTTTTTACAGCTGAGTGATATTCCATTGATTATGGACTCAGACTTGGATACTAATCCCAACTTTAACACTTACTAGAATCGCTCTGCACTTCATTTCCTTATTTATAAAGCGATCATAGAAATATCCATTTAGTAGGAGAGCTGAGATATTTCAACCAGGAAACATCTGCCACACAGTAAAAACACATGCATTATCAGCTATTACCATTATCATTAATAACTTGCTTCCTCTTCTTTGAGGTTCTCTGTAAGGTGACCTTCTCGTCTTCCTCCTTCTAAAACAAATGAATAAGGGAAAAACTCTCAGAATCACAAAGGAGAATCATAGGTTTTAAAGCGACAGCCTTAGGACTGAATACCATCGCTGCTCTTCCTAATTGTGCAGTCTTAAGAAAGTTGTTCCAACCCTCTGAGCCTCAGTTTCCTCATTTACAAATAAAGGAAAACCTTTTAGGGTATGGGAAGGATTAAATGGAATAACATGCATAATGGATTCGGCCCTCTATGGGCTCAGATCAACATTTTAGATATTATCTGGTGAAGAATGAATGAGTGGCCAGCATAATAGGATCAGCTCAAATCCATTGGCAACATCACAGAGGAAACATTTTCCTGAGAAGGTTAAAATGAAATCAAATGTCTGAGGTAGATTAAACTTTTTTTTCTCTCTCTCTTTCTCCTTGTGTCAGATTTGTTTCCAAAGGATTTCATCTGCATAATGGAATTTGCTGATTTTGAATAGACGGTGCAGTGTGCGCAGCAGCATTCATTGAAGGATAAAGGACTGAAGGTTATTTATATGTCATTTGTAAGGCTGTCTCCTTCGATTTCTCAGATTTTTAGCCCGCACAGAATCCCGAATTTCAGTCACTCTTGTTTTCCCTTCCGTCAGAACACAATACGCTCGGTAATCTGAAGGTTCTGGGGACTACAGGGTATGCTGTATATTCTATACTCATTCTTGGACATTCCCAATGCCTATTCACCTAATAAAGGCACTGAAAAGTCCTGCAATTTAAAAATATATTCATTTCACACTACTACTCCAAAGTGTCTAACCAAAGAAAAGTTTTTTAGGTTAACATCTTATTAATGTCCCACATAATTACTATTTTTTTTAAAAAATGCTGCTGTTTGGAATTCCCCAAGATGATGGATAAAGGGAGGGTAAAAATCTGAACATTCATTGTGGGTGTCAGGACGTGCTAACAGAAGATACAAAACGAAGAGTTAACTGGAGACTGTGTTGCCTTCTGCGGTGGGGTGAATTGTGTCTGGGAAAGACACGCTGAAGCCCTAACCCCCAGTACTGGTGAATGTGACCTTCTCTGGAAACTGGGTCGAGTTAAAATGAGGTCATACCGGTTTAGGGAGGACCCGCAATCCAGTGGCTGGTGTCCTCGTGAAGAGCGGAAGATTTGGAGACCCACAGAGCAGACACAGGAAAGCAAGCTACATGGAAATGGAAGCAGAGGTCAAAGTTACGCTGCCACAGGCCAAGGAACACAAGATTTCCGGTCACTGGGTGGAAGAGGCCAGAAAAAACTCGCATCTAGTGGCTTCCAAGGGAGTATGGGGTACAGCCAACAGCTTGACTTCAGACTCCTAGTCTCCAGAATCATGCAATAATACATCTCTCCTGGTCTAAGCCACTTTTGTTGGTGGAATTTTGTTATGGTGGCCTAGAGAGTCTAATCTACTTGGTTGCCAGATTTTTCTTCTCCATTACTGGCTGCTCCTTTCCTGACCAATAAATGTTGGAGTGCCCCAGGTGGAAGGTCTTGAAACTTTTTCTTAACTCTGTTACAGCATAGTTGCTATATAATGGTCAGAGCCTGGGCCTTGGCTTCATTTAATGTCACCCACCTGCTGATGAATCCACATGGCATATTTAAGATTTTCTTAGTGTGTCCTGAATGGAAGCTTAGGTCCTATCCTTAAAAGTTGCTTTTTAAAAAAAAAAAGAAAAGAAAAGCTCTGCTCCTCACCTGGAACCCTCCATCTCAAGAATGAGCAATTCATTCCCCCCACGATCCTCAGGTCAAAAGACAAGGAGTCACCCTTGGTCCTCTTTTTCTCATGTGTGTGTGTGCTAAGTCGCTTCAGTTGTGTCCAACTCTTTGCAACACTGTGGACTGTAGCCTGCTGGGGTCCTCTGTCCATGGAATTTTCTAGGCAAGAATACTGCAGTGGGCTGCTATTTCCTTCTCCAGAGCATCTTCCTGAACCAGGGACTGAACCCGACTCTCCCATGTCTCCTCCATTGGCAGGCGGGATTTTAATTTTTACCACTGAGCCATCTGGGAAGCTCCTTCACATCTGCCACCAATCCCGGGAGCAAATCCTGTTGAGTCCACCCTTAAAGCTCGTCCAGAATGTCATCACTTTAACCACCTCCTTCCTTCACACACCGCCGGGCCAACATCATCTCACTTACATGATTGTGTTACAGTAGGTGCCATCCTCTGCTTTGGTTGTCTTGATAGATCAGGGATCAAACCTACACTCCCTGCATTTGCAGCACGGAGTCTTAACTACTGAACTGCCAGGGAAGTCTGGTCTTGACGAAGGAGCCAGAATCATCACATCAAATCGTAAATCTAGCCACGCCCTTCTCACATGAAGAACCATCCCATCACCATCACTAAAGCTGCAAGGACAGGCGGAATAAAGGACCAAGTCATCACCATGGCCCACAAGTTCAGTCCCTGGCTGTCCCTCACCTCATTTCCTCCCCCTGTTGCCCTCCCTCCGCTCCAGCGGCGCTGGCCTTCTCGGGGTCCTCTGATGAGCAAACGGATTGCACCTTGGGGTCTTTGTTTGCTGTGGCCTCAGCCCAGCACCCCCTTCTTCCTGACACCCACATGCATACTGCCTTGCTTCAACGAAGCTTTTCAAACAGCCCCTCCTCCAATAGACTTTTCCTTAATGCCCTGCTGAAAATGTAACCCCACCATCACGCTCTACTCCCAAGCCCTGATCTACTGTAAGACATGATGTGGGGTGTGTGTGTGTGTGTGTGTGTGTGTGTGTGTGTGTGTGTGTGGTGTGTATTTCTCCCATTAGAAATGTGCACAAGTAGATAAGGAGATTTGGACTGTCTTATCCACTGTTGTGTTCTCAACACCTAGAAGAGGAATTCAAAAATATTTATTGAATCAATTAATCAAATCTTTCCAGAAGGTTGAGCCACACAGAAAAACTGGATCACTCTCAAAAAACCTGAAATGTAAAGAAATCTCTCAATAAAAGCTGAAAACAAGGCATCTCTGTGACAAAGGTTTTCTGGCAAAAACAGAAACGAAATCTTCTTGGACTGTCGAAGCTTTCTCTCCCAGTTTGTAGAAAAAAGAAAAAAAAAAAAACAGTTTCTAAAATCACTCCCTACATAAATCATTTGAATCTTCTGTTCCTCTTTTTTCACCTATAAAATGTAGCTAAAATTATGTTTAAGTCCATAGGACAATGTTTCTGAATTGAAGTACAAGTATCACATACTTGGAGAAATTCTTCAGAAAATTTTTCATAGTCCTTCAAAATAGGTTTTCACATGGAATCCTTACGACAACCTTGTAACAGTGATAATCTTGGTTAACAGTTTGCTGAAAGCTGATGACGCTTCAGACATTCTCTTATTTTAAACCTCCAATATTCCCAGAAGGAGGGTACCATCCTGAACCCCATTTTCTAGATGAGGAAATGAGACTGGGAGAGGTTAAGTAACTTTCTCATAAGGGCTTATTGCTAATAGATGGGAAGCGGGGAGACTCCCCTGGTGACCCAGTGGTGAAGAATCCACCTTCCAATGGAGGGAATGCTGGTTCCATCCCTAGGATCCCACACGCCACTGGGATGCAGCTATGGAGCCCACGCACTCTGGAACTGAACCCGGGCGCCGCTGCTACTAGGAGCTGATAGAGTCAAAAACAAGTGAATAATTTTTTTTTTTTAATGGGAAGTAGAGATTCCAACTCTGATTTTACATCCTGTCCCCTTGGCCAAAATACTATTTTGCATGACCCCAACCAATGAGGCAAGGTTACATAATATATATGGAATACAATTGTTTCCATCTTATAGAAAAAATATACTTTAAGCTCACAGAAGGGAAAGGGGCCACCCAAGGTCACAGAGCAAAAGTCAGCCTTCATCCAGGTCTCCAGATCCTATTCCAGTAACTCTTGTAGCAATAAAAGTTACCCCACGAATGGAGTCCATATGACGGGGACAGCATCCTACGAAGTCTGAGCACCAGATGGGGACCAGGGTTGTGTGCACGTCCGAGCTGCATCCCAGAGAGGGAAGTTGACCTGCCCAAGGTCACACAAGAAGTCAGCTCTTGAACTCGCCTCTCAGGGCCAAGGTGCCTTTTTCTCTGTCACCTTAGACCTTCTACATATGACATAGGCCATGAGGTCACACACGCACGTGATACCTAAAACCACTTCCAATGTTGGGGTAAATTGTGTTGTGCACGTTAAAGTATATCTGTGAATGCAATGAAGGGGAGTAGAGGGTTTCTGTAGCTTGGTTTATGTTTTAAATTATTTGGTGGCTATTTTGATAACATCTTTTGGAGATTAAGTCCAATTAGGAAACAGATGGCACCGAAATATTGTCAAACATATCGGATCAGCAGCAAATCACTGACTTAATTATGTAAATAATTAAAATGTATATTTACACCTGATCGTCCAAACGAGGGTGAAAAGACTGCTTTCAGGGTTGATTATGAGTGCTGGCAAAGAATCAAGTCAAAAGTACATGACATCCAAGGCATTGCTTCTGGTCTTTCACATCCAGCCCTAGGAGGGCATTTGGGAGACAGAATCAAAAACCTGATGACAAAGACAAAAAGTCCTCTGAGCATCAGAATTGTGAGGCTGGGCTTAATGAAAGAGCCTGCATAAGAGAATATACGGGGCCTTCACTTCCATTGCTCTAATCCTGCCTTTGTTCTTCCAAGAGCATCTGAAGGCTCCTCATCGCCCACAGATTCCAGTTTCCTATTCCAAACCCACATCAGACTCACCCACCATTATTGCTTGACTTTCACTTATCCTCTTTTACCCAGAGAGCAACTCATTGCATCCTAATAGTTAGGAGAACAGGTTTTGAGGAATCATCTTTCTTCTAGCCTTGGCTTTGTCAGCTGCCTCAGTTTTACTATCTATAAAAAGGGGATGATAATAACTCAAAAATGTATCGAGTGTTTCCTATGAGCTCAGTTTTCTGTCATGCACTTCACACACATAACATTATTTACCATTCATAGACTGTGCAACTGTCTTCATTTTGTACAGAGGGAAGCAACCTTTTTTGTTTGCTTGTTTTGCTTTTTGGTGCCACATAGCGTATGGGGTCTTAGTTCCCTGACCAGGGATCAAACCTGCACTCCTTACAGTGGAAGCACAGAGAGTTTACACTGGAGTGTCAGGGAAGCTCCAAGAGTGAGACAAGTTTAGCAGCACGTGGGAACTTGCTGGGACTCCCAGCTGGCACTAGAGGTAAAGAAGCCAGTCACCAATGCAGGAGAGGTAAGTGGGCTTGATCTCCGGGTCAGAAAAATCCTCTGGAGGAGGGCATGGTGAACCACTCCAGATTGTTGCCCGGAGAATCCCATGGACAGAGGAGCCGAGCAGGTACAGCCCATGGAGTCACAAAGAGTGGGACATGACTGAAGTGACTTAGCACACAAGCAGCTTGCCAGTATTAGTTCAGAGGAGGTTTGCCTGCATGTAACACAAAACCTGAAGTGACAGTGACCTAAATATGAAAGAAGCTTGCTTCTGTTTTTCACGTCTAGGCAGCACAGAGACTCCATCATGGCTCCGTGATCATGAGGTCTGACTCTTTCTATCTGGTTCTCCAAACAACATCAACACCCAGCTTCCACCTCAGTCCAAGATGGCTACTTCAGCTCCAGCTGTTCACAAACTCCAGGAAGAAGCAAAAGGAAGGAGAAGGGCATCACCTTGTCCATCACCATGTCCATCACCTTGAGGACAAATCTCAGAAGGTGGGCACACTGCCTCAGCTCTCTTCCCATTGGCCAACATGTGGTCACATGGCCACACCAGACAGCTGTGGATGCTGGGAAATGCAGTCTTTCTTCTAGGGAAGAATGTGTCCAGTTTTGGGAGCCATACTCCAAGATGGCTTCCAATGATCTTCAACTCCTGATATTGGTGGTCTTGTGCAGGCTTCTCCTACATCCAGTCGGGGTTCATGTGTGTGACCAACAGATATACAATAGAGGTAATAGTGTGTGGCTTCCAAGACTTGGGCATAAGCAGCATTTCAGGTTCTACCTTGGTCTCTTAAACAATATCCCTTAGAAAAAGCTCATCTCCATGACTTGAAGACACTAAAAATTGCAGGGAGATGTCCACATGTAGTGGAAGTAAACCTCAATCTTTCAGCCAGTTGAGTGTGCCAACCTAGAAACATCAGGTCTGCAGAAGGGTAGACCTTCAGATGACTATAGTGCCAAGGGATTCAGGAGACCCTGAGCCAGAAACACACCACCAAGCCGCTTCCAATTCCTGATGCAACAGAAACCATGAAAACGTGTTCGTAATTGCTGATGTTCTAAGCTGCTAAATTTTGAGGTGATTTATTACACAGTGATAACTAAGTAATTCAGTTAACACTTGGGAGTTTTATTATGGAGAAGGAAGAAGAGAACAGATATGAAGAAGCTTTAGCCCTCTGTCCTGCACACATTTAAGTGTACCAAGGTCAAGATTCAAACCCACATCTGACTTAGGAGGCTGTATTTTAACCAACACTCTGAACATCCTATGCCTTTCTCTGGATTCCTGTGGGGTATATTGTTCTTAACAAGGAGTCTCATCTTAAATCGTAGGTTGTTTTGTCCTAGTCTCTGGAAGCTTCGTGCATAGAAATCATTTTCTCCTCCCCTGTCTTGAAGGTAAGGGTCTATGGCTTCTTTCTCTTTCATCATTCTTTCCTCCTTCCCCCCTTATTCTTCCTTGATTTCATCTATTGCCAGGTCTTTTTACTCAGTGAGGCCTGTCATTTCATCTTACGGTTTGACTAAGGAAAGATTTTTTCTAAGTTCACCCAGTAGGTTGGCGGGATTCTGTCCCTTGTAGGCTGTTGGTCAGAAGTTGGCCTCGTGTATTTGAAATGTTCATTCACCAAAATAAGATCAATGAAATCTTCCCATCCCTTCTGGTCTTCCCTTTTAAAGCTTGCTTACCAAGTTCATCCAACCAGATAATATTTTCTATAATGTCTGAAGCCGAGGTGCCATGGAGGATGCAAAAATGTTTACAGCTCAAGAGAGCCTTAAGGGTAATAAGAACTTTCTAACAACATGAACAGTTTCGAAAGGAGTGGGCTGCGGGAGGAGAATATGGTCATCACCAGTGGCACTATAGGATGTATGTGTAGAGTTTCCTAAGACTGAGTTGTGCTGTCAATCACAGACCTAGTGAATCAGAATCTTTAGCCATAGGGTCTGTAAATCTGTACCTTTCGCTGTCCATCTGATTACCACTATCCAGGTAATTCTGATGGAGAGCTAAGTTTGAGAATCATGAATTTAATTGGCAAGAATTCAAGCATCAAATTGATGTTGGACCAAATTAGTGATTTTTAAACCAAGCTCTTTCCTGGAGCTCCTCTGGGGCTGCTGCACAATGGTGGTGATGAGGGCAAAGGAGGTTGTGGGAAGGGAGGGGTGATGAGGAGGAAAGTATAATGTCTAGAAACAAACTCCCAGTTTTAATCAGAGCACTGTCCTTTTATCTCTTTTGTTCATTTATGCTCCCACACGAGATGCATTTGAATGAAGATTGGGCTAGTTTTTAAAACAAGACAAAACAAAACAGAACTTGACAGCAGGTGAACTAGTTGAACTTTAATTTACTTAATCAATAAATAGTTACTGAGTGTCTGCTACATGCCAGCCTCCACGCGAAATCAAAGCCAAGTCAATCATGGTCCCTATACCTTCAGAGCTCACAGTTGGGAGGAAAGAGAGAGTGAGTGAGCAATTCTGTTGCACCAAGATGACTGCATTAGTAGAGGTATGAGAGGACAGTATCAGCTGTATCTTGAAGTCCATGTAAGAATTCTTTAGTTGAGGGAAAAAACAGGAGAAAAATGGAAGTGACGTCTCATGCAAAGGCATGGAGGCCTGAAGAAACGGGGATGGCTTGAGCATTTGAGTGTAGTTCAAGTTCAGGAGGCATGAGGGGATGGCATGCAAGGAGGCTCAAGGCAGAGTCTTTGAGCAAGCCCGGTCTCCTCTCTGGTTTCCCAGCCTCCTCACTGTCACAGTGAGGGGCATGGCTAAATGATCTGCAGGATCAGAACATCTCTGAATTTGAAGAGAACACCTGTGGACTCCCTACAGTAGTGAGTCTCAATGTGAAGTGATCCTCTCCACCCAAGAGAGACTTGATGATGACTTTTCATTGTTCAGTTGCTGAGTCGTGTCTGACTCTTTGTGACCTCATGGACTGCAGCACGCCAGCCTCTTCTGATCTCCACCATTTCCTGGAGTTTGCTCAAATTCATGTCCATTGAGTCAGTGATGCCATCCAACCATCTCATCCTCTGTTGACCTCATCTCTTCCTTCCCTCAGTCTTTCTCAGCATCAGGGTCTTTTCCAATGAGTCGGCTCTTCACATCACATAGAGAAAATACTGGAGCTTCAGCTTTAGCATCAGTCCTTCCAATGAATATTCAGGGTTGATTTTCTTTAGGATTTTCTTTACTGGTTTGACCTCCTTGAAGTCCAAGGGATTCTCAAGAGCCTTCTCCAGCACCACAGTTTGAAAGCATCAGTTCTTCAGCACTCAGCCTTGTTTGTGGTCCAACTCTCACATCTGTTCATGACTACCGGGAAAACCATAGCTTTGACTATAGGGACCTTTGTTGACAAAGTGACATCTCTGCTTTTTAATACGCTGTCTAGGCAACATCTAGAGACATTTTTAGTTGCTGCCACTGTGGGGAGGAAGAGTGGATGCTACTGGCAGGTAGAGGTCAGGTATGCTCCTAAACATCTTATTATGCACAAAACAACCTCCCCACAATGAACAACTGTCCAGCTCAAAATGCCAGGAGTTCTAAGTATGAGAAACAGCCCTAGAGATACAGGAAAAAGCCTCATCTTCCCCTAGAACCTCTCACCATGGAATCCAAAGTCACTGTGACAAAGGTACGCGGGAGCTCTGACACTAAAAGAAGCTGGGAGGAGTCATGGAGGGATCCAGGGCTAAAACTGCTCTGCCAGCATTGTGGTGGGTCAGAGTCTAGCAAGAAGGGGTTTGGAGGATCATATCCTGAAGTTCAGGTGGGTAACAGAAGTCTAGCAAAAAGCTATGGCCTGTTCAGGGTGTCAGACCCCATTATAGGTAGGATCCAATTTCCCTGAATCCCAGAACTAGACATCTTCACATCTCTGATCTCCAGAACCCAATGGCTCCTGGCCTCTGCCGGGGCTTCATGGATGTTTGGTCACCATTTCCCAGCCAAATTTCCACAGCAGCCCCATCCATGCCCTGCGAACCACTGTGATTCTCCACCTCACCTCCTACCTGGGGATTTGATACATAAGGCCTGGCATGCTGCAGTCCATGGGGTCACAAAGAGTCGGACATGACTAAGCGACTGAACTGACTAAATCTTGATGCTTTAAGACTCTCCCTGCAGACCTGTGAGAAGACAATAGAAGACCATCTGCCCACACTGGAGCCTAAGGACTCTATGGGGTAGCTGGGCTTAGCTCTGAAATCAGACCCAAGTTCAAATCCAGCACCACCCCTCCCTGCAGTGTAACCCTGAACTTTGCCCTCTAAGCCTCAGCTTCCTCATCTGTAAAGAGGAGCCGAGGGGCTTCCCTGGTGGCCCAGTGGCTAAGACGCCATGCTCCCAATGCCCAGGGCCTTGGTCCCATCCCTGGTCAGGGAACTAGATCCCACATGCTGCAACTCCTGAAATTTTTAACACAAGCCAATCTTCAGCGAAATAAGAAAGTTCTTCTTGCACCACGACATGACATATGACATATTCTGCCACCCTCAGGCTGGGTAATTCCTGGTCAGAGTGTGGAGGCTGGTGCAGGGACGATCATGCCAACACTTCTCCCCCGTCTCAGTGTCTTTCCCACAAAGAAGGGAATGAGTTTCAGGAAGGTGAGCCACACCCTGCTGTGTTCTACGTCAGCCTCCTTCATTTCTCCCAGGACTGATCTGTGAAACTCTTTAATCCACTGGGTAACCATCAGCTCTATAGCTCTTCTCTCCTCCGGATCCCCAGATTACCCCTTCTAAGTATTACCCACTGTCCTACAAATTCATAGTACTCATATTTTATTAGTACATACTTTCTTCTGGCCCCAGAGGGAATGTTACAAAGGAAAATCTTTCAGCCTTTTATTCTCAAATTCCAAATTCATTCAGTTAAAAAAAACAATTTATTAAGCATTAACTACAAATGTACTAGACACCATGCCAGGCATTAGGATATAGGAATGAACAAGGAGACTAAGTCCCTGATCCCAGAGTGCTTGTTCTAGCTACACCCAGGAGGGGAGTGCCAAAAACAAGACACCTACATGAAACTCGGAAGGAGGTCAAGTCTTGTGCTTATCAGGGAGTGAGAGCTTCATATACAAGAAACTCTTCAACAGACATCATAGAGTTTGAATAAGAATTGGGTGTGTGATAGGGAGAAGAGGGCAAGGCAGCAGGAAGAGCATGCAAAGGAATGGAAGAAAGAGTGATCACGGTGAGTGGAAGGAAGCTGGGAAGGTTCAGATTAGAAGGAGAGAGAGATGGAAGGTGTGGGGGAGATGAAGCCAGAGAAGTAAGCAAGGACTGGATCACAAAAGGTCTCATTATCAATAATCTTAGACAGTGAGAGCTATTTCCTAAGCTCAGTGGAAAGTCACATATTTGTGTGCTAGGATAACCATCCAAGTCAATGTGTCTTTATTAAATGCTTTCTATGTGTTCAGTCTTCCTAGGCCCCATGGGCAAAAGAGGAGGGAGTGTACAAATGTAGCATAAAGCATGACCACTGATTTCCCTATAGATATGACAGGGCTATTCTTTAAGCTAATCTCCAAGATATGGGGCCATTTCAGGACCCTGGAGAGCAATTTTAAAACTGTTGACGGTGCCCCTGGGGACTGAATAAACAAACAAAAGCAAAAGGTACAAGTGACCTGACAAAGAAAACCTCGTGCAAAGAGGAGAGGTGGGGAGGCTAAGGGAGAGAAACAGAGGTTAGGAAAGTTTCTATGGGACAGGACTTGAGGGATGGGCAGGAGGAGGGAGAGAACATTCCAGGATTGGGACCTGCATGGGCAAAGGTGCTGGGGAGAGAAAGGTCATTCATGGATGTTCCTGAGTCAGGAGGACTGACTAGACAGGGGTGGAAGGTGTGTTCTCAGGAGCTGTGGGAGAGGTGGATGTGTAAAGTTAGGTCTTCCCTACAGGGCTTCCAGAAAGACAGAACGAGGACTTGGAGTTGATTCATAGTATGTGCCTGCCAACGCAAGACCGGCAGATAATGCGGGTTCTACTCCTTGGGTTGGGAAGATCCCATGGAGGAGGGCATGGCAACCCACTCCAGTATTCTTGGTTGGAAAATCCCATGGACAGAGGAGCCTGGCAGGCTACAGTCCATGGGGTCGCAACATGAGTTGGGACATGACTGAGCGCACACACACTTCATTGAATTCAAGAGAGGAAGAACCCGGAGGAACATGGTGTTTAGGAGGCGGTGGGCTGGACATTAGGAATGCAGAGAAAGAAGTAAGAAACCAGCAAGAAGTGACTATTGTCCTCTTAAGTGGATACCAAAGGAACCATGAATAGGTCAGAACGGGCAGTGCTTCTTTTAGGAAACTCACTAACACTCCCAGCTGAAAACCAGATCAAAGAGTCCTAGTATGTTAGTCACTCACTCCAGCCTCAAAGCGATGAGAATAGCCTCTAATTGGATGGTTCAGATTCCAGGTTCTACATTCAAAAAGTCTAGATGAGAGGTCTGTAGACTATAGCCCACAGACCAAATCCAGCCTACTAAGGATAGATTTTATATTTTTGAGTGATTGGGGGAAAAACTTTTAAAAATTTTTAGTGACATATGAAATTTCAATTTAGGAGTCTACAAATAGTCTTACTGGCTCACAGCCATACCCAGGAGGTTAGCTGTGGTCTGTGGTGGCTTTCCAGCTACAAGTCAGAGTTGAGGGTCTGCCTCAGAGACTATGTGACTTCCTAAGCCTACCATCTGTGCCCTGACACTTTAGAGAAAAATAATTGCTCACTCTGATCAAGGCTTTCTCTTGAGCTCAGCACTTGCCTCTGTATGTTTCTACTTCTCCCAGGTGGCCAGATCCAGGTATGTGACAATCTCCAAGTTTATGTTTGGGCTAAGAGGGAGCTTGATGTAGCAGGACTCTGATGATCTGACTTCCCCGTTCAGCACTGCTAATTGTGTACATCTCAGCTAGACCCCTTGTAGGGCGGAGAGTGGGTCTAGTTTGAGACAGAGATTCGTAGTGTCCAGGTTTTCCAGGCTTCTCCATCCAAAAGTGAAAGTGTGAGTTGCTCAGTTGTGTCTGACTCTTGGCAACCCCATGGACTGTAGCCTGCCAGGCTCCTCTGTCCATGAGGATTCTCCAGGCAAGAATGCCGGAATGTGTAGCCATTCCTTTCTCCAGAGGATCTTCCTAATCCTGGGATCGAACCCAGGTCTCCTGCATCGCAGGCCGATTCTTTGCCATCTGAGCCGCCAGGGCAGCCCCTCTCCATTCAAGCCTCCCCCTGAATCATAACAAAGGACTCTAAGGGCAGGAGTGCCCAGGTGAGGCTGTGTGTCAGGATGACCTCTCTGTTGCTCAGCATGAGGGGATGACTGATGGCCGATTCAGAGAGGCAGAGCATCTAGTCTACAAGGGATGTGAACTCTTGCTGGGGTTCCTCCTCGGATTCTGGACCGAGAGAGTTAAAGCCACTGGGAGAGGTGAGGAACCACCCCGGTCAGTGTGGCCTGGGAAGCCTGGTGCCGATTCAATTTTCACAGCAACCCACCTCCATCGGCATGAAAAATCTTTTCTTAACACTCTTATTAAACCCTAATCTTAATCGTATTCATCATTATTAAGTCTTGAAATTGTCTGGAATATTTAAATAGACCCAAACTGAGAGTCAGAGGAATGGATTTTAAAGGGACAGCTCAAATTGTCCTCTAGGAGCCAGTCCAATAAAGACTGGAGATTCAGCCCGTGATAGAGCCCAAGGCTTCTGAAGGGAGCCGGAGACAATGGTGCAGGGGAGGGGGCGGGGGCTGCCAATTACATCCGGCCTGGGTAAGATCAGTCTTTCTTTTACAGACTCTTCACAAACCTTTCAGGGAAAAGAAGAGGCATAAAGGTGAATTAGGGCTTAAATGCACCCAAGGACTTGGAGGGATATTAAAAGAGAATAGCTCTTTGGGTCTCCCCTCTGCCTTCCCTCCTTTCAGACCCCAAAACAATACCATTAAATAACTTCACTGCCTTGGTCCCAAGGAGCTAATTTCTGGCATCCCCGAGAGGTCGGATGACCCGGCCCAGCTGTTATCTCCCGACACACGGCAGGAAGCCACCAGGGCCTTTAGAACTATGGTCCAAAGGAGAAATAATGACCCTTTTATCTCACTCTCTCTTTTTTTTTTAAATAAGAAATTTAATTTGAGAAGATGTTTTTCGCACCTTTGCCCTGCCCTCCATCTCACAGGAGATGAGTGAGCGTGGATTTGCTGGATTTCTTCTGTAACCCTGCACCGTCTTGTGCAAATCGTCTGCCAGTTAACCCTCATGGGACCCCTTGGGTGAGCTCCCACACTCTCCACTTGACGAATGAGAAGAAAACAGCTTCACCACGGTCACCCTGCTTGATTGGAACTCGGGCCTCTGACTGCACACCCCAAGTTCTTCCTTTCTTTTTCTGCCCTGATTGGCTAGTCCCTCCCCTGCCCCCATCCTTCAGTCTGAGGATGGCTTGGGAGTGGGTGCAAGATATAGTATGTGTTTTGGGGTGGGGGGATGAATTCTAGAACTAGAGATATTATTATTTTGTCCATATTAGCAGGTCTGAATCCTGAATGTGAAAACAATCTATGTAACCTTTACTCTGGCTAATGCATACATTAGGTGGGGTAGCCTATCTGCCATCATAAAAATGAGGGAAATTGAAACCTGCTGACATAAAATCAAACAGCCCAGTCATAAAAGGTGTCGCTTTTATGCGATTATCTTGCCAATATCTTCGTGTTGCTAAACTAAATCAAACTACAATTTTCCCCACATGCCCTGAATTTAATGGGAGCCATTAATGGGTGTGATTTCTTATAGATCTCCTTGTAATAGAAACATGGCCTCTTATGCCCTGGCCGATTAAAATGAAGCCACTGAGTTGTCATTTGCTGTGTCCCTTTGAGCATAATGAAGAGTGGCTCTGCTTGTAACACCAAAGCTGTTGACACTCAGGCTGGCATTCAAGGCTTTCCTGAAATACCTGGCACCAGTATATCCTCCCAGGACTTTCTTCTACTCCCATGAGTGATCTTTCAAGGAATCCAAGAAGATCAGAAGTGGAAGAGAGTTTTGAGATCATCTATGCCAGGACTGGCAAGTAGAATTAGAATTATCTGCGAACTCTGATTGGCATCACTGGGTTTAGAAGGATTCTGAAGTCTGCTCCAGGCCCAGTGGGTAAAAGAATGCCATGATAGACTAAGAACGTCTGCCGTGGGCTTGGTTAGCAGAGCAGGGGCATACATGCCAGAGCTATGCCTCCACGTTATTATTCAACGCCTTCATTTTACAGCTGTAGAGAAAGTGAATGACTCTTCCAAGGTCACACAATAAATAAGCAACAGGATCGAGACCAGGATGTATTCCTCATGACTTCTAGCCAAGTGCTCTTTCCGTGATGGAAGAACTGTGATGAAGGAGGGTAAGTAAGCATGTTGGCAGGATCAAGCAACCAATGGTTCAAAGAAGGCAACTTACGTTGACAGAAAGCAATTCTTATCTCAATGATAAAGAAGAAAATGCCCCTGACCCTTAAAGATCTTTAATAAAAAATTCCTGGTCAACTTTAGGAAGTTATGATCCCTTCATTCTTTTTCCCCAGCTCTTGTCTCTCTCCCTGTCACAAGTTGGGTTTATTGTCGTCCTGATCTTCCCCAAACAAGATTACCTATTAATACAGTTAGTGAACTCTGGGGCATTTTGGTGAGTTTCAGTCTCTCTTTAACGGTCCCACACCCCTTCTTTGGACTATCATCCCTGGGAATGCTTGATCTTTGATTTTGCTCCTGGCCAGAGTTCAGTGTGGAAAGAACAGAGAAACAATGACTGAACTCTCTGATTCCTCCGTGCGTGGATCCATTGTCTTCTCAACTTTTGCAAAACTTCCCGGAGTCCTCATCACCTGCAGGACAGAGCCTCCAGTTCCGAACATGGTCCTCAGCACTTGCTACAGTCCACTCAGCCTACTTCCAAGTCTCATTCTTTGCCAATCTCTCTCAAGCATTCAACAGCCTAGACTGGGAAAGGCAAATGCAACTGGGATGGTGGTTCTGACTCCTAGCTCATCCCCATATGTTACTAATGGATCACTAATAATGGGTATCTCTTCTTCTTTGCCCAGAATATTGCTTTAAAGAGGGTATTGTGTATGACTGGCAATATCTGCCTGAGATATGACAGTGTAGAGAGACAAGGCTGCTTTGGTTGCGACTCCTGCTTTGGTCACAGTATTGTCAGCTGCTGGGTGAACACATCCTATACACATCTACATTGGTACTTTTGATTAATCTCATGTCTCCCTGATCCCATTCCCATGCTCGCATGCACCTTGATTTAACCATCAAAGCCTGACTCCAGAGTCATTGCCTTTGAGAAGTTGTGTCCAACCCTCTGAAAGTGAAAGTCACTCAGTCGTGTCCGACTCTTTGCGACCGCATGCACTGTAGTCCATGGGATTCTCCAGGCCAGAATCCTGGAGTTGGTAGCCGTTCCCTCCTTCAGTGGATCTACCCAACCCAGGGATCAAACCCAGGTCTCCCACATTGCAGGCAGATTCTTTACCATCTGAGTCACCAGGGAAGCCCAAGAATACCAGAGTGGGTAGCCTATCCCTTCTCCAGCAGATCCTCCTGACCAGGTATCAAACTGGGGTCTCCTGCATTGCAGGCAGATTCTTTTACCAGCTGAGCTACTAGGGAAGCCCACTTCCCTAGTATGAATCCCAGAATTCATATGAATCCTAGTATGAGTCCTAGTGTGAATGAATCCCAGAGCCAATGCATAAATTATTATTCCAGCAATACAGCAGGAAGGTTAAGGGCACTAACTCGAGAGACAGGGAGTCTGGGTGCAAATCCCTCCTCTGTTACTCAGCAGCTGTGTGATGTTTGACACGCTGTTCGGCCTCTCTGCGCATCCATTTTCTCAGCTGAAAAGTTGAGACAAAGATAGTTCCTTTCTCACAGGGTTGTTTGAGCTCATGTTCTCAAAATGCAGAAAGTGGTACCACACCCAGATTGAGTCCTCAGTCAACATTTGTTATCATCTAGCACTTGAAATTGTGTAATGATAATAGTGTATCTCCCTGTCTTCTACACTGAATTGTGAGTTTCTTGAGCTCTTGGATTTGATCTTAGTCGTCTTTGAATTCTCTACCCATCTAATGCAGTGTGGGTTGCATAGGTGCTCATGAATATTTAATGGATGACTAAATGAATGAATAAATCTGTTAGAAGCCTCCTAAGTCAGGAGAGAGAGAGTCATTTTCCAGCATTCTCTGCTGCAGGTGGCTTACCCCAGCTTGGAGGCATTCGCGTGAAGTGTTCCATGGATGTCACTCTGAGTCAGAAGAGACCCTGTGTCTCAGTGACACCCAACTTCGTATTTACCTTGTGCTGCTTTAATTACCTCTCACTAACACATGAAAATGAAAATTCCTTCCTCTCTTGACATGATCTCTGAGTGGCAAACACTGGTGGTTTTCTCCCCCTTCCCTTTGAGTTTCTAATGAAGCAGAAGCCAACGTGACTCTTTTAGATGCATCTTTATCTGCACAATGATGTTAGCAGAGATGGGCGCACCTCCCCAAAGGATGTCTGCTGGGGAACTGGTGCCGAACGGCACAGGCGAGGCACGCTCTCTGTTCAGAAGGGCGCCCAGAAGGTGTCGACTTTTTACACTGATTGTGGAGATGCCGCTGGTGCTGAGAGTTTGTCGCCATCATCTTCATTCAGACAGATGCAGTTCTGGACCTCATTGGACACTTACCCGTGAGGTGTCTAGCCAGTCCTCCATTCATTCATCCAACAAATACTTGCCCAGAATCTACACTCTGTGTTCAGAACAACCGCGCTGCGCAACTCCAGGGGCATTGTTCATATAATCTATAAAATGGTGGCGCACCACCCGGGTACTGAACTTCCTGACACGGTAGCCCTACAAGAGACAGAGGCAGAAATGAGTAAGATACAGGCTCCTTCTCTCAAGAATTCCATGGTCAAGTAATAGGGCAGTAATATTGGAAGCACCTAAATTACCAATCACGTGGCAGGAGTGAAATACAAGCATAGTCAGGGTAGACAGATATCCTGAAAGCAAGCAAAGCCATCTCTGAGAGGTGTAGGGATGTCTGACTTGGGTTTTGAAGAAGTGGGTAGGAGTTCTTTAGGTAGATGATATTGGGAGAGCTGACGATGGGGCTTAAGCTATTCCATTAGGAGAATAAGAGCAAGGACAGAGAGATAGAGGCATGAAAGAGCGTGGTCTTTCAGGGTGTGATAAGCCATGCATTCATGCATTCATGATAAGCCATGAATGCATTGTGAGGACATTTGGTTTGGAAGTGTACGTGGCAAGAGAATGAACCTGGAAGGGAGCCAGGTGTCAGGACATAAGAGTCCTTGAGTGTGGCAGTAAGAAGCTAAAATTGATGGTGGCCAAGATAGAGCCATGATGTGCTGGGAAGCAAGAGGGAGACATAATCACACTTCTATGAAATGACAAGGATCTCTTGTAATTATGTGCCCATTTTGTAACTATCCTTCACTGATTGCTTTATTTTAGCTGTGCTGTGGCTTAGGACTAGACATGACCCAGTTTCCTGGAGGATGATGAGGGCAGATCCCCAAAAGAAACTGTGGTATGATGTAAGTATCGGAAACTCAGCACTGCCTGTCCAACCTGACCGATGGACATGAGGTCCCACTGGCAGACTGGCAAATCGATGGCAGTCCAAGTCAACTGGCAGTTTTCCATACTTGCCAGTGGATAGTATGCCAGGCACGCAGGTTACAGACCTGGGAAACGCAGGACCAGTACGATTCAGCCTAGGCATGTGGTGAGCATCAAGAAGTCCTTTTGGTACTCAGTAGACCTTCTTATCTCTCCTCCCTTTCAATCCTCCTCACCCCTTACTTTCATTCAGTCAGTTCAGTTCAGTCACTCAGTCGTGTCCGGCTCTTTGCGACCCCATGAATCGCAGCACGCCAGGCCTCCCTGTCCATCACCAACTCCCGGAGTTTATTCAAACTCACGTCCATCGAGTCGGTGATGCCATCCAGCCATCTCATCGTCTGTTGTCCCCTTCTCCTGCCCCCAATCCCTCCCAGCATCAGGGTCTTTTCCAATAAGTCAACTCTTCGCATCAGGTGGCCAAAGTATTGGAGCTTCAGCGTCAGCATCAGTCCTTCCAATGAACACCCAGGACTGATCTCCTTTAGGATGGACTGGTTGGATCTCCTTGCAGTCCAAGGGACTCTCAAGAGTCTTCTCCAATATCACAGTTCAAAAGCATCAATTTTTCAGTGCTCAGCTTTCTTCACAGTCCAACTCTCACATCCATACATGACCACTGGAAAAACCATAGCCTTGACCAGACAAACATTTGTTGGCAAAGTAATGTCTCTACTTTTTAATATGCTGTCTAGGTTGGTCATAACTTTCCTTCCAAGGAGTAAGTGGTCTTTTAATGTCATGGCTGCAATCACCATCTGCAGTGATTTTGGAGTCCAGAAAAATAAAGTCTGTCACTGTTTCCACTGTTTCCCCATCTATTTCCCATGAAGTGATGGGACCAGATGCCATGATCTTAGTTTCATTACCTGTTTGTTAATCTGTCATTCCAGCTAGACACTACAGCTCTTTAAGGCAAGGACCTTTTTTATCATATTGTCTACCATGTCCCAGCCACCTGACACAGAGCAATAGCCCATTCGATATTGGATTAATGTGGTAGACTTAATAATGGCCTCCCAAATCTCAAATCCTGTGAATAGATTACTCCACATGGCAAAAGAGACTTCCTAGATGTGATTAAGTTAAGGGTCTTGAGATGAAAGATTCTTCTAGGTTATCCAGACAAACCCAATGTAATCACCATGATCTTTATAAGGTGGCAGGAGGATCAGAATTAGAGATGGAGATAAGACAATGGAAGTAGAGTTTAGGGGGATGCTCTTTGAAGATGGTGGAGGAGCCATGAGCCGGGTAACCTCTAGAAACTTGAAAGACTAGGAAATAAATTCTTTCTGAGGACCTGCAGAAAGAACACAGCTCTGCCAACACCTTGGTTTTAGCCCCAAGGATCCAGATTTCTGACTTCTGGAAGTGTAAACTAATAAACTTTTGCTGTTTGGTGCCGTATAATTTGTGGTGACTTCTTACAATAGCCATAGAAAACTATTAATAATGCAGTGAAGGGTTTGAGGGAGGGAAAAATCTTAAGAATAACACAGTCAGGACCAAGTCCCAGACATAAAGGAAGTGGATAGTAATTCAAAATTCACCTTCAGAGTTTAGAGTGCAATATTATGTGTACCGCCCAGGGAAGGTCAAGTTTGAAGATCCATGCTGTGCACACTAAGGCAAGTGTTCAGGCAGGTCTTCCCAGACTCACTGATAATTTTCATCGGGGAAAGAAATTCACGGAGCTCAGCGTAGTGGTTCATCTATGACGTCACATGTTACAGGAGCTCCCCTTTTCGAGACTGAATAATATTCCATTGTATGTGTATGCAACATTCTTTTATCTGTTCATCCATCAGTAGATATTTAATTGTTCCCATACCTTAACCATTGTGATGAATATCACAGTGAGCATGGGGATGCTAGTACATATTTGTGGTCCTGACTTCAGCACATTCAGATAAATGGCCAGAAGTGGGATTTCTGAGTCATGCGTGTGTGCTAAGTCACTTCAGTCTGTGCTGACTCTTTGTGACCGTGTGGACTGTAGCCCGCCAGGCTCCTCTGTCCATGGGATTCTCCAGGCAAGAATACCTGAGTGGGTTGCCATGCCCTTCTCCAGGGGATCTTCCTGACCCAGGGATCGAACCTGTGTCTCTCAAGTCTCCTACACTGGCAGGCGGGTTCCTTACCACTAGCTCCACCTGGGTCGTAGGTAGTTTTAGTTTTAACTTTTTGAGGAATCTTCGTACTGTTTTCCATAATGGCTGCACCATTTTGCATTCCCAGCAACAGTGTACAAAGGTGGCAGTTCTTCACAGCCTTGCCAACACTTGTTGTCTTTTGTTTCGTCTTCTTTTTAAAATAGCCATCCTATCAGGTATGCAGAGATCTCTCATTGTGGTTTCGATTTGCATGTCCCTAACGGTTCTTGAAGCTCTGTGGTTAAGGTCCACACACTGGTATAATAATGGCTGAAACATACTAGTCAATTCTGCGTTTGTGGCTGAGGGACTGCCAGCCTCTCTCGTGATTGGGAGTCTCCTGTGGTTTACCTGAATTGATTGATTAGGCCCTGAGCTATCTTCAGTTTCCAAGGAATTTTGCCAACTCCTTTTCCAAGTGGCCAGCCTGCCAGAGGTCAGTCTTGAACCAGTCATACTTTCCCCTCAAATAGAGAGAAGGGTAGATAGAGCTAAGGAATCATCCATTAAAATGGTACTCAGGACTTCCCTGGCAGTCCAGGTGGTTAAGATTCTGAGCTTCCAATGCAGGGGGCTCGGGTTCAATCCCTGGGCAGGAAATTAATATCCCACATACAGTGAGGTGCAGCCAAAATAAATAAATGTGTCTGTGTGCTCTGTCGTGTCCAACTCTTTGTGACTCCATGGAATGTAGCCCGCCAGCCTCCTCTGTCCATGGGATTTTCCAGGCAAAAGTACTGGAGTGGGCTGCTATTTCCTTCTCCAGGGGATCTTCCTGACCCAGGGATCGAACCTATGTCTCTTGTGTCTCCTACAATGGTAGGCGGATTCTTTACCACTGTGCCACCTGGAAAGCCAATAAATAAATAAATTAGCTTAGAAAATTGTATTCAAGTTGTGTCTGGAGACAGCATGTGTCAGAATCTCCCAAGAAGCATACAAAAGATGCATATTCCTGGGCTGCATCTCAGTACTATTGGATCAGAATCTCTGCCTGGGTACCTAGAAACATACATGTTTTTGATCAATCCCTCTAGTGCACTTTAGTGGGCACTAAAATTTGAAAACTGTCTATCAAATTCAAAAGTATAATTGTACAATGAGGAAACTTCCACAATACCACACAGAAAGCCAGTGACAGCACATTTGGTCCCCAATCTCAAGAATCCAACAAAGTCATTTAGGAAGACCCATCATATCCAACCTATATCCATATGAAAAAAAAGTATATTGGCCAACTTACGGAGTGCTCACTGGTTCCCTGAGGAGACTGAACTCCACTCTTACATGTAATCAACACAACAACCCTGAAAAACAGGTCCTGTTTTACACGTGATTTTTTTCTGATGAAGAAATGAAGCGTCAGTGAGATGAGGCAGCGACAGGCAGTCTCATTCCAAACCCAGGGTTCCTTCACTTACAGAGACAACCCAAGAGGAAACATTTAGTCGCACGCACAATCATCATGGCATAAGCTGTAAGTACAAGTTGGAAGTTCTGGGCGGCAGAAAAGTGACGAGAACTTTCCAGGGAGGCAGGGGTTAGTTAGAGCAGGCGTCTTAGCCAAGGAGTTTTGATCCAGGTCTCGAAAGAAGTTTTAAGTTGGCTAAAAGGAGTCATAGATTTCAGGGTCTTTGCCATAATGAATCCTACGAAGACTGACACTAGGGTATTGAAAACATGATTGTAATGTTTCTGGGGAAAAATTAACGGTCTAATCCTGCAGAGGACGGATATTGGTGATTCTGACTTATGTGCACGCCGCACAGTTTCCCTAATCAGCTTTTCCTCTTAGTGCAGCTCAGGGTGAAGGCTGAGGGCTGAAAATAGTCCACTCCAAACTCTTTTGATTGCGGAGTGTTTCAAGAGGGAAGACGTGGGTGACAGACTAATAAAACCCCAAAACTGCTTGCATTTGTGTTTTCCCACAAAGTCTCTTCTACCCCCAGACTTCCCAGAAACCGCTGTAATAGGCTCCCTGGGGCTCTGCCACCCTCCCCAATCAGATCACCCGGTGGCATCTACCGAGCACCTACTAAGCGCTGCCGCAGTCACCATCACAAGCCTCGTGTAATTCTCAACCTGTGAGGTAGGTGTGGGCTGGGGTGACCTGGAACACCAGCCAGTGCTTAAAAGTCACAGAGTCAGTCAACGTATGCTGCATACCTACTCTGTGCTTTTCCATAGATTCAAGTGATCTCACCCTCAAAAAGCACTGCTCACTAAATAGGTGTTATTAAACTCCAGTTTATGCCAATGCACCGTTCCGGTAATCCCTCATGTGTCTGGGATGTGATTGACATGATTTTAAGTCACATCTATTTGGCTAGGAAGTGATGCTTTTCCACAGTGTCCCATGCTGCTTTTAATAGGATTTCTAATCTTGGGGGAGTGAGGCAGACTGTCTGAGGTCAATGACTAGGTTTACCATGTGATGATTACAGTGAAAGGTGCCAAGCACCGTCACAAAGGTGCCAGTGACTTAGCTGCTCAGGGGAAGGGGGACCTTTGATGCAGACTTCTGCCACAGGGTTTTTGGACATGTCGTCCCCTAGAAGCACAATTATCCCCTTAAACAGCCCTTTTCTGACCTTACCATCTACACTGGTTGGCTTGTACATTTTTCCCTGTTGTGTCCTGCTCATGTTTTTTTAACAGAATTATTTGCAACCTGTGGTCACTAATTAATTGCTTGCTTCTTGTCTTTCTGCCACCATGGCGTGGACACACCAAAGGGACACGAACGGGTGTGACCTGCTGTATCCTCACTGCTGGCCCCCACAGGTGTTTGATAACTGTTGAATGAAGGAGGGGTGAATGAGTGAATCGGTGAATGAATGGATCGCTTTGATGACTTTGTCTTCAGAACAACACCGAGAGGTGGGCCTTACCACCCCCCCTTTCAAAGTGAATAAGCAGAAGCTACTGAGATCAAACAAAATGCACAGTCGGGGCCGAGGGAGTCCACCCCCGGTGCCCTGGGTCTAACGCCAGGGCACCTCTCACTAAGTCAAACCACGTGTGTGCTCCATCGCTTCTGTCATGTCTGACTCTTGCGACCCTATGGACCGTAGGCTGCCAGGCTCCTCTGTCCATGGGATTCTCCAGGCAAGAACACTGGAGTGAGTAGCCATGGCCCCCTCCAAGGGATCTTCCCGACCCAGGAGTCGAACCTGTGTCTCCTATGTCTTCTGCACTGCTGGAGGATTCTTACCACTGAGCCACCAGGGAAGCCCCAAATCAAACTGTATTGGCTTCAATTTACAGATTCGAGGGACCATGGATTCACAGATGACTACCAGGGTGTCAGGAGAAGATGGACAAGAAGATGGACAAGAAGCTGAGACGCCCCCTCTCTGGGTGAGGCTGACCCTGTAAACAGAGATTCATAATAATAAATCACAATCATAACTGATGTGCACTGTGTGCTTAAAGCTCTCCTCGGGTAGCAGAAGAGAAAAGGTCCTGTCCCAGATTCTGCAGAAGCGATGGCCTTGTGTTTGGGATGAACCTTCAGGTGCAGGGTCCACTCCAGAAACAGAAGTTGCCTGCTGCCTGCCATACGTCAGGCAGAGAGTGGAAGGGAAGGCAGAGCCAGGGGAAGGTGTCGGTAGGTGGCAGAAGCTTGCGTTCTGTAATGTGACCCATGCCCTGGACACCAGGCCATCAGTAAAACCTATCTACCTTGCAGGGTACGTCCTGCCAGTGTATCTCTCAGGAAATCCTGTGAAAAGGCAAACCTGACATGAAACCAGGAGCCCAGGAAGCAGCGAGGTCCTAGGAAAGTTAAGTGTACTTTTGAATGTAAGACTAAAGAGTGAGTATCTCATGAAAGGAAGCTTGCTGGCCCACAGTGTGATGGTTGGAGATGGCAATGATGTACCCTGGCCCTGATGTGCCTTCAGGGAAGGACTCGTTGGGACAAGTCCACGCCTGCAAGGACTGCCTCAGCAGTGGAGGCCACGGGTCCACGACCAAGCCCTGCCTGGACAGGTCACATCCAGGGACTGGCAGAGTCAGAGGTATAAAGGCCAAACTAGGTCCAGGGGGGACAACTCTGAGAGCTATATCTCTCAATGTTTATACCTATGAGGTAGGTATTATTATATACCCATTTTGCAGGTGGGAAAACTGAGCCTCCGAGATGCTATCTAACTCACCTGCAGTGACTCTGTTGAAAAATATAAAGCCACGATCTGATGTTAAATCTGACCAAGTAGTAAGCATCTGTTAACACAATAATAGAGGAGCCCATTCTTTCATCAGTTCTCAGCTCAAAACTCATCTTGTCCTCTCATTGCACAGCATGTGATTCTTTTTTGTTTTGCTTTTTGTTCCCCATTTTCTGCGGTTCTCATTATATCCTGCCTTCTATCACGAATATTTATTCATAGTTTGTGTCCCATAATGAACCATGTTCTTTTTGAGGATAAGAGCTATGTTTGATTCATCTATATATGCCTACAGACAAAAAAAAAAAAAAAAAACCCTAAATAAATGGAACCCAAATTAAAGTAATTCTACATTGATTTATCTCTAATTATGGAATGAAAGCCTTTGTTCTAATATAAAAGAATCAGGGGTGTAGGCAGTTATTTTTAGTGGGGGGATGGGGTGATGGGAGACCCCGCTGATACTTTTGAAATCAGCCCCATTTTGCCTTTGACTAGGGTTGTCCCTTATTGTAACAAGAGAGTAAAGATAACAAGGGTGTTTTTTGGCCTTGAAAAATTAAGACCCAATGGAGCTTAAAAAAAAGAGAGAGAGAAAGAGAGAGACAAAAGCAAATATTAGGAATTTGACAACAAAAATTTAAATTAAGAAATTAAACGGAGGAAAAGAAATTGAATGGCGTAGGAGTTCCTGCCAATAGATTTCAGAGTTGTAAACCGGCATCTCTCACCCTCATTCCTCTGCAAACAATTCCGAGTGTAAATGTATTTTTGGCACAAATGGCTCTGTCCTAAGATTCTTGATTATAATTATAATAATGGGTTTCTGAAAGCCTGCAAGTGGTTCTGAGAATTATAATAAGGGTTGAGAAGAGACACATTGTTTATGTGGTGAGAGTTTGTGGAATATTAGATGAGGGTGGGGAGTAAAGCTCATGGTATACTTTCCACAAACTTTAGAATACACAATTACACCCAGGCAGCCCGTTGTCACCTCCCTCTGCAGACACACACACACACACACACACACACACACACGCACGCACGTTTTTCCTTATGGAGTTGATCATCTCTCAGAACTCCTAGCTTTTACAAAGGCAAGACGACCAGCTGAGTTTAAGAGCTGCTGATCCCAACCCCGGTCCCTTCCCTCACCTGCTGGGAGTCCTGGCAGGTTACTCAGAGTCCTTGAGCCCCTATACTTCATCCACATTGTGGTCCACGAGGTGGCCCATCCCTCTTCTGAAATCTCACAACCTCGGTGGGGATTATCTATATGACAACCACGCTTCCTCCACCTTTATAAAGCACCTTACGAACGTAGAACTTGCCCGATCCATTACTGGTGTTAACTGTGGCGAGAGGAAATTGAATATTTTAAATTAAATTTAACAGAAAATTTAATCATTTAACCATTTTAAAGTGTGCAGTGCAGTGGCATTAAGTGCATTTACAATGTTGTGTGACCACTCCCTGCCTCTAGTCACAGAAAGTTTTCATCACCCCAAAAAGAAACCCGTACCCCTGAGGAAGTCATTCTTTATTCTTCTTCCCTCCAGCCCCGGGCAGATACACTTTTTTTTTAACTTTACAGTGTCTCCTTCTGTCATGAACATAGCAGATCCTGATTAATTTTTAAAATTCAATAATTTCCCATTTCGCTAATCATTAATATCTGTTCTGCCTACGTCAGTGGTTATTAGTCTAGGTCGATCGTTGTAAATTATTTTATGTAATAATAGCGAAGATCATGATAATAACTGCCATTTATTGAGTGTTTACTCTGTGTGGATATTAGACATTTCATAGAAGTGAAATGAGACAGCATTCATCATTTTGTATCTGTCTTCTTTTACTTAGCATTATGTTTTCAAGGCTCATATGTGTTGTAGCACATATCAGATTTTATTCACATTTATGACAATAATAGTAACGTGTAAGGCGAGTTTTGTTTATTCTTCTTTTGGGTCGTTTCTCTTTGGTGGACATTTGGGTTGCTTCCCTATTTTAGCTATTATGAATAATGCTGCTATGTACATTAGTGTATAGGGTTTGGTGTGAATGTATGTCTTCACTTCTCTTGAGTATATACCTAGGAGTGGAGCTGCTGGTTCCTATGATAATTCTCTGTGTGGTTTTTTTCAGGAACTGCCAAACTCTTTTCCACAGTGGCTTCACCAGTTACCTTCTCACCAGTTATGTATAAACTTAAGTTTTAAGTGCTAGTCACTAGTCATGTCCGACTCTCTGCAACCCCATGGACTGTAGCCCACCAGGCTCCTCTGTCCATGGGATTCTCCAGGCAAGAACACTGGAGTGGGTTGCCCTGCCCTTCGGGGGATCTTCCTGACTCAGGGGTCAAATATATGTCTCCTACATTGAAGGCAGATTCTTTACCATCTGAGCCAACAGGAAATACCAGCAATAGATAAAGGTTCCAATTTCTCTACATCCTCACCAAGACTTGTTATTTTCTGGGATCCTGTTTGTTTATTTGTTTGTTAATCGTAGCCATCCTGGTAGATGGGAAGTGATATCTCATTGTGGTTTTGATCTGCATTTCCCTTATGACGAATGAAGTTAAGCAATGTTTTGTGTGCTTATCAGTCACTTGCACATATTCTTGACAAATATCTATTCAAGTTCTTTGCCTATTAAATTTTTTTCTTTTTGTTGTTGAGTTTTACAAGTTCTTTATATATTCCAAACCTTAAACTTGTATCAGATATATGACTTAAAATGCTTTCCCCACCCCTTTTATTTTGTTACTGTTGGTTTATCTGTTTGTTTCTTTTTGGCTGCTCTGGGTCTTCACGGCTGCATCCGAGCTTTCTCTGGTGGCAGAAGGGTAGGTGGTGCCTACCCTTCACTGTGGTGCAGGGGCTTCTCACTGCAGCGGCTTCTCTGGTCTCAGGGCACAGGCTCTAGGCACGCAGGCTTCACGCACAGGCTTGGTTGCTCCATGGCATGTGAGATCTCCCTGGATCAGGGATCGAACCCACATCCCTTGCATTGACAGGTGTATTCTTAAGCACTAGACCACCAGGGAAGCTCCTCCCCCAGCCCACTGGGTCCCTTCTGCACAATCTCATCCAGAGTCTACAAAACCAGCTCACTCACTCTGCTTTCTCTGAGTTTTGTGACCATTCGGGTGGATGAGTTTGCCCCAGTTCTACAGATGAGAAACTGAAAGTCACAGAAGTGAAGATGCTCAGCTGGGCTCCTCTGCGGCGTCCGTTTCCTGCCGTGATCAGCGGGTGGTTGTGGGTCACTGGGAACTCCACGGCCTCTCCTGGGACCCTGGTGCCCAGTCTAAGGTAGACTCACACTCTGCCTCTGAAAACCCATTCTGACTGGAGGAAGCTCCACGAAGGAAACTCTCCACAATCACAGCCTAGGGGCTCAAGGTGCTACCGGCGCTATTCTTGTCAGTTACCCTGACTTCTTTGTCATCTAAACTCTGCTCCTAGGAGGCATCATATTTTTACTTAGCAACCTGTTCGCCCACCCACACCATTTCTGTCCATTAACAGCGCAGAGCTGCAAATATACATTAGCCGGCTTTGCATTCCAAAATCCGCTCCAACTCAATACCCTGATATGATTAAAAAGCAACCATTTCTGACTCATCACCAAGCCATACTTTCTCACACATGCTTTATGTTCAATGATATGGGGGAATAAATGCACATCAATAAATCATAACACCACTGACCGAGTCCTCGGTAGATGCATGGAGTATGCTAAGCATTTTCCTTTCAACATCTCATTTAATCTTTCTGCCTCTGCCATCGTCCACAGAGGACTGTAGGTTTCCCGATAGCGAGATTGGAAGCCAGCCCCACAGAGACCGTCACTCAGAGTAAGCCCTCGTAAGAAGGGTGTATTCCAAAGTAGCTGACTCAAAATAAACACCTACTATGTTCTAGATTCTTTTAACCAACTCAGAAGTAGTCCCACAGGCTTTGAGATGAGTATTACTGTTTAGGTTTTCCAGAAGAAGAAACCAGACTCTGAGATGTCTGAATAATTCACCCAGTTTTTTCCAGCTAGTAAATTTTTAAAAACCCAACACTCCCCACATTCTCAAGCTCTGGAAGCCGAGTTCTTTCCACTACACCATGAATGAATGAAATAAAAAAAAGCATAGAGTCTAGTTTGCCACCACAAAGTGCTTCCCTCTAGTTCATAAATCAGGCTAACGCTCCAGGAGAGAGTAATTGAATCTCTAGCAATGAGCTAAAATCACTGCCACCAGGGGTCACAGGAAGGAAAGCCTGCCTGGTAGGTGGAAAAAGTTTTATGAAGAAAGTGGAGGATCGCCACAGGTCTCAAAGGCCTGGTAGGATTTAAGTGTCGAACCGGACAAAGCAGGAGATGCATAAGTAAAGATACAGGAGTAAGAACAACAAGGGAGGCGCAGAGAGGAAAGTAACGTAAGTGCAAGACAGAATTGCAGGTTTGGGAGAGAGAACTGCAGCGGCCCCTGAGTGCCAGTGGGCAGAAAGGCAACATTGCTCGCCCTGAGCTCAGCAAAGCCACGATGGAAAGTGTGTTTAAAAGACGACTCTGGGACTTTCTTGGCGGTACAGCAGATAATTATCTGCCTGCCAATACAGGGACATGGGTTTGATCCCCATGCCGGGATGATTCCACATGGCACAGAGCAACTGAGCCTGTGTGTCACAACTACTGAAGCCCGTGAGCCTAGAGCCTGTGCTCCGTGACAAGAGAAGCCACTGCAGTGGGAAGTCTGCACCCCACAATGAAGAATGGCTCCCACTCACTGTTAACAGAGAGCCCGCACGCAGCAGTGAAGACCAGCACAACCAGTAAATAAGTAAATGATTAAAAAAATTAAAAGAGGACTCTGCACACAGAACATAGAAGGACTTTGTAAAGGGGAACCCAGCACTCACAGTGGGCTTGATACACACTTGGCACTTTCAGTTCAGTTCAGTCGCTCAGTCGTGTCCGACTCTTTGCGAGTCCATGAACCGCAGCACACCAGGCCTCCCTGTCCATCACCAACTCCCAGAGTCTACCCAAACTCATGTCCATTGAGTCAGTGATGCCATCCAACCATCTCATCTTCTGTCATCCCCTTCTCCTTCTGCCCCTAAGCCCTCCCAGCATCAGGGTCTTCTCCAATGAGTCAGCCCTTCACATCAGGTGGCCTAAGTATTGGAGTTTCAGCTTCAACATCAGTCCTTCCAACCAACACCCAGGACTAGTTGGATCTCCTTGCAGTCCAAGGGACTCTCAGGAGTCTTCTCCAACACCACAGTTCAAAAGCACTTACTAAGTGTGTATCTGAGTGACTGGATGAATTAAATAGGCAAACGAGACTGTGGGAAGGGAGATACTGGTAGCCGGGCACCACCAGCTACCACAAGGTGTGAGACCTGGGCTGAGTGCCTGTGGGGAGAATTGGCAAGACTTAGAAGGATGCTGGGTGACGTGGTTCACGAGGAAAGGCAATGCCAAGACCTTCTTCCTTTGTCTTTCTGCCTTCTTGCCTTCTCCCACAGCCCAGGGAATCTGAATGCATTTTTTCCCCAACAGCAGTGCATACCAGCGCAGGAGGCATGAAGGACATCTCTCCTAAACGTGTTGACTAACAAAGAGGCTGCATGCCAATGACATGCTTTGTTGTTACTTTGCTGCCAGAGATAGAAATCACGCAGGATGTCAAGGTGTGTATTCTGGAAGGGTGTTATGGAACAATAACCCCATCAATAGTGACTAAAATAAGATGTGAGAGATACAAAGCTCCCAACAATGTCAGCAGCACCACTTTGATGAACGCTTTGTTTGTTGATTCATTTGCATTAAGCCCCGCACTGAACGCAACCTCAGAGAGCGGAGGGACGTCTCCTCTCTCCTGTGTTTGGCTTTTTAATGCCGCAAGAATTTGATCATTCTGTGGCTCTCGGGGACACAAAATCTAATACTGGTCTTTCTAGTGAATGCAGGTCTGTTTTTACCCTCTGGTCATGTCTGACTCTTTGTGACCCCATGAACTATAGCCTACCAGGCTCCTCCATCCATGGAATTTTCTAGGCAAGAGTACTGGAGTAGGTTGCCATTTCCTTCTCCAGGGGATCTTCCTGACCCAGGGATTGAACCTGGGTCTCCCGCATTGCAGGCAGACACTTTACCATCTGAGCCACCAGGGAATCCCCCTAAAGTCGTGGCCAACTCTTTGGGACCCCGTAGACTGTATAGTCCATGGAATTCTCCAGGCCAGAATACTGGAGTAGGTACCCTTTCCCTTCTCCAGGGGATCTTCCCAACTCAGGGGTCTAACCCAGGTTTCCCATATTACAGACAGATTCTTTACCAGCTGAGCCAAAAGGGAAGCCCCTGGGCCTCAAACACACAGATTAAACAAGATAATATTTTGGAATACTTTGCACACACAAGACTCTCCAAATTGTAGGTCTGTTCAGACTGGTTTCCCTTGCCCTTAACATTCAAACCAACTCTTGTTCTTCTCAGTTCCTGCCTCCCATCTGCAGAGCTGAGATGCTGTCCATGAAGCCTAATCCTGAGATTGGGAAGCTGCCATCTGCTCATTATCTTTCTTGATGCTGCCTAACATTATGCATCCATCCAAACATCCATCCTTTCTTTCTTCTCTCCCTGCATCCTTCCATCCTTCCCTTGCATACATATAAAGTATCCTTCCAGGACCATCCACTCTGCTCAGACTGATGACGCAGCTGAGACCAAGACAGGCAGGGCACCTGACTGCCCTGCGAGCCACCTCCCTCCCCCACCCCCCCTCCCCCACCCCCCTTGCCCACTGTTAACCACGCTCTTCCTGAAGGTCTGTTCTTCCTCTAATAACCCACAGCCTCAGAAGCCTCAGTGATGCCTGACTCTCTCAGATGAAATGATGGGTTGGGACGAGCATAGACCACGTAGTAGCTGTGACGTTGAGTAAGTTGTTTTCCTTCTTTAGGTCTCCATCTCCTCCTTGGTAAACAGAGATAAAAATAGTAAATACCCAGTAAATACTGGGGAGAAGGAAATGAGTGTCAGGTGCAGTTAAGTCAATTCAGTCACTCAGTCATGTCTGACTCTCTGCAACCCCATGGACTGCAGCACACCAGGCTTCCCTGTCCATCACCAACTCCCAGAGCTTGCTCAAACTCATGTCCATTGAGTTGGTGATGCCATCCAACCATCTCATCCTCTGGTGCAGAGGAGGTATCAATAATTAGTTACTATCAATAGCAACACCATCATCTGTAAAATGAGAATGCTAGTAGCTTCCTCTTCTTAAAACCTCTGTGCTCAAAAAACTTCAACAGCTGCCCATAGCTCTAATTACAATAATCCAAATCCTGACAATGCATGGGAGATTTGCAGGAGCCCATCTCTGTCTGGCTCTCCAGCATTAGCTCACATCACTTTTTCCCTCATCCTTGCAATTCTGTCACAATGACCTGCTCTCTTTCCATCACACCAGTTGCAGAGTCTTCAGCACAGCTCACCAAGTGTTCTGGGTCCTCCTCCTCTGCAGCACCTTGCAAAGTTCCCAATAAGTCAGATCTCTCGGCCTGGGAATGATTTGAAGCAGAACTCTTATGTGCACTAGTGATGAACATGTAGCCCAAGTTAGAAGTAAATCTTCATTACTTTCAGCTTCAACTGTTTGGGGCTCTTTGTTGCTGCAGCAAACACCACCCTTATCTGACTAATACACTAACCATCCTCTCTCGGGCCACAGGGTCTTTTCTTAAGCTGGCCCCTCCTGCAGGAAGCCTCTTCCCTCTCCATTTCAATATCTCCCTCAGAGCTCAAAACTCAAGCATTTCTTCTTCTTCTGGGAAGTGTTCCTTAATTATACCATCTTCTACTATCAGAGGCTCTCATTTTATCAAGTGTTTCTCCTTCACAGCCCTTCTCAAAGTGGCAATCTTACTTTTATTTATTTAATGATTTTATTAATTTCCATCTCTCCCACTGAACGGTAAATTCCATGCGAACAGGGTCCAGATCTGTTATCCTTAGTACATATCAGTTTCTGGCACATTGAAGGCCCTAAATGTATATTTGGTGAATGACTGAAAGGCGGAAAGAAGGAAGGGAGGGAGGGAGGGAAGAAGATAGGAAGAAAGAAGAAAAGAAGGGAGGGCTGGTAAGTGCCTGTGATAAATGGTCTTTGCCCTTAGTTTGTAAGCTGGCCCTTCCTACTACAGTTAAGCCAACCATAACTTGAATTATTGATGCAGGAGGAATTGGAACACTTTGTCTCCTTTGTGTCATTTGCCCTTGAAAAAAAAAAACAGAGAAGTTGACAGAGTCTCTTCTAGCCAGACCCTGTGACTCACCTCTGGCTGGTCAATACCTACAGACCCCTCAATTCACCTTGTGTCTGGGAGGGGCCCTGGCAGAGCCACACTGCGCCCACCCCACCCCCCCAGAAACAGCCCATGTTCAGTGTCCCCAGAAGCTGCGGCCCGGCATCGATGTGTTCTTCCCCTTTGCTCACCCACGTGCTCACCTCTGCAGAAATCAGATTTACAGAACACAGTGCATTTCGAAAGCCTGGGGTCCCCTCTGGGGCCTCGCAGTTCAATGGAGCTCATTATGGAAATCAGCTAAATGCTGAGGAGAGAGATAAGTTCGAACTATTTACCACCCCTTCCACCAGAGACCCACGCAAACCCACGCTAATGGGAGCTCCTCTGCGGCCTCACTCAGTCACTCAGCCCTCTTTATCTGCTGCTGTGACTAATCTGCGGAGAGAGAGGTGCCTGTTTGCATGGAGGAGCTCGCCAAGGGGCCTGGGTGCTTGATGAAGAGGGGCAGGGACAGGAGAAGGGGGGCCCAGCCCTCCTCCGAGCCAGCGAGGCCCAACTTCCCGACCCATCAGAGAAGCAGCCGCCCCCTGCCTTCCGGGGCAGTGGATTCTCTGAGCCAGCCAAGTTTTCAAAAACCAGCAGAGATAACGGTGACATTCCAGCTGAGAGCCCACTCGAAAGGAGACACTTCACAGCTCACAAGGCACTTCCACCCTCATTGACTTGTCTGAGCCTCACCGTATTTCACCAGGTAGGTGTGTCTCTAACACCTGCATTTACTGGCTGAGGAGACCGGCTCAGGGACTAGAAAGGCCTGCTTGGATAATAACTGGTGAATTCTGATTTTCTTTGTCCAAATGCAGTGGGCTTTCTGTGTCACCAAATATCTCCCAAAATGGTGGTCATTGAAATTCCATGAATGGGGTCCTAGGGATACTTGTATTTCTGGAACTTTCATGCAAATTTTGTATGTGTTCATGTGTGGGTATTTTTATTTCTAGGCAGCAAATTCAACATTTTTACAGCCCTCTTGAGTGAAATGAAATCCCTGGGAGCTTAAAAACCACTGAGGGTACCGCTGCCCTCAATGGCATATGGCACTTACATAGTGTTCCAAAAGGTCCTTAGATTGGACTTCTTTGCCTATCCACCCACTTTTCCTAAGGGAGAAATGTGCAAGTTGAGTGAGACTTGGCCTCCAAGCTCCATGTTTTCCTACTCCTCACCACTGCCCTCAAAGGATGGTCCATGCAGCGCCCAGCCACAGCCTCGTCCTCTGAAGCCAGGTGGCCGGTGCTCTGCTCACAGCTACCGGGAACCCCTCCCACCACAGACCATAGGAGTCCACGATCAGCAGCCAGGCCTCAGAGTAAGAGGCTTCCTCCAAAAAAAAAAAGGCTTCCTCCTGTGCACGGCAGGGTCGGGGGGAGCAGGGAGGTGAGTTCTGTCGGTGCAGCCCTGATTCCGTCTTCAACAATCTGGATAATTTTAGCATTAACTCTGAACCGACTTTTTGCATTAACTTTTTCCAAAAAAATATTGAATTAAACATGATTTATCTTAATTACTGAGATTTTGATATGCCCATAATTTTGCTCCTGGGGTGAGTACCTAGAGTACTCACTCTAGAGTCTGGAGGATGCTGTATCTTTTGAAGAGCCCACTTTGGTCTAGACTCTTAAGTCCATTGTGCTCACCATCTCATATACGTCACCTGGAGGACCTTGGCCCACTTCTAGCTCAACCCTCCCATAATTCTACATCACAGTGTGTGGATTATACACACGGATGTTAGGATGAGACCAACACAGGTTTGAATCTGGCTGGCCTGTGAAACCTTGAAGGAACTCACTTCACTCCCCTGAGCCTCCATTTGCAGGGATAAGACCAATACCCACAGAGTATGATTTTCAGACCATGGGAATAATCTAGGCATCCATCCAGGGTCTAAATGAGAACCAAGCATGAGTCTGAAGGCCCTTGCTCCACTTAGATTTGGACAGGAAGGTGAGCCTTGGGAATGAGTCAGGACTCACTACGGAAGAACCAAAGCCTCCCAACCAGCGCATGGCTTTAGAGGCAAATAATCCTGAGTCTGTGTCTTGACACTCCCACTTACTTGCTGTGAGACCCAGGACAACTATTTCAACCTCTCTGAGCATCAGTGTTTATGTTTATTAACGGAAAGAATGCTTACCCTTAACATTGTCCTGCAGATGAAGCAAGTTCAAAGTGCTTGATCCTGGCTGGCTCAGGCTGCAAACGCTGCTAAAACATACCATAGACTGGAGTGTTTAAGACACAGAAATTCATTTCTCACAGTTCTGGAAGCTGGGGGTCTGAGATCAGGGTGCCGGTAGGATCAGGCCTTGGTGAGGGCTCCCTTACGGATAGCCGCCTTCTCCCTTCTGTCCTCACAAGGCAGGAAGAGAGGGAACTCTGCTTTCTCCTCTTACAGGGACACTCACCCTATTGGATCAGGACCCCTTTCTTGTGATCTCCTGTGTCCTTAGTCACTCAGTCACATCCGACTCTGTGACCCCGTGGACTGCAGCCTGCCCAGCCCCTCTTTCCATGGGGATTCTCCTGGGCAGGAATACTGGGGTGGGAGGCCATGCCCTCCTCCAGGGGACTCTTCCCAACCCAGGGGTCGAACTTAGGTCTCCCACATTGCAGGTGGATTCCTTACCATCTGAGCCACCAGGGAAGCCCAAGAATCCTAGAGAGGGTAGCCTATCCCTTCTCCACGGGATCTTCCCAACCCAGGAATCGAACTGGTGTCTTCTGCACTGCCGGGGGATTCTTTACGAGCTGAGCCACTAGGAAAGCCCTCTTATGACCTTACTTAACCTTAATTACTTCCTGAGAAACTCCACTTCCCAAAACAGTCACTCAGGGGTTCAGAGCCTCAGCATATGAATTTTGGTGGGACCCAAATATTCAGTCCATAACACTGACATACAGTTAAGTATTCAGTGAATATGAAGATTAAAAACACAAATTATTAAAGGTGAAGAAATTAAGGCAAGAAGAAAGGCATGCCCAAGAGCACACATCATGGGACTTCTCTGGTGGCTGGTCCAGTGGCTGAGACTCCGTATTCCCAACGCAGGGGCCCGTGTTCAATCTGTGGTCAGAGAACTAGATCACACATGCCTCAACTAAAACCTGGCACAATCAAATAAATAAATGAACATGTATCACACCGCATGTTGACAGCAGAGCTGAAAGTCAAATCAAAGTCCCCGGGCTGAGTCCAGTGGACACAGGTCCCAGGGAGCTCCTCCCCGCTGTATCCCACACTGTGAAAGTCATAGGCGCTCAGTTGCGTCCAGCTCTGTGATCCCATGAACAGTAGTGCATCAAGTTACTTTGTCCATGGGATTCCCCAGGCAAGAATACTGGAGTGGGTTGCCATTCCCTTCTCCAGGGAATCTTCCCAACCCAGGGATCGAACCTGGGGTCCTGCTTTGCCAGACACATTCTTTACCATCTGAGCCACCAGTGAAGCCAGTCTCACATTGTAGATCCAGAAATTGGAAGTGCTTGGGCTCCAGAAAAACTAGAACCCAATTCTTGAATTTGGTGGCACCAGATGATTCTAGGTAAGTTCTGTTCAAGGCCTGGTCCTCCAGCACCTTCTCCCATCAAATGAGGCCCACTTGGAGTGAGGCAACTGGCCACAGGCTGACTGCACGTGTGTGTGTGTGTGTGTGTGTGTGTGTGTCTGTGTGTCTGTGTGTCTGTGTGTGTGTGGCTGTGTGTCTGACCCGAGGCTGGTTATAAACTGCCTCTTACCAGGGCCTTTACAGCAGACTCCTGCATTTCCCAGAATAATCTTGCTCATTACGATGCCGGCAGACTTTTCAAGCCAGCTCATTTTTCTTCCCTTTGTCTCAAATTCCAATACCCTGCCCTTTTCACGAGATTTCCGAGAGTGCCGTTCACAGCGCCCATTTGGTGGGGAGAGAGGGGGGTGGAAGTGTCCCCAGAGGGTGAGCAGTATCTCAGCCTTAGTTTAAAAAAAGAGGAAAAAAAAAGATGAAGGAAAGAGCTTTGTCTGCTAAATCTCCCCATTTCGGAATCAAACGTTATTTAAAATTCAGGACAAATTCTCGGCTCTCTTGCTGACAAATTCCACACGAGCACAGAGGAGAGGCCAGAGGAGATGAGAGAGGTGATGTATGGGGTGCCTAATTGTTTATCATTAAATGGCCATTAAGTGAGCACCTACTGTGTGCCGAGTCCTGGGCTAGGTGCCAGGGATGTCAGAACAAGCAAAACAGATACTACGTCATTCCTGGAGCCTAAAGTCTATGGAGGAGACAGACATGACCAAATAAGCCACTGCATTCATAATTATAACCTAGAGCATCTGTCCCAGGGGGAAAGTATATGGCACTAGGAAAGCCGGCAACTGGAACTTGATGTGATCGGAGTCAGGGAGACTCCTCAAGTGGGGGCATTAGCCTTGGTACCTGAAGAGTGATGACTAGGGGTCAGCCAGCGGAGGATGGGCAAAGTCCTCCAGGATAAAGGACAAGTGCAGGGAAAGCACGTGGGCCAGAGGGAGCATCAGTGTTGGAAGAACTGGCAGGACACCAGGGTCCCTGGATGCCCAGAGTGACTGGGAAGCGGGGAGGCGCCTGGTGATGCAGGCAGGGTACAGTCACACGAGGTGTTGCAGCCATAGTGTGGCTCTTGGTTTTTATGCTCGGAATGAGACATTAGCACAACTGCAAAAATAGACCCCAATTCTTCCCCTCCCTGTATCCACAACACTGAGAGTCTCCTGTCACACAGATGCTGAGTTCAACCATAAGACGTTCTTTGGCCAAAGGACCACAGCAAACATGATATAACTGAGCTTCAAACATCGTCTGCACGTTGAAGCTTGCTCTTTCTTGCTGCCTCGGAGACCGCGTGATCACTACAAGCTGGGCTAGCCTCCCGAAGGATGAGAGACATGTGGAGCATGTGGAGTCACCTCCATTCCCAGTCAACAGCCTGCTAATTGCCAGACCTCCTTTCCGTGGATGAGGACACTGAGACACAGAACAATTAAATGACTCATCCGATGGGCGAGAACCCGACTCACACCCAGCTTGACCTCTTCGCTCTAAGTGTGGTCCTAGTAGCGCCCAGGGGTACAGAGCTGGTTTGCATTCTGCCTGCAGGGGGAAGGCAGGAGAGCAGTGAGTCAGAACACGGTTTGCACTTAGGCTGATTCTAGGAGAAAGAACACGCGTTCCCCATGGGAGCAAAACCAAGAACAGCATTCTTTCGGCTGAGAGCACGTCGTGCAGTGAGGCTGGCAGTCTGGGGGTGTGTGGTCAGCTTGGGGAGCTCAGAGGGGCCTGAGCGACCGAAAGGGAGGGCGCGAGGAGGCACGAGGTAGGGGAGAGCATCTGGAGGGGGTGATGGGCCCCAACCAAGGCTGGAAGCGGAGGCCATGCCACTTCCTGGGGCCCCTCTGCCCCCGCCTCCTGCTGAGGCCAGCTCTCAGCTGGCACCCACGTGTCACCCTAGCTGGAGCCGAGGACTGGCTTCTAATCCCAGCTCTGATTCCTTACAGTATGATTTTGGGAAATTAGATCACTTGCCCACCCTGGGCTTCAGTTTCTCCCTCTATAAACGGAAAAGCCAGGCAAGATACAGTGATTTCTCTGTATCTAGTAGCTAGCACACACTAGAAGGTAGACGTCTGGTAGATGTGAGGATTACGTATCGAGTGAGGAGCATAATTCCTGGGGCACTGTGAGTGCTCAGTACAGACTGCCATAACTTTGCTGGTGTCATCTCAGGGCAACCAGTTCTGGATGAGCCCGGGGGTGAGAGGGAACCCCAGTGGGCCTAGGCACACACTACCTGGATTAATCCCAGCTCTGCCACCTTCTTGCCGTGTGACTTTCAGCAAGTTACTTAGCCAGTCTGAACCTTAGTTTGCTTGTCTATAAATGTGGGATCCTAATGGTGTCTATCTCATTAGCTTGTTGTCAGGATTAAAAGAAATAATGCTGGAACTTCCCTGGTAGGCCAGTGGCTAAAATTCCACACTCCCAATGCAGGAGTCCCAGGTTCGATCCCTGTTCAGAGAACTAGATCTCACATGCCTCAACAAAGATCCTGCATGTGGCAACTAAGACCCCGTGCAGCCAAGTAAATAAACAAATATTAAAAAAAGAAGTAATGCTTATAAAATGTTTAACTCCTAGAACCCGACAGTTATTAGACACCCCATTTTGTAGACAGCAAAGTCAAGGCTCTGAGAGACAATGAAACTTGCTCCAGGGAACACACCTAATATATTGTAAGGCTAGGATTTATCTGAGAAAATTCCCGTTCCCTGTCTTATGCTCCTAACTGCTGTTCCAGATGTCTCTGAAGCACCTTCCAACAGCTAGAATCCTGCTAGAGGCATTATTGCTTCTGACCAAAGTCATTGTAAAACTCCAGAATAAAGAATGACTTCTCCGGAAAAACTTTTAAATCCCCGGAGAGGTTGGAATTAATGTATGTTCCTGATATACAAGCAGACCACATTTCCAAGTTGGTTTTATGAGGGGAAGCTCTAAACTTCTGCCATTCGAAGGTGGTAAATGGTAACGACAAGGTATTAAACTTTGTAGGGGAGTGACTGCCTCAAATCCTCTCTGGAATGAGGCAAGGCGTAAATAAACAACACCTAAGGAAGGGTGCAGGGGACAGTCTTGATCTGAGAAGGAGAGCTGGTCACCCCCAGGTCCATCACTAACCCCCCCTGGAACTTGAGCAGGACATTTAGCTTTCTCTGCACCCACATTTCCCTATCAATGTTTGTCGTTCAGTCACTCAGTCATGTCCAACTCTTTGCGACGCCACAGACTGCAGCACACCAGGCTTACCTGTCCGTCACTGTGCTCAAACTCATGCCCATTGAGTCGATGATGCCATCCCTATCAGTACAGTGATCCAAAATGTACAATCCTGACAGGAAAGAATGAAAGGGGACCCCAGGACCCCAGATGTAAACTTTGTCCTGGTAATTCTGAGACACGGACACCCTGCCTACCGAAGTCGGAGATTACACCAAATATTTCTAAAAGCTTTCGCTCCTTTGATGTTTCTGGATAAAATCTGTTGCTAAGAACTGATCCTGCTCGGGTATTAGAAATGCTGGGACCCCACGGAAGAACCTATTCAATGAGACGCAGGGGGTCAGGGAGAAAGCTGGGCCGTGTCTGTTTGTGGGGAAGCAGGATCACAATGGATCATGGAAACAACAGGGGATGAGACGCTGCAGGGTAGCTCCCTGGATCTCCCCGGCATCCTCACGAGCTGAGCCTGGCGCAAACCCTGCCATTTCTCTCCATTCGTCAGGCAGACAACACAGAACACAGGGTGAAAGCCCTGGGGAGCAGCAGGAACGCACACACTTGCCTTCACACCATTTCAGTCTGAAGCGTCCTAACACAGCTAACCTCATCATCGCTGATGCCCTGTATCTTCCAGACGTTTCCTGACCCTCTGGTCTATCAGACATGACTTGGATCCTGAGTTCCCCAGATTGGCAGGGTATGCAGGCCAAGTTGATGAGATAATGACTCAGCTGTCTGCTTGGCTCTTAGGATCTGGTTGCAGGGAAAATCCTGGAAAGATCTATTTCCAAACACACCCGCCATCTGTTTAACTTGAACATGAGCTGCTTGCCGAGAAGTCAGTGGTTCTACCTGGTGACTTTAATGATTGGAAGTGTCTGGAGCTTGGTCCTCTCAGAGGACTCTTTGGAGATTTCTTCTCCTCGATGATGATACAAGAAGCCTCTTGGACTTGGCACTAACTCAGAAGAACGAGGAGCTCTCAACCAGAAACACTTCATCTCTTGCTAGGCTCCTGCTCCAGAATTTGATGGAATCATTCTTTAATATAGCTGCATTTCTACCCCACATCAGTGATGATTGAAGGCAGGGGAAAATATTCCTATGAGAAATGAGGGTTTTCAGTCAAGCAAACAGAAATCTGAAGGGTGATTTAATTAGAGCAGCAGCCTGGCTGGCGAATGAAGCAATGGATTCCCAGACTCAAGGAGACGCCGGGAAGGTACCCAGCCTCTCGGAGTCTCTCTCTCCTAATCCATCTCCCTAGACTTCTGGGTGGCTCAGTGGAATAACGGGCACCAAGTGCTCAGAAACTCCAGAATGCTGGCTCGTATGCAAATGATAGTGTCTTTTAGGATGTGAAGTGTTTTTAAAGAGAAGGTCGCTGCTGATCAATTACTCTTGTCCCTCATACAGGACTGACAAGGCTCCTAAATCCTACACTCTGCATACGCTGACAGCTTTAGATTGCATTTCTTCGCAGTATGGAATCATCCTGCAGCAATTCCTGCTTCCCTCCAAAGGAAGGCTGGTCCCTGGCAGTCAGGGGCAAGCAAAGGCTCCAACCACAACTGAGGGACCCAAGGCAGAGGAAGTAGTGTGGAAGGGACAGTCAAGTTCTTCGTAGGCATCGCAGGGTTCAGAGCAGAGAGCTGCCGTTCATATGCACACAGAACTGAAAAATATTTGGGGGGAGAAGCGTTGTTCGCTTTTTCTTTTACTCTCTTTGTAAAAAAAATAAAATTGATTACTTATTTTATTTTATTGTTTTACTTTTAGCTATGCTGGGTCTTCGTTGCTGTGAGGACTCTTTTCTAGTTGTGGCGAACAGGCCCACCCTCTGGTTGCGGTGCTCAGGCTTCTCATCGAAGGGGCTTCCCTTTCTGCGGAGCGCAGGCTCCAGGGCATCGGGCTCCAAGGCACAGGTTAGCCAGCGGTGGTGCACAGGCCTCACTGCTCTGCAGCACGTGGGGTCTTCCTGGATCAGGGATCGAATCGGTGTCTCCTGCATCGGCAGGCGGATTCTTTACCCACTGAGCCACCAGGGAAGCCCTCTTTTATTCTCTTTAACTCAAAAAGGAGCGATGGTTAATTCTTCTCTCTTGTTCCTTGATGGTAAAATCGGCACCAAATTCCTCTCTTTATGTGTTCAGTAAATATTTGATTAATAAATGCTTTGTTAACAAGAAACCATTGTAATCACATGAAGATTTTCCAAACATACTCAGGTCCCTAAAGGCATCCGCAACTTTTAATGGGGGTCAGTCCTGACCCTTGCCCAGCAAGACAGGCCATTCTTATCTTCTTCCCCTAAACTAGACAATAATGAACAGCGCAGAGGTGCTTTCCCTTCTCCCAGTCCCCTCCCCGGGTGCCCAGATAGGTGCCACAGCTGTCTGCACCTCCAGTGACGCACAAACATAGGCAGTCAACTGTCTCGGTTTGGTTACTGCCTCTGGGTACAGATCATCTATGAAGTTATCACAAGTGGCGTCAGCTTGCAGAAGTTACATTCTCCCTGAAGACACCAGGAGCTTTATTCTGCTCTTCCCATCTGCCAGTGATCAGCTCCTTCACTCTTTATCATCACCATCGCTCTCCCCCAGGCTGAGCATCCTTGGAAAAGTTGCTTTACCTCTCTGAACCTAACTACCTCTCCTTTAAAAACAGGAATCCTAATTCCTGTCCCAGAGGGCTGCTGTGTGGAAAAGATGAGATAATGCAAAAGAAGTGCCTAGCTTCAGGCGTGGTGCATTTTAAAGGCCCAAGATAGAATATCTACTATTAATTTCTTCATCAGCAGCTGATGAAAGGGTGGATAAGGGATTAGGTAAGATAATGTATGTAAAGTACTTCACATCCTGTCTGGCACCTAATGAGCACTCTAGAAGTGTTGGCTATCATTAGTAGAGATAAAGACATGCACATTACAAAAATAATAATAATGCAAAGTAGGAATGGATTAACAAGAATACAAGGAGTTCTCAGCTAGATCAAAGGAGAAAGAGCCAGCTGCTTCCAGCTGAGCACACAGGGTCAACATTTCCCTCACTTCCCCAATGATAAGCATCACTCGGGAGTCATACAAGTTCACCAATTATATACAAGTTCACCAACAATAATTTATGCCCAATCTCTAGGGAAGGGCTGGGAAATGAGCTAGGGAAGCCGTAGGTTTAAAAGCACCCCAGAATTTGTCATAAAGGAAATTTAGAAAACTGGAATGAATGACAGCAACACTGGGACTTGACAGCTAGGTGACAATAGCGATAGTAATCTCCACCTGTCTGAGAATCAAGTATTGTGCTCACACTTCCCATCAATCGTCAGAAACATTCCCATGAGGGAGAGAGGTATCCTAGACCCATTTTGCAGATAAGAAAGCTGAGATTCAGGGGGTGGAAAGGACATAAAGTCACAAACTGGAAATGAGAGAGCCAGGATTCAAACACAATCCTTTCTAATCATCCTGGTCCTTTCTATGAATGGGCTGTGCCACCTGTCACCCTGTGAAGACTTTCATAGATACTGTTTGCTCTTTATGGAATGATCATCCACCCTTTCTCCTGCTTACCTTCTCATCTTAGCTCAACTGTTTCTGCTTCAAGGAAATCTTCCCCATTTCCCCACCCCCAGTCGACATCGCCCTTTCTCCCTTAAATTCTACCCAGTCATACATTTATTTGTGTGATTATGTGATTGATGCTTGTTGTGCACTCAGCAGAACGTGCGTATGTGCAAAGTCACTTCGGTTGTGTCCAACTCTCTGCGACCCTATGGACCGTAGCCAGCCAGGGTCTTTCGTCCACAGAATTCTCCAGGCAAGAATACTGGAGTGGGTTGCCGTACCCTCCTCCAGGGGATCTTCCTAACCCAGGGATGGAACCTGCATCTCTTAAAATCTCCTGCTTGGGTAGGTTGGTTCTTTATCACTGGCACCACCTGGGAAGCCCCAGCACTAAACAGTCTCAGTTCTAAAAGTACAGGGACCTTGTTTATCTCACTCACCATCATCTTTCCAGTGAATAGAAGTGGAATAAAATAATTCACAAGCTAGTGCACATCATTACCCATCATCTATAGAATACAGTCCAAAACTTCCTATGCTGTCCAAAGCTCAGATCATTCTGACTTCAGTTCCAGCCTCAGAAATATGACTTCAAATATATATATATATATATATATATAGGATCTTCACCCAGATCCTTCCAATCTTCCCAACATTTGATGGTGTTAACTTTTATACCCATTTCACAGATAAAGAAAGTAAGATTTCGAGAAAGATAGTGGCATTCTCTAGCATCAATTATGATGTCTATTTGTTAATAAACCTTGATATCAGTTTGTTCAGATTTTCTAATATTCCCAAATGATCTTAGGTGGCCTGAGGGTGATACAAAGAGACAATGAGGATCTGCATATGTATAGGGCTTCTAAGAAGTTGGAGTTCAGACTTAGAGGTTCTGTGACAAAGACAGGAACTGTGAAGCCAAGGTCAAAAACATGGGAAATAGAAGAAATAAGTCTAAGAGTGTACAATCTATTTACGAAGCAGGAAACCCCATATCCTTGTTATCTTGAGTGCTCTCCTGATGGAGGCAGAGCTTATCAGAATGAACTGCATAAAATTGCCCAGATTGGACTAGTTTTGACACTTAAATGCATACATACACATGCCTACAGAAACACATATGCATACACAGACACACATGACCTGAATTTGTTCACATGAGGGAGCTGCTCACTTACCCCTACCAAACCACGTGACTTCCCTCTGAACACTGACAGAGTACCGCTGATGACTAGGGAAACAGTGAACGTTCTACCAAAAGTATAGGCATGGGTAAGATTTAATGTTATCAGAGAAATCAGAGTTTCTAAATCTTTGGATTACACAGTAATTTAAACCCAAGGCTTGTTGTGACAAAACAAAGCATGATATAGCAAAATTGGTGGGAGGATTTTGCAAGTGGAAGGAAAGGGAAGGCGGTAACTCAGGAAGAGCAAGGAGAGTGGAGACTGAGGCTCTCGGGTTTGAGCAGGTGGGGAAGAGCATCATGAAATAGGTTCAGTGGGAAACGGCAGCACACGCCCAGTGCCCTTGGTCACTCAAAGGACCCACGCCACCTGCGGCGTCACCTGCCCGCCAGCAGAGGTGAGGAGTGTGCATCTCTAACATCTGGATTTGGGTCCATTGATTTACCCTTGGTTCCTTGAAAAAGAATCAAGGCAGTTCTGTAGAGAAGAGCTAGCACTGAATCTTAAGGAGACAGAGAGAGTCAAGGTGCGCCAGAGACCTTCTGTTATTTTCAGGAAATGAGATGTCAGGGATGGTGATCAAGAAGACAGAGGTGGCTGGAGAAATGCTCGCCCAGAGGAGGGACTCTAACTCGAGGAAGCTGAAATAGAAAACAAAGATCGAAGAGCATCGTTAACTGAAACAGTATAAGAAGCTGCAGGCCCGGATGGACGATGCAGATGGCTAAAGTTTATGTGCCAGCTCCCATCCTAAACCTTCTGCAAGTATTAACTCACTGAGACCACAGAACAACCCCATAAAGTCTGTGTACTGGGATGAAAGGCTTATTTACATAGAAATAAAACGAGGTTCAGGAAAGTTAAGTAATATATTCAGGGTTATACAGAGTAACAGGATTTGAACCCAAGGAGGCTGATTCTAAACTCTCGTTTCTCAATCACCAGCCATGTTGCAATGTGGTGTATACAAAAGGCAATATTAAATGCTTAAAAGAAAGTCCTAACTCCCACATGGGCCTACATGTCGTTCATAGAAACACTGTATGTTAATCAACCTAAAGTCACCCATCACAGGTAGGAGAGTAGGCACAAGGGCATAACTGGAGAAAGACCTACTGCCCAGAGTTACTAGATGGGATACGTTGACTATATCATGACCACTGAGAAGGGTAAGGGTTCTAGGTGGAGGAGGTGGGCTTAACAGGGTTGAAAGCATGTGATGAAGTTAGAGACTGTGCTCAGTGAGAGGTAAGTTATAACCTAGATGAACCTGGAGCTTCCAGACTAGATGAGCTGGCATAAGAAGGCTCCTTAGAATCATCCTGAGCTCTGACTCCAAGCTGGTTTCACCTGCCAACTCAATAGAACCTTCACGGTCAGCGTTGGTGGGACATGGGGAGAGCAATAGCTTTTACATCCCAGCCAAATGGGTTTGAACTCTAGCTTCCAAATCCATCTACTGGTGAGATCTCCAGCAAGGCTCCTAACCGAACGGTGCCTCTATTTTCTCATCTGTTAAAGGCAGGCAATAATGGAACTGACTTCAGCAGGTTGTCATGAGGATTAAGTTACATAATGCCGGAGACATGGGTTCAGTCCCTGGAATGGGAAGATGCCCTGGAGGAGGAAATGGCAACCCACTCCAGTGTTCTTGTCTGGGAAATCCCATGGACAGAAGAGCCTGGTGGGCTGCAGTCCACGGGGTGGCAAAGAGTCGGACACGACCAAGCACACACGCGTACACGGCTACATCACTTAGCACAGATCTGGCACTTAATAAAGACCCAATAAGGATAATAAAACAAACTATAGCTTTTCTCTGTGGACAAGCCCAGCAACCAAGAGTTGCTTTGGGAGAAAAGACAAATGAGGAAGATCAAACTGAAAACTGATGCTTTAATTAGCTTGTCACAGGCCTGTTCATCTTCTCCTAGGATTATGAAGCAGCCAAGTGTACAATTCACATTTGGATTATATCCTAGAGTTTATCTGCCTTAACCCTTTGAGGTAGGTTCATACCCATTGGACAGGTGAAGAAACTGAGGCCCTGAAAAGGGAAACAGTACCCCAAGTCAAACAGTGGGACAGCAGCAGATCCCAGAGCCATAACCCAGGCGTACTCTGCCAGGGTCGCAGTCACCCTGGCCTCCTAGGGGCCCTGGCCCTTCCGCTTCTCCTCCTGCCCTCCCCATCCCCAGCTGGAGAAGAACCAGCCCCTTTTCCGCTGTACTGGGCCTGACTTACTGCCTTTGGTAAGGATGCTTGCCACCAACATTCGTATCCACAAAAGTGAGAGAGGGTCAAACGACACTCTAGTTTTCTGTGCGTGATTATTTTTTTAATCTGACCCTTTCAAAGTGCGTTTTGTGTATTGCATTGATTGGTTGTTATTGTTGGAACATGGGTCTAAGAGCTAATTTCAAAAAGTAAGTGCTAGCAAAGGGGAAATAAGCGTGCATGTACAATATAGGTCTCATGTGGCAGGTCGTGTGTCTCTAAGAGGTACGTGGGCATGCAAGCGTCATGCCTTATATGTGTACCTGTGTAGCGTGTGTGTGTTTGTGGGTCACGTGCATGTGTGCATGTGCGTGTCCGTGTGCATGTGGTGCCTGTGATTATACCTGTGATGAGTGGATCTGCATTTACATGCATACGTCTCTCAAGTATCACACGGGATTCTGTGTGTTGGTGTGTCTTTGTGTATTGTGGTCACTTGTGGAGATGGTGTACTAACCACTGTCTGTAGGAGTGAGTTGTGTGTGTGTGTTATCTGTGTGCCCATCCATTGCATGAGTTGGTGGTGTTAGGTGTGTTCTAAATGCCTTTGCCGTACGGGTGTGTCTTGGTGTTGAAGGCTGTGTTGCATGTGGATATGCCGTGCACCTAGGGAGTGCGTCTTCTGGGTAAACATACACAGCACATATATATAGTGTGGGTGTGACTTTATGCGTGTAGTCTGTCTCCGTGGGTTAAAATATGGTGTGTCCTGGTGCATTTAGTGTTTTTAGGCCGTGTTCTAGGTGTTGTGCGTGTGTGAGTGTTGACACTGCGTCTCTGAGTGTCTAGACGGCCTGTGTGCCTGACCTGTGTGTGTGCTCCGGCACACGTGTGTGACTCCCCCCAGGGCCTCTCTGTCTCCAAGTAAGCCACATCCCCCACTCCTCTCCTTCCCGCTCTGTCCCATCCTGGCGTCTGGTGGTTATTAGCTGGTCAGACACTTTTATTTCCTTCCAACATCCTATCGCTCATCCTCACTCAGTAATCACAGGAAGGGGCCTCAGAGACGCCGTTTCTGCTTCATCCTCCACAGGCCGGGAGGACGCCTGTCCCTCTTACCTATTACTCACTGAAAGGAAAAGCTCGCAAGCAAAAGAGCTGCTGTCTCAGAGCCGTTAACCGTTTCTGAGCCAGTGTGAGGCTTGCTTCAGGGAAGCTGTGGAGTCTGATCCACAGGCCCCGGCCAGACCAGGAGGGGCTGTTTGAAATACCTGCAGAGCCCCGCTTCCAGCCCCTAAGAGCGTGTATGTGTGGATGGTGCTCAGTCGGGTCCAACTCTCTGTGAGCCCGTGGACCCACCAGACTCTCCGGTCCACGAAATTTTCCAGGCAAGAATACTGGAGTGGTTTGCCATTTCGTACTCCAGGAGATCCTCCTGGCGCAGGGATCAAACCCACATCTCTTGTGTTTCCTGCATTGGCAGGCGGATTCTTTACCACTGCACCACCTGGGGTTCCTCCAACCACGATGAAATGGATAATCAGACTCAGTCATTCATCCTTAAGTGGAATTTGCAGAGTAGGGTGAAAGGGTCTCTGCATTACTGAATCCTACTTTTCTTGTGAGGTGTCTAGCCTGCCCAGCCCCACCCACTGATGCCCAATGCCCTTATTTCCCTGGTCAGTAGGCCTGCAAAATGCCCCGCATATTCAAATTGCCCTTTGGGAGGTGGGGGCGGGTGCCACATGTACAGACCCCTGAGTTAAACAAACTCAGCAGGTGAGAAACCATGGACTAGAAGGGACCAAAGCGCTAGCTTTCCACCATCATCCTAGAACGTTCCACCCTCTTCGTTTCTCCTCCATGCATCCAGCTCCTCATTCTTCTGACATATATTTATAGAGCACCTACTCTGCGTCAGGCACCTCTCTAAGCTTTGGGGATAGACTGGCAGGAGGGCAGGCAGAGCCCCTGTTCTCAAGGACCTCATTTTCCAGTAAGGAAGATGGTCAGCAAACTTAGAAACAAACTCAAAACCGGGCGGGTCATAATAAAACCCTCGGTAGCAGTGAAACAGGCTCATTTGATCTTGTGAAAGAGCGAGGCTTCTGTGGATTAAGAGAGAGAGGGCAGAGGAGGCTCTGAGAGGGAAGATGTAGGTTGAAGCCTGAAGAACAGAAAGGATCAGGCAGGGAGATTATTTCATTCTAGGTAGAGAGGCTCATAAGTCCTTGGTGTGCTGAAGGATCAGAAAAACAGTCAGCAAAAACAGATCAGAAAAACAGTGCAGGCTGGGGGGCAGTGAGAGAGAGGGAGAGGGAGCACTGGAAATTGGAGAGAAGGCAAAGTCCAGGTCACATAACTGCCTTCAGAATGTGGCTAAGATTTAGACATTTTTCTAAAGGCAATGGGCAGCCGTGGTAGAGTTTTTACAAAGCAAGCTATGTAAGATTGGATGAACACAGGTTCTGTGTGCATTATCCTACCTACCCTACAATATTCTGAAGGAGATCATATCTCTGACCATGCAGAAGATGAAGTTAAAGGTCTCAGAGAGGCTGGGTATCTTGCCCAAGCTCACAGGGCCTGGAGCCCCATTTCCAACCCCGGCAGTCGACCCCGGAGTCTGTAGGCTTCATCAGATCCACCAATCCTGCTGTCCGAGGTCCCGGCACGTCTCTGGCTTCTGAAGCACCACCCAGTCTGGGCCTCGATGAATTCTGTGTGTGAGTGCCAGTCGCTCAGTCGTGTCTGGCTCTTTGCGACCCCACGAACTGTAGCCCGCCAGGCTCCTCTGTCCGTGGGATTCTCCAGGCAAGAATCCTGGAGTGGGTTGCCGTGCCCTCCTCCAGGGGAGTTTCCCAGCCTGGGGATCGAACCCTGGTCTCCTGCCTCGCAGGCGGGTTCTTTACCGTTTGAGCTACAGGGAAGTCTCGATGAGCTCTAGGGTTTCCTGTTCTTGGATCCACTGGTGGGGTTGCTGATCGCTCTTCACGGCACCAAACTCATCTGAATAATAAACACCTCTCCCCTGAGGGGGGATCTTGCCTCCTACCTGGTGAACCGGAGAAGTGGCCGGCCAGGGGTCAGACAGAGGGCGCTTGACTGGGACCCCAGTAAATGGTTCTTTCTACTTCACCTGGCAGCCCTCCAGAGGCAGAGGAAGGAGGTAAAATTCTCTCTTCTCCCCTTCTCTCTCTCTCTCTCTCTCTCACACACACACACACACACACACACACACACACACACACACAATTTCTCACTCCATTGGTGCATTAGCCCAGCTCCCTGACTGTAAATATTTACTCCAGGCTCTTCTGTCTACAAGGCATAAACAGTCCCAGCATATGCTCACCACGGGGCCGCCTGGTAACTGTCTCAGGGCGTCTCTGCCTTTTCCCCAGGCGTGGAGATGATGGAGCTTCCGGGCTGTGCTTCAGAGGCTGCCCACGTGACGCCGCCTCCTCGCACCTGAGTGCAGCAGGCGCTGGCAGCCACGGTGTCCTGGCCCCTCCGAGGGGCACCCAAACCCCACCTCCCCCGAGGGGAGGGCCTTCGAATCCACGATGCCCAGGAGCCTGGGACAGGGCCGCTCAGCACGTTCACGGAGGGTCGTGTGAACAAAAAGAGATTTCCGTTGCGCAGCAGAAACTAACTCAATCTTGTAAAGCAATTATATTTCCCAAAAAACCAGACACTTGAATGAGGAAAAGGGGACAAACTGGCAAACATCTGAAAAGACAAAAGACCCAAAGAGATACCACACGGCCACCAAGCATCTGAAAGCTTCTCAGCACCATCATCCACTCGTGACGGTGGGTGAGCCCAGAGATCATCACACTAAGTGAAGTCAGTCAAAGACAAATATCACACGATGTCACTTATATGTGGAATCTAAACTATGATGCAAAGAAACTTCTTTACAAAACAGATATAGACTCGCAGACACAGAAAACAAAGTCCTAGTTACGGAGGGAAGGGGGGAGACAAATTAGGAGTCTGGCAGTAGCAGATACAAATTGCTATATCTATTAATAAAATAAACAAGATCCTATTGTATATCACAGGGCCCTGTATTCAATATCTGGCAATAAACTGTAATGGAAGATTATATAGAGACAAAGATACATATATATGTGCAACTACATCACTTTGCTGTATGCCAGAAACTAACACAACACTATAAATTAAACTGTAATTCAACTAAATAAATGAACTTTCCTGTCATTAAAAGAAAGGGAGAAATGAGATCGTTGGCAAACCTAAGAACAACATCCCACTTAAAAAGCATTCAAGAGACTTCCCTGTGGTCCTGTGGCTAAGACTCTCTGTTCCCAATGCACTGGGCCCAGGTTCAATCCCTGTGTCAGGGAACTAGATCCCAAGAGCTGCAACTAAGAGTTCAAACACCAAAATTAGGAAATTAAAGATTTCACAAGCTGCAACTAAAAAAAAAAAAAAAACCCAAAGAAGATCGAAGATCCCATGGTCCACAACTAAAACCTCGTACAACCAAATAAAACAATTTTTAAAATAAAAAAATAATTAAAATTATCTTAAAAATAAAAGGCATTCAACCACATATCTGTGTTTGCCACATTAAGGACTGCCCACAGGCCAGGACCTGTGTCCCCAAGCCCCGCCCATCTCAGTGACGCCTCTTCCAGCTCTGACATCTGCTGCCCTTTGCATCATCGCTTCATCTTACATGCATGTCTGTTTTTGTTTTCCCACCTCCAGCAGCAGAAGAGGAGGTGCAAAGCCAAAATAAAGCACTTACATAACGAGATGGAGACGAGAAGGAGCTGGAAAGAAAGAGCCGACCTTTTCTTCCCCTCATTCCCAGCCGCAAGCATCCCGCTTGGAGGAGGCAGCGGCCCAGCTGGGCTGGGATCAGCGTGGCCAAGGCTGGAAGGAGACCCGGCAGAGCCCAGGCCTCGCTTCCGAAGGGTGTTATTTCACCCCTGCTTCCCAGATAATGTAACTGAGTCACTCAATTGAGCATAAAATAGAAATTTGGTTTCTTATCGGCCTCAGACCTGACTTTACTATTTTCTTTCTGCAAAATACATTTTTCACTATCTTATCTTCTAATAAACAATCCCAGCTCGGCAGCCTTGTGGCAATGGCACTGAATGCATTTAAGAGACATATTTTTCCTCTCTCACTCCCCGCTTAAAGTCTTCTGCTTAAAAGCCTACGTGTTTGTTGTTTTTTTTTTTCCTCCCTTTCGGAAAAAATATATATCCCATTTGTATGCCGTCTTCCTTTAAGGAACATACATATTTTTCACGAGTTGTTCTGATGGATCCTCCCTTATTTTCCCTTTTTGCTCACTTGATCAGAATTTAAAGAAGGGACTTAACCTCCACAGCAATGGTGTGTGAATTTGATGGATTTTAGGACTGGAAGGGTGAGGTCAGGGCAGCTCCTTTAAGAATGGGGCAGTTTCTGGAGTGGTCAGATTCCAATAGGTCCTCCAAGATTGCGTGGTGGGCAGGACGCGTTGGTAAGTCAGCCATGAACGTTTAATACCTGCCTCCAATGCAGATGGCCATCAGATGCACCAGACAGGGAGGCTTAAGCCACAGAGGAAAGAAGAGGAAAAGGGAACTAGAATCTGTGGGAGCTTTCAGAACAACCTTCTTAGAGAGCAACCCCATTAAGCAAAGAAGAGGAAACAGCCCCGTTATTATAGAACAGGAAACTGGGTTTCGAAAGAGCTAATGCACACCCAGAAGGCGAGATTGAGTGACAGGTCTCCAAACACCACTTAGGGAATTAGAATCTCACACACACAGATTTTTCTGGTGCCATATTTGTAGTTTTAAGGCAACTGCTTCATTTTTGAGTGTCAACTCTAAAAGCAAAGGGAGTCAAAGTCCTTCCTCACCTGACCTGTCATGCTATGAATTCCAAGTCCTACTGTTTTATGCTGGAAGACATAGGAAGTTAGAGGTGCATGAATTTTACTGTTTACAAAAGCATTTGCCTCCGCTGCTTTTGCAGTTTATATTCAGAATAAACATCAGCTTCGGTCCCATCTGATCTCTGTTAACCTCACTGCCTCATTCACACCCCCTCTAGTGGGCCACACCCCACTTCCCCTTAGAGTCTTTGCATCTGGGTTTCCAGCAATACCAGGGACACCGACTCCTAGCATCCTTCACATGTGAGCTCAGAGGCTGTCTGCTGCAACCCTCCTACCACAGGGCCCTCCCCCTTATTATTCCCTCCACAGCACCTGCACTTCTCCTACCCAACGTTAGTACAACGTGTACATTTATGCCTGTGCCTCTGCTGGTTTCACATCCACCTCCCCCAGCAGTCTATCAGCTCTGGAGTGCAGAACTGTGTCGTTTTGTTTTTTAAACACATTTCCCTGTGCTCAGAACACTGCCTGCCACCTAATGGGTGCTCTGTGTATATTCGTTGGAGAAATGAAGGCATGAATGTGGCTCTCATAGCAAAAGTGACAGACACTTTTGTCCTCATTTTTTTAATTAATAATGGAGTCAAGGATAAGAGTTATTTCTTCTGTGCTTACTGTGTTGGCCTGGTCAGATTCCAAGAGCTTTAACGTTCATTATAACTGTCTGAGGCAGGAACTATTCGTATTCCCATTTCACAGGTGAGGAAACTGAGGCACACAGCACCCACAGGCTGAGACCAGAGCATGGGATTTCCTGTTTAAAGAGCCTGCTCATTCTACACGACCACAGGGCCTCGCATCTGAGCCACCAATGGTGTGAAAGAAAGATCCAAGAGAAAAGGAGCCCATGAAAATCGCCTTGAGCTCAGGTGACTATTTGCATCTGAAAATGATCGGGTTAGAATTTGCAACCTCCTCCAACATTTACCAACTTTGGGGCAAAGACATTCACGCAAAAGAAAAGGCCATACTTTCTCATCTGGCCTGGATACTCGGGACGGTCCTGGGGGGAAACCTTCTGGAACTGCATTGTCTACCTGCTTCCTTTGCCCTCCCCTGGGGGCTTATGACTCGGGCTCAGCTGCCCTCTGCCCACGCCAAGGCCTTTGCCAGCCTGAGCTCCCTATTTCTCACTCGCAGCCTGGAGAACAGGATGCGGTCAATAGGTGCTTCTGTTCCTGCAGGAAGCCAGGGAAGATTAATCTGTGGACAGAGAGATGACACCTGGAAGCGGAAGAGATTTATGAGGGAGAGAAATTCAGGCCAAGGTCCCTGGCTTTCCTTTTCCGCTATCTGTCTCATGACTACCACACAGCACTGGGGCTGGAATAAGCTTCTAGAGGTCATCCGAGCCAGCCCTCTGCCTCCCTCAGATGAAAAAGGATGACCCTCTGACACTCGCAGCACGTGGGCTCCTAGAGCTGTGGCTTCTCCGTGGCTCATAGTGCAACCCAGATCAAGTCCAAGTGTTGTTGCCTGGCATCCGGGATCCCCCGTGATCTGGGACCATGTTACCTTGATGTCGTTCAGTCACCAAGTCGTGTGTGACTGTTTTGCAGCCCCATGAACTGTAGCCTGTCAGGCTCCTCTGTCCGTGGGATTTCCCAGGTAAGAATATTGGAGTGGGTTGCCAATCCCTCCTGCAAGGGGTCTTGGTCTTCCTGACCCAGGGATTGAATCCAGGTCTCCCGCATTGCAGGCAGATTCTTTACCACTGGGCCACCTGGGAAGGCTTCCGTGCTGTCTAATCGTCTCCTAGCCTCCAACAGAAATGCCACCGCAGCCACACCGCATTCCCGACCCTTCCTGACCTCTGCCCACTCGCCCAGACTCTAACTCCCGCTTGGGATGACTTCCCTCTGGATCCTCAGCAACTTGATAAGGCTCGGAGTAAATTCCCATCCCCTGTAAGTCTTCTCCACGTCACAGGGCTTCGTCATGTGAATTCATATTAATGGGTTTTTTACATTATTTTTTACTGGAATATAGTTGATTTACAATGTTGGTTAGTTTCAGGTGTAAAGAAAACTGAATCAGTTATACATATACATATATCCATGCTTTTTCAGATTCTATTCCCATATAGGTCACTGCAGAGAATTGAATAGAGTTCCCTGTGCTATACAGTGGGTCCTTATTAGTTACCTATTTTGTATATAGTAGTGTACATAAGTCAGCTCCAATATCTCAGTTTATCCATCCCCCCCACCATTTTCCGCCTTGGTAACCATACGTTTGTTTTCTATATCTATGACTCCATTTCTGTTTTGTTAATAGGTCCATTTCTACCATTTTCTTCTGTTTTAGATTTCACATATAAGCAGTATCATGAGATATTAGTCTTTGTCTGACTGACTTCATTCTGTATGTCAGTCTCTAGGTCCATCCGTGTGGTTGCAAATGGCATTATTTAGTTATTCTTTAAAGTTTATTCCTTTACTGGCTGCACTGGGTCCTCCCTGCTGTGCGCCGGCTTCCTCCAGCTGCAGTAAGTGGGGTCTGCTCTCCAGGTGCGGTGTGCTTTTCATTGCAATGGCTTCTCTTGTTGCAAAGGACGGGCTCTAGGGCACATGGGCTTCCGTAGCTGCTGCTCATGGGCTTAGCTGTGCGGTGGCATGTGGACTCCTCCTGGACCAGGGATCAAACCCCTGTTGCCTGCATTGGAAGACGGATTTCTAACCGCTGGGCCACCAGGGAAGTCTTATTTCATTCTTTTTCATGCCTTAGTAATATTCCATTGTATGTTTGTACCACGTCTTTATCCGCTAATGGACATTCAAGTTATTTCCATGTCCTGGCTATTACAATGGGGGTGTGTCTCTTATTTTCTCAGTGTTTGTAATCCCATCACTTCTTGGTGACTTAAGTTAGAGTTTTGACCTTTAGGTTTCTATTTCTTATACACTAATTGTATAAGATCCTTCAGGGCAGAGTGGGCCTCCCTGCCTGATCAGCCTCCAGATAAAACATGCTTCACTTCACCTTTGCACAATGCTATTCACTCCACCATGAAAGCTCTTTCCCTTCTCAGCTTGAGAAATTCCTTACCCATCAAGACAAAAAATGACTAATACTGCAGGGTTATCACACAACAGGTACTAAGTGAGGTTGGGTTTGGTACGTGTGATCTCAGTTAATCTTTACCAAACCCCAAGATACAGCTGGCATTATGCCCAGTCTATAGATGATAATACTAAGGCTCAAAAAGTTTAAGTTCATTCATATATTTATTTCTTCATTCAATCAACAGGTGTTTATTGCACATCTACAGTGTTCCAGGCATTCTCCTGGAAGATGGGGAAAGTACGGCTGAATTTTAAAAATTTGGCCCCTGCTTTCTTGAAGCATATTGTGAGATGATAGTAATGTGACAGACTCCCATTAGCATCACATCAAAACGAGGTATCACGAACACAGTGAGTGTTAACGAGAAGAAGCAGAGAACTTGTGGATTTCATCTAGCCTGGAAGTGAACGTCGCTCAGCTGTGTCCAACTCTTTGCGACCCCATGGACAATACAGTCCATGGAATTCTCCAGGCCAGAACACTGGAATGGGTAGCTGTTCCCTTCTCCAGGGGATCTTCCCCACCCAGGGATCGAACCCAGGTCTCCTGCATTGCAGGCGGATTCTTCACCAGCTGAGCCACCAGGGAAGCCCTAGCTTGGGTGAAAGGAAACAACTCTCCGGAGCAACAATTCCAGAGAAGAGAATGACAAGTAACATCTTTACTTTAGGCAAGAAGCTGGGGTAAGTTACTTACTGAAAGTACAAAGCTCACTTTTTATTGGAGGCACTAGAATTCTGGTGTCTTTCTCTCTTTCTAACAATAACACCCAGATGGCCTCATTTTGACTTACATGCATGTGTGGAAAGTTGCTTCAGTTGTGTCCAACTCTGTGGGAATCTGTGGACTGCAGCCCGCCAGGCTTCTCTGTCCACGGGAATTCTCCAGGCAAGAATACTGCAATGGGATGCTGAGCCCTCCTCAGCACAGTTTTCATGAATTTTTACTAGGGAACTAATAGCGACATTTTTTCAGACAAGGCAGCTAATATAAAAAAAATGTAAGTCATCTACAAATGAGCTCATGCTATCCCCTTCCCCCCAGTAAAGAACATAGCTTGAGTCCATCTTTAAAAGCCTAAAATGTTGATTAAAATACCTTTATAAAGAGGAAAAAATACAGCTAATATTAAAAAATCTTGTTTTATTAATCCCCAAAGGGAGGATTTTATTAATTCCTTCAGAATCCAATAAAAGTGTATTTTTTAATCAACTTTGTTTTCCAACTCCTGCCTGAGTGTTAAATCATAGTAAAGTAGCTCACATTTCTTGAGACTCTTTCAGACCTGGGTCAGGAGTGTGGAGAACAGACACGGAAGATCTCTTAGACAAGCGAACGAGATAAGACAAACAGGTAAAATGTTGAGCCCTATCAATGTGATATGAGAAAATGGTACTTAGCGAGGTTATCTTTGTCAATTTTATTCCCACACAAACAGGAACCCTTTGTACATGACGGTACCTGGCACACAGTAGGCCCTCAATAGATATTTATCAAATAAGTAGGCAAGAGAAGAATCGTGTTTTATAGACACGGTAAGAAGGTTGGATTTAACTCAAAAAATATATATATCTAAGAGCTTTAAACAGGAGAGTAACATGGTCTGACTTGCCTTGTAGGTTTGTGGTTTTTTGTTTTTTTGGTTTTTTTTTTTTTTTTTGGTAAATCACCTCAATTTACTGTTAGGAGACAGGATACAAGAGTGGGGAGAGGAAGGAAATAGGGTATCAATTAGAGGCCATTATCTAGTAGGACAACAACGGCCTGGACCAGAGGCTAGCAGTGGAGATGCGAAGGAGAGGATGGATTCAGGATGCAGCTGGGACCTAGAGCTCATGACTGCAGACCCCAGCCTTCTTAGCACCAGGGACCGGTTTCACAGAAGACAGTTTTTCCACTGACTGGGATGGAGGTAGGATGGTTTCAGGATGATTCAAGTGCATTACATGTATTGTATACTTTTTTTCCTATTATTATTATTATTACATCTACTCTTCCCCAGATCGTCAGGCATTAGATCCCAGGGTTTGGGGATCCCCAGTTCTCAGGAAACGCTCATGGATTGCATATGAGAGATGAAGGAAAGAAGGGGATTAGAATGACCTCTCGGCAGTTTGTTTGAGCAGCTGAGTGGATGATTTTGACACTTACTGAGATGGGAGCTGTACAAGAAGGATTGGGTTCAGGGAGGGCAGAAGTCAAAGATTCTGTTTTGGACTCATCATCGGTAAGATGTCTGCTGACATCCGAGGAGGGATAGCAGACAGTGGGTGGGTGGGTGGGTCAGGAGCTAAGAAAGATGCTACGTGGCAAGCGTGAGGGCTGGAGGTGGAGAGGCTGGGTGGCCCATTGGAAGCTCTTGGATTTAGGGTAAGTCTTGCTTTTATACCACAATATTAAATCCATGCCTCAGCCAAACTAAAATCATACAGTTCTCAGAAACAGACAAAATTGTGAATATGAAATCCACAAACACCAAGGAGACCACATATCAGTGCTTGTGTTTCCAGAAAAATGTCAAAGAAGACCAAGTGGACGTCCCCCTCTTCCTCATGGGCCTCCTCCAAAGCACCTGAGCCCTCTCCCACACCCAGCAAGTTCTAGGTGAGAGGGGCTGGTACCCACATGTGGTTAAAGTCCACTTCGGAAACTGCGGGTTTAATCAGATGCATGGCTTCATCGCTTGGGCTTAATGAGGTAAACTAGACCTCCGGTAATATTGCCTGTATAATTGACATGGTTCTCTGGGAAACATTACGCTTTATAATGAAAATACTGTATATAATTAGAATCTAATAGGAAGAAAATAGTAATTAGCTAGAATTAACTGAACAGACGCAATCAGGCAAATAAAGGTTATCCTCAGGAGAGGACCCTTCAGAGTTCAAATGCACGTCCTATAATTGTAGAGAAGCCCCAGTAATTAAGGGTAATTTTTTCCCTGCATCATGGTAGAAGAGGTTTTTTTCCTTTTTTTTTTTTTTTTTTTTTGCTGAGTGGCAGAATGAGTCTGGCCAAGACTTAAAAGGGATCAGGAAGGTCGTACGCACAGGTTCATGGGGAAAGAGAGATGGCAAGAGAAAGCCTACAGACCCAAAGCCTAAAAGTCCAGGTGTGAACTCCAGGTCCAGCTCTGTTATTAACCAGTTGTGTGACTCTGAGTGAGTCACTCCCCGATCTCTGATAATAAAGATAATAACAGTGCTACCGTGTACTGAGTATCTACATAGTATGAGCTGAGCTAAGCATTTCCTATATGTCATCTAATATAACCTTTTGTTTCCTAAACACTGGGTAAACACCCTCTCTTTTTCACTGTTTTAAAGCACAGATTTTTCTTTCCATCCAGTTAAACCAAGCAGTGAGAAAGTGAATACTAGTAATGGCAATAATGACAACTCTCTCCAGGATTGTCATGAGGACCAATTAAAATGATGCCCCTTTACCAGCTTAAGAAGGAAGGAAACCAGCATTTATGAGTCACTTGTTCACACCAAGGATTTTCCAAGAGCCTAGACCTAGAGCTATCAGACCCCCAGTGATTTGTTCTGTTGTCCAAAGGCCATTTACGGGAGAGAGCGAGCAAGAACAGTGTCTTCTAGGGATGGGTAAAGACGTCTCTCTCTGGGCTTCCCCCAACCTACCTCCACTTGGAAGTGGTGGGTGTTTCTACTGCAATAAACCTATATTTGCTGTGTAGCTTGTCCATCTGTCCCAGGATGGGTGACTTCCACAGTCCAGATACAGGTAAAAAGTTCCAAGTGCAGCTGAACCTTTAGAGAATCTGAGTTTGGCTTCATTTCCTCCCCGAACCTTTGTGTTTGTTTTTGCATTCGATCTAGAGGGGACGGGAGTCAGGGGGTGGCAGGCCTGGCCTCCCATTCTGGGCTACAGGAGTAGTGCAGGATTGGCTGTGCCTAGATGATGGGCTGGAGAAGGACATGGAAACCCACTCCAGTGTTCTTTCCTGGAGAATCCCAGGGACAGAGGAGCCTGCTGGGCTGCCGTCTATAGGGTCGCATAGAGTCGGACATGACTGAAGCGACTTAGCATGTATGCATGCATTGGAGAAGGAAATGGCAACCCACTCCAGTGTTCTTGCCTGGAGAATCCCAGGGACAGAGGAGCCTGGTGGGCTGCCGTCTATACGGTCGCACAGAGTCGGACACGACTGAAGCGACTTAGCAGCAGCAGCAGCAGATGGGCAGGTGGGGGATGGTGGAGGTGAGGCTGGGAAGGTGAACTTAGAACACGGAACGGGTGAGATCCAAGCTGCCAGACAATTTCAGTGATCTTCCCCCTTACCAAATATCAAGTTCCATCTGAAGTTTGAAATGCACTCTCCCTTTGGCAGATAGAGGCTTTCCTGGTGGCTCAGACAGTAAAGAATCTGCCTGTGATGCAGGAGACCCAGGCTCAATCCCTGGGTCGGGAAGATCTCCCTGGAGAAAATGGAATGTCTTTCCACTCCAGAATTCTTGTCTGGAAAATTCCATGGACAGAGGAACCTTGGTGGGTTATAGTCCAAGGGGTTGCAAAGAGTCCGACACGACTGAGGGACTAACACACTCTTTCGGGGACATAGGAATCTAGCCTTAAGAGGCCTGCTTATCAATCTGTATGTTGAGACTTGTGCTCAAAGCACGTCTACCTCCCGAGCTCTACCATCCGGTAGCCCGTCTCCCCACCTACATCAATACTATTCGATACTAAAAATACCACGCACAAGAGTGGAGAAAGGTTGCGAGGGATCCATAAGGGCCATTAGCTGAAGAAGGAACAGATGGACAGATGGCCATGGGACCTCAGTCTCTAGTTATCACCCAACTGATGAATATTTAAAGCATGTTATTTGTTAAACGCCTACTGCCTGCAAGGCTTTCTGTGAGAAGCTAGGGAAACTTGACAGAGAGGTTAGACATATTCCTTCCATTAGAAGAACTTGCCATAGAGCAAGAGAGAGGAGGTTTGTATCAGATAATTCTAATATGAGGTGAGAGGAAATGAGATGATTAGATTGCATGCTGTCAAGCACTATGGGTATGCAAAGGAGAGTGAGAGAATTATTTGGCAAGATTATTTAAAATAAACTTCCTGGAAGAGGTGGCCTTGAAGTTGAGGCTTGACTCCCAGGTAGGATTTGAAAAGGCAGAGACAGAAGGAAGTCCTTCCTGGAGGAGGAGACATAACAGGCAAGGTCTACAGGGTGATACGTTACGAGGCAAGCATGAGGAGAAACAGGAAACCACAAAGGCCACTAGCTCTGGGTGAAGAAGCATTCTGAAAAAACTAAGCACAAGCCATATCTTGAGGGATTTCTATGTCAAATAATCAAGGTCAACTTTGCCCTGCATTTTGAGAAAGAATTTGAGCATGTGCATGACTCCAGCAGAGCAGCATCCTAGTGCAACTGACCACAGCAGCATCCCTAGAGGAAGGGAAGGCCGAAAACAAGGGTCCTTGGCTGAGTCTCCTCCTTGGAGCAAGTCTCCTACCTGTGCTGAGCGACAGGCCGGGTGATGGGAGGTGACATCACAGGATGGTTTTTGCAGATCACACTGTGCCTCTGCCCTCTTCCTTTTCTCTGCCTGAAGCGGAAACCAAAGCAGCGCTGATCACAGGTGGAACCCCCTTGTCTGGGCCTCATGCGTCTATGATTAAAGTCACTTAACGCCTAATTGGACTTCCCAGGTGGCTCAGTGGTAAAGAATCAATCTGCCAATGCAGGAGACGCAGGTTCGATCCCTGGGTCAGGAAGAGGCCCTGGATAAGGAAATGACAACCCACTCCAATATTCTTGCCTGGGATAATCCCATGGACAGAGGAGCCTGGCGGGCTACAGTCCATGGGGTTACAAAGAGGCAGACAGACCTTGGCGACTAAACAACAAGAATGCCTAATTACTCAACCAGCCACAAGGCCTTTGGAGAGCTCCTTGCTTTCGAGCAAGCAGATTTGTCAGACATTTCCAAAAAGCACACAACTCTCATAGAGGTCTCGGAATAGCTATGTCAGCGGCCCTAATGGAACGTGATTTCCTGTAAAGGAGAACTAATTTAATATTTTCAGGTATTGTGTAACCAAGCGCCCGCAGAGCAAGAGGAGACAACTGCTAACGAGAAACAACCCGGGCACTGCCCCTGAGGGATCGGAAAGCCCGCCCGTCTGTGTCATGCGACAGAGCGGGCCCCGGGACGGCTGATGACGGACAGACGTGGATGGTGTCAGGCGACAGCGTGTGTGCTCTGAGTCTGGCTGGATCGGAGTTCAAGTCCCAGGGCAGCTGCTTATCAGCTGTGAGGCTTTCGCCAAGCTACCTAACATCTCTGAACCATGATGGGTTTCCGTCAGCAGCCAAGTGAGCAGCGTAATCCCAAATCCTTTGGTGGTTGTGAAGATTAAATAGAAAAACTTATGAGAACTGTGTAGCATCGTGTCCGGTACTTAAAAACACTCAATAAGGAACTTCCCCGGTGGCTCAGTCATAATGGATCCACCTCCCAGTGCACGGGACACAGGTTTGATACCCAGTCTGGGGAGCTCCTCCTTGCCACGGCGCAGCTAAGTCCACACTCCACAACTACTGGGCCCAAGCACTAGAGCCCGTTCTCTGCACCAAGGAAGCCACAGCAGGAGAAGCGCATGCACCACAACTAGAGTACCCCCACCAGCCACAGCTGGAGAAGGCCGGCTTGCAGCAACGGAGACCTGATACAGCTACAAAGACAAATAAATAAATCTAAAAAGCACTCGATAAAGGGTTACTGTTTTATCACAGCTACTGCTATCATGGTCATGGTCAGAGTCAAATACAACTTACTTTTCGCCTACTCCCCTCTCGGGAAGAAGGGTGAGGTCAGGGCGCCAATCACAAACCCTTCTGGAATAAACAACATGCCACAACAAGCTGTGATGGCTAATTTTATGCGTCGGCTTGACTGGGATGCTGAGATCGTTGATGAGACATTGTTTTCAGGTGTGCCTGTGATGGTGTTTCTGAGACTAACATCTGAATGGCTGGACTGAGTAAACATGCCCCAGAGCAGTTGGGCATCATCCAATCTGTTGAGGGCCTGAATGGAAAACAGACGGCCAAGCAAGGGTGAATCTGTTCTCTGCTTGAGCTGGACGGCCGTCTTCTCCTGCATTCCAGCATCGGTACTCCTGGTCCTCAGGCCTTTGGACTCCAACTGGGCCTTACACTGTGGACTTCCTTGGGTCTCGGGCCTTAGGGTTTGGACTGGAACAATGCCACCGACTTTCCTGGGGCTCCAGCTTGCAGACAGCAAATTCTTAACCTCAGCTTCCATAACTGCATGAGCCACTCTCTCATAAACGTTCTTTCTATATAGCTAAACACGTCCTATTGGTTCTCTTTTTGTGGAGAATGCTCATGCACAGAGCTCTCCTACAGACATCCACTCCTGACACCCACTGCAGTACCCTTCCTCAGCTTGAATGATGTCTTCCCAGCCAAATCTGATCTCCTCTAAGGGGAGGAGCCACGGCCAGCCATCTGACTCCGTGTTGAATCCCTAAATCGAGCCCAGTGAATGCCTGGCACGTAGAAAACACTCACATATTGTTGGAAGAGCAAGCATTATCTCTTGCCTGGCCCCTGGATTGCAGAAGCCCCCTTATTCTCTACACAATGTCATAGCCACCTCCTCCAGGTTACCCTCCTTACTGTAGTTGAAGTATATTTCTGGAACTTCGACCCCGCTGCACTCCTCTGTTTACAAGGCACAACAGGATTCCCACGTGTCGCCAGGATCAGGAAGTGCCAACTATAGAAGGCCACCAGAAAGACCCGTCAGAGGGTCCTCTGACTAATGGCCCCAGACTCCCTTCCAGCCCAACCAGGGTGGAAAGCATTGAGTGACTGTTCGGAAATAGCTTAGGAGGAGGAAGACCTGACTCTCGGAGGACCTGAAAGGCACGACTGCACCCAGTGGAGAGTCCTAATCAGAACTAATACCTAAACCTGCACTCATGTATTTATTCGCAAGCATTCAGTTCTTACTATGTGTCTGGCATGGCACTTGGACTCAGGCGATGACTCTGGCTAAAATACTTCCTGTTTCTGAACTAACAGAGGCAGTTTCTGACCCCGGGCTGAGAATACCAGCAACATGCCCTGAGACGGTGATGCTTCCAAGGCAACAATTGACCAATGGTGATTATTTTTGTTTTGTCCAAGCCTTTAACTAAACAAAAAAATTATTGAGTGTTTGTGTTCAAAGTAATCAGACTGTTTTATTTACCAGCCACCATTATACAAGATAGATTTGTTGTCTCCAGTTTACAGAAGATAAAGAACTTGAAAGAGGGGAGGTAATCTGCGCAGCTCTTAGTGAGTTAAGTTGAAATCTCACCCCATGTCTGTCTTTACCCTTCCAATATAGCATGTCATTTCTGCCTTTATTCATTGATCCATGGATTTTATCAAATCCCACAAACATTTGCTGAGCACATTCTCATGCCAGACACCAAGTGAATGAATACACAGAATAAACCTTCTTCTGTAAAAAAGTCATATTGTAAAGATTTTGGGCTTTGAGGGCCAGGGGGTCTTTGTAACAATTAACCTCCCGTGGTAACATAAACGCAAGTGCTGACAATATATGTTCCAATAAAACTTTATTTTTAAAAAAGTGGAAGACTGGATTTGACCCACGGGTCCTAATTTGTTAACCTCTGTTCTAGAGAAAAGGAACCTGCAGTTAAGATAGAGAAGGAGATGCCCCAGGTCATCCAGCTGAGCAGCGGAAACCTAGACTTGCAGCCACATCTGTCAGACTCCCCCGCCCTCTTTCTATCCCACTGCCTCCCAGGAAACCCAAGGGACTCATTCGCTCATTGTTTGAGCTCCCTGAATCCTCTAAGCCTTATCTGTCCCGATTAAGGCAAGCTTACTGTGCTCGAGACGAGTTATTGCTTTTCACAATTCTCTCCCAAGAACATAAAAATAAATCAATCTTTCTGCCTTAATAAGTTGATAATCATTGTGAAATATTTAATGTGCTCAGTTCCATCTTTGATCGTCAAGCTTCAGTCTGAAAATCATTCCTCATTCTTTCCTCACTCAAACGTGATGCCCTGCGTTTTTCTTTGCTCTTCTCTTTTTTTTCCCCTAATAACGTCTTCATTCCTTTCCACTTGCTGTCTCTTCTCTCTCTCTAAAGTTCAATTATATCCTGGATAATAGGTGGTCTCTTTCTGCTCCTCTGGCTGGCTTTTTTTGTTTGTTTGTTTTTTCTGTTTGTTTTTGCCTTTTCTCATCACTTTGCATCCTCATATTTACTTTGTGAAAGATCCTGAAACTCTGTTCTCAGAAGGCAGCTGTCTAATCCATCTCCCTTCTTCCAGGCGAGACTTCATTCGTTTATTTACTCACTCCATAAATGCAGATTGAGAATCACCAGGCATGGGGGATACAGTGATGTGCAAAATAGACATGGTCCCAGCTCTCTCAGAGGGGGAGAGACCTCAGTGTAGTGGGAGAGATATCAGTGTAGTGGGAGAGATCAAAATTACAAAATACACAGTCTCAGTTTGCTGTGATGAGCAAGGCAGTAACAGAGAGACTCTAATTCATCCCGTGGGTGGTGTACATTGGTGGTTTAGTCACTAAGTCGTGTCTGACTCTTTTGACCCCGTGGACTGTAGCCCTCCAGGCTTCTCTGTCCGTGGGATTTTCCAGGCAAGAATACTGGAGTGGGTTGCCAATTCCTTCCCCAGGGGATCTTCCTGACCCAGAAATCAAAACCAGGCCCCCTGCATTGCAGGCAGATTCTTTACCAGGGAAGCCTTGAGCAGAGACAAAATAAAGCCTTGTAATGATATAGAAGTGAACAGAGATGGGAGGTTGCATGGGACCTCCCAGCAGAAGGGACAGGGAGGGGAAATGCTGTTCACCCTAAACTACCTCCTACCTACTGCTTAAAGCTCTCTACTATAGCAACCATACTCTCCATTTCAGATGATCGGTTAACAGCCTCTCAGGTTAGAGATGCTACTTCTGGCTTTACATTATAACATCCTTTAGGATAAGAGAATTAACTGCATTTGAACTAGGAGGGCTGTTAGATATCATCTGAAATAACCTCTTTGCTTTACAAACGGATGAGCTGGTGCCTAGAGAAGGGGAAGACTTGCCTAAGGCCAAAGGAGACTCCAGCCTGAGCCCCCGCCTCCCATCTGGGGCTCTTTCCCCAGCCTCAAGGTTAAATCCCATTACTGCAGAGCTTCTTAAAGATGGTGTGAGCATCTCCTGTTGAATGGCTGTAGCATTAATAATAAAAGCCACCTTTTGCTAAGACGTGTCTATATTCCAGGTACAGTTAAACATTGTACACGTGTTAGCTTTTTTAGAGTCATCCCAGCACCCCAGGGGTACAGAGTTTGATCCTGGCCCCTCGTTTCCCCCTGTCCCGTCTCAGCTGGTTGAGCCCTCTAATCCACTGGGGACCTCAGGCCGGGAAACAGAAGGGGCTCTGCACACCCGGCCTGCCTTCCTTCTCTGCACCACGGCAGGCGGAACACGACTGGCCATTTAGGCAGCATCCGGCTGTGGGCCCCACTGCATGCTAATCAGTCCCTAGAAATAGATGCATGGGGGACGAAAACATTTACTGGCAACACTATCTGGCTTCAATCTTTCACCTTCACTGGGTAATGAGAGGAGCTAGAACATTAAAACCAACAAACAGCCTTTGGTGTTTACAGCAAATGTTTGTAAGAGCGCGGGAGCCAGAGGTGTTCTGGGGAACATCTGGATTTCTGGAAACTGTGTGATTACACAGATGTGTTAGATTCATCAAGCTATAAAAATATCCTGTGATGTATGTCGGGGGAGAAAAACAACCTCCCAAAATGGATTTGGTACAAATTATCAATCATAGCAAAGACACCCAAAGAAGGCGGATGTGAATCCAGGCTCCGGGGGGATAGCTTCAAAGCCAGGGTGAAGTGGGTACTTTCAAGCACAGTCTTTGATTGACAAGGGCAAGGTCGAGGTGAGTCCTGAGGATGCAGAGATCTATTTATCTGCTTCCACATTTCTCTTCAGCCTCTCTACAGTACCCATTGCGTTACTTGCATTGGGTCCCTCCTTTTCTTCACACTTCAAGGTCTCTACATTGCCCCCCAGATATCATCTACTGACTTATTAAAATTCTGTATAATTTGACCTAAAGCACTTTATCAACTTCATCTTCTGCAGATGCCTGCAACTACCAAAATAACACTCATCCTATCTTCATACATATGCAATTTGCCTTTATGCAAACCCAAAGCATTGTGCCTGATCTGGGCTGCACCCTGAAGAACTGTTTTGCCTTCTTTGTGTGTGTGTGGAATGGTTAAGTAAATGACTAAGTGGATGAGTTGCCTCAGGGCGTCGGTGGTTGCTCGTACCCAAGCTTGAACTCTCCCTGAGTCCTAAAGCTCATGCATGGACTCCTCTTCCTCTCAAACCTGATTCCAAGTGGCATCACCTACCAATAGCTTTTCCCTCCACTCCCTTCCCCAGAAAAAAGATTTGCACAAACCCATAGTTTAGCCCTTAAAACGTCTTTTTCCTTTTAGATGTGTCTTCCTCAAAGTCAGAGATGCTGCCCTGTTCGTTTCTGTAGCCCTGATGTAGCCCAGAACAGTACTGGATACGGAGTAGTATGGCAACACTAGGTGATTCCCTTTCAGGTATAAGAACTCTTTTCCTGGTGGCTCAGACAGTAAAGACTCTACCTGCAGTGCAGAAGACCTGGGTTCAATCCCTGGGTCAGGAAGATCCCCTGGAGAAGGGAATGGCTACCCATTAAGTATTGCTGCCTGGAGAATCCCATGAAGAGAGGACCCTGGCAGGGTCTATACAATCCATGAGGTCACTAAGAGTTTGACACAACTGAGTGACTAACACTTTCCAAGGGTTTGTAGTGCTAAAACGAACTTCATCACAACCCTGAATAAACCTTGGAGAAGTCACATTCTCCAAGAAAGAGTCTAATGAAGTTATTTCTCTGCATTTGGAAGCCAAGATAAGATGAAGTGGTTATAGCAACAATTAAAGGTTAGATTAGTGTGAAAGGTATAACAATGGACCCAGGTGAGTATTTAAATCCAGCTCTTAATATTTCTTTTAGGAGTACAGTTTTGCAATCCTGAATAGTTGCAATATAGTGAATAGGAAATAGTAATGAATAGAAAGATAAACAGAATGAAGAGGAAAAAATGATATGAATAGAAAAATAAAAGTGTGTGTTATCGATGGCTGCATGTTGATAGGAACTAGTTGCAGTAGCAGGTGTAAGGTCTGGGCAGACCTAGGTTTTCTGACTCCTAGTATCATCTTCGCCTCCTGGAGCAGAAAGTGATTAATAAAACTGCATGGGTTTCATGGGAGGAGGTTCCCCAAACAGCCCCTAACTTGGCAGAGAGCTTTGCCAGGCAAAGCACATGCTCGTGCCTAGGAAAGTGGTGCCCCTAAACCGCCTTCATGTGTGTGAATTTATGTAAAAGTAATTAGGAACTGGAATAAAGCATTAGAAGTTCAGCTAATTACTTAAGAATTTCTAGCATTTAGCCTAACAATAGACACTCTCTAGAAGTTAGGTATTCCTCTTTCTATTCCACGGAGGAGGAAACAGAAGTTCCAAATAGTTCATCATGAGCCCAGTGTCGACCATCATAGAGTATAAGTGTAAACCACATGGATCAGAAGTTTAAAGAACAAGAAGAGTAGCAGTAATGACATCTCAAAACCTACTCCAGTAATGACAACGATTGCCATTTATTACGCACCCTCGATGTGCCAGGAACTAAGTGTATCTCATGTCACGCTTTAAAAAATATCCAGGGCAAAATGTGATCTTGAGACAGCATTTCTCAAGGGGTGTTCTGGAACCACCAGCATCCGAATCATCCAAGGATTTTGTTAAATGTAGAGATTCCTACTTCTACCCTCAAACTTAGTAAGTTGGAATCCCTGTATGTAGGGACTAGGAATCTGCCTTTTAACATGCTCCCCAGGTAAGTCTAAAAACACTAAAGTATAAAGCACTGGTAAGTTCATCAAACTTAGAGACATCATCACCAACTCAGTGGACATGAATTTCAGCAAACTCTGGGCGATAGTGATGGACAGGGAAGCCTGGTGGTGGACAAGGAAGCCTGGCATGCTGCAGTCCATGGGGTCGCAATGAGTCGGACATGACTAAGGGCAGAACAACAACAACGAGAAAGATCATCAAAATCCTCAGAAAGAAGAAATAGCAATTAAAACCAGATGATTATCACATTACATTGTGTATTATGCTGGGTTGCAAATGTAGCTAGTTAGGTTTAAATTCACTGAGCCCAGCGTCCACTTTATCCACAGTGGGAGCCCAATTAGTCTCCATATGCCCTTCCGGAGACCTTGCAAAGACCAGAGTTAAAAGCAAGTTCTTTGACCAGCAGCCAGGAGCACGTGCCTCTGAGTCGAAAGCATTTTACAACATGAAACCACAGACAGAAGCTGGTAGAAAGGAAAGGGTCACCTTGTAGCCCCCTCCATTTTCCACCTTAACCAGAGTCCCCCTCACTCTGCAAATGAGACCCTGGAGGGCTAGTATAGACAGGAAATTGCTTCCTCAACAGCAACTCTGGGAAATGAAGGTTTCCTATCTGGGAGGCATCGCGAGATGTGGACGGGAGCCTGGAGAAAGAGACAGAACGCCCATTCCCATAAGGAAACGGCTTTAATCTATCAAAGTAATCCTCCTTCTTTCAGGGAAAGAGAACATGAAATTGCACAAAATGACTTACAGAATGGCACCCAGTCTGATGAGCGTGGGGCCCAGGGCTCTCTGCACTTAGCATGTAAGGTAGAAAACCCATTTGAATATTCTTTAAAAAAAAAAAAAATTCCCAACATGAAAAGGGAGAATGCATTTGTCTCTTCAAAAGACAGAAGTTTGGCGGAAGGAGGCACATTTTTAGAAGACATTACAGAGGTGCTTAATGGGAGGATGGAGAGTCTGTGATCATCAGAAGAAAACTGTGTTTTCATTCCTGACCTGGCCACCTCCACCCCCTCTGTGTCTCTGTCACCCATGGGTTCAAGTCTAATCCTTTAGTTGATTCAAGTCGCTTTTTAGGGTCTAGACCAGAGACCAGAAAACTTTTTCTGTTAAGGGCAACATGGAAAATATTTGAAGCATCCCACGCCCTTTAGGCTCCGTCTCACCTACTCAACTCTGCCTTTGTAGCCAGAAAGCAGCCAGAAATCAGCATGCAGCATAGACCATGCTGCTGTTGTTGTTCAGTTGCTAAGCTGTGTCCCACACTTTGAAAACTCCGTGGACTGCAGCCTGCCGGGCTCCTCTGTCCTCCGCTCTCTCCTGGAGTTGGTTCAAATTCATGTTCATTGAGCCCAGTTCTGTTTAGCCACTCAGTCCTATCTGACTCTTTGCGACCCCATGGACTGCAGCACGCCAGGCTTCCCCGTCCATCACCAACTCCCTGAGTTGCTCAAACTCATGCCCATCAAGTCAGTGATGCCATCCAATCATCTCATCCTCTGCCATCCCTTCTTTTGCCCTCAATCTTTCCCAGAAACAGGGTCTTTTCTAACGAGTCAGTTCTTCGCATCAAGTATTGGAGCTTCAGCTTCAGCAATAGTCCTTCGGGGTTGATTTCACTTAGGATTGACTGGTTTGATCTCCTTACTACTCAAGGGACTCTCAAGAGTCTTCTCTAGCACCACAGTTAGAAAGCCTCAATTCTTTGGTGCTCAGCCTTCTTTATGGTCCAACTCTCACATCTGTACATGACTACTGGAAAAACTGTAGCTTTGACTATAGGAACCTTTGTCGACAAAGTAATGTCTCTGCTTTTTAACACTCTGTCTACATCTGTCAAGGGCTTCCCTGGTGGCCCAAATGGTAAAGAATCTGCCTGCAGTTCGGGAGACCCAGGTTCAGTCCTTCGGTCAGGAAGATCTCCTACAGGAGGGCATAGCAATTCACTCCAGTATTCTTGCCTGATAATAAAGAGGCTGTTTCCTCTTCTTTGCTTAATGAGGTTGCTCTCTAAAAAGGTTGTTCTGAAAGCTCCAACAGATTCTAGTTCCCTTTTCCTCTCCTTTCCTCTGTGGCTTAAGCCTCCCTGTCAGAGAAGCCTGGCGGACTACAGCCTGTGGGGTCACAAAGAGTCGGACATGACTGAAGTGACTTACCATGCACTCACGCTAGGTTTGTCCTGGCTGTGTTCCTATGAAACTTCATGTGTGGGTATTGAAGTGTGTATCTCACATCACGATCATGTACTACAAAAGATAATTCTTCTTTTGATTGTTTTTTCCTACTATTTAAATTAAAAAAAAAATAGCTCTCAGTCTCCTTAATTTAGGCAGCAAGCCAGCACTGGAGTTGTAGTTTTCAAAACCCTGGATTACACTCAGCTGCATTTCTCACCCATCTCACAGCTCCTCTAGCTCTTTCGATATGAAGGGCCATCTTTTCCATGCAAAGCCCCTTCAGTTCCAGACTCTGTACCACCGGCCTGATTTTCTGCCTGAATTAGCTTTCCCCACCCTCTTCCCGCACAGTGTCCTAGTTCCTCAAATCCAGGACCTCCTCCTTGGTGACCCCTCAAGAAGCGACCTTCCCATACATGTTTTATTTGAAAGTCTTAGCTTGCAGACTCCAAACTACTTATAAATAAAACAATATTCAGCAGTTATACTCATTCTTCAATTAATTCCCCCAAAGACACCTCTGAGGTAGGCACTATTATTATCCCCAATTTCCAGACATGGGAACTGTATCTTAAGAAGGGCTGTTAATGAGCCTGAGATTATCTGGTGACGAAAGGCAGAACCAGAAGATAGCCCAGTGCATCAGGTACAACTCACACTCTTAACCTTGATGTTATGCTGTCTGAGAAAAGACCGCATAGCTTCCAAATTGCATTCTGCGCAGTGTCTCAAACATAGGTGTGCTCCCTGGGCATTTGCCCAAATGAATGTGAAGGCATCTCCTTTACAAGCCCCAGGAGACTAGTAGTGGGCAAGGAACCCAGCACCACTGAGAAATGACAAATTACAGCTGACCAGCCAACTGGTCAGAGAGGGCAGTAATAAGAAGCCAAAGGATGGTGAACATCAGCCCAATTAATTCACAAAGCCCAGAGGTCCAGTCCCATTTAGCGTTGGGTCTGGTGGTCCTACACACACCAAGAGTCCCATGAGATCACCGCGATGTGATGGCATCCTCAAGCATGAGATGACTGCAGCGGTAATGCCGAGTGCTCACGAGATGGTGGAGGAGACGATCGGTTTAACAATCAGGGCAGTACTATGTGATCTTAGACCTCAGTTTGGAGGGATACCCCGCCCAGTGCTCTTTCTCTTTCTCTCTTTTTCCCTTGTTCCCTCTTTTCGTCCCTCCCTCCCTTATTCCCTTCCTTCCTTCTTTTTTTTTCAATTCTCTGTGTTCAAAGAGGTTAGCTCTTATTTGTCTAATGATCACTACTCTGCAGACTCACTTTTCCCTGAGGATCGTGGGGATGCAATAGTTATTTGTTGAATCATAATAATGCTGCAGTGAGGCCTCTGTTTTACCTGCTACTCTGTGTCTCTTTGGAAAAGGCAATGGCACCCCACTCCAGTCCTCTTGCCTGGAAAATCCCATGGACAGAGGAGCCTGGTAGGCTGCAGTCCATGGGGTTGCAAAGAGTCAGATACGACTGAGCAACTTCACTTTCACTTTTCACTTTCATGCATTGGAGAAGGAAATGGCAACCCACTCCAGTGTTCTTGCCTGGAGAATCCCAGGAATGAGAGAGCCTGGTGGGCTGCCATCTATGGGGTCACACAGAGTCAGACATGACTGAAGCGACTTAGCAGCAGCAGCAGCTGTGTCTTCTGACTTGGCTGGGAATCCTCTCCTTGTTCTCTGGGGATTCACGTGTGCACGTTTAATACAGGCTGACACATGCTCAGTTACTCCTGTATGTAACATCCTGGGCTGGGTTATGAAGATGTGGCACTGGTGATAAGATATGGCAATCACCCTCAAGCAGTTGATGATCTGGGAAAGAATCAGATTCAGACACAGCTCAAGACCTCTATTTTTCTCACTCTGCTGCAAGACCACAGTTTTAGCAAAAAGGAAAAGGATATGGAACACGTGAAAAATAGACAAGCCCCTCCACCAAAGAACACTTGAGTTTTCACATATATTCTTGGTTCCCTTGATCATGGACCCCTTACTCTCTACCTTCTCTAAATTGGAAACAGGACTGTTTTATTTCTAATCTCAGCCCGGCAGAGTGTTGGTCTCCTGGTGTCTGGTTTGGTTCTTACTAAGCTTATCCCAGACTTCCCTTTTGCTCCGGCCTGGCATATGCCATTCCGTCTCTTTCTGGAATCTGAGCTTGGTGCCTTCCTATTTCTGAGTGTGTTGCCCTGGCCGTGGCCTAGCATCTCAGATGATGCCTGAAGAAACACCAGCATAAAGAAACAGCAGCCAGCGCTGTGAGTGGGGTCACCTATCACTGACTCCACCACTCATGCCTTTGGTAAATATTTAGTGATCATCTACTCAAAGCCAGGGACTATGCCAGGTGCTGAGGGGCAGAGATAATGCTAATCCATGCCCTAGAGACAGTTGCCGTTGACGGGAATGATGACCACGCCGTGGTAAGTTCTGGGATCCGTTGAACACACACTCCTAAGGCTTCCTATCTGAAGCAGCCTCCGAGCCAGGTGCAGGGGTCTCAGGGACGAATAAGACAAAGTCCTTCCTCTGTGGCTCTGGTTGTGAGCCGGTGACGTGTGCACTCTTTAGGGCCATTTGTACATATTTCGGCTTTTCTTCTTCTAAGAAGGTGGTAGTACTGCTCTTCCCCACCTCCTGGACTCTGGCAAGGAGACATGACTGACCTTAGCCAGTGAAACATGTGTCACTTTCAGAAAAGGAGCCTTTAAAATGATGGAGGCTGTTAGAAGGACAGGGGAGATGTGACCACGGGCAAGTGTCTTCATTTCTCTGAACCTCAGTTTTCTAATCACCAAAATGGGCATAATATCCATGTCAAAGGACTGTTGGGAGAATGAAAAGATACAACAGAGGCCAAAACAATAAGTACTGTACTATTTATAACACCAGGATTCTGAGTTAGAAGTAACAAAAACAACAAAATCTTAACGTACCTCAAGCTAAAACATGGAAGAATCGACTAACTGTATAGGTGTCTATGTGTGCATGAGTATGCGTGTATGGATGTGTGTTCACATATGTGTGCACATGCATTTATGTGTGGGTGTGTTAATGGGTACATATTGTGTGTATGTGTGAGGATGAGTGTGTATGCATCTGTGTTTGTGTATGCATATATGTGTCTGTACATGTGTGTGTGTTTGTATGAACACCTTTAAGCTCATGTATGTTTGTGTGGACAAATGTGTGTTTGTATGTGTATCTATGTGTATGTGTGGGTTTATGTACACATGTATGGGTGTGTGTGCAAGGGTGTGTGCGGGGGGGTGTTTATGTGTGTGCGGTGTGCATCTCTTTGTGTTTATGTGTATGTGAGCCTGGGTCTGTGTATGGGCGTGTATTAGGTGTGTGGATGAACGTGTGTATTTGTGTGTGTGTGAGTTTATGTGTATATTTGTGTTTGGGGCTGTGTGTGTGCAGAAGATGGTAAGTGCTAAGCCTAGGCAGGCAAGCTGGGCCAGGGGACTTGACGACACATCCTCCACTGTAGGACCTACAGGGTCTGTCTTCAGCAGTGAGTCTGGGGACAGAGGGGCCTCTCTGGAGTTCTAAAACGTTTGAAGCCGACCAGCAGGCAGCTCTGCAGGCATGATGGTGTCTCAGAGCTCACTGTAGTCCAGGGAAATAAAAGGCTCGCAGACACAGAAGCCAGGGAGGGAGCTGACTGAATCCCGGACACCCCCTGGGCCTGGGCTGACTCCCGCGGGCCACGCTGCCCCGGGGCTATTTTAGGTGGTGACGCAAGGTTTCCAGCAGCATCTGACTCACTGGCCTAGTTCTTATTCCATTTCATTAAAAGCCTCCAGGGGTGGTCCCCAGCCCACACCCACCCAGACAGCACAAAGGCGGGGAGCCACCCAGGGACCGAGTCAAGAGAACATGCCAGGCTCCAGTCTTCTTAGAGCAGCCAGGGGAGGCTGTCCAGGGAACGGGACGGTCCACAGCACAAAGAAAGAAAAAGGGATGACGGTGCAAAGTGGGAGGACGTTTGGTCAGAGCAGGAAGGAAGCGAACTGGAGTGTGGCTGCCCAGCAGACGCGGGTCAGAGCCCAGCTGCTCCACCCATCGGGCTGTGGGGACGTAAGGAGCCGCCTCACCTCTCTGCGCCTCAGTGTCTTCATCTACACTGTGGAAACAGTAATACCTTGTCTTCACAGGATTGCTGTGAAGATTAAAGGAGAGCAATGTACCTGAAACACAGGAGACGCCCTGGTGACTGCTGGGGTTTATGCATGTTTATGCCCATCCCACTGGCCAAGCATACCTCCCAAACTCCTCCAGAGAGCGTCTCCTATCTCTAAGTCTGTCCAGGGCTTCCCTGGGTGGCTGGAGGTCCCTCTTCTGTAAGAGCTCATCCTCTTTCATCCTTCACATCTCCACTCAGACACTAAACTTCTTGGAAAGCCACTTTTCCTTGGAGTGTCATCCTGGCTTTCTGGAAGATGAGAAAGCGTGGCTGCAAATCAGGGTCTCAAACTTGAGATCCAAGGTACTGTGTGCTTTGCCATCATAGTGACTGGGGAGCTCTCAAAGAGTTATGTGGACCACATTTAAAGTCTTTATTGAATTTGTTATAATTTTGTTTCTGTTGTATTTCAACTGTTTTGGTTCTTTGGCCTCAAGACATGTGGGATTTTAGCTCCTGGACCAGGGATGGAACCTGCACCCCCTGCATTGGAAGGGGAAGTCTTAACCCCTGGACCAGCAGGGAGGTCCCTTCACAGGATTTTATAGCCCTTGAACACGGAGCTTTCAGGTACAACATGCGAGCTACCAGGGACCACAGTCCTCGCCGTTCCCTCTTGTCTTCTCAAACTTGTCTTAACTTAGGCCTGCGACCCATCTGGCCCCTGCAAGTGCTCAACCTTCTGACCTCTGGACTAAATCACCGTCATGACTTTTCTAACCCACAGGTTCTAGACTCAGTGATCTTCCAGCCTCCCAAATGAATCGTCTCCATCCTCACCCCCACTCTCATTCTAGAACATCTGATTTTCTCCTCTCCCACTCCTACCCAGATGCTGCTCACCTTTGACCGCTTTCCTATTCCCCAAATGGACTCATTCCATGTTTCTTGAGAAGCCTCTCTGAAGCCAAACACAAGTTCCAGGGTTCAGAGGAGGCAAGCTGCAGGTGCTGCAGGAAGCTTTCTTTAAAATTCATCGTCCTCCATGTTTTCACTTGTTACCATCTCTGTGCCAGACGTGGTCTTAGCCTGTTTACATACAGATCCTCATAGGATACATCAGCCCTGCGAGGAAGGTGCTGGTATTCCCACGTTACCGATAAGGCAGCAGAGTTTCAGAGAGGTGAAATAACGTGTCCTAAGACACACAGCCAGAAAGTGGAAGAGCCAAGATTTGGAACCCGGTTCATTAGGTACCCAAGTCACTGATTCTTTTCTTCTGTCACTGCATGAGATGTGTTAATGATATCAAAAGTTGCATCTTATATCCATCAGATGAATACACCACATCTCGGTTCTCAAAAGGCTTTCTCAGCCACTCATTTGACCTTCATAGCAGCCCCTGGCACTGTGAGGATCCAATTCATTCTCCCCATTTTACAGATGGAGAAAGAAAGCAGGCAAACTGAACTTCCTTTCCACCTGGAAGTTGCACTGGCCAAACTCTGAGACTAAAAAAAGAGAGAGAGAAGGAAAGAAAGAAAGAAAGAAGGGAAGAAGGAAAATGCTTCCTCCTCAGCTTGGGGCTGGCATAATGGGCAAGATTGAATTTATACCGATCTGCAAATATTTTCTTCTTAAGTGTCCATTTTCACCAGACATAAATTGGACTGAATTGCCTTTACCTGCAGGGGCTGGAAAACCTGTCTCTATCAATTGATCCCTTACCTCTGTCATCCTCCTGAAACAATTAGCTGCTCTCTGACAGCATCTACCTCTCTGCGCATCAGCTACTGGGTCACCAACACTCAGGTTTTTCTTAAGGATGGTCTACTTAGCTGAGAGCTGAAGAACTGGTGCTTTGCACTATGGTGTTGGAGAAAACTCTTGAGAGTCCCTTGGACTGCAAGGAGATCCAACCAGTTCATCCTAAAGGAAATCTGTCCTGAGTGTTCACTGGAAGGACCAATGCTGAAGCTGAAACTCCAATACTTTGGCCACCTGATGCGAAGAACTGACTCATTGGAAAAGACCCTGCTGCTGGGAAAGATTGAAGGCAGAAGGAGAAGGGGAAGACAGAGGATGAGATGACTGGATGGCATCACTGGCTCAATGGGCATGACTTTGAGCAAGCTCCAGGAGTTGGTGATGGACAGGGAGACCTGGGGTCCATGGGGTCACAAAGGGTCAGACACAACTGAGTGACTGAACTGATTTACTTCTCTATCCCCCTCCTCTGGCCCCAGGGGAGAACACAGTCCCCCTTCTCTGCATTCACTCACTCCAGATTCCTTATCCCCTGCACCCAGTCCTCATGATCTAGTCCTTGGCTCCACTGCGCCCTTGCCATCCTCACCATCTCTGCCCTGAGTCAGGCCCCCAGCATTCAGGCTTGGAGCTTCCTTCCCAGATACTCGCCCCATCTTGCTTCCAATCGTTCTCCCTCCAGTCTTCACACTGCAGTCAGGGTGCTCTGCCGGCCCAGGGGTGCGATGGCAATTCTCCATCTTCTTCATGAAGGTGGATGTTCATGTCCATCCCCACAGGGAGTAACTCTCTCTTCTCAACTTAAGGTGGGGGTGGCTCCAGTCTCTAATGGAGATGAGACAATAATGTATCCCCCTTCTTCTTATGGGATGGGGAAAGATGTAGGCAAACTTAACAGCTGTCATTAATTCATCACTTACTATCAGTGTATGCCTTTTGCTGGTAGCAGCATAGCATGGAGCCTGGCCCAACTCCCCTCTGGGCTCTGTCACGACCAGTCAGAGGACTGGAGACTTTTTGATTGCTCCTTTGGATCCTTTTCACCTTGCTCTAGCCTGCTTGGTTCCCTGGGAGCCGACCTCTGTGGTCAGGTTAGGGTTGGGTTCAGCCAAAGCCTTGGAGGAGAGTAATCACCATCCCCCCACTGCATCCGCAGGGCTTTCCCAATCTGGCCAAGAGAAAGACAACTGAGGGGAGCCCTTTCCTAGAACACCGCTGCTCTCTCCATGTTCTAAAAATTGCTCCTTCACCCCCAGCCTGGGATGTCTCACTGCCCGCCTCCCAGACCCACCTCTCTGTAAATAGACTCTTTAAATAAATATATATATTAATAATAATAAATATATATCTTTATAATATATAAATAATAAAAATATATATATATATGGCTGTACTGGGTCTTGGCTGCTGTGGGCGGGCTTTCTCCAGCTGTGAAGAGCAGGGGCGACTCCCTAGCTGCGCTGCTTGGGCCTCTCTATGCGATGGCTTCTCTTGCTGGGGAGCCCGTGCCCTAGGGTGAGCAGGCTTCAGTAGTCGTGGCAGCAAAGCTCAGCTGCCTCACCACCCATGGGATCTTTCTGGACCAGGGATTGAACCTTTGTCCCTTGCATCGCAAGGCAGATTCTTACCCACTGGGCCACCAGGGAAGCCCTGTAAATAGACTCCTGCTTGAGCGCTCCTTAGTTACTCCCATGGGACTATGTCATCCACTTCCTGCTGCCCTCTGACTTCTAGAATGGGGAACTGGGGTAATGTCGTCATAGGGTAAAAACTTGCAGTTAGGAGAGAAACAAGCCCTGAGATCTAAATGGTGATTTCAGTCAACAACACTATTAAACACTCCCAAGTCACCAAGTGACTAAACCTTAAATATTCTCACTACAAAAAAGAAAAGATAATTATGGGAAGTGACAAGAGATGCTAGCATAACTATGGTGGTAATCACTTCCCAATATATAAATTTATCAAATCAACACACTGTACTCCTTAAATTTGCAAATGTTTTTGGTCAATTAATGTCTCAGTCAATCAATAAAATAGAATGGGCTACTGGAAGAGTCATACTCCTCCGGAGTCTGGATCTCCTCCATCTGCCTGATGAGGAAGAAAGCACCTGGGTGGTGAAAGGAAGGAGAATGAAATGCGTGTCGTGAGACTTAAGTAAGGAAAAGCACTTAAACAATGTCTGGTTTCTAGAAAACACCCAAAAAATGCTCATTTTTCTTCATGTAATTAAATGCCCAATGATGTAGTGCTCCCTCCACTTTACAGGCAAAGATACTAATTCTAATAGAAGTCAAGTGGCTTAACCAGTTACCCTGCACTCGGCAGGGCTAAGATTCAAATCCAGGACTGTCTGCCTCCAGAGACCAAATGTCATCCAGCACAGAAAAGCCATGAATCAGAGGAGTGTTGAGACCCTCCCCTGAGGTGCTGACATGGGAACCACTTTCTCAGAGGCTCAGCCTTGGAGGAAGCCCAGGCCCTCTGTGAGAACCCACAATGCACCTGGAAAATCACCTTGTGGATGCTGAGCTGGGCAGGGGGGCCTCCTTGACCCCTGCAGGCAATCAGCTCAGCCCATGAAGCGTGAGGTTTAATTACCCTTATCTAAGCTTGAATAACTGCAAATGTTATTGTTGGTCACAGGAATTATCTCGCCCTTTGAAAACACCCAGGCATTTCCCTGACTCCCTACTCTCCACAGGCGGGAAAACAATGCTGTTAATGTCACGGACCCACCACTATCCGAACTCCGGGGAGGTGTGTGACGTTTTGAAGTACCCAACATGTGGCTTCCCAGTTGCCAGATGTTGGCGAAAGAAGAAGGCAGCTGGCTTGGTGGCCGCCACCCAGTGAGAAAGAGATGTGAGAGGTGAAGGACAGAATCTGCGCGTTGGTGGCTGGGAGACGCCGGGAAAGTTCCTTCACCTCCCTGGTCTCCTTTGCTGCTGTATGTCCTCGGCCTCTGTTTCTGGGAAAAAGGAATGGAGATGAGTATACGGCAAAATGGGAAAGATGGGCAAGGGTTTGGACTCACCCAGGAGAAAGGGCTTTGGAAGTCCAAATGCTTGACTCCGTAGGCATTGGAAGGCAGTGTAGCTTGATGACTGACACACAGGCTTTAGACAGAGTGTGTGCAAGCCCAGCTGATGGGCAGGTGCTAACTATATGCACTAAGCAAGTCACTTCTCTTTTCTAAGCTTCCTTTTTATCTAGTAAAATAAGATTGACAGTGTCTTCCTTATAGGGGTGTTGAGAATATGATATAAAGAAGCTAGGAAGATAGATAGAGAGAAAGATAGATAGATTTATGGAAAGTACTGCCAAATAGTAAACACTCAATAAATAGGAATAATGGCCATGAATTGCTATTTTGCTATTATTATTTATAAGCATTTCAAGAAGATGTGAACAGACGAGCAGCTGGTATCCAAGAAGTCAAGGATGATACACGATAGAAACCCTTTTTATCAGTTATTGTTACCATCATTAGTAGTATAGTGACGAGAGTTTCTTAATCAACTCTCATGCATCAACCTTAGGCTAAGCACATTTTTGTTGTTTAGTCACTAAGTCGCCTGACTCTTTGCGACCGCATGGACTGACTCCTCTGTCCCTGGGATTTTCCAGGCAAGAATACAGGAGCGGGCAGCCATTTCCTTCTCCAGGGGATCTTCCCGATGCAGGGATCAAATCAACGTCTCCTGCATTAACAGACAGATTCTTTACCACTGAGCCACAGGGAAGCCCACTAAGCACATTATACTATCTCAGAAAAAAAATCTTAATGACCATCCTTGGGATAGATCCTGTCATTTTTGTATTGTCCCCATTTGGCAGATGAGGAAACTGAGGCTCAAAGATTTTAACTGATTTGCCTAAGTTGCTCAACTAGTATGTGGCTCCGGAACTGGATCCATTTCACGTGGAAGCCCATCTTCTTCATGAACGGGAATGGGGAGTGCATAGTAATGGAGAAGTCAAGAGTAGATAGTAAGCAAAGGACCAGAAGGAAGGTAGTAGCAGGGATATACGGTACCCAGGAGTAAACCTCAGCACAGCAGTCAAGAAGTTTCTGGTGGTTCCTGGGAAGAGGGTGCAAAAAGAGAGGAACAGTCCAGTCTGAGAAAGGAACCCAGATGCAGGAACTGTCGGCACCATGAGCCCAGCCCGAGGCATCCTGCAGACCAGGCTAGAAGCAGAGCCTGCCGTCATCATGATCACAGTTCCAAACAGCAGAGCCCTGCAGGCGTCCTGAGTTATGAAGTAGGAAAACCAGAACCAGGCAGACTTGGGTGAAATCTCACCAAGGTGAATCCCACCCACCTGTGGGCCACAATCACGCTTTGTCCCTTCGGTGTGTTAGTTTCCCAACATGTGGCATTAACTGTATATTAATGGACATATCAGTGGCAAATAGATGGTATAAACATCACCATGGACGGCAGCTCAGGCTTCATTCACGTCTATGCTCTGTGATTCTGACATTTTGCTGAGGGGCTTAGGTTATCCATATCTCCCTGTTGACCATAGAGGTGGTCAGAAATAGTCAAGATATTTTCAAATGAAGCACAACAATGAGTAATCAGAAATTTAAAGCCAGAAATTGCCTTGGAATTTGTCTCATTCAGTTGTTTTCAAATTGCAGTCCCCAGAGTTCCTGACTCTTTGAAAGTGGCTCAGGAGTTGTTTGGGAGACTGAACTCCAGGGCTCCCAAACTTGCCTACATGAGAGAATCTCCCTGTTTTTTGTTCTATATATTGGAATTTCAAATAAAGCTTCATTGTATTTATTCACTCATCAAACGAATAATTATTTAGGATAAAAGTATTCTGTTCTGCACAAAAGGAAGGAAGGAAGAGAGAAAGAAGGAAGAGGAAAGAATGAAGAAGGAAAGGGGGAGGGAAGGAAGGTAGGAAGAAAGGAAGGATGAAAGAAAGAAAGTTTGTAAACCACCAATCTAATCCACTTTATAGTTTGAAAGCCTGAGACCCAAGCACTGAACAGGACTGGGTCAGGTCTTATAGAAAGTTACTCCCAGCCCCACTTAAACCTCTTTTCCTAGGGCTTCTTTCCACATGGCTGTTAAGGATAAGAGGGAAGAGGGGTACAGATTCTTTTGACAAGGAAAACTGACCAGTGGGGCAAAACCAGGAACAGAATGTTAAAGTTGACAGCATCATTAGGTGCTGCCTGTCAGGGAAACCCAAGCTAGAACAGTAGCATCCGATCCGGGTGCAGGTCCAGCTGGGACACGTCAGAAAGCCCAGGACACACGTGCAGGTCTCAGAAGCCAGGACGTAAACCCCAGCTGTGTGGATGGGGCCCGTCCCCACTGGCAGGCCCTCCTCTGTGCCGTTTTATGGCTGCTGCAAATCGACCGGGACCATCTGCTTCTTGACACTCCCGGCTCCCCACAGGTCATTCAGATGGCTCGATTGTCAGTTTCTGCTCAGACCAGAAATGCTTCCAGAGGTTTATGGCACATCTTGTGTCTCCTTAAAGAGCAGTCCTATCCCCTCTGGACAGTTTCCTCATCCTCTGAAGAGTTCAGGCACTTCTTTTTCCTCCATTCAATAATTCATCCTCTCCTTTAGTCAATGATTTCCCCCCCTCCATGGGTACCAAACGCCATGCGGAGCCCCGGGGTGGTACTGACCTGTGACAGCTCAGAACCTGAGAAGCTTGCGTCTTGTTCAGCAGCTGAGGTTAGAGAAGGGGAGGTGGCTTCTCTCCTGACACCAAGATGGCCCTGAGAGCAGCCTGCTGTAGGTCACAGGCACGTCTTTTATGAAGAAAGCTCCTCTGGGATATATCATCCCTGAAAGAGGAAGAGGAAGACAGGTCCGTGATAATGCAGTGTGACTGTATCGTACAGGAGACCGATGCTCCAAGAAAGCAGGGGCTTTCCAAGGCTTCATGGTGAGGCAGAACCCAAGCTTCCCAGAAGAGAAGCGTGAGGTCCATGTGGTACTAATATGGATCTCAGACACAGCACGCGCTCGCTCACCTCAAGCCTGGAAGATTCACACTCATCCACTCACCTGCCTAGCGCTCGCTCCACCCCAGCTCTTCTCTTGGCTTCTCTTCATCCCTAGGTCCTGCTTAAATGTCATGTCCTCAAAGAAGCTCTCCAAGAGACCCACCTCTAAGTTTTCTCCTGCGTAACTTTCTTTCAGAGTGCCCTATACTTTTACTTTAGGACCCTGATCAAAATTTGAAATTTTTATATAGTTAGAGACTCATTTGTCTTCCACAGACCTGAAAATGACCTCTTGCCTGAATGGGTGAGTAGATGATATAACCATATGAGAACTTTCCTAAAAGGTGTTTTTGATTCTGAATAATGTAGGGAAGGTAGAAATTACTTAGCTCACTGAATCTTTGGAAATTGTATTATGTCCAAATGAATGTCCCATGTTAATTTCAAAAGAGTACATTTTGGTCAATTCATGTGTAAGTCCAGACCACAGAACCATCAACTACAAAAACCTTTCACTAATTTTAAGGTTGCATAACTCTCCCTTTATCATCAGCCCAACCCATCTCCATGAAACCCAGCAGAAGTGGGCATGTCATTACAGGAGGCAGGAGGAATATCTTTTGAGATGTTTGTCCTCAGGTTCCATTCAGGCACTGCTTTTTTCTTGGTGGCTCTTTGCAACTTGTGGCATATACCACCCATCCATGAGCTCTGGGAAATAGTCTGCATAGTCATGAGCCCTCCAAGGGTATTGACCTTCTGGTCTCTCTTATGACCAGAACATGTCAATGAGGAAAATGTGAGATGTTTTAAGATAAAAGAAGGTCCAGGGTGTTACCAAGAGGCCCTGTTAAATAGGAAAAGGAAATATAGATTGAGATCTTCTTATTTTTAGAAAAGCATGAGGGGGACATAATATTTACCAGTGTGGATCTGAGTTCTGAATGAGCTTCCCTACCCAAAGGGGAAGCTCTCTCCCAGACCTATGAAAAGTTCCCTCAGTGGGGATGATGATCACAAAGCCAGGACCTTGGCCACAGATATGGAACTGTGTAGCGATCATGCTACAAAATCTCCCCCACAACCCATTTTATTTAATCTTCTCAACACTTCTATAAGCTGAAGTAATGATTCCATTTCCTAATGCACAAGTGAGGATTCAGAAAGGGGAGGTGACCTGCCCAAACCACACAACTGGTGAAATTTGGAGTTGAGGTTGAATTCAACCTTACCTAATTCCAGGACACATTCAGTCATTCATGCCACAAATACTTATTCATTGAGCACCTACTACACAATTAGAATACTATTCTAGGCCTTGATATTGCACCATATCACAAAGAAGATAGAAATTTCTATCTTCATAGAGCTCAAGGTCTGTGAATCTATGTTTGTCTCCCAAACTGGAGAGTGAGTCAGAGAGAGAGAGAATACTGAGGTATTTGGGCTCCTGGGTTCAGCTTTAAATTTCCTGCCTCCCCCAAATACCGTAATTACCCTGATTCCTGCACCTCTGAAATGGAGCATAGAGGCAAGAGAACGGAACCACAGCATCTCAGACCCAGGACCCCAGTTGTTGTTGTTGAGCTGCTAAGCCCTGTCTGACTCTTTCGCGGCTCCATGGACTGCAGCCCTCCAAGTCTTCTGTCCGTGAGGTTTCCCAGGCAAGAATACTGGAGTGGTTTGCCATTTCCTTCTCCAGGGAATCTTTCCAACCCAGGGATTGAACCAGCATCTCCTTCACTGGTAAGCAGATTCTTTGCCACCAACCCAGATAAGATGTGGTTATTGTGTTATCCGGGGCTGTTTGCAGCCACAGTCTGCTGGCTCAGCCTGGCTCTGCTGCTTTCTAAGACTGTGTGGTATCCTAGAAAGAGATACTGAGTTTTAGGAACGTCCAGGGACCTGCCACATCTGTTTGTTTCAAGCATGTCCTTTTCCAAGCTTACCCATTCTTTATGTGTGCTTTCTCAGGCCGTAAGTGTCCGATTCCTGATGCCCAGGCCAGCCTTGGCCACCTGCCTTCAAGCCTACAGCCTCCACAATCCTGCTTGGGCATCCGGAATGAATGAACAGATTGATCTTCGTTGATCTCGCTCTGTGATTTCAGCAGGTCAAGCTGCTTGCTGAGTCTCTGCATCTGCATCTGTAGAATGGGCAAGCCAGACTCTGGGTTCATTAGAACCCTCCCAATCCCAACTGCCTAAAATGATGCCAAGGAGCGTTAGCAGCAGCTCGGGAAGCTGGGGAAAAGAGATCATCGAGTTTCTTGCCCTGCTTCCTTCCTCCTGCTCTGTATTCCCCCCACCCCAACCCCGCCTGCCCATCCCCATCAACAACTTCCCATATGCTGCTTTGTTTACGCTGAGAACCACTCGCTCCCGAGGTGGCAGTTCTGACGCTCTCCGCTCCCGCAGCCTATTTTTACCTGCAGCACAGCTCGCTGCCTGGGTGACAGGCACCAGCAGCCCCAGCTGTGACCTCTGCTGCTCCTCCTCCAAGTGCTCGACGGCACCCCCCAACTCAGGACAGCCCAACGGCATCCCCTGGGGTCTTCAGCTGGAGAGACCCCATCACCCCAGGGCTTCCTGCACTTGGTAAGGGAGAGTTTTGTCCCAATAGAGGAAAAAGGGAGAAAGAAGAAAGAGAGAGAGTAAGAGAGAAAAGTAGAGACAGAGAAGCAAGGGGAGATGGAAGGAAGGAAAGGAATGTTCAGCTTGCCTAAGCTTCATACTATGTATTTAACTAAGTGTCTCATTCATTCTTTCTTGTATTTGTTGTTCATTGTTCAGTTGCTAAGTTGTGCCCAACGCTTTGCAAACCCATGGACTACAGTACATCAGGCTTCCCTGTCCTTCACTATCTCCCAAAGTTTGCTCAAACTCATGTCCATTGAGTCAGTGATGCCATACAACCATCTCATCCTCTGTCGTCCCCTTCTCCTCCTGCCTTCAATCTTTCCCAGCATCAAAGTCTTTTCCAATGGGTCAGCTCTTCGCATCAGGAGGCCAAAGTATTGGAGCCTCAGCTTCAACATCAGTCCTTCCAGTGAATATTCAGGGTTGATTTCCTTTGAGATGGACTGGTTTGACCTTCTTGCAGTCCAAGGGACTCTCAAATGTCTTCTCCAGCACCACAGTTCAAAAGCATCAACATTTCACTTAATAAACAAATATTTATGAGAACTTATTATTCATCAGACCCTATGATAGGCACTAGGGATATAGAGGTGGATAAAATGGACACATTCCTGCCCTCATAGTGAGAGAGATCAATAACATCATTTAAGCCTCGTGACAAACTCAGCAAGTTTTAATATATCCATTTTACAGACAGGAAAACTGATGCTCAGAGAGGATAAGTTATTTGCCCATAACACAGAGAGGAATTTGGCAGAGCTGACATTTAAAATCAGCATTGCCTGACCATGCTCCTTCCTGTCCTAAAAGATGGGCTCTGCTGAACCTGGGAAAGACTAGCAGCCATCTACAGACTTGGCCGTTAGAACACAAAGAACTTTCCAGATCCTTTCACCCAACTATTTCATTCATCTACAGGGAAAATTGAGGAGCAGACTTGCTGAAATAACAGAGTCCGTTAGAGTCGGGGTCCAGATTGACACTGGGGTATCCTAAGTCCCAGAGACTGGCTCTTCATACAACCCTCCACCACGTTCCTCTTCTTTTTCTCTATTCTTCCTGTAAACTACACAGTGTTTTTGAGAAAACAGAGCACTGCTTTCCACTCTTCTCAACACATAATGCGTTGTTGTTTCCTAGCTGTGGAATCAGCAGGTTGCTGGAATTTAGAGGAAGGACAGTTGCCAGCTAAAATAATGAAACTATTCCTCAACTTAGGCTATTAATTGAGACTTTTTTTTCAATGTAACAGTTGTCTTCAGATATTTGTTTGGAAAGAAAAAGGGTTTCTAAATTCCTCACACTCCCATTAGACATCAACTTAGGCAGACCAATCTTAGTTATATTCTACACCGTAGGTAGAAAAACTTGGGGTATGACATAATTTGAGTTTCCACCAGACAGGAGAAGGAAAGAAAAATGTTTTGCAAGGGACAGAGATTTGGAAGAGATAAGACAAAGGTAGAGATGAGGTCAGAGCCCTTAAGAAGAAAATCTTAACTCCACCTACCCCCAGGTCCCCAGCCCAGAGAAGGATCAGGAAGAGGACATAACACAAGGAAATCTTCACCAGAATACCCAGATAGGGTCACGGGGAGTCTGAGGGCATTCAGGTGGCTGTTTGACCTCCCACCAGACATTCCAAGATGCAAGGAGCTAGGAACCCCGCGCTTTCACCCCCGGTAGAGCAAGTGTGGCTGACTCCCCATGGTCTGCCTGTGAGGGCCTCTCTTCTCACTTGGGCACTCTGAGGTCAGCAGTCAATGCCAGTGCAGGTCCTGAAGGCCCATGGGACCTGTGACATCCCTGAGGATTGAGCGAGGACAGGGACAAGTGCCCAGAAACGCCACCCCTGAGCTGGCAGGGCCAGAGGCTCTCTGCTCTCCAAGGTCCCCTCTCTCTGCCACCCTCAAGTAAGTCAGCTCTTCCCTGCACCCTTCTGCTATCTTGGGAAGGAGAGAGAGGAAAGAGGAGAAGCACCAAAAGGCAGAACATGTGTTAAAACTTGAAAGAAGCTGGGTTCCTTCAAGACGAATTATTTAAAACTGGAGACCAGGTTCTCATTATTTTTGCCAAATTTTAATACCTCCCTCTCCTCTCCCCTTCTTGCCAGTCGGGTTGGAGGCTAGAGTGAAGTGAAAGTTAAGAAGTAATTAATGAGACGTTTTTTCCCCCCCCCCTCCATACTGTGAGGCTTGCAGGATCTCAGTTCCCCAACCAGGGATTGCACCCAGGCCACGGTGGTAAAAGCCCAGAATCCTAACCATTAGCCACCAGGGAACTCTCTGGATTTTTTTAATGTTTAAATCTTGTGAATTATTCACTCCAGGATATCTATTTGGGTCTCTGCAAACCTCTGAGGGAAAGGAGGTGAGGTCAGAGCTAAAAGGCCAGATCTGGGAGCTCTCTGCCTCTTGGGGTCCGGGTTCTCTGTCTCTCCTTGACACGGTCTCTAGCATCTTGATTTACTCCAAGAAAGCCAGAGTTGGAAGACACCCGAGAGCCATAATCAACACCGCACACACACCCTGACTCAGGTTAGGAACCCCAAACCTGAGGCCTGCCCAGGGTGACAAGGTCACAAGTGGACGCTCTGGAGGTGGCAGGGCTTCTCAGGTTCTGATCCCAGCGCTCTCTCCACCAGAGTGAGGAGAGCTGTCTGTGCCTGTCTCTGGCTTTCTCACATTAAGCACATTTTATTTATCTCCTTTATTCTGGTCTGAACCTGTTCTTCTGACGAGGTGGCAGCTAAGCACGCTCCAACTAGAACAGCCTGAGACTCCTTCCCACCTTCCCGCCCGGCCTGGAATCGCCCCATTTACAGCGAGCACACCCTTGCCTGGTGAACTTAAGTGTCTGACCTCCACGGACAGAAATTAAACCTGGAGGGCGGAGTGAGCGTCAGTTTGATTAAACTGTTGTCAGAACCCTGCCCGATGCCCTTTCTGACAGCGCCTGCGAGCCAGGTCCACACCGCCCCCATTGCCTGCCCGGAGATCTGCGACTAGGTGGTTGTTGTTTGCTCAGTCGTGTCCGACTCTTTGCGACCCCATGAACCGCAGCATGCCAGGCCTCCCTGTCTATCACCAACTCCCAGAGTTTACTTAAACTCATGGCCATCGAGTTGGTGATGCCATCCAACCATCTCACCCGCTGTCATCCCCTTCTCTTCCTGCCCCCAATCCCTCCCAGCATCAGGGTCTTTCCCACTGAGTCAACTGTTCACATCAGGTGGCCAAACCTCTCCCTAAAAAAAGTTTGCCTCATCTCTCAGCCAACCTGCAACATTCCAAGAATAACCAAACTTCACAATTTCAGATGAATTCATTTAGACTTTATAAAAATTCAACCTGTCCTGGTAAGCAGGACAGGGAGGAAAGCTAGCTAACTAGCTTAAATGAGCCAGTTTCTCTAGACCAACATAACCATAGTATAGTGTGGCGTGAAGGTCAAAGCCCACGGTTGGATTCAGATACCCATGCAAATAAAATGACTGTGCAGATTATGAAATCACTCTCATCTATTCACTGTTAAAGGACCTATGAGGAGCTATATTATATACAATGGCTTAGCCGAGTTTGAATTTGTAGTGCGTACTTGAAAATTAAGAACTATCTTTTCATTAAATTATAAGATTTGAGTAATTCACCACTGCTTCTTTTTAGCTTTTCTAAATGAGAAAACCTTCCACTGAGCTTGTTCTGCAAAAGCACGGTGGTGTGGTTTAGACAGTCCCAGTCAGGAGTTCTGAAAATCTGGATTCTCATCATATTGCTTCCTATCTTACCCAGAGACTCAAGGTAAGTAATTAACCTCACTGGGCCTCTCTCATCCAGAAAGTAAAGGCATTACTCTGTGTTAGATTGACCTCATAAGGCTTTGAGTGATAGAAAGAAATCATCCAATCAACCAGTCAATGAGCACATACATTGAATATTTACAATGTGCAAGGATACAGAAAGGTACTATGAATTCATTTATTTGATGAATATTAGCAATATAACCCCTATATCTCAAGCACTGGGTAAGCACTCTGGACAGAGTGAAGAAATCGACAGACATGGTCCCTGAGCTCACGGAGTTTACATTCTAGTGAAGGAACTTGATAATTAATAAGAAAACTAATAAACACGGAAAATAATTGTGCATGGTCAGATCCTGTAGGGGGAAACACAGCCTCATAATAGGAAACACCGAGATGGAGGAAGATGATATGATGTAGTGTAAGTATCCTTGGGGAGACCTCTATGAGGAAGTAACGTTCAAACTGAAATTTGAAAGATGCAAAGGGCCATGAGAAGAATGGGAGATGCTTGGGGGAAAGTGTTTCTGTCAACACAAACAGTGAGTGCCACAAGCCCAAGACAAGATATAATAGGGTTTACTCTAGAAGGGCAATGTGATTAGGGCTTACAGAGCAAGTTGGAGAATGATTTAGGCACACATCTCTTTTGCAAGATGTTCACCATCAAGTAGACAAGATAAGATATAGATATATACCTTCCGTTCAGTTCAGTTCAGTTCAGTCGCTCAAACGTGTCCGACTCTTTGTGACCCCGTAAACCACAGCACACCAGGCCTCCCTGTCCATCACCAACTCCCGGAGTTTACTCAAACTCATGTCCATTGAGTCGGTGATGCCATCTAGCCATCTCATCCTCTGTCGTCCCCTTCTCCTCTTGCCCTCAATCCCTCCCAGCATCAGGGTCTTTTCCAATGAGTCAACTCTTCTCATGAGGTGGCCAAAGTATTGGAGTTTCAGCTTCAGCATCAGTCTTTCCAATGAACACCCAGGACTGATGTCCTTTAGGATGGACTGGTTGGATCTCCTTGCAGTCCAAGGGACTCTCAAGAGTCTTCTCCAACATCACAGTTCAAAAGCATCAATTTTTCGGTGCTCAGCTTTCTTCACAGTCCAACTCTCACATCCATACATGACCACTGGAAAAACCATAGCCTTGACTAGACAGACATTTGTTGGCAAAGTAATGTCTCTGCTTTTTAATATGCTATCTAGGTTGGTCATAACTTTCCTTCCAAGGAGTAAGCATCTTTTAATCTCATGGTCGCAATCACCATCTTCAGTGATTTTGGAGCCCAAAAAAATGAAGTCTGACATTTTGCACTGTTTCCCCATCTATTTCCCATGAAGTGATGGGACCAGATGCCATGATCTTAGTTTTCTGAATGTTGAGCTTTAAGCCAACTTTTTCACTCTCCTCTTTCAGTTTCATCAAGAGACTTTTTAGTTCCTCTTCACTTTCTGCCATAAGGGTGGTGTCATCTGCATATCTGAGGGTATTGATATAGATATCTTAATCATATCTATATATCTCCCTGTATATGGTGGGCCAAAAAGTTTGTTTGGGTGTTCATAAAATGGTAAAGAAAAGCTCGAACTTTTGGTCAACTCAATACCTTATATCTTGCCTATCTATGTGATAATTTAAGGTATGTATGTGTGTGTGTGCTCAGTTATGTCCAACTCTTTGTGATCCCATGGACTGTAGCCCCCTAGACTCCTCTGTACATGGAATTTTCCAGGCAAGAACACCGGAGTGGATTGCTATTTCCTACTTCAGGGGATCTTCCTGACCCAGAGATTGAAGCCACATCTCCTGTGTCTCCTGCATTACAGGTGGATCCTTTACCCACTGCCATCCTCAAAAAAAGGCTAACTCCTAGGAAAGAAGGGCAGATAGAAGACTGCATGTCCAAGCGCATGGCAGGACTCAGCCGAGGCCAGTGGGGAAATGGGGCTGAGCTGAGTCCAAGAGCATTGCTCTATCAGTTAGCTCTTGCACATAACAAACCATCCTACACCTTTGTAATGTTAAGCAACAACTAGGTTTTTAGCCCCCATTTCTGATGGTTGTCAGTTTATGCTGGACACAGTTGGGCCATTCTTTTGGTTTTTGCTTGGTTATCAACTAGAGGGGCTCTGCTCTCAGTAAGTCTTAGCTTCCATGTGTCTTTCATCTCCTTCTATCATGTTCTCAAGTCAAGGCCGCCGTGAAAGGAAGCCAATTATGCAAGAACCTAAGTGAAGGTAGACGAGGTTTCCTAAGTGTAGACCCAGCACAGGGCCACTTCTGCTGCATGTAACTGGCTAAAGCAAGTCACAAAATCAGCCCAGAGACATCGATGAAGACGGCAGAGTAAGGGGCATGAAGTTAACCTCCCACTACAAGCACATACAAAAACAAACAAAAAAAACCTATATGTGGAACAATCATCACTGGAAACCAACTGGAAAACTGGCAGAAGGGCTCCTATACAACCGAGGCTGTAAGAAAAATACACAGGCAACCAGGCAAGAAGGGATGAAGAGAGAACCGATCTGGACCTACGCTGCTGGAAGGGGACTCGGAGGAAAAGGGAGACTGTTTGGGCAGACACCAGGCCTCGGGAGTGAGTGGTGAAGCTGCAGATTGGGTGCCCCCCTTTCTGGGGTTCTGAGTTGGGAACATAAGCCCCCTTGATGGTTGGGAGATGCGGGGGCCACAGGAAGGCTGAGAGAAGCCTGGACTCTGCTCTTGAGGGGCGTGTGCTCTGGCTTCACCCCCAGGCAGGGCAGAAACAGGTCTGCTCTAGCAGCCGGGTTTCCTCCACCGGCCTGCGCCCCAGCCCAAGCAGAGAGCGCGCCCTGGCCACACTCCCGGTCCCAGTGCCGCCCTGGATCTGGGGCAGCCACAGGCGGGCAGAGGACTCGACGGGCCAGCGGGCCAGGGGACGCAGAGGCAGCCAGCCGGGGTGGAGGCCAGGAGGGTGCTGGTGGCCATCGCTGGTGCTTATTCAGTTCATCCCCTGATGCATGCTGAGTCCACATGGGCCCCACGGCCCTGCGATGTGGCTCCATGGAGGTGGGGGTGGTGACCGTGGAGGCTGGGGCAGCGGTCGCTGTGAGGGACACACTCGAGTCTGTCTGAGTGGAGCGAGGGGAACCATCGCAGCAGCCCACACAGGCAGCACGCGGGACACAGCCCGGACCTCTTCTGGGGCTGACGTCTGACCTGAGCTGAGTCCCAGTTTCTCGCAGGCCCCACTTGCTGCAGCCCTCCACCTCTCCCATCTTCTGAGGATGGGAGAGTGGGAGACACAGCCTAAAGGGAACAGAGCCAACTCAGGCCCAAGCATCCAGGCTTCTGCTTTAGCAACTTGGGGTCAGATTCCACCCCGAATAGGGCAGTGATGGCCAGTGAGCACAGGGCAAGTCCCACCTTACCCTGGATCCAGCCCAGCCTCTCCCACCTCCAGCCCCACACCCCCCACCAAGGTGATAGTTGCCAGCACACTCTGAGGAAGGACATGACTTGGATCCACAGCAGATCCAGCCCTCCCACCAAAGGCATTAGGCACACACAGCCTGTAGAGGGACACTGTCTCATAAGAACACCCCTTCAGGACCACAACAGATAACTCTTTCACTTAAATCCATAGAGGCAGAGAATGCTAAGAAAAATTAAAAAGCAGAATGTCCATTGTTGTTCAGCCACTCAGTCGTGTCCGACTCTTTGTGACCCCATGAACTGCAGCACACCAGGCCTCCCTGTCCTTCACTGTCTCCCTGAGTTTGCTCAGACGCATGTTCATTGAGTCGGTGATAACTGCTCTCAATTGAAAGAGCAAGAGAAAATCCCTCCCAAAATAAATAACCAAACAAATAAGCGGCTTGCCAGATAAAGCATTCAAAGCATTGGTGATAATAATGTTAAATGAATTAGAGAAAAGAATAGGTATATACAGTGAAATTTTCAATAAGGAACTAGGAAATATAAAGACACAATTAGAAATGAATAATTCAATAGCTGAAATAAAATACACACTTAGAAGGAATGAATAGCAGATTAAGTGATAGAGAAGAATGTATAAATTATCTGGAAGATAGAAGAATGGAACTCACACAAACAGAACAGCAAAAAGAAAAACAAGTTTAAAAACTAAAAACAGTCTAAGAGCTCTCTGGGATAACATTAAGCCTGCCAACATTTGCATTATAGGGGTCCCAGAAGAAGAGCAAGAGAAAGAAATCAAACGTACTTGAGAAAACTGTGGCTTAAAACTTTCCAAATCTAAAGAAGGAAACAGATATCTAGGTACAAGAAGCACAGAGGGTCCCAAACAGACTCACACTAAGACGTTATAATTTAAAGGGCAAAAGTTAAAGATAAAAAGAGAAAGGCAGCAAGAGAAAAACAAGAGTCATATACAAGGGACTCCCCATAAGACTATCAACTGATTTCTCTGCAGAAACTCTGCAGGCCAGTATAGAATGCCGTGACATATTCAAGATGCTGAACGGGAAAAACATGCAGTCTAGGATTACCATTCAGAACAGCAGGAGAGATAAAAAGCTTCTCAGACAAGCAAAAACTAAGAGTTCATCAATACTAAACCTACCTGAAAAGAAATGTTAAAGGGTCTTCTTTAAATGAAAAAGAAATAATCTATAGGAAAGAAAAAAATCCCACGAAGGCAAATATATAATAAGGATTGATAATCAGCTGCTCACATAAGCCAGTACAAAGATTAAACAGAAAAAAAAAAAAAAACTGTAAAAAGAAATTATATCTACAATAAACAAAGGATAAACATGAAGATATAAAATATGGCATCAAAAACACCAAATATGGGGGAAGGGGGTAAAAAATGTGATCTTTCAGAATGTGATTGAACTTTAATGACTACCAGTTTAAACGAGTAGCTATAGTTACAGGTCAACATGTATGACCCCCATGATAACCACAAATCAAAACTTACAGTACACACACACAACCTAAAAATAAAGGAACACAAGCCTACTACCAAAGAAAATCATCAAACCACAAGGGAGGAAGTTAAAAGAAAAAGGAATGAACAGAGAACTTCAAAAGCAATCAGAAAACAAGTCATAAAATGGCCACAAGTATGTACCTATCAATAACCACTTTAAATGTCAATGGACTAAATGCTCCAGTCAAAAGAAATAGGGTAGCTGATTGGATATTTTTCTTTTTTAAAAAAAGGACCCTTCAATATGCTACGTGCAAGAAGCTCACTTCAGAACTAAATACGCAGAGATTGAGGGGATGAAAAAGACATTTCATGCAAACAGAAGTGATAAAATAAGCAGGGGTAGAAAAACTCATATCAGGATAAAATAGACCGCAAAGTGAAGGCTATAACAAAAGATAAAGAAGGCATTATATAGAGATAAACTGATTAATACAAGAAGAGAGTACTATACATGTTAGCACATATGGAACAAACACAGGAGCATCTAATTATCTCAAAAAACCAGAAACACTCATTGGAAAAGATACATGCACCCCAAAGTCCACAGCAGCACTGTCTACAATTAGCAAGACATGGAAACAACTCAAGGGTCCATTAGCAGACAAAGAATATGTATAAAGGAGATGTGATATATTTACACAATAGAAAATTACCGAGTCACAAAAAGAATGAAATTCTGTCATTTGCAGCAACATAAACGGACCTACATGGCACTGGAGCAGCGAGTGGACCAGAAGAGATATCCAAGGTCAGTAGCGGCAGCCTTGAGGAGACAGCCCACATCCAAGGCAAGAGAAACCCAAGTAAGACGGTAGGTGATGAGAGAGGGCATCAGAGGGCAGACAGACTGAAACCACAATCACAGAAAACTAGCCAATCTGATCACAGGACCACAGCCTTGTCTAACTCAATGAAACTTAGCCATGCCGTGTGGGGCCACCCAAAACGGACGGGTCACGGTGGAGAGGTCTGACAGAATGTGGTCCACTGGAGAAGCCAATGGCAAACCATTTCAGTATTCTTGCCTTAAGAACCCCATGAACAGTATGAAAAGGCAAAAAGATAGGACAATGAAAGATGAACTCTGCAGGTCAGTAGGTGCCCAATATGCTACTGGAGATCAGTGGAGAAATAACTCCAGAAAGAATAAAGGGATGGGGCCAAAGCAAAAACAACACCAAGCTGTGGATGTGACTGGTGATGGAAGCAAAGTCTGATGCAGTAAAGAGCAATATTGCATAGGAACCTGGAATACTAGGTCCATGAATCAAGGCAAATTGGAAGTGGTAAACAGGAGATGGCAAGAGTGAATGTCAACATTCTAGGGATCAGAGAACTAAAATGGACTGGAATGGGTGAATTTAACTCAGATGACCATTATATCTACTACTGTGGGCAGGAATCCCTTAGAAGAAATGGACTAGCCATCATAGTCCACAAGAGTCTGAAATGCAGTACTTGGATTCAATCTCAAAAAAGACAGAATGATCTTTGTTCATTTCCAAGGCAAACCATTCAATATCAGGGTAATCCAAGCCTTTGCCCCGACCAGTAATGCTGAAGAAGCTGAAGTTGAATGGTTCTATGAAGACCTAAAAGACCTTTTAGAACTAACATCCAAAAAAGATGTCCTTTTCATTATAGGGGACTGGAATGCAAAAGTAGGAAGTCAAGAAACACCTGGAGTAAAATACAGAATGAAACAGGGCAAAGGCTAATAGAGTTTTGCTAAGAGAATGCACTGGTCATAGCAAACACCCTCTTCCAACAAAACAAGAGAAGACTCTACACATGGACATCACCAGATGGTCAACACCAAAACCAGACTGATTATATTCTTTGCAGCCAAAGATGGAGAAGCTCTATACAGTCAGCAAAAACAAGACCAGGAGCTGACTGTGGCTCAGATCATGAAATCCTTATTGCCAATTTCACACTTAAATTGAAGAAAGTAGAGAAAACCACTAGACCATTCAGGTATGACCTAAATCAAATCCCTTACAATTATACAGTGGAAGTGAGAAATAGATTTAAGGGACTAGATCTGATAGACAGTGTGCCTGATGACCTATGGACGGAGGTTCATGACATTATATAGGAGATAGGGATCAAGACCATCCCCAAGAAAAATAAATGCAAAAAAAGTAAAATGGCTGTCTGAGGAGGCCTTACAAATAGCTGTGAAAAGAAGAGAAGCGAAAAGCAAAGGAGGAATGGAAAGACATACCCATTTAAATGCAGAGTTCCAAAGAATAACCAGGACAGATAAGAAAACCTTCCTCAGTGATCAGTGCAAAGAAATAGAGGAAAACAATAGAATGGGAAAGACTAAAAATCTCTTCAAGAAAATTAGAGATAGCAAGGGAACATTTCATGCAAAGATGGGCTCAATAAAGGACAGAAATGGTATGGACCTAACAGAAGCAGAAGATATTAAGAGGAGGTGGCAAGAATACACAGAAGAACTGTACAAAAAAGATCTTCATGGCCCAGATAATCATGATGGTGTGATCACTCACCTAGAGTCAGACATCCTGGAATGTGAAGTCAAGTGGGCATCACCACGAACAAAACTGGTGGAGGTGATGGAATTCCAGTTGAGCTCTTTCAAATCCTGAAAGATGATGCTGTGAAAGTGCTGCACTCAATATGCCAGCAAATTTGGAAAACTCAGCAGTGGCCACAGGACTGGAAAAGGTCCGTTTTCATTTCAATCCCAAAGAAAGGCAATGCCAAAGAATGCTCAAACTACCACACATCTCACACGCTAGTAAAGTAATGCTCAAAATTCTCCAAGCCAGGCTTCAGCAATATGTGAACCATGAACTTCCAGATGTTCAAGCTGGTTTTAGAAAAAGCAGAGGAACCAGAGCTCAAACTGCCAACATCTGCTGGATCATCAAAAAAGCAAGGGAGTTCCATAATAACATCTATTTCTACTTTATTGACTATGCCAAAGCCTTTGACTGTGTGGATCACAATAAACTGTGGAAAATTCTGAAAGAGATGGGAATACCAGACCACCTGACCTGCCTCTTGAGAAACCTATATGCAGGTCAGGAAGCAACAGTTATAACTAGACATGGAACACCAGACTGGTCCCAAATAGGAAAAGGAGTATGTCAAGGCTGTATATTGTCACCCTGCTTATTTAACATATATACAGAGTACATCATGAGAAACACTGGGCTGGATGAAACAAAAGCTGAAATCAAGATTTCCAGGAGAAATATTCATGACCTTAGATATACAGATGACACCACCCTTATGGCAGAAAGCAAAGAAGATCTAAAGAGCCTCTTGATGAAAGTGAAAGAGGAGCGTGAAAAAGTTGTCCTAAAGCTCAACATTCAGAAAAATAAGATCATGGCATCTGGTCCCATCACTTCATGGCAAATAGATGGAGAAACAATGAAAACAGTGACAGACTTAATTTGGGGGGGCACCAAAATCACTGCAGATGGTGAGTGCAGCCATGAAATTAAAAGATGCTTACTCCTTGGAATGAAAGTTATGACCAACCAAGACATCACATTAAAAAACAGAGCCGTTACTTTGCAAATAAAGGTCCGTCTAGTCAAAGCTATGGTTTTTCCAGTAGTCATGTATAGATGTGAGAGTTGGACTATAAAGAAAGCTGAGCACAAAAGAATTGATGCTTTTGAACTGTGGTGTTGGAGAAGACTCTTGAGAGTCCCTTAGACTCCAAGGAGATCCAACCAGTCCATCCTAAAGGACATCAGTCCTGGGTGTTCATTGGAAAGACTGATGCTGAAGCTGAAACTCCAATACTTTGGCCACCTCATGAGAAGAGTCGACTCATTGGAAAAGACCCTGATGCTGGGAGGGATTGAGGGCAAGAGGAGAAGGGGACAACAGAGGATGAGATGGTTGGATGGTATCACCGACTCCATGGACATGAGTCTGAGTAACTTCTGGGAGCTGGTGATGGACAGGGAAGCCTGGCATGCTGCAGTCCATGGGGTTGCAAAGAGTGGGACTGGACTGAGTGACTGAACTGAACTGACATGCAAAGAGGAAATCTTGTTGAGTCCTGTATCTAACCTGTTCCACATTTCCTCCTGTTGCAACCCCCCTCCTGGGGCCATTTACACATTATGAAAACCATGTGATTTAGGAACAAAAAGAAAAACTCATCAAGAGGTTGTTTTTTCAGTTAAACTTTGGAAGATGAGTCAATTGAATGTACAAAATCCACTTTAGGCACTTGTGGTATTATAGTTAACACTATACGTATTCTTAGACACAGAATTAACTGACATCTTTGAGACCAAAGGAAATAGAACTCATGGATGCCCCAATTCCTTTATCTCAGTGATTTTCAACTCTATTTAATAGCGGAGCCCTTTTATTAAAAACGAAATTTCACATGAAACCCTAATACAGAACGCCAATGAAAGCATATCTTAGCAATATGTATTCACTTCCTAAGTTCCTTTTTTACAACACTTATTTTAAAACCCATCATTAAAAACAATGAGGTTGTTCTGATTAAATACTAACTCAGGAGTTATGATCTTAAACCAGCCTGAATGTTTTAATATATTCTGGTATTTTGTTTGAGTTGTACTATGTGAAAGAGGAAACTCTTTCACACAGATAAGCGTATTCATTTACAGAGTTTTACAAGAGTGAAAAAGCATTGTCCTGAGGTTAAAATGAATTCTTACTATGGGGTTACTGTCTTCTAATTAATGACATGTTTACATTTCAAAGGTATGTAAACAGATAGAGATAGAGAATACATGTGAAAGTGAAAGTGTTGGTCACTCAGTCTTATCTGACTCCTTGCGACCCCATGAACTGTAGCCTGCCAGGCCCCTCTGTCCACAGGATTCTCCAGGCAAGAATACTGGAGCGGGTTGCCATTTCCTTCTCTAGGGGATCTCCTGACCCAGGGGCTGAACCTGGGTGTCCTGCATTGCAGGCAGATTCTTTATCGTCTGAGCCACCAGGGACCCAGAGAATAGATAGAGATGTGTACAAACTATGGAAGTAGGTTTATTCCATTTACTTCAAAGTCTATGTACATGCACATACAAAATAAGTTAACTTTTTGATGGGCTTCCCTTGTAGCTCAGTCAGTAAAGAATCTGCCTGCAGTGCAGGAGACCCAGGTTCGAACCCTGGGTTGGGAAGATCCCCTGGAGAAGGAAATGGCAACCCACTCCAGTATCCTTGCCTGGAAAATCTCATGGACAGAGGAGCCTGGTGGGCTGCAGTCCATGTGGTCGCAAAGAGTTGGGCACGACTGAGCAACTGACACTTACTTTTTTGGTAGCCATTTTTGTATGTAAATTTGTTGGATGATTTAATGAACTGTGTACATTATTTTAAATTATAGTTTATAAAGTAAATTTTTTAAAAGTTAACTTATGACTTGTGTAGTTCCAATTGTCCTACAGGAGTACCTACCGTTCCCTAGAATCCAGCTTTGAAAGAACTTTGCCGAAAGGTTAGAGAAGGCAGGAATATAAACATGTGTGATCTTGGGCAGGAACGTAGAGCAAGAATGTGGTGAGCCTATCTGTTCAGATTTTACCTCCGTCACTTCGCTAGCAATGTGATCTTGGTCACATTCTTTAAGCTCCTGGAGATTTAGTTTTCCCTTTTTTATTTTTAAAAAATATTTCTATTTGTTTATTTACGAGACTGTGTCAGGTCTTAACTGCAGGGCTTAGGATCTTTCCGTTCAGGACTCTGGCTGCAGCTCCCGGGCTTGCTAATCGTGCTGCGTGGCCTCCAGTAGTTGCATTGCCTGGGGTTCCTTGCTCCACAGTACACGGGATCTTAATTCCCAGACCAGGGATCGAACCCATGTCCTCTGCATTGCAAGGCAGATTTTTTAACCATTGGACCACCACCAGGGAAGTCCCACCTTCTTTAATATTAGTATTACAACCCTCACTTCATCCAATTGTTATGGAGCCTTAATAAAAGTAAATTCTTTTTTCTCAACCCTGGTTAGTCTCTTCTTATATCAGGAGTGAGAGAAAGATCACATCTTTGATTTGCTCAAATGTTTCTCTAGACACCCCCATGTTTTAATAGCATCAGCCTGTCAGGTTGTATCTACGATGTTTGTAATTCAGGTAGCAAATTGATTTTTGAAAGCACTCTGGGCCTGCTCTGTCCATGTCGGATAAGCTCCAAGCATTAATTATGCACCAATATTGATGTTTTTGTCTGACAAGGTCTAATGTCACCATATTCAAATCTGGCTGCTTCCTTGTTAGAAAACCCTTCGAAATGTGGCCTTGGAAGAGACAGCATGTGTCACCTGCAATGTTTGAGATGTCCCCAAATTGAAGCCCTCAATTAGAATTAAAGACAACGCCTTTGTTCTGGGCCCCAAAGAGAACAAGCTGGCGTGATTCATGAAAGCAGCTTGAGATGCGACTCCACTGAGCATTGCTCGAAAGAAGGCAATCAAGTCTTCTTCTGGTAAGCTGCACAGGGCGGTGTGAACAATTTGAATACATTTGGATTTGCAGAATACACAAGTCGGGCATTATGGTTTGTATGGGGAAGTCTATCTGTTTGCTAATTGGTATGATCGACCATAAATATCTAGCCAGATCTGCCTAATTTCACAGAATTGTTAGGAGAATTGGGATCAACTTATTTTTAAAAGAGGATTATAATCATACAAAGGCCAGTTTCCCTAACTTGAACTGATCTTAAATGGGCCATTCTCATTTAAAAGTTCTTTTTGGACTCATTTAATTTACCCAGTAAGTAATCACTGCACTCTGACTATATGCCGGACACTATTCCAGGCACCTGGGACACCAGAAGACACAGACAGACAAGGGCTCTTGGGGAGCATTTATTTTAATGAAACATCTTATAGACGTGCTCATTTCCAAGATTTTGGCTAAGATGACTTTCCAAGGCAGAGAGAGGCAGTTGAAAGAGTCTCTTCTCTGAGTTAATGATTTTTATTAAAATAAAGGAGTTTGCTAATTTCATCTCCAGTAACTGAGAAACATACTCAAGAGTCATGAATATAATTAATGTTTCTCTCATCCTGAGCTATACTATGAATGCTTTTCTGATGTCAGAGAAATAGTCAGAGGACTGTTACAGGGATAATCATTTTACTTGCTCTGCATCTTTGGAAGGGGAGCTGGGTGAAGATGAATGCTAATGCCTGTTTGTGCATGTGTGCGCTTAGCTGTGTCTGACTCTTGGCAACCGCATGGACTGTAGCCCGCCAGGCTCCTCTGTCCATGGGGTTTTCCAGGCAAGAATACTGGACGGGTTGCCATTTCCTACTTCAAGGGATCTTCCTGACCCAAGGATCGAATTCCAGTCTCTGGCGTCTTCTGCACTGGCAGGCAGATTCTTTAGCACTGTGCCATCCTGGGAAGCAGCGCCTATTTATCCGTGAGGCTAAAGGAAAAGGACCTTCATTCCTGGTAATGAATAGTTCATTTAAGTGATATTATAAGTATCCAAAATGTGGAGGGGGAATTTTTTTCATACCCTAAAATATTTTCTGCTTTACTATTTTCTTTCTTTCTTTCTTTTTGCTTTCAACAACATTTTGAGTGTATACCTTGTCCCAGGTACTGTATAAGATTAGGAGGATCAAAAATGAAATATGGTCTTGACACTCAAGAAATACACAATCTCATTTTTAAAAATAAAAAGGTGAGGGAAGTCAATTTAGCACAGAAAAGTGAAAGTGTTAGTCACTCAGTCATGTCTGACTCTTTGCAACCCCATGGACTGTAGCCTGCCAAGTTCCTCTGTCCATTGAATTCTCCAGGCAAGAATACTGGAGTGGGTAGCTATTCCCTTCTCCAGGGGATCTTCCCAACTCGGGGATTAAACCCAGGTCTCCCACATTGCAGGCAGATTCTTTATCATCTAAGTCACCAGGGAAGAACTGATATTTAATTTCTTCTTGGAAGTCATAGGATGGTCACAGTGCAATGGAAAAAGTAGTGAACCAGATATCTAATGTAATCCTGAGGATTTTCTATGTCTCTTTGGGAGGCCGCCGAACCCCTCTCTGTTTAAGTTTCCTCATCTCAAGGAAAGGATTTCACATAATCGGTTATAAGAATAATTTAACATTGTTGATGTGAAATGTGATGATAACAATAAACCTACAAATCAAAGTGATGAGCCATGATGGCAGAAATTTCTGGTAATTACTGTACACCTTCCAAAAGTGCAGAGCTGTTGAACAATTTTTCTCAAGCCAGGCAGTAGTTCAGGCCTTATCCGAATCTGAGATTCCATTCCAGTAAACACCTACTGTGTGTCAAGCACTGCACTTGGTGTTGTAGGAATTATACAGATTAATAAACTGTAGCTCTGGTTCCCATCTCACAGGGTTTACAGTCTGCTGCGAGAAACCAATGCCCTGGAACGTCAGAGAAGTGGATCAAGTTGACAACCCTGTGAATGGAAAGGATAGATGAAGTCAGCCTGCAGTGGTCTAGAGCACCGTGTAGAGAGGTTTGACCTTGAATTTGCAGCCAGTAAAGTTCTTGGGCTGTAGAGTGTATTTCAAAAAAGCCATCAGTGACTATGAGAAGAGTAAATGGGAGAGGATTGAAAATCTGGAAACCAGATGAATTAGAAGACTGTGGCATCAGACAGAGAGAGAGAGAGAGTCGGAGCCTGATGTGGAAGGTCTGAGTGTGGTTCATCCAGCTCCCAGATGCATTCAGATTCCAGGAAAGAAGATGACAGCCAGACACAAGGACCTTGAAGGGGCAAAGAACGCCCCACATACCAGCCTAAAGGGTCCCTGTGGGAAGGAATGATATTGAGTATGAGAACAGGGGACACCTCCCTCTCCGCGTCGGAGTCCCCTCCGACAGCCCCCTCCCACACCCACAGGATAGGAGGAGTCGCTCTCAGAGGAGTCAGAGCCTGGGCACTCGCTGGGCCAGCTTTGACTAGAGAGGGAGGTTCCTGAGCCTCCGGGGCAGGCCCCATGCTCTCCCCATTGCTTGTACATCCTGCCCCACACTCAGGCAAGGCTTATCCCCTTGGGAGAAGACCAGCATTCTCTGGCAGTTCCAGCTTCTACCCCAGCCAGAGAGGCAGGGTGGCTCTCAAGTCCTGGCCATCCCTCTCTCTGCTCAGCCTGCTGCTCCTAAGAGGCAGGTCTGATGCAGATGGGGTGGAAGTATTGGGCCCTCTTTGCGGGCTTCCAGCCTAAACCAAGTGCTCACCTCTCCCTTTGGTCAGTAAGCCTTTGCCTGGGAGAACAGGCTTTGTGGGGTTATTTACCAAGTGTGATCGTGATCCCAGATTCCAGTCTCTTTATTGTTCTATAGATATCTCCTTTAGTTGGGGATCCTGGAAAAAGGAGGGCAGGATATCATAGTAGGACCTAAGCTTTTATGGGTGTCCTGCTGAAATTTCATCCCCAGTGCACCAACACCTCATCCTGAGTACCTACTATACCTACTATGTGCCAGGCATTTCACATATACTGTCAGACCCCAAAACTGGCACACAGTAGGCAGTGAATAAAAGTTGCTTCTTTTCTTTCTCATTCTGATTCAGTCTCTTTCCATGTCAGGAATGAAAGAGGGATCCGATCTTTGATTTGTTCAGATTCTAAGAGAAGTAGCTATTATTTCCATTTTATTGATGAGAATAAGGAGGTACCAAGAGATTCGAACTCAGGCCTATTGGATATCAAACCTTTGAGTCCTTTCAATACACTCAAGGAGAAGATGGATGTCCCCTTTTGCTTTTAATCCTCCCACCCACCCTACCCTTTCTCACTTCCTTTATTTCCCTCCCACATCTCGATTTGAAATGCCGTGAAGGCAACTAACAGTACTGCTTTGCTTGCTTTTATCGTGGTGGAACACATCTGGCTGGTTGTATAACATGATGGTAGCTAGTCAATGAGTACTTACTATGTGTGAGGCTCAGTACTAGTAAGTTTACATATATGATTTCCTTATATCCTTCCATCAACATCACAGCATTACAGTCTAATAAAATCCTTTAAAAACAGGGAAATGGAGATGAAAGGTGGCAGTTAGCCTACCTAAATTCTCCAAAGTCACAATGAACAAACTAGGATTTGAATTTGGAGAGCCTCCTTGATAAGCTGCTCCCACTACTCTCTCTTAGAACTGTTCGTACCTGTCAGTAAGGCACCCTCTACCTACACTCTTCAATATCTTCCCCGTTGGCTATCTCCAAAAGTCCCTGCTCAGCTTCAAAATCTATATAAATACCACGTCTCCAAGCAGTTGTGGGATTTTCTGCACCTGGGAGAAGCTCTGAGGGTAGAGAGAGAAGGAATCACCATGCATTGAAAAGACTGTGAGCCAGCCAACTGCACATCTCACTCCCCACCTGCTTCTAATAGGCTGATCCCTTTTCCCTTGACACCATCCCTCTGTGACTTTAATAGAGCTGAAGTCAACATCACACCACTTAATCAGTCTTTTCCTTTTATTTGTGCTGAAGCAGAGCTGTGAAGTCAGTAGGAAAGGGGTGAGAAAGGCAAAATTCTGTCTTCCAGGGCTCCCCAGACACCCTACATGCTGTGGGTCAAGGAGCACCCTCCACAGATGAGTAGCTGTATTTTGTAACTGTAATAATAACTACAAGAGTAATAACAATAAATAACAACCTGCTTACAATCCTTTATAGGTTATAATGTGTTTCCACATTCATTTGTAAGTAATGTGGTCCTTTCAATTGCTCTCTGAGATGGGGATAACTATGATGTGTGTTAAATAAATACTTTTATATTTATATTATTTATTATCTTTATTTATATGCATATGTAACTTTTGACCTTTGAGTAAGCTGTGAATGTCAAAGGAGGTAGATAGACCCCAGAGCTCAAGTTCAGGACTCCTGAACCACCCTAGCTCTGCCTTGAGACTCACTTTTAAAACCTCAGTTTCCCCCTCTGTCCAACAAACATCATGATTCTCACTTCCTGACACTCAGTGAGAAGAGTTAAGAAGAAAGCACATTTAAATGTTTGTAGATGACAACATATATGTAGAAGCCCTGAAGACTCAACAATAGTTACAACAAAAAATTCAAAGCAATTAAAAAAACTCATTAAAGTTGCAACATAGAAAACTGACTTACAAAATCAGTGGCATTTCTAGACAAAAGATCTGAAATGGAAATTAAAACAATCCCATTTATAATATCACAGTAAAATAAAATAAAATACATAGGAATAAACTTTACCAAAAATGTGAAAGACTCATACACTGAAAATTAGAATACATATATAAATGGAAAGACGTCCATGGATTGGAACATTGTTAAAATGTCCATACTACCCAAAGTGATTCGCATGTAATCTCTATCAAATCCCTATGGTATTCTTTACAGAAATAAAAAACATGAGGCTAAAATTCATTGGCAACCATTGGCAAAGACCACAACAGCCAAGGTGATCTTGAGAAAGAAGAAAAACGCTGGAGTCATTATACTTTCTGATTTCGATACATATTACAAATCTACAGTAATCAAAACAGTTTGGTACTGTCATGAAAACAGACATAAAGACCACGGGAATAGAATAGAGAACCCAGAAACAAATCCACAAATTTATGGTCAAACGATCTTCAACAAAGAGTGCCAAGAACACACAGTGGGGAAAGGGTAATCTCTTCAAAAATTGGTGTTGGGAAAACTGGATATCCGCATTAAATGAATGAAATTAGACTGCTATATCATATACCAAAATGAACTCAAAATGGATTAAAGGCTGAAAAATAAGACCTAAAATCATGAAACTACTAGAAGAAAACATAAGGAAAATGCTTCTTGACCTTGAATTATGCAATGATTTTTTTTTGATATGACATCAATAGCACAAGCAACAAAAACAAACCTAGACACACATGATGATATCAGGCTAAAAAACTTTTGCACAGTAAAAGAAATGACTAACTGAAAAGGCATCCCATAGAGTAGGAGGAAATATTTGTCAACATTTATCTGACAAAACATTAAGGTCCAAAATATACAAAGAACTCATGGAACTCATGCAATTCAATAGCCAAAAAAAAAAAAATCTGAACAAAATGATTATATATTTCTCAAAAGAAGACACACAAATGGTCAACAGGTACATGAGAAGGTGCTCTTGACATCACTAGCCAGGAAATTTCAAATCAAAACCACAGTGAAATAGTACTTCACAGCTGGTGGAATGGCTACAAAAGCAAAAAAAAATAGCAAAATAGCAAATGATGGTGAGCATGGGGAGAAAAGGGAATCCATGTGCACTGTGGGTAGGAATGTAAATTGATGCAATTGCCATGGAAAACAGTATGGAAATTCCTCAAAAACCTAAAAATAGAACTACCGGATGATTCAGAAATCCCACTTCTGGGTGTATATCCAAAAGAAATGAAATTAGTATCTCAAAGAGATAATGTGAATTCCCGTGTTCATCACAGAATTGTTCATGATAGCCAAGATACCAAAACAACCTAAGTATCTATCAATGGATGAAAGTGTGAGAAAATGTGAGATGGATATAGATATAGACATGGCTATAGACATAGAAAAATTATTCAGCCTTAAGAAAGAAAGAAATCCTTCCCTTTGCCACAACATGTATGAAGCTGGAAAACATTACGCTAAGTGAAATAAGCCCAATACAGAAAGACAAATACCTCATAATCTCGCTTATATGTGGAATCTAAAATAAATTCACACAAGCAGAGAGTAGAATCATGATTGTCAGGGGCTGGGGGAGAGGGAAATGAGGAGATATGGTTTAAGGATACAGAATATTACTTATGCAGTAATATTACTTATGCAGAATAAGTAATTACTTATGCAGAATATTACTTATGCAGAATACTGATCCCTTACAGAAGGATCTCCAAACTGTTCATTTTATTCATATTTTTCTTTAGCACAGCATTTCCTCAATAAATACTTGTGGGATTGAACTGAATAGGTGGCCTGACTTATGACAAAATACATATTTGTGTGTGTGATGGTTGAGTATATGGACACCAGAATAAAAGCACTTGGATTCTAATCTCCAGTTCTCCACTACTGACAGTAATAAACCAGCAAGTATTTTAAACACTCCGAGGCATCGGGCTTGTGTAATGGGTATAACAGTACCTACGTTGTGGGCTTATTATAAAGAGAAGAGGATGTAAAATGTAGACTTTAGTGCCAGAAGACGAGATTGATATCTGTCAGTCAGGACTACTGGGGTTGGCCTCTCCCTCCTCTCTTGTTCAGATGACTGCCTTCAGAAGCTATGGGATGACCATACAATCCAGTCTAATAGTTCCACCTCACACCATCAACCCATCGGCTGGTGCCAAAAGTATCCTGTAGTATCAGAGGGCCTGAGAGCATTTGAACAATGTTGCCAGTTTCTAAGCAACTGTCTTCTATCTCAGTTGTTGCCTTGGACATCAGTAGTCAGCATCCCTAACATCTACAGCTGGTCTCTGCTTCTACAGAAATCCCACGCATAGGAAAGAGATGGATCTGAGGCTGGAAGCAGCTCTTGAAAGAGGGAGGCCCATGTGAAGCCAAATTCAGAGGAACCAGGCAGTATTTATATCCCCCTGGGTGTTTCTATCTTATTGCTCTGGGAGCTCCCAAGTTAAGAAGACAACAGACAACCCTGTGTACACCAAACAAGAGACAAATGTGGGACAGAGGTATGCAGAGAGAACCTCACGCCTCCTTTAGAAACCACATAGCCCACCCATTGTGAAGTGAGGGGCTCGCCCAAGATCTCACAGGGAGTGGAGTCCTTTCTTGGAGGACCACTGTGCTACCCAGAGTGCTGTGTTCAGGCAGCAGTACCTACATCATCCCCTATGTGCTCCTCCTCTATCAAAGTAAACAACATTATAAATGACACTGTTTCCTGGTAGAACCATCCTTTCCTCTCATTTGGCACCACCATTAACAAGAGTTAAGAGGGAACAAGCTTTCTTCCTTCCAGTACTCACAGACCCCTTGTCACAGTCTGCCTTGCAAACCTTCAGAATGAATCCTGTCATGCCCTGCATCCTTCTTTATATCAATCACCAGGAAAGCCAGGACTCTGAAGTCATTTCTCATAACCAGACTCTCATCACTGTGCTGTTCTATATACCCCCCAATCCCACCCCTCCTTCCTACTCCCCAAACCCTTCTATAGGACCCTCTGCAAGTCAGGGTTTTCCATCAGGAAAATCTCCTATAGGGACTTATCTGATGGTCCAGTGGTTAAGAATTAGCCTTCCAATGGAGAAGTTGTAGGTTTGACCCCTGATCTGGGAGCTGGGCTCCCACATGCCTCATGTATATATATATATATATATATATATATATATATATATATACACACACACACACACACACACACACACACACAATAGAAGCAATATTCACAAATTCAATAAAGACTATAAATGGTTGACATAAAAAAAAGGAAAAACTCCCATGGTTTCCACGGCATAGTAGAAGGACTTGTGCTTATCTTCTCCCTTGAGAACTCCAAAATTGTAACTAACTGCTGAACAACCATTGACAGGGGAATGTTGGATCCCAGCAGAAACAAGATACCCCACGTCCAAGGAAAATGGAGCAGACCCAATAAGATGGTAGGAGGGCCAAAGCCCATTTAGAATCAAACCCCCATACCCATCAGAGACACTCAGAGGGCTCAAACAAAACCTTGTGCACCCCAGGACCCAGGGACCCCGCAAGAGACTGAGCCAGACCTGTCTTGGATCATGAGTATCTCTTGTGGAGGCACGGGTTCGTGGTGGCCTGCCATGGAAACGGGGCTCTGGCTGCAGCATCCCTGGGAGGCATGACCTGTGAGCCCCACCCCAGAGCCACAAAGCAGACAACCCACAAACAGGAAACAGTTATACTAAAGAAGTTCTCACACTGTTGCAAAAGTTCTAGGGCCCACAACAGATTTCCCAACCTGGGAATCCAGCAAAGGGACTGAGAACACCCAGGGAAACTGGAGCTCGGTGGGATTTGATCATGGACTTCCACAGGACTGGGGAAACAGACTCTTGCAGGGCACTAACAAAATCTTGTGCGCACCAAGACCCAAGGAAAGGAGCAGTGACCCCCACAAGAGACCGAGCCAGACTTGCCTGGGAGTGTCTAGGAGCCTCCAGCAGAGGTGTGGGCCGACAGTGGCTGCCACGGGGTTGGGGGCACTGATTACAACAGCCCTGGCGTAGGCCCTTTGGAAGGTCACCGTTACCCCTACCACAGTTTGGCCTCAGGCCACTACAGGGAGGGAACACAGTCGCACCCATCAACAGAAAACTTGATTAAAGATTTATTGAGCATGGCCCCACCCATCAGAGCAAGACCCAGATTCCCCCACAGCCAGTCCCTCCCATCCGGAAGCTTCCACAAGCCTCTTATCCTTATCCATCAGAGGGCAGACAGAATGGAAACCACAATTACAGAAAACTAACCAGACTGATCACTTGGATTACAGCCTTGTCTAACTCAATGAAACTATGAGCACTGAAAAAAACGTGATCCACTGGAGAAGGGAATGGCAAACCAATTTAGTGTTCTTGCCTTGAGAACCCCATGAACATTATGAAAAGGTGAAAAGATATGACACTGAAAGATGAACTTCCAGGGTGGTAGACGCCCAATATGCTACTTGAGAAGAGTAGAGAAATAGCTTCAGAAAGAATGAAGAGGTGGAGCCAAAGCAAAAACAATACCCAGTTGTGGATGTGACTATTGATGGAAGTAAAGTCCGATGCTGCAAAGAACAATATTGCATAGGAACCTGGAATGTTAGGTCCATGAATCAAGGCAAATTGGAAGTGGTCAAATAGGAGATGGCAAGAGCCAACACTGACATTTTAGGAATCAGTGAACTAAAATGGACAGGAATGGGTGACTTTAATTCAGATGACCATTATATCTACTACTATGGGCAGGAATCCCTTAGAAGAAATGGAGTAACCATCACAGTCAGCAAAAGAGTCTGAAATGCAATACTTGGGCGCAATCTCAGAAATGACAGGATGATCTCTGTTCATTTCCAAGGCAAACCATTCAATACCACAGTAAACCAGTCTACATCCCAACCGCTAATGCCGAAGAAGCTGAAATTGAACAGTTCTATGATGAACTACAAGATCTTCCGTAACTAACACCAAAAAAAGATGGCATTTTCATCCGAGAGGACTAGAATGCAAAAGTAGGAAGTCAAGAGATACCTGGAGTAACAGGCAAGTTTGGCCTTAGAATACAAAATGAAACAGGGCAAAGGCTAACAGAGTTTTGCCAAGAGAATGCTCTGATCACAGCAAACACCCTCTTCCAACACAAGAGACAACTCTACACATGGACATCAATGGATGGTCAATACCAAAATCAGATTGATTACATTCTTTGCAGCCAAAGATGGGACAGCTCTATACAGTCAGCAAAAACAAGACTGGGAGCTGACTGTGGCTCAGATCATGAACTCTTTATTGCCAAAGTCAGACTTAAACTGAAGAAAGCAGGGAAAACCACTAGACCATTCAGGTATGACCTAAATCAAATCCCTTGTGATTATACAGGGGAAGTGACAAATAGATTCAAGGAATTAGATGTGGTAGATAGAGTGCCTGAAGAACTATGGATGGAGGTTTGTGACATTGTACAGTAGGTGGTGATCAAAACCATCCCCAAGAAGAAGAAATGCAAAAAGGCAAAATGGTTGTCTGAGGATATCTGTCTCAGATATCCGTATATCTGAGAAAAGAAGAGAAGCAAAAGGCAAAGGAGAAAAGGAAAGATATATCCATCTGATGCAGAGTTCCAAAGAATAGCAAGGAGAGATAAGAAAGCCTTTCTAAGTAATCAATACAAGGAAATAGAGGAAAACAATAGAATGAGAAAGACTAGAGATCTCTTCAAGAAAATTACAGATACCAAGGGAACATTTTGTGCAAAGATGGGCTCAATAAAGGACAGAAATGGTATGGGCCTAACAGATGCAGAACTTTTAAGTTAAAGTTAAGAAGAGGTGGCAAGAATACACAGAAGAAATATACAAAAAAAGATCTTAATGACCCAAATAACCATGATGGTGTGATCACTCACCTAGAGCCAGACATCCTGGAGTGTGAAGTCAAATGGGTCTTAGGAGCATCACTATGAACAAAGCTAGTAGAGGTGATAGAATTCCAGCTAACCTATTTCAAATCCTAAAAAATGATACTGTGAAAGTGATGCACTCAATAAGCCCACATATTTGGAAAACTCAGCATTGGTCACAGGACTGGAAAAGGTCAGTTTTCATTCCAATCTCAAAGAAAGGCAATGTCAAAGAATGTTCAAACTACTGCACAATTGCACTCATCTCACACACTAGCAGAGTAATGCTGAAAGTTCTCCAAGCTGCACTTCAACAGCACATGAACCAAGAACTTCTAGATATTCAAGCTGAAACATGAAACAACAGACTGGTTCAAAATTGGGAAATGATTACGTTAAGGCTGTGTTTTGTCACCTTGCTTGTTTACTTATATGCAGAGTACATCATGCATAGATGAAGCAGACGCTGAAATCAAGATTGCCAGGAGAAATACCAATAACCTCAGATATGCAGATGACACCACCCTTATGACAGGAAGCAAAGAGGAACTAAAGAACCTCTTGGTGAAAGTGAAAGAGAAGAGTGAAAAAGCTGGCTTAAAATGCAGCATTCAAAAAACTAAGATCATGGCATCTGATTCCATCACTTCATGGCAAATAAATGGGAAAACCATGGGAACAGTAACAGACTTTATTTTCTTGGGCTCCAAAATCACTGCAGATGGTGACTGCAGCCATGAAATTAAAGGACACTTGCTCCTTGGAAGAAAAGCCATGACAAACCTAGACAAAACCTATGACAAACCAGCATATTAAAATATAGAGACATTACTTTGCTGACAAAGGTCCATCTAGTCAAAGCTATGGTTTTTCCAGTAGTCGTGTGTGGATGTGAGAGCCGGACCATAAAAAAGCTGAGCACTGAAGAATCGATACTTTTGAACTGTGGTGTTCGAGAAGACTCTTGAGAGTCCCTGGACTGCAAGGAGATCCAACCAGTCCATCCTAAAGGAGGTCAGTCCTGGGTGTTCATTGGAAGGACTGATGCTGAAGTTGAAACTCCAGTACTTTGGCCACCTGATGTGAAGAACTGACTCATTGGAAAAGATCCTGATGATGAGAAAGATTGCGGGCAGGAGGAGAAGGGGACATCAGAGGATGAGGTGGTTGGATGGCATCATCGACTCGATGGGCATGAGTTTGAGCAAGCTCCGGGAGCTGGTGATGGACAGGGAGGCCTGGTGTGCTGCAGTCCGTGGGGTTGCAGAGTTGAACACAATGGAGTGACTGAACTGAACTGGTGGCTTCTACTGCTCCACTGGAGGTTCTTTCCACAGCCTTGGGCTACCTGAACTCTTCCTTGAAGCTTATTCTAAGAGTCCTCTCTTCCACTGTGCTTAAAGCAGCTGAGGTTGATGGTTCTCTTTTTTCCTCACCACATTTTCTAAATCATTCTTCTTTCCTCCTGTACACACACACACAAGAATTAAAGCTGATCTATCTATCTATATATATACACGTAAAACCTCTTTATTGGGATGGTATTGACATACCAGAAAATTCATCCATTTAAGATTTACAATTTCATGGTTTTTATTGTGTTTATAGAACTATGCAACAATCACCATAATCTAATATTAGAATGTTTCATCACCCCCAAAAGAAACCCTGCATCCATTAGCCGTCACTCTCTCCCAACACTCTTTACCTTCACTGCCCTAGGCAATCACTAATCTAACTTTTGCTACTTGTTTGCCTATTTAGGACATTTCACATAAATGAAATCAGATAACAGGTAACGTTCTGTGTCTGGCATTTTTTATTCAGCATAACATTTTCAAAATTCATCCATGTTGTAGCATAGCATATATCATTGCTTAATAATGTTCCATCACAGGAATATATCGAATTCTACCTCTCCATTCATCAGCTGATGGACATTTGGGTTGTTGCCACTTTTTGACTGTTATGAATCAATGCTGTTATTCACCTTGGCACGCAAATTTTTTGTGTAGACATGTTTTTATTTTTCTTGGATGTATACCTAGCAGTGAAATTGCTAAGTCACATAGCAGTTTTGTAATTAACAACTTGGGGACTTGATAGAAATTCACCTCCGGCTCTCACCAGCTGTATCGCACTCAATGCATCATCACACCTGTATGAGCCTCAATTATATCTGCTGTAAAATGGGACCAGTAATACTAGCCTTTCTTATATCAAAGTGGATGTACGATCCTTGTGATAGCATACAAGATAATGCAAATGAATGCGTCTTAAAAAGTATAAAATACCTTCCACCAAAGGATTTTATTTTTTCAGGTCATTTAAGGTATCGCTCAATCCCAAATGTGGAAAAAACAAATTAGGGAACAGTGATAAATTGAATAGCGCTTTTGCAAGTGTGCCTGTCTCAAAGGAAAGACAAGATTTAGCTTCATTCCAGCTGACTTTCCAGTCTAATGACCTAGAATTCACTGCTACGCTTTTATTCTCATCCCAGTGTGCTGCAGCCCACGTGGAAGCGTCTGATAAACTGAGAGCTGCTTCTGATGTATGGGAAAAGAAGATGCTTTCTATTCCAAGCACCCATGTCTTTTCTGAATATTTTTCTTCGTATTCTTCTGGGGGTTTTGATCTCACATTATTCCTCTTTTGAGTCAAAGGAGGGGGGGAAAAACCTACAGGACTTCTGAATTATTTATCGTAGAAGGCATTTAAGGCCTGGTTTCAAAGTTGATATCTAGATCTCTACACTCACTCGTGCATGTTGGGAGGCTGGTCTGAACCCTTGGGAGAAGAGCTCAGTGAAGGTCAGAAGATGTATCCAACTGACACATGAGCCTTCGGACATTCTGACTCAGAACTCTGTCTCCAAGCCGTGGTCAGGAGCATCAGTGTGATGGAAGGGGCCGCTGGGAAATTCTTCCAGCCACCTGACTCTGACTCCTGCTACTTTTCTTGCCATGAAAGGAAGGAGCTCATGGCTTTCTTTTAAAACATTATAATTTAATTCAATTTCATTTCAACAGATACTTGTTGAGGTCCTATGCTTATTTGTGTCACATACTGTGCTAAGAGTTACAAAGACAAAAATTATTTCCTGGGGAGAAAGATCACGAACACCCAGGACTTATTCAGCTTGGGTTCAAATCCCAGCTCTGCCCGTTATTGGGTGTGAGATGATGGATCTTACGTTGGACGTGAGAAAATGGGGATGATGACAAAAGCCATGCAAGGATAATATCAACCATATACTGATAGCATTTTAATCCATATAAAGCACAGAATTCTTTATCTAGCCCATGGCTGTCCATTAAAATGCACCTCAAGCAAAAGAAATATGATCCCTGCCTTGATGCTTTAATGGGGAACATGGACGTTAATCAAATAGCTACATAAACCTACAACTACAGAAGTGCTACAGTAGATTGTGTTGGTTGCCCTTCTAACGTCTATCTCTACCCTCCCTCACTGTGTAGTAGCCACGTGCATTTGGGGTGGGAGCAGGAGCTGAACCCAACCTCAGGTCTTCATATGCATCCTAAGTGGCCCAATCCAATCTGTGTAATTTCCATTCCAGCGTCACTGTGGTTAACTGCAATTTCCATTCCACTCTGTCCCGCGTCAGAGGTGGTCACATGACCTAGACCAATCTAACCAAAGGGAAGCCCAGGGCTTCTACAGTAGGGAAGAGAATGCTTGCTCTCTGCCGCTGGATATGACTGAGGCAGCATTTGACCCAGCAGAGTAATTAGCAGCCATTTTCAACCACTGAGAGGAAGCCTATACTGTGGAGGACACAAATAAGATACATAAACAGAATGATCTTTGGAGATATTGTTGAGCCACTAGATCTAGCCTTACCTGAAATCCACAATATCTTGAGAATATTCAGACAAAAATAGTCTTCAACAATAAAATTAACAATTAACCTATTTCTGCTGCTGCTGCTGCTAAGTCACTTCACTCGTGTCTGACTCTGTGTGATCCCATAGACAGCAGCCCACCAGGCTCCCCCGTCCCTGGGATTCTCCAGGCAAGAACACTGGAGTGGGGTGCCATTGCCTTCTCCGAATTAACCTACTAACAATGAGCAAATGTTCAAATGATCTGAATAGACATTTCTCTAAGGATAACATGCAAAAAATTAAGTAGCATACGAAAAGAGGCTCGACATCAGTAATTGGGAAAATGTAAATGGAAACTGCAATGAGCTATCACTTCACACCCACTAAGATGGCTAGGATCAAAAAGTCACATACTAATAGATGTTAATAAGAATATAAAGAAATTTAAAACCCTCATACACTGGGCTCCTTGTTGAACCTTCCCCATTTAGAATCTTGCCCATTGGATATCAATGCTTTGACCCCAGCAGACAAGTTAGTTCCCCTAAAAGTTCCATGGACCCTTCAGCAGCTACTGCATCTGGTGCAGTAAAACTGCGCTGGTGTTGCCTAGTAAAATAACAGAACACATCTACCAGACTGTAGGCCTGAGTATAAACGCCGTGGGGCAAGAGATGTCCATTTTACTCACCTTGTATCCATATACAAGAGCACAAAGACTGGTTTATGGTAGATACTTGGGAAATATTTGTGAAGTGGGTGAATGTCCCCACATTTTACTAAAATTATTTTCTAAATACCTGTCTCATCTTCTACACTAGGTCCTGCTATTGGGAAGCACCACTGTCTGGTCATCTACACACCTCGAGAATCTAGCATCCAGCCTGTATCAGAGTAAGGCACTCGGTAGAATGGTTGAATTCTTGGCTTCATTCATCAAGTCAGTCACCAAACTAAATAAGACGTCTGTTCCCTGTGGACACTCACAACTTCCCCCAATGCAACTCTTTTGACATACTTACCCAAATCTGTCTTGCACTGTAATGATTTGCAGGAATCCTATTTACTCCTAGGAGATTCTGAGCTCTTCTGAAGATGGAGGTCCCACCCCATTCATCTTCAGGGACTCCCACCCATTGCACAGAATAAAAAGCAGAATAGAAGCTCAAGATCTACACTTGTCAAACTGCAGGTGGATGATTGAATGAGTGAATAATTAAGAGGAAGGAGAATTACTTGGCAGAGGGAATGAAGCCGTGCTAGTTGGAAGGCTGCAATGCGATCTGACCCAGGCTCCGTCTCCGCTAGGATGAACTGACAGTGGGTTCAAGACAGATCAGTAGGTCTCTTGTTCTCTTGTTTGCTGTGTTTTCTCCTCCTCCCCCCAGACTGTATTCTCCCTGAGAACTGCACCCATGGCTTAGGTGCTCACCACTGAGCCCTCCATGTCTGACACACGGTACCCGCTCAGTACGTGCGTTGTTGATTGAACACTCACCCAGCCATTAACCCCCAAGGATCTGACACTCCCTTCCACCTCTCCTGCTTTTAAGCCTGAGGTGAGTGGTAGAAGTTCTTTGCCTTCTAAAATTAATTAGGATACCATTGCAGTGATGATCAGCCTCCTGCCACATGCCCCCCACCCCTTCTGCCTTTGTGCTTTTCCAAACTGGCTTGAATAATTTAATCTGCAGTTAATTCAGAAGCATCCAAGCCAGGCCCTGATACAGCAGATGATCGAGATAAACGGCTGGAGTACATTTATGAGCAGAATCTCTCCAGATTTTAGTCTATAAATCATTTGCTGTGAAATGCACTCATTGTCTTTAGGCAAGGCTATGACGTGAGGGAAAATTCTATCTATTTATGAATCAAAAATCAGGGGATTAGCCACAGTGTGAAGGAAAGAGACTACAATAAAAAGAAAAAGATTTGTCTCTTAATATTCTCCTAACCTATATCCTTCCACCCCTTTCCCTCACTTACTTTTCTGCATGGGAAAAGAATTCAATTTCATGTTTGTTCTGCAGAATCACAGGCAGAAAAGCAGCTTTTAAGAGGCAGATTTTAGCCTTCATACTCTGCATACTTCAGCTCTGCATACATTTTGGGTCTCAAGTTGACAGTCACTTCCTCCAAGAAGCCTTCCTTGATGACTTAGGCTAAATTAGAACCCTTCCTGTTCATCAGTCTCATAGCACAAGTTGCTCTTATTTTTACTCCTCTTGCTACAGTTTTAAATATATATTTATTTGTTTGTCTGCTTGCTTCTCTCCTTCAGTAGACTGCAAATGCTTTTACGTAGGGATTATGAATTTGTTTTCCCCTGTATCCCCAACCCCTAACACAGTGCTTGGCATAAACTCAGCACTGAGAAATATCCGTTTTAATATTTAATGATCGTTTTCCAAGCTCTTTTTCAAAGTGAATCTGGAAAGCCTACCACAGGGAAAAAACAGTTTAACTCTTTAGAGTATTTTAAACTTAAATAAATATAGGTTTATTCTGTGCAAACCATTATATATATATATTATATTATATGATACTCTCAACAATGACTCAACCTTGTAAAACGGATATTAGCCTCCATCCTAGTGACAAGCAATTTGTAGCTTGGGAAGGTCAATGCCTTACCCATGTGTGTCTCAGTAATGGTAGAGTAGCATCAGAGCTCACCTAGTTTAACTTCCAAATTCAAATTCTTGCCACTGTGCTCCATACTCTGAAAATCACAGAGATGCAGAAGGAATTTATTTCCTGATGGAAACTTTTTTCTCTTTTCTGGCTCTCCATCAATAGAAGGAACAAAAGAAGTGAAAACAACTAAAGACCAAAGAGGGGATTATGTCTTCCTTTTCTCTTTAAAACTTACAGAAAATAGTCAGACACAATTCTAGACATGGTCAATGTTTTTTTTAGACTATGCTAGCATCTGCCTGCAAAAGGATTTTTCAGACAACCTTGCAAGATGTCAGCCCCTGGGGCCGGGTCCTGCTCTACCCGAGATTCATCTTTTGGTGTATTGATCCAAAAGTCTTCACTTTCAACAAATGCTAACAAAACACACCCACACCTGCATACACATGCACACACACACACACACACACACACACACACACACACACACACACACGCATGCATTTGAATGAAAAGTTATGCTCACCAAGGCTCACAAATGTGCTCATGCATATCTTTTCACAAACAAGCAATATATTGTCCCCTTCACCGCCATGGCAAGCACAAAATCAGATGAATGTAGAAACATACATGTCTACACACAAATGCATCCTCCTAGGCATTTAACAAATGGTCAATGCACCACTTTTACAGCACACAGTCCTTTTACATCCATTTTTCCACTTTATTCCCGAAGTAACCCATGTGTCATCTAATAAACAAGATATGTCAAACCCAATGGTTCTATAGGACTGTTAAACTTGAACCTCATAGGATGAGTTTCAGAGGATCTCTGAACCACCCCCCTCTGAAATTGGGTGTGCATGCATTTTTTTCCCCTGGATGTTCATATCCATGGATTTCATCTTATGTCCCTCTCTCTTCAAAAAAAAAAAAAGATTTGGACCACCAAGTCATAGGAACAATCTCACTAGTCCGACACTCGAGATATTAATGAATATAAAGCTTATAAAGTGCCTTTTTCTCCATTTCCTCACTTATTCACACATCTGTAATGCTGCAGAGCTCACCTTGCAATTATGACTTTTTGATAGACATAGACACGGAGCACAGATATGTCTAAGCTCATATCCACTAACACCCACTTATTTTTTCCTGCCTGCCACTCTCTTGTGATGGAAAAAGAAGAGAAACTGACATCTGAGCCCACTGCCTTCATAGGGAATTTCACACAGTTTCTCTACCTCCTTGAGTCATGAGGTCATATATAGGTTATTCACGTGAAACTGACTCAGACAATTTAAAAGTAACCTTTTAAATTAAAACTTTAGTTTCCTACACTACACCAAGTCAATATGACAAGTGACAAGAAAGTTGCTCAGTCGTGTCTGACTGTTTGTGACCTTGTGGACTATGCAGTTTATGGAATTCTCCAGGCCAGAATACTGGAGTGGGTAGCCTTTCCCTTCTCCAGGGATCTTCCCAAGTCAGGGATCAAACCCAGGTCTCCTGTATTGCAGGTGGATTCTTTACCAGCTGAGCCACAAGGGAAGCCCTCTTCAGAAAAGATAAGTAACTTGAACAAGGTAACCTGCCGTCAAAGAGCTTCAAGCTCAAGTCATCTCCTAAGGACTGTCAGTCAGTCAGTTCAGTCGCTCAGTCATGTCCGACTCTTTGTGACCCCATGAATCGCAGCACGCCAGGCCTTCCTGTCCATCACAAACTCCTGGAGTTTACTCAAACTCATGTCCATCAAGTCGGTGATGCCATCCAACCACCTCATCCTCTGTCGTCCCCTTCTCTTCCTGCCCCCAGTCCTTCCCAGCATCAGGGTCTTTTCCAATGAGTCAACTCTTCGCATGAGGTGGCCAAAGGATTGGAGTTTCAGCTTTAGCATCAGTTCCTCCGATGAACACCTAGGACTGATCTCCTTTAGGATGAACTGGTTGGATCTCCTTGGAGTCCAAGGGACTCTCAGGAGTCTTCTCCAACACCACAGTTCAAAAACATCAATTCTTTGGTTCTCAGCTTTCCTCACAGTCCAACTCTCACATCCATACATGACCACTGGAAAAACCATAGCCTTGACTAGACAGACATTTGTTGGCAAAGTAATGTCTCTGCTTTTTAATATGCTATCCAGGTTGGTCATAACTTTCCTTGCAAGGAGTAAGCGTCTTTTAATTCATGGCTGCAATCACCATCTGCAGTGATTTTGGAGCCCAAAAGAATTAAGTCTGACACTGTTTCCACTGTCTCCCCATCTATTTGCCATGAAGTGATGGGACCAGATGCCATAATCTTAGTTTTCTGAATGTTGAGCTTTAAGCCAACTTTTTCACTCTCCTTTTTCACTTTCATCAAGAGGTTTCTTTAGTTCATCTTCACTTTCTGCCATAAGGGTAGTGTCATCTGCATATCTGAGGTTATTGATATTTCTCCCAGCAATCTTGATACCAGCTTGTGCTTCATCCAGCCCAGTGTTTCTCATGATGTACTCTGCATGTAAGTTAAATAAGCAGGGTGACAATATACAGCCTTGACATACTCCTTTTCCTATTTGGGACCAGTCTGGTGTTCCATGTCTAGTTATAACTGTTGCTTCCTGACCTGCATACAAGTTTCTCAAGAAGAAGGTCAGGTGGTCTGGTATTCCCATCTCTTTCAGAATTTTCCACAGTTTATTGTGATCCACACAGTCAAAGGCTTTGGCGTAGTCAATAAAGCAGAAATCGATGTTTTTCTGGAACTCTCTTGCTTTTTTGATGATCCAGTGGATGTTGGCAATTTGATCTCTGGTTCCTCTGCCTTCTCTAAAACCAGCTTGACCATCTGGAAGTTCACGGTTCACATATTGCTGAAGCCTGGCTTGGAGAATTTTGAGCATTACTTTACTAGCGTGTGAGATGAGTGCAATTGTGCAGTAATTTGAGCATTCTTTGGGATTGCCTTTCTTAGGGATTGGAATGAAAACGGACCTTTTCCAGTCCTGTGGCCACTGCTGAGTTTTCCAAATTTGCTGGCATATTGAGTGCAGCACTTTCACAGCATCATCTTTCAGGATTTGAAAGAGCTCAACTGGAATTCCATCACCTCCACTAGCTTTGTTCATAGTGAAGCTTTCTAAGGCCCACTTGACTTCACATTCCAGGATGTCTGGCTCTAGGTAAGTGATCACACCATCGTGATTATCTGGGTCGTGAAGATCTTTTTTGTATAGTTCTTCTGTGTATTCTTGCCCCCTCTTCTTAATATCTTCTGCTTCTGTTAGGTCCCTACCATTTCTGTCCTTTATCGAACCCATCTTTGCATGAAATGTTCCCTTGATATCTCTAATTTTCTTGAAGAGATCTCTAGTCTTTCCCATTCTGTTATTTTCCTCTATTTCTTTGTACTGATCACTGAGGAAGGCTTTCTTATCTGTCCTTGTTATTCTTTGGAACTCTGCATTCAAATGGGAGTATCTTTACTTTTCTCCTTTGCTTTTCACTTCTCTTCTTTTCACAGCTGTTTGTAAGGCCTCCTCAGACAACCATTTTGCCTTTTTGCATTTCTTTTCCATGGGGATGGTCTTGATCCCTGCCTCCTGTAAAATGTCACGAACCTCCGTCCATTTCCAGTTTATTCACACTGCCTTGCCAATGTGAATTTCATAATCTTTCTCTTTGGCTCACTTCCAAGAGGCAGGAGTGAGAACTTGCTTAGTATTAGGGAAGGAAAACCCCTTGACAAGTTCCTTAACAATAAGGAAATTCACTGGCTTATGTGACTGACAATCACAGAGACAGATTGGGGCTTCCCTGTAAGCTTAGCTGGTAAAGAATCCGCCTGCAATACAGGAGACCCCAGTTCAATTCCTGGGTGAGGAAGACCCACTGGAAAAAGAATAGGCTACCCACTCCAGTATTCTTGGGCTTCTCTGATGGCTCAGCTGGTAAAGAATCCGCCTGCAATATGGGAGACCTGGGTTCGATCCCTGGGTTGGGAAGATCCCCTGGAGGAGGGAAAGGCTACCAACTCCAATATTCTCGCCTGGAGAATTCCATAGACTGTATAGTCCATGGGGTCACAAAGAGTCGGACATGACTGAACGACTTTCACTTCACTTCACTGACTGGATCTGGAGATCAAAAAAGTCATAATGGACCTAATTTCCCCCCCATCTTTCTGCCCTTAATTCTGGGATGTTGGCTTTATTCTAATGCTGGGAACCCCCTGAGTCCAGGCAAGAAAACAAAAAACAGACTCACTCCATTTTTCTTTTTATTTTCTATTTTGTTGGCAGTGATGTACTGCTTGCAGGATCATAGCTCCCTGACTCGTAGAGATTGAACCTAGGCCACAGAAGTGAAAGTTCTAGCCACTGGACCACCAGAGAAGTCCCAGATACAGTGAAATAGTTCATTTTTAATCAATATATTTATCTAAATAATTATATACATCCAGTCCCAGCACTTTATGGTAAATAGATGGGGGGAAAGTGGAAACAGTGACAGATTTTACTGTCTTGGACTCCAAAATCACTGTGGATAGTGACAGCAGCAATGAAATTAAGATACTTGCTCCTTGAAAGGAAAGCTATGAAAAACCTAGACAGTGTATTAAAAAGCAGAGACATCACTTTGCCAACAAAGGTCCATATAGTCAAAGCTATGATTTTCCAACAGTCATGTACTGATGTCGCAGTTGGGCCATAAGGAAGGCTGAACACCAAAGAACTGATGCTTTTGAACTGTGGTGCTAGAGAAGACTCTTGAGAGCCCCTTGGACTGCAAGGAGATCAAACCAGTCAATCCTAAAGGAAATCAACCCTGAATATTCATTGGAAGGATTGATGCTGAAGCTCCAAAACTTTGGCCACCTGATGCAAAGAGCCAACTCATTGTCAAAGACCCTGAACTAGGAAAGATTGATGGCAGAAGGAGAATGGGGAAACAGAGGATGAGATGGTTGGATGGCATCATTGAGTCAGTGGACATGAACTTGAGCAAACTCCAGAGACAGTGAAGGACAGGGAAGCTTGGAATGCTACAGTCCATTGGATCACAAAGAGTGGCACATGACTTAGTGACTGAACAACAAAATAATTGTAGATTCACACGCAGTTGTAAGAAATAATGCAGAGAGCTCTCTGGTACACTTTGCCCAGTTTCCTCCAATGAATAGTTGTATAACTTTAATTTAACAACACACTCAGGATACAAACATTGGTGTTACCCATTGATTTGAATCAGATTTCCCCCACTTTACTCTGCTTGTGTGTGTTAAACTCTATACAATTTTAGTTTCACCATTGGTGTGGGTTCATGTGTTCACCAACTCAGTTAAGAAACTGAACTTTTCCAAAATCTCAAGCATCTCTCATATTATCCTTTCATAAGCATGCCTAGTACAGCCTATCCCCACCATCCCTCACCCCTGGCAACAACGAATCTGTTCTTGATTTACAAAATTTTCCCATTTCAATAATGTTACATAAGTGGAATTATACAGTATGTAACAATTTTGAATGGATTTTCTTCACTCAGCATAATTCCCTGGAGAGTCATCCAGGTTGTTGCATGTATGAGACGTTTGTTCCTTTCTCCTGCTGAAAATTGAGTACAATTTCATAGTATGGTGACACCGGAATTTGAGTTTGTTTAACCATTTACCTGTTAAATGAAATCTCGGCTGTTCTTGTGATGGTGAACAAAGCGGCTACGAAAGTTTATGTGTAAGTTTGCATGTGAACATAAGCTTTCCCTTCTCTGGAATAGATGCTTATGAGTGCGTTCTCTCTGGCATCCGTGAGCAATTCAGCGTCTCTGCAACCTTGTCGGCTTTCTATGTTGTCACTGTTATTCTAGGATGCAGAAATTACTGAGTGACACTACGTCAGCCAAGAAGGTTCTGGTCAGCGAAAGGAACCATGGACACGGTGAAAAGACGATCTACAGAGTGAGAGGAAATATTTTCAAATTATATGCCTGGTAAGGAAATAATAACCAAACTGAAGAACTAAAATAATTTTTTTAAATCTGCATTAAAAATGAGTAGAGGAACTGACTGGATATTTTTCCAAAGAAGACCTATCAGTGGCCAACAGGTACACTAAAAAGAGTCTCAAATATCACCAATCATCAAGGAAATGCAAATTAAACCCCAAGGAGATTCCACCTGACGCCTGTTAGAATGGCCATCATCAAAAAGCCAAGAGATAACAAGTCCTGGCCAGGCTGCGGAGAAACGCGAACCCTTGTGCTCTGTCGGTAGGAATGTAAACTGGTGCAGCCACTGTGGAAAACAAAATGCGGGTTCCTCAAAAAATTGAAAATAGAACTTCCATAGGATGCAGCAACCTCACTTCTAGGTACATATTCAAAGGAAACGAAAACTACCTTGAAAAGGCATCTGCGCTTTCATCTTCGTTGCAGCACCGTTAAAATAGCCAAGATATGATATGGAAACAACCTAAGTGGTGTCCATCAACCAACAGATGGATGGATAAAGAAGATATGGCATATAAATATATATATATATATATATATATATATATATGTACACACACATATATACACACACATACAGCATTCAGTCAAAAAAAAGAAGGAAATCCTTCTTCATAGATGAAGAAGAATTAATCCATGCAACACAGGTGGCCCTTGAAGGCGTTATGAAATAAATACCACATAGAGAAGGAATATTGTTAATTTTTACCAGGAAGGTCTACTGGACTTAGTTTTCCTAAGTAAGTACAAGAGTCCCCATTTTACTTAATAGGAAAACCCAAACTCCTTGACTCTGCTTTTAAGAACTTCCAAGAGCTGCTACCTGTCTGTCCAACATTACCCTTGTTGTTCAATCATCCAAAGAATAATCATTGTATTCCATGGCCCACTCTGGGCACTAAAGAAACAGTGGTGGACCTCATAGGGCCTGGTGTATGGCGAGGAAAATATGGATGGAATAACTAATACACAGGGCTTTCCTGGCGGCTCAGTGCTAAAGAATCTGCCTGCAATGCAGGAGACGCAGGGGACATGGGTTTGATCCCTGAGTCAGGAAGATGCCCCGGAGGAGGAAATGGAAACCTACTCCAGTATTCTAAGTGTGATATTGTCATAACAGTCGGCTGCAGAGTGCAACAGGAATGTGATGTGGAGTTATAACCTCCACTAGAGAATGGAGAAGACCTCCCCAAGGAAATGACATTTAAATCTAGTGACAGTCTGCTAGACCAAGAGGTAGAGAGGGAAGATTGTAGGCATAGGGATCAATATAGATGAGCTTCAGAAGTGGAGATGAGGCTGGCCCATCAACGAACTGAAAGGTCCTTGAGGCTTGAGGTACAAGTGAGGATGAGCTGAAGGGGTGGCTCCAAACGAAAGAACAAAGTGGACCATTTCACACTCTGCTGATCACTAGACACAATTCCCTGCCTCCTTGCTTTTCTTTATGCAGTGGCTGCCCCTTGATTGCCAGCCATGCCCTCACACTCCTGCTGTACATGCTCTTTACATCAAAGCCCAAACCTAATGCTAACACCTCCAGGAAACCTGCCCTGTTCTTAGAAGGAACTGACTCCGCTCCTCCCCCTTGCCCTATGCATCACTTCCATGAGCAGACACGTGTCTTCAGCACCCCTCTTTGCATGTTATACACATTGGGTTCACTGAGGATGGGGCTGTGACATCCTCCCCCTCATCTTTGTCTCCCCATCATCCAGCTTACAACACACTAGTTCCCCTGATGCGAGAGCACCTTTGATCTCCTCCTTTGATTTCTTTTACTGTGCCACACACCTAATCACAGTCTATTGGATGTGTATTGGATGAATTGAGCAATGAGGAAGAAAAAGACATCATTTCAGAAGCAGGGGCTGCCACACGAAGACCGAGGCTGAGGTCAGCCCGAAGTCTCCAGCAGCTGGATGTAGTCACCTAACTGCAGCCCTTGCAGCTTGACCACAAGTCCCTTCCTGACGGAGGATCAGAATAACAGCTAAGGTTGTTACCCAAGGTTGGGCGTTGATCAGCCAATGCTCTCTGTAAGTTTGTGCCCATGGGTTCGACATGCCGCAGGACGTGCCTATTTCACTGTAGCAGCATCCTAGGGGAGTTCGTTCCTGTCACAGGCATTTCCAAGCCCAGGCCCCAGGTGACAGCCGAGGCTGCCGCACAGCCTCACCGCGGTATCAGCTGCCAGCCTGGCACTTCCCCACAGCGGCAGCTCTTAGCACCCTGCGGACAGGTCTGGGCAAGGCCTGCCTTGCCCTGAATCTCATCAGTGGACAACCCCACCCTGATCCCACTGGTCCTGAGGGTCAGGGTGATATCATGGGTGCTCTGTGGCTTCCATCATTACTGAAGATGGCTTCAGATGATCTAAGAAAGACAAATGAAACCAACCACCGGGACGTGCTTCTCCTATGTTAGATGCAGCCCATGCGCTGAATCGGAGTCCATCCTCTGCTAGTGTAGGCATTTAATGCTTTAATGCAAAATTTAAAGATCTAAATTTTGCATGTTTAGGCTAGTGGTGTTCAGAGCTGAGACATGGACAAAAGTTGGCAATTTTGAGTTCGATTCTATTGGATTGGAGATACTCAGACCAGATTTGTGGGCACAGGTCAATCACTCTGTACTCTCTGAACTGGGTGTCTATTTATTCCAGTGTGAGGAGGAAGGAGCTGACGATTTTAAAAGCCTTGTCTGGTTCAAATATTCAGAGGTTCCCATTGTAGACTAACAGATACACTTATTCTGAGCCAGCAATTCTACTGGGTCCTTCCATGTCTGCTATCTAGCCTCACATCTCTGTAGATTTCAATATGCCCACAAGTCCTCATGTCCCCGACAAGGAAACTGCAAGAGGATGGAAGAGCAGGGGGAGTGAACATTCCGAATTCACACAGATACCAAAGGCAGCACTGGATTAAATCCAGGGTGGGGAGCAGTCTGAGTAGTGCAACATCTCCTCTGACCTCAAAATCATCTCCACAGTGTATGCAACTGTCCCTGCCAGCCCCCAGAGCCCGCAGAGCATCCCATGTCAGCTCTAGCAGAAGGAAAGGGAAGGAATTAAGCTGCAGAATGAGAAACTTAAATTGGAGTAAAAAGAAATGGCCTGAAAGTACGCAGGTACCAGAGTGGAAAGAACAGATTCGTTTCTAAAGACACAGGTGCCCTTAAGCCCAGAAAGTTTGAATCTGGTCCTGGTTGGACACCGTGGCATAGACTAGGAGGTCTGAAAGCCTCTTTGCATGTTAGAGGAAAAGGGCAAAGCATAATGAAGATCAGCAGAACGAGAAGCAGACATTCATGATGGTCTTTAACTTCTCATAGGTTTTCTCGAAAAAATCAAAAACCCAATCCCTTTATTTTAAAGAGTGTATTTTATTTAAGAAATTGTTTCATTATTGTGTCTCCTATAAATTGCCTGAAAATTATTTTCATTATGTAGAAACATAATGAACCTCATTACATATATGAGAAAACTGAGGCCAAGCCAGTTTTGGACAAATTGCATCCTGATCCCTAGATTCAGTTTTCACAGCTCTCGGATGTGGCAGAGACAGCTGGTTGGTTACCCAATAGCTATGTTTCCTTTTCTTCCCCTTAGTAGCAGATTTATTTTATTTGCAGCAAGGCATTAAGTAGAAAACAACAGTGATTGTTACCCAATGTTGAGCGTTTATCAGCCAATGTTTCCAAGCCTCTCCTTCAAGAAGGGTTGATCATATGACCAAGTTCTGGCCCAAGTGTAAGTAGACTTCTGTGAGATGATTCCAAGAAGACCTTTTAATGGAACCAGAACCAACAAGAGCAGAACCAACCCCTCTCTTCATCTTCCTCATGAGTCCAGCCATGAAAAACAGAAGCTCCATCCACATCTTGGACCATGAGACGACCTTGGGGACAAATCCAGGCACTAGGATGGAAAAGCCAGAATAATAATGGGAGGCTGAGTGCCTGAGGATCCTACAGTGGCCATGCCAACCTGGCTAGCTTTTCTCTGGAATCTTTTTATGTGAGAAATAAAAACATGATTTTTGTAAAGCCACTATTACTTGGAAGAGGACTTCTTCTACATGCAACTAGCCCAAATCCTGGACTTCCCAGGTGGCTCAGTGGTAAAGAATTTGCCTGCCAATGTTGTTCAGTCGCTCAGTCACGTCCAACTCTTTGTGACCCCATGGACTACAGCATGCTAGGCTTTCCTGTCTTTCACCATCTCCTGGAGTTCACTCAGACTCATGTCCATTGAGTCGGTGATGCCATCCAACCATCTCATCCTCTGTCGTCCCCTTTTCCTGCCTTCAATATTTCCCAGCATCAGGGTCTTGATAATGAGTCGACTCTTCACATCAGGTAGCCAAAGTATTAGAACTTCAGCTTAATCATCAGTCCTTCCAATGAATATTCAGTACTGATCTCCTTTAGGATTGACTAGTTTCATCTCCTTGCAGCCCAAGGGACTCTCGAGTCCTCTCCATCACCACAGTTCAGAAGCATCAGTTCTTTAGCTCTCAGCCTTCTTTGTGGTCCAACTCTCACAGCCATATGTGACTACTGGAGAACCCACAGCTTTGACTCTACAGACCTTTGTCAGCAAAGTGATGTCTCTGCTTTTTAATATGCTGTCTAGGTTTGTCATAGCTTTCCTTCCAAGGAGCAAACATCTTTTAATTTCATGTCTGTAGTCACCATCCACAGTGATTTTGAGCCCAAGAAAAGAAAGCCTGTCACTGTTTCCATTGTTTCTCCAACTATTTGACAATGTTAAGAAGTAGATTCAATCCTGGATTGTGAAGTTTCCCTGGAGAAGGTAATGGCAACCTACTCCGCTATTCTTGCTTGGAAATCCCTTGGGCAGAGGAGCTTGGAGGGCTATAGTCCATGGGGTCACAGAGATTCAGACACGACTTAGTGACTAAACACTCACACATACACACACACACCCTTAACCCTAGTGATGACAACCAGATGTCTTAATTCGAGAAGTGATGCAGAAAGGAGATTCTATCGACTATGAGACCTGGTTCCTCCATTTGCTTCCTGTGATCACAAGAAGAAGCAAGGCATAATGGACATTACCTAATTCATCAAACGCTAGCTGCCATCAGCTGTATGACAATCTCATCTTATGTCTCACTGACAAAGAAAAAAAGCTGTAACTAAACCATGACATGACACTGATGGTAAGAGGCAAATCAACTTGAGAAATGTTGAAATGTGAGGAAAAAACAACTTATGAAATAAGTGGGTGCAAAATTTAGTGAAGCACAGAGTTTAGATTTAAAATTCATCAGATCCACCCATCCTCCCATTGTTATTTTGAAGAAAGGAAAACTGAGGCCCAGCTCGGAGGAATGACTTCTCCAAGTTCAGCAATGGAAACACGAGGAGAATTGTTCCTGTGAATCAAGAGTTCCTTACTAGATCCCGATAGAGACCAGATCTTTGCTTGTGTTACGTTGACTGCTAGTGACATGTTTATTTAATCACCCACCTGTTCCTATTTTTCTCTCTAAAATATGTGGCACAGAATAAGCAGAGACAATGGCCCTTACCCTCCCCCACAAGACGGACTCAGCAGTGACAGGAGATGACGGAGGCAGATTTCACAGCAAATTCACATTCATGCATTCCAGGTGGTTGGTCAACAGCTCTGAAGGGGGCAGACTGCCAGGTGGCCGCAGAGGAGCACAGGTGGGAATCTTCTGCAACACAGGAGACTGAGGTGGTCCAGCAGCAGCAAGTCTGTGACCCCAAGGAGACTCAGGTCAAATCTCTGCTCCCTTCTCCTGCGTAGTGAAGAGGCACTGGTGAATGGTGCTCAACACAGAGGACACCTATGACCCAGACACCCAGTTATCAGAGACAGAAGCAGCCTGAGAAATGATGCCTCACTCCAACCTACATGCAGTTAGAATGCTTCTCATCGCTCATAGTGTGATAGGGGCTGGACAGACCACACTTTTACCAGTGAGGCTGATTCTGGAGGCAAAGAAGACAGTACAGAGGCCAGTTCAACCATTCACATCATGAACACCAAGGTCTTGGACTAAAGAAGTGAAGCTGGATAGAATAAAAGGACAAGCAAACATCACTAAAGCTTCTAAAATATCAAGCTTCTGAAGTCATTTTCATGGTGTGGAGACTATTTTCTCCTCTGCTGCAAAAAGTCAATGTCCTCACCCTCGACATCCCTCACTGCAATCCATCCTTTTAGGCTATGCATAAATAAGGTGTGAATGATGAATAGCAGTGTAGATGCTTGACGACAGCTGCATTCATACAGGGAATCCAAGACAGTCTAAATGATCCTGTTTTGATGGCGAAATGTCAACCATCACCGTCAGAATGGAGAAGCACCCGAGTCACCGGAACTCCCGTTGCTATCCCCTCCTCACCAGCCTTTTCTGCCCTGAGGATGCTTGCATGAAAAATAGGCATGGTTTCCCAATTTTTTCTTAGCCAAAAAATTAAAATCTAAATATAGGGCATATGTCTGTATGTATATGAATACTCAAACTAGTGAAAGTTTTGCACAATAGAGCCGTGTGGGAAAAGGTAAAGGATTACATTTAAAAATATACAAGAGTGTGGATTGGACTCACACAGCACAGGAAAGCAGAAATGTCTAGGAGGCCTGCTTTAATGAAGACATAAGAATGGTTCATAATTAGCAGGAGCCTTGAAATTGAATTTTTCTCTGATACTTTAGATCAAATAAGATGAAGTTCATGAAAAAGCTCTAAAAACTAGAAAGCACTACAGACATGTTTTCTTGAACGTGATTGTTTGAATTGGTTTTGTTCTCACAGTGCCCTGATTGTATTGCAATTGAATCCTCCCTACAATCAGAGCTAGAATTACTTTACCTTATCAAAGAAAAAAGCAAGGCTTCAGAAAAGTAACCAGCCCAAAGCCCTTCCTCAAATTGTACAGCTATCAAGATAGGGTGGCGTTGAAGCTGAAACTCCAATATTTTGGCCACCTGATGCAAAGAGCTGACTCATTTGAAAAGATCCTGATGCTGGGAAAGGTTGAGGGTGGGAGGAGAAGGGGACAACAGAGGATGAGATGGTTGGATGGCATCACCAACTCAATGGACATGAGTTTGGGTAAACTCTGGGAGTTGGTGATGGACAGTGAGGCCTGGCGTGCTGCGGTTCATGGGGTCGCAAAGAGTCAGACACGACTGAACGACTGAACTGAACTGAACAAGATAGGGGAGCGTGGGCAGAGGGTGGAGTCCCAAGGGGCAAGGCCTCTTCCTTGCAATTGATCCCAAGGAAAGGAAGACAGAGGGCTTCCTTGGTGACTCAGTACTAAGGAACCTGCCTGTCAATGCAGGAGTTACAAGTTCAATACCTGGGTTGGGAAGATCCCCTGGAGAAGGAAATGGCAACCTACTTTAGTATTCTTGCTGGGATAGTCCCATGGACAGAGGAGCCTGGTGGGCTACAGTCCCTGGGGTCGCAAAGAGGCAGACGTAACTTAGTGACTGAGCACACACACAAAGGGCAGACAGAGCTGGTATTTATTAAGCACTTATTACAGTCAAGGGGAGCTTTCAAACATCATCACCTCACATGCTCCCTGGAACAAACCTAAGTATGAGAAAGCTGAGGTTCACAGAGGTTAGAAACCTACCCAAGGTCACCCTGAGAAGGCGGAAGAACCAGACCTCAGACAGAAGTCTGGTAAACACCAAAGACATGGCTAGCCTTACCAGGTCAGGAGTTTCCCACCCTGCAATCGTAAAGATGCATTTAGTTCATCTGGAATAATAACATCTCTCAGAACCTCTAGTGAAAAGAGGATCTTCAAGTACCTTCAGTCTGGATAGATATTGCCCTGCCAGGAATTCACTTCTGGAATAAGCAAATGATCTCCCTTTCTCTGTAAACCTACATTCCACCAAACAAATATATTAATAATGAGGCCTCTGAAACATTCAGATATTAATTTTCCTGCAAATCCTGGACGGTTTAGAAGGAGCTCAGATTTTGTTTGCTAGGCAGGGAAGCTGTGTCAGTGATTTGTTCCAAAGCATAGAAGGACAGCACTGGAAACATAGTGTAAGAGGCCAGAGAAGAAGGGCAAGGGCAGGGGGAGAGGGGAGTGGGGGGAGAGGAGGAAGGAGGGGGGAGGAGAAAGCAGGAGGGGAGGAAAGAGGCTGAAGGAGGGCGCAGCTGCTGTGAGCGCTGGGCTGAAGATGCCTTTGAAATAGAGGCACCAGGTCAGCTCTCAATACAGCAGCTGATCCTCGGCCACTAGAAAAGGAACTGGAGTTAGCACTTCCGTCTGTCCAGAGAGGCAGCTGGAAGATGCAGATAAAAGAAGGGCCACTCATTTCCTCCCTCCACCCCTCCACCCCCCAGTGCCCATAACTTTGAATGCAGAGGAATGCAGGGGAGAGACAGGGTGCTGGGCCCAAAGACAGGGTGGGCCGGAAGGAGGGAGCAGCCTGAAAGCTGATCAAAAACACTTTCAAGTTAAGATTAAACTCTGCAGATTGCAGGAGGCCAATTTAATAGGAAACGTTCCCTGTTCTCCCTGTCCCCTCCTCTGGCTTCCCATGGGAAGGGGCCTGGGCTGTGATGTTGCTCATCAGAGAAAACCGTGGGTACCAGATCTTATCCAAATGAGCAGCTGTGAAAGGCTAAAAAGGTAGAACCGGGGAAAAAATAGTTTACAAAGTGCTGAAAGGGAGAGAAGGGTGGGAAAGGGGGATTTTAATTAGCCTGCATCCTCTCCGTGGAGGGGCAGGACTCCCAGGGGACAGAGAAAGGCCATTAGCTTAGAAAGATAAAGCCAGCCCAGGAAACAGGGTATCTGGGTTCCAGCCCCAGCTCAGTCCATTTGGCTTTTCTGGCCTCAGTTTCCCCATATGGCAAATGGAAAGGGTGGGGCAGTTGAGATTGAAATTGTGCTATATGGAGCACAGTATTCAATACTGTATTTGTTGTTGTTTAGTCACCAAGTCATGTCTGACTCTTTGCAACCCCATGGACTGTAGCTGACCAGGCTCCTCTGTCCATGAGATTTCCCAGACAAGAATACTAGAGTGGGTTTCCTTCTTCAGGGGATCTTCCTGACCCAGGGATCAAACTCAAGTCTCCTACACTGTAGGTGGGTTCTTTACCACTGTGCCACTGGGGAAACCCTTCAGTACTATATTACTATACATCACTAAACCAGCAAATGACTGGATAGATACATGGATAGGCAGCTAGATAGCTCTAAAGGACTTTCCATAAGCTCAGATCCGTGGATGATATTCTGCACCTCTTAGGGTTGCATGTACACATCCTCCTGGCTGACCAGATTGAGCATGTGGTTGATTATCACTCCACAGAGCTCTGGAGGCATGTTAGCATGTCTCCAGCCAGCCAGTCATGAAATCAGAGGCAGAAACAAGTGTGGCTAATTGGATGTCCTGTAGGATCTCCAAAGACAGGGCTTCCAACCTGCTGGGAAGCTCCAAGGCCATCAGTGGTCACAAGGATCAGGGCGTTTTCTGCCTTCCTTCTTTCAGTGGCCAGAAGGAAAAATGGGGAGAGGCCAGTCTGAAGTCACTGCCGCCCCAGGGAGGGCCAACCGCTCAGTGAGTTTTTCTCCTAATCGATGGCCCTTTTCGCCTTAAGAACAAAGCCCATTGCCTCAGTCCCATTCCGCCACTTGCCGCAGGAGCAGGCGCAGGATAGAAGGACGAGAAGGTCATGCCACAACCCTTCTCTGGAGTTCAGTTTCCCCATGGGGAAATTGGAGTGATGATTCTGTAACTATCTGGGACATATATTATTCTACATCCATATCTTCAGCCCTAAAGTGAGCATTGTATAGTTGTGGTAGAAATATATTAAGAAGACCCCTCAATCTCCACCTGCTTGTGTTCATGCCTTTATACAATCTCCTCTATCTGAGTACGGGCAGGTTCTTCAACTGGCTTTGAACCAATTGTTGTTCAGTCACTAAGATGTGTCCAACTCTTTGCAACTCCATAGACTGCAGCGCACCAGGCTTCCCTGCCCTTCCCTATTTCCTGGAGTCTGCTCAAACTCACGTCCACTGAGTTGGGGTCCTATCCAACCATCTCATTCTCTGTCACCCTTTCATCCTCCTGCCCTCAATCTTTCCCAGCATCAGGGTCTTTTCCAACACAGCAAAGCTGATGCTATTTCTGTGATTAGTTAATGACACTATAGCATCAGCCTTGCTAGAAAACTCTCCCCTTGCTGCCTTTGAGGCCATGTTAGGGAGGCCCATGTGGCCGGGAACCAGGCAGAAACTGAGGGAAACCTCCAGCTGACAGCCAGCAAGCAACTGGTTCTCTCCCTGGACAACCACATGCAAAAGGACGAAACTTGATGACTCTCTTACACTACATGCCAAACCTAACTCAAAATGGGTCAAAGACTTTAATGTAAGACCTGAAGCCGTAAAACTCCTAAAAGGAAACATAGGTGGCAATCTCATTGACATCAGTCTTAGTAATATTCTTGTGGACCCGTCTCTTTAGGCAAGGGAAACAAAAGCAAAAGTAAACAAATGGGACCACATCAAACTCAAAAGGTGCTACCCAGGGAAGGGAACCATCATCAAAACCAAAACACAGCCTACTAGACGGAAGAGGACATTGCCGACTCATACATCTGATTAGAGGTTCACATCCAAAATGTGAAAAGAACTCATAACTCATTCGACTCAACAAAAAGCAAACAACCCAATTTAAAAACACACAGAATATCTGAGCAGACATTTTCCTCAAAATGTACAGATGGCCAACACGTATCAATACACGATAAGACGTTAGACATCACTACTTATCAGGGAAATGCTACACAGGGGCTTAGTACATAGGGGTTTCGCTGGTGGCTCAGAGGTAAAAAAAAATCCCTCTGCAACGAAGGAGACATGGGTCAATCTCAGGGTCAGGAGGATCCCATGGAGAATGAAAATGCAACCCGCTTCAGTAGTCTTGCCTAGGAAATCCTATGTACAGAAGAGTCTGGTGGGCTACAGTCCATGGAGTTACAAAAGAGTCAGACACAAGTTAGCAACTAAACAAATTATACAACACACACACACACACACACACACACACACATAATGGAATATTACTCAATCATAAAAAAGAATGAAATCTTGCCATTTGCCACAACATGGATGGGTCTTGAAGGTTATTACGCTAAGTGAAATAAGTCAGACAGAGAAAGACAAATATCAAATGGCTTCACTCCTATGTGGGATGCAAAAAAAAAAAAACATAGCTCATAAATACAGAGATCAGATTAGTGGTTACCAGAGGGAAGTGGGTTAGGTAGTGGGCAAAATGGGTGGAGGGGGTCAACTGTGTGATGATGAATAGTGACCAGACTTGAGAAGATGAGCACTCTGTAATGCAGACAGAGGTAAAATGATAATGCTATACCCCTGACAGTTACATAATAAAAAGAAAGAAAGAAACAGGTATCCTTAATACTCTGGCTACAAGGAACTAAATTCTGCCACAGCCACATAAGCCCATAACTCCCCACAACCACCCAGGAGAGCCTTGAGAAGAGAGGGTGGCCCAACCAATACCTTGACTTCAGCCGTATGAGCCCCTAAAGTGAAGGGCCTGGGTAAACTGTCTGCAACTGATCCTTAGAAACTGTGAAATAATAAACGTGTGCTTCTTGAAGCCACCAAGCTTGTCTTAATATTGGCAACAGCAATAGATAACTAATACAGTAAGAAAACATGTTTAAATAATACTACTGTGGGATAATGGTGGTTGAGTCACTAGGTCATGTCTGCCCTTTGTGACCCTGTGGACTGTAGCCCTCCAGGCTCCTCTGTCCATGGGATTTCCCAGGCAAGAATACTGGAGTGGGTTGCCATTTCTTTCTCCAGGGCATCTTCCCAACCCAGGGACTGAACCTGGATCTCCTGCATTGCAGGCAGATTCGTCACTCACTGAGCCAGCAGGGAAGCCCTAATACTACTGTGGAGTTATGCGATAAACAACTGTTGAAAGAACTGTGATAATAGTTGCAGTCATCAAGACATAACTAGCTGTCCCTCGGTGCCTCCTTCTAAAGGAAGCGTCCCTCTACACTGCCCCTGTTTATACTGTGGAACCTGACTCCCTCCGGCTACAACTGTCTCAGCCCTGAGCAGCAGAAATATGTGAGGCAGATATGTGGTTTTACATTTTCTCACAGACTCGCGAAAGATGTAAAAGGACAACACTGATTTTAATAACATTTGATTTAACAAATATGTAAAAATACCATTTCAACACATGGCACCAGCCAGACTTCCAGTGTTCAGTAGCCTCCTGTCGCTGGTGTCTATGGAGTGGGGCTAGCCTGACAGCTGTCTGGGGGTGACTGGCCCATAGATTGGCTGTCTATCAGAGAATCAGCCCTCTGATTTCTCCCGACGAGGTGAGCTGAATCAGTCACATTTTTTTCTCTAGGCAATTCAAGCTAAGAAGCATAAAAAGACTGCCAGTTGGTGTTTGGAGGGGCTGCCGCGGAAAGGTGAGGAGAAGATCAGCAGAGGCTGGGAGGGGCCGGGAGCAAGTTTCAGGGCGGAGGAAAGGGTCTCAGAAACCGTGGAAGCAGAGAAGAGCAAATGGCAACAGAAAACAGATAAATGGAGTGTAGCTGGAAGCATGGTAATAGCTAGTTTATCGGAGTGAAGAAAGAGCCCTTTCTTCATTCAACACATATTTATGGAGGATTTCCCATGCAGTGAGCACTGTGCCAGGCGCTGGAGTAGCATAAATAACAAAATGGAGACAGTTCTTTTCATCAAGGAATTGATGTTCTAGTGGGAAATACAAGATGTGGAACAAGTAGCTATCCAAGTAAAAGTGTAGCTACACAAAGGGCTTTGAAGGAGACTTACAGGCTATTTACATTGTATGCATGTGTGTGCTAAGTCACTTCAGTCTTGTCTGACGCTTTGCGACCCCATGGACTATAGCCCACCAGGCTCCTCTGTCCATGGGATTCTCCAGGCAAGAACACTGGAGCGGGTTGCCATGCCTCCTCCAGGGGATCTTCCTGACCCAAGGATTGAACCCGCGTCTCCTGTGGCTCATTAATTGCAGGTGGATTCTTTACCACTGAGCCACCGGGGAAGCCCTACATTGTTTGGAGGGCCAGTGAAAGCCTCTTAGATGAAAGGGCAGTGAAGCTAGATCCTGAGAAAGGAGCAAGGATCTTCTGGTGGCAAGAAGAGGCAAAAGTGTCCAGGCAGAGAGATGCATGCAGGAAGGCGTGGAAGCAGGAAAGACCCGGGTACTCAAGGGCTAAAGGGAAACTGTGGACAGAGGGGTAGTCTTTCTTTTTTAAAGTTTTGGTTTTTTTTTTTTTTGGATGTGGATGATTAAATTTAAACTCTTTATTGAATTTGTTACAATATTGCTTCTGTTTGATGTTTTGGCTGCCAGGCATGTGAGATCTCAGCTCCCTGACCAGGGATTAGACCAGCACCCCCTGCAATGGAAGGCAAAGTCTTAACTGCTGGGTCACCAGGGAAGCTCCAGAAGCTTAGTCTTGAAGCTGAATCCGGCCTCTGTACCCCAACACTGAATTAAATCTCGGAGACAGAGTTTTGGGTGAAGTAGAAAAGAATAGCTTTATTGGTTTGCCGAAGGAAGAGGGCCACAGCTGGCTAATGCCCTCAAGACTGTGTGTCCCAGCCCGGAGTGGGTAGTGAGGAGCTTTATAACAATGGTTCAAAAAGGGGGAGGGGATCAGCTCATGGACATTCTTCCCATTGATTGATGGTGAGGTAACTGGGAGTCAGCATCATCAAAGTGCCAGTCTGGAATCCCTGTGCTTGCGGGAGGAACTCACTTAACTTCTCCTACCGTGATGGGGGTTTCAGTATCTGCAAAACAGCTCAAAGATAATTGTCACGTGTATTCCTTGAGGGGGAGCCAGGACCCTGCCCCAAGGCTGTACTATTGTTTCTTCACTGTTCCTTCCTTGGTCTCGGCATCCCCTCCCTTACCTAATTAGGAACTGTTGAACCAGCCCTTTGGAACTCAGGGTAGATCTTGGAGGCTGAAAGAAAAGTGAAGTCGCTCAGTCTCGTCAGACTCTTTTCGACCCCGTGGACTGTAGCCTACCAGGCTCCTCCCTCCATGGGATTTTCCAGGCAAGAGTACTGGAGTGGGGTGCTATTTCTTTTCTGTCATCAAGAAATGAGAAACACAAAAAGGCTTTTGTTCCCAGGAGCCCAGCAGGGTCCTGCTTAGTTTCAGCCTGAAAACGGACAGGACTCTGAGTTGAGGCTGGGGAAACCCGCAAGGAGGGACAGACACTACAGGAGCCTGGAGACGCTGAACTCCTCCCGAGGCTCCAGGGGTCACGCTGCATCCAGGATCACCCTCCCAGCCCAGGGTCCTTGGGGCCTGGCCCATTCCTGAGTGCTAGATCTTTGATGATTTCCATGAGAACTTGTTCCTCATTTTAACCTCAAACATATCTTTAAAATAAACTCACTTCTGTTGAAATAGTTTGAATGGATTTTGTCTCTTTCCAGAAAATAACCCCGGACAAAAGCAGAATCCATTTTCTCCCTGGCTGGGGGCACCCCACCTTGCCTCAGAGGGTGGATTCAGTGGTCACAATCAGGACAAGTGCCGACCCTGCACGAACAGGTGTGACCCTGACCAGCTCCTTACACTTGAGGCCTGACACACCTCACTCCCATCAGTCTGGTCCTGACCTAGTCGCTGTAACTCTTCAGATGAAGCTTGACGATGCTGCAATTCCAGATGAGACGCCCAAGGTCACAGTCAGCAGGGAGTCTTCACCTGCTCTCAAGGAGCTGGCCATTTCCCAGCCAGGCCTGGTTCAGTTTGAGAGGAGCATCTGCTCTCGTGGGAAAGGGTAAGGAAATTGACACTGAGAAGGGCCCACCGTGTCCCAGGATCCTCACCAACACAATCTCACGTGACTTCTCACAACCACCCACAGAGTCAGGTGTTATTGCTAAAGAAAGGGGGACCCCTTCCAGGGCTCGAAAGGGGGCTCTTGTCTAACACTTGAAAGTGAATTGTCCAAGGAGACATGCATAATGACAAGGCAAGAGACTTTATTGAGAAGGGGCACCTGGGCGAAGAGCAGGAGGGCAAGGGAGCCCAGGAGGACTTCCCTGCCATGTGGCTTGCAGTCTCAGGCATTATGGTGATGGGATTAGTTTCCAGGTCATTTCTGGCCAATTCCTCTGATTTGGGGTCCTTCCTGGTGGCACATGCATTGCTCAGCCAAGGTGGATGCCAGAGAGAAGGATTCTGGGAGGTGGTAGGAAACGTGACCTCTCCTTTTAACTTTCTCCAAACTCTTCCAGTTGACGGTGGCTTATTAGTTCCACATTCCTTACCAGGACCTCCTGTCATAAAATAACTCACACAAATAGTTACTATGGAGCCTGGCCAGGGTGGGCAGTTTTAGTCAACATATTGCCCCTAACATTATCTCCTTATTTTATAGATGAGGGGTCTGGGATTCATAGGGAGTAAGTCAAACAGACTAGTTCCAAATAGGAAAAGGAGTACGTCAAGGCTGTATACTGTCACCCTGCTTATTTAACTTATGTGCAGAGTACATCATGAGAAACACTGGGCTGGATGAAACACAAGCTGGAATCAAGATTGCCAGAAGAAATATCAATAACCTCGGATATGCAGATGACACCACCCTTATGGCAGAAAGTGAAGAAGAACTAAAGAGCCTCTTGATGAAAGTGAAAGAGGAGAGTGGCAAAGTTGGCTTAAAGCTCAACATTCAGAAAACTAAGATCATGGCATCTGGTCCCATTACTTCATGGTAAATAGATGGGGAAACAGTGGAAACAGTGGCTGACTTTATTTTGGGGGGCTCCAAAATCACTGCAGATGGTGATTGCAGCCATGAAATTAACAGACGCTTACTCCTTGGAAGAAAAGTTATGACCAACCTAGACAGCATATTGAAAAGCAGAGACATTACTTTGCCAACAAAGGTCCATCTAGTCAAGGCTATGGTTTTTCCAGTGGTCATGTATAGATGTGAGAGTTGGACTATAAAGAAAGCTGAGCGCTGAAGAATTGATGCTGTTGAACTGTGGTGTTGGAGAAGACTCTTGAGAGTCCCTTGGACTCCAAGGAGATCCAACCAGTCCATCCTAAAGGAGGTCAGTCCTGGGTGTTCATTGGAAGGACTGATGCTGAGGCTGAAGCTCCAATACTTTGGCCACCTGATGCGAAGAGCTAACTCATTTGAAAAGACCCTGATGCTGGGAGGGATTGGGGGCAGGAGGAGAAGGGGATGAGAGAGGATGAGATGGTTGGATGGCATCACCTACTCGATGGACATGAGTTTGGGTGAACTCCGGGAGTTGGTGATGGACAGGGAGGCCTGGCCTGCTGCGATTCATGGGGTCGCAAAGAGTTGGACACACTTGAGCAACTGAACTGAACTGAAGTCAAACAGAGGTCTTCATTGAACGAACCAGGTTTTAGACCCAAGTTCAGTTGACTCCAAAAAATACTACCTTCTGAGGCTGTGAACCAACTCCTGAAATGCAAAGGTGTGTTCGACCATCTCTGTCTTCCTCAGCTCTATGTTATCATTGCTTGCTGACAGTTTTCCCTGGCAAGCTGGAAGCTCCTAATGATTACAGCCCCTGCCGTTCAGCGCAGGGCTGGCATATAGTAGTTTCTCAATAAACATGAGTTGTTGGAACAAATGATGCAGCAGCCAGAGAGGTCAGCACCCAACTCCTCTTCTGGCCTCAGCACTCTGAGAATTTGAAAGTACCCAACTTGACTCAGGGATCTAACCAACACCAAGGGATGCTCTACTCCACATACCTGGGACAGGAGGACCCAGTCCCTAAGGACGCTGGCACAGTCTTGTCTCTTCCTGGCCATCGGGAAAGGGAGAAAAACCACAGGGTGGTGGGCAAAAGACTATCATTAAGGCTGGATTGACAGTGAGAGTATAGGGTGTCTCAGGTGACCTCCGCCAGCTTGTTCTGAGGCTCACACGAGTCAGGGAATTGGAAAGATAAAAGTCTTCAGTGGAACAAAGGAAAATAAAACTAAATAAATAAAAATGAAGATGAGCTGCCATTAGTGTTGGTTGGTCTTGATCCTAATTCCTTCACATGTGATGCCTGGTATCCACTAGAGGATCTTTAATAAACACTGGTAAATCAATGAAGGGTGGATGGATAGATGAATGGATGGATAAATAAATGAATGAGTGATAACTGAAAGAACACTGGAGACCGAAGTTCTAATTCCAGTTCTGCCAAAACCCTTCTACCAGGGGACTTAACCCCTTAGACGTCATGTCTTCATCTCTAAACCCTGACCCAGAAAACCTTTGTTGCCTGAGCCTGAGCACCACAGCTTCCTTGCTGTGTGATTCTGGAGAGCTTGGAAACCCCTTTGTGATATAATGTATCAGGATTAAGGCGGCAACCTCGGGCATGCCAAGAGCTCCCATCACAACCCCATGCCCAGGACAAGATCAGTTGGCACCCTTCCTTACCCTGACCCCTGACACGACAATGTCTACATTGGTTCTTGTAGGCAATGCGGAGGGCATCATTTCTCACTGAATCCCATTAGGCTAAGAGAGATTTTCAGTGGGACCCTGGGGCTCAGAGTCAATCGTATGCAGAAAAGAGCACTGTGGAACAAGTACCCACAGTGGGTCTCCTGACGTGAAGTCCTGTTTGTCTTGCTGACTCTAATCCCAGGTCCAGGCCCTTCATTCCTTCTTCCAGTAAGGGTTTATGGAGTGCCTACTGTGCCTCAGACACGGTCCTGAAGACTCGCAATACGTGGAGAAAGAGGGTGACCCGTCCTCCGTCCTCTCAATGCCGATAATCTCCTTCAGGATGCAGACAGAATTCAAACAACCGCAGCAGTTGCAGCAGTCCTTGAGTGCCGTGAGGGAAAGTGCAGTGAGCGTTGAGGGCACATAGCAAGGTTTCCAGGCTAGTCCAGGGAATCAGGACGGGCTTCCCCGAAGAAATGGGGTCTGAATTGAGATCCAAAGGTTTAGCGGGAATCGGGCAGGTTAAGAGAAGAGACCTCCATTTCCAAGAGCAGGAAAGCACAGCGCCTGTTTTCCTGGAGTCCGCAGCCCACGGGCTGCTTTTCCTCACTTTCGGGAGCTCTTATTCCAGTTTCATCTGTCAATTTTTCTAAGTCTTGATCACACTTTATCAAAATGTGTATCAGTGTGAGGAAGCCAACGTCTGTCACCCCTCCCCTCGGGCAATGGCAAAATTGAAATCCCGTGAAGACGACGGCACGCTTCCTATTTTAATTATCTTTGCATCTTCCTTGGCTGGTCTGCTTCTTGATGACTCTTCCTGCATTCCTTTCTAGAAGCCCCACTCTCTCTCTGGGTAGAAACTACTCGGGTCTCTACTGATGTGGAAAAAGTTTCTAGGATGTGAAAGTGTCTATGGGAGAAATAGTGTGAGGGGAGAGGGGCTGGGAGAAAGCAATGTAGGTAACAAACATATCTCCAAACCTGGGGGTCGTATGATGAGCGATGGACTCAGGTGAACTTGGACTGATTTCCACGAGCACGCCGCATAGCCGGATGCCCCTGAGTCCTCACAGTCCATCAGTGCCACAGCCTGTTCTGAGCGTTTTGCAAGGACGGGCTCGTTTAGACTGTACATCCCTTGGAGATAGGAGCTGCTATTCACCTCATGTGCAGTTCGGGGGAGAAACAAGGGAGCACCAGCTTGGCCCCAGACACCCCAGGGGTCAGTGCAGAGATGGAATACGACTGTAGGCAGTGTGTCTCCGGAGCCCTGACTTTAATCTCCAGGCTTAACGTCCTTGTGCAGTAAAAATGTGAGTCCCCTTTACATGTGGGGCAGCTTGGCGCACAGAGGACTTCATCACTGGCTGAAATTCACACAGCTATAAACGAGAATGCAAGTAGTCTGGCTTCAGAGCCCTGCTGTTATCCACATATGCAGCTGCCTTTGAAGATGGTCATTCCTCCATGGGCCTGGGTCCCACTCTTTGGCCAGCAGCTTAGAGAGGCACTCCTGTGTCCCCAGGCCACAGACCAAAAGAAAATAAGCAGATTCGCTGTCTCTAGTGGTAGTAGTCTGGTGGGAAAGATGGGTGTCTAGCAAACAAATTGAAAGTTCTATGAAGGGCAAAAACAAGGTGCTCTGAGGATTGGGATGAGTTGGTTTTTTTTTTCTCCACTTTTAAACACATTTATTTTAATTAGAAGATAATTACTTTACAATATTGTGATGGCTTTTGCCAAGCATTAATGTGAATCGGCCACAGGCACACATGTGTCCTCTCTACCTTGAACCCCCCTCCCACCTCCCTGCCCACCCCATCTCTCCAGGCTGTCAGAGAGCATCGGCTTTGGTACATCACACTTGCACTGGCTATCTGTTTTACATATGGTAACATGTATGTTTCAATGCTGTTCTTGCAAATCACCCTACCCTCTCCTTCTCCCGCTGAGTCCAGAAGTCTGTCCGTTGCTTCTGTGTCTCCTTTAAACAAGACAGCAATGACACAAGATTTGGCTTCGTGTTGGGTTCAGAGTAGAAAGCCAGCAAGTGGAAAGGATTCTTTCTTTCTCTGTCTGTGAACATGGAAGGGTTGTGACTGAGCATGAGGTATCGAATAAGGAATGTCAGCGTGGGAAAGACACCATCATGGTCACTGGATAGCAATCCACTGCCCAGTACACAAAACTCCTGAAGAATGCTCCTCCAGTCACTGTTACAAAGCCTTCTGTGGGAGACAACTCAGTGGCATCAAACAACGAATGAACACACTCAGGGATAAAATAAGTGCTGAGGCTGGACCGGGGTTAGAGTTATTAATCTCTGGAAATGGGGCAAGATTACTTTCCCATCAGAGCTTCTGTGACAGGTTAGTCCACAAAACTCTTACAGTGATACTTAACCTATAGTAAGTAAACAACTGGTAAAACTTAGTTATTATTATTCATGATGTAGTTACTGTTATATTTTTATGTGGTGCCTAAGAGCTCCAGTTTCAGTGTAAATAAACCTCCCCCATATTTTAGACGATCTGCAAAAGCAGACACTTCTATATATGCTATAGCCTCAGAAGGAAAGCAGACACAGTCAAGGATACTAAAGCCATTGATTTGCCTTTCTGAATGAATTTGTTTTTTACTACTTAACTGATTCTGCAGATTGGAAAGCTGAAGCTTACTAAAACAGGATTTTTTAAAGAGAGGAAATGATTTTTTGCTGTCCGTAAACATGCTTTCCAGCCTCCCAAGTAAGCTCTGGATGTAGGAATGTATTGGTTAGTTATTGCTGCATAATAAACACAAAATCTTGATGACACATTATAGTAAGCTTTTATGCTCTCAGATCTATCAGTCAACTAGGGGGTCAACTTATTTAGACTGGGCTTGTCTGTGGTGGTTCTTCTGTATATATCTCTCATCTTCCTTGCATCAGAACAAAAGCTGAGAAAAGTTATCTTGATAATGGCAGAGGCAAAGAAGGCAAGGCAGGGAAATAGAGGGTTTATGAAGGCCCAGGCTTGGAAATAGCACATCATTATGCTTGCCTCATTATATTGGCCAAAGCAAGTCACATGGCTGAGCTCAAAGTCAAATAAAGCAGGAAGGTTGGGGATGGGGGGCAGAGGAGGTGTGCGTCCTGCCTTTATGAAAAGAATTCCAGAGTCACTCGCAACAAGCATGAATATCAAGAGTGGCAAAAAACCTTGGGGCCAGTAATGCAATCTACTCAGGGCAGAATTTAGGAACCCAAGGGAGCTTAGGGGATTATAGAGCAAGGGGAAGGGTTGCCTGGCCACCAAGGACCCAGCACAGGCCCGGCATCCTGGCTGAGGAGAGGTCCAGGGGCTGAGCCAGGGACACACTCATAAAGTCCATACACCTTCAGCGGACACTGAGAAAGCAGACCAGTGGAGCATGGAGGTGCTGGTGGACCAGAAATTTCTTTTTTTTTTAATTGTTTATTTTTTTATATAGACCATTTTTAAAGTCTTTATTGAATCTGTGGTAGCATTGCCACTGGTTTATGGTTTTCTTGTGGTTTGGCCGTGAGGCATGTGGGATCTTAGTTCCCCAACCAGGGATTGAACCCACACGCCTGCATTGGAAGGTGAAGTCTCAACCATCAGACTGCCAGGGAAGTCCACCCCTCTGACTGGAACAAATTTCATCACTGGGATGTAGAGGAAGAAGTAAGAGGATCTCACGATCCTGGGTGGGAGAGCGACCACCAGTAAAAACAGATGAACTGGATGGACGCCCATGAGGTCCAAATTTCCACCTGTCAGTATCAGATTGAGGAAAGTAAGGGCCACTGGAAATTAGCTCACCTTTCCCACTTTGAGGAAATGAGGAGAAGGAGGGAGGTAGACCGAATTTTGACCTGCATACATCCTAAATTGGGGCTTCCCTGGTAGCTCAGTCGGTAAAGAATCTGCCTGCAGTGCTGGAGACTTGGGTTTGATTCCTGGGTCAGAAAGATCCCCTGGAAAAGGAAATGGCAACCCACTCCAGTATTCTTGCTTGGAGAATCCTATGGACAGAGGAACTTGGAGGGTTTCAGTCCATGAAGTCGCAAGAGTCAGACACGACTTAGCGACTAAACCACCACCACATCCTAAATCAATCACATTTAAATCTGAAAATCAGTGAGTTATTTGAATGTACAAGATTAACTTTCCTGCCCCTGGCAGAAATGAGGACTCACGAGCTAAGGACAGTTCCCAAGAAATAATGAAAGTGACATCTCAGCATGGTTTATAGATAGTTGTGACTGTAAGCTTGAAACCTGCAAAGTGATATGTGTCTACTTTTGTACACTGTAATCACTCTCTCTTTTTTTTTTTTTTTTTGCTGGACTTTGTCTTACTTTTCATCAGAAGATCAATTACACTGCTAATGAAAACCTTTCAAAGCCCCACACGAAGAACAGGAGAGACACCCTTACGGATACTGGAGCTCTGCACAGACCAGCTGGCTTCCCGAGCCCCTCCTCTGCCCTGAACACTCAGGGATACTGACAGATGCTTTTCTGCATCCGCTGATGTAGAGGGCGTCTGGCTGTCTAGCGTTCTCCAGGGGAAGTTTTAACTTGTGGCTGAGTGCATTGATTATGTTTCTTTTCCTTTTCATTCCCTGTTTCTGGGAGCGGGTGGAGGGTGGGAGAGGAACCCAGACTGGAGCCAGGCTGTCCTCACTTGACTTACCAGTATTTGGAAGGCATTTAAGATTTTTTCTCTTTTCTATTGGAATGAGAGTGAAATCCAAAATTCCTAGCTGTCTCTAAATACCAACTGACGAAGCTTAAAGGCTCCCGAAATAAACAGCTTAGCATTTGGAAAGTTACCCGAGGCCTGGGGCTTGGGGAATGAAGCACGTACCTCTTGCCCTACTCTCTCAAATTCTGTTCTATCAGCCCCTGCATTGCCGAGGAAGCGGACGCCTGTTTGTTTTGTAGCCATTCGATAAGGGGTGAGTATCTAATATCTTGGCTTGTGATGCTGGGGCCCCAAAATAGAATGTGATGTTGGCAATAATATGAAATCCAAATTCAACTGGGTTAGTTTCCGCTCCCCATCCTTTCTACAATACCTGCCCCATACCTATCTATCCTTAGGGGTTAATTCAAGTCTCAAAGCCCCCCATATTTCGTCCCATGACACATTAGCCTGTCCTCATGCCTCCTAGCTCTTTCCTTCTAAAAAATAATTTCATTTATTCATTTATTTTTGTCTGTGCTGGGTCCTCATTGCCGTTCGGGCTTCTCTCTGGTTGTGGCAAGCAGGGGCTATTCTTCGTTGCAGAGCTTGGCCTTTCCATTGCGGTGGGCTCTCTCCTTGGGGAGCTTGGGCTTCAGTAACTGTGTAGGCTCAGAAGCTTCGGGTCCCAGGCTCTAGAGCGCAGGCCCAGGAGTTGAGGCACACAGGCTCAGCTGCTCCCCGGCACCTGGGACCTTCCCAGGTCAGGTATCAAACCCATGTCTCCCGCATTGGCAGGCGGTTTCTTTACTGCTGGGCCATGAGGGAAGCCCCCTCCTAGCTCTTCAGTCACGTCCATTTTAGGGTCGGTGACACTTGACACCCCCTGCTCTGAACAGACATTACTAATAGATCAGAGCACGCGTTCCTGCTGATCTCAAATGCAGCCTCACCATTCCCTGCTCCAAGCAGCCAGGACTGATGAACAAGAGCTGGCACTTAAGGTGAAGCAGCTTTGCAGTGCCAGATGTAGATTCTATTTTGAACCTCTAGGCACGCAGAATAAAAATAATTATAATAATAGCTACCATTTATTGAGCAAGCCCTATGTGAGATGCTTTTCAAACATCATCTTATGTATGCCTTTCTGCAACGTTGTAAATTACGCATCGTGTTCCCCCATTTCACAGATAAGAAAACTCAGAGAGGTCAAGTAATTTGCAGAAGGTCACACAGCTGGGAAGTGGTGGAAATGGAGTGACAGTCTCGTTCTAAGTGGAGGGCACTGGGGTCTTGATTTCTCCAAGAATCCACCATGTCCTACAGCTGGTTTGTCCCTAATGTTCTGTGCTGTTTCCTACTCTGCGTCCCTCATTTACATAACTCCTTTTTCCTGGAATGCCCTTCATCCCTTTCAACGGGTAGAAACCTTCTTATCACCAGAGAACCGGCCTTATAGATATTCTGTCCTTTAGAAAACCTTTCTTGGTCCAGCTAAAACTAACCCCATCCTTTTTCCCCACTGCCTCCTTCAATGTCCTAACATCTAGTGGAATCTGACTTTTCAAATTCCTCTTGAAAGCAAAGTTTCAGCACTATTTATTCTTCTATATCAAGTTAGTACTGACTGAATGAATGGGTGGATGGATTAATGAATGCAACCCTCTTCAAACATGAAGATGTAACTGCCTGATGCTACCCAATGAAGCACATTCAGAGCAGAGATCCAGACCCCTGATTGGCAGAGTGAAGGTCTCAGCTAGGACACACAGGGCCAGGTGTCAGATTCAGAAGGCTGGGCCAGAGGACTGATGGATGAATATGACAGCCTTCTCACTGGTCCCCACCTCTGTCTACCACCGCCCCCATGACCCTCCCCCCATCTCTCTTCCACACTGTCCTAGGGTTACCTTTCTCAGAAAAATATCTGGTCATATTCTACTCTCCCTCCACAAAAAAAAAAAAAAATCACAATTGCCTTAAGGGAAAAAAACGCCCAAACTTTTTAGCACAGCACACAAGGCTGTCCATCATTTCAGCCCAGGCATCCTCTCCAAAGTCTTTTCCAGCTTCTGTCCAATCCACCCCTGATTTCCCAGTAACCTTGAATCTCAAGAGGAGCCAGTCGATTTCTTGTGTGTGGATGCTTACCTGTGCTCTTCTCTCTTCCTGTAATGATCACTTTCTTCCCTTTATCCTGGGGAGCGCTCTCTCATTTCAGTGACTCTGCCCAGACATGACCCTCTCCTGGCTCCCAGACTAGGTTAGGGATCCCCCGTGTGTCCATAGCCCCTACATCAGCCATGACACTTCCCACATACCCATGAGGCACAGGCCGTGTTTGATGAAGGGAGAATCAGTGTCCGAAGGGGCTGGATTCAGAATGAAGGTCTGTATTGAGGAGCGGATTAAGGTCAGTGGTTCAGAACAAAGACCAGGATGGCAATTTGGATTGGAACTTGGTTTCTATGGGCTGCCAGCATGTATTACAGGGGGCTAGCAGGTATGGTGGGAAAGATTGAATGCAGGAGGAGAAGGGGATGACAGAGGATGAGATGGTTGGATGGCATCACCGACTCAATGGACATGAGCTTGAGTAAACTCCGGGAGTTGGCGATGGACAAGGAGGCCTGGTGTGCTGCAGTCCATGGGGTCACAAAGAGTTGGGCATGACTGAGCAACTGAACGGAACTGAGCGTGTATGACGGGAAGCACAACTTAATCCTCTGACTACTCTAGGCAAGAAGGAGGTCTAGAACCTGTAACACCATTTGAAAAGAACAGTCTAAAAGCCTCTCTCTACCAATGGGTGTCCCCCTGGACCTTGGGTCTCTGGTCTGCTCCTATCTGATGAGATGTGCACTGACTCTCTTTCCATGTCTCTCTGATAATGATACTGAACTTGAACTAAAGTCTTTGACTTTTCCATCTCCTATTATCATGCTTGATATAGTTGGCTGGGTTGGGTCCACCACTTTTTAGCTTCAGGGACCCAATCACTTTCCTTCTTCTATTTTCAACTAATAACTCTAGAAACAATAGGACTTCCCTGGTGGCTCAGACAATAAAGCGTCTGCCTACAATGTGGGAGACCTGGGTTTGATCCCTCGGTCAGGAAGATCCTCTGGAGAAGGAAATGGCAACCCACTCTAGGACTCTTGCCTAGAAAATCCCATGGACGGAGGAGCCTGGTAGGCTACAGTCTACGGGGTCGCAAAGAGTCGGACACGACTGAGTGACTTCACTTTCACTATAGAAACAATAATATCAGATAGTTACACCTATCTGATGAGTATATGAGCCAAGCTCCATGTTTTATGTACATCATCACAGTGGATCCTCCCAATGTTTTTCTGGTGCCCAGAGAAGTAAAAAAAATGTGTCTGATGACACACAGCTATTTGGTTTAATGGCCAACGTTCCAAGCTGGTTTTCCCTGGCTCCAAAGTGCTGAGAAATTCCTCCCTTTGTTCTTAGAAAACTTCTCTAGAGACATAACCTTCTCCCTGCGAAGGGCTATGAACTTCCAGCGGACAAAGAAAAAGCCACCTCTAATACATTCTCTCTAGCCTGGTCTTTTTCCTTTCTCAATAAATCCATTTAAGAGTAAAGTGTTTGATGGACAGTTTAATAGAGCTCTCCTTAAACCTGGCCACATTAATGATTTCGGGCTGGCTAAATGTCAACTTCCGTAGCTCAATAGCCATTTTCCTTCCTTAAGAATCAGTGTTTCATTCACGGTTCTTTATTTGGGGGACAGGGTACAGTGCTTTAATGGGTCATCACCAAGTCAGTGGACCTGGGATTTAAGCTGGACTCGCCGTGTGACCTTGAATAAGTCACTTAACCTCTTTGGACCTTAATGGCTCTAAAATGGGGACAGTCACGTCCAAGTCCTGCCTGCATATTATGAGGAGGTATTTCATCATGTCTGTAATGATCACTGAGCTCCTTGGAAAAGAGACCGAGATACATTAATAAATGTTTAGCCCCACTGTGTTCTTAAGTATAAAAGTGCAACATTTCTTCAGATCGTTTTGCTACCTACTGGCACTCAGATCCTGCAGATGAGTTCTGTCCACTAAACTCGTAATGATCCACCATTCCCTGAAAACTGGAAGTCTTTCAATGGCATTTTTGTCTTTTTTTGAGCTAATGTTAATTAAATTATCTCCTATAAGAAAAGGAAAAAAGAAGCTTCATCCTGATTCTTTCATATACTAAAAGCCATAGACACTTAGCCACCATATTACCAGACAGAGAAATTGAGCCTCAGAGATGTTAAGTAACATTCCTATCGTCACAGAGCAAGCAAGTGGTACAGCTGGGACTCAACTCTATGCATCTAGCCAGCAGGCAATACGGCCTCCAAATGGATAGAGGCCAGGTCCAGGGGCGGGCAGGGCAGCGTGAGCTGGGAGCCTCTGAGCAGCCGGGCAGCTTTGCTCTCTGGTCGCAGAGTGAGTTGAGATGTTTAAAGCCTTGGAACCTATGTTCAAAGCCGTAAGCAACAATCACTTTTATTTTCTAAAATCTTCTCTGACTTTTAAATTCCCTGACTCTGGCCCACTTCCAAAGCCTTGGGTTATATGTTTAGATAATAAAAATTGTCATTCCAGGTCCCGCTCGTGTGAAATTGCTGCCGCAGTTCAGCACAATGTCCTGTGGGGGAAAACAGAGCAGAGAGCTTGGCGCGGGAATGGCAGTGTTTATTAGATAGCATCCCGAGACGGCAGGCGTGTCTTTCAATAGAGTGACTCCTCACCTATTTGGGAATTTAGAGAAACTGACCGCCTCACCCGTTCAGAGCCTGATCTGGACCACACAGTGGCACAAACTCCAAAGACACAGGTTCTGCCAAGCACTTACAGGCTCCATCTCATGTACACCTCACGACCAGCCCTTTGTTGCCGAGGAGGAAACAGAAGCTCAGAGAACCTGAGTGACGTGATGGAGGCCACACAGCTAGTAAACAGCGGTGACGGTCCGGGTACCACAGCAGCACGTGCTTAATCTCGGTTAGAGAGAAAATACAACACCAGTCACAGCTTCACAACCCAAAGCGAGAATTACCAGCGTGGGAGTTCTGTTCCCAGGCAAGCACCACCTTCTCTTGCTTGGTTTATTTACACCCAATTGGTGGCCGAGATCTAAGCCTCACTGCCCTGTGGACACAGCGATGCAGAAGCCCGGAGGAGGCTGCAGACACAGCAGCAGGGGAGGACATGAGTGAGAGGATCACAGATCTGGGAACGAGGGCATCCGGGTCTTCATTCCGGTCCATTGGCTAGTGCATCGCTCTTAGGTTCTCAGCAGTGAGTCGAAAAGTTTGACTAAGTGGTCTCTGAGGATGCTCTGGGCTAGAGAGCATATAAAGAAAAATAAAATAAGACACAGTTCTTGTTGTTGAAGAACGTACAGTCTCCTAAAGGAGACAGATGAAATACACAACTCTCAGACAAGGCAGACAAAAATTAGTGTTTGATAGAGGCATATGTGGGGAGTTTTTCACTGGAGCCAAGAATGGAAGGACTCATTCTAAGCCAAGATATATCATGGCGCAAGTCTTATGGCAAGAACACGGTGCATCTATTTTTTTTTAATGCTGAATAATGGTCATTGCTTTCAGATTAACAATACTGGATAGACCAGACCAGTTGGGTTGGATAGGGTTGGATAGACTGATTAGCTAAGTGTGAAGTGCTTGATACCCCAGTTGTATGGACAGTTCATCTATCCAGAAAGTCACCTGACTTTTCCCCCTGACATCAGGTTTACAGCCCAATAGCTCAATGTTCCTGCATCAGGGGCTTGTGCTTGGTAATGGTCCTGGCTTGTTCTGTTGTAGAAGCCAATTTATTTTATCCTTGTGAAATAAAATCCAGTTGTCTTTGATTCTCTCTTCTGAATCACATCTAATTTGATTCTTTATTAGAGTTAGGGGTTTTTTTTGTTTTTCTTTTTTTCTGTCTGAAGTTTTACAAACAGCCCGGAACTGATGCAGAAGTGAGCTGATGTGATTGGAGAGGCTTCTGAAACCAAATAAGAACTTGATGGCCCTTGGAGAAGCAGGGGAGCGCGAGGTCTGACCCCTGTCCCAGTAAGGGGCTCTGGCAGAAGGGAGACACGGCCTGCTCTCTGAACTCTTGTTATGGGAAAATTTGAACCCAGGACTTGACAATCTTCCTGTGACCTGGTTCCCATTTTCATCCCCAGCCTCTGCCCTCTCTTGCAACCCAGTGGATATCTCAGGCCATATTGAGATATTTCATTGTTCTTTTCTTTATCATTATGGTTTATTACAGGATATTGAATTTAGTTTCCTGCACTATACAGTAGGATCTCGTTGTTGATCTATTTTACATGTAGTAGTTTGTATCTGCTAATCCCAAACTCCTACTTTATCCCTCCTTCACTTCCTTTCCCTTTTGGTAACCACAAATGCGTCTTCTATGACTGTGAATCTGTTTGTATTCATAAATAAGCTCATTTCTGTCATATTTTAGATTCCACATACCAGGGACATCATATATTGTTTGCCTTTCTCTTTCTGATTTAGCTTCACTTAGTATGATAGGTCCATCCACGTTACAGCCAATAGCATTATTATTTCATTCTTTTTTGTAGCTGAGTAGTATTTCATTGTGTGTATACACATACATATTTTATATCACATCTTCTTTATGCATTCATCTATCAGTGGACATTGAGTTTCCTTCTTGGCTAATGTGAGTAGCCTTGGGAGATGTTTTGTTGTTATTTCTTGCCTTGCTTCATGATTTTCCCTTTGTCGGTACTTCATATCCTATGCCCTCTGGCTGGAAGACACAGCTAATCCACCTCTCCCAGCCCTCAGCCCTCAAAATTATCTTTAAAATCATTTTCCACTCATTCATCTCAGCCTCTGGAAATCTTCCCTGCTGCTCCTACGTCTGGGTGAAGCACTGTCTCTCTGGACGCCCTCAAACGGGTGTATGCCTGAACCTCCCTACAAGTTTAACCACCATTCCATCTTTCCCTTGTTAGACTGCAAGCTCCCTGAGAGAAGGAGTAGTCATTGCCTGCATTTCCCACACTCTGCGGTTTATCAACACCAGCTATGTGACCTTAAAGGTGTCATATAGCCTCTCTGTGTCTGTTTCTTTATTTATAAACTTAGGATAATAACCTAGAACTTTTACATAGATTAAATATAAATGTATGCAAGAAGTTTACACCCAGCAAGTTCACAATAAATGTTAGTTGCAGTCATTACTTACTACTGTGTTGCCAACACTCAGCATGGTGCTTGGGATAAAAATCCCTGATCAGGAAATACTTTAAAGGAATGAATGGGTAAACCTCATGCCCTACCATTCCCACTGTCCATCTGAAAACCAGAAGGGACCTCAGGGATCAGCCAGCGTCTATATGAACTATTTCCTTGCACATTTGGCGTTTATAATTTTTATTCAGAAAAATGCAAAGGGTTATACAAACAAAAGAGCCTTGCTGTCCCTGTTCCCCTAAATGAGATCTTCTGCCCTCAAAGCCTTGGTGCACAGGGGAAAGAGCCTGAGCTGAGAGCGGTGGGGACTTCCTCAAACACAGATGATCAGAGGGTGAAAAGAAAAGTGAAAGAAAGTGATAGTCAGTCAGTCCTGTCTGACCCTTTACAACCCCACAGACTGTAGCCCACCAGGCTCCTCTATCCATGAGCTTTCCCAGGCAAGAATACTAGAGTGGGTTGCCATTCTCCAGGGCAAGGATCGAACAAGCCCAGGTCTCCTGCGTTGCAGGCAGATTCTTTACCAGAGAAGCCCAATCAGAGGACGGGGAAAGGTTAAACACAGTAATTCACTCAGAGCTCCCAGCGCGGTGCCTGTCACCCCTGCCGTGAAGCTGGACACTGACTGGTTGTTATCCCCCTCAAGGACCCCTGCTCCCTTGTCCCCTCTGCCTGGTGGCTCAAGGCAGCATTAGCCCCCATCCTTGGGGTCCCCAAGGTTTTGCACACCTTGCTTTCTGGCCCTTGTAAGAACAAAGATATTGGCACAGGATAAACAGCTCAGTCTCCTGATCTTTGATCTTCAGCACCCAGTGTGGGACACCTAGTCAAAGCACAATGATGTTTGCTAGTTTCTCTGGTGCTCAACCTACCCTTGGGTGGATGAACCAACTGGATTTGTGTTTGTCAAAGAGGGAAAAAGTCTTGCCCTCGGGTTCACACGTGCCCTGCATCTCCTCCATCATTCCTGCAGGATGGGCATGATCTCCAGCCTCACTGTGCAAGTGTGGGAGCTGAAAGCAGAGAGGCGGAGCCCTTCTCGGAGGCTGCACAGCTGGGAAGGTTTGCGCCCACGTGGGTGGGTCTAGGTCTGAGCTCTCCACGCTGCCCTCTGCTGCCTCTCTTGGGCATCACTTCCAGGCCCCTCTCCTGGAGGACCTTTGGAATTCCAGGGCCCCTTGCCTTCCTGATTTCAGATTCTGTAAAAATTCTGAGATTACAAATCTCAAATCCATGCATTTATATTCTTTCATCTTTACCCTTGACCCTAAGCATAATTACAGCTTCAATTCCCCATAATAACAGACTCCTGGGGAGCAGAAAGGACCCAGATGTTCCCCTAGTCAGTTCCATCCCAGCCCAATGAGCACGGTTCATCCTCTGGTTATACATGGGAATCTTCTGGGAGTTTTTCAAAATATAGATGCATGGGTCTCACCTCTGTCCCCCCACAAATCAGAAATCTTCTGGGGTCAAGCTCAGGCATCTCTATTTACAAACCCCAGAAATTCCTTGGTGGTCTCATGGTTAGGACTCTACACGTCCACTGCAGGGAACATGGGTTCAGTTCCTGGTCAGGAAACTAGGATCCTGCTTGCTACTTGGTACAGCAAAAAAGAAAGAAAGGAAAAAAAATACTCCTTATGCTTCCGAAAGCACTCTACTCCAAGGAGCAGAGTTGGGTTTTGGCGCCATACATCCCTGGAGTCAGTGTTGTTCTTCTGGTTCCAGTCCTGTGACCTTGAAAGAAATGTGCAACCTCTCTGAATAGCCATTTCCCAGTCTATAAAGTGGGAAGAAACATTTTGACTTGTAAAGATGTCAGATAAGCCAAATGCAATAAAACTGGCAGAGCACGGAACACAAAACAGACATTCATTAAATCACCACAACTCCAAGAGTTCATGCTACTCCTGGGTTCACGCTACTTGCTCTTCTATTCCAAGAAGTCAAAACAAACAGGTCAAGTGCGAGTAGATTGCAATAGGAATGAGGGGTTTAGGTGTAAATTCTGGCTTCACATTTGTTACATTGCGCAAGTTTCTGAGCCTCAGTTTCCCCATCTGTGAAGTGGGGCTGATGTTATATGCTACAGGAAACATGAAAGAAGACAGAAGGCAACACATTTAGTAAAGACCCTGCTTCCCTGGTGCCTAAAACAGTAAAGAATCTGCCTGCAGTGCAGGAGACCTGGACCTGAACCCTGGATCAGGAAGATCCCTGGAGGAGGATGCAACCCACCTAAGTATCCTTGCCTGGAGAATCCCATGGACAGAGGAGCCTGGTGGGCTACAGTCCATGGGATGGCAAAGAGTCGGACACGACCGAGCAACTAAGCACGCATTGCTTCATAAGAAATGCTAAGTACATAAACACTGGAGTGTAGAGCAGTCACATCGGCTTCTGTTGCCTGCATTTTACGCCTTTGTAACATCAACACAACCCCCTCCCCTACCCCCCGCCCTGCTGGTTTAAACCAGAAGTGTTCAGAGACTGAACCAGAATTTCAAGAACTTCAGCCCTCCAATGCCAAGTGCACATATCTTTGTTTTTAAACCATGAGGATTTAGGACTTAATCCACAGGAAATGGGCTTGGCAAATCACCAGAAGAACCAGCATAATTTCTAACTCAATCTCTGTCCAGGTCTTCGCCTATGCAAAATTAACTGAATAGTCGTCTCTGGCTTGGGCAAGTCCAACCAAAAGAGGGTGGTCACTTCCAAAGCAAGAGACAGAGGGAGCAAGCCCCTGAGAGGGCAGGGCTGAGAGATGAGGCCAGTGTCCCAGGGTGGAATTTAACAAGAACAGATGCTCAATAGCTGCTGGCTTGGGAGAATGTGAAGTCCTGTTTCTGGGTTCTGAAAACCAGACACATCAATGCAGGACTGGAAAACTGCGATGTTACAGGCTTCAGTTCTCAGCTAGCTAACGGCTGTCATGTCTTTCTGTGCCGGTCACTGTGGGGTCATGGTTGAGATTGAAGCTCTGGAACCCACCTGCTTCTAACATTTACCAGAAAAGCTATTCACCTCTCTGTGCCTCTGTGTTCCCATCTAAAAAATAGAGATACAATAGCATCTAGCTTATGGGATTGCTGATAGATTTAAATGAAATGATGCATCAGCCCAGTCCCCGAGATGCAGGGGAGAATAAAGAAACCCCTGTTCTCCAGGGAAGTACGGTAGAGACTGACTCCAGGGCTAAGCAGTGATCTGTCTTTCCCCAAAATGTTTTAGAGCAGGAGTCTGCAAGCTGCAACCCACGTTCCAAGTCCAGCCCTCTACCTGATTTTATCCCTAAAGTTGCACTGGGACACAGCCACACCCATCATTTACATATGTTTAAAGACACAGTCATGCCCACTCATTTACATACTATTTAGGGCTGTTTTCACATCACGACTTGAAAGTTGTGTCCTGGCAACAGAGGCCATATGGCCTGAGATACCTATATTATCTATTACGTGGCCCTTTACAGGAAATTTTTACCAACTCATTTTAAAGAAAGTCTTTAAAGGAAGACGTTAACTGTCTTAGATGCTAGGAAAGGAGAGAGTTTTTGAGGCCCTATCGTGTGTCAAGTCCTCTAAACAGGTGGACACTTATTTTTTCTCCAACTAATGAATTGGAGGTTCTAAAAGTTTTGATAACTGGCCCAAAATCATAAGTGTCAGAAGCAGCATTCAAATTGAGGTCTAATGACTCACCAGTCAGGATCTTTTCACTGTCCCAGGCAAACTAGTGCAATCGGATGGGATATTTGAGATGAGTATTTAAAGAATGAATAGGAGCCTTCCAGATAGAGATCATGTCCAAAGAATGAAAAAGGTAATCAAAAATAGATGGAAAAACAGGAACAAAATGTCCAGAATATCAAAGTATTTGGAAAACGCAGATAATTTGGTGCTAAGAGGTTTGAGAATATGCTAGTTAGGGAGGGAGATGTTAAAGAAGAAAAATCTCCAGAAAGTGGGCAATGATTGAGAAAAGCAAACACTATCTACTTATTGTAAATCACTTCCCATGAGGTCTGAGACGTTACTTTGTCGACCAAGGTCAGTATAATCAAAGCTATGGTTTTTCCAGTAATCATATACGGATGTGAGAGTTGGACCATAAAGAAGAGTGAATGCTGAAGAACATATGCTTTCAAACTGTGGTGCTGGAGAAGACTCTTGAGAGTCCCTTAGACAGCAAGGAGATCAAGCCAGTCACTCCTAAAGGAAATCAACCCTGAATACTCATCGGAAGGACTGATACTGAAGTTGAAGCTCTGATACTTTGGCCACCTGATGTGAAGAGCTGACTTATTAGAAAAGACCCTGGTGCTGGGGAAGATTGAGGTCCAAGAGGAGAAGGTGGTGACAGAGGATGAGATGGTTGGATGGCATCCCTGACTCAATGGACATGAGTTTGGGCAACTTCAGGGAGATAGTGAAGGACAGGGAAGCCTGGTGTACTGCAGTCCATGGGGTCACAAAAAGTTGGACACAATGGAGAGATCAAACAACAAGGTCTGAAGAACAGCATTCTCACAAATGTGGATTCCAGAGGCAATATGCTTAATCACAGCAAGTCAGACCCCATCAGGCCCAGTTTTCTCACTGTACAGATGGCAAAACTGAGGACCCCAAAGGAGGAAGCTTTGCCAAAGGCTACACTGTGCATCAGCAGCAAGCAGCCGGGATCCCTTCACACTTTTTTTGGCTCACTGTAGATTCTGCCTGTGAAGAAAGCTGAGCGCTGAAAAATTGATGCTTTTGAAACTGTGGTGTTGGAGAAGACTCTTGAGAGTCTTGGACTGCAAGGAGATCCAACCAGTCCATCCTGAAGGAGATTAGTCCTGGGTGTTCATTGGAAGGACTGATGTTGAAGCTGAAACTCCAATACTTTGGCCACCTCATGCGAAGAGTTGACTCATTGGAAAAGACCCTGATGCTGGGAGGGATTGGGGGCAGGAGGAGAAGGGGACAACAGAGGATGAGATGGCTGGATGGCATCACTGATTCGATGGGCATGAGTTTGAGTAAACTGTGGGAGTTTGTGATGGACAGGGGGGCCTGGTGTGCTGCGATCCGTGGGGTCGCAAAGAGTCAGACACGACTGAGCGACTGAACTGAACTGAACTGAGATTCTGCCAGCAGGGACGTGTGGCTGGTTCTCCAACCCTATAGGATCCTTGGGAATCTGCAGTCAGTTGATGAAGGCCTCTCATTTCCCTGGGACTGATGAGGTTCAATTGAATTATCCATTTTGCGTGATGGTGTCCCAGACCCATTTCTGCAGGGTCACCATGCTGTTTAGGATGAGCGATGCTGGCTGGAGGCCTGCCAATGCACCTGTGGTATTTGGATAACTTCACATATGGCCAACTTCCCATATTAAATATACAACTCACAAGCAGGGCAAAGTTTCACTCACTCTAATCAACTGTAAAATGAACCGGGGACTTGCTGGACCCCTCCAAAGACTTGCGTCTGCATCGTGCTTGGCGGTAACAGGGAGCGCTCCGCTTACCAAGATTGGTTATTAATGAGAGCTGGAATTACAGATTTCAATTAAGTGCTTTATGTGCGTCCTGGACCACAGTGGGCTCCACTCTGGGGAAATAGAAATGCTGAGATGAAATGCAAGCCTCCCTTCCCACCCCCTGGCTTCCCCGGGCACTGTGCTCTCAGCCCCGTCTCTGCCGGTGGACGGGCAGCAGTACCGTGCAGGGCAGGGAGGAAGAGCGTTGGGGGCAAGCTCCGGCTTCCTCCTGACACCCCTTCCCCTGAGGCTGGGCTTCCTCCGCTGTGACTTGAGCGTGTGGAGAGCTCAGTATGTGCTAGAGGCTGCAGTACAAATGCAGATGAACATGCTCCCACCAGCTGCCTTTTCTCTCTAAGAACTATTGTGAGGTCGAATGTTACTTAATAAGCATAGATTAAGTACCTGCTACATACATGCAAGATGATGTTCTTAAGTTGATACCTGAGAAAACCCTCTGGAAAATGCTTTGAAATCCAGCAGGATTGAGTTTAAATCTTGACTCTGTACTGCTTGAATCACAGGTCTTGACCAAGTTTCTCAGTTTCTCTGAAACTCAGTTTCTTTTCCTCTGAACAATGGAAATCATAGCATCTACAAGTCTAAGGCTTTAATATGATAGCCTGGATGATGTGGTTTGATACTCCAAAATGCTAGTCCCCAGATCTTGAAAAGCTGTTTAAAAGGGGTAGGCATTTCTTTCTCCCATAACCATCACCCATCCCTAAGACTCTTGCTCTAACATTTCCTCTCCTGCTATCATAAGCATTCAATAAAAGTCCATTTTTATTATTATTAGTACTGATCCCCAGGCCTTCCCTTGGTGGGTTTAGTGGTAAAGAAACTGCTTGCCAATGCAGGATATGCAAGTTCAGTCTCTGAATCAGGAAAATCTCTTGGAGAAAGAAATGGCAACCCACTCCAGTACTCTTGCCTGGGAAATCCCATGGACAGAGGAGCCTGGGGGGCTACAGTCCATGGGGTCCCAAAAGAGTTGGACACGACTGAGCAACAACAGCAAAACACCCATCCCCAGAACTTTACTTAGCACCCACACGTTCTTAGCCCTTACCAGGTGCTGTGGGAAAATGCATCATGCCACGAATTAGTATCTACTCTCAAGCACTTTAAGCCCTCCTTTTAAAAACAGCAGTTAACACAAGTTGAGAATGATTTTATTTCTAATGAAGACGGGGTAGCACCTAGTTCAGAGAAGAGGGAGGCCAAAGGAAGCCACGGAACTCAGGAGACAGGGCTGAAATTTAAAGCAGCCACCCAGGGAGGAGGCTCTGGGCACCAGTCTGGGGGCCCAGGATGGAGCAGGGAAGCATCTTCTTGACTGGCTTGCAGGGCACCTCGAGGAAAGCAACAGGGACTGTGGCATAAGCCGCCATATAGTGAAGAAATCCTGAACTCTCCCAGCTCTGCTGGGTGATCTTGACAAAGTCCGTCCTCAGTCTGGGCCTCAGTTTGCCCACCTGCAAAGTGGGGAGAAAAAAAATCAACCTCTTCAAAGGCTCACGTTGAGGATCACCAAGAATGTAGCATGTGAAAATACTTTGAAGGTTAAAACTTGTGGACAGGTGGAGAAGCATCAGGGAGAAACCAGACAAAACAGTTGGCACACATGTACACACACACACACATGTACACACACACACACACACACACACACACACACACACACATGCATGCCTTGGTGACCCGAGATCTTCTTTCACCTTTGACCCCAAGAGATTTCACTGGATCCTTGTCATCAGCCACGGTCCCCGACCCTGACTGCCTTTCCCTGAGCTGAGCAAGATTCGGGTCCCTGCTCTCAGCCTCGGGTTCTTTCACATTCCAGACAGGCCAGTGTCCCTCTGTGATAAAGTAAACCCCAAACAGATTTCCGATGGACTCATGACAATCTCGCTGCTGGGAAGGCGAAGCTTCCTTCTTGTCCTCAGCACTACCCCAAGGAAGTGGGGAGGAAGCAGGTGGGGGAAGACAGAAGGACTCAGCTGCCTCACTTCAGCAGGACAGACAGCTCGGACCAAAAATTCAGAAACAGGAGGCACCACAAAGATTCTCTTGTGCCAGCGAAGCGTTCTGCTGCTTTCAATTCAGCAACTTAACCTCTGTGAGTCTCAGATCTTACAAACCAAACTGCTCTTAAATGTATTGTTTTAAATTAAAACCCACTGGCCCTTTCTTCTTCTGTCATAATGTTCACAACGCATCTGTGCAGGAGATTTTGAAGTTTATAAAGCTCATCTCTACCTATTATGTAATCGGTTCTCATAACAAACTCAGGAGGAAAATGGCAGAGGTCTATTTTTCCACTTTAGAGATTAGAAAACCCGAGCTCAAGATGAGGTCGTCTTGGATTAGGGAAGGCTCTAATCCCATGCCTGTGCTCTTTTTTAAAACATGCTGTTTATTTATTTTATTTATTCCTCTCTGTGCTGGGTCTTCGTTACCGTGTGGGCGTTTCCCTAGTTGAGGCAAGCAGAGGCCCCTCTCCAGTTGTGATGTGCAGGCTTCTCGTTGCTGTGACTTCTCTTCTTATTGAGCGTGGGCTCTAGGGCCCATGGGCTTCAGTAGTTGTGGCTCCCGGCCTCTAGAGCCCAGGATCAATGGTTCTGGCACACGGGCCTAGCTGCTCTGCGGCCTGTAGGATTTTCCAAGGTCAGGGATAGAATCCGTGTTCTCTGCCTATTTTTTACTACTGAGCCACCAGGGAAGCCCTACTTCTGTTCTTATAAGAGAAGGAAAGCTTGGACAGAGAAGCATGCTTTGACTTCCTCCTTCAGGTGTCAGATATGGGTTCAGATCCCAAATAAATAACCCATCTACATTGGTTGTTCAAATTCAAGTTTCAATACAAATTACCCTGAAGGCCATTATTGATTTTATTTGTGAGTTATTATAATATTCTATAAATATAAAAGCCATCCCCAAAGAATGCCAGAATGATGCTGATATTTTTATTTACATAAACATCTAGGAATGCTTTTCATGCTGCCATCTATCTGCTGTAAATAAAATGTTGTGGTTTTCAAAGTCATATTTAAACGGTTCTTTGAAAAGAGGTCTTTTTTTATATTTTGAAAATGGCTTTGTTTTAAAAATAAAATGATTGGGAAAAGGATGGACACCATGGGATGAAAGAGGCCGAGATTTAAGTGGTGTTTCCCAGCCAGGGTAGAGCAAGGATTGCCAGCGAGCACCAGAAGCTAGAAAGAGGCGAGGAAACATTCTCCTCCAGAGCCTTCAGGGGAAACACGGTCCTGCTGGTACTTTGACCTTGGACTTCTGGCCTCTGGAACTGTAAGGGAAAAAACGGCTGTTGTTTTGAGCCACCCACTTCATGGTGCTTTGTTATAGCAGCCTTAGGAAACTGATACAACACTGGCAGAAGAGAAAATGAATGGCAGATGTTCCATCCATCAGTGTTCATCTTCCCCTGAAGCTCCGGCCCCTTCTGGCTGATAAAGTCTTTGTGGGTTTTATTGCCCATGTGATCCCTGCCATGTTGTGGAAATCAAGCAAAGCCTCATCTCAATCCATTGCAGAGAAGGTTTTTAGAAACATTGTACAAGATTGTTTTTTTTTTTTTCAGTTCAAATTTTAATTTTTTCCTTATTTTTTAATGTGTAAATCGACCACAATATTATGTTAGTTTCAGGTGTACTATGTAATGATTTGGTATTTGCACATATTGTGAAATGATCACTACTATAAGTCTACCAACCATCTGTCCCCATACAAAGTTATTACAGTATTCTTGACTATATTCCTTATGCTGTTTATTACATCCCCATGACTTACATTTTTTAACTGGGGGTTCTGTACCTCTTAATCCCATTTATCTATTTCCCCCACTGCCCACTCTCCTCCCATCTGGTAATCACCTAGTTTTTCCCCTGTATCTGAGTTTGTTTTTCTTTTGTTTTGTTTGTTTTTTTAGATTCCACATGTAAATGAGACCATATGGTAACTCTCTTTCTGTTTGATTTATTCCGTTTAGCATAATACCCTCTAGGTACATCCACACTGTTGCAAATAGCAAGATTTCATTTTTATGGCTGAGTAATACTCCATTTTATATATATATATAATCTCACATCTTATCTGTTCATTTGTCTATTGATGGACACTCAGGTTGCTTCCTTGTCTTGGCTATTGAAAACAGTGCTGCAGTGAAATTTGGAGTGCATATATCATTTCGAATCAGTGTTTTTGTTTTCTTTGGGTAAATATCCAGAAACAAAATTGCTGGATCTTCTGGCAGTTCTATTTTCAATCTTTTTGGATAATATTCATAATGTTTCCATAGTGGCTGCACCAATATCTAACCCCACCAACAGTGCACAAAGCTTTCCTTTTCTCCACATCTCATGGACACTTGTTATTTGCTGTCTTTTTGATGATAGCCCTTCTGACAGGTGTGAGGTGGTATCTCATTGTAGTTTTGATTTGCATTTCTCTGATGATTAGTGACGTTGAGCATGTATTCAAGTGTCTGCTGGCCATCTGTGTGTCTTCTCTGAAAAAATGTGTATACATGTCCTCTGCCCAGTTTTAAATGGATTGTTTGGTTTCTCGGTGTTGACTTGCATGAGTTCTGTGTATATTTTAGATATTATCCTTTTATCGGATATAGTAAATCAGGTATATCATTTTATCATATATATTTTTTTGACAACTTCCTTGACTATGCAAAAACTTTTCAGTTTGATGTGGTCCAATTTGTTTATTTTTGCATTTGTTTCCCTTGCCTGAAGAGACATATCTAAAATAATATTGCTGAGACCAATGCCTATGCTTTCTTCTGGAAGTTTTATGATTTCAAGACATACATTTAAGCCTTTAATCCATTTTGTGTTTATTTTTGTATATGATGTGAGAAAGCAGTCCAGGTGCTTTGCATGTAACTGCCCACTTTTCGCAGCACCATTTATTAAAAAGTCTGTCTTTCCGCGCAGCATACTCTTGCATCCTTCGTGGTAGGATTGACCGTGGAAGCGTGGGCGGATTTCTGATCACTCCCTTCTGCTCCACTCATCTATGCGTCTGCTTTTGTGTCAGTACCGTACTGTTTTGCTTACTACAGCTTTGTGGTATAGTTTGGAATTGAGGAACTTGGTATCTCCAGCTTCGTTCTTCTTTCCCAAGATGATTTTGAATGTTCAGGGTCACTTGTGTTTGCACACAAATTTTTCAAATGATTTGTACTAGTTCTGTGAAAAATGCCGTTGGTATTTAGGTAGAGGCTGCACTGAATTTGGAGATTGCTTTGGGTAATAGTCATTTTAACAATCCATGAGCATAGTGTGTAGACATGCAACATGTTTCTGTATATTAATTTTGTAACTGACAACTTTGCTGAATTCATTTACTTGTTCTAATGATTTTTTAGTGAAGTTTAGGATTTTCTGTATATAGTATCTTGTTATCTGCAAATAGTGACTGCTTTACTTCTTCCTTCCAATTTGAATTCCTTTTCTTTTTGTCTGATTGCTGCAAATAGAACTTTAGATACTATTTCAAATAAAAGTGAAAAGAGTGGGTATCTTTGTCTTGTTCCTGATCATAGAGAAAAATGCTGTCATCTTTTCACCATTGAGGATGATATTAGCTGTAGGTTTGTCATATACAGCCTTTATTATGTTGAGGTATATCCCTGTTATACCCACTGCGTTGAACGTTTTTATCATAAATGGATGTTGAATTTTGTCAAAAGCTTTTTCTGCATCTATTGAGATGATTACATATTTATTCTTCAATTTGTTAATGTGGTACATTACACTGATTGATTTACATGTATTGAACCATCCTTGTATCCCTGGAATAAATTCTATTTTATCAGGGTACATGGTTGTTTTGATGTATTGTTGAATTTGTTTTGCTAATGTTTTGTTAAGGATATTTGCATCTATGTTTACCAGGGATGTTGGCCTATAATTATCTGTTACTGTAGTGTCTGCCTGCTTTTGGTATCAGTGTATGCTGGCCTCATACAATGAGTCTGGAAATGTTCCTTCTTCAATTTTTTTTTAATAGTTTGGAATATCCTAATGCCTAAAGGATAGGCATTAACTCTTTTAAAATGTTTTTGAATCCCCCTGAACTGCCATCTGGTCCTGGAATTTTGCATTGTAATGTGTCTTGATGCAGACTTCTTGGGTTTCATCTTATTAATATTATATTTGTGTTTCCTGAGACTAAATGTCCGTTTCCTTCCCCAAATTGGGGACGTTTTCAGCTTACTTCTTCAAATAAGTTCTCTGCCCTTTCTCTCTCTCTTCTCCTTCTGGAATCCCTGATCCCAGACTGAGAGCCCCTTGGAGTCAGCACTGTGCCCCCCATCCCATATCCCAGCTCAAAGCCAGCCCCATGGTGGGGCTGGATGTCCACCTGGCAGTGTTGTCCTCAACAGCAGAAGCCTGGCTTTGCATCCTGGCTCCACCATGAGCTAGCTGTCTCCCTGAGCATCAATGTAACTTCCCTGGGCCTTACATCTCTGATCTGTAAAATGAGGGACCATGATAGTACCCATCTCACCAGACTATTTTGAGGATAAAATGATGGAATCTGCAGAAAGCACTTAGAAGAGTTTGCAGTGTATGATAAATATTAGTGATTATTAGTCATGGCCATCTCATTAAATCTGGATTGAACCATGGAGGCGACATGGGCAGCAAGGAGCCTTAGAACAAAGAAGCCCAAGGAAGCAGTGAAGGCGGTGGGTGAGCAGAGAAGAGGGCCACCTTTCCTGGGCGCCCTGTTGTGATGGCACAGCCTAGGTGCCATGCACAAAGCTAACTTCCCAAGGCAAGTTCCAGGCAAGTGTTCATCCCAGCTCTCTGCCGTGTATTTGATGCCCTCCTCCAATGGACGTGCCCAGGCTCTTCCCCTTTATCCTTCCCCTGCCATCTTTTTCCTCTCCGTAGAAACTTTCTCCATCATTCCAGGCCCCGGTAGCGGAGGAACTCTCTCATCCCTCATTCACAAGAAAGGAGTTAATGTCCAGAGATTAGGTAAGGCAAAAATTAACAAAGCTATCAATCTCTGTGCTGACTTAGATTAGTCTTGGCTGCCTGGAGTTCTAATTCAAGCAGGGATCCGAAGCCACATTGGTACCTATGCATAGGAGAGCTACAATGAGACAGATCAGTGATGTCTGACCTGAGATTAGCATGGGAGGACAGCAGCAAGTGTGCCTTGTATCTAGCAGAATGCCTCATGAAGAAGTGGGAGGTAAACAAAGTTTTACCACCTACTACAGAGCAACTGTTTTGATTGTATGCATTAATCTTGTTTTATCCTCTTAACAACCCTAGGAAATATATGTGTTTATTTCCATTGTAAAGCTAAAGGAAATGAGGACCTGAGAGGTTAGTGAAGAATGCACATGAACAATTAAGAAATGTTTGCATTTTAAAGAATTTTAAATGCCTTTACTCAAAGGTATGGGGGTATTTTAGACATCCTTGGCAGCTGGTGGGAAGACATTTTGATGCAGAAAGAGCGCTTTCAATGTTCCTTAAATCATAAAGTGTACATTGTTATATATAGTTTTTTATCCACCTTTGCTTAGAATAAGATAACAGGGAAAAGAAGAAGAAAAAAAAAGTAGTATCTTAAAATACAGATGCATCTCACTTTAAGAGCAGGCACGCAGTACTGAAGCATGAATTCATTGCAGACAGGTTAAGGGATAGCCATCCCCTGAACAAAAGGATCGCTCCACAGGCCAGGTTGCAGAGGCACTGGAGAAGGGCCCATCTTACAGCCCACTTTGCACTCAAGTCAGGTCGATCGGAAGGCTCTGGCCTGACACACAGGAGGACAGAGTTCGAGCCTCCCTCCACGAAGAACTCTCTGCAAGCAAGTCCCTTCCCAAGTCCTGGTGGCTCAGGCGGTAAAGAGTCCACCTGCAACGTGGGAGACCCGGATTCCATCCCTGGGTCGGGAAGGTCCCCTGGAGAAGGGAATGGCAACCCACTCCAGTATTCTTGCCTGGAGAATCCCATGGACAGAGGAGCCTAGCAGGCCACAGTCTCTGGCGTCACAAAGAGTCAGACACGACAGAGCGACTTCACTTCCACTTTTCCATCTCCAGCCTTCTGTATCTCCATCAGAACCATGAAGGGACTGGATAAGAACTGTGGCTCTCAAGAGGGGCAGTTTGGACATTTCCAGAGGTACTTTTGGCTGTCATCAAAGGGGCTCTGTGGGCATTTGGATGCTGGGCAGCCTGCAGCCCTGCCCAGTAAACTGCACTACACCTGACTCGATCTGGGGATGTCCCACCTGACTCGATCTGGGGATGTCCCACCTGACACATGGGCTTCCCAGGTGGCTCAGTGGTAGAGAATCCACCTGCCAATGCAGGAGATGTGAGTTCAATCCCTGGGTCGGAAAGATCCCTTGGAGGAGAAATTGGCAACCTGCTCCAGCATTCTTGCCTGGAAAGTTCTATGAACAAGAGGAACCGGGCTACAGTTCATGGTGTTGCAGAGAGTTGAACACAACTGAGTGACTGAGCATGAAGGAAGAAACAGAACAGGCTCTACTTTGAAAACAGGACTCCATCTTGGGCCGGACTGTGGACTTTGAGTTATATGCCCAAGATCTATGGAAACGACACACCAACTGGAAAACTCGGCCCCCGGAAGGAAGAGCCCCAGGGCTCTCCATCGCCTAAAAGAATACCCTAATTATCTGTGTAACCAAACAGAAACATACATTCTATTATGCTTATTGGGGTATGACCACAGGCCTATTGATAATTGTGCACTGTTAACTACCTAGGCTTAAGGCATATGAATCACGGGTTAACTTTGATTGCATCTTTCTTTTTCCTTTGTTCAGACTAGTTTCAGGGAGTTTGGGGAGGTGGGTTCGGGCACGTACACTTAGGGTATATAAGGAAGGCTTTCACAAAAACTGGTCGGGGTCCTTGGCTAAGAGGAGACTCTGCCTTGGGCCTGCCGGTGTAATAAACTGCACTCCACTATCTGCATTGTCCTTTAGAGTGAGTGTGTTTCCTGGAACGCGTGGCTACAACAAGCATGCAAGCATGCACAAGCACCCAAGATGTAAGTGCAAGATCCCTTTTGTACTTATCTGGGCCCAGATCCTAGTTCCATTTCACAAACAGACACAAAGAATTTTTACATGATTTTACCATACTCTGAATTTTCCAGGAATGCAACTACCATGCAATGAAGTTGGTATTGTACCTTGACTTGTTCTGATCTCCACTGAGAAAATGACAGCTCTGGAGGCCGGGCTGTTCCTGTATATGAGTGGCCAGTTCCACGTCTTCACTCCCATTTCCATCATTTTCCATCATCTGACAGCTATTACTTCTCCTCATCTAGTCATCACCTCTCATAAGCATAGCAACATGCATATTATTTTATTACAAATTACTCTGCTTTTTATTTTTCATTTACTTTGTCATACGGGCAAGATATAGATTTTTAAAATGAGATGTCTGGGGCTGGATTATCTAATTTATGAATTCCATTTCAGGATAATAAAGGGCACATCACAAAACATTAGTCTGGAACATTTGAGAACCACTGGGTCACATGACTCTGGGTCCCTCTCAGCTCCTATAAAGTCTGGATATCATGCAAAGTGGAAACATGCCCTGATCACGTGCCATATATTCCAGGCACAGAATGAGGTAAATTATCTTCTTTTCCACAAATCATCCTCACCTACCGAATGTTTCTGAGCCATCCCAGGGGGCATGGCAATCGGCAGCACTGAATGCATCCCGTCCAACCCCCTGAGTGACAGAATTGCCTGCAATTGGAGTTTGGGCCCGTTTTGAATGGTTCAAGAATGCCATGGTGCGACTACGTTGGAGCTGAGCACGTGCTGCTTTAAAATTTATAGTGTAATTGATTTCTTTATAAGCTATTCAGGCCTTATTATTTATTAATCCACCGTCAAGGTTGATTTAAACTACTTCTCAATAAGGCAGTTTGACAACACCTTTGTTTACCAGACTGACAGCCTTGGTGAGTCAAGAGGAGCAGAGTGATTCCTCTCCCCTTAACAGAGCGCTCTGAGAAGGACCTTCCACCAGGACAGTGCCCATCCTTCAGTGGGGAATGAAGACCGCCTCCCCCATCCCCAGCTTCCTACTTGGTGGGGACACAGATCAGAAGGCTTTACCCTCCAACCCCAAGGACATGGATACCCAGTGGCCGCTGAGCAGCCTCCACTTCTCCTGGGCAATCCTCTCCTCCCCATTCCCACTACCACTACCGTCACCTGAAGTCACTTCTCTGCCATCTCCTCTTCAGCCCACTGCAACAGCTTCTTCACTGGACCCCTTGCCTCTGCACTTACACCCTCCCCATTCATCCCAGACAATCTTTCCAAAAGACATGGCAAGTCCTGCCATGTCACACTCCTGAGTAAAGCCTTTTGATGGGTCCCAAGGGTCAAGTTCAGAGTCTTCCATGTCCCAGTCGCTGCCTACTCCTCCTGCCTCGTCTCCCGCAATCCCTTTTCTGTCGTCTTGCATATGATGCTCCGTCAGTATCATGCAGCATGATAGTGTACCCTGTAATCCTCTTCATCTTGCTATACCCTGACCATCATGGAAATTAAAGCAATAATGCAGTCTCTGCCACTCGCTGCCCTGAGCACCTCTCCCAAAAGACTGACCATGTTCTTCTACCTTGATTTGATGTTCTTTAAATCCATGTTCTTTGAGTCAATAAGTAACAAATATGTATCACGTGTGGACCATTGGGCCAGGTAAGGGACTGAGCCCTGAGGACACAACAGAAAGCTAAAGAGACCTTGCCCCTGTTCTCCCAAAGTTTACGGTTCAGACCAGAAGCTCCTTTAAGGAGCTTCTTAAGCATTTCCCAGCACAAGGCTATAGGAAACGCAGGAAGACACATGAATGAAATGTTTGTTGAATTCAAGCCACTATACTTGAACACTTTCTTTTTTCATTTTAGTAACAACACTACAGAGCTAGTATTTTCAAATCCTCCTTTAACAATGAAAACTGGAGTTCAAGGAGGTGAAACAACATGCCAACATTCACCCAGCTCACTTGTGATGAGTCCAACATTCAAACTCAAGTTGGACTCATTCAAAGCCTCAATTTCATCTTGACACTCTACTTCCAGTACAGTTCAGACCTATTGAATAATAATAATTATGCTCCTTTTGTATTTCCTCAAGTACTTTGCATAGCATCAAGGTAGAACGACTTTTATTTTAATGATAATGAGCAGCTGAGTCTGTATTACTGGGTGGGTCCATTCTTACACAGTATAATTTAAGACCCATGGAGTCCAAGATCCAGTCCGCCTTGGATAATGTTATATCCCTAACACCTGAGCACCACCTGCCTGTATAAAGTACATGAATGAATACAAGAAGTTCCCTGAGAGACTCTGACAATGAAAATGCAGTTGACGTGGAGCGGGACAATGCAGTAACCTTGGATGAGTAGAACACTGGTTGGATCCAAATCCACGTTCCTCACTTTCTCAAATTCCCAGAGTATAAATCTGGCCAGATATTCCACAAAAGAAAGTTCTCAGTGTCAGCATGATTTCCAAGTCCCAGAAATGTCCCAGGTAACCACATCTTGTGCACTTGCCATCACTTTAGTCTAGTCCGGCTCTTTGTAACGCTATGGAAGTTACCCCCCGGCCAGGCTCCTCTGTCCACGGGATTCTCCAGGCAAGAATATTGGAATGGGTTGCCACGTCCTTCTCCAGGGGATCTTCCCGACTCAGAAATCAAACCCAGGTCTCTTATGCCTCCTGCATTGGCAGTCAGGTTCTTTACTGCTAGCGCCACCTGGGAAGCCCCAACCGCATCCTAGGCTTATGTAAAGACAGGCCCAGGACCACTTCTACAGACCCTGGATTAATTTGGTCAGAGTGATGCAGTTTGGTTGGGAGAAACCCCGGGGCGTACAAAACTTTGAGGAGTCCATGTGTGATACAGAAAGAGAAGAGGATGCTCATTGCTATTCCATTCACATTTATAAAAAGTAACTGTTGAATATATAAATAAGCCCTGTTTAAAAATAAGAAGCACATTTAGGATCGTGTGGGCTTGAAATGCGCTGCTCGGTTTCACAGCTCTCTCATCCAGGCCTGGAGGCGGGAGCAAAACACGTTAAGTGGAGCAGTTACTTAACCAGGCCTCCCAGCCCAGGGCCCCGCTCCCCACCGGCTTTCTGAACTTGGGCGTGGAAGTTAGTGACCACAGCGAGAGGTGCAAAAGAGAGGTCGCGAGAAGAGAGGGCCGGGTCTTGAGTATGCTTGCACCATCTCAGAAAGGGAAACGTCACGCCCTCCATGTGGCCTTGATGAGCCCCTTATGTTGGGGAAAGGATGTCAGCCTCGGCTTGCAGGTACAGTATGGAAGAAGCAGGTATGGGCTCTGGCCAACCTATCTTAGCTCCACCTGCCGGAGGAGGAGTTGTTCCTACGATTGGCAGGAGGAACCAGAAGTTCCAGGCCGTGTTTCACTAATGGCAGAGTGGGTCCCAGCATGTTAAAGTTCTACCCTCTTCTTCAGTACTGCGCAATTATTCACCTGCAGGGGGTCTGTTTCCCATTTAATCTTACTTCTTGCTTCATGGGATGGTGAGCATTTAGGAAGATACCCAACCCACAATGGTCTCTTTATTGTGGTCTTTGCTTCCATGTGGCAGCCTGGCCAGATTACTGCCCCAGACAAGAACTAGGCAACTGGACCAACTCAGTGCATCAGCATTATTGGGGTGAAAATGTTCATTCTCCTTAAGTTTCTCCTTTCTCCTCCAGAGGGAGGACTATTCAGCCATCAGTTTTAGAGAGGCAGACACTTGGCAGAACCTCACTCAAGCCTCCTGTATGAGGCCACCTCGCACATTCTTCAGATCAACTTGACACTGGGAATGGGGAATCACTTTGTTTTGTAGAAAGTCAAACTTGACTTCCCATTTGTCTGTTGATCTTTGTGCAAAGTTCCAGAGAGGAACAGGGTGAATTTCAAATCCTTGAAATGATCAAGGCTACCAGGCTTAGAAAAGTCGTGATAATGCCTGACTTCCTGCCATCAAGGTTTAGAGGCAATGCACTAAGAACATGAGGGTGAGCTCCAAACGGCTCCATGTAGGTAACTTATCAGCACGCCTTCCATTGCCATGAGGACTCAACGCTCCTTCCTTCTCCCATTCCGGAGACCAGGAGGACTTTGGTGGGTTGACGTGGGAAGTGGCTCCTGTTGAACACTTCCGCTCCAGGTACCTCCTTAACTCAACTTAGGAAGGAGGCAGTGGCTGGGATTTTGGAATATTAGGCGCTAAGCCCAGATCGAAAACTAGGATAAAAAACAAAAGGCATTTAAACATGGCAAAGCCCTCTACCGTCTCAGTCCTGACTTCGTCTGCCCTTGAGTCATCCACTTTAAGTCACTTGTCCTTCACTCCCTACCCATTTCAGACACACTGCTCTTTTTATCTCTGAATTGGGCTGGACTTCCTTTTGCCTTTTGATTTCCAAGGACATTAATTCCCTCTGCCCGGAATGTGCCCCCCACCTCCCCGCAGCTTCTCCATCACTTGGCTAACTGCCGCTCACCCCTCAAATCTCAGCTTGAACATCCCTTCCTAGAGGAGGCCTTCCTGCAACGCTGCCATAGGTGTGGTCACCCTCCCATCCATTCCCCAAACACCCGACATCTCCCGTAAGAACACTTGTATCCCTGACTGTGCTTTTGTAGAGGCTGCCAGATTGACTACTGGACGGGGAGCGTCTTAGTACAGGAACGCCTCAGCCTAACTTACCGGCAATCACTGCTGATCCAATCAGGAGAGCCTAGAGTATGCTGCAGAAACAGATATCCCCACAGGTAGAGTAGCTTAATGGGAAAATGGGTTATTTCTCGTTTATGGCACTTCGGTCTTCAGAGAACTCTGCTCATTGCAGTCAGGCTGATGAAATTCCCATCCTGATGTGTGCTTCCGTGATCACCACCCAGGGAAGGGGTGTCTCACTCTGACAATTAAATGTTTCAGCCCAACCGTGTCATATATCACTTCTACTCACAGTTCTTTGACCACAGCTAGTCATGTGATCCCATGACTACACAAGGGATCCAGAAAGTGTAGACTTCCAAATGTTGGTAATCACTTTGGACACTAATTAACCCTTTAGATTCAAGCTTTGCCCAAGGCTGACGACCAAACATAAGCTTAGGAAAGATGGATCCTAGCATCAGTGTCTACTGGATCAAACCTACTCCAACTTCCCTCTCTATTATTTAGTGACTCTGTAAGTTAAAAAAACAAGACTTCATTATTTACCTGTTATGTAATTATACTAAAATCTCCTGCAAACACCCTTTTGGGATCAGTGACTCCAGGACTCTAGCAGCATTATTTTTAACAAATGTATCTGTTAAAAAAACATTGCCCCTGAAGCACGATAGGTGTTCACTCTATATGTGTTAAATGATAATAATAGCCTCTATTTATCAAGTTCTTTGTCGGGGCCATTGTGTGTTAATCGTTTTGCTGAAATACAAATCCCTTTGTTCCTCAGAATGGCATAGGTGTTTCATAATGTCACCTAGCTTTATGAATCTTGTTGATGTCGGAGCACCTTCCAGGCATTATGATATTTCTCAGCAAAATTATATGGACGGTCTGCCCCTACACATTAGGGTTAGGGTGAAGAGTTAGGGTTATGTCCACCTTCTCACCTCCAGTCTTAACTTTGCCCCACTCCAATCAGGCTTATATCCCACCATCCCCTTAAAACTCTTATCAGAGTCCTCCGTGGCTCATCTCTGCCGAACCAACAGCAAGGGCTCGGGCCCCTCTTACTCGATCTCCCACAGGCTTTCTGTGGCTGATCCCCCTGTTTGGGGTAATGTCTGCTCCAGACACGCATCCACCTTCACGCTGTTTGGCTCTCAGCTCCCTGATTCTACCAGCTCTGTTCAGTCTCCTCTGCTGATCCTCTGCTCCACCAGGCCTCCCGTCCAGACCTCTCCTCTGCCTCACTCTCTAGAGGGTGTCAACCGCCCCCGTGGCTTAAACCACCATCCACGTATATACACATCCCTAGAACATCTTTCCCAACCTGCTGCCCTTCTAGCATCTCTATCTGAACGTCTAGTAAGTATCTAAAATTTAATATCCTCAAATCAGAACCGTTGATTCCTACCCCTTCCCTTCACCCCAAGTCTCCCCCATCTTCATAAAGAGCAGCAGTCTCCCCTCAGCCCAAACCCAAGACCCAGGAGTCCTTTTACTGCTCTTTCTTCCTTATACTCCACATTCAATCCAATAATTGAATGTTCTTGTCTCTGAAAGTGAAGTGAAAGTGTTAATCACTCAGTCGTGTCTGACTCTTTGTGACCCCATGGACTGTCACCCTCCTCTATCCAAGGAATTCTCCAATCAAGAATACTGGAGTGGGTACCCATTCCCTTCTCTGGGGATCTTCCCGACCTAGGGCTCAAACCCAGGTCTCCGGCATTGCAGCCAGATTCTTTACCGTCTGAGCCTCCAGGGAAGCCCTCTGTTGGCTCCACCTCCAACATTATGATACAGCGTGAATCCAAAACTTGTCATCCCTTCAAACTAGTTTTCAAACCACAACCAGCCCTTACCTGGAAAATTACCACGGCCTCCTGATTTATCTCGGAACTCTTAAACAGTCTTCCTATAGCATCCTGAATGCAATCCATGTGCCCTGCTGAGGTCTACTTGGCGCCAGACCACCTAGGCATCACCTCCTCTGCAACCTCATGTTGTCTACTCCCGCCTTGTTCATCCCATTGCAAGCATCCCAGCCTGCCTCTCCTTCCAACACCAGGCTCTTCCAACCCAGCACTTTGCATGGCTGGCTTCTCCTCACCATCCAAGGATGAAAACAAGTATCAGTTCTGTGAAGGGAACCACTGGTTCCCCCCAGGCGTTTTGACTCTAGTCAGTTGGTCTTAAGCACTAATGAATACTTGAAACTACAGATGTGAGGATTGGTTGTGTTGTTTGATTTCCCTCTGCAGTAGTGTCAGCTCCACGCTGACAGTAGGACTCTCCCAGCTGGTTCACTAATGCACTTGTGGTGCCTAGCACTAGGGTTGGCACGTGATGGACATTCAATAAGTATTTGTAGGCCGATTGTCTTCAGTTTACAGAGAAGTGAGCCGCAAAGATGTCAAAGAACTAGTCTAATGTTGTAGGGCGTGCTCAGTAGCTCAGTCATGTCTGACCCTTTGCAACCCCATGGACTGTAGCCCACCAGGCTCTATTGTCCATGGACTTTTCCAGAGAAGAATACTGGAGTGGGCTGCTATTTCCTTTTCCAGGGGATCTTCTTGACCTAAGGATTGAACCCACATCTCTTGTGTCTCCCACCTTGGCAGGCAGATTCTTTACCACAAAGCCACCTGGGAAGTCTGAAGTTACTCAACCAAAAAATTATAGAGCCAAGGTTAGGGAAAGTTTTGATTGCTTCTCAAGCCTCTCTTCTTACCACGCTGCTGCCCTCTACTAGAAAGCAGTGACTGAGTGCATTATCTTTGCCTTTCTGCCATGTCTTTCATATTAAAATTCCATTTTCTTCTAAGTGTATCTTTGCAAAGGCCATTAAAAGGTCATCGAACATCTAATCTCCTTTCTTAACTTTGGAGCTAAGAGAGTCCTCTGGCGCTTTCTCGGCTGTAAAACAAAGATAACACCTGCCCCGTGAGACTTTAAAGAAATGCCTGATAAAGTATCTGTGCACAGTAGGGACTCAGGGCATGTGAGTTTCCTTTCTCCCAGAGACCATTCACTTAGTCCTACAGAGCAATGGTCCCATGCAAGGTGCCAAGGGGTTAAAAAGGTAAGCTGGAAGAGGGTTCTGTTCCCTGGGAACCACAATTCTCATAGGGAGCAGAAAGCACCTACTCACACAAGATAAGAAAGGCAAGGTGCTTGGATATGGGAATCCAGTAGACCTGGGTTCAATCCTCGGTTCCCTCTAACCAGCTGTGTGATGTGGAGAAAGATACTCAACCTCTCTGAGGCACGTTTTCTTCATCTGTCAAATGGAGTCAACATCAGACTCAGCACTGTTTATAGGAATGAAGCTGATACGGTGTCAACTATACAGTGCAGGCTCCATAAATGAAAGCTGACATTTACTGAGGCCTTACTATGTGCCAGGTATGTTCCAGGTATGTTCCGGGTGCTTTGCACATAATAACTCTGGTCTCGTAATCACCCTATGAAGCAAATACACTTGTTTGCCCTCATTAGAGGAGGCAGAGAGGTGAAATGCCTTGCCCAGGGGCTCACTGCCAGACAGTGGCCCACAATGATGCAAAGCCATGGCCCTAACCACTGGGCTAGGCCGCCTCTCCTGTTGACTGCCACGAAGGTGGAGCACAGACGGCCGACCTCCCCTGCTTGGGGCAGTCAGGTTTCTCTCGGTGATGGGGTGTGCAGCTCCCGAGTCCCCCTAAGCTGCAGCCCCTTCCCTCTCCTCCACATCCACCTGGATGCTTTGACCTCCCCCACCTCCAAAGGCTGCCAGGACTGAGGTGTAATGTCTGAAAATTGCCCAGTAAAGTGTGAGAGCAAACCATGCAGAATGCTAAAAGACCGGAAAACATAAAATTTAAAACCAGCCTCTGACGATGCAGAAATCAAGGAAGGACTTCTGCTAAAACAACTCCGTTTCCAAGCAAACGGAGCTTTAATCTGCCTGGTAATTTAGTGTGTCTGCTCTCCTTCCTCTGAAATTACAGGGCTCCTTCCTGGGTGTGTCCTGCCTCCTGCCGTGAGGCTGGAACCAGGCCCCCCATGATGAAGGCACATCTCCTCCTTGGAGTGTGGGGTGAGGGGCCAGGAGAGACGGAGGGAAGCCAAGGGCAGTACGGGGGTGTCTGGGTACAAAGCCCCTGGTCCTGCAGAGTCATTCTTAGCCCATTGGCAGGGAAAGGGGGAGGGGGGCGGGGATCTTTCTCTGAAAGCTAAAGGAGACCCTGAGAAGCTGGGCTCCCACCAGTGGGGAAGGGAAGACGTTGGGAGTCCGGGACCACACAGAGAGCTCAGTGGGGGGCTGATGCTTAGATGCAGGGAGCTTTCCTGGGAAGAAATCTTGAGTTACAGTGTGGGAGCAGACTGCAGGGCAAACCTGGATGCTGGACTCACAGGGGTGTATGTCCTAGCCCCAGGCCTGTGGCTTCCTGCCTGTGTGACCTTGGGCAAATCCTCCGGCCTCTCTGAATCCCATTCTTCTGTGCGGCAGCGAGAAGAATATCTGCCTTGTGGGGTCATGGGGAGAAAACTGCCACACGACCAACCAGGGACACAGCAAGAAGGAGGAACTCGGCCAATGCTGGGTCCCTTCCCCTCCTTACAGCATCAGCCTGGGAGGCTAAGACCTGGAGCTGGCTCCTCTGTCCCCAGCAAATGACTTCCATCTGCCCTGAACACACACCCTGACTGACGGGGAGAGAGACAGAAGCCAGATCCCCCCCAGAACACGTTTACAGGAATGCGAGGCTCGGAACAAAAGATTCTCAGGTCCCATAAGCCTGAGGAAAGTTCCTTGCTCTGTCTCCCAGTGAGCACATTAAAGGCTCGGATAAGGCTTGCAGAAGAAAGTCTTGTTCAACTGGATCTCTATTTGCCCTGGGAAGTTTTTACTCTTTGAAGAACACCAATCAGCACCCTCTCCAGGGACTTCCTTGGTGGTCCAGTGGCTGGGAATCTACCTTCCAATGCAGGGGGTGGGGGTTTGATCCCTTGTCTGGGAACTAAGATCCCCCATGCCTTGGGGCAGCTGAGCCTGAGGGCCGCAACTAGAGAAGCCCACGAGCCACAGTGAAGAGCTAGCAGGGCCCAAATAAAAATAAATAGACAAATAAAAAACACTTCGCCAAACCCATTTTCCATGGAAACATATTTTAGGTAATGTTGCCAGATGATATTAAAGGCAAAATTCACTTTTACGTGGAGGGGAAAAATGTATCTAATTACTATAAATACATTCCAAAGCACCCCCCTCCCCCAGAAAAGGGAATGGCAACCCACTCCCGTGTTCTTGCCTGGAGAACTCCGTGGACAGAGGAGCCTAGTGGGCTACAGTCCATGGGGTTGCAAAGAGTGAGACACAACTTAGAGACCAACTCCTCACTCCACGTTCCAAAGTGGAAAACTTACTTTTCCCACAACCGATCCTGGGACTGTCTGCCTCCTTCTCCATATCTTGTCCCTGCTTCACGTCTCATCTTCCCGGCCCCTTGTCCATGGAGCCCGCCCTGAGGCCACTCATCCTTTTCCCTAACCACAGGCACTGTCTCTGCCCCTTTCTCTGGGCGTGCCCCGTCTTGTGTTCAGGTGGCACCCTGGGAATGAATGCGTCTATGTTCCATCAGAAAGAAATTCTCTGAGAACAGGGACGTTGCCTCTCTGGGGCTTCCCACAGTGCCCGGAATCTAGTAGGGACTTGCTGATGTCAGCCAAAGGCAGCATAATCCCCGTGTCTCCCATCAGACTGCGGATTGCAAACGCACTCGCTATTCCAGCTGGAAGGAGACTGGGAGGGAACGCATCTGCCCTCACTCCCAATTCACTGCATCCCATTCATTTACCAGGCAAGCCTTTACCCAGCACCTGCTCTGTGTCAGGCTCTAGATGAGATGCTCAGAACTTACAGATGAATTAAGTACACTCCTCGCCTTACGAACAGGGGAGGCTGATACATGTGCAGATGGTATCCTGGCACCAGAAGTGGTAGGCTGGCACTGTCTCGATACAGGGACCAGCATCTGCTGATTGGCAGAATGAATGCGTGTTCAGGGCATGTATAAAATGTGACGCAACATGGGAAGAGGTGATATTTGAGCTGCATCTGGAGGAATGAGGGTAAGTTTCCCAAGTCACGAGGAGAAGGGGTGGAAGGGCATTGAAGGAAGAAGGAACACCATATACAGTGGCACAGAGGTAGGGAAGGATGTGGTAGGACTCACAGAAAGCCCTTTGTGGGTGAAGAAGCAGGGAAGGAAAAAAAGAGATGGAAGGAAAAAAGAATATGGACAGGCTGAAGCCAAATTTGTAGAGATAAGCGTTGCCTTACTGAGGAATTTGAGTTTCATCTGCTTGGGTGCCTGCAAGGATGGTTAGTGAGAGGCCCCTGAATATGACCCTGTCCTGGATTGCCACAGAGGCAAAGCTGACTCACATAGCCCAGCCCTCTTCAAGGATGAAGGACTTGTTGACAAAACAGAAACACACTCCAGACATAGAAAACAAACCTATGGTTACTAGAAGAGAAATGGAGAAGGAATAAACTAGGAGTTTGGGATTAACATACACACACTACTATATATAAAATAGATAAGCAACAAAGACCTCCTGTATAGCACAGGGAACTATTTTCCACCCCAGTATTCCTGCCTGGAGAATCCCCATGGAGAGAAGAACCTGGCGGGCTGTGGTCCACAGGGTCACAAAGAGTTGGACTCGACTGAAGCAGCTTGGCACGCACGCACGCATATAGATGTGACGTTAAAGAACCCTCCTGCCAGTGCAGGAGACCTAAGGGATGCAGGGTCCGTCTCAGGGTCGCGAAGATGCCCTGGAGAAGGGTATGACAGCCCACTCCAGCTTTCTTGCCTGGAGAACCCCATGGACAGAGGAGCCTGGTGGGCTACAGTAGTTCATAGGGTCTCAAAGAGTCGGACACGACTGAAACGACTTAGCACAGCTCACAGCACACAGCACACACACAGAGACACACACACAAACACACATGTACACACACACACACATACACACACGCGCGGGCACATGCACACACATACACATACACACACGTGCACACACATACACACATACACACACATGTGCGCACACATGCACACACACGCACATACGCACACACATACACACATGCACACACACGCACACACACATACACACACGTGTGCGCGCACACATACACACGCACACACACAGAGACACACACACAGACACAGAGACACACACACATACACACATGTACACACACACACACATACACACGCGCGGGCACATGCACACACATACACATACACACACGTGCACACACACATACACACATACACACACATGCGCGCACACATGCACACACACGCACACACACACACACACGCACACACAGGCACACACACGTACACACACATACACACACGTGTGCGCACACAAATACACACGCACACACACAGAGACACACACACAGACACACACACACATACACACACGCACGCACACACACACACATACACACATGCGTGCGCGCGCACACATACACACACAGGCACACACACAGGCACACACACACACATACACACACATACACACATGCACACACATACACACACGTACACACATACACACACGTGTGCGCACACACATACACACGCACACACACAGAGACACACACGTACACACACACGTACACACACACACATACACATATATATGTTCATTTGCTGTATATCTGAAACTTAAAGCAGAGACATTACTTTTCCAACAAAGGTCCGTCTAGTCAAGGCTATGGTTTTTGCAGTGGTCATATATGGATGTGAGAGTTGGACTATAAAGAAAGCTGAGCACAGAAGAATTGATGTTTCGAACTGTGGTGTTGGAGAAGACTCTTGAGAGTCCCTTGCACTGCAAGGAGATCCAACCAGTTCATCCTAAAGGAGATCAGTCCTGGGTGTTCATTGGAAGGACTGATGCTGAAGCTGAGACTCCAATACTTTGGCCACCTCATGTGAAGAGTTGACTCATTGGAAAAGACCCTGATGCTGGGAGAGATTGGGGGCAGGAGGAGAAGGGGACGACAGAGGATGAGATGGTCGGATGGCATCACTGACTCAGTGGACATGGGTTTGAGTAAACTCCAGGAGTTGGTGATGAACAGGGAGGCCTGGAGTGCTGCAATTCATGGGGTAGCAAAGAGTCAGACACAACTGAGTGACTGAACTGAACTGAACACAACATTGTAGATCAACTATACTTTGATTTAAAAAAAATATTTTTTCAAGAACAAAGGTCAACTCCCTCAGCCACTGAAAGTGTTGGTGGAACACCTCACTCACCTTGCTATTTTTTTTCTGGAAATTGCCCTCGATGCTTTTGAACTATGGTGTTGGAGAAGACTCTTGAGAGTCCCTTGGACTGCAAGGAGACCCAACCAGTCCATCCAAAGGAGATCAGTCCTGGGTGTTCATTGGAAGGACTGATGCTGAAGCTGAAACTCCAATACTTTGGCCACCTGGTGTGAAGAGCTGACTCATTGGAAAAGCCCCTGATGCTGAGAGGGATTGGGGGCAGGAGGAGAAGGGGATGACAGAGGATGAGATGGCTGGAGGACATCACCGACTTGATGGACATGGGTTTGAGTAAACTCCGGGAGTTGGTGATGGACAGGGTGGCCTGGCGTGCTGAGCTTCATGGGGTCACAAAGAGTCGGACACGACTGAGCAGCTGAACTGACCTGAACTGAAGGAGAGCTGGCCTTGCCTTCAGTCATGCTGTCTTCCTGCAGCCTGTACCACGTGACTGCAACGCTGGAGACGGAAGCAGGTGGCCCTCACTGAGGACAATTCTAAAGGGCCCTCCAGATCCAGATGCCGTGTGGCTTGACTGCTGTCCTCAGGACTGCAGGACAGCTCACCTCCTCCCCCTGCCCACCCCTGTTTCCTTCCCAAGAGCGTTCCCTGGTAAATGTCTCCTTGCTTCTATCGCAGGCTCCAGGATCTACCTGCTATCAAAACAATAAATACATGTTCATCGTGAATAACGGAAGGAGGAGCAACAGACCACATGAGACCTGGTTCTAACCCTGGTTCTTTATCTACGTCCTTCTACAATCTTGAGAACCTCTCTTTCTCTTCCCTAGACTACAGAAATCCCAATACATAAAACAAGTGAATTGTCCTGCATCATCTGTAAAGACCTCTCCAGCTGGTACATATTGGAAATTAAGATTTATTCATACTACGGTGTAAATGACTGCTAACAGTTGAAGAACTCAACCTCTGTCATGAGAACCATCACCTAACAAAGACCCACATCTTGAGTTAAAGCTGAGCTAGGAAAAGGACACTCTCTTGGCAGTGTTTTAGCTACAACAAGGCTCTTGTAAGTGACACAGGAAAAGAAGCTAACACGGACTGGGCAATTGATGTATACTTTCCTTAAGACATCGTAACCCTCACTACATTATAAGATGGCATCCACTGCATTTTCAGAGGAGAGTAAGGCTCAGGGTGCTCAGGGACTTGGTTGAGGTCACCCGATAAGCAAGCGGCAGAGACCTGAGTGGGTTCCATTCCAGCTGCCTGGATCCTGCCTTCTGCCCAGCCCATCCACCCTTTGGAAAGGGGGATTAATGAAGACTGCCTGCCGTCTCCACTCACCTGCCTAGAAAGGTCTCCTGTCTAGTTTGCATTGATTTTCCTGTGTTTGTTTGTTCTTAATGCATTTGCAGAATCTGAGATCCAGGCTGCAAATAATGCAGATGAAAAGAGGGGTCAGAGGCACCGAAGGCAGGCTACTTTCAGCGCTTCCTCGTATTGAAAATACTTCCTGCCGTCTCCACTCTCCCGTAGGTTGCCACCAGACTTCCTTCTCAGCAGGAACATTCCGGTTTATCCATTTTCAGACTCTGGCTGGGGGTGGGTCAGGAAGCTGACCGCAGAAATTGGTAGATTCTGGGAAATTCATTTCCAGCCTTCATGTCTGAAGGCAAGAGTGGCGTCACTCACCTTCCTGCCTCTAGTCTTGCGCCCCACTCCCCAGCACAGCCTATAAAATGTACCCTGCAGTGCCCTCAAGCACACCCTGAACATTTTCAGTAACCTCCTTTTTTTTTCCTTTGGCTTCGGAAGAAATTCCCCAGGGTGTCTGTGGTTCAGCCACAAGCTACATTTCAAATCTCAGACCCCACCGCCTCATTGACCCTGTGACCCAGGAATGCGGGCCAATTCCATCTGCTGCAAATGTGCAGTACTTTCCAACTCCACGCCTGTTTCTTGCCTGTTTTCTGTTCTCAAGTCCCAAACCAGCCCACTCTGCAGGTCCTGAGCCAGCCAAAGCATCGTCTCTCAGACGAGCGCTGAGACTCTGGAGTCTATTCTTCTCTGCTGGTAACTTGAACCTTGTCTCAGCTACTCTGCACCCCTCCTCTGCCCACCTCTGCCCCTGCCCCTGACCCCCCAAAAGGCTTGGAGCTCCACAAAGGCAATGACTTCAGTGAGTTCGTTTCTGCATCCCTCTGTCCCTAGCAAAGAACCTGGAACACAGTAGGTCTCAGCCAATGGTTGTGAACAAAGGAAGCCAATTAGTAATAACAGCCCCTCACACTGGAACAGCCGTTAGCATGGATGAGTCATTTCTCAGTAGAGCCTCTAAAGACATCAGGAGAGCTGACCCTTGGGCGGAGATGTTAGGACTACACTTGTCCAAGTGTGCTTGTATAGAGCTTCTTTTGCCCCTTCTGGCGATCCCAGCCTCCAGCTCAGATGATTGATCACAGGCCTTGGGCAGGGGAGGTGTGGGCTGGAGGGTTCTCAGAGATGCTCCAGCAAACCCCAGTGGACTCAGTGAGGCCCCTGCAGACTCCCCTGAGGGGGCCTGGCCAGCGGCACCTCCTGGTCACACCAGACAGGTGCCAAGTGCTGCTGCCCAGGACACAAGAGGGGTACCAACCCATGTGCTGAGGGTCACGGCAGCCAGGCCCTGCCCTGCATTGTCGGCATCTCCCTGGCTGACGTCACCTGCAGATGTGTGGGGAGATTTCTTGGCCCATTGGAATAACAGGATCAGGTTTATTCATTCGCAGCCTCCAATCCGTCTCGTCTGCTGCTCCCAGCCCCAGGGTCATCACCCAGGCACCCATCTGGCGGCCCCTTTGAAAGGTCCTTTGACACGTGTCTCTTCCTCAAAGCTGCGTCATTCCTGGCAGTGAGCAAAGAAGCCGGCGCTGGTGGGGAAAGGTCAGATGCCCGCACTGTGTTTGTTCACGAGGGCGATATTTCACCAAAGAGCAGATGCTTCCTAAATGATAAATAAGAGCGGCAGCTCCCCGCAGGGCCTCGGGGGAGGGAAGTTCTCCACTCCGTATGCAACGCAGGCTCCAGCAAAGACTGGGAAGGAAGGGCGGGAGGGCAGAGTGTGATTGACCAGGATGCACGCATGCGGTCCAGCGTCCATCCGAGGTGTGGATGCTACACTTGCCCAGAGTCTGTCCTCCATTAATGCCTATTCAATAGATGTGTGTGTGTGTGTGTGTGTGTGTGTGTGTGTTGTAACAGCCACCATTGATTGAACTCTTGCTATGTGCCAGACACTCTGCTAAATTCTTAGGTCTATCTTCCTATTTAATCCCCATCATAGCTCTATGAAGAAAGAGGCTCAGAAAAGTCGAGTTACTTGTCCAAGGTCACACTGCTAATATGTGACACATCTCAGGGGCAGGACCATGGTACAGGTGCGTGGGGCCTAATAGGTCTGGGCTGGACCTGACTCTGCCTTGAGTCAAGTAGGAACAGGTAAAAACTCAGAAATGACCTTGGAGGTAGGGGAAACGAGCTCCTATTTAGCATGGAAGAAAGAGATCTTCAGTCCAACAGATGGGTTTCTAAGCCATTCTTGCCTCTTTCTAACTGTGAGCCCCACACAGGAGATTCTGAGTTCCTGATCTATATTCTTCTCCCTTTGTAAGATGGGCTGAATAATAACCATATTGCAGGATTATTACAAGCATTAAATAAGATGCTCAGTATAAAGGATGGGTACACCATAGGTGTTTAAAAAATATTAGTCATTATTATTGCATTTATGAACAGGAGTAATCAAGTCATGTAAGGAATGAATAATGTCTGGATAGACAGACTTCCACCAGGTGTTCAACATTAAGAAACTATCTCTCAAGGGAATTCCTTGGCGGTTCAATGGTTAAGACTTGGGTCTTTCACTGTTGGGGCCTGGGTTCCATCCCTGAGCAGGGATAAGCTCCCGAAAGCCGTGCAGCGTGGCCCAAGGGAAAAGTGAAGCAAGAGGCATCTCAAACTGTTCGTGAGATTAAGGGCCACCTCGCACACCCTTCCCAGTCACCCCCAGCAGTGTGACGCATGTGGCAGAAAGCACCCATCACAGAGCACACTTGGGGCCAGACACCAGTTCACAGAACATCTCCGCTCAATTCTCCACCTTCACCCCAGGAGATCACCAACTTACCCACCCACACAGTGGCCGGTGAGGCCCAAATCTGCCTGGGGGCCTCCGGTGTGGACAATGGGGTCTGGGGCTGAGTGGGCAAGCCCGGGAGAAACCGCTTACCTCCCTCCAGATGGCGCTGTGCCTGGACCTCCAGCTCCAGCTGTCTCCCTCCGACAGCGCTCAAAACCAGTCCCCTCCGCCGACAGCAGGGAACACAGGCCGGGGGCTCATGCTATCCTTCTCTCGCTAGCTCTTCCCTCCTACTCAGACACCTGCAAACTCACTCTGTCTCTCCCACACACACAAACACATAAAGAGATACAGATATACATATCTCTCTCCTCTTCCTTCCTCCAAAAAGCTGAAACCATGGAGATACCCAGGGGAGTAATATTAATAATATCACTTATATCTCAGATATCCCCAGGTCTCAACTCTTCACCGGTAGGAACGTGGACTCACAAAGGAAGAAGGAAGCCATTTGCACTGGAAAATCAAGGAGTGCTTCACAGAGGAGGTGGCGTCTAGACAGTGGTGTCTAGCTGGTGGGGGGAGTCTGAGTGATCTGGTGTGTGGGTTCTGGGAAGGACAGTGGCAGGAGAAGGAGCTGGGTAATTAGGCAAGGACTAGTCTTAGAAAAGCTTGAATGCCATGGCAGAGTTTAAAGTGTATCCCGAAGAAGGGTGTTTCTTAGGGAGGGTGTCAGATCCCCGGACAGAACTTTCTTATAATACACATCCCTCCCTTCTCCACTGCACTCCACACTCTCCATCACCTCCAATATTTTCTATCTGCGGGGGGCCCTGAAAATGTGTGTTTTGATCCTGTGAGCCATGCAGTTCAGGGACATGCCATTTTCCCTCCACCCTCGCGAAACCCTCCTACTGACAATGGGGAGCCATAGAAGGTGTTTGAGGTAGGAAGAGGTACGTGTCTTGGGAAGGCATCATTGGTATCTGCAACAAAACCTGAACCGAGAAAATGCCCATGCAAACTAACATCGCCCACCTGCCCACTAGGAGCCAAGTGGAGTCTTTGTGCAAGCTAGAAAAAGACATCCAACCTTCAGCAACAGTTTTCAGAGTCAGCATATAATCGACTTGCCGGGGGGTGCTCATGGTAAAAGACCCTCCTGCCAATGGAAGAGACATAAGAGACACAGATTCAATCCCTGGGTCGGGAAGACCCCCTAGATTAGGAAATGGCCCCCACTCCAGTGTTCTTGCCTGGAGAATCCCACGGACAGAGGAGCCTGGTGGGCTGCAGTCCATGGGGTCGCAAAGAGTCGGACACGACCGAAGCGCCTGGCACGCGTGCACGCATGTTAATCCAAGGAGCCACGAGCCGTCTGGCTTTGGCTGCAGACAAGGAAGCAGATGCCCCTCCAAGTACGTTAGGTGCCCCTGACGTGGCCCTCGGGTAAGGAAGAGGAGAGTGGAGGAAGGAAGCGACGGGACAAGGCCAGGGTGGGAAAGTTCTCGACCTGTCTTTAATCTTCCCCATTACCTAAAATTCTGCATCACAGACAGTCTCTCCAGCTCCTTTTTCAATGGGTGCCAGGGTGTCAGAGTCATCCCATTGTGAGTCGGGTGCTGCAGCGGCTGTGTGGGTGTGTCCCCCTGGGCTTGGCCTGGCTCTGCACCAAGGGGGGTCTCAGAGATCAGACCTCAGAGAAGAAACCCACAGACACCTCACTCTCTTCCTCCCGCCTCACTTGGCACGGTACACGTGCTTGGCAGGGCACACTTTCTGAGACCCCCAACCCCTTCTTCCCTCCAAGAGGCTGGTTGGATGCTCTCGGGGGTCACAGGTGCGATCAGGTCAGGAGCAGATGAACACGTGTCTATGCACAGGTGGGTGTATCGCAGGGGCGTTCCCCAGGCGTGTCTACAATCCTGTGTGCCAGCTGGGAAGCCCGGATCCTTTGTGATCAAGCACACACTGTCTCCGAGAAGTTAGTCTGTATTTCCTACACAAACGGCATTTCCTCAGACGCGCTGCCCTCGCGCAGAGCCCAGCCTGAAAATCTGCCCGGCGTGGCTCTGACGGCCCAGGAAAAAGATCCGTGTGGCTGGCTTTCTTCCCACAGGACTGCTGGGAGAATCAGATAAGAGATGGAAAAGCACTGTGATCGTAGATTTTATTATTATCTTACTTCCCTAAAAGAAATGTCCCTCCTGGGTCTTTGAATTACTTAGACCATTTCTTTTTCTATTGACTTTGGATTCCCGAGAGGGAATTACATTTCCAACAAGTGGTAGCTGCTGCAGCTTCGTGGAATGACTGACTGACAGGGCAGGCAGGCACCCCAGGGACTGTCTACTCCCGCTGCCGTGTGGGTGGGGAAGCTGAAGACAGGGGCAGGGCTCCGTCCAGAGACACAGCGGAAGCTCTTGGCCTGGACCTGTTTGTGCGGGGCTGTTCTGTGCTGAGACGGGAATATTGTTTCCGGGGACCGCAAAGGGGAAGCCCTCAGACCCCGTCTCCTCACCACGGGTCTTTCTGCGAGAGCGCTTGGAAGCTGAGCAGGGCCATGGGCTCCGGGTCTCCGTCTGAGCTGAGTCAGCAGGCTCGGGCCGGCTCAGAGCCTACCAGAAAGGCAGTCAGCAGGCATCTGGATGGTCCCCGCACACTGCCGAGGCTGCCGCCCGTGTTCAAAAGGCGGTGAGCACTTCACGTGGAACTCTTGACAGAAACACACTATTTTGTAGAGTTCTTGACAGGCTGGCAGGAGAATCTCAAGAGAAACAAAGGGAGATGTATTGGAAAGAGAAGAGAAGGCGGTTGGGATTGAATGAGGAGTGGAAGGGGGAAGAAAAGAGGGTTTGTGGGAGAAAGTGTGGTACCCAACGGCAAAAAAAATAGAGATGCTTCCGATCCACCTTGTTCAACAAACTGCACCTCCAAGATGCCTTTCAAAACCGGGGATTTCCCTCTCCATCTGAAAGGCTCCTCACTCCTGCCGACTGATGAGAGTGGGGGGCCAGTTACAGCTCAGTTTCCACGGAGCCTGCCTGTCGGGGCCTGACTCTGTGATCAGAAGCGTCATTCCCAGACACGCTCTGTCCGGAAAGCGCAGGCCGTCCTTCTCCCCGTGCAGGGGCCGTTCTGTTCCGGGTACCTCTCCCAGCATCGAACCCAGGACCAAGGATATAGCATTTAATAGATTTTTGAAGGGCCCTTATTTCAAAACAAAATATTGGGATGTCCGATCTGAATGTTCTTTGAGGGGACAAGGAGATGGAATAATTATCTATTTAATTTTCATACAATTTTTAAAGCTTACACCCTATTTGCAGTTATTACATAATATTGGCTCTATTCCCTGACTTGTATACTGCATCCTTTAGCCTAATTTATTCCCAACAGTCTGTACCTCCTACTCCCTACCCTTATATTGCCACTGGTAGCCACAAGTTTGTTCTCTGTGTCTGTGAGTCTCTTTCTTGTTCTATTCCCTAATTTTTTGCCATTTTAGATTCTACATATAAGTGATATTATACATTGTTTGTTTGTCTTTCTTTTTCTGACTTATTTCACTTAGCATAATGCCCTCCAAGTCCATCTATTTTTCTGAAAATGGAAAAATTTTGTTCTTTTTTATGGCTGAGTAATATTCCGTGTGTGTGTGTGTGTGTGTGTGTGTGTGTGTGTGTGTGTGTGTACACCACATCATGTTTATCCATTCTTCTGTTAGTTGACTCTTAGGGTTGCTTTCATATCTCGGATATTGTCAATAATGCTGTAATGAACATTGGAATGCTTATATTTTTCTGAATAGCGCTTTTGGGTTTTTATGTGGGTTTTTTTGGATATATGTACCCAGGAGTAGAATTGTTGGGTCATATGGTATTTCTACTTTAAGTTCTTTGAGAAACCATGAAAGACGTTTTAGTGCTTATTGACTTATGCGGCTGCCTTGGGTCCTGGTTGCGGCACATGGGACCTTTCATTGCAGAGCTCAGGCTCTCCAGCTGGGATGCACGAACTTAGTTGCTCCAAGGTATGTGGGATCTTAGGTCTCCGACCAGGGATTGAACTTTCTTCCTCTGCATTGCAAGGTGGATTCTTAACCACTGGACCACTAGGACCAGAGAAGTCCTAGTCATGAAATATTTAAAATAGAAATTTGCCCGAACATCTAGGACAAATGAACAAGTGTACATGTTTCTTGATGACTCAGAAATAACAGCAACCAAGCCAAAAACAACAGCCGTAGCGGACACCTTCCTGCCCTGTGGATCATAAGACCACGTTCTCTCATTTCCAACGTCTCCAGCAGTTGTTTGATAATCCAACCAATGTTGACTGAACACCTACTGTGGGTCAAATATCAGACTAGACTTTCGGGGAAGCGGGTATAAAAACCAAGACGTGGCCACTGCCCTCGCTCGAAGGGATCAGGCGCTAAGATGCAGTGCAGAGGTCACAGGCATGAATGAAGACACACCACAACCACTGATATCATCCGGAGGGGAGCAATGTGTTGTTGGAGCCCAGAATAGATTCCTCAACTCTGCAACGGGAGAAGTGGGTCACAAAGCAGGTGACTTCTGAGATGGGCCTTGGCAGATGGGTGGAGAGTTAGGGAGGTAAGTGAGGCACCTCGAAGTTGCTTCTAGACAAGTAATTGCAGAGACTTTGAAATGCAGAGACATTTGAGCAGTGATGGAGGTTCCAAGGGGCTTGGTGTAGGTTGGTCAGTAGTGAGGAATGGGTCTAGAGTGCCTGATTTGGGAGTTAGAGCTCTGACCTTAGGCAGTAGGGGTGGGGGGGTGTGGGCAGGGCTGGGAGCTTGTGAACAGAACAGGGCTCTGGTGGGGGGGATGGGAAAAGGACCCAGTTGGTGGGGACCCCAGGTAAGGCCTGCAGGTCAGATGTTGTTTCCTCACTTGGGAAGAGATTCAGAGGGCTGGCACCGTGATAAAAGAACTGGAAAGCAAGCCAGATTTGGGAGATGTTTGTGAGGACAAATGATAAGACTTACTGACCATTTGGCTGGAGAAAGAAGAAAAAGGCATATGGTCAAAAAGACAAGGTTTAAGTGCGTGTAATTGAGAAGCTACTGATGCTATTAGCCAAATTTGGAAATAAGACTGAGGATCCAGTTCAGGGGGAACTAGAGCACCCTCTGCTTCCTTCCCGTGGTTATAGCCACTGACACTGAACAAGTATTCCGTTATTAATTTTCATTAGCTTCCCTCTGGAAGCATAGACTCTCCCCTGGGGATGAAAACATGTAACTAGATGATATAATACAAGACAGGTTCGGGTACCTGTCAAAACAGAGATGACTGGAAGGCAGGAAAAAGAAGATAATCCCTGGAGAAATCAGAAAAGGCTTCCTGGAGGAGATGTCATTGGATTTCAGTCTTGAAGGATGAATGAGTTCAACCCACAGAAATGGGTTTTAGAAGTAATAGAGGGGAATTGTGAGAGAGAAAGCAGAGGACGTTGGAAATGCCAATGTGAATCAATGCTGAATTAGGAGCATGGTGGAAAGTTACTGAAGGACCTGGACTTCTGAAAGTCATGGCTGACAATGGCCAGGACCCTGATGGAGCCCCAGAGGGAGCCTGAACTGGGGAAGGAGGAAATGACTTTCCAGGCTGCCCATCTGATCTCGAAGTTCAGTTCAGTTCAGTCACTCAGCACGCCAGGCTTCCCTGTCCATCACCAACTCCTGGAGCTTGCTCAAACTCATGTCCATCCAGTCAGTGATACCATCCAATCATCCCACCCTCTGTCGTCCCCTTCTCCTCCTGCCCTCAATCTTTCCCAGCATCAGGGTCTTTTTCAATGAGTCAGCTCTTCGCATCAGGTGGCCAAAGTATTGGAGTTTCAGCTTCAACATCAGTCCTTCCAATGAATATTCAGTACTGATTTCCTTTAGGATGGACTGGTTGGATCTCCTTGCAGTCCAAGGGACTCTCAAGAGTCTTCTCCAACACCACAGTTCAGAAGCATGAATTCTTTGGCACTCAGCTTTCTTTATGGTCCAACTCTCACATCCATATATGACTACTGGAAAAACTATAGCTTTGACTAGACGGACCTTTGCTGGCAAAATAATGTCTCTGCTTTTTAATATGCTGTCTAGGTTGGTCATAGATGTTCTTCCAAGGAGCAAGCGTCTTTTAATTTCATGACTGCAATCACCGTCTGCAGTAATTTTGGAGCCCAAGATCACAGATCTCTCATGGATCATCAATACTTAGGCTCCAGCTAGGCCTCTTCTTGGGGGGAGCTGAAGACAAGCTCTCAGAGCTAATAAGTTTATGTGGAGTGTTGTGTAAAACCAGGTTGGATTCATTATTGATGCAAACTTAGGCAAATGAGAGCTGGCTCCGGCTTGGCAAGGTTCCCTTCAGCACATTAGCTTGGGCGGCCTCCTGGGGAGAGCCACACGCCTGTCGGTGGCTCCGATCCACCAAGGGGGAAGCACACACGGAGGGGCTTTGAACCCCTCACTTCAGATCTGGGCCCAGAATCTCAGCCGCCTCCCAACACCATCTGGGCACGCAGGCCCAGCATGACCGAGGAGCTCGCTCCCAGGCCTCCCGTCGAGTCCCTGGCTGCCAGGCCGTGCGCAGAAAACAATATCCGTGATCACAGCCTCACAGATTCAATTCTGTCCCTTCTAATTAAATGACTTCAGCCTTGCAAATTGCAGCAGTGGATGCAAGCTCACGCTAGACACACAGCTGCAGACCCAAGACACCACGCAGTTCGGAAGGGGCGGCCAAGACCAGTAGTCCCCACGGGAAGAGCCCAACGTCCGGCGAGGCGAATGAGTGAGGAGCACCTTCCCAGCCCCCCAGCCTCCCTGGGTGGCTGTGCTGACTTCAACCATCCCTCTGACAGGCATTTATGGAGGACCTACTATGTGCCAAGCCCTGTGTGGGCACTGAAAACACAGGGGTGAGAGCGATGGCCTTGCGTTAGGGATCTGGTCTCTTGGGAGCACAGAGAAGCAAGGAGATGATGGCCTGCTGGTGTCCTAGGAGAGCCCAGTTAGGGGTACGGGGCAGACCCGGGGGGCAAAGGGCATGCAGGCATTTGGACATTATCCTGAGTGGACGGGGGTGACTGGGACCCAGGAGAGGGTGGAGCAGAAGTGTATTTATCCATCACATGCCATATCACAGAGGCCAGGAAAGTTCTGGAATTGCTGCAGGAAAAAAAAACAAACACCTTCACATCTCTGCTCTCCCTCCCCTAAAGCACCTCTGCCCTGCCCCATCCCCCAGGCAAACATCAGGTCTCTGAGTTAGTTCTAGGAAATGCTTTCCCAGACAGAACAGATGAGGGGATGAAACCTGAAAAATGGATGAATGCAGCATTAGGGGATCGATGACCTTGGCTGTACAATTCCTGGGGCAATTTCCCCATCTGAGAAATGGGCACATGCACCCTATCCTGTGCCCCATAAGAGTCAAATGTGAAAGGTCAAGGTCACGGTAAACACTCAACACACGTCTTGAGTGAATGAAACACAGTGGAAGTTCTTGGCCGAGTGAAAAGCATCCACAGACAGGAGGTGAGTGTTGTGCTCTGGAGCTTTCAGCTCCCTCCTTAGTCTGCTGTCAGTTGATTGCACTTAGCTTGCAGAAGTGAACAGGGGTTGGGAATGGCACTTATGAGGATTCATTCATTCCCTTATTCGGGAAATATTTACTAGCCAGCTGCCCTATTTATACCCTGTGGTTACAATGGTGAACATGGCAAACCTGGCCCCTGCCCCTTGAACTTCATGGTCAGTGGAGAGATGGCTACTAATGAAATAGCCCCACAAGTGAACATGTGATCACCTAGTGGGTAAGCACGTCCTGAAAGAGAAATGCAGGAAGATGCAGGAAATGGAAGGCGATGGCAGTGGGAAGACCTCACACCCTTGGTTCTTCATTCAGTCAACAAGTGAATGAATGAACGAATGGACGTTCCTAAGTGCTGGTTCCCCTTCTGGGATGCCCTTCTCAGCTCTGGACAGGGCTGGGTCCACCTTGTATCCTGGACCCCATCTTAGCATCATCTCCTTAGAACAGCCTTCCCTAAGCCTCCTTTAAGGTGCTCTGTAACACCACCATTTTATTTTCCTCAAAGCACTTATCATTGTCTGATATGCAAATATATGTGTGTGTGTGTGTGTGTGTGTGTGTGTATAAATTCATTAGTTCATTGCCTGCATCTGCCTGTTGGAGGGTAAGCTGTATATGAGCTGGGGCTGTCCCAGTGTCCCCAGCCTTGGGGACAGCCATGATAGGAGCCAGCAAACATGGGATTTATCAGGGAAGGACATGTGGCCAGAAAGACTGGGGGGTTGGGGGGGTGGTGCTGAGTTTCCAACTGGATCTTAACCCAGAGTTTTCCAGACCAGGATGTCCTCAGACACCACGATCTGGGAAGGGGCGAGCTTTGAGAGAGGTGTGACCTCTGCAAACGTGCGCTGCCATGACTCCCAGGGGGATGACAGGAGAGCTGCCTCCAGAGTTGTTGTAGACTGTGCTTCGAATGGCTCAGGAGAAGTTGTTCGTCGTGACCGAGGTGGTGCTAGAGGAGGGGGTGGCAGACCTGTGAGCGTTTGGGGGTTTTTGTGTTATTGATTGTAGTTGATCCACAATCTTGTGTTAGTTTTGGGTGCAGAGCAAAGTGAGTCAGTTCTTTATATACATTCTTTTTCAGATTGTTTTTACACTATAGGTTATTACAAATTACAGAATATAGTTTGCTGTGCAATACAGTAGGACCTTGCTGGTTATCTATTTTACGTGTAGCATTGTTGTATCTGTTAATCCCCAACTCCTGACTTAACTCTCCCTCCTTTCCCCTTTGGTAACCATAAATTTGCTATGTCTGCAAGTCTATTTCTGCTTTGTAAATAAATTCATTTGTATCAATTTTTTTTTTTTTTAGATTTCACATATAAGTGATATCATATAATATCATTCCCTGTCTGGCTTACTTGACTTAGTAGGATAATCTCTAGGTCCAGATACTGTGAGAAGTTACAGCTACTCGCAAAAATGTGTGGGACTGAAGTTGACTTTGAACGTCACCAGTGAACTTTAATTCTACGGAAGGCTTCAGACTGTCTCTTCCTTTTCAGATTAGTGAGAGGGTTCCTGTGCCTGGCTCCAGTGTGATCATCCGGGATTCCCCACGAGCCCCAAATGAAAAAGTGTGGTTTGATCAAAATGAACCCAGGGTTAGAGAGCAGAGTGACGGGGATTCAAATTCTGACTCTATCTTTTACTATCTGCTAGAATCTAAAGAAGGAACTGAATCGCTGAGACCTCCTTTCTTCATGTGAAAGATGAGAACAAGAAAAACTGCTTTGCGGGTTGTTGAGAGGATAAAACGATACTCTGTAATATCGTGTGTGACATGCAACGTGGTGTCCCATACACGTCACTCACCTTCTGACTTTTGCTCCAAAGGAGAGGTGCTGGTGACCTCCTACAGGGCTCCCTACCTTTCACCTCCTGAACTCACCCCTACTTTGGGGGCCACAAACCTTTCTGAGCCTTGGTTTCCCAGCCTCAAATGCTGGAGTAGCCAGTTTTTTCCTAACTTAATTATACCCTCGGAGAAAGTGCCTCATGGTGCATGTACTAAATTAAAACATTAATTAAAATAAAACATGAGCTCAGCAACAATTAAAGTGGAAGAAGAAGTATATATAAAATAATTCATACACACACACACATGTATATTTAAAAAACACCCCAGCCTTGCTCTCAAAGCCCTCAGGATCTAAGAATGGCTTGAAGGCTGACAACCAGGGACTTGTTCCCAAATTGTATAGGATATCCAAGGGGGCCACGGTCTTCCAAACAGTATGCTATTTGAGTCTCTCATGGTCAGTATTTTAAAATATTAACAGAATTCTGCTTCTGCCCACGTCCTCTTTCAACCAAAGGCATCTGGTTAGATGCAGCTGGGCGCTGAGATGCAGAGAAATTCCTTCTTACACCAGACAAGGATTTTTTACAGGCTGCTCCATGTCAGCCCCTGTGCCAGGCGGTGGAATGCAGGGGTGACAGGCTGCTCCATCCCTGAGGCAGTTAGGAGTCCAGAGGTCAGGCAGACTGATGCCAGTGAGAAGCAGAGGCCAAGGATGCCCAGCGGCCTCACTCCAACTCAGCTGGCCCTTCCCTGTTTCTAGAAAGCCTATTGGACCCTCTTTCCCTGATTCTCTGCTTGGATTATTTCCTCTGTATCCTCATCTTTTGTCTAAAGAAAGCCTCCTCATGGTCCAGAGCCCCTCCCCCTCAAAACCACCTGTCCTGGGAAGGTCTTGAGTCTGCCTCAGCTAGAACCCCAAGCCAAGTGTGCCCTCCGCCAAGCTTCTTCCCTTTCAACAGACCGCACCGTTTCCCAGACACCATCCTAGCTGCTCGGAACAGAGAAGCCGACTCAGAGAAGGGGCTTGTGGACAGAGCAGGAGGGGAGGGGATGGGCTGAGAGAGCCGCGCTGACACAGATACACCACCGCGCCGAAAGTCGGAGCTAGTGGGAAGCCGCACAGGCGGCTCAGCGCAGTACTCCGCGATGACCTGGGGGGCGGGATGCGGGCCGGGGCGGGAGGGACACTCAAGAGGGACGGGATACATGTACTCATAGAGCTGATTGGCTTCACTGTACTGCAGAAGCTCACCCTGTAAAACAGATATACTCCAACTAAAAAAAAACTTGGATTCATGTTGATATTTGGAAGGAAAAAACAATATTCTGTAAAGCAGTTATCCTTCAACTTAAAAATTAATATAAAAATAAAAATTAAAAAACCTGCTGCTCAGGTTTGATACACATATTTTTATATGGATACATCATGATAAGGAAATTTCAGGACCAAAAGGGTCTGGAGAGATGATCTGGTCCACTGCCTTTATTTCACACACGTGAGGCTCAAGGACCCCAGAGAAGGACCAACAAACCCACAGCGACGCATGAGATGGAGCTCAACCAGGCTTAGATGCCAGACCTCCTGACTCCCAGGCCACGCTCCTCTGTCCTTGCTACTGAGGTGTCCCCGCCCCCTCACCGGTTATCTCATTCTTCAGGGTTCTGGGTAACAAAGAGAGCAGTCGATCTGGCTAGCAGGATCTAGAGATCTGAGTGGCCAGTCTGACCACGGCAGCAGGCTGTGGCCATCCCAGGCCTATTTCAGTGGAACATGTTTAGCATACATCACCTCCTACAGGAAGCCTTCCTGATGAGTCCAGCCCATCCTGAGCTCCCCTCTGTGAAGTCTGCCATGCAACTCAGCAGCTCCTGGAGGGGCTGACTGATCCTACCACTCCTGGGGTCACCACCTCTGCTGATCCCAAGAGAACTGATTCTCCCTGAATCAAGTCCCTCCACATTCGTGATTAAAGAGAATCTGAGCTGAAACGGGCTTCCACTTCTGCTCACCAGTTCTCGAGCGTGTAAAGCTGTAACAGAAGCGTGGTCAGCTTGGAGCCTGAGTCTGGGTCTCACTTTGGTGCTTCTCACCTGAGCGTCTATCAGCTTCACTCAATCTTCTCCTTATTTGACGTTTTTCTCCTCCCATCACCATCGTGACCAGCATCTCATGGCAAAGTTAGGGAACCCCTGGGAGAGATTGGAGGAGCAAGGCCGAGTACCATTCCCAGAGGTCTCCTCCAAGCTCCCGTGGTTTCTCGGCGGACATGCTGAGAATCTGCCTGTGAGCACTAAAGGAAGGTCCACGTGGAGGCAGGATTCATGTCACACCTTAACCCCAAAGAAATGTACGGAGCTCCTCGGGAATATACCCTTAGGCAGCAGGGGTCCTGGAGCCAGGTCATTTTGCTTAACTTAGGACTCTTTGGCTCGTCAACATTAGGCAAGATCACAGCGTGGGGTCAACCAGCACATTTCTACCCACTTAGCAAAGCCCTCTGGTGATAACCTCCACTTGTGTCTCTATTAGAACATCCTGCCTTTACCCTCAGTGACGTTGAAGGTCAACATAAATTGATCTAACCCTTCCTTATGCCCTCATGACTCCAGATAGAGTACAGAGCAGTGAAACAACGTGAGGTTTAGCATCCAACAGGCCTAAACTTAAGCCCTTAATTTGTCCCTTCTTAACCATGGGATTCAAGGCAAATATCATAATATATCTGGGCCTCAGTTTCCTCATCTGTAAAATGGAAATAATAATAGTACCTGCTTCATAAAATTTCATGAAGAGTAAATGAAAAAATCTATGTAAAATACTTAGCAAGGTGTCCAGTGTATAGTAAGTACTCAATAAATAGTAGCTACAATTACTGGATATATTGTCATTATTATCTATATCATCCTAATCATTAGTCATAGTAGTAGTAGTAGTAATTCATTTTTTAAATTGGAGTATAACTGCTTTCAGTTCAGTTTGGTTCAGTCACTCAGTCGTGTCCGACTCTTTGTGACCCCATGGACGGCAGCACACCAGGCCTCCCTGTCCATCACCAACTCCTGGAGTTTACTCAAACTCATGTCCATTGACTCGATGATGCCATCCAACCATCTCATCCTGTCATCCCCTTCTCCTTCTGCCCTCAAGCCCTCCCAGCATCAGGGTCTTTTCCAATGAGTCAGCTCTTCGCATGAGGTGGCCAAAGTATTGGAGCTTCAGCGTCAGCATCAGTCCTTCCAATGAACACCCAGGACTGATCTCCTTTAGGATGGACTGGTTGGATCTCCTTGCAGTCCAAGGGACTCTCAAGAGTCTTCTCCAACACCACAGTTCAAAAGCATCGATTCTTCTGTGCTCAGCTTTCTTTATAGTCCAACTTTCACATCCATACATGACTACTGGAAAAACCATAGCCTTGACTAGATGGACCTTTGTCAGCAAAGTAATGTCTCTGCTTTTTAATATGCTATCCAATTTGGTTGTAACTTTTATTCCAAGGAGTAAGTGTCTTTTAATTTCATGCCTTCAGTCACCCTCTGCAGTGATTTTGGAGCCCCCAAAAAAAATAAAGTCTGTCACTGTTTCCACTGTTTCCCCATCTATTTGCCATGAAGTGATGGAACCAGATCCCGTGATCTTAGTTTTCTGAATGTTGAGCTTTAAGCCAACTTTTTCACTCTCTTCTTTCACTTTCATCAAGAAGCTCATTAGTTTTTCTTCACTTTCTGCCATAAGGGTGGTGTCATCTGCATATCTGAGGTTATTGATATTTCTCCTGACAATCTTGATTCCAGCTTGTGCTTCCTCCAGCCCAGCATTTCTCATGATGTACTCTGCATATAAGTTAAATAAGCAGAGTGACAATATACAGCCTTGACGTACTCCTTTTCCTATTTGGAGCCAGTCTGTTGTTCCATGTCCAGTTCTAACTGTTGCTTCCTGACCTGCATACAGATTTCTCAAGAGGCAGATCAGGTGGTGTGGTATTCCCATCTCTTTAAGAATTTTCCACAGTTTGTGGTGAACCACACAGTCAAAGGCTTTGACATAGTCAATAAAGCAGAAATAAATGTTTTTCTGGAACTCTCTTGCTTTTTCAATGATCCAACAGATGTTGACAGTTTGATGTCTGGTTCCTCTGCCTTTTCTAAATCCAGCTTGAACATCTGGAAGTTCTCGGTTTGCATACTGTTGAAGCCTGGCTTGGAGAATTTTGAGCATTACTTTACTAGCATGTGACATGAGTACAATTGTGCGGTAGTTTGAACATTCTTTGCCATTGCCTTTCTTTGGGATTGGAGTGAATACTGACCTTTTCCAGTCCTGTGGCCACTGCTGAGTTTTCCAAATTTGCTGACATATTGACTGCAGCACTTTCATAGCATCATCTTTTAGGGTTTGAAATAGCTCAAATACCATCACCTCTACTAGCTTTGTTCGCAGTGAGGCCTCCTAAGGCCCACTTGACTTCACATTCCAGGATGTCTGGCTCTAGGTGAGTGATCACACCATCGTGATTATCTGGATCGTGAGGATCTTTTTTGTATAGTTCTTCTGTGTATTCTTGTCACCTCTTCTTAATATCTTCTGCTTCTGTTAGGTCCATACCATTTCTGTCCTTTCTTGAGCCCATCTTTGCATGAAATATTCCCTTGATATCTCTAATTTTCTTGAAGAGATTTATAGTCTTTCCCCATTCTGTTGTTTCCCTCTTTTTCTTTGCATTGGTCACTGAGGAAGGCTTTCTTATCTCTCCTGGCTATTCTTTGGAACTCTGCATTCAAATGGGAGTATCTTTCCTTTTCTCCTTTGCTGTTTGCTTCTCTTCTTTTCACAGCTCTTTGTAAGGCCTCCTCAGGCAGCCATTTTGCTCTTTTGCAATTCTTTTTCTTGGGGATGGTCTTGATCCTTGTCTCCTGTACAATGTCATGAGCCTCTGTCCATAGTTCTTCAAGCACTATGGACTAGTTCTTCAGAGACCCCATGGGGACTGAGACAGACCGTGTCTGAGCACCTCCTGTGGACGTGCGGGTCAGCCGTGGCCTGCCGCGGGGTCAGGGGCATTCCGTGTAGCGGTGTGTGCAGGGGACCTTTTGAAGGAGGTCGCCATTGTCTTCATCACCTCCACCATAGTTTGGCCCCAGGGAAATAACAGGGAGGGAACACAGCTCCACCCTTCAACAGAAAATTGGGGCCTTGCTCAATAAATCTTTAACCCAATTTTCTGTTGATGGGCGGGCCTGTGTTCCCTCCCTGTTGTTTGACCTGAGACCAAACTATGGTGGAAGTGATGAAGATACTGGCGACCTCCTTCAGAAGGTGCACCCACCATGCAGCAGGCCCCTGGCAACCCACGCCTCCGCCAGAGACCTGGACCCTCCCGGGCAGGTCTGGATCAGTCTCTTGTGGGGTCACTGCTCCTTTCTCCTGGGTCCTGGTGTGCAGAAGGTTCTGTTTGTGCCTCCAAGGGTCTGTTCCCCCAGTCCTGTGGAAGTTCTGGCCGTTCCGTGGTGGGTTAAAGGCGACCTCCTCCAAGAGGGCTTATGCCATACCCACGTCTGCGCACCCAGAGCCCCTACCCCTGCAGCAGGCTACTGCTGACCCTCACCTCCTCAGGAGACCCTCAGACACAGGTCTGGCTCAGTCTCTGTGGGGTCTCTGGGTCCTGGTGCACACAAGATTTGTTTGAGGCCCCTGAGCATCTCTGGCGGGTATGGGGTTTGATTGTAAACGCAATTTCGCCCCTCCTACCATCCTGTTGGGGCTTCTCCTTTGCCCTTGGACATGGGGGATCTTTTTTGATGGGATCCAACATTCTCCTGCCGACAATTGTTCAACAGTGAGTTGTAATTTGGGGGTCCTCGCAGGAGAAGATGAGCACACGTCCTTCTACTCCGCCCTCTCGGAGCGGATGAATAATGGCTCTACAGGGCTGTGTTATTTTCCGCTGCACAATTACGTGGACCAGCGATGCGTGTACGTATGTGCGGGGCTGTGCTTAGGCATTCAGTGTTGTCCAACTCTTTGCGCAACCCCATGACTGTAGCCCACATGCTCCTCTGTCCCTGGGGACTCTCCAGGCAAGAATACTAGATTGGTTTGCCATGCCCTCCTCCAGGGGATCTTCCCAACCCAGGGATCGAACTCGGGTCTCCCACATTGCAGGCGGATTCTTTACTCTTTGAGCCACCTGGGAAGCCCTATCCCTAACTACTGGGCCTCCCTCCCGTCCCCTCATCCCGCTCATCTAGGTAACCACAAAGCACAGATTTGAGTTCCCCATGCTATGCAGCAGGTTCCCACTAGCTGTCTATTTATGCATGAGTGTATATAGTAATTCTTATTCATTCCGTGTGCATCTAGCTCCTATCAAAGAGTGCTGCCACCAGACATTCCCACCAAAGTCTGGGTGTTCTCTTCATATAATTCTCAGCTGCCTGGGCTCTCACAGTGATGGCTGTGAGCTCACCTGAGGTCATTAAACATGTACTGTGTGCCAGGCTCTGTGACAGGCACCTACCAAGATACATAAGGCAGCCCCTTAGGTAGTCTACCATAAAACAGACAAGGACACAACTCAGAGCGGCAGATCCTCATAAGACAGCTACGCATCCTTCATGAGGGTATTGACTTCCAACATCACCTCCTTCAGGAAGCCTGCCTGGATTACCCCCCAGCATCTTGAATTCTCTCCTCTGAAGTCTCTAATGTCATATGACTCAACACCTCCTCAGTGAGAAGAAATGACTATTTCTTACCTTTCTACGCACCTATGTCTGCTGATCTCCGGTGAGCAACACCCCCAGGCTCCATTTTCTTTCCCATTGTATAACTGTGATGGAAACTGGATCCAACTTCTTTGTTTCCTGGCTTCGTAATATAAAAGAAAGAATTCTTAACCCAGAGGCTACCAACTTGCTTTAATTTCACTTTTGAAGACACGGATGAGACATTTTCCTTTCTGGTGTCATGAGTCCCCATCTACCAAATGGGGCTACCTCCCTGGACTGTCATAATGACAAAACAACATGAACCCCAGTGTGGCTGAAACTCTTCACAACTTATTTCCAAGGTTTCCTGGTCCTTCTCCCCAGAAATGCCACTGACTTCTCACACATCCCAGCAGAGCCTGGACCCCAGGCAGGGCAGGAGCAGTCACATGCAATTAAAATTTCATTACCTTTCCCAAGTAGAGTACAGTACATTTACTAATATAATTACACTGCAATTGTCAAAGTCAATGAACAATGTGCATTTCCGAGGCAGTGTCCTCAATAATTATAGCCCCTTCTTCCCTCCTAATCCACAGGGTCACGCATCTCACCCACTGAGGTCTTCCTACCACTCAGAAGAATAGCCTAACTTTCCTAGAAGAAATATCAGGGTGGGGATCAAGGGCTGCTTTTATTTTTCCTATTTGACTACTCCGGCCATCCTCATGGCAGACAGAGAACAGAGGAGAGAAACAAAAACACCCCTTCCTTCTCAAAGTTCCAATCTTATGAAACCCATCTCATCTTGTCCTGGAAAAACCTCAAGATACTTACATGTGAATTTTTGATGCTCTTGCTCTGCAAACACACCTCACCTGGGTGAACGCTTTCTCTGCATCCTCTATGCAGGGTTGCTGGCATTCATGAGATAAGTTCCCAAACTTACACCCTTCTTACATCATCTAAGCAGAGCAAGAAGTTTACCCTGCAGGGAGGCATTTCTCTAGCACATCTATAAAGGCATGAAAACCCCAACCTAATGCTGTCCTTGGATAGAGCAGTATAAGATCCTTGGTCGTGTCGTCAGAGCTGTGACATGCGAAGTTCTTTAGACTTTCCCAATCTCCCTGCTGCATCACCACCTCTGAGTCTCTCAGCAGCCCCGTGCACTGAGTCTTCTTCCTGTTTCTCAAGGAAGGAACAGAGACTTGAAGAGATGAACAGATGGAACCAAGAATATTCAGCTAGGAAGGTATAGGGCCAGGATTCAAACCAAGGCTCCTGGAAAGGCTGTCCCCCCACCCCGGACCCCCCACACACACCGTGGTGGAAAACAGACAATGCCGAGCCTTCTCCAGCCCTGAATCTTTCCAACAGAGGCTTCCGTTTCCAGCTCAGCTCTGGAACCTCCTGCAAGTCACTCATGTAGATCGTCTCTGGTTCTCACTCAAAGAACCCTTCAGAGCCCCCAGATCAGAATGATAGGCTTGCTGCAACGATCATTTATTTTCTGGCTTCCCCATTAGGCCATAAGCTTCGTGATCGCACTGATACTCTTCACAGATAAATCCCCACTACCCAGCAGAGGGCTGGACCCATACATCTGTGTTGTTTAGTCACTAAGTTGAGTCCAACTCTTTTGAGACTCCATGGACTGTAGCCCACCAGGTTCCTCTGTCCATGGGATTTCCCAAGCAAGAACACTGGAATGGGTTGTCATTTCCTTTTCCAGGGAATCTTCCTGACCTAAGTAAGGATTGATCCCGCGTCTCCGCATTGCAGGCAGATTCTTTACCACTGAGCCACCAGAGCAGCCCTGGACCCGTGCACAGAGGCTTTTAATGAGAATTTATCAAACAACTGAATGAATGAATAAATTAATGACCAAATACAGGGCTCTCAGGAAACATACTTTTTGATCGTCTAATTTCCCCTTTGCAAAATGGCAACTATCATATCCACGCTGCAGGACTGTTGGGAGAATTGAAAAGAAGGTGTATAAAGCACTTAGCTCAGAGCCTGACACATAGTAGGACCTTCATTAACAGTGGCTGTTATTATTATTACACAATGCAAAGTCTCCCCCCACACAGCCTGCCACTTCCGCCCTCAAGGAAATGAGTTGATGGGACTTGTGCTGTGTGGCTGACATTTTCATGCAGATGAGGAAAGTCCATTAGCACCATCCCCTGCATTTTGGGAGCTGAGCTGGTAAATTGCTTTCTCAACACACTGCGTTCACCGATATCAATGTGATCTCAGTCCTGCTCAAACCCCTGATCTTGAGTCCCCAACACTTGCAACCCAGGGGTTGTGACTGTGGTCGAGGAACGCTTAAGTGTTCTTCACAGCTTGGTGATCAGATAGGAGCACTGTCCTGGGAGCCTGGGAGACGGCCACAGCTCCGAGTGTGCTGAGAGCCTTTACATAAACCACTCCTCCTGCAGGGGCTCAGTTTGCCCACCCGTGAACCGCGGTGATGACATCCAGCTCATGCAATGAATGTTAATACTGTTCCTCGCAGTGACCAGTAGTGGAGGGTTTACGAGGTGTCACGAAGAGTGCTGAGTGCTGACGTCAGCACATCCTCCCAACAGCTCTTTTCAAATCAGGTGATCATCGTCCCCTTTATTCAGATGAGCAAAGGAGACTCAGAGAGGGTCAACAATAACGCCTGACGTAACCCAGAGCAAAGGTTCAAACTCCGGGTCTTAACCACCAGGCTACCCTGTATCTTGATCACGATGAGGTGAGATGAACTCGGCCCCTAAAGCACAGATGGCCCTGAAGTTCTGTGATGTTGGTTCCAACTCTGCCACTTACTTGGGTAGATCACATTTGAGACCTTGGGTTACTCACCTGTGAAATCGGGGTGTTGAACTCAGCGATATCCAAGGTCATTTTTTCATTTAAACCTCCTAGACTAAGATCCCAGAGGTGTGAGTCCATTGTTGGATGAAGATGACTGACCTGAGCCCCTTAAGCCTCACTTGAAGGTGATGAGATACAGCGCACTGGAGGCAGATGGTCAGACAGGCCTGGTTAGAAGACCAGCGTAGGGTCCTTCCTGGTGGAAAAAGCACCTTGGGTCTCAATTTTCCCATCTATGAAATGGAGCAAGTACATCTAGCCTCACAGAGCACTTGTAAGGATCAAAACCAAAGTCCTCACCCTGGCCTAGCAAGTCCTGTGACCTCTTCCCCCCACCTCTCAGACGTCAATTCCTGGGCTCTTGTTCATCCGCTCTGCTCTGTCCACATGCTCCTGCCCCAGGGCCTTTGCACCTGCTCATCTGTCTTCCTGGTTAACCTTTCTCCGGGTACCAGTATGCTCCCTCCCTCATCTCCTCCAAGTCTTTACTCAAATGTCACCTTCTCTTAGGGCCTAACCTGACTGCTCCATTTAAAATTGCAGGATGAATTGGGAGAGTAAGAATGGTATATATATAATGGGCTTCCCTGCTGGCTCAGGTGGTAAAGAAACCACCTGCAATGCAGGAGACCTCAGTTCAATTCCTGGGTTGGGAAGATCCCCTGGAGAAGGGACAGGCCACCCACTCCAGGATTCTGGGGCTTCCCTGGTGGCTCAGTTGGTAAAGAATCCGCCTCCAATGAGGGAGACCTGGGTTCAATCCCTGGGTCGGGAAGATCCCCTGGAGAAGGGAACGGCTCCCCACTCCAGTATTCTGGCCTGGAGAACTCCATACAGTCCATGGGGTCGCAGTCCTTCTATTTTATTTTAATGCATAAGATAGATAACTAATGAGAACCTCTTGTATGACACAGAGAGCTCTAGTCAATGCCTCGAGGTGACCTCGATGGGAAGGAAACCCAAAAGAGAGGGGACACATGTATCTATACACCTGATGCACTTTGCTGTGTAGCAAAAAAAAAAAAAAAGACATAACAATATAAAGCAACTATACTCCAATAAAAATTTTTAAAATTAAAAAAATTTTCACACCTCTCTTCTCACTCACCTAAGTCGTCCCTAATCCTGATTCTGCTGCACTTTTCTCCATGAGCCTTATCACCCTCTGACATCCTATATATCATCTATCTCTTCCCACTAAAATACTGGCTTCATGAAAGCAGCCAGCTGTCTCCCTGCGGTGTCCCCAACACCTAGAACAGTTCCTGACACACATTAGGTGTTTACTAAATACTTCGCAAATAAACACATGGATAGGTGTATGTATCCAAGGAATACATATTTTTTCCCTTCTCTTCTCCTTTAAAATTAGTCTCACCGTTAACAGAACACGTGCTGAGAGCCAGGGCCTGCGTTCATTGTGCCCCCAAAGGTGCCATCACCGACACCCGGAGCTTCAGCACCTCGATCCCCAGTCATCAGAGAGGCCCCTCTCTACCTGCCATTTTTCGCATCCCTGGTTCTCCCCAAACCAGTCTCTCAGATGTGTTCATGGAACCAGTGAATCTTTTAATTAAAACAGTCTGCTGTGATGAATCTGTTATTACAGAGCCTTACCTATGTAAAACATTAATAATACAAATTTCATTTGTTTATGTCAGTGCCAAGCATTAATTTTTAATAGCAAAATGTATGAGTTATGAAAGGCATTAATGCAAACCAAATCACCAGCTGAGGATGAAAAGGAAATCTATTTTTTAGGGTAAGCAGTGGCGATGAAATATTATTGTGGCTTCCACGCAAGAGCAAGAAAAAAAATATTTCTTCACCCTTCAGCAATAATTAAAAAAAAAAAAGACCCAGGTGAAAAAAGAACTTTATCATCACCTCAACATTAGTTCTACATTGGAACAGAGAGCTGTCTCTTTTATCTTATGGGGTCTCTGGTGGTAATTTCAAAGCAAGAAGTTTATGCAAAATTGTCCTAATTACCCACCCCAGTCACATTTATATTTCTATGGTAAAATATTAATAATAATTTGTTACATTTGAACAGCATGGTATAGTTTATGAAGCACTTTGATTCATTATTTTGATTGATCCCTGCAACTCTGCAAGACAGCTGGATGTATGCCCATTTTACAGGTGAGCCCACTGAGGCCCAAAAAGTTTCAATGGCAGGACTGGGACTGTAGTTAGTACATTTAGCGAACAAATAAAGGAAGGTGGGTAAGAAAAGGCAAGAAGGAAGGAAGGGAGGACGATTGGAGGGCAGGCTGGCTAGAGGATGAGAGGGAGAGAGAGGGAAAGGAAGGGAGGATGGAGACAGGAAGCCCAATTAAGGCTCAGGTGACTCACTCTCTGCCACACCTTCCCTTCTGCAGATCCATTCTGGCCCTCCTCTGCCCCACTTCTAGGGCCCAGGAAGCTCATAGCTGAGGACTTTACCATCAGCTTTCCTCCTCCCCACATTCAGCCCCTGGGAGCCCCACCCCCAGGAGATCAGCAGGTGGGAGGAGAAGGAAACAGACACTGTTCTCGGGCCCAACGCCCCGCCCTCCTCTTTTACCACCACCCTGCCCCCGGCTGAAAAGTGAAAGTCGCTAAGTGGTGTCTCACTCTTTGCCACCCCGTGGACTATACAGTCTATGGAATTCTCCAGGCCAGAATACTAGAGTGGGTAGCCTTTCTCTTCACTGGGGGATCTTCCCAACCCAGGGATTGAATCCAGGTCTCCCTCATTGCAGGAGGATTCTTTACCAGCTGAGCCACCAGGGAAACCCAAGAATACTGGAGTGGGTAGCCTATCCCTTCTCCAGGGGGTCTTCCTGACCCAAGAATCGAACCAGGGTCTCCTGCACTGCAGGCGGATTCTTCACCCCCTGAGACATCAGGGAAGCCCCCCACACACAATGCCCGCTTCCACCAGGTTCCCCCAGGTACCCTCTGTCTTCCCCTTGTCCCTTCATCCCTAGAGATGCTAACAGCGCCTCACGTGATGCTAGTCTCTGGGTACTTCAGTTCCCCTCATTCTCTTATCCGGGCTCACACCTTTGTAAGTGGTCCCTGCAGTAAACAGTCTTCAGCTGAATCATCGCAGTAAACAGTCTTCAGCTGAATCATCCAGAATACATCTGCAGTGACTTCTCATTCCTGCTTGGAACCTGACCTATATAGGCATGAGTTCTCTCACCCCACTATCTAGATGGAATTGGATCTATCAATATGGAAACTGATCAAAAAATTTAAAAAGATCAGCTATTGTTTTCCTGGAGCTTCTCACTTCACTAAAGGGTGTTGCAGTCAGTTAACTCAAAACCAGTATTTGAGTTCATGGCCTCTGCTATTAGATCCTGTCACATTCTGATGGTCACCTAGAACAGTGGGAGGCTGATACTGCCCTTATTGAGAGGGTATTAACAGCACAACGGAAGTCAGAGCCTTTTGCACAAAGAGGATGGGGAGGATACTAGTATTTGACACTTAATTGTTCAAATATTTATAAATGTACACATGTACCTTCTCAAGTAGCATGTATATGTTTACACATCAATCTGTTAAATAGATATATCATCTCCATTTGTAGGTGAGGAAATTGAGACTCCAGAGCTGTGGCTAGCTTGCTTTTCTAAGGCCATTTCTTCTTCTTATTATTATTATTATCAAAATTTGTCTTTTATGGAGTGCTGCTTCTTGAGTAACATGTTGAATTATCATCACATTTAATCCCCTCAACAACCTACAGGCTAATTCTACTTATTCCCATTTCACAGATTTGGAAACCGAGGCTTAGGTCAAGGAAGAATGCATCCACTGGAGCCCAGGCTTGCCAAGTCCAAAACATGTGCCCCATTCTGTGATGCCACAGTCATCCTGATGAGGCAAGGCCACTGGGCTGCCCCTCTTTATCTCACATGTAGCCTCTGCCACAAAATAATAAGCACTCATTCATTCTCAGCCACCCCTGGAATCTCCATCACGCTGGGTCTGACCACTCCCCAGGCTCAGGTGGAAGACTACGTTCTCTGTTATCTGCCTTCCCCACTCACCACCCACTTCTCTTCTCGGATGCCTGTGGCTCTTTTTAATTTCATTGAAGACTGAAGCCAAAGATAAAATCCTAAGATGATCAAAATAATTATTCCTGGGAAAGAATTAATCCTGTGGCCCTTCAAGCCTGATAGATTTTTAAATTTTTAATTTTAAAAGTAAGGCACCGACACCACTATAATATCAGTGGTACAGAAGGGGATCAAGTAAAAAGCGAATGCCCCTCTCCTCTCCTCTGGCTCCCAAACCCATTTCTCAGAGGTAACCACACACGGAATTTCTGTTTTGACCCCCACAGAAATTGTAATATGTTTGATGCAAATGGGATTAGGTTAGACAAACTGTCCCACGGCTTGATTTTCTTCCTCTGACTATGTATCTTAGACAGCCTTCTCTGCCAGTGCTTGGGTGGCATTTATCCATTCATTAGCTATTTATGGAGTGCTGCACTCTGCCAGGCCCACTGGTGAATGACTCAGTCTTTACCTTCATCATCACCTTCTTATGAGCAGCTGACACATGCGACGCCCTTCACACTGACTTTCTTTTATTACCAGAATGACCCATGACTTGGGTACTGTTAACACCTGCATTCTCAGAATAGGAAATAGAGGTGTTAAGAAGTTAACTAACTCACATGATGTCACGTCACCTCTTAGGTCCTGGTGGATTCGGGATTTGAATCTAACTCCAGATCTCAGATTCTTAAGCAAACCCACAGTTCTTATCTGCATTAAGTTCACCATCTCAGAGGTAGAGTTGGGAGACAATATGATAAATTTGTATGCTTGCTAAGTCATTTCAGTAATGCCCAACTCTGTGTGACCCTATGGACTGTAGGCCGCCAGGCTCCTCTGTCCGTGAGATTCTCCAGGCAAGAATACTGGACTGGGTTGCCATGTCCTCCTCCAGGGGATCTTCCTGACCCAGGGATTGAAACTGCGTCTCCTGCGTTGCAGGCAGATTCTTTACTGCTGAGCCACGAGGGAAGCCCCAGTAAATCCAGAGGCAAATTCTACCTAAAGAGAATTAGCAGGTTGCCTAATATTACTTAGAACACTTATGATAATTCATTTAGTCATTTCCCTGTTGACGGACGTTGAGGACATTGACATTCATGACTCCAAACAACATACAGTGAACATCTCAGGCCACCTGGCAATGGGCAGCTAGAGGTGTAAATTAAGTTCCTAAAAGTGGAGTTACAGAAGCAAACAGCACATGCATTTTAAATTTTGATAAGTATTGCCAAATCACCCTCCAAAAAGCGATGTCCATTTGAGTGTCTGCCTGGGTGTATGAGGACCCATTTCTGCATTCTCACCAGGACTGGCTATTAGGGATCGCTTTCATCTTTTGTGAAAAACAGAATTTCATTTCTGTTGTTATTTTCATTACTCTTCCTTTGAGTGTGCTTCTGTGTATTTATTAACTGTGGTTACTTCTTGACTTGGACTCATTATCTTGGGGGAGAGAGTGTGACCTAATGGAAAGAAACAGAGATCAGAACACAAGAGATCTGGGATGTAGTCTCAGTAGCAAGACGTACTGGCTGGGAGGTCGTGAGCGTGTGGCAGATCTCAGGGCGGGGATCCTGGAAGAGAGGAGGACCGTGGCCGTGAGGAACCGAGAGGGACTTCCATCCCAGGCTGCATGCTCAGCGGGAGGATTCACCCACTCCACACGAGGCACGCCCGAAGCCTAGAAGGTGCATTTGGGATAGGGTGCATTGACAGGAGTAGGGGGTCTGCTGGGGTCCCTCACATCTACTCTGAGCTTACAGTGCACAAGCTGAACCACTAATCATCAACTGAGATGAGGGAAGCACACCCCTTCTCGCCCCTGCTCCTACTACAGCGCCAGAGGGGACCACGCGGGGAGAGAGAGCAGGTCTGTGTGAGTACGTGGACCTCCCCTTCGCACCCCACCCAGACCTCTGAGATCTCAGCTCTCGACGGTTTAGGGTTTTAAAGCAAGCTTTGAAATCTAATGTGAGTTTGGAATTTTTTAAATACGCAGATGTGAATCTTGATGATAAAAATAAGACTAATAAAGACCAAAAGTAACTGACAGTCTTGGAATCAACTCGAGCTGTCTCTACAAGAGTCCTCGGCTCAGCGCACGGCGGGGATGCGGCGGGCACAGCTGGTGGCCGTTAAGGGGGGGAAATGTAAGCGTCTCATATTTATATTCCAACCCGTTAAGACTCTTCATTATTAGTAAATAATGAGAGGATTGACTCAGCTGATCTTTTCCACTTCTCTAATTCTGAGATTACATGATTTATTCATTCGTTCAGCACGCATTTGAGAAGCGCTTGGGCACCGAGAGCTGTGCTAAGCCGTGAGCAATTCTCGCCATCCTCCAGGAGCCCTCCACCAGCGGGGATGACGGAGGCTCCGTGGGAGGGACAGGCACAGAGGTGTGAGTGAAGCCACGCCACGCGGGGGCCGCACGGAGGTGTCAGAGACAGCCTTTGGGAGGAAGGCGCAAAAGGAGTGGGAGGAGCATCAGAAAAGGTGGGAAGAGTTCTGGGTGAGGAAAGGGGAGTGCTGGTCAAGAATGGGACTGTATCCAAGCCCCGGTGACCTTGTCTTCTGAAGTAAAAGCCTTTTCCTTTAGTCTCCCAAGTCTTCTCTGTGTCTCAAAGTGCTGTCTCAAGAGTTCATGATTAGGAAATCTGGTGATACAGAAAGAAAGAAGAGCTGTCAGGCTTAAAAATAGTAACAACTTAGAATATAAATCAGCCCCATGATAGAATCAGGGACCCCCACCCACCAGTTCCATGAAAGATACAGATAAAGGCCGGACAGACATTCCCAGACCCCCACCAGATGGAAACTGCTGACCACAAGAATATAGACCTGAGACCAGTTGAAACCAAAAGGTTGATGATGCTTGAATACTTCACCTTGATGCCAACCAAGCCGAGAATTGTGCAAGAGCTGGTCATGCAACCGGCGGTCCCCTCCCTCACACTGCCTTTATTTTTCTACTTAATTTATTTATTTTAATTGGAGAATAATTGCTTGGCAATATTGTGATGGTTTTTGCCATACAGCAACATGAATTGGCCACAGGTATACCTCACACTGCCTTTAAAACCCCTTCCCTGAACTCCACCAGGGAGTTCGGGTGTTTTGAACATGAACTATACCCATTCTCCTTGCTTGGAGCCCTGCAATAAACATGGAATTTTTTTCACCACAACCCAATGTCAGTAGCCTGGCTTTACTGCACACTTGGGCAAGTGGACTCAAGTTTGGTTGGGTAACAAGAAGTGAGGAGGGAATATTCCAGGCAGAAAACACTTGGGATCTGGCAGGGAGATCTGATTGATGCTCAGAGGAACTGCACAGGGGTTAAATGGTGGGAGCAGGTGAGGGAGATGATCCCACAAACAGCAGAGTGGGAAGGCAGGCGTATGAGCTCGACTTGGTCCCCAGGATAACGAGGAGTCACAGGAAGTCTGGGGGCAGGGATGTGTCTCGGTCAGAATGTGTTTAGAAAGATGACTCTGGATCAAGTCTGCTGAGCACGTTGCAGGGGCTGGAAAGAGAACGGAGCCAGACCAGTGTGCGCTTCCAACATCTTGGTGTCTAGTCCCCCAAGGAAGCAGGGTCAGGAAAGCGCCCTTGTATACCATTCCTCCTGTCCCCACAAGCAACAGAGCCATTTCCCCTTCTTTGCAGAGGTGCTGTCCCAGCAGAGTGGGGTCCTGCCAAGAGGTCCAGCCTGAAATAGGAGGCATGGTGGGATGAGGTGGGGCAAGAAGCTCGTGGGTCTCATAGCTGTTAATTCTGTCATATCGATTTTCTCCCAGAACATAACACACAGTAACGCTGAGGAGGCTCCCTACATACAACACAAGCTCCAGATTTGCCGAGCAACAGTGCTGGCATCTTCCATGAAAAATCATGTCCAGCACAGCACACAAGAGGTGAGTGCCAACCTTGGAGCTTGTGGCAAAACCCTCTGGAGAAAGGGAAAAGCACCGCCCTTTGGGGAATGCGTTCAGACCAGCACCCTCCATAATGGAAAGGAGAGGGGATACAGTTTTCATTAAAGCTGCTGGTACTAGTTCAGAGACAGAGAAATCTGGGAACCACTGAATGTGGTTCTCTTTTCCAAGTTTAAGCAGTTAGATCATAAACAGCCCACAGGATGGTAAGAATCTGGACATGCTTCTGCGGCATCTTCATCTTGTACCCCCAACACTGTCCTAGGACAGGAGACTGTGGTCCTACGCTCTCTGAGATTTCCAAGTGGCTACCTCTCCTGCTTGGCACAGACCCCCACCCTTGCACACTTTCTCTCTTTCTCCGTGGTCCTTTTATTTTTTTTTTATTTTTTTTTTCATTTATTTGTATTAGTTGGAGGCTAATTACTTTACAATATTGTAGTGGTTTTTGTCATACATTGACATGAATTAGCCATGGATTTACATGTATTCCCCATCCTGATCCCCTCTCCCACCTCCTTCGTCCTTTTAAACTCTTTTCTTCAATGCCCTCCCATCCCCTAAATAATTCCTATTCACCTTGTGTGCATCAATTGTCAATAATCTTCAGTCATATTTGGTTCTTTTGCAGGATATGGTTCTCAGGCCACAAGGGCAGAAGAGAAGAAGTGTATTCATTTCCCAGGGCTGTTAGAATAAATGATCACAAATTGGGTGATATTTAAATGTATTTTCTCCCAGCATTGATGTCAACATATTGACAGGGCCATGTTCTCTCTAAAGATACTAGAAGAGAATATTTCCTTGTTCCTTCCTAGCTATTGGTGGCTCCTGGCAGTCCTCGACATTCCTAGGCTTGTAGCTGCCTCCCTCAGGATGGCCAAGCTGGTTGGCCTGAGATTGACTCCTAAGCCGGCAATTGCCATCGCAAAATCTCCAGGAATGCCCACTCCTGTCAACCTCAGTTTCTTCACCTGTGACTGGGATGCTGCCCTGGGTGTCTGTGAGGGTCACACGAGATCATGTGTTTTTAGGATGTATTTACACACCTGCCCTATTCCAGAAAGGATTTGCGGCACCTGTGGGATAATGTGACCACAGCACGTAGCATATCACCCAGCATGTACAAGGTCTTCATTCACATGAGCCTCCCTCCCCAAAGAAAGTGAAAGTGAAGTCGCTCAGTCGTGTCCGACTCTGTGAAACCCCATGGACTGTAGCCTACCAGGCTCCTCCCTCCATGGGATTCTCCAGGCAAGAGTACTGGAGTGGGTTTGCCATTTCCTTCTCCAGGGAATCTTCCCAACTCAGGGATCAAACCGGGGTCTCCCTCATTCCATGCAGACGCTTTAACCTCTGAGCCTCCAGGGAAGCTCAGCAATTCAGTCTAATTTAATGTGAAGAGAATGCAGCGGCCCAAATGAATTAGGCAAATGTAGATACTTTTAGAGAAGTAGTAGTCTTAACCAATGGATCACCTATCCAGCCCATAAAAAAAGAGTAACTTTGGAAACTGGGTAGCAGCATGAAGATGTTATGATGCAAGTAAAAAGGCAGTGAAAACATTTTAAAGGTGAGGAAGGCAGTAAGTAACACTGCGTGTACATTAGGTTTGACAAAATATGTTGATCTAACAAGATGGCAAAATTTTTACTTCCCCTCTCCCTATCCCTACCAGAATTCTTTTGGTGAGAAAATGGCATTTGTTTGGGCAAGTTACTTGGGGAGAAATGGGCTAAATGTGGGAATCCACCTGGGTGAAACAAGGGGAAAGTTTCCCTGAGGCTCCAAGAGCAGATGGTCATAGAAGAGGAGTTGAGGAGGGAAGGGAGAGGAGAGGGAGCGGGCAGACAGGCAGGGACCCCCGGCTGTAGGAGGTGGGAGACCTTTCCATGAGCCTCCACGCGTCAGACAAGCGATAGGGCGGAGCTTGCTCAAGCGCCGAGGAAAGTGGCTGGACTTTGGGCTCAGACAGATGCGAAGAAAAATGAAAATCAAGTGTACGACAGAGATCAGGAGCAGAGCAAACCCAGGGAGCAGTGCACACGGAAACTCTCTGCAGCCCGGGGAGGAATCCGCACACTCCTACCCTGAGTCAGGGCATCAGGAGGACGGTGCGGACCTCCGGGTTACATTTGTCTACGTGCACAAAGATAGAAAGAAATGAGAATGGGTAGTACGTCATGATAGAAAATTGTAGTTGATTTTTTTCTTGAGTTAAAAAGTCATTTATGGGCCCTGCAGAAATTTTGAAAAATACAGAAAAGCATAAGGAAGAAAAACCACTCTTGGTATTTTGCTGTCTGTCATTCAAGCCCTCCTACATGTGTTTGCTTGCACCCAGACTCCCACATACATAGGTACACACACACACACACACACACACACACACACACATGCGCGCACGTGTATTAGGCCACATACACCAGATTTTCTGCCCTCCACTTTTTCTACCTGACCACATAATATGAGCATTTCACACGGCCTTAAATTTCTTCCTCTCGTTCACTGTTAATGCGACATAGTATTCCACATGATGATAGTACACCATTTAACCACTCTCCTGATTTTGGAATTCACTCTTCTAAATAAAGTCCCAGTAAATGTCCTTACACATAAACTTTTGCAGATAGTTATATATAGTTAGAGTTAGGAATCCATTTCTAGAAATATAACTGCTGGGTCAAAGAAACAGATGTATTTGAGGCTTTGGTCACATTTGCCCAAATTGCCTTCTACAGATAATGCACCTATTTGATACACCATCAGCCATATAAGAAAATGTCTGTTTCCTCCACAGGCTCACTTAGCACTGGGGATAGTAATCTTCTTTATTTTTTCTGCCGGTTTAACGGGTGAAAATGCCATCTCGGTTTTGCTTTAATTTTTGTTTCTGTGATCACCATGAGATTCATTATTTGCTCTTGTTTGTCAAGTCGTAGACTTTGTGTTCCATTTGTAACAATTTCACACTCACATCCTTTGTCCATTTTCTTATTGAAGCTGCTTTTATTTTCTCGTGTATTTTCTAATCATTTGTCTGTCATATATTCTGGCAATATATCCTTGGTTTATATTGTCTTTTGAACTTGGTTTATAGAAATTTTTTTTGTTTTATTTTTTTTAATTTTTTCATTTATTTGTATTAGTTGAAGGCTAATTACTTTACAATATTGTTGTGGTTTTTGCCATACATTAACATGAATCGGCCATGGATTTACATGTGTTCTTGAAACATAATGGTTTTTTAAAAAGTTTTGGCCACACCATGAAGCTTGTGGGATCTTACTGACCAGAGACTAAGCCTGCATCCTCGGCAGTGGAAATGCAGAATCCTGACCACTAGATCACCAGGGAATTCCTAGAATGGGTTTATTTCATTTAGTCAAACCTACTAATATTTTCCTTTATTGTATGCTTTCACTACTTAGGTTTACCCCATTCTGAATCAGGTAAATATTTACTCTTTTTTTAACCCAAATATGCTTCCTAAAATTCTTCTTATCTTCAGCATACTTGGAATTGAGTAATCTACATGAGGCAGGGATCTGAATCCATGTATTTTATGAATAGTCAATCCCAACATCATTTATTGACTGATCCATTCTTTTCCACTAATGTGAAGGTCCCCTTTGTTGTGGGTGGTAGTTCATGAGCCCTTACATAGCCAGGAAAGTCTCTCTGTTGACTATGTTTGACTGGGTATAAAATCTTGAATCACAAATTTTTCTCTCAAAATTGTTGTATCACCTTCTAAAATTCGGTCTGTTTTCCATATTTTTCCATCCTCTGCAAAATTTTACACAGAATAGTTCTTTGTTTTATGAAGGTTTAGAAGAATTTACACATCCACCTAAGATCTCACCATTTTAGTGGTAGATCTTTGTGATTTTCCCCCAAGTTCTGCCTTATTGATAGTTATGTCATGCCCATTAGATCATTTTTATTTCATTTTATTGTTATCTTTCCTATAAAATTATTCTGTTTATCCAGATTTTCAAAGTCATGAACAAGAATGTTTATGTAATATCAGTATTTTGCTCACATTTCTGTTTTATCCAAGTTTAGATACTCTTCCTCCTGTTCTATGTCAACTATTTTTTATCCCTTTTAATTATTGAGACTGTCAAAGGTTGCTTTGTACTCATTTCCAAAAAAATTAAATCCTAGATTTATTTACCAAGTTGCCTCCTCTTCTTCCTCATTTAGTCATGTCCTCACTTAAATGTTTTCTATTCTTCTTTCCACTTTCCTTGGGCTAACTTTGTGGTCCTCTCCATCCTTCTTAAGTTGAATGCCAAGTCCATGTATTTTTTTTTCTTTCCTGCCTGAAGAAATTACTAAAGGCTGTGAATGTTCCCTAGGAGATATCTTTGGCACTATTCCATCATTGTTGATATGCTGTATTCTCATTGTTCATGCATTTGCCACAGTCTATAATTATAGTTTGTTTTGATTTGATGATTGTCGACTAAAGAGTAATTGAAATTCTTCCTTATCTCATCCAACATCCTTCTCAGCGCTCAACTTGCCTTCTTTGACTTTCTGATTCTTTTTCCAGCAGACCATGTCTTCTCAATGTCTGCCAAGGATACAAAATAGCTTCCTGAGGTGTTTTTTTTTTTTCTTTCTGGAGTCTAAAGAGATGTACCTTCATCATAGGTCTCTTTTCTTGATCTGCAATCTAAGATTTTTATTGACTTCTTTTTGTATTGTTCATCTTCAAGAAAATCTAAACTTATAAATATCTAAATCTTAAAAAAAAATATGGGGTATTAGAATTGCTCTGGCCCCACTCTCTGTCCTTCGGGGTGATGGTTAAACCCCCTTTCAGTCTTCATGAGAACAGACTGAAGAATGCAGTTCACAGCTAACCTGTTTCTAGGTTTCTAGCAGCTAACTCATTTGATAGAGGGATCTATTCTGCCCTGATGACTAGTTCTCTTATTAGATAAAGACACTTGAAGAAACCATAATGCAGTGACATGGGTTCATCCCCTTTTTTCTGTCTTCAGCGTGTCATTCGTGTGTTTTGAACTCCATGGCTTGGAATATGGCAAAATTAATACACACACACACACACACACACACACACACACAATTTTCTGTTGAAAATCCTGAGTTACTGTCTCTGCTTGAATGCAGTCAATAATCAGGGGTGGGAGGGGAAGTTCATCACTCTGGTTGCCTCCCAATAGAAGGTTCTCTGCCCAACTTTCTGATTTTTATGTCTCCAGGGTCTTAGAGACAAGTGCAAGTGTTAGTAGCTCGGTTGTGTCCAACTCTTTGTGACCTCATAGACTGTAGCCCTCCAGGCTCCTCTGTCCATGGGATTCTCCGGGCAAAAATAACAGAGTGGGTGGCCAGTCATTCTTTCTCCAGTGGATCTTCCCAACCCAGGGATTGAACCTGGGTCTCCTGCATTGCAGACAGATTCTTTCCCATCTAAGCCACCAGGAAAGCCCCATTTTTACGTCCCCAGGGTTTTCTGTTTGTTTGCTTATTTGTTTGTTTTTTACATCCCCAGGGTCTCAGAGACAAGGAGGACGTGCAAAGTACCTTCTTATTTTTCTTTAACTGGTCTTAGCTTCACTTAAAGAGCAGTAAGGCCGCTTTCTCTCAGCTCACCTCCATCTGCTTCAGAGTTAGTGGGAACCTCTCTTTGATTCTATATCACGCCGGCAGTTGTTCAGTCATCCGGTTGTTAGGGTGGTTACAGATCTTAGTCTGAGGTGATTCTGCGAGCTTTTATCTCATGTCTCCATAGGCGGTCAGTGGAGAATTTAAAAGGCGGGATCAGAGCCTGAGAACCAGATGCCATCGTCATGAGCATTTTTCATGTGTGGCTCTAATTTTCCTCGTGCAATAAGTCTCAGTCTTCCTGCCACTCAATCCAGCCCCAGCATTTCTTGCTGGGAGCATTGGGAACGCTTCCTGCCTCTTCACTGTGTTCAGTCCTATCCCTTGCATTTTATCTTCCAGCCCAGTCACCAAACGCAATCCTCCTAAAGCCAAATCTCTTTAGTCCCTTCCTCCTGTCCAAAGCTCCTGCTCAGCCATCCAAACCCTCCCAGAAATACCTATGCCATACAGCCAGAGATGCCCAGTCCCTCCGGGGTCGTGGGAAGGAGGGGTCTGGGCCTTCTTCTGGAGCCACCGGGTCCTAGCCCGCCTGGGAAGATGCAGCTGACAGAGGAAGCTGGTTCTCCAGCCTCTCCACTGGTCTCCCCTGAGAAGAGCCACATTAGGAAAAGCTACGTAATTTGTGGGGCCAAGGCCAAGTGAAACGCAGGGCCTTTTGCTGAAAATGGATGAAGAATTTCAAGACGGCAGCAGCACAGCATCAAGCCAAGAGTGGGCCCCTCCTGAATGCGGGGCTCTGAGAGCGTGGTCCAGGGCAGCCACCCACGGCTCCAGGTCTGGGCGTTGCGTGTAGACCCACAGTCAGACGGAGCTGGAAACTTTGGAGTTTGTTGCTCAGCTGTGTGCAGCTCTTTGCAGCCCCGTGGACTATAGCCCGCCAGGCTCCTCCGTCCATGGAATTCTCCAGGCAAGAAAACTGGAGTGGGTTGCCATTCCCTTCTTCAGGGGATCTGCTTGACCCAGGGATCAAACCAGGTCTCTTGCATCGCAGGCAGACTCTTTACCATCTGAGCCACCAGGTAGAGATTGTGAGTTCAACTCTAGCCCTTTCACAGTTCACTTGGAGAGTCGAGTCTGAAGCTCAGAGAGGGTCTAGATGTTTGGCCAAAATCCTAGGAACTGGGTCTCTTGCCTCCAGGTTGAAGCATCCCCTCTCCTCTCTCTGCCCCCTGAAGCTGTCTGTCACTCACTGAACTGCACAGATGTGGATGGAAGGACTCTGCGCTCTGTATTGATCTCCAAGCAGTGAGGCAGTATGGTGTAAGGAGAAAGTATCCCAGACCTGGAACAAGAATTGGAGCCCTTGCTGCTGCTGGTGCTAAGTCGCTTCAGTCGTGTCCGACTCTGTGCGACCCCATAGACACCAGCCCACCAGGCTCCCCCGTCCCTGGGATTCTCCAGGCAAGAACACTGGAGTGGGTTGCCATTTCCTTCTCCAATGCATGAAAGTGAAAAGTGAAAGTGAAGTTGCTCAGTTGTGTCTGACTCTGTGCGACCCCACGGACTGCAGCCCACCAGGCTCCTCTGTCCATGGGATTTTCCAGGCAAGAGCACTGGAGTGGGGTGCATTGCCTTCTCCATTGGAGCCCTTACCCCACACCAAAAAAAAACCCTGCATAACTGGGACAGGTCGGTTTCTCTCTCTGGGTTTTAGCTTGCTCCTTTGCAACAGGAAGGCATTGAACCAGCTGGTCTGGAAGGCCCTTCGCAGACCTAAATGATGTGGAAACAGCAAGGCAGAAACCAGTCCCATGGGAAGCCGAGGGCACCTCCCTGCACCCTCCACCCCATCAAGAGGTAGCTCTGGGCTGAACAGTCCTTGGGTGAAATTAAACTCCGCTTTCAACTGAATTTGCCAGTTTTTCAGCCAAATAATAATAATAATAAGTATCACAACTACAAGCTGTTCCAAGGCAACCTGCCCTTAAACAGATAATCGGATTTGCATAAATTGAGCGCTGCTGAGGTTTAAATAATTCATCAACGTGGCAGGCTCTTTTTAATAGCCAAACAGAACTGCCAGACTTCAGGAAAGGATCAATGGCAGCCCACGTCCTGAGGATGTGCGCTGCATCTCAGGACCACAGAGCCACTGGTGAGGTTTAGAGACAGGAACCTCTGCTTCCTGGTTCTTCATGGATGCAGACAAAGGATGTGCTTTCATGTTCCAGGGGGCTGACATCCTCAGCAAAGCTTGTTCACAGAAGCAGGGCAAAGGGAAATACCTGAATCTCTTTGAAAAAACACGAAGAAGCCTGCAAGACCTCAGGTTTCTGAAGACTCGGGGAAATGAGAGGAATAAAGGCACTTGATGAGCTGATGGAAGACAGAACCCAGGAGATTTAAGCAAAGAAGATTCAAGCAGTGGGAGACAATTTCACTGCCTTCCTTTCTCTGAAGTGTTGCTGTGGCCTAAAGAACAGAATGTTTTTGGTAAGACCCAAGGTCAGGGCCAACAGGAACCCCTGGGAAGGTGATGTCGGGCTATCCAGACGTAGTTTCTAGCTGACCTTTGATGGCTTAGGTTGCTTCATGTGTCAATATCACTGATCCGAATGGTCACCAGGAACACACCAGTAGCCTTCAAAGCTGATTTCTTCACTCGCATCAAGGAAGTGCATATCCCATGGGGGAACCATGAGGAGGCTCCATGGATGGCTGTGAGGATGACTTAGGGCAGGATTGAAGCTTCTTTTAGGTGATCTAGGGAGGGTTTGAAAGAAGAGCAGTTTGTCGGATAGATGCTTAGAAAGTGGGGGTAATCCTCTAACTGAGGACCTTAATGACTCCTACGTAAAAGGAAGGAAGAAAATAGAAAAGCTAGACCTTACACAGTGAAAGAGGAGCAGTCGCACATGTTAGCTGGAAGAGAGGGTCGTTTGGCCCTCTGCGATCTGCACGGCGACCTTGTTTTTGTCTGTGCGCAGAGGGCATGATGAAGTGGTCCTGTTCTTTGTCTCACCTTGTTAGAGTTGTAGAGTGATCCTATCTGACTCCAAAGTTCCGTGAGGGTGTTTATGTCCCACAGGAGGACACACACCTCTGGGAGCGCTGGGCCAGCTCCAAAGATCTCCGAGGTCTGAACCTCAGACACTGCTTCCCTCACCCTCACAGCCGTACATGAAGATCAGTTTGGTTTCTGTTGTTGCTGCTGTTTTTAAAACATCAACATCCTTATTTTTTTAATTGAAGTATGGTTGATTTCCAGTGTTGTGCTAATTTCTGCTACCCAGCAAAGTGACTCAGTTATGCATATACATGCATTCTTTTTTCTGTTCTTCTCTTTTATGGTTTATCCCAGGAGATTGGATATAATCCTGGGCCATACATTAGGACCTCGTTGCTGATCCATTCCATCTATAATAGTTTGCATCTGCTAATCCCAAGCTCCCACTCACTCCATCCCTCTTCCTCTCCCTTCCCTCCTTTGCTATCACAAGACTATTCTCTATGTCTGTGAGTCTGTTTTTGTTTTGGAGATAAATTCACTTGTATCATATTTTAGATTCCAAATGTAAGCGATATCATATGGTATTTGTCTGTCTCTCCTGACTTACTTCACTAAGTATGATAATACCTGGTTGCGTTCATGTTGCTGCAAATGACACTGTTTCATTCTTTTTAAGGTTGAGTAGTATTCTATTGTGTACATGCATCACATCTATAGGCTGCCTTGAAGGCTCAGAGATAAAGAATCCGCCTGTAATGCAGAAGCCGTGGTTTGAGCCCTGGGTTGGAAAGATTCCCCTGAGGAGGGCGCGCAACCCACTCCAGTATTCTTGCCTGGAGAGTCCCATGGACAGAGGAGCCTGGCAGGCTCCCATCCATACCATCCCAAAGAGTTGGACATGACTGAAATGACCTAGCATGCACGCACCACATCTACAAGATCAGTTTTATATTTTATCTCCCAGGGATGCTGGCTCACCAGCAATTCACCATCTAACCTTCGACTCACCACCCGCCTCCAACCACACCGAAACCAGTCTGTGCCCTATTCAACAAGGGAAGCCTTCCAATCATATGCTTGGATACCTCAGCAATACCAAACAGCTGCAAAATGTTTTAAACACTTACTCCTGCCCATATTCTTATTGCTCTTCCTCCTTGGAGGTAGAGCCAGTGGGTGGGTAGGGCAGCATAAATTCTTTCTTCCCGACAGTTCATGGATCAGTGCCAGTCTGTGGACTGTAGTTTGCATTATATTATCCTTGGCCTTCAAAATCAAAACAGTTATTTCAGAGTTACCTAGTCATCCCCTCTTCTCAAGAATATGCTAAGCCAAAGTTGTGCTTCACCAAAGTTGACTTAATTAATTTCCCAGACCCAAACAGGCCAAAAGAGACTTATGACCTGTGTAAAGTCATCAACAATGTGATTGTCAAGTCATATCTTTTATCAAAGATGGTGTGCATAGTAATTTCCTATGGCTGCCATCAGAAATAAACACACACTTGGTGGCTTAAAGCAATACATATTTATTTTCTTATAGTTCTGGAAGTCAGAAGTCCAAAATTAGTCTCAAGGACTAACATCAAGGTGCCTGCAAAGCTGGTTTCTTCTGGAGGCTCCAGGGGAGAATTTTTCCTGCCTCCTTCCAGCTTCTAGAGGTCACAGCCCTCCTTGACTTCTGGCCACGTTGCTCAAGTTCTGCTTCCACCACTGCATCACTTTCTCGAGGCTTTGACGTTCTTGACTTCCTCTTACAAGCTGAAGAATCGAAGCTTTCGAATTATGGTGCTGGAGAAGACACTTGCGAGCCTGTTGGACAGCAAGGATATCAAGCCAGTCCATCCTAAAGGAAATCAGTCTTGAATATTCATTGGAAGGACTGATGTTGAAGCTGAAACTCCAATACTTTAACCACGTGATGTGGAGAGCCACCTCAATGAAAAAGATTCTGATGCTGGGAGAGATTGAAGGCAGGAAGAGAAGGAGGAGGCAGAGGATAAGACAGTTAGATAGCATCACCTACTCAATGGACATGAATCTGAATAAACTCCGGGAGATGGTGAAGGACAGGAAAGCCTGGCGTGCTGCAGTCCATGGGTTCACAGAGTCAGACACAACTGAGTGACTGAACAACAACGGCAACCAGATAATGTCCCCAACTCAAAACCCTTAGCGTTGATTCCGTCTGCAACTCTCTTTCACTCTGGAAGGTAAGATTCATCGGTCCTAGGGATTAGGACACAGACATCTTTGGGCATAATTCAGCCTACCACAGTAGGAAAAGCACATTTTCTTTGACTTCATCTCCCCCCCACCCCCGCCGCCCCATCAGGACTGATTACATTTAAAAAGAACTGGTTTCAGCCCCTCATCAGTTCAGTTCAGTCGCTCAGTCAAGTCTGACTCTTTGGGACCCCATGGACTGCAGCACGCCAGGCTTCCCTGTCCTTCTCCATCTCCCAGAGTTTGCTCAAACCCATGTCCACTGAGTCCGTGATGCCATCCAACTGTCTCATCCTCTGTCGCCCCCTTCTCCTCCTGCCTTCAATCTTTCCCAGCATCAGGGTCTTTTCCAATGAGTCAGTTCTTCACATCAGGTGGCCGAAGTACTGGAGCTTCAGCTTTAGCATCAGTCCTTCCAATGAATAATCAGGACTGATTTCCTTTAGGATGGACTGGTTTGATTTCCTTGCTGTCCATGGGATTCTCAAGAGTCTTCTCCAACACCACAGTTCAAAAGCATCAATTCTTCGGCGCTCAGCCTTTGGTGCTCAGCTTTCTTTATGATCCAACTCTCACATCCATACATGACCACTGGAAAAACCATAGCTTTGTCTAGACAGAGCTTTGTAGGCAAAGTAATGTCTCTGCTTTTTAATATGCTGTCCCTTCATAAGCTTGTGTTCAAAGTTCAACTCAGATGTGTTGTTGTTGTGTGTAAGCTGTGGCAAGTCACTTCATCTTTTGTGAGACTTAACTAGTCCGTCTGTAAAACGGGGCCAGCATCCTACCTCGCAGAGTGGCTGCAAGGATGCCTGTGAACATGTATCTAACGGGCAGGGAACCCAAAAGGGGCTCATGGCACATTATTTCGCTCTTTTCTGGATGTTCTGTATCTTCCGTATCTGCCCACAAGGAAGGTGGGTGACCTGGGTTTTTCTTTTTCTCACTGATACTCAGGGACCCACATTATCATGGTTTCACACACATCTCTCCTTTGCTTATCTTTTATCTCCATGACATCTCCCCCTGCACAGTTCCCCTGGACCATGCCCCTGGCAGCAAAGGCATCTTTCCAGGCTCGGACCAAACAGAGAAGAGACCATGGGCGGTACCCAGGACGGCCGCAGGAAGATGCCCAGTCAGACCTGCCTCCTCCCTGTCTGCTTTGAGACCGGACATGAAAGGCCTTTTGAGAGAGATTTGGGGAATTGTCATTAGAGCCTTTCTTCTCTGGATAATGGTCCTGCCGGAACCAGAAGATTAAAAAAAAAAAATGTTGATGTGCTATTTATTACAATACGTGGGTTGAAGGGTGTATATAACCATGAAAATCCTCCTGTGGCCAAAACTGCTCCTACAATTGTGGCAGTTTTAATACTGTGTACTGTCTAAAGTTTTCCTATGGGTGGTCTCAAAGAAAAATCATAGAATTTTACCGTTTTAGGGAAACCCAAACCCATCTAATCCTTCTTCCAAAAAAATGGCCAGTACAGAATGAGTCTGCTGCTGCTGCTGCTGAGTTGTTTCAGTCGTGTCCGACTCTGAGCGACCCTATGGACAGCAGCCCACCAGGCTCCTCTGTCCATGGAACTCTCTAGGCAAGAATGCTGGAGTGGGTTGCCATTTCCTTCTCCTAGAATGAGTCTGCTTGTACATTTTTAATGACTGTACGCTCACTACCTTTTTCCTCTGAAGTTCTTTAGGTCCCTGAGGGTGATAAATAAGCACACTCCTCACTCCCCCAATTCTGAATCAATTATGAAACAGATTAGTCAGCTGGGGGTAATTTATCAGCTTCATTGTTCATAAAAAGGGACGTGAAATTAGTGATGGTGAAAGCTGCTCAGTTGTGTCCGACTCTGCAACCCCATGGATTATACAGTCCATGAAATTCTCCAGGCCAGAATACTGGAGCGGGTGGCCGTTCCCTTCTCTAGGGGATAAAGAAGGATGGGAGTAGGCAAACTGGACATGAGACCAGAATGGGCTTTCTATGCCTTCCTCAACCCTAAGGTCAGCCTAAAGTGAAAGTTGGATCTGCAGAGCAGCCTCCCGGAAACTTAGGGGACCCTGGCTGCCTCAGCACCCCACTTGGGCCCAGGGGGTATGAGAATGCCACCCTGGGCTTCTCTGTGAGCAAGTGGCATGTGGCCCTTTGCTCTGCCCAACACGCAAACTGAGCTATAGACCCTCACCATCTCCCCGTCTCTTCCGAGGGCTTGGAGCCAGCAAGAGTCCAATGCCTGGTGTCAACTTTGTCCTTCAGACTTCTGCAAGTTCCTGTTCCATGAGCCAGCGGGGAGGCTCGCAGCAGCATCTGACTGCCTTCTATCATTAACCTGGGCAGGGAGAGCGTGGTTCCACCCTGTGTGATCGTTTGAATCAATCCATTTGATTGCTTTCCTTGATGGAGGCACAATCTGTTTCCGTTCCAGCCCACCCTATCCGCATCTGCACTGCATTGCTCTACAGGACAAGAGGCAAGGATAATCCTGAGGACCATGGACTCCATCCGTGGTCCAGTTCAGTCAGTGACTCTGCTACTGACTCAGCTTGTTTCTTTGGGCAAATTCACCTACTTTTCTGAGTCTCCATTTGCTCATGTATGAAATGGGGGTGATGGTGGTCCCTCCTCCATAGAGGGTTATGGCCATTCACTGAGATCACCCATGGGAAGCATTTGACCTGAAAGGAAATATGGGAATTGTTTCATAGTCACTGCTGGTGTTATTGCCACATGGAGTAATATAAACATCCCATATTAGAAGGTACAAAAGAGACCTCAGCCCACTGGGGGTCAGAGGGATGGCTCCTGGTGGCCACCTTGGGGGATGCAAGAGGAAGCAAGACCCAGACTCCACCCTTCCCTGCAACTTTGTGGAGAGAGGGGTGGGGAAGAGAACCTTGGGGTGAAGAGACTCACTCTTGTGGGACATGTTCATTCGTCACCTAACATTCATGCCCTATCCTGGTTCAGGTCTGTGCTGGGCAGTGAGCCCACGGAAGGCAGTCAGATGCTGCTCTGATCTTTAGAGCTCAGACATCTAGCAGAGTCTGCAGCCTGAAGCTGCAAACTAGACTCCCTATGGAGGAAGGTCACTTCCATATGGTAATCTTGAGAATATTTCCTGGGAATCTGAACAGAGCTTTGAAAGATGGTTAAAACGTTACGGGTAGTATATCAGCTATTTACATCACAATTAATGCTGGGTAACAAGCAATCCCCAAGCTTAGGAGCTGCAAACAAACAATAGCCATGGACTTCTGATCATGAGTCTGCGCTCAGCCAGGTGGCTCTGTTGAGCTCGGCCGGCACTTTCATATAGCCCAGTGTCAGCTGGGAGTTAGATAGTCCAGGATGGCCTCAACTGGGACAGCTGGGATAATGCAGTTTTTCACCACATGCTTCTTATCCTACAGTGGGATTGTCTGGGGATGGTCTCTAGAATTTCACAGAGGGAGAGAAGAGAAGCAAGGCGCAATGAGCAAGCTTTTTCTAAAACTCGGATTGTGTCGTCGCCCTGGCATCAGAAGTCGGTCATCAGAAGTCACATAGCTGAGGGAGGACCCTCACATTCTGAAGGGAGGACCCTGCAGAATTACAGAGCGCAGGAGAAGGATGAGAAGAGGTCCTTAATGCAATCACTCTGCGTGAGCGACAAGGGAAGAGGCAGAGGGAACGCTAAGCGGGGGGAAGGAGCGCTTCCTGTTCCATCTCAACCAGAGGATGCCTCCGTTACCATGACAGCAGCTGTTTCCTGAGCATCCAGGCTGTGATAGGCACTGGGTCATATGCCCAACACTATTATCTAATCTCAAGGCAGATCGTCCCATTTTACAGATGCAAAATCAAGGCTTGGATACGGAAAAGCCAGGATTCAAACTCTGGTCTGTCAGACACAAAACCCCGTGTACTTTCCACTACCTTCCAGAATCGATGAGGATATTAAAGATGGGACCCAGCTGATCAAGACCCAGAAGTCCACCCCTGACCCCACCTTCCTATGAGCCCTCAGTCTGCTCCCGAGGCCGCCTTCCTCACCACCAAGGCCTCGCTGCTCTTGCTGCCTTCACTTAGGCATCCCTATCTGAGCTTAATTAGGTTTGCACTAAGTTCATGAATTCCCTTAAACTTAATGGGCTCTAAAGAGGAAATAGAGCTCTTTCTCTCCAGGTGTTTATTTCCTTCCCACATTGTCCCTACTGCACTCTGAGACTCATTTCCACATCCCATCTGGTTAATGGGTGCAGGTGAAGTCGATCAGAGCACTGTCTGCCATCCCCCGGCCTCCTCCCCGCCCCCTGACCCCACCGCATCCATAGCACGCCCAGATGTTCCTCCTCCCCAGCAAGAAGGTGGGAAAGGGAGAGAAAATTTACAGACCAGCCTTGTCCCCAGTCGAACAAACCCACCCCTCACATCTGGCCTAGACATCTTTGCAAAGAGCAGGACGCAGGTGATATTTCTTGAGATCCTACTGTGTGCTGAGCACTGCCCATGTACCCCCATCCCATTCACTGAGCGAATAGACAGAGTCCAGATTCTGGAGCCAGGTCATCCATGCAGATTACCTGTAGGAGATGTCTCTGCTCCTGTTTTCACACCAGAAGGAGGGGATAAACAAGCCATGCACAAAGATCGTTGTGAAGAGTCAATGAGCTAATACTTGTCAAGTGCTGAGAACAGTTCCTGGCTCATGATAAAATGCATTAGTTGCTCAGTAGTATCCGACTCTTTACAACCCTATGAACTGTAGCCCACCAGGCTCCTCTGTCCATAGGATTCTCCAGGCAAGAATACTGAAGTGGGTAGCCCTTTCCTCCTCCAGAGGATCTTCCTGACCCAAGGATTGACCCTGGGTCTCCTGGGATTGCAGGCAGATTCTTTACCAGCTGAACCACCAGGGAAGCCAAGGCTCATGATAAATGTTTGCCACTATTATTCTAATGATTATTTCTATTCCCCTCACCATTCTGTGAGACAGGCACTTGTCTCCTTTAGGGCTAAGAAAATAGATTTCTGGGGGACTTTCCTAGCAGTTTTGTGGTTAAGACTCTGCACTTCCAATGCAAGGGATGTGGGTTCAATCCCTGGTTGGTGAACTAAGATCCCATATGCCATTTGGTGAGTTCAAAACAAAAAAAAAAAAAAGAGTAGATTTGTGGCGATAAAGCAGTGTGCCCCAGATATCACCGAACGCTGCAGATCGTAAGCAATAATAAGGTTGAAACCTATGCCAGCAAAGTCTCTTCCTTGCGTGCCAACCTCCCCCACCCCCACCACAAACTGCCTGCTCAGTCGTGTTGGATTCTTTGTGATCCCATGGACTGTAGCCTGCCAGGCTCCTCCGTCCAAGGAATTTTCCAGGCAAGAATACTAGAATGGGTTGCCATTTCCTACTTGAGAGGATCTTCCTGACCCAGGGATCAAATTCACATCTCTTGCATTGACAGGCAGATTCTTTACTAACTGTGCTACCTGGGAACCCAGGTGAACATTAAAAAAAAAAAAAAATTGTCTTTTAAGGCAACAAATCTGACTCTCTGCGAGGCAAAGGCAAAAGAACCTCCCAGGAAGTGGAGGGTAGATGGAACAGCCTATCTACTCTCTCCTGTCTCTCTCCGTCTCCAGGATAGCCACTCAATGCCTGATCCCACCCGTCTTCAGCCCACGTAGGATGAGCAAAATACAGTCCTCCTCCAGGGCCCCCTGTCATCTGCAGAGGTGGCACCTGATGCTGCTGGGAGCTCAGAGGAGACAGGGTAGATAAAGGCCCATTTGCTGCTGCTGCTAAGTCGCTTCAGTCGTGTCTGATTCTGTGCGACCCCATAGATGGCAGCCCACTAGGCTCCTCTGTCCCTGGGATTCTCCAGGTCCATTTGAGTAGGCTTTAAAAGATGGGGAAAATTCACCAAGTGCAGAGAGGAAGTCCCAGAGCAGCAAAGGAGCCGGAGCCGAGAGCTTCCAGCTTATCCCCCGAGGCGGCCCAGGATCTGGTTAGTCCGGGGGATAAAACGATTAGGACTGTGGAAATGGCAGACGACTTTGAAGGGCCTTGAGTGTCAAGAAGAGGCATCCGGGCTTCATCCCGAGCTCGGCAGGGAGCCACTGGGCTCTTTAAGCAGATATAGTGACGTGATCAGAGTTGGAATTTGGAACGCTCCGTCCCTGGAGATTGACTCAAGGAGGCAGATGTTAAGAGGAAAATCAAGTCTGCAGGCCAAGGTCATGGGATGAACTGGGCGCTACACACACCCCCCACGGAGCTCCCCAGTCAGAGGAGGAGTCTGCCAACCACCCACCGCCTGTGGACCAAACGCCCCCTGCTGCCCGTTTTTGTAAATAACAGGTTTAAAATACAGTCACCTCCACCCTCTGTGCATTTATGTATTCTCCATCGTGACTCTCACTAGAATAGCAGAGCCGAATGGTTGCCACAAAGATGGGCCCACAAATCCTAAAATATTCACCCTCTGACCCTTTTACAGAAAAAGCCTGTCCGTATCTGTGTTAGGAGGAATGACTCTCATCCCCATTTCATGTATGAGAAAACTGAGGCTCCGAGAGCTGAGGTGCCTTGCCCAAGGTCACAGGGCTTGTGAGTGGAGGCAGGAAGGTGGACAAGGAGGCCTGTGACGGTCATCAGCGTAGAACCAGGAAGGTGGATCCAGGAGGTGCAGCCCCCGATCCACTGCTGCAGCCCCCAGTCCACGGCTGCCGTCAGCCAAGGGGGCTCGGGCGCCTCTTTGCTGCCAGAGCCCTTACTCTGGTCCGTGAACCAGCGTCAAATGACTCATTTAAAACCTAATGCTTCCACCATGTCCACCCTGGCTGCCCCTGCTTCGGCTTATCACATCCTATTCAAATCCAAAATAAATTATTTCAGCTCTGCAGCCTTTGGATAAAGAAAAAAAAATGAAATTAAAAAATAAAAAAGGAAGAAGGCAAATCTTTGAAGGGACAGCCTGCCGGCCTCCTTCACCCGCAGCTCCAGGCCTTTTTTTTTTTTTTTTTACTAAAACCGCACTGATAACCTTCAGGGGATGCTCAGCCTGGGAGGCTGAGAGGACAGAGCCACACCCTGTCCAGACCCCGGTCCTTCCACAGGCGGCAGGACGGAGGTGCAAAGGTTCTAGGGGCCAGAAGGTCCTACATGTCCCATCAGCTTGACCAAGCGCTGTTCCCTTCCATAGACCAGAACTTATTTTTAGAGAATAAGATTGCTGGGGAGGGCTTTCCTGGTGGCTCAATGGTAAAGAATCCACGCCCCAATGCAGGAGACACAGGTTCAATCCCTGATCCAGGAAGATCCCACATGCTCCAGAGCAACTAAGCCTGCATCAGCAGCTACTGAGCCTGAGCTCTAGAGGCCAGGAGCCGCAACGACCAGCGCCGGTGTGCCCCGGAGCCTGGACTCAGCAACGAGAGACGCCCGGGCAGGGAGGAGGCCGAGCACCACCCGAGAGGGCAGCCCCCGCTCACCGCGGCAGGAGAGAAAGCCCACACTGCAACAAACACCCAGCTCAGCCAAAAATAAGGAAATAAAATCATCCTAAAAAATTTTTTTAAGATATTTTTGGGGAGAGGAGTGTGAATTCCAACTGGTAATCATTAGCTTATTACTTAGGCACTTTTTGCTCACCTGCCATATATATGCCAGGTGCTGAGTGAGGCAGTTGGCTTACAGAGATGAACACCCAAGAGAAACCCTGCTTGTGTGGCCCATTCTCAGCAAATCGTCAGATCCACTGCATTTTGCGGTTTACGAAGGACTTTCTCCTCCTCTTTTCCCTAATGGCTCTGTGAGGGAGACACGGGAGACGCAGGTTCGATCCCTGGGTCAGGAAGATCCCCTGGAGGAGGAAAATGGCAACCCACTCTAGTATTATTGCCTGGGGAATCCCATGGACATAGAAGCCTGGTGAGCTTCAGTCCATGGGGCTGCAAAGAGTAGGACACTCCTGAGTAACTAAGCACTCTCACTAGACCCTCCCCAAAGTTCTCTGAGGCAAGCTGGGATGATATCATTAAGAACCTCATTGACAGATGAGGAAACTGAGGCTTGGAGATGTAACAGAACTTGTCAAATTCTTCCCTGATCAGAGTCCCTGGAAGAACAATATAGTGGTTAAAACCCTGGCCAGACTGACCTGGGTTGTTAGCTGTGTGATCTTGGGACAAGTTTCTTAACCTTACTAAATCTCACTTTACCCGTCTCTGCAATGGGAGAAATAAAGTCTCCTTGTTGGGTCATTATGGGAGTTAAAATGAATGAGAAGAATTTAGTGCAATATCAGACAGAGCAGGTTCTCACTAAAGGCTTGCTTGTCTGCCGTTGACTGCTGTTGTCACTGGAATATAGTGATGGAGGGGGGAGAGGATGGGGGAGGAAAGGAGGGAGGGGGGCCAGAGGGGAAGGAGGGGTGATTAATTCCTTGTAAGCGAGAGAGGAGAGACCCAGGCCCCAGGGGAAGGGAGAAGAGAGAGAAGGCATGGGTGGGGGAGACACCTGCTTAACTGAGCATCGCCACAGTCTTCAAAGGGAGACATGCCCTTCCCCACCCTGGGCAGCTTGGGGATCTCTCTTCTGCCTTCCCTGGTTCCAGAGAAGTGGCTGTCTGCAGAGAATGCTGGTAACAAGGATCAGCAAAGCGCCGCAGGTCTCCTGAGCATCGTAGAGGGACTCTGCGCTTGGCAGCTGCCGGGCATCCTTGAGAGGCTGTTTGCCGAAGGAGATCGCTGGGCAGAGGGCTCGCTCCAGGAGCACCCCCGGGCGCGTGGATGTCTTCTCTGCCCCAGCTCCTGCCCTCTGAGATCAGACAGGGCGGCCACGGTGGGGAGGAAGCCCAAGACACACCCAGGGGCTTTTCTCATCACATCCCATCCAAGACAGTGTGCAGACGGGAACCAAGAGTCCAGGCAGTGCCAGCAGGCTGTCCAGCAGCTGAATAGAGAGCTAAGAGGTCAAGGGTCCCAGCTCCAAGCCTTGCCTTCCCTGTGCCTCAGGTTCCCCAAACTGCTCCCCGTGCATACTGCTGCTGCTGCTGCTAAGTCACTTCAGTCGTGTCCGACTCCGTGTGATCCCATAGACAGCAGCCCACCAGATTCCCCGGTCCCTGGGATTCTCCAGGCAAGAACACTGGAGTGGGTTGCCATTTCCTTCTCCAATGTGTGAAAGTGAAAAGTGAAAGTGAAGTTGCTCAGTCGTGTCTGACTCTTAGCGACCCCATGGACCACAGCCTATCAGGCTCCTCCATCCATGGGATTTTCCAGGCAAGAGCACTGGAGTGGGGTGCCGTTGCCTTCTCCACCGTGCATACTAACTACCAGCAAATAGCGACTTTTGCATCATTTGATTTCCTGATTTCCTCAAAATCACCCTGAAAGCCCTGGGAGGAATCCACCCTCTGCTTTAATTCTTCTGAAGGTAAACACCCCCAACCTCAGAATAACCTCTCCCCGCAGCCCCCTGTCCAAGCTGGATAATCAGTGACTCCTCTTTGCCTCTGAGGCCTCTCGTTGGGGTGAATCCCAGCTGCCTCTGTGGTGTAAGTGGAGGAAGAGAAAGAAGGCATCTTGGTCTGTAACCACCCAGGTTGAATCTTATCCTGCCACCCTGAGTGTCTGACCTGGAGGAAGTCCATGGAACTTTCAGAGGCTGAGTCATCATGGATGCAGCACAGGCTTTCTGGAAGGATTGAAAACCATAGGTTTGTCTGGGTTTGTGGTTGGTTGTTTGTTTTGGGGGGGATGCATGCATGCTAAGTACGCTTCAGTCATATCCAACCCTTTGTGACCCTATGGACTGCAGCCCACCAGGCTTCTTACTCCATGGGATGCTCCAGGCAAGAGTACCGCAGGCGGTTGCCATGCCCTCCGCCCGTCAGGATCTTCCTGACCCGGGGATCAAACCTGCATCTCTTACGTCTCCTGCACTGGCAGGCAAGTTCTTTACCATTCGCGCCACCTGGGAAGCCCCGACAAATTGGCACTTGCCATGGGCACAGGCCGTCTACCTCTACAAGGATCAGTGTCTGAGCCGCTGTAGCTGCTGACCTTGAACATCTGAAAGGAGTTCAGGGTGGGGAACAGGAATGAGGCACTCTGTGCTCTGAGAAAAAACTGGTAGAACAGGTCTTCAGATAGTTACATATTTTCAGGAGAAGGTTTTATGAGCCCAACGACTGTATCACCTTGTATCTAGAAAAGCACTAAAATCCTTCATGGTGATGATGATATTCCTCGTGACTAGCAGAAACTTTCTGCAGAAATATGTGCTTGATTGCACGTACTCACCCTTCACCAAAATCACATATATACTGACCTTCCCCCCGACCCCTTGGGAGCATTTTCTCGGAGCTATCTGAAGTTCTCTCTCCCAGGCGATATAGCCCCCACTTTGCCCCAAATAAAACTTAGCTCACAGCACTCACAATGCGCATTCTTTTTCAGTTGACAGGGAGCTTGCTTGCTCATCAAGTGTCAGGAAGATGCTGAAGGCTGACACATGTTGGTTTGATCCTTGTCTCCACCTCCCGAGGAAGAATCCCCTCCCCTTGTTTTATGCTGAGGCCCCGTAGGAAGCAGTGACTTGCCCTGGGTCACTTAGCCACAAAGCCACAGAGCCGAGCTCTGGAAACAGACAGGCGTGGGGCACTATGCTCCCCAGCCTTCCCGTACCAACACGCCGTCTTCATACCAGCCCAGAAGGTACGGCTTATAATCCCCGCCTTGAAGATGGGACTCTGAAGCTCAGAAAGGTTTAAGGGCTTGCTCTGGGCCACACAGCTCAGTTCCTGAGAGGTCCGGCTGCAGGCAGTGCTGGCGTGGCTGACCCCCACACCAGGGATCTCACTGTGACCTTCATCCGTCTCTCCTTGTCCTGCTCCGTTGTTTAAAAAGGAAGGAAAGGGGTGGGGGTGGTGGGGGGAAGCTGCGCTGAATGTTTAGCAGAGATGCAGCTGATGGAAGACATGGAGCTGGTATTCTGGATGGATCCAGGCTCTCAGCCCACCCTGTCCCTGCCACACTCTAGCTTCCCCAGACATCTCTGGGCCACTCCCCACCCCCTACAGCTTGTCAGGAAAGGTGTCTCTGTACTCGGGGTGACTTGCTAATGGGCTGATTACGCTGACGTGTGACCATTGAGGGATGGAGGAAGCACCTTGGATTAACCTCCAAGCCTCTCCAAGAAGTTTCACCGTAGGCCAGAGGAGGGCTGGGCCCTCTGGGAGGGAGGGGGCATCTTTGCGACCTCCTCCCACACCCCTCGTCCTTCACAGTGGGGACTATCATCTGAGGCAAGCATCCTGGCAGGAGGAAAGGGCCTGAGCTTAGGTTCAGAGAGACCCCAGCTTCCATTCCAGTCCCAACACCTGATTAGCTGTGGGACCTTGGGTGGGTTGGTTGCCTTCCCTGAGCCTTGGCTTCCTCTCTGTAATACAGGAATATTGATGGTACCTACGGGGTAAGGTCCTTACAAGACACAAGAGGGAAGAGAAAAGCAGCCTTGGGGACAAATAACTGAGGTTATTTCAGACATCCTGAGGCCAGGGGCTATTAGCAATTAAAAGAGAAAAGCAAGTAAACTCACTTCGAAGGAAAGTGAGACAGGAGAAAGAGACGGAGGGATTTCTCTGGCTGCCCTTTCTGACCATCAAGACTTTGGCCTCTAACTGTGCCCCACACAGAAGAAAGTTTCCTGGGGGGATGGAGATCAGGGGGCAGAGTGCTCGGGCAGGAGGAAGCTGGGTGCTGGACAGACACAGACTTTTCTAGACCTTTACTCTGAGCCAGGCATTCTGTGACCAGCCTCCTGCTCACCCTTCAGCAGCTCCAGGAGGGGGGTTTCAGCATCTCCATTTCATAGAGGAGGCAAGTGGCACTCAGAAAACAGGAGTGCCCGGGGGAATCTCACATCACTCGGTCCCAAAGCCAGGATCCCAGCCCGTGTCCACCTGACCGCAAAGCCTGAGCCTCCTCCACTCCACCCGTGGCCGGCCGGGCCACCCAGCCAGCCAACGGCCTTCAGCATCCCAGGCCCGGGGCCTTAAGAACCTCTGTCAGGCCTGGAAAGTCATGGAGGGTGGTCAGGGTGGAGTTGAGACCAAAGGGCCGGCAGGGAAAGGGGAAGGGGCCTGGCTCCCTCTCCAGGAGGGAAGGAAGGATGATGCCCTTCCCAGCCCCTTCTGTTTCCCCCCAGGAGAGAGAGTGCAATTAGTGTAACTCCCGCTCTCTGCATCACTTTACTTCCTCTGCCCAGGGGCCTGGGGGAGAATTTTATCTGATTTGTGAACAAGGAAGAGGGACTGAGCATGTTCAGTTCCGCTCAGCCCGCATTCTTGGGGACAAGCTTGAGCTCCCCGTATGCAGTTCTCTGCAATCCCTGCCAAGTCTTGCCTGGGAGGACAGCCACGTTGGGAGGCATGTCCTCCACCCCAGCTGGGTGGGGGAGCCTTCCTAAACCTAAGTTTCCATGAACAGAGCCTGTTGGGCCTCACACTAAGCCAGGAGCTGCCTCAGAGACCCCAGTGACCTACTCATCCACCCCTCTGACCAATTTCCATCCACCCAGCACCTTATTGTACATCTCCCTATCCTCACCTAAAACCTACTCTGACATACAATCTATTCTATTAACCCCATGCTATAGACATACACGCCCACCCTTCCTGCAAGCATCCAGACCCACACGCATCTCTCCCTCCACATCCTTCCTCATCCCCCTTCCCGCACCCCTCCATAAGCCCCTGCCCCTCCTCACACCACCTAAGATCTCTCGGCAAGCCATGCATCCCTCTGCCAACAGAGGCAAAAGCAGGTCATGTCACAAAGCAGTTCTGCCCAACCCGCCAGATTTTTCCGCTCAGCTCACAGATAGATAACTAACAGGACCATCTTCCCAGCTAATCGGGAAAAGAAATCTGGTGGGCTCAATTGCTGCCGATATGCATTTAAATGGCTGCATCTAGGAGGAAAATCTAAATGAGAGCTGATGGGAGGCTGGGACATGGGGGGAAATCTCGCTGTAATAAGTGTGTGAGGTGAAGCAAATCAACAGAAAGCTCCACACTCACTTGGGGAGAGAGAGGCGGCTCTACTGTAACACGTGTGCTCGGAAACTTATTGGAATCTTCGCACTTTTAATATAATGGCATTAGTGTCACGGTTCCTTATGTATAAACTTCACCCGCCACACATAATGAACGGAGAGCTATTCCCCAGCGCGTGTGAGGCTTGGGTGTGGGTGCAGGGAGACGGGAGACGGCGTGTGTTTAATGATCTCCTATTGAATCTTGGCAGCACAGTGCAGCCCTGAAATGCGGAGAGAGCCTTCATTTGGAGGCAGCACAGACCTAGTTCAAAGCTAGGCTCCGTCACTTACAAGCTAGGTGACCTTGAGCACACTACGTAACTCTGGGAACAGCCATCTATCTCTTTGTCCGTAGAATAGACTTAATGGTGTCTATCTCTCAGAGTTGAAAGGAGGATTCCATAAGTTACATAAAAGACCTTGGCAAATAATAGGCACTTACTTAGTGTCATTAATAGCTTTGGGTTTGAATCCTGCCTCCCATACTGACTTGTGATACTGACCGAGTGGCCTTGAGTAAACTACCTCTCTTGGTTTCCTCTTTGTTTTTTGGGGATAGTAATAGTCCTTATCTCAATGAATGCATGCAAAGTGCTTGGAGCAACGCCTGCGGCTTCCTACCTGCTCATTTCAGGTGAGTTTCACCAGGAGCATCTCCAGCATAAGCCAGATGTGCTGAAGTTTATGGAGCATCTTTCTGTGGTGCCTGAGGGACAGAAGAAAAGGGAATATTACCCAGGCTACAATTCTGGGGGCTGCCCTAAAAACCATATTTCCAACACATGAATGAAAAAAATTGGAATTATTTAACCAAGAGAAGAGGAGACTCAGGTGACTTGCTTACTGGGTACAAGTTGCTTATGGTCATCACAGGACAAATGAAGTTGGATTGTTCTTTGCGGCCAGAGAGGTTGGAATGGGATGAGAATGGGGACAGCGAGGCTACCAGAGCAGAACCCCATGGGGCCTCGGGGATGGAGAGAGACAGGCCTTCTCTCATATCCTCTGCTTAACTCCTCTCTGAAGTACTTAGATAATGTAGTATTTGTACCTAGATAATATAATACTTTGGCCACCTGATGCAAAGAACTGACTCATTTGAAAAGACCCTGATGCTAGGAAAGACTGAAGGCAGGAGGAGAAGGGGATGACAGAGGATGAGATGGTTGGATGGCATCACCGACTCAATGGACATGAGTTTGGGTCAACTCTGGGAGTTGGTGATGGACAAGGAGGCCTGGCGTGCTGCAGTCCATGGCGTCACAAGGAGTCAGACATGTCTGAGCGACTGAACCGATACTGATACTGAATATAACATTTGATGCATATTTTCCGAATTGTTTTGCAGATGTAAAAAGCCTCCAGCTCTTGAACAAATGGAAGATGGTAGCTACTTGACAATATGCACACACAGCCCCAGGCCTCCTGGAGCCTAAGGACTGGTAATGTTAACCCCTGTGATACTACCCTGTTACCTCACCATCAGCCAATCAGAGAATTTTATACAAGCTGATCACAGATCCTGCGACCCCCTCCCTCACCTGGCTTTTAAAAGTGCTGTGCCAACAACAAAGGAAACTATAAGCAAGGTGAAAAGACAGCCCTCAGATTGGGAGAAAATAATAGCAAATGAAGAAACAGACAAAGGATTAATCTCAAAAATATATAAGCAACTCCTGCAGCTCAATTCCAGAAAAATAAATGACCCAATCAAAAAATGGGCCAAAGATCTAAACAAACATTTCTCCAAAGAAGACATACAGATGGCTAACAAACAAATGAAAAGGTGCTCAACATCATTCATTATCAGAGAAATGCAAATCAACACCTCAATGAGGTACCATTATATGCCAGTCAGGATGGCTGCTATCCAAAAGTCTACAAGCAATAAATGCTGGAGAGGGTGTGGAGAAAAGGGAACCCTCTTACACTGTTGGTGGGAATGCAAACTAGTACAGCCGCTATGGAGAACAGTGTGGAGATTCCTTAAAAAACTGGAAATAGAACTGCCATATGACCCAGCAATCCCACTCCTGGGCATACACACCAAGGAAACCAGATCTGAGAGAGACACGTGTACCCCAATGTTCATCGCAGCACTGTTTATAATAGCCAGAACATGGAAGCAACCTAGATGCCCATCAGCAGACGAATGGATAAGAAAGCTATGGTATATATACACTATGGAATATTACTCAGCCATTAAAAAGAATACATTTGAATCAGTTCTAATGAGGTGGATGAAACTGGAGCCCATTATACAGAGTGAAGTAAGCCAGAAAGATAAACACCAGTACAGTACACAAATGCATATATATGGAATTTAGAAAGATGGTAACAATAACCCTATATGCAAGACAGAAAAAGAGACACAGATGTATAGAACAGACTTTTGGACTCTATGGGAGAAGGCGAGGGTGGGATGATCTGAGAGAACAGCATTGAAACATGTATATTATCAAGTGTGAAACAGATCGCCAGCCCGGGTTGGATGCATGAGACAAGTGCTCGGGGCTGGTGCACTGGGAAGACCCAGAGGGATTGGGTGGAGAGGGAGGTGGGAGGGGGCATCGGGATGGGGAACACATGTAAATCCATGGCTGATTCATGTCAATGTATGGCAAAAGCCATTACAATATTGTAAAGTAATTAGCCTCCAACTAATAAAAATAATTGGGGGAAAAAAATAAAATAAAGGGAAAAAGAGAAGTAAAAAAAAAAAAAAAAAAATGCTGTGCCAACACCCTGCAGGGAGTTAGGGATTTTTAGGGCATGAGCCACCTGCCTCCTTGCAAGGCCCTGAAATAAGCCTTTCTCTGCTCCAAATGCTGATATTTCAGTTTGCTTGGCCTCAAAGCTGCGTGGGCACACAAACTTGTGTTAACACCAGGAATCTGAGATTAGCTCCACCTCAGAAAGTACTTTCAAATGAATTGCATATTAAAAAGCAGAGACATTACTTTGCCAACAAAGGTCCATCTAGCCAAGGCTATGGTTTTTCCAGTAGTCATGTATGGATGTGAGAGTTGGACTATAAAGAAAGCTTAACGCTGAAGAATTGATGCTTTTGAACTGTGGTGTTCGAGAAGACTCTTGAGAGTCCCTTGGACTGCAAGGAGATCAAATCAGTCCATCCTAAAGGAGATCAGTCCTGAATATTCATTGGAAGGACTGATGTTGAAGCTGAAACTCTAGTACTTTGGCCACCTGATGTGGAGAGCTGACTCATTGGAAAAGACCCTGATGCTGGGAAAGATTGAAGGCAGGAGGAGAAGGGGACGACAGAGGATGAGATGGTTGGATGTTATCACTGACTCAATGGACATGAATTTGAGCAAGCTCCAGGAGCTGTTGATGGACAGGGAGGCCTGGCATGCTGCAGTCCATGGGGTCCCAAAGAGTTGGACACGACTGAGCGACCGAACTGAACTGAACTGTAAGAAGTGATTAGGTAAAGCTTTGACAGTTGAATGGAGAAAATGGGTCCCCCTGGTTTGGGGGGAAACTGTGACCAACATCCCAAAATTCTGCCATAACTATGGTTCCCATCTTGACAAGCCTGTATGGCAACTGATTCTTGTCTGGTTTCAAAGTGTAGCCACACAGGATCTGTAGCTTTTCATTAAAGAAGGCTCATCAGAACAGCCATTTCATTATATTTGATCTTCTCGACTGTTAGAAATTAATGTCACCTCGTCCTCCAGGCATGGGATGAGCTCAGGATCAATGGCCCCTGGTCTTGGACTGGACTTGGGACACCCAGTATGTTTGGAAGTGATGAGGACCATGAAGCTATCTTGGGAAAGTGTCTGGGCAGAGAGGGAACAGCAAGTGCAAAGGCCAAGAGGAAGGGACCACAAATCTTTTCTTTGCTCCTGGAGCAGCAGGTGACGAGATCAGAGGGCAAGTAAGACACCAAATAGTGAAGGGTCTTGGAGGCCATCAGCAGGACCATGGATTTTATCCTGAGTCTGATGGGAAACCATGGGCAGGATTCAAGGGGAAGGAGATTGTGCTGGCTGCTGTGTGGAGAACATCTTATAGAAGAGTAAGGGTGGAAGTGGAGAGGCCAGGTTTGTGATGATCCAGGTGGCGCATGGCTTTGACTAGGGTGGCAGAATGAGGTAGTGAAATGTGATCAGATTCGCATTCTATTTTAAAATAGAGCCCAGAGGAGTTAAGCTTAACCCTGAGGCTTGTGGCCCAAGCAACTTGGAGAATGAAGAAATTAACTGCAGTGGGGAACATTCAGAGAGGAGGAGATTGAGTGTGAGTTTGTGGAGGAAACCGGAGAGGGGGTAGGTCTCTGGGAACCACTGATGGGGCCAGTGAGAATGCTTTGTGACAGTGCTGCTGCAAGGACTGAATAAGACCAAGTGGATTTGGTGAGGGAAAAAAAGAGTGAAATATGCCATTTGAGCAACACAGAGGGACCTAGAGATTACCATACTAAGCGAAGTGAGTCAGAGAAAGACAAAGACTGTATCAATTATATGTGAAATCTAAAAAAAAAAAATTATACAAGTGAACTTGTTTACAAACCAGAAACAGACTCACAGAGATAGAAAACAAATAGAGATAGGTTACCAAAGGTGATAGCCAGAGTGGTGGAGATAAATTAGGAGATTGGGATTAACATATACAGATTACTATATATAAAGTAGATAATCAACAAAGATCAACTATATAACACAGGGAACTATATTCGATATCTTGCATTAACCTATAATAGAAATGAATCTGAAAAAGATTCTTTTATATATAACTATATATATAATCTATATATATATATATATGGGGCTTCCCTGGTAGCTCAGCTAGTAAAGAATCTGCCTGCAATGCAGAAGACTCCGGTTTGATCCCTGGGTTGGGAAGATCCCCTGCAAGAGGGCATGGCAACCCACTCCAGTATTCTTACCTAGAAAATCCCCATGGGCAGAGGAGCCTGGCGGGCTATAATCCATGGGGTGGAAAATAGTTGGACTTGACTGAGTGACTCAGCACAGCACAGCATATATAAATATATATATATAACTGAATGTGTATATAACTGAATATGCAGTTATATATATATTCTATACATGTTAGTCCCTCAGTCATGTCCTACTCTCTGAAGCCCTCTGTCCATGGAACCCTCCAGGTGAGAATGCTAGAGGGGGTGGCCATTCCCTTCTGCAGGGGATCTTCCAGACCTGGGGATCGAACCTGGGTCTCTTGCTTTGCAGGCAGATTCCTCACCGCCCGAGACCCCAGGGGAGCCCCATAACTGAATACACGCACATACGTCTGAATCACTTTGCTGTGCATCTGAAAGTAAAACATTGTAAATAAACTAGACTTCAATTTAAAAAAAAAAAAAGCAATCCGTGGATTTTGAGTGACTTTCTGGCTATTTGCTTGGGTTGTTTGCTGAAAGCCGTTCAATGCAATTACTCCTCCCCTATAGCCCTCCGTCCTTCAGTGGAAGTTCCTCTCTACGCCCGGCCACCGCCAGACACACATTTGCATTGACTGGGACAAGCGAGAAGAACCCTCTCTCTATGATGGGATGACTTCTTCCAAAGATGAAAGACCAAAAACAAATTCAAGAACAAGAATTTGGGTGAGACAAGAAATCTGAGTCAGAGATAGTGATGCAAAGGTATGGTCCTGTGGTATCTGCAGAAATATTGAGATATTGGGGCTTCTACAAAGTGTGGAATAAGGATTTGAGCCAAATGTATCCACTCTCAGGGGCCAAGAAATTCCAATCATCATCTGTGGTAAGAATATGCCTATGAAAGACTACAGAGAATGAAATATACCCAAACTATCAAGGGGCGGTGGGACAATTAGGATAATCTTTTTTCCTTCCTCATTTTTCTCTAAAGTTTCTAAATGGTCAACAATGAATATATTTATAATAATAAAATATTAGAAGTGAAAACCATGGGATGCCATATGTGTGTACATTTCTCCCGACAGGGACTGAATGCATTAGAGAAGAAGACAGCATCCTCCCCTTTATGGACAACACATCCCTGCTGACAAGGTTTAAGCTGGACATAACATCCCAGAGTTGGGCTCGCTGTCAACACAGCACCTGAGTAGCATTGACATACGCTGGGTCTTACGTAGCTCACTATCCGAAGCTTGCGCGGCTGATGTCAGAGACCTAAGCCCAGGATGGCTAGCGATCTCCCGTGTTACGTTCTATAGGATTCCAGCTCAAGGTGCAAGCTGCCAGGGCCTTTTCTGCGTCTGAGCCTGTCTCCCACAACATTCACTGACCTTCCATCATTTTGTCCCTGGAAAACCTAGAAACGCACACCGTCCACACCTCGTTTTCTTCCTTGGAAACATCTAACGCATAGCACGTTTCATTTAAAGAGCTTGGCGAGTGTGAGCTCATTTGGTGCTCACAACGTGTACGAGACAGGTGCTCTCAGCATCCTCATCGGACAGATGAAAAAACAAGGCGTCGTTCAACATCTCCTCCAGGATCCCACCAGATACAGTGACAGAGGCAGGACTCGGCTTCGGCCTGTCAGCACCACCCTGTCCAGCCGCTCAGGTGTGCTGGAAGACCTTCTGAGGGTAGCGAAACCATTGCCTCCCAGGGGTGCCCCGGTTAAACGCCCAGCCCAGCTGCAGACGCCACTCTGGCTTTCCCGCTGGGGGCCTTGGGCAAGTAACCTCCACACTCTGGTCTACAGTTTCCTCGTCTGTGAAAGGAGGCGGAACATAACACCTACTTTATGGGGCCGTTCTGTTCTCCTGCTCAGTCATGTCTGACTCTCTGCAACCCTTTGAACTGTAGCCGTCCAGGCTCCTCTGCTCAGGGGATTTTCTAGGCAAAAATACTGGAGTGGGATGTCATTTCCTCCTCCATCGTGGGGCTGTTGGGAGGATGAAATTTGTTAACAAAAGGAAGACACTTAGCAGAATGCCTGGCACTTAAGAAGAGTTCGATTCGGGTTAACTATTATTATTGCTGCTCTTACGGTAGGATAATGAGATACAAAGGAAGGAGGGCTTAGTTCTTCCTAACAGGTCTTGAGGGGAGCTAAAACCTGAGTATTGAAGGAGGGGGAGTTATTGGCTGTAAGTAAGCAATGAGGGAAAAAGCTCAGGCTTTGGAGCAGCCAAGGCCTAGAGGCAAAAGAGCATGAAACAGCCGTGCGTCCTCACTCCCCACGGGCATTTCACCAGAGTCCACATCTGACCTACACAAACCACCCTAATCTGTGGCCTCTGGGGTGAAAAGGCAACTGAAGCCTTTTTTGGTTTTAGTTCTGTTTAGCGCTGGAAAAACGCAAACTTCTGCTTCAAAGAGAAAAGGCGTTTGAAAGGCTTATGAAAGGGCTTATGAGCCTTCTTGTACATCAAACACGCCTTACAAAGCAACATTCTGATGAGTTAAGTGCAAATGAATCAGAAACACAAGGATTAAATTTCCCTTGAAATACGCAGAGGTTTCAAGAGTAAGGGGAAATTGCCTGGCAAAACGTGTTCTGGGTTAAAGCACTGCAAAGTCATTCAAGTTGGCCCCTGTCTGCCACTTCCCCTCTCTTACCAGTGTAAATAACAAAAATAATAATAATAGTATCGACACTACTTGATATACTTTTAGCTCACTCAGAGCCTATGGGAGGGTTTTAGGTAGGTACGTAGGACGCTAACATGTCATGCTAGACATCGAAACCCATGCTGGGAACTTGGCTGGCACGGCAGAGACTGGCAGCTGTCTGTTAGACCAGCCTCTGCTTGCCTCCTCGCTACTAGCTGGCTCCCAGGCTGTGTTTCAGCCAATAGAACATGGGCCAAAGCAGAGAGTCCCTTCTAGGCCTGGCCCATAAAAAGCCCCATGCCGTCTCTGTTCCCTCTCTGTCTCCAGCTGCCAGCTGGACACCGATGCCCAAGGTGACCTTGGAGGTCACATGTTGAAGATGGCAGAGTCCCTGTCAATCCCACAGCCAAAGGACTTCATGTGAACACAATCTAAAACCTCTGTTGGGACTTCCCTCACGGCCCAGTGGTTGAGAGTCTGCCTGCCAGTGTAGGGGACACGGGTTCGATCCCTGGGCCAGGAAGATCCCACACGCCACGGGGCAACTAAGCCAGAGCACCACAGCTGCTGTGCCCTGCTCTGGACCTCGTGCTCCGCGACAGGCGAGGCCACTGCAAGGAGAACCTGGGGCAGCTAGGGACCAGGAGCCCCCGAGTGCCACAACCGGAGGAAGGCCGTGGGCAGCCAGAAACAAATAAATAGAATTTAAAAATAGAAAACCTCTATTGCATGATGCCATCGGGCTTCAGGACCTCTCAGTACAACAGCAAGTCACTTGAACGAAGACAGAGATAAAAGGCCACTTGGTAGAAGAAGAAAGAATTGGGATCCTACATCAGGACACATGAGTTTTAATCTCTGCTTCAACTGTGCTACGTGGGGCTCTCCGTTTCCCTGCTGGTCTCTGTCTTGCTGCTGGTAAAAGGAGATTTGACCAGGTAGTGTGAAGCTTAGCTGAAATGTGTACGATTAAATGATACTAAATAACAAATTTCAAATTGAATGCTATTCTAGCTAGAAAGGTTTGTTCAACACCTATTATTTCGCAGGCATTGGGGTTGCAGAGATAAATAAGTCCATGCAATTTAGCATATAAGCTGGAAGATGCATATTTATGATATAAAATAGCAGAAAGTCAAGGCATAGATGGATAGACAGATAATGAATGAAGCACAGCGTACAACCAGCTATGCCTGGGGAAGAGGGAGAATATAAACGAAGCCACTAGGAGACAATGACGTTTGAACTAGGCTGGGAGGACTGAAAGCAGACAATGTAAGTGTCCTGTTCAGATCGACCCAGGGCCTCCATTGCCGAAAGAGCTCTTGTGTCACAGCTGGAGAAACCAAGGTCCAAAGGAGTTAATTAGACACATAGCTAACCAGTAGCACTCTTGGGAATCATTAACAGATTTCCCAGAATCTCAGTCTTGGTCAAGATTTTTGTTTATTTTTTTTTTAGTAAAATTCTCTAGAATAACAATTTTGAGATTCAAAGGTCTGGATCAGGGCTGCCCCAACTGATCCCTCTGGCTTTATTAGTCCACATTACCCAACAGCCATCCATTGACAAAATCATCCTCATCACTCTACTGACTCTTCTCAAACTCACAATCTCCCCATCCTTGGCACTTTACAGTGAAAGGGATTTCATATTTAAACCGCTGAATGCATAATCCCACTCTGGCTATGATCCAACAGCTTTTTCCCCACTTTCAGGTCTCATGATACCTGCCATAAAACCAACAATGACCTCATTGAGTCATTGATACAAAGAGTAGGCAGGACAAACCCAGAGCCTGGAACCTGCCTCCAGGGGCTTTCCAACAGGTGAACATGTTGACCCCATATCAGGGAGCATCCCACCAAGGTGACAGGGTGGGAGAAAATGGCTTAGTCCATTCTGGCTGCCATACAAGCTACCACAGAGCAGATGTCTTTTAAACCAAAGAAATATATTCCTCAGGGTGCTAGGGGCTGGAAGTCTAAGACCAAGGTGCCAGCATGGTCAGGTGAGGACTCTCTTCCAGGTCAAAGACTTCTGATTGCATTCTCATGCTGTGGAAAGAGCTGGGAGTTATCTGGGTCCCTTTTGAAAGGGCATTAATCCCATCCATGAGGGTGGAGCCCTAATCACCCCTTAATACCATAACATTGGGCATTAGAACTGTAGTACATGAATTTTAGGGGGATGCAAACATTCAGACCACAGCAAGAGATGTATTTATTTTCTAAGGCTGATGTGACAAATTGCCTCAAACTTAGCTGCTTAAACAACACAAATTTATTTGTCCTACAATTCTGTAAGTTGAAGTCCAACAATGGATTGAAATCAAGATACTGGCAGCGGTATATTCCTTTCTAGGGCTTTCCTAGTGGCGCTAGTGGTAAAGAACCAGGTTGCCAATGCCAGGAGACGTAAGAGATGCGGGTTCTATCACTGGGTCGGGAAGATCCCCTGGAGGAGGGCATGGCAATTCATTCCAGTATTCTTGCCAGGAGAATCCCATGGACAGAGGAGCCTGACCAACTTCAGTCCATGGGGTCGTACAGAGTTGGACATGACTGAAGCGACTTAGCATGTACACATATTCTTTTCTGGAGATTCTAAGGAGGAATCTATTTCCTTGCTTCTAGAGGACAGCAGCTCCCATCACTGTATCTTGAATGCCTAGAACAGCACTTAGGGCCAAGTAGCAGCTTCTCCCAAGCTTCTGGAGGAACACGCATTCCTTAGCTCCTGACTCTTTCCCACAATATCAAGGTCAACAATGGCAAGAGGAGACCTCCTCAACAATGCATCACTCTGATCTCCTCTGCTGTCTCCCTTCCAGTGTGAAGGATCTTTTGATTACTGGATAATTCAGGATGATCTTCCTAAAGTCAGCTGATTAGCATCCACAATTTTATCTGCTACCTTAATTCCACTTTGCAGTGTAATCTATTAATGACATAGTCACAGGTTCTAGACGTAAGGTCACGGACATCGACACATTATCCTATGAGAGGGAGAGTGTGTACTCATTCCTTCGTGCTTTATTAAGTGCCTATTGTGTGCCATTCCCTGTTCTGGGATCTGAGGATACAGTCACTAGACAGACTCTTTCCATGGCTTTGGAGAGCACCAATGCGGTGAAAAAAAATGCTGAAAAGGGCATCAAATAAGAGAGACGGGTGTCACAACAGAGGAAGTGTGGGGCCTCATTGTGTGTGTGTTCAGTTGCTCAATCACGTCCGACTCTTTGAGACCCCGTGGACTGTAACCCGCCAGGCCCCTCTGTCCACAGGATTTCCCAAGCAACGATACTGGACTGGGTTACTATTTCCTCCTCCAGGGGATCTTCCCAACCCAGGGATCAAACCCGCAGTTTCTGCATTGGTAGGTGGCTTCTTTACCGCCGAGCCACTGGGGATTCCAGGTATAAGGTTTAGGGAAATGGCAAACAGAAATCATCTGCATGTTTTTGCCTTGCTTCACACCTTAAACCCAGATTAAGGGTCAGGAAACAGCCCCCAAACAGGCTAGCTTCTCTATCGGAAACTAACAATAAAAAAGAAACAGGTTTTATTTTGAATAAACCTGCCTTGGCTCTGAATGATCACTGCTTTCTTTTGTAGTCTGACTTCATCATCACTTCGTTTGGACCTTGTTTGGGTGGAACATCTGCCATACACCAAAGGCTGTCCTAGGCAGAGAGGATACAAGGACGGGAGAAGACGATGGTAGAGGCTGGTGGGAGGTGAAGACAGCAGAGCAGCCCACCACAGCAGCGTGTATAGACAGTGTCTCTAATCCATCTGGGGCCGTGGGTAGCAGGACGGGATGGGCCAGAGTGGAGAGGCAGACGTTGCAACATACGGACAAGAAACCACAGCCGGGGTCCATAGGTCACCAAGGGTCAGCAAGAGAGTCTGCTTGGAAATGTTAGGGGGTCCACACTAAAGACAGTCTGAGTCCAAATGCAGATACCAGATTCTAAGGATCAAATTATCCGTGGAGGCAGATCGAGGGGGGTCAGGAGGTCACTGGGACTGGGATTCTTGGACCCTGTCTCTAGAAGGCGCTTTTGCACAATAACGTGCATATATTGTTTAGTTGCTAGGTTGTGTCCAACTCTTCTGTGACCCTGTGGACTGTTGCCAGCCAGGCTCCTCTGTCCACGGGATTTCCCAGGCAAGAATCCTGGAGCAGGTTGCCATTTCCTTCTCCAGGGGATCCTCCCAACGCAGGGATAGAGCTGGCAGCTTCTGCATTGCAGGCGGACTATCGCCCACTGCACCGCCTGGGAAGCTTAGGATGAGGTTCGACTAAGAGAGGTCTTCTTTGGCTTCAGCTGGTGTGCACACTGCTGCCAGGTGCGGGGGCTGACGCTGACCCAGCATCAAGGGAGTCCTTTGGCTTCTGATAAACCTCCTTTTCTGGATCGAATTAGTCTCCCTCTCTTGGGTCTTATTCAATCCATCACTGGTTTACCAGCCATGATGGTTATTCCAAAGGATCAGTGATGCATCAGAAAACCAGAGGCTGCTGCCATCAAAGCCACCATTGCCCAGATGGTCCATCCCACTTCTTCATATCATTATCTTCTCATTCAAAATCCGGGGTGTATGTAAACACTTGGGTAATGGGCCTATGACCTTGCTACAAGGGAGGCTGGAAAGTGATCATCCAGCAAGCCCAGCATCTGTCATAGCCTTCCATCTCTGCTCATAAAGCCAACTCCCAAAACAGAAAAGGAAGGCCAAAATCCATGGTTAACATAGTTGGAAATGCCTTCGGCAGCAAGTTACAGAATATCCAATGTTTTTGAGTGATTTAACAATGAGAAAAAATGTATTGTTTCATATAACATGATATCCATAAGCAGGGCACTCTAGGGCTTGTCCAGAGGACCAACTACAACATGGTCAAGAACGTGGACTCTATCTAACTTTCTGCTTCAAATGCTTGTCCCTGCATGATTGTAAGATGGCCTCCACATGCAAGGCAAAGAGTCATCTAGGATTAGGTTATACACTCTGGTTGATTTATAACCTTTGCCAAGAGCTTCTGTACTTTTCTTTTGTAAAGATTTACTTATTCATTTTTGGCTGCTCTGGGTCTTCATTGCTGCGTGCAGGCTTTCTCTCGTTGCAGCAAACGGGGGCATCTCCTCGTTGCACGGCACGGGCTTCTCACTGCGGTAGCTTCTTTTGTGTGGGGCCATGTGGGGGTCAGTAGCTATAGGTCGTGGGCTCAGGAGTTGTGGCACATTGGATTAGCTCCTCCACAGCATGTAGGATTTTCCTGGACTAGGAGTGGAAGCCTCGTCCCTTGCATTGCAAGGTGGATTTTGAACCTCTAGACCACCAGGAAAGCCCTGTATTTTTCTTTACCTAAGAGGTAGAGTCTATTCCCCCATTCCTTGGATCCAAGCTGGATTTGTAACTTACTTTGGCCAACTGAATGTGGCTGATGTGACGATATGCTAGTTCTAAGAAGACCATGTGTATCTGCAAAGCTTAACCTCGCAGTTGTTATGAGAGCATGTCCAGGTTACCCTGGTGGAGGATGAGCTCAGTCATCCCAGCTGCCAACCAGCAGACATGGGAGTAGGCCCAGTGAAGGCCAAAAGAAACCCACAGCTGAGCTCAGACTAAATCAACTCTCCCAGCCTCGTGAGCTAAATCAGTGCTAACCATTTTAAGCCATTGAATTTGGGGGAAGTTTGTTACACAGCAGTGTGTGGAAAGAGGTAAGTGATATGCCCCTCCGTGCTATATAGAAGGCTAGGAAAACAGTTTATGGTATCATCAGCCTCAGTAATGAGAAGGAATAATGGCTACTGGGTAGACGTCCAACGATGTCTGCGACAGAGGCCAGGAGGAATGACAGATATCCAAAAGGCTAGGGAAAGGGGCAGACAGTGCTAAATTCTTCGGTGTCATCCTTCAAAAGGGATTGGTCGGTGGGTGAAGGGTTAAGCAGGGAATGATCAAAGTAGCCAAGTCCTCATGCAGCCAAGATTTACCAGGCCTTTCTGCCTGAGTTGTAATGTTAAATACATCAGTGGCTGTATTATCAGCAAGACAATTGCAAAATCATGAGATGATTCGCTGTAATACAGAATTCATGAACCTCTGAAAAGAGTCTGTATTAAGGCACTTCTCCCAGGGCACTTGGGCAGAGTTTGGACATTCGCATTCTAACACATGTTTCATCTCTGAGCTCAGTTCCTACACCCGGCAATCCCCTAAGAGGCTCACACAACTCACCCCGGGCACGGTCCACAGCAAGAACTAACTCTCATCCTCAGCCAAGTCTCCCACAATCCCCTTATACATGCTTCACTTTCTATTCCCAGCTAACCTCCATGATGTCTTGGAACACTTACCTCTGCTACTGGAGGTTGATATCGACCCTAGTCTTAGATGAGAACGCTGAGGGCTGGGAAGTTGTCCTTTGTCCAAGGTCACAAGCAAGATGAGGAGAAAGCTCTCAATATGTCTGTCTAGCAGCTCTACCAGGATCTACCTATCCACTTAATTTAGGTCTCTGTACAAATGTGACCTCCTTAAGGAGAACTTCTTGAATCACCATTTCTAAATCACTACCTTTGTATCTTTCCTTACTCTATTTTAGTTTGGTTAGTAACTCTCATTGCTATCTGACATGATATAAGATATTTTTCTATTAATTTTTAGTAGGTCTCCCCAGTAAGAAGGCAAGTTCTCTAAAGTCAAAAACTTTGTTTCTCTTACAGAGATATTCCCAGTGCCTATGATGGGACTGATATATAGTAGGCGGTTAACAAATATTTGTGGAAGAAAGGAAGGGAGGGAAGGAGGGAGGGAGGAAGGAGAGAAGGAAGGGAAGGAGGGAGATGATAATCAGGTCGGCCTTCCATCCCATGCCCCTGGAAGCACAGGATCCTCCAGAATCCTTCTAACTCTGACATCTTGCATCAGTAGAATTTGCTCTATTAAAGGAATATCTCCCTTCTGGTCATGCCCTACCTTTATCTCACACCACCCAGACCCAATGAGAAACTCAAATCCATCCCCAGTTGTCACCAAAAACATTTCATGCACACAGTGCATTCTTGGACATAATCAGCTTTATTGGTCACTTGGGGTAAGGGTCTAGAGAAGGAATTTATATCATATGAATGCAAACAGCTTCATAGCAAACATTAGACATCATGGTTTCTAATATGTCTTCAGCTCCCACCACCATCAAGGAATTTTCACCAACATCTCCTAGTCCCCCATCCCTCTCGCCTCCTTAAGCTCTCTCTCCACATCCCCTTCCCTTCTCTCCCCTTCCTCCCTTCCCTCTCTCCTTTCCTCCCTAAGTGAAACAGAGCACTTTGAGCAACTCTTCACAAAGCTTGACCTCTTTTGGCTGCAATGCCCCAAGAAGGTATTTTCATAAACAAAGACGACATCTTCCCAAAAAGAAATTCAGGTTCTGACTTTTAAGAATCTGCTACATTGGGAAGATGAGAGGAGGAAAGAGAGCTGAGAGTATAAACACAAAGCAAGTTGAAGATAACTACCCTTCCTGGAACACCTACTACGTTCATAACCTTAAACTTCCCAGACACAGTATGACATAGACATTATTACCTGCAGTACAGAAATGAGATAATTGGGACTCACGGAGGATGTAACCGACCTAAAGTTACCGAGTAAGTCACTAACGGAAGAGAATTCAAACTCAGGTCTAAGTCCCAATGATGGAACTGCCTATCTCACCCATTACGTGGGTGAGAAGTTAAGTTTATGAAATAATCTCGTACCCCTGCCTCCGGACACTATCTATCAGAATGTAAGCACGGGCTTATCAGTTATTAACTATTTGGAATGTAACTGCGGGCTTATTGATTATTGACTGTTTGAACACATAACACGTGAATGATGGGGTTATTGTAGTTGTATTTACCCTTCCTTTGTTTATGTAAGTCTCAAGGGAATTGGGGTAGTGGGTTTGGACACATGGGGTATAAAAGATTTTCACAAATGCTGGTCGGGGCCCTTGGCTAAGAGGAGACTCTGCCTTGGGCCCGCCGGTGTAATAAACTGCACTCCACTAAAAAAAAAAAAAAAAAAAGAAATAATCTCGTGATTACATGATGAGATCAGAAGGGAAGAGAAGAGTCTCCCGGTCTCCCTTCTAAACTTTTGCTCCATTTTAGATTTCCCACAAATACCTCAAAACAAACCTGCACAAAACCGTCTTCGCCCACCTGCTCCCCTCCTGATTTCAGCAGACAGTGTTAAGCCAGGAACCTTGGTGTCTCCTGGACGTCTCCTGCTCCTCCACCCCTCATATCTAATCTCCCTTCATGTGCTCAGTTGCTCAGTCATATCCTCATCTTTGCAACCTCATGGACTGTAGCCCACCAGGATCCTCTGTCCATGGGATTTCCCAGGTGAGAATACTGGAGTGAGTTGCCATTTCTTTCTCCAGAGGATCTTCCTGACCCAGGAATTGAACCTGAGTCTCCTGAGTCTCCTGCATTGGCAGGCAGATTCTTTACCACTAGTGCTGCCTAGGAAATATCACTCAGCCCAGCACTGAGTTTTTTACCCACTTGCTCTGCCACAGTCCTGGCCAGCATATACCATCTTTCCTCTGGACAAGGGCGTCCATCACCCCCAACTCATCCTCTTCCGCCTCCAATCTACCCTCAACACAAACAGCTGCCAACAGGATCTTTCTAAAACGTATATCTGATGGTGTCCCTCCCTTGCTTACAAAGCTTCCATGTCTCCCCATTGCCAAAGGAAAAGGACCAAATTGCTCCATTTGGTCCACACGGTTCTTCAAGTTACAGCCCTCTAAATGTTCCTTCACCTGTCATATCTAATGTGCATGCTAAGCTGCTTCAGTCATGTCAACCCCATGGACTGTAGCCCACCAGGTTCCTCTGTCCATGGGATTTCCCAGGCAAGAATACTAGAGTAGGTTGTCATTTCCTTCCCCATGGGACCTTCCCAATCCAGGGATTGAACCTCTTCTGCATCGGCAGGTGGATTCTTTACCGCTGAGCTACCAGGAAAGCCTGGATAACAAGCTAACTCCTCATCAAAAGAAGCATGCCTTGATACGACCCTCCCAACCTAAACCCTTCCCAAAGTCAAACAAATGTCGTCACTCTCCTCATTCCGTTATCCATTTATTCCTTCAGCTAATATTGATTAAACACATATTGTCGCCAAAATCCCTCTGAGTTGGGAAACTGAGTCTCAGAGAGAGAAAGAGGCTTGCCCAAGGTCACAGACCCAGTAGGGGACAGAGCCCAGACACAGTTAGTATAAAATGATTCCTTTTATTTGAACACTTTGGGTTTTTGGAAGCAGTTGGCTGTGGGGTGAAGATCCCATGTGAAGCTGGCCAGTGGATCTGAAGGGAGACATACACTTTAAAATAATAAACAAGAAACCATTTATAAGGAAAGAAAAACTGAAGGGCAGAAAGTAATGAATCACTATTGCAAGTCGGCACAAAAAGAAAAATTAGTTCATAAAAATGCAGTTGGATAAATAATAGGTTATTTCATCATGTAAATATTACCCCAAAATAACTTTATTGAAACGAAAACATCTATTGCAGCCTGAACTATTCATCACGCTAACGTATATCTAGAATCCTAACAAATTTATGAAAATGTTATATTCTGTAATCTTCCTGATCCCATGCAAATAAATAGCTGTGCTTCGACGGTCTCGTTACGAAATGATTAATCACAGCTGCCAAAAGCAGCCAAGAAGCTAATTTTGATTTCTCACATTGTGGGTGGCATTTGGGGGAGTCTCCAAGGACTGTGATCTCTGAGTATCAAACCTTCTGGAATAAAGATCTCATTCCTCTGCTTTCCTTGACCTGGGCCAACCTGGGGAAGAAGCATCGTTATCACTTTTAAGCTGAGTACAGCTTTTTCCAGCTGAAGAAATTCAGGAGCTTCTCATTGGACAAAAGAAGTCAGGAGAGAAAGGAAGGAAGCCAGTATTCATTCTTGTTAAATCCTCACAACACTCCTGAGAGATGACTTTATGATTGACTACAGATAAGGAAATTGAGACCCAGATTTTCCCAAATCATTTACTTAGCGATTGGCTTAGGAGGAAGATGACCTACTACTTGTCCAGCCCAAGACTTCCTAGTTTGAGCATTGAAAGTCCCATGACCTGGAAACTCCCTCCGTGTTGGCAAACTGGGTCCGCTGGTCACCATACCCAGTGACTCTACTGTGAGTTTGAAAGTGAAAGTGTTAGTTGCTCAGTCGTGTCCAACTCATTGCGACCTCATGGACTGTAGACCCCCAGGCAACTCTGTCCATGGAATTGTCCAGGCAAGAGTACTAGACTGGGTTGCCATTTCCTTTTCCAAGGGGTGTTCCCGATCCGGGGATCAAACCTGAATCTCCCGCATTGCAGGCTTTTCCCGTCTGAGCCACCAAGGAAGCCCTCTGCTGTGGGCTTGCCTGATTCCACAGCTCTGGCCTCTTTGCACCAGTACACCATCACCTCCCCCAGGAAATCTCAAAGGCCACGTGACGGGGGCAAGAATCCTGTGGGCTCAGGGGAAAGACGGGGCTGAAATCCCAATCCAGCCTCTCGTTCCAGCTCTTGGGAGCACTGTTAAATCTCAGAGCTTCTGTTTCTGCAGCAGTCAGAGGAGGGAGAGAGGAGGTCAGACTGAACTGCCTGGCTGCCTTCCTTCAGCGCCAACATTGCTGTGTGTGACTCGGTTCTCCTGCCCTCTTCTCCCTGCCCCATATAGTCCATTCTGGAGCTAAAGAAGTGGAGGCAGTAAAACCTCTTCCATCTCTGTTTAAAAGCGTGTTCAATTACCTTTATAATTAGAAAAAAAAATTTTTTTTTAACTTTTACTTTAGAAACTCTGTTCCATTTTTTAAAGAGTTTATTTTGGAAGAGAAGCTAGTTCCTGCAGAGAGAAAAAAAAAAGTTTCTGGCTGAAACTGAATTTTGTAACTGCAAGCTCTTTCAAAGGCAAGAAGGCAGACTGTGAAAGGATGGTTGCTAGGGAGACAATTGTATTTAAATTATCAGCTCACAATAGACCCAGCAAAGAAATTGATTGGATGTGAGAGGGTAAAATTATTTTCTTCAAACTGGGGGGAAACTGAGGGTCTGGCTAGAAGTTCACCCTTCCTGAGGTGTAGAGAGACTGAGATTATACTGGGTTTTTTGTTTGTCTGTTTAATTGGAGATGCTAAGAATTGAAGAAAAGATGCTTGCTTTACGTTCTCTGTAATATCATCTCCTGCAAGTTAGCGAAAACAGAGAGAAATGGATCCACAGAGAAGGGAAATTTGTTTTGCTCCTAAGAAACTAATGGTTCAAAGAGAAGTTTTTCTGACAATCCTGAAGCTAGCACATGTGAGAAACTAATAATAGTAGAAACACTCATAAAGTGTTCTACCTAAGAGACTATTTCAAGAAGTTCCCTACATGAGCATGTTTAAGCCTCACAATAACCCAGTATTGTTATTATTTTTCACTTTACGGACAAGGAAAGGATTCGACAAGGTCTCACAATAGTACAAGGCACCACCGGGATTTGAACCCAGGGACCAGAATCCAGGCGGCCACCCCGCTCCATCAAGCTGCATCTCCAGAGTGTTGAGCCCACACTGGCATAAGAACACTACTGTCCAAGGACAAGCTCTTTTTTTTGGGGGGGGGGGGGCTCCGCAGGCCACCCGGCTGCCCGCAGCCTCTCCGCCGGCCCGCGCGCCCCAAGGACAAGCTCTTGAAAAAGCATCTTCAGTTAAAGGTGGCCAATGGAGGCAGAAAAGTGTGCATTACTCAAGTCTGGAGAGAAAACCAGAATTTGATTCGGACGTAAGAGGTCATGTTTAAGGACTTGTGATCAAATGAACACATTTTATCTGGATCTTGGCAATTGTATAGGAAAGGAATAACACTTTTCTTTTTGGCTTCGTTGTGAAGCAGAGAGCAGCCCCTGAGGTCAGGCTGTCTCCAGTTGCTGTGAGCGGGTGCTGCTTTTCAACTTGGAACACGAGCGTTGGGGTGTGTGGGCTCAGTGGTCGGGCACACAGGCTTAGCTGTTTGTAGCTTGTGGGATCTTCCCGACCAGGGACTGAGCCTGTGTCCCCTGCGCTGGCAGGCAGATTCTCAATCACTGGGCCGAGGAAAGTCCAAGGAACATCATTTTTATCTACTGCTTGAGCTCAGAGAAGGCAATGGCACCCCACTCCCGTACTCTTGCCTGGAGAATCCCATGGACGGAGGAGCCTGGTAGGCTGCAGTCCATGGGGTCCCTAAGAGTTGGACACGACTGAGCGACTTCACTTTCACTTTTCACTTTCCTTCATTGGAGAAGGAAATGGCAACCCACTCCAGTGTTCTTGCCTGGAGAATCCCAGGGATGGGGGAGCCTGGTGGGCTGCCGTCTATGGGGTCGCGCAGAGTCGGACACGACTGAAGCGACTTAGCAGCAGCAGCAGTAGCAACTGCTTGAGTTAGGGGTTGTTTGAGAGCAAAGGAAAGGACTCCTTCTCTGAAGTAACCCAAGCGAGAATGTTTCCACAGGCTCAGAGTAGCTGGGCAGGGATGTGCCTGCCTAGAAGCTGAAGGTCTCCGTTCCTACAGATCCCCTGCTTCTGCTTCTCCCGGGGCCCTCTTTCAGCCAGTTTCCTCTGGCTCCCTTCACCCAGTATGGCTGTGAGCCTCGGTCTCCTAAGACATCCTCCACCACTCACTGGTGCTCTTTGTTCAAATTACAGGCCAGCCAGCTGGCGGACAGAAGACCGTAACAATGGCCCAAACGCCTACGAGGTTTTGAGTAGGGGTGGGGGAGTCGAGGGAAAGAGGCCCCGTGTCTGCCCTTTAGTGGACTGTTACTCAATGTTTATGTTCGAGTGCATCACTGCCTGCTTCTGTCCCTGTTATAGTAGTGAGTTAAGCCAAGATACCAGCAACAAAGACCTTGGATTTCACTTGTATTAATATATTTTTTGTCAATTATTTCACATCAGTTCAAATCCCTACTGGCGATAAACAAAACAAAAAAGCACAAAAATAAAAGGAGGGTATCGATTACCCTCAACCATCAATAAAAATCAAGCGAGCCAATAGACTCACCAAGAAATAGAAAACTGGATCTATTACGTAAAGCTATTATGCCAAGTGTGATAGATTAATGAACAGAAGAACCCGTTGCTTGGGGTTGCAAGTATGGGAGACAATTTAAATGTCCCTAGAGTAGAATGGGGCTTCCCAGTTGGTGCTAGTGGTAAAGAACCGGCCTACCAACGCAGGAGACGCAGGTTTGATCTCTGGGTGGGGAAGATCCCCTGAAGGAGGGCATGGCAACCCACTTCAGTATTCTTGCCTGGAGAATCCCATGGACAGAGGAGCCTGGTGGGCTACAGTCCACAGGGTCGCAAAGAGTCAGACATGACTGAAGCGACTTGGCATGCACACGAGCAAGAGGAGAATGGTTAAGTAAACTAAGATAATCCATAGGATACAATGGCACCCAAACAGTAAAAGAATGTAGTAGATCCAAAGATACCGCATAGGCCATTGACCAGGGAGCAATATGTGAAAAATTACAAGTACACAATGGTTTCTTTTGGAGAAAAGAGTTTATGAAAATGTGTTGCTTAAACAGAGAGAGCTTCTGTAGAGTGCAGAAGAAGCAGGCAACAGTGGTGCTTCTGGAAACTGTGTCAGGGACAGGAAGAAGGCAGCTGATTTGTCACTGCTTCAATTATTTTCTTTTTGTGTTTATTGGAGTGTAGTTGATTTACAATGTTGTGTTAGTTATAGGCGTACAGCAAAGTGAATCAGTTATGCATAGACATATATCCACTCTTCTTTAGATTCTTTTCTCACAAAGGTCATCACAGAGTATTTGGTAGAGTTCCCTGTGCTATACAACAGGTCCTTATTAGCTGTCTATTTTCTATATTAAGGGAAAGGAAGTGAAATTGTTAATAATTCAGTTGTGTCTGACTCTCTGTGACCCCACAGACTGTAGCCCGCAAGACTCCTCTGTCCATGGAATTCTCCAGACACCAATACCAGAGTGGGTAGCCATTCCCTTCTCCAGGGGGTCGTCTCGACCTGGGGATTGAATCTGGGTCTCCTGCATCGCAGGCAGATTCTTCACTGTCTGAGCCACGAGGGAAGCTTAGCAATAAAGAATCTGCCTGCCAATGCAGGAGACGCAGGAGACGTTGGTTGATCCCTGGGTCAAGAAGACCCCCTGGAGGAGAGCACGGCAACCCACTACAGTGCTTTTGCCTGGGGGATCCCTTGGACAGAGGAGCCTGGAGGGCTACACTTCATGGGGTGGCAAAGAGTCAGACATGACTGAAGCTACGAAGCCCACACTTCACATATAGTAATGTGTATACGTCAATCCCAAGTTTCCAATTTATCCCTCCCCCTCCACATTTGTTTTCTACATCTGTGACTCAACTACTGTTTTGTAAATAAGTTCATTTGTACCCTTTTTTTTTTTAAGATTCCACATGTAAGCAACATCATATGATCTTTTTCTGACTTACTTCACACAGTGTACAATCTCTAGGGTTCAATTATTTTTATCATTAACATGGATTATCTCTTAAAAATGAATTTTTCTTGATATATGATAGGTGCATAGATGGATAGATAGGTATTCATGTATGTGTATATATATATACACACACACATATCTGTGTGAATTTATACCCACGCACAGACAGATACACAGACATAGACAAAGACACGTGTGTGCTAAGTTGCTTCAGTCATGTCCGACTCTTAGCGACCCCATGGCGGGTAGCCTGCCAGGCTCCTCTGTCCTTGGGATTCTCCAGGCAAGAATACCAGAGTGGGTTGCCATGCCCTCTTCCAGGGGATATCTCCAACCCAGAATTGAATCTCTTACCGTCTCCTACATTCAAAGACAGGTTCTTCAGGGCTAGCACCATCTGGGAAGGCCAGACATAGACATAGACATAGACATAGACAAATGTCCCAGGTGTTCCAGAGTGTTCCTCTCCTTTGTAGAACCCTCAGGAAGATGGAGCATCTCTAGGATCCCACCCCCTCACCTCCAGGTTTCTGCTCAGACCTTCTGTCTGCATCTGAGAATCCCCTTGTGGTTCATAAGAAGCTTCCACATCTATCTGATCCTCTTTACCCTTTGAGAGGAGAAACTTGGTTATCGTTCTCCCCATTTTACAGCTGAGGAAGCACAAGGATCTTGATGCAGCCCCAAGCCTAGAAAGTCTAAGGCATCTGCGCTGCTTCCACTGCCCGTCTCCCTGTGGAACAGGATCTCCTTTATTCACCCCGGGAGGCTCAGCCACCTCCTGCTGTTTGTTGTTTAATTGCTCAGCTGGGTCTGACTCCTTGTAACTCGGCGGACAGTAGCCCACTGGGCTCCTCTGTTCACGGGATTTCCCAGGCAAGAACAGCCACCACCGACCTCCACTTAAAGCCTTCCCAGCTCCCTCCTCTGCCCTCTCACAGCCCCCAGGCCCATCCCTGTGCTTTGGAGCGCTTTTCCCAGCATGTAAGGAGATGGGTATCACTTGTGTTAACTTACTCTTCTGACCGGCCCTCCCTTCCCACACGCCCCCAAAATGTGAGCCCCTCAGGCGATCACTTCTTACCGCCCTCCCTACCTCATGCCCAGCACCATGCCTGGCATCTAGCAAACACTCAGTAAATGTTTGTCAAATAAATGATTCAGGGAATGATCATTCCAGAGCCTGGTGGCTTCATATGATTTGAGTTATTGCATTTTTTTTTTCCCCGCTATCTAGAAAGAAAAGCTCCCAGACGACCCCTCGGCAGTGTTCAGATATTGTAAATAATTGATCATAAAGATGAAACACACAAGCTGGACGGGGACCAGGGAACCTGTCAATATCAAGGGAATAAATCTCCATCTCAGCGGCCTGGTGCCTGAGCCGGCTTCCCAAGGCCATTAAACTATCACTGCAGCTCAGGCATTAGTTGGAATAAACTGTTTGTGTTTGTTTGTTATCATTTCTTAGTAAAACTAATTAAAGAACTAATTGATTGTTTTGTTGTTCTACTAATTAACTCCATATGGTGCCCATTTCCATGGAGATAGACGATGAGTTATGGGAAGGACTCTGATTTAACGTGTCGTTTCTGAGTTTGGGGACAATTCTTTAGAATTAAGGATCCTTTCCAATCTCATTTCCCTTCATTGCCGCAGCCGTGTTTTTGGCCTCGCTGGCTCCTGGAGGATGGGGAGATGGGGCCTGCCAAGACCAGCCAGGGAAGCCCAGGGGAAAATGAACAGCTTCAAGGCTGGAGCAGGTAGCAGAAAAAGCCCTGGGCTTAGACAACAGTAATTACTGCTGATATTTCAGAAGCTTCCACTTCTAGCACCTACCACCTACCATATCTGATGCTATGCTGACCACTGTACATACATTACACCAAACCCTATCAACCACAAATGTCTGCTTTCGTGGTCCCATTTTGCAGAAAAAAGAAACTGAGTCTTCAGAGATATTTGTGCAAAGTTATCCAGCTATTTCATTTGTTCATTCATTCATTCAAAAATATTGATTCAGCACCCTCTATGGAAAGTCTAGCCTCTGACAATAGCTCTGAATCAGATTCAGTCCTTCCCTTCATGGAATTTATTTTCTAGAAGGGGACATAATAAATAAGAAAAAAATATTATTTTAGATAATGGCAAAGGCAATAAAGAAAATAAGCCCAGGAGGTAAGGAAGAGAGTGGGGTGCTGTTTCAATCTGTTGGTTAGGAAAGACTTCTGTGACAGATGACAACTGAGCTCTACTGAGTTTAAATCCTGCTTTTGCCGCTTAATAGCTAGGTGACTTTGGAAAAAAGACTTAGCCTCTCCCTGGGCCCTAGTTTATACATCTCTACAGTGGAGAAAATAAAGCCCACTTCCCAATGAGGCTATCAAGATTGTTTTAAGAAAGTATATGTAAAATGCCCCATATGACATCTATCGGGAGTGGCCCTTCAGTAAACATACTTGATGAGAGAGGTTTCATGTAAGATGCAATCCAAATTCCATTGTCCCTCTACTTCGAGGCTTCGTGAAAAGGAAACTGTGCGTGAAGTATTCCAATGAAAAATCGAGTAACAGCTGTGTTACAGAAAAGTAGGCCCCGACCACCTCCAAAGCAGGACTCGTGTGTCAAAGATGAGTTCGAGAAGGATGCTAAGGCCAGGAAGTGGGGGAAGCTTCCATTCCCTCCATCCAGGCCCAAACAGCCCCCAAAAGGCCACAAGGAAAGAGGAATCCCTCTACCCCACCCACAGTCACAGTTTAAGAGTGAGCTGGAGGCTGGCTGGGCTTTGGCCTTCGGACAGGTCCTTCCTCTCCCAGGTCGTGGTCACTGAGGGAGCCAACATGTGGAAGATCATGGCCATTCTACAAAGTGACCGTAGGCAGGGCCTTGTAAGAGGATGAGGGAGCAGGGCCAAGAGTGGCCTTGAGTGAGAAGAAGTCCCTCCCTCCTGGGGCCCAAGCTGAATTGAGTACTAAGAGTAGACATGTTCCCCTTTTTTTCTCTAAAATTAAATTGTGCAGTGTGTAATATGACAGGCAAAAAGAAGGAGCATGTTAACTGAACTGCATGCCCACAAACAGAGCACTGAGACCAACAGAGGTGACCGTCCTGCTCCATCTGAGCTTGATTCAGCCAACCACTCCCAGAGTATTGCATCCGGGTCTGGATGTCAAGGCTCCCAGCAGACATCAATACCTCCTATATATTGAGGAGCCCATTTTATATTAAAGAAATCAAAGTTCAGCGAGATCAAGGGGCCCTCCCAAGTTCACCCAGCTGGACAAGGCAGAGGCAGAATTGGAGCCCAGATCTCCCTGATGGCAATGCTTGGGCTCTTGGTGGCTCCAGGCAGTCATGGTGGCGGCTGGGGACGGGCTGGTGTTTGGCAGACATGTGGGCACCCAAGCTTTACTGCAGCTTTCCCAGAAACCAATTTAGGAACATCAGAGCATCAGCAGGGCAGAAGATACTCATGACACTCCTGTAAGCCAGGTGCTACGCTCAAGTCTGAGGAGGCAGCTGTGAACAAGAGACAGGCTCCCTGCCCTTGATCTACTTAGTTTCTGTGAGGTGGTAGCTGTTCGGTCACCAGTTCATGTCCAACTCTCTGGGACCCCATGGCTTCCCTGTCCTTCACTGTCTCCCTGAGCTTGCTCAGACCCATGTCCATTGAGTTGGTGATGCCATCCAACCATCTCATCCTGTGTCGTCCCCTTCTCCTCCTGCTTTCAATCCTTTCCCAGCATCAGGGTCTTTTCCAATGAGTCGGCTCTTCACATCAGGTGGCCAAAGGATTGGAGCATCAGTTCACCCAATGAATATTCAGGGTTGATTTCCTTTAGGATGGACTGGTTTGATCTCCTTGCAGTCCAAGGGACTCTCAAGAGTCTTCTCCAATGCCACAGCTCAAAAGAATCAATTGTTTGGTGCTCAGCCTTCTTTATGTTCCAACTCTCACAGCCATACATGACTACTGCAAAAACCATAGCATTGATTATATGACTCTTTGTCAGCAAAGTGATGTCTCTGCTTTTTAATACACTGTCTAGGTGAGTGAGGAGGAACAGACAGTAAGTGGGGGGAAAAATGAAGGAAGAGAGAGGGAGGAAGGAAGGAGTGGAAGAGACAGGAGAGAAGAAGGAAGAGGAGGGAAGGAAAATTTCAGACATTGATCCACGGTATAAAGACGTGTCAGGACTTCCCTGACAGTCCAGTAGCTGAGACGTCGCCTTCCAATGCTGGGGCTATAGGTTCAATCACTGGTTGGGGAGATCACACATGCTTCTCGGCCAAAAAACTGAAACATAAAACAGAAGCAATAATGTAACAAATTCAGTAAAACTTTTAAAAATGGTCCACATCCAAAATAAACTTAAATAAAAGAAGACAGTGTCAGTTTACATAACAAAGAGTTCCTATGAGGCTAGTTCAGCCGGGGTGCTGGCAAAGGGCCCTCCAAAAAGTGTCATGTGAATTGAAATTTGAAAGACAAGGTGACAGCCAGGCAGAGGATACAAGCAACACAGAGGTTTTGAGGCAGGAATGAAATCACTGGACACGCTGGTGGACTCAGGTGGACACTTGAACGTAACGGTTCAAATCTCACTTGAATGTAAAGGTCCAAAGCTCAAGCTTAAAACAGGAAATCTGATGTAGAATCGGATATAAAATCAAGAGTCTTTCAGCACATAATCGACAGCATTGATGAGATCATCTAGGGAACAGGTGCAGGTAGAAAAGAGAAGTTGAGGACAAGGTTGGGGTCCTCCAGCAGAGAAAGAAGAGTGGGACAGGGAGGCAGACTGACAGCCAGCAGAGACGGGTACAAGTGAAGCGGGTGCTCCAAGAGCTCAGGCCGTGCCCAGGCTCATTTCTGCAGAGAACTCAGCACAGTGACCCCTGGAGTTGGCATTTGCTTCCGTGAGCCATTGGTCATCTGTGACCTTGATGTGAGCAGGCCCAGAGGAAGCAGGTGGACGAGAGCCTGGCTGGAGCGGACTGAGGAGGAAACGGGGATGAGGGGGCGTCCAGTACCAACAACACTTTCCAAGACCTTTGTTTATAGGGAGCAGAGCCATGAGGCAGAAAACTGAGGGTGCTATAAAGGCGTGCCTGTCTGCACACAGGGGCACCCCAGAACAGAGGGACTGGTGATAAAGTGACAAGAAGGATCTAGCGGGGTCCTTTGAGGGCTCAGGAAGGGCTGGGACCCCAGGCTTACCTGATGGGGTTGACCTGCGATGGAACAGCAGGCAAATCTGGTCAGGCTCCTGGCCCCAGGAGGGCTTGGTCCATAGCTGAGGGACCCAGGTCAGAGGGGCTGCATCTTCTCCATCTGTGACCCGCTCTGGGCAGCCACCGCGATGGACTCACCAAGTGCAGAGCCCTCGCTTTGACCCTGTGATAGAGAGGTGCAAGCCTCTTCTAAGCACCTTCTCTGGCCAAGCCCAGGTCTAGGGGTTGACTTATGCTACTTATAATCTTCTCAGCAACACGGAGATGTTTGCAAGTCTATTTTAGAGATGACAGGAGATCTGACTTCAATCAATCTTTGCTATCCGCTCTAGGAAATCCCCACAGGCCTCAGCTTTTTCTTCTGTAAAACAATAAGGTGAGGGAAGAATATTCTAGAAGGTCCTAAGGGGATTTCCTAAAAGAAATCAGTCCTGAATATTCATTGGAAGGACTGATGCTGAAGCTGAGGCTCCAATACTTTGGCCACCTGATGCGAAGAACTGATTCATTGGGAAAGCCCCTGATGCTGGGAAAGATTGAAGGCAAAAGGAGAAGGGGACAACAGAGGACGAGATGTTTGGATGGCATCACCGATTCAGTGGACATGAGTTTGAGTGAGCTACAGGAGATGGTGAAGGACAGGGGAGCCTGGCATGCTGCAGTCCACGGGGTCCCAAAGATCAGACACGACTGGGCGACAGAACAGCAAGTGGACTTCCCTGCTGTCTCCTGCGCCACTTCAGTTTCCAACCGTTGCTGAGACTTTCTGAGAATGAGGGGAAATAGTTCTCACACCCATCTTCCTCTCCCCAATTCTCAGGTCCGTCTCCAGCTCACGTCAAATTCAGCTGCTCACCCAAGTTTTCCTGAATCCCCTCCCTACCTTCTCCCCTCCAGCTCCTGTCTCTAACCTTTCCAACTGTTTACCTCAGATGTTGTCTGAAGCTCTGGGATAATCTTGGCAGGAAAGCAATCAGCTTCAGCCTTCGACAAGGCATTCAGACAGACGGGCAAACTGGGGTATTAGGCTGTCAACTTCCGGGCCCTTCCAAATGTTAGAACAATTTTGGTGAATTACAAGCAATAGAAAATCACTTTGAGTGTTCATTAGGCACGAGGCAGGAGCAATGACGAAAGCTTGGCAGCAGAGGAAGAGGCAGGCTTTCCTGGAACCTAAAGCCCACCTTCCAGTATCTTCCAGGGATGGTTCCCTTAACCTTCACTTTTCTGGAGAAAGTCCGAGGAGCCTCCAGGGTTTGGAGAAGGAATATGATTCCTCCAGGCCCTGGATAATTCACTGTGCATTTTTAGGGCACCCACTGTCTATGTCTTCCCAGGTGACGGTAGTAGTAAAGAACTTGCCTGCCATGCAGGAGACGTAAGAGACACGAGTTCAATCCCTGGGTCAGGAAGATCCCCTGGAAGAGGAAATGACAGCCCACTCCAGTACTTTTGCCTGGACAGAGGAGGCTGGCAGGCTATAGTCCATAGAGTCACAAACAGTGGGATACGACTGAAGCGATTTAGCACGCGCTGTCTGTGTCAGGCCCCAGGGATGAGCAAGACACACTATACAGTTGCTTCGGCCGATGAGAGAGATGGACACAGAAAAAATGCAACGGAGAACAGACTGTGGGGGAAGGAGGAGAGAGACTGACTCAACCAGCGGCTGGGGACAAGGGCAGCATTTCAACAGGGTCTTAAAGAGTGAGTACAACATTAAAATAGCTCTTACTCCACCATTAACAAAAAATAATAACAATGGCTAACACATACAGTGCTTACATAATGCTATTATGTTCAAGCCGTGTAACTAAGTGCATTGCACATGTATTAAATTATCTAATAATTCACAATAACCCTTAGGGAGATACTGTCATTATCCTCATTTCTTAGATGAGGAAATTGAGGTACAGAGAGGTTAAGTAATAACCTAAATAATTATATCCAGTAAGCATCCAAGTAGGGATGCAAAACAGTCCATAAATGAGATGATTCTCATAGCATGTGTAGGGAAAATGAGAGATGACTGGAAAATAGAAGGTCAAAGTTCACTTCTGGGCCCACCCATCTGGACTCAGGAGACTACGCAGGTGACTGAGAGAATTCCTTAGACTTTCTGGCTGTGGTTCCTCAGAGGCGTTGGCAAGGTCCCAGGTGCCTAGAAGCATCATCTAGAACTAGTGGCAGGTAGAAAGTGAAAGTGAAGTTGCTCAGTTGTATCTGCCTCTTTGTGACCCCACGGACTGTAGCCCACCAGGCCCTTCCATCCATGGGATTTTCAAGGCGAGAACACTGGAGTGGGTTGCCATTTCCTTCTCCAAGGAGGCAGGTAGAAGTCAGCGCCAGAAAACCCAGGTCTGCACTCACCTCCTCGCTCACAGCGCTCACTTGAGGCCCTGCTGCGGGCCCAGCACCAGGCTAAGTGTTGCGAGGAGAAAGATGAATGAGACCCGGTCCTGCTCTTACGGGAAACGCAGTCAGTGCGGTCGGGAGCGCTTGCACATATTGATCTCTGTGCTTGCTCCCAGACTCTGAGGCCCCCAAATCCTTTCAATTGGAGCCCGAGGGTCTCTCCACTCCCCAGGCGGCACATGTTAAGTATAGATCATCCCCCGTGGAATGTAAAACAAAGATTTCTATGAACATTGCCAAAGGCAAAAAGAGTCAGATGTGCGCTAGCACAACTAGATTTTCTGATTGCAACAACCACATTAAGGGCAGAAGCATGAAGAGAGGGAGGGCAGGGACCCTGAGGACCGGTGAGGGTGGGTGGAGATTGCTTCAAGGAAGAAACAGGCCTTGAATCTGAGGTAACAGGGTCCACAGGATGCCAACCAACTTGGCAGCCCCCGAGGGAACCCTGTGGCCAGGGGTCAGTCCCAACAGCCTCTGGTCACCCAGCTCACAGTGCCATTGGCCTCTGCCCTGCCGACTAGGCCTCTGATCGGCCCATCTCCCAAAAACCACCCATGGTCCCAGGTCTTTGACATTTACAAGGTCCCCAGAGCAGAGGATGGAAGCCTTGGGAGTCTTATGGGTGATCAGGAACTGAAAGAAAAGTATCAACCTTGGATGAAGGTGGGACTCAAAGGAGCCAGCTTGAAATTGTCTCCTTTCACTGTTAGGAGAGAGATTCAGAGAAATGGAGGCGTGGAATGTGGATGCTACGATGGAAATTCTTCAGCGTTCCAGGTCACAGAGGAGAATGGAGCCATTTCTGCTATGGGGCCAGGGAAATCTTCATCCATGAGGAGAATGCAACTAAGTCCTAACCTCACCAGCAAGTCTTAGGGTAGAGTGGGACAGTCATGAAGCCCAGCAGTAGCAAGACCTAGGCTTCAATGGGAATAGAAGACAGCACCCCGGGACTTCCCTGGTGGTCCAGTGGTTAAGAATCTGCCTTGCAATGCAAGGGATTCAGGTTCACTACCTAGTCAAGGAGCTAACATCCCCACCTGCCTTGGAGCAACTCAGCCGCATGTTGCGACTAGTCTGTCTGTGAGCTGCAATGAAAGATCCCACATGCTGCAACTAAGACCCAAAGCAGCCAAATAAACAAATATTAAAAAAAAAAAGAAAACAGGACCCCTTCAGATCTGGGCCAGAATGGGAGCGGAGGGAGTGCGGCTCAATCCAGGAGCATGAAGCTGGGTCCCCTCATGTCAAGGACAGTCCAGCCTTATGGCAGGATGAAGTCATAGGTGGGGCTCAGGTGGCCCCAGTTTGGGACTAAGACAAGGCCCAGAAGGTGGGCAGCTCTTGAGATATAAAGAGGGATGTAAAATGTTTGCACTCTGAAAACAAAGCCAACTGCCTAAGTCCAAGATGGAAGAAATACAGGGGAAGGGAAATTTATATGAAAAAGATTTAAAAGTTAGAGATAACTGCAAGTTCTGTAGATTCCAACTATAAACTAAAGCTAGATTTGTTACAGTTGTCCAGAAGGTATGACAGTCAGATGTATAGTTAGGACTTCAAACAGGCATCTTTTTGAGCTGGTAGAAAGAATAGGAAACTGAAAGTAAATGCATCTGAGCTATGAAGTCATCCAGAGTTTAGTCGCTCAGTCGTGTCCAACTCTTTGTGACCCCATGGACTGTAGCCTACTGGCTCCTCTGTCCATGGGATTTTCCAGGCAAGAATACTGGAGTGGGTTGCCATTTCCTTCTCCAGAGGGTCTTCCCGACCCCGGGATTGAACCCGGATCTCCCACACTGCAGGCAGATGCTTTACCATCTGAGGTCCTAGGGAAGTCCTGAAGTCACCCGAACATGGGTTCAAATTCTCACTGGGGCATTGTAGTTGCTGTGCAACCTTGAATGAGCTATTTTATTTCTCTAAGCCTTAGTCTCCTCAGTTGGAAAAGTCATTTGGAAGATCAGAGAAAATATACAAAGCCACTGATAGACTGTCCGGCCCCAAGTAGATGGCTCAAAATATAGTGGCCTTTAATGACGATGAAGGTGATGATGGTGGTGATGATGGAAGTGGTTAGTGGAGGTGCTGGCGGTGGTGACCTTGACAATGATGACGGTGGTAGTACTGCTGATGACGATGATGATGGAGGTGGTGGTGATGACAACGGTGAGGATGGTGGCGATGTTGGAGGTGGTGATAACTTTGACGATGACAGTGGTGATGGTAGTCATGGTGACGATGATGGTGGCATCATGGAGGTGGTGTTGGTGGGGATGATGTTGACAGTGACAATGTCGGTGACAGTGATGATGGTGGTGGTGGTGGCAGATATGACAAATAGATGATAATATTCTCCTTTGATTGAGCGAGGATGGGATGACACCTTCTCACCACACCCATAGATCTTGGACACTCTTAAAACCTTGAGAGTTGGAGAATAACCAGGTGGATAGTAAAAGAAATGTTACAACGTGAGCCTCTGAGGGAAAAGTACTTTATTTCATAGCCAGTTGAAGCTGGTACTGGAGATGGACAATAAAAGTACCCTCATTTGCTGGGTCCTCACTATGGGCAGCCAGGTACTAGATACTTCTGTGTTCATCATCCCCTTTCTCCTGACAGCACTCTGTGAAGGAGGTAGGGTGTGCTCCTAACAGAGGGGACAGCCCACGCTTAGGCCCTGAAGGGAAGGGGTTAGAAGGCTGGAGAGTGAGAACAAAGAGGAAAGTGGGGCAAGATGAACAGAGTAGATGATCCAGTTTCTATAATGAGCGGTGCCCGCACATAATACGTGCTCAGCAAACTCGGACGCTGCGTCATCCCTGTGATCATAAGGGACTGTGGACGTCAAGGTCACACTAGGATGGGAGGGGGCTGCTGCAGGAGGGGAGAGGTCCCTGTCACAGGAGGCAGGCAAGCAGCAGGCGTCAGGCGGTCTAGGCGACTGCAGAAGGGCTGACTGAAGCACTGGATTGGGGCAAAGCTTGGATCAACAAGGTTGGGGGTCGCTGCAACCCCTGCACCCGACAAGCTGGTGAACTGAGAAGACAGAGGCTCAGCAGTCATGAAGATATTTGGGGTGCCCCTGAAAGCCTTCCATGTAGATTATGCCAGGTGTACCTGGCATCTAGCAGTTACCATCCGCCTGAGCCAGCAGTCAGTTCTGCCAGAGGCACCCAGGCCAACCCCGGGCATAAATGCCCCAGAAAGGCAGCCTTTTTCTCTATGCCTTAATCCCTTTTGAACCTGTCTGGCCTCCTTTGTTCTCCCATTTAATGACCCCATTCTCCGCCCCCCCGCCCCCCTCCAGCAGGCCCCGTGGATCAGGGAACCCTGTAACTGGCATCCACATTGCCAACACTCAGCTACACGGGTGGACAGGCATTTAGTGGTGTTTGCTCTGTGCAGGGGGAACAGGAGGGCGTTCTTTAAAACCAAGTAGCTCCAGTCTCTTGTTCAACACAATTTGAAGGTGATAAATTGGGCCTGATTTTTTTCTGTCATTTTCTTCCCCCTGCCGGTTCTTCTGACAAGTGGCCACTGCTGAGATGGCTGGAGGAGGCAGAATGGCTTTCACCAGCAGCTCCGCCTTCCCCAGACCTCCCTCCATCCCCCCTCTCCCTTCACACCACCTGCCCCATCCACGCGGCCAAGCCCAGGGCAAGGCCTGGTGGACCCAGGGCCGCAGCTCTGAACCAGGCATCCAGGCTGCTGAGCTCCACAAAGGGAGATCTGGAAGGAAGGGGGCCAGCTGCATCTGTTCCCTGGAGCGTGGCTATGGGGCCTGCGGAGAGGGCCCAGAAACTCAGGCTCTGAAATTCTCTCCCCCATGCCCTCACTCTCTTCTCATGAAATTCATTCATGCCCCGAGCTTTTACCGAGCACCAGCTATGCACCAGGGCACCATAGGAAAGACAACAGTGAACAAAACCAATAAAAACTCCTTGCCCTACTAGATGGGGGGAGGCACAGGCAATAAACAATATTTATAATAAATCAGGAAAGTATAACTATATTAGAGGGGGTTGAGTGATATGAAAAAAAAAAAAAAAAACCCTAAGCAGTGGAGGGAAAGCATGATGGAGTCTGTGGGTGGGATCGGGGAGACTGCAGTTTCCAGTAAGGGAACAGAGACCTCACAGCAAAGCCTCTAAGCATTCACTCGTCCTCCAAACTGCTCGTTGACTCACGCCCATTCCCCCACTTGGGCGTTCGTTCATTCAATCGCTGATTCACTCACTGGTTCCCAGGTCAGTGATCACCCTATTCGCTAAGTCTCCGCCATGAACTCGCTCACCCGGCAGCTTCCCGGGCACTGAGCCCTTGTCATGTCCACACACAAGCATGTCTCTTGCCCCGTCTCTTCCGGATCTTCGCATCACTCGTTCTCAGAGCCTGAAACGTTCCTTTCACGCACCTCCACCCAGAGCTCCGGGGTCATGTCACCCCTTCCAGGAAGCATCCTTGCTATGCCCTCTAGGTTAAAGGCTCCAGGTCAGGCTTTCTGCCCTCCTTGTGTTTCTGTCTCATTGTTCCAGCAGCTGGGTTCTTAGACTGATCCTCCCCGCCCAGGACCAGGAGCTCCTTGAGTTTAGGGGACAAGTCCCTTCGCTGGGCACCACACTTTACACACCATAGGTACTCAGTAAAGACTTGTAAAGTCAGTCAATTCAGGAAGAGTCTGGCAGAGACTCCGTGACCGACCAGGGCCACACTCCCAGGAAGAGGAGGAGAGTGTGCGTGCTGACACCACAGGCACACCAGCCCGCACTGAGCGCTGTGCTCCCCGGGAGGCAGGCATTGTTAACTTCATAGATGAGGACGTGAAAGCACAGAGCTTAAATGCCTGGGCCAGCATCCCACGGGGAAGAGCTGGAACGGCTGGAATTCCCTCCAAGTCTGTCTGACGCCACCCCAAAAGTTGCTCTTGCTGTATCTCTGAGCTGACTCCTTAAAGACAAGTACAGCCCATCTGGCCGGTTTGAGGCCGAGAGCCTGAAGCTCTCGGGCCATGTTCACAGGATCCTGGACCCCAACCTTCGCTACATGACGCTTGTATGTCGTTCAGTCGTGTCCGACTCTTTGAGACCACATGGACTGCAGCACGCCAGGCCTCCCTGTCTAACACCAACTCCCAGAGTTTGTTCAAATTCATGTCCATTGAGTCAGTGATGCCATCCAACGATTTCATCCTCTGTCGTCCCCTTCTCCTCCTGCCTTCAATCTTTCCCAGCGTCAGGGCCTTTTCCAATGAGTCAGCACTTCACATCAGGGGGCCAAAGTATTGGAGTTTCAGCTCCAGCATCAGTCCTCCCAATGAATATTCAGGGCTGATTTCCTTTAAGATTGACTGATTTGATCTCCTTGCAGTCCAAGGGACTCTCAAGAGTCTTCTCCAGCACCACCATTTGAAAGCATCAATACGTGCTGCTGGCTGGTCTAAGACGATTTTCCCGATACTGCATTTAAATGGGGCCAGACCTCCCCGAGACCATGGAGCCCTGGCCTCAGACCTTTTAACTGGTAATTACTCTGCCACCACAGCGTGAGCTCATCCATTAACCTGAGGCCAAAGTGCGCCCTGCTAATCAGCCAGCTCTGATTCCGTCAAGCAGCTGGGTTGATTGCGGACCTTAATCACGGAGGGACGGGCACAATCAGACTGGCCAGCCCTCCTCCAAGCCCAAAGGGGAGAGAAAGTTTTATGATAGAGGGGCTGACATTTGGCAGCCTCTGCAAGGAGAGGTTGCCCTGGGCCACATCTCAGCCAAGACTCGTTTAATAACCGTGCAAGACCTAAGGAGGAGGAAGAGCTTAGCCGGGCAGGCAGGATGGAGCAAGAGGCTGACATCAAGACAAGAGAAGGAAGGGAACTTTTGGAGCATCCCAAGCCGAGCCCAGTGCTGGGGGCATCAATTCCATTGCCCTTAATCTTTAAGTAGCATTGCAAGGGCAATATTCTTTTTTTTTTTTTAAACACCAAAACCATTTTGTGTCGGGATACAACTGATTAACGATGTTGTGGTAGTTTCAGGCGAACAGCAAGGGGACTCAACCATACATGCAGGTGCATTGTATCCATTCTCTCCCAAACCCCCGCCCATCCTGGCTGGCTCACACTGAGCAGAGTTCCATGTGCTATACAATAGGCCTTTGTTGGTTATCCATTTTAAATATAGCAACGTGTACCTGGCCTTCCCACAGCCCCTAAGTATCCCTTCCCCTCCCCCCAGACCTAGAGAGTGGCATACTGAGTGATGTAAGTCAGAGAAGGAGAAATATCATATGACACCCCTTACATGTGAAATCTAAAAAGACATGATACAAACGAACTTAACTTACAGAACAGGAAGAGACTCAGACACTTAGCAAGGGCAATATTCTTGAATCCCCATTTATAATGGGGAAGCTGAGAGTCAAAGAAACCAAACTTTCCAAGGTCATGCAGCTGGTAAGTGGCAGAGATAAGACTTCAGGGTGCAACTTTTTGGCTTCAAAAATCTGAGCCCTTTCTACCATCCCCAGGTATCAAACTTCTGGGCTGGCTGATTTCCTTGTATTAGGGATGACAAAGCCACTGATCGTGGGTTGCAACTAATGTGAGATGCCCATCCTGACCATATTTGCATTTGAAGAGAACTCTGATTAACCGGAAGAAGAGTCTCAATAGTGGGATCTCCTGCACCTGGCAGATGACTGGGCGCTGTAACATCCAGGAGGACTCTTCAGGTCTCTCGCGTCCAACTTATAATATTCCCCATCCTTCCCCAGTTAATCACGTTGGCTGTGAAAGAGCAGCAAGGAAAGCTTGAGACCCCATGGACATTTTTGCCAAGTTCTTTGGAGAAAAAAAAGGAAATCCTGGGAACAAAGGTTCAGTTCAGTTCAGTTCAGTCACTCAGGTTAGGGATGCCCCTCTTGGAGCAAGATGACCCAGTCTTGGGAAGACTTCCCCCTTGAACGGAAGAAGAGACCGTTCTAGAGACGGTCTAGAGAGAAGCAGAGCACCATGCAGCCAGCAGAAGTGATGCCGTTCTATTGCCCACAGTGGGGTGGCAGTCTGGGAACCTAAGAGTGGGTGAAAGAACAAACGCCAAGGACTCCAGACGGGTGAGCCCAGCAGGTTGTCCATGACCAAGAGCATCCTCACTCCCCGAAACGATCCTCTTATGTAATCCATTCACTGGGTGGGTTCTCCACTCCCAGGTCTTCATGGTAGTCCACGCCACCATCCTCTCTTGCCTAGACTAGCACAATAGCCTCCCAAATGGTCTCCCTGCTCCTGCTCTTGCCCCCTACCATCTGTTCTTGCTGCTGCAGCAAAAAGGTAGCTAAGATAAAACTCCTCGCTAAGATCTACACAAGGATGAGATGGTTGGATGGCATAATCGACTTAATGGACATGAGTTTGGGTAAACTCCAGGAGTTGGTGATGGACAGGGAGGCCTGGCGTGCTGCAGTCCATGGGGTCGCAAAGAGTCGGACACAGCTGAGCGACTGAACTGAACTGAACTGAAGATCTGCAGAATTCATGTGCTCAAGCCATGGGAGGCTTCCCTGACCTACCCCAGCCAGGGTCACTCCATTTCAGTTCGCAGATGCATTGGCTCTCCCTGCCGGAATGACCTCCCCCACAGCCCCATTCTCCGCGCTCTCGGAGGCTTCACATCGAGATGCCCCATTGGAGTCACTTCCTTCTATCACCCCAGCTCAGTCACTCTGTGTCACATCGCCCTGTTTTATTTACTGCTTTTGTAGCACATCTGTGATATTATCTTCTGCTTTCATCTGTTGGGTTTGTCTTCCCCATTAAAATGTTAGTAGAAGTGGAGGAGGGGAGGGGAGGGGGGCTTCCCTGGTGGCTCAGGTAGTATAGAATCTGCCTGCAGTGCAGGAGATCTGGGTTCGATCCCTGGGCCATGAAGATCCCCTGGAGAAGGAAATGGCAACCTTCTCCAGTATTCTTGCCTGGAGAATCCCATGGAGAGAGGAGCCTAGTGGGCTACTGTCCATGGGGTCTCAAAGAGTCAGACAGGACTGAGTGACTAACACTTTCACTTTCACCCAAGAGGATAGGGATCTTGCCTAATTTGTTCACTGCTGTGGTTCCCAGAAGTTATCACAGGACCTGGCATGTAGTAGGTGCTCAATAAATGCTTTCTGAATGAATAGTGCTGAAGTTAGGGTCATAGCATGGATTAGGAACAGGGGCTCTCAGAGCACAGGGGCTAGAGGCAAAATGAATAGTAGGGTCTGGTTTGTTGTCTAAAACCTGGGGTGTAGCTTTGATGTTTAGGGTACAAGATTATAGAGAACCACAACTATTTCCAAAGGATTCTGCGTAACTAGTCCTTCTCTACTAATCTCTGTTTGATAACCCCATCCCTTAAAACTCCTTCTCATGCGTCCTGTTCGCCCCATGGCTCCCCTGTGTTCATGTAGCTTGGCATCGTTGCTAACCCAGTCCTCCCTGCATTGTCTTCATGGACTCATCTGCCTCCGGTGCTACCTCTCCCAAGCAGCCTTCCATCACGCAGCCATGGCTAGCCTCCAATTTTCATCAAGGCTGCTCTAAAACCTCCAGTGGCTCCCAGTTGCCGATGGGATGACCAGGTTCTTCAACCTGCTCCTGGGCCACTTGCCTTTGTAGATTATCCTCCCACAGGCTCTTACGTCCTGAATTCAGGTCTCAAGTTAAATATCACTTCCTAGGGGCCACTTCTGCATCCCCTCTCATGATACTCAAAGCATGCAATCATGGTAGCTCAAATAACATCCCCTTCCCCTGCAGACTCTCCACCCCACGAGGACAAGTGCCAAGGCATTTTATTCACCAGGGCCTCTACAGTGCAATCAAAAAGAAGGTCCTTGGTCTTGAATGAATGAATGACTAAAACTCTAGAATCCCTTGTTGGATCTGTAGCCCCAGAGCTGTTGCTTCTTAGCAGAAAGAAGGGTCTTTCTAGCTCCCTTCAAAGCACATAGGAACAGTGCACCTCGATGGGGACACGTGGGCGGGCTCTGTCTGCCCCTTCTCTCCCCATGCACTGGGCCCCTCTGGCCAGTTCCACTGTGATGTGGCGGGGGGACCAGGCAGAAGCCAGAGCTGTCCAGACCTGATCAGTTTGCCTCCTTGTCTCAAAAATTCAAATTACCCCCAAATTATACAATTTACTTTTTTCCCCTTCTTTCTCTTTGAATTCCAACCTGTGTTTAGAGTTGGCAAGCACTCTTAAAAGAAAATAAATCTTAGGGGAGGAGATCTAGACACAAAGAAGAAATTGCAGCAGAAAGACATAGTTCTAAAGTCAGATTTGAATCCCAGCTGTGTGTCCTCTTAGCGGTGTGACCTTGGATGAATCCCTTCACCTCTCTGAGCCTCAGCTTCACCACATGTGAAGAGAGCTAATGACACCTTCCTTGTGGGATTGTTGGGAGAGCTGAGACAAGCTAAGCAACACCACGGACCACAGTTAGTGCCCAGCGGGTGGTCACAGTCACTGGTCGCAAGCTTTGGGTTCATCCTGTGCCTCTAGCTGTGACCTTGAGTAGGTAGCTCCTCCTCTCTGAGCTTCTCACACTCCCTCATCTCCAGAGTCTCCACTGAGAAGTTGCTCTTTGCAAACATGTCACAATAGGTCACCGGACTCCCCGATGGACCTTCCATAAGCCCAAGAGGACTCTGAGGGTGTGACTACATGGCTGTGAACTGATCACAGAACCCATCTGGGTCTCCTGCCACTTAGCAATCTGTCCTTTCAATGCCCACAGCATTGGCAAGCCCAGGGAGGTGGAGCTCACTGTCCTCACTTCTCCTTTCAGTCTTAATTACAAATCCCATTAATTTCAGCCGATAAACCTTCATGAGCCCCCGCTCTCTGCCCAGTGCTGTAGTGAGAACTCTGAGATGAACAGATTATGGTCCGTAAGAACCCAGAACCTGAGGAAGGTAAACCTAGATTTCACCCTCTTATCTGAGATCCCTGGGACTTCCCAGGTGGTGCTCGCGGTAGAGAACCTACCCGGCAATGCAGGAAACACACGAGACGTGGGTTCAATCCCCGGGTTGGGAAGATCCCCTGCAGGAGGGCACGGCAACCCTCTCCAGTATTCTGGCCTGGAGACTCCTTGGACAGAGGAGCCTGGCGGACTACAGTGCATAAGGTCGCACAGAGTCAGACATGACTGACGTGACTTAGCTCACACGCCCACTGAGCTCCCTGAAGACCTGCTACATCAGAGGCTCAGCGGAATTGGAAAGCATACTCAAACATGGTGATTGGGATGAATTTCATAAAATCTCTTATTGACAAAGGCAAGGGCAAGGCTAGTGAAAACCATCAAGGGCTCGTGCAGGGTTCTGGGGTCGCCACTCCTAGGTCTGAGAGGGGAAGGGGAGGAACAATTGCTAAAAACCCAGAGGAGTGTCTGGAGCTGAGCAGGAGCCTCTAGGGAGGGAGGAAAGAGAAGAGAAATCAGTCTGACCTCTCTCTCCTCCCGTCCTTCAACCTCCTGCTATTGATTCCCCATTGGCCAAACCCAACAAGAATCCAAAATAGAAGGGAGCCATTGATACAGTCCCTAAAGTTTGGCCTCCCAGAACACAGTGTGGTGGGGGAAGGGGGGAGTGGAGAGAGGGTTTGAGGAGACAAAGGAATGGTATAATATATATTATACTATTGTGGGCTTCCCAGGTCTGCCTGCCAATTCAGGAGATGCAAGAGACATGGGTACAGTCCCTGGGTGGGGAAGATCCCCTGGAGAAGGACATGGCTTCTCCACCACGTAGTGGGCATGGCCATTAGAACCCACTCCAGGATTCTTGCCTGGAGAATCCCATGGGCAGAGAAGCCTGGACGGCTACAGGCCATGGGGTCACGAAGAGTCGGACACGACTGAAGTGACTTCCCGTGCTTTATGATACTGTAAGTCAGTCAACAATACTTAAATTTTCAAAAACTCTGTCTCCAGAACTTCCCTGGTGGTCCAAGGATTAAGAATCTGCCTTGTGATGCAGGGGACACTGGTTCAATCCCTAGTCAAGGAACTAAGATATCACATGCCACAGGGCAACCACGCCAGCAAGCCACAGCTCGAGAGAGGTCCAGGCAGTCCAACACAGACCCCTCATGCTGCAACTAAGACCCAGTGCAGCCAAATAAATAAATATTCTTAAAAAGCATTCTGTCTCCAACACTAACTCACAATGTGTTAGTTAGTGGGTTAGTTAATGTTAGTTAGTGTTAGTTAGTTAGTTAGTTAATGGGCAAACACCTTTCCCTCTCTGAACCTCCGTCTCCCAGTCTAAAAATAGAAGTAATTCCACATACCTGCCTGCTGGGGGGAATTGAAAATGACCCTGGGAAGGACATGACCTTCCCTCTTTCCACCCATGAAATTCCCACCCATCAGCCCGTGTTGTTATTTCCAGGAATGTGTCACAGGGGATAGTTCAAGCCTCAAAGTGCCACTGTTGAAACACCCTAAGAGTCTCTAAGGCCCTATTGAAATTCTCTCCCTCTCCCCAACTCTCCTGGTAGCATTGCAGGATTACGGCAGCTCATATTCATCTGTCTCCAAAAGATTAAACCGTCCCCTGGAAAAGGCCATGGTCTCCCAAAGGAGAAGAGCCCATTTATGCTCATCGCCTCAAGAAACTGACTTTTCAGGGGGAAAAAAAAAAATGTACAGGTTGATTTCTTCCCCGGCTTAAAAAGAAGCTGTTGCTTTTTATGGGGGAAAGCAGGGGCGGGGGAGAGGGGGTGGGCAGGTGGCAGTTACATGTATCTGAAGAACTTTTCACTATAAACACGCTGCCAAAGTCATTTTGGAGTGGGAATGTTGAGAAAAACCAATGATAGCAATGAAAGCAATAATAATAACCGACATATATTTATGGGACACTTATTTATAATACTTTTGTATTATATATACATTGTATATATGTAGTATATATACAAGCATATATATACTTGTATACTCTTGTATATCTTGGCTGTGTGGCCAAGCACTGTAGTAAATGCTCTGATTTGATTGTCATAGCCCCATGCAGCAAGTCCTATTAGTAACCCCATTTTATAGATGAGGAAACTGAGGCACAGAAAGGTTACGTGACCTCCCAAAGATCACACAACCATCAGGAGGCAGAACTGGGAGTGGAATCACATCTGAGTCTCACTCTAGAGCAATGTGTCTCAACCAGGAGCTATTTTATGCCCCAGCAGACATCTGACAATGTCTGGAAGATTTTTTTTTAATAGTTTTTTGTTTGTTTGTTTTAAATGTATTCTTTCTTTTTTTCATCCAATTTTCAGCTGTATCTTTCAGCATGCGAGATCTTAGCTCCCCAACTAGGGATCAAACCCCTGCCTCCTGCATTGGCAGCATGGGGTCTTAACCACTGGACTGCTAGCGAAGTCCCTGGAAGCATATTTGATTGTCACTCTGAAGGCAAGGAGTGCTAATGACATCTAACGACAGAGCCTGGGGAGATCTGCCAACATTGAGCTGCACACAGAACAATGCCTCGAAACAAAGAAAGACCTGGCTCCAATGCCAGGAGTGCTGAGGTTGAGGAAGCCTGTTCTAAAATCGCCCAGTAATGCCTATTGCACCCATCCAGCCACTGTGATCTCTCCACTGGGGAAAAAGCTTGGCAGGAGAATGGGGCCCAAGATCATGCAATGCTTTTCGGAAAATGCTGGTCTTTGGCCTAAGAACACTGGGAATCCCGTAAAGAATTCTAAACAGGATAGAGACCTGGTGAGCTTGAATTTCAAGAAGATAACTCCGGTGGCTATACAGAGCATGGACTGGAAAGCGTAGGGGCAAGGCTGTTGACTAATCCAGACGATGGTGAACTGGACAGGATGGTGACAGGGAGATGGAGCCAAGTAGGTGGGTGAGGGATGCATTTAGAAGGAGGCAAGCTCAACAGGACTTGATGAGGAGGAAGAGGCACTAGAGTTGACCACCAACTTGGCCTGAGAGACAAGATGGACATAACATCTTTCACTTCGATATCCTAGGCCTTCTCTCTCTCTCTCTCTCTCCATCTTTCCATAACTATCTCTCTATCAAGCAAACAGCTGTGTTTCTGAGAAGTTGTGGAGAAGAGCTCGAAGCTCATCCTCCAGGCCGCCAGCCGTGGGGTACAGGAGGCCTGCAGTAGGAACGGTGTCCCTGAGGCCCGAGCAGCCTACACGTCCCAGGGTGTCGGGCTCCCTGCCTTTGAGCTCTTGACCATTACCTAGGAAGGACTGAGTCCCCAGCTCTGGGAACAAAATGACCAAAAGCAAGTTCAGTCCAAACGAAAAGACAAGGGAGCCTGGCAAGCCACTACCTCTTTATTTAGCTCTTTACACGCAAGGAGGAGAGCAGATCAGTGCGGCATTTGTGTGGGGTTAACATTAGAGCCCACGAGTGGAAATGATGGAGAGACATAATTGAGCTTCAGAAAAGATCTATGTAACAATGGATGCTTATCCAATCATGAAGATGGTCTTCCTGATATAGAAATGAGCTCCTCATCTCCCAGGGAATCTAAACACAATGACAACTTCCAGTTAGCAACGCAATTTCCAGTTAGAAATTTGTCAGGTAGGATGTTACATCTGACCTCCTCAGAGACACGTCCTGGTGGAGAGTGTCGGACGCAAACAAGGCCTGGTGACGTCTCCACACTGGCCTCAGGAAGCCGAGTCATTTCTCCAGTGGACTCTCAGAGTGTCTGCGGCACCCGCTGAGAACAATTAGGCCGTGCTCCTGACCACATCCCTTAAAAAGACCCTCCCTGCAGAGCAGAGAAAAATCTTCCGCATGTTTTAATGTATCAGCAATTTGCTTGCACCCACTGACAAAGCTTCAGTAAATGCTCCCTCAATATAAACGTGCTTCCTCTCTTTTCCCTCTAATAGCACTTCCTTGGCTTCCACCCACGTAAACACCCCCACACTCTTTCTCCTTCCATTTGGATAGGAGTTGGGGAGAAAAGATCAGATGAGATTCAGGAGATGGTGCAGACGTAGGCACGCCCACACCTAGAGGTGATTCATGAGTGACTCTGATGATTCTAACACGGTTCTCGTCCACCTTTAACTTTCTCCTGAATACCAGATCCACAGAGCCAGCTGCCTGGAGTGCCTCCCTTCCAAGACAGATCACGGGCATCTCAGATCAAAAGGTCATAAGTATAACTCACTGTCTGTTCCATTTCCACCCTGTCCCAGAGTTTCAGGTATCATAGGATGTCACCGATGTCAGACACCTCATCCTTCAGAAGCATCTTTGACTCTTAACATCTCCTTTACTGTCCATAGTCATCGGCTTCTGTCTACATTTGGGTTTCTCCCAGAAGTAAACCCTGAGAGAAGGATTTAAATACAAGTAGTTTGGAGGGCTTCCCTGGTGGCTCAATGGTAAAGAATCCACCTGCAGTGCAAGAGTCGCAGGAGACACAGGTTTGATCCCTGGGTCATGACGCCCTCCTGGAAGAGAGCACGGCTGACCACTCCAGTATCCCTGCCTGGAGAATCTCTTGGACAGAGGAGCCTGGTGGGCTGCAGTCCATGGGGTTACAAATAGTCGGACATGACTGAAGCAACTTAGGCAGCAGGCAGGCAGTTTCTCTGGAAGGTGCAGGAAATCCAGGGTAAAGGAGTGAGGAAGTGAGACAGGGAAGAAAAGGAAATCAACCATGGATGTGTTTATCAAGCCATCTGTGTTGTGGGCAATTGAAGTTTAATTCCACATGGAAACTGGAGGAAATGATATAGAAACATGCCTGAATCACATCCTTTGTTGGCGGAGGGCACTCCTGAGTGGTGTTAATTTCTTGGCACTTGGATCTGTCTTACCCATAGGCTGTTCCCCAACCTCAGAGAAAGATACGGATACTTCTATCTGGCAAAAAAGATATGGATACTGCCAATTCTTTGGCCACCTAATGTGAAGAGCTGACTCATTGGAAAAGACCCTGATGCTGAGGAAGATTGAGGGCAAGAGGAGAAGGGGGTGACATAGGATGAGATGGCTGGATGGCATCACTGACTCAATGGACTTGAGTTTGAGCAAACTCCGGGAGATGGCAAAGGACAGGGAAGCCTGGCGTGCTGCAGTCCATGGGGGTCGCAAAGAGTCGGATATAATTTAGCGACTGAACAACAACTGCCATCGAAAGTAAGCCAGGAAATGGCAGAGCTCGGGGGAGGTGGGCAGGGCAGCAAAAGAACCCCACAACATCAAATCCAAGGGTGTCTATCACTTAAATTACCATCCAATACTCTCGGTTCTCTCCATCCCAGATTCCCTAACCTCTGCCCAGGTCACCATGTGGCTTTTTGCAATCCTTACTGACTGGTCTCCCTGACTCCAGTCTGGCAGCCTATATCCTTCTCCAAACTGCAGTCTATGAGCTGAATACATGATGGTCACATTGCAGGCTCTGGTTCTGGACTTCTTGTCCACCCCTCAGTACAGGACTTCAGGCAAAGCACTTAACATCTCTTTGCGTTTTGTTTGGCTGTTTTTTCAGATGAAAATCGGGCACGGAAACTGTACTTCCATCATAAGATCATTGCAAAGACTAAATGAGTCGATAGATGTAAAATGCTTAGAATGGCACCTGGTACTCACTGGGTGTCCAATAAATGTTAGCAAACAAGAGTTCTGTGACAAAAATCCAATCATGTCATTGCTGCAAAGTCTTCCCTTGGAGAACAAAGATTTGTTCTCCTGAAGAGATAAGGAGAGATAAGATTTGATAACTGCTGAAAGATTCAGAACTGAGGGAGCCGCAGTGTTAATGTTGGAGAACCACCCTTCATGGCAGGACTGAAGATTCTATTGTTGTAGCAGCCACCTTGGGACAAAGGATCCACAAAAGTATGATTGTTGCATGAATTTGCTCATCATGAGTGCTGAAACCAAGAATCAAGAATATAGAGGATGCCTACAGCTAAGTCCTCTCCAATCAAGGGAAAATCCGTGGTCAGAAAAGTCTAATTAAAGAAGGAGAGGGTTCAAGTCCTGGGCAGCAATCCTGGTCTTGCCAGTAGGACAGCGACTTCAGAATCAGGATGATATAGGATTAAAATTTGTCTCTACCCACCTTCTTGACAAGGCAGTGAGAGGGTAGCAGGTAGAAAGGCCAGAGGTCCCCAAGCAGCAGGAGGAAATAAACTACAAGTGGCAGATTTTTTTCCCCCTTCTCTGTTGAAGAAATCTGTTCTGCCCAAGACTAATCTTTTTTTTTTTCTTTTCTAAACCTTGGGCTGATAATGGCTCAACAAACCAGTATTCATGTCAATTATCTTATGGCTGGGGATGACACGCCTCATGCCATCCTATCTCAAAAATGCATATTGTGGGAGAGGGGCCTGGTGAAACTCCCTCAGCCTGGAGGTGTTTCTTTTATCTGATTGGAAGCCCACCAACAGACATAAAATGCCTTACTAAAAACTAGCAAGCGGGCACTCTTTCTGTCCCCTCCTAATGTCTATGTCAGAAGCTTTCCCTATCCCTGTTATACTTTAATAAAACTTTGCTACACAAAAAGCTCCAAGTAGTCAAGCCTTGTCTCTGACCCTGGATCAAAATCCTCTCCTCTGGGGGTCACAAATCCCAGCGTAACACACGGCTCGCAGCAGCAACCTTTCAGCAGCAATTGCCATTCCCTTCAGGAACAAGCTGAGTTTGCTCAGGGTTGCAATTCCCACTCCCTCAATCCCCAGCTGCACCCTCTAACAGGGTGGAGACCACCATGGCCCCAGGGGAGAAGCTCCAGATCTCTTGGGCTCTGGCTGTAACTCCTCCAGCTCCAGCCCTTCCTCCGACCAAGCCCGCAGCTGCCAGCCCAGCTCTGGGACAATGACCTGCAAAGTTGGCGTGCTGTCCTGTTGGCTGAGCTTTATGGTGCTGGGTCACTGATGGCTGGAATATATAGATCTTGGACTCAAGACTGAAAGTGGGGTTGAGCATGGTACTTTTGCTTCCCATTCCTACCTCTGATTCCTACGGCATGGAGAAGGACGGTTACTCTGAAAAAGGAAAAAACAGTATGGGCATGTGTCATCTGCCCTGATGCTTCTACTAATGTAGCAGAAAGTAGCATGCCTGGACCCCAGGGGACTCCCTGAGACACTTCTTGGTGTTTTCATGACACATTGTAGCTGTAAATGGTTTTGCAACAGCCTTTTGCAATGAACAAAAATAAAGCAACTCAGAGGTCTGACATTTCAGAAATAAGTCTTCAGTTGCCTCATGAAGTAAATAACCTAGATGTGCTGAAGCATCTTCCAAGGGTAAAGGAAGAAAGTCTAGAACGGCTGCTAGAGGTAAGAGATGATCAAGGGGATTATGGCTTAGGGTCTGCTGCAACAGTAGGGACTGTGATATGATTGATTCATCGATACTGAGTGTTTCCCTGAGATTTCAGCCAATGACTACTGTGCAGACTCTAGAGTGGGCTGGATTTAATGTTGGGCACAGCATTGCAAGAGGTGGACTGGGTCAGATATCATTTAATGACCTCTCTTACCTCCTCTTGGCACCCTTTTTGCCCCAGCTGTTGCTGTGGCAACCAGCTGCATTCAGGTGTAGCCTGATAGAACTTTATCTCAGTTACACTGTCTCTTGCTTTCTACCCTGAGTTTTCTCTGCCCTAACACTGCCTTTGCAAACCTACTTATTCATTCTGGTGCATGCATTTATAGGGTTCCGCAGAGAAACAGAACCAATAGGATACGATAGATAGATGACAGATACATATATTTATAAAGAGATTTGTTGCAAGGAATTGGTTCCTACAGTGATGAAAACTGAGAAGTCCTGTGATTTGTCATCTGCAAGCTACAGACCCAGGAAAGCCAGTAGTGTCGTTCCAGCTGATTCTGAAGGCCTGCAAACCAGGAGAATCAATGGTATAAGTCCCAATCCAGGAGCTGAAGAAGACTAATGTCATAGCTCACGCAGGAAGGCAGAGGAAGAGAATACTCCTTTCCTCTCCACAATTTGGTTCTATTGGTCCTCAAGGCATTGGATGATGCCCGCCCTCATTGGAGAGGACCATCTGATTTACTTACTTTACTGACTCAAATGATAATCACTTCTGGAAACACTCTCACAGACACACCCCAAAATCACGTTTAGCCAGATATCTAGTCATCTGTGACTCAGGTTGACATGTAAAATGAACCACCACAATGCACAAACCTACAAGTGTGAGGAAATTAGAAAACCATTAAGGCTTCCTTTGAACATCTCTGGTGTCTCAGCAGTGAAAACTCTGCCTGCAATGCAGGAGATGCAGGTTTGATCCCTGGGTCAGGAAGATCCCCTGGAGAAGGAAGTGGCTATGCACTGCAGTATTCTTGCCTGGAAAATCCCATGAACAAAGGAGCCTGGTGGGGTACAGTCCATGGGGCCGCAAAGAGTTGGACACAACTTAGCGGCTTCGTTGTTCAGTTGTTAAGTCATGTCTGACTCTTTCGACCCCATGGACTATAGCATGCCAGTCTTCCCTGTCCTTCACTATCTCCTGGAGCTTGCTCAAATGCATGTTCATTGCGTCAGTGATTCTATCTAACCATCTCATCCTCTTCCACCCTCTCCTTTTGCCTTCCATGTTTTCCTACATCAGGGTCTTTTCCAATGAGCTGGCTCTTTGCATCAGTGGCCAAAGTATTGGATCTTCATCTTCAGTATCAGTCCTCCCAATGGATATTCAGGGTTGGTTTCCTTTAGGATTGACTGGTTTGATTTCCTTGCAGTCCAAGGGACTCTCAAGAGTCTTCTCTATCATCACAATTCGAAAGCACCAATTCTTTGGCGCTCAGCTTTCTTTATGGTCCACCTCTCACAACGGGGCATGACTATTGTAAAAACCATCACTTTGACTAAATGGACCTTTGTCAGCAAAGTGATATCTTTGCTTTTTAATATGCTGTCTAGGTTTGTCATAGCTTTCCTTCCAAGGAGCAAGTGTCTTTTAATTTCATGGCTGTGGTCACCCTCCACAGTGATTTTGGAGCCCAAGAAAATAAAGTTTCTCACTGTTTCCATTGTTTCCTCCTTCTATTTGCCATGGAGTGATGGCACTGGATGCCACGACCTTCATTTTTTGAATGCTGAGTTTTAAGCCAGCTTTTTCACTGTCCTCTTTCACCTTCATCAAGAGGCTCTTTAGTTCCTCTTCACTATCTGCCATTGGAGCGGTATCATCTGCATATCTGAGGTTGCTGATATTTCTCCTGGCTTAGCAACTAAACAACAAAAAAGGCATCCTTTGACCAAAAGGGGACAGAAACTAGAACATAAATATCCCCCCTCTGTATCTCACATGGACAATTTTGAGGCATCTCCTACATGACTCTGTTGAGAGTCCCCAGTAGAACTAAGCCCTCGTTGCCCAAAGAACTAACCAGGTCCATCCCACATGCTTGGACGGGTTTCCCTTGTTTTACATTTGCTGGGCTTCTTTTCCAGAATAAACTACTTTGCTGTAAAAAAGCTTGGAAAAATAACCTGAGCTCTCCGAGCCTCAGTCTCCTCTTCTGTAAAATGGGGATAACCCCCTTCTCTCCCGAGTTTGCCTTGAGCATTCAGTGTGAATTGCTTAGCTTAGCCTGGTGCCAAGAGACAACAAGGGTTCAGGTAGGGATTAAAGAGAGCTGAGGAAATGGACAACGCGATGTTGAAAGACTTCTTTAATAAACTATCAAACGGCTTGCTTTTCTCTTCTTCCATTTCTTCTTCTGCTTCAGGTTCCATAGGTACCTGCAGTCAAACCTAGCAGTCAACTACGTGGGGCACTTTCCTCCTTGGTGAGACCCAAGTCAGGGTGGGGCTGGCAAGCCTCTGCTGAGAGAATGCAGGGTGAAGGTTCAACTTTTCATCAGGTTTTGTCTTTTGTCCTAAGGGAAGAGCCCTTGAAGGTAGTTTCATTTGCAGACACAGCCCAGCGAAATCTGGAGTGGAGCGGAAGGCCCCACAAACAGAGTCCAGCCACGGCTCCTTTGTTCGAGACTCACCAGGTTGAGCCTCTGAGAGCTTTAGGAACAGGATTTTGTGTTTCATTGGCTCTGGCATCTCTTTATCCAGGGCCTCGGATGCTACATTCATGAAGGGCTCATGAATAATGCATGGTGACCTGAAAAACTCCAGGCGGGTAAATTAAAGATGAGCATGAAAAACCCGCCTTGCTCGGGCTGAATTCAGCTGTGACCGCAGCAGGCAGTTCTGCTACACATGATCCTGCTCGTGGGTTTCCATGTTCCTCTGCCTGGAAGGTGTGTTCCGCCTTCCCCGGACTCTGCTGCCTTCAAAACTTACCCTTCCAACGTGCCGTTTCCTCTACAGCTTCTTAGGAAGTTAAAATTAAGCCTGAAAACTCATTTCACGCAATACAGGAAATGATGAATGAGGCCACCCCGTTCAAAACTACAAATCTGGGACTTTTCCCAAAGTCTGGGCTTGACCAACGTGTCTGCAGGTACCACTGCAGGGGAAAAAAGAGGAGGAGCTTTTGATACTCAAAACCTACCTGCAAGAGATGTAATCCCTGGAACCCCAGCAGGATGGGGACACAGGAAAGAACTGGTCTTGATCTGGGTCTCCCTGTTGTCATTGCCAAGGCCAAGAGCCTCTTCTCTCTGTTTTCAGTTACCCATTTCACAGATGGGAGAACGGAGGCCCCTCCCCGGATCACACAGCAATTTGTTAATAGAGCCAGCACACCTTTTGAACCAAACCTCTTGTTTGCCAGCGCAGACCTCTCCCCTCTGCTCTAAAATGCCCACCACCCCACTCCCAGATGAGCCATCCCAGGAAAAGGAGGGGGAAAGACATTCGCAGGTGATTTAAAGCAGGGATGCTTTCCGGACGCCCTGCTCCCTCTGGGTAATTTATGGATGTGTGAACAGGATGATAGGCTCATTGCTTACACCGTGTAATTCAAAAAAATGCAGCTGCCCCAGAAAGATGGCTGAGAGGTACAAAAATATGTACATTTGATGGAGCATATATATGTGTTTGTAAATACAGTCTGTTATTGCTCAGTGTTATTATATATCCATCATCTTTCTTTGGGTTATTGGAAACATAAAAATCTTAAAGCACTAGAAACACAAAGAACGATAAGTCACTCAGGAAAGTATATCTTCTCGGGGATGATTTTATGCCGGGAACAGTTTGTGCTTTCAGAAAATAAAGTCCTTGCACTGCCAGCGAGAGAAAGGGAAGCAGAGGGTGGGGCTGGGAGGGTGGGTGCCTGCGAGTCCCAGGGCCAAACAGGTCCTCCAAGTGCCCAGTGGTCAGTGGCTCAAGGGGAAAGGGCTTTTTCTACCACTTGCAGCTCTGTGGTCTGCGGCAAGTCATGACCCTGGAGCCTGGTTAGAGCCTCCCCTCTAAGCTAGGAGCAGAGCGCCCACGGGGGCAGTGGGGCTCCTCAGATGTGAGCCCCTCCCTGTAAACCACTGCCTCGGAGCAAGCAGCGTTTGTATCTCACAAACGACTTTGATGTATCAGCCGCGCTCTCTCCTTGGATTCCCTCCTCGCAGCCCAAGCGTCCAAACCACCGAGTGGAACCGTAAACTAAATTCCAAGCAGCCGAGGCAGTCGATAGCACAGACGTGATTTTTAAGTGAAATTAACGATTTTTCGAATATGGATCTCCTCTTCGGGGCCTTCTCTCCACAACCTCAGAGATTCATGTCTCTACAAACGTTGGGTACTTCTGCCCAATCCTGGGGTCTGTTATAAGTCAAAGTGAAGGAGGCCTGGAGGGGGCATCTGGGTGGGGGTGAGTGGAATGGGTCACTGTTTGGGGGCTCGTGTACAATAAAGATGGGAGAGGCAGAACCAGGGAGCTGGTCTGAGCCCTAGCCCCCCCTCACGCTGTGCCCGGGCTCAGACCCACCATGCCCCTCTGGTCGTCACTGTGCCCATCTGGAAATCAAGGGCTGGAATGGAAGTTGGGGGGGGGGTGTTTTTGTTTATTTAGTTTTCAGTGACTGTGTCTTTATTTTCTTAATCTTTCCCCTGAAATCTAGCGTATGTCTCACAGGCATTAGGTGTTCCAGCTCTGTTCATTGCTTCCAATTGAGTATTTCCAAATGCACTTAATTCTGATTTAATACCCAAATTAAGGCTTGTCCTTTGGATCTAGAGTCTTCTCCCCGCTCAGCAGCTGTGAATTTAAGAAACAGATCATCTAAAGTGAATTCCTCTGTTGTTAGAAATCAGGAAAATCCTTAAATACCATTTGAGATAGAATCCCTACACATAGTAGCGACTTCTTCATGAAGTAATTAGAAATGGTCAATAGTATAGGATCCACCTTGATTTTTCTACATGTGGTACATATATACAATGGAATATTACTCAGCCATAAAAAGGAATGAAGCTGTGTCAATTGCAGAGACGTGAATGGGCCTAGAGAATGTCATACAGAGAGAAGTAAGTCAGAAAGAGAAAAATATCATGTATTAATGCATGCATGTGGACTCTAGAAAAATTGTATAGATGATCTCATTTGCAAAGCAGAAATAGAGACACAGATGCAGAGAACAAATGTATGGATATCAAGGGGGACGGGGGCAGTGGGAGGAATGGGGAGACTGGGATTGACATATATACAATATACACACATCTATGTATAAAATAGGTAGCTAATGAGAATCTAAAGAAACCGGAATGGAAGCTGTTTAAGGCCCCTTTAGGACTTCTCTTTCAATGTGAAAGAGAAAGTCACTCAGTCATGCCTGACTCTTTGCCACCCTATGGACTATACAATCCATGGAATTCTCCAGGCCAGAATACTGGAGTGGGTAGCCTTTCCCTTCTCCAAGGGATCTTCCCAACCCAGCAATTGAACCCAGGTCTCTCACATTGCAGGTGGATTCTTTACCAGCTAAGCCATCAGGGAAGCCCAAGAATTTTGGAGTGGGCAACCTATCCCTTCTCCAGTGGATCTTCCCAACCCAGAAATCGAACTGGGGTCCCCTGCATTGCAGGCAATGCAGGAGACCCAGGTTCAATCCCTGGGTAGGAAAGATTCACTGAAAAAGGAAATGGCAACCCACTCAAGTATTCTTGCCTGGAGAATCCCATGGACAGAGGAACCTAGTGGGCCACAGTCCATGGGCTCACAAAGAGTCGGACACGACTGAGCAACTAACTTTCTTTCTTTCTTCCATGTGAGGGTGAGGGTGGACTGATGCACATTTTTCCTTGCTCACCTCCGAATTCCCAGCATGTGAAATACTAGAAGAGCACTGGATACATAGTAGGAGCTCAATACACATTTGTTTTATTAAATAATCTTGCTTGCATTCTTCAGAAATTCCTTTAAGTGACCCAGATGTAACAGGCCTATTGTATTCATGGCCCCAAGTGATGGCCTCCCTGTGTCCAGCCTCTCGAGTTCATTCCCACTTGGATCCTGGAATGGGCCACGTGACTTGTTTCTACCAATGGCAGAGTCACAGACTTGTCCAGAGCGGAAGCGTTAAGAAAAGCGCTTGTACTTTTCCACCTCTCCCTCGCGTGGACCCCACCACCTCCGTGATCCAGCTGCCCGAGCGGGTGAGCTGCACTTGGAGGAAAGAGTTGGCCACTACTGGGCCAGACCTGATGGCCAGCAGCTTCCTGCTGGCTGACCACAGACATACCAACTAGCTCGGTGCCGTCCGCTACGTGCAGCCCGGAGCAGCGGGACCTCCCAGCCAATGTGAGACTTCTGAGAAATAACAAGCGGTTACGTGTTAGGCAACAAAAGCTCACTGACACTGCAGGTATTCGGTGATTTCATCTAAAAATTGGCATTCCCGGGGGAAAGCCGTACAGTTGGGCCTTGGGAGGAGCAAAGGAGCACGGTGGAGCTGGGTCCGCAGTGGGCTGTGTGTGTCAGCTCCGGGAATTCCTGAGGCTTTGATCTCCTGCTCCAAGTTTACCGCCCGTAAGCTGTTCACCATCTGCAAGTGCTTCTCTTCCACGCCACCCATCAGCTCCCACACCCTCCATCTAGATTCAGATTTCTTCTTCCCTCATAATTTTAAAATATACATCATCCCTATGTTCCAACAAACACTATTTACAATAGTTGAGACATGAAAACAAACTAAATGTCCATCAACAGATGAATGCTTAAAGAAGATGTGATATATATATGTAATGAAATATTACCCAGCCATAAAAAAGAATGAAATAATGCATTTGCAGCAACATTGATGGACCTAGAGATTATTATCCTAAGTGAAATGTCAAAAAGATAAAAATACCCTGTGATATCATTTATATGTGGAATCGAAAATAGGACACTAATTTGTCTGTGAAACAGAAATAGACTCACAGGCAAAGAGAACAGACCTGTGGTTGTTGGACGATGTTGGTGATGTTGGATTGGGAGCTTGGGATTAGTAGATGCAAAGTATCATGTAGAGAGTGAATAAACAACAAGATCCTACTGTAAGCACAGAGAACTACATGCAATATACTGTGATAAACCACAATAAAAAAGAATATATGTATACGTATAACTGAGTCACTTTCCTGTACAACAGAAACTAACACAATATTGTCAATCAACTATATTTCAATTAAAAACAAATAAGTAGATAGCTTACACAAGCCTATATGTGTATGTGTATGTTAGCCGCTCAGTCCTGTCCAACTCTTTAGGACCCCATGGACTGTAGCCCAGCGCCAGGCTCCTCTGTCCATGAAAGTCTCCAGGCAAGAATACTGGAGTGTGTTGCCATTCCCTTCTCCAGAGGATCTTCCTGACCTAGGGACCGAACCCGGGTCTCCTGCATTGCAGGCAGATTCTTAAACTCTCTCCTTAGAGAGGATATCAGAGAGCAACAGTCATTTTGTTAAGGTTGTACTTCAAGCCTCAAACTCAGCTCTTCTGACTCCTCACCCATGTACCTCCTTGTAATTCGCTGTAGTACATCCCCTGGTCCTCTGATCCCTGGGAGGTGCGGGCAAGCCTTCAGATGCGGCCGCAGCGTTTATGCAAGTGACCCCTGGCCCTGGCTGCCAGATCCTGTCTGTTCCGCCTTGGACATGCCTGGGCCTCACAAGCAGGAATGAGTACCAGCCCATGTTCTATTATTCACTAGATCTTTCACACATGTTCCAACGCCAGATCTGTTAGTGATAATAAACTCCATTCCGGCATATCAACAGCTCAGAAATTTCCTGCCACAATTTTTGGAATAAGATGAAAGATCTTGTGAAAGTAGGACTCTGAGGCTGTTTGGAACAGACTGATTTCAAGAACTTTGTCAGTAAGAGATGCAAGACGCAAATTACGCAGAGACCTCTTTACACTCTTTGGAAGACCAAGTGGGCTCATCCACACCCCAGTGGGCTCAGTAAATGGAGAGACTGGGTCGAACCTGAGTCAAGGCACTGACTTTCTCTGGATTCCTACTCAGTAGCCGGCTCTGGTCTGCCACTGAGTTTGCAAAAATGGCTCAGACATCTCGGGAGGAGACTCTCACATTCACTGACCATGTGACCGTGGGAAGGTACTTTCTCTCTCTCTCTGCCAACATTTCCCCGTTTATGAAATTAAAATGGTCATAGTATCTGTCTCTAGGGCGACCGTTATTGTGGTAAGGCTTAAATATGAAAATTCATGTTAAATGCCTCACCCAGGGCTTGCCACATTTAGTAGATAAAGGCCAGCTATTACTATGATTTATTTTGGTCACACCTTGTCACACACAGAACTCCCCCAACCAGAGATGGAACCCACGCCTCCTGTGCTGGAAGTGTGAAGCCTTCATCACTGGACTGCCAGGGAAGTCTTATTATGATTATCTTATTATGATTATTTTATAGAAGAACACTCAGGGCACAGAGGAGATCAGCACGAAAAGGACAGGGCGGGAGGCAGGGAAAATTTACTGAAGTCGATTTGGGAAAAACAGTAAATGAGGCCCAGTAACAACGACAACTGATAATACAAACAATTATAACAATCTACTAGAATAAAATTTATGCAGACGTTATCTTTCTCTCTCTCAACATATCTATCGCACGGTACTCACCCCTCCTCTTGTGACGATGTGAGTTGATAAAATGCCTATCTGATGAGGTGAAGCGACATGAATGCCGTATGCATGGTGACACAGCTTTAGGCTGGTACGGCCCTCCTGGTGAGAAGTCGGGAGAAGGGTCACCTGCTTCCGCTGCTCACGGACCATTAAATCAGGTCAGTGTCCGTTGTTGGATGTCAGGATGCCAGTGGCTGAGGAGCCCATGCAGGACGGAGTGGGATGATACGAGATTTCATTACGCTACTCAGAAGGGCACGCAGTTTAAAATTTATGCACTGTTTATTTTTGGAATGTTTCATTTCGTATTTTCAGACCTCTTTTGACCTTGAGTAACTGAAACCATGGAAAACCAAACCGTGGATAAGAGGAGTCTACTGTATCTTCACCCCAATCCTAGCCTCGCTTGGCAACAACCAGGTTGGTCTGAGATAATACCAAAGCAAGAAAGAGCTCTTAGAGGTTATGTTACAAGTTAATGGTTTTCACATTTATTTTCAGCTATTTTTAAACTCTTGCCTGGAATGCAATATACAAAGCTGATTTTGTTTAAAGCAATGTTTTAGCTGTGTGACTTTATTTTATAAATACAGATGATAACCTTTACTTATTATAAAGTCAATCAATAAGAACAAGGCTGTTTTGATTAAATAAATTGGATGCTTGAGTTGATACAAAACTGCAATTGTCATCCATGACCTCCTGACTTCACTTTTTGTGTTTATCAAAACAGCCTGATAATTTTCATTAGTTTTGGTTGTACAGTGTTCTTGAAGACACTATTTACACAGATGAGTAGCTACAAATACTGACAGGTTAAAAAAAAAAAAAAAGAAAGAGAGAGAGAGATGAAGTAAAGATGGCTTTGCAATCTTTGGATAGTCTTCAAAGTGATCCAGAGGCTTAAAAGGAAGCCAAAGATACTATACCAACGAAGCTAATCCAGATCATATTCATTTTGTAGAGTTTATTCATTCACCCATTTATCGAACAAATACCCCATGAGTGCCTACCATGTGTTATACGTGGCTCTAAGCACTGAAGATGCTCCAGGGAGTAGAACTAAAGCACCTGTGTCCTCCTGAAGATGAGCACTTTCGCATGTGAGAGGTGGACAATCAATAAAATAAACGCCCTGTGAAATGTATACCGTGAATACCACAGTATAGTATAGTATCGTGATGAGCACTGTGGAAAAAAATAAAGCAGAAAGGGGCTAGGGATTCTGGGGAGGAGAGTGCTTCCATTTGAAATAGGTCAACATGGCCTCAACTTGGAAGGTCTGAGCAGACATCTGAAAGAGCGAGGGAGCTGACCTTGGCCTGGGGAAGGGCATCCGGCCACTGATACCACCCTGGCAAGCGGGCTGCTGGACCAGTTCAAGGAAAAATAAGAAGGCTGCAGCTGAGCATCTGGAGAGACTGAGCAAGGGGAGAAGACTAGGAAACGAGGTCAGAGAAGGGGAGAGTGAGGGATGGCGCTGGGACAGGTCACACTGGGCCTGGAAGGTCACTGCAATGACTCTGGCTTCCCCGTGGAGCAGTGAGGAAGCTGTTGGGGATTTCCAAGCTGAGGAGTTGCAGTGTCTGCCCCACGGTTTTACATCATTACTTGGGAGGCTGGGCTGGGAAGAGAGTATAGAGACTCAGGGTAGAAACAGGGAGAAAAGGATGCATTTGTAATAATCTCAGAGGACTGGTTGGCGGATTAGATCGGGGGGGTGGTGGAAATGGTGAAAAGTGATTGGACTTTGGGTCTGCTTTGAAAACAAAACTGAAAGGAGTTCTGATCGATTGGATAAGCATATGAAAGAAAGAAGGGAGTCAAGGAGGACTCCAAAGCATTTGGCCCAAACAACTGGTCCAGTGAAAGGGGGATTCTCCCTACCTGAGATGGGGAGACAAAGGAAGGAGCAGGCTTGGCAAGGCTGTGGGTCAGGAACACATCAAAGTGGAGACAGATGAGTCTGGAGATCAGGGCAGTGACGGGGCTCAACCTGGAACTGTCAACTGGGGAGTCATCTGCTGGAGATGATGCTTAAAGCATGAGGGAGACAACGTGGGATCACCAAAGCCGAAATGTGGGCAGAGAAGAGGCATGAGGGCTGAGCCTGGCACCCCCCAGCATTAGGGGGTCATGGATAGAGAACAGAGAAACTGGGAATCTGAAAAGTAGCACATGAAGGAGAAGGGAGTGGAGAGCAGGAGCGGGAGGTATTCTGGAGACTCAGTAAGGGAAGAGCTTTAAGGACAAGGCAGTAGTCAGCTGTGTCAAATGCTCGCAGGACCAACTACAGGTGGCCTGACACTAGACTGCTGGCTTGAGCCAAGCAGATGTCATGGGGCCTGAATGACCTTGGTCAATCCTGTTTGGATGCAGAGCTAGGAGCAGAAGCCTGACCAGGTTATTGAAAGAGGGAAACAGAGGAGAAGGATTGGGACAGACAGGAAGACTGCTCTTGCCAGAGTTTTGTTATAAAGGAGAAGAGAAGTAAAAAGGCAGCTGAAGGAGAAGGCAGGATTGCATTGGTTGGCTGTTGTTTGTTTTAACACAGAAGAGATCTTGGCATGTTTGCACAGTGATGCTAATGATTTCAGGAGAAAAGGAATGTGCTATGATGCAGGCAAGAGAGGGGACAATTACTGAAGCTGCATCCTCGGAGCATAGAAGAGGAGAGTTGTTCTCAGGAGAGGGGACCGTGCATCTGTCTTAACAAGAGGGAAGGCAAAACACGAGCATCCCGTGGCAGGGCAGGGGGCGGAAACAGGTTCTCTGATTGCTACTGTCATCTCCGTGAAATGGGAAACAGGTCAGCAGATGAGAGGGTGGGAGGGGATGAGGTATTGGAGGTTCAAGGAGGGAGGAGAAGGTGTAAGAAAACTCAGATGGAGCTTTCTGGAGAGTAACTGGACCAGGGAAATGGATGATGGTTGCCAGGTAGCGCGAGGACACATGGGAGAATCACGCTCCAGAAACTAACGGGAAGCAGCCAACACGACTTAATGGTTTTCTCCAGACCCATCGGCTGCTTTGAGGGGCAGGCGCAGAAGAGGCGGAGTTGGTTAAGACCAGGGTGTGGTTCTGCCTTGTAAGCATGGGAATGACGGGAGTCGAGGGTGTAGAGTCTGGAGACAAGATGTGTGCACGCTCAGTCGCTCGGTCGTGTCCGACTCTTTGTGACCCCACGGACTGCAGCCCACCAGGCTCCTCTGTGCATGGAGTTTTCCAGGCAAGAATCCTGGAGTGGGTTGCCATTTCCTACTCCAGGAGACAAGACACTTGGTTCCAAATCCTTGATTCGCCATTTACAAGCTGTGTGACCTTGAGTGGGTCACCTAACCTCTCTGGTCTCGTCACCAGGTCCTTGAGGAAAGGTTACGTGGGCTAATCCACAGCAGTATGGAACAGTGCCTGGGCGCATTAAGAGCTCTCTGTGAAAGGTGAGCTTTTGTTACTAGCAGCACTGTTTGAAAGCACCAGCAAACGGGTCTCTCCTCCGCTTAAAGTATTTTTATTTATTCATCTATCTGGCCTCACGGTATGGCCTGTGGAATCTCAGATCCCCACCCCACCCGCATTGGGAACGTGGAGTCGCAACGACTGCAGCACCAGGGAAGTCCCTCTCCTCCAGTTAAAATCCTCGCTGTTTGGAAGACACCCGTGAAATGCCTCCTGTAACGTTAGGAGATATTAAACAATACCATTGCTCAAATCTCTTTTTTGTGTTTAGGCCAAGTACCACGTTTCAATTTTCCTGCTGACACTATCTGTGGTCAGCACTGGGGCAACTAAATGTCAGTAAAGAAGCACCCAAAACGTACAATCAAACGGCCCTAACACAACACGACACAGTGCTTGCCGCGCGACTGACTCACACACCACGATGACGCAGGTAACTGAGCTGTCAGGAGCTGCCCTGGGATTTTATTTGACCTTAAAAGTTATTTTTTCTCACCTCTTGATGCAGTGCTATATAAACCGATGGGCTTTGCCATGATCATATCTGCACAGGAGCAACTTTTTAAAGAGACTTCTGCAGCGACGATTTCACTAACGAAAGACCAATTTACAGAGGGCTGAAATATGGTGACCGAGCAAAGACACTCCAGCACTGGATGGTGGCAGATGAAAAAACAGGAAAGTTTTCTTTTTGCAAGTGCTCCTACTTTCTCCGTAGGAAAGGAAAGAAGGTCATTAGCCGAAAGTGTGCAAATGAGTGTGTTGGATGGATTCAAGTCCAGCCAACACAAAGCTAAGTCTGCATTCTGAGTCTGCAAAGTCAACAACAGGATCAGTGGAAGGAAAGAAAGATGGGAGGACTGAGGGGTTGGAAGGAAAGAGGTCAAGTTCAGGGCAGCCCTGGACATATTATCTTTGCAGCATGGCCCCCAGGGGACGACAAAAAGGTGAACCAAAAGACAGCAGGGCAATGTTCAGCCACAGAGTTAAATGGGAAAAGCAGGTTATGAAGCAGAATGAGTCAGATTAAAGATACAATGAGAATCTGTATACACGTGTACATACACAGAAACGTCTGGAAGGATATGGGTGTTCATCTGGGCCAACGCAGAGCGTTCAGGGCTAGTTTAGAGTGGAATAAGCTGCCAGGCAGGCAGGGGGAGGGAGGCTCCTTCTCCCACTCAGCGTCAGCATCTGACAATGGCCATGAATCAACTGGGCAGATGTCTACACGTGGACTTCCGCTTTGCTTCTAGCTCATTGCTTAAGAAATTCCCTGTTTCTTTCCAAGTCTTTCTTCCTGTGATTTTTATGACCTCTAACAGGATCATAAACTCTATCCCTACCCAGCAGAACCCCTAACTTCAGAGTCAGATCATTTGTAGCTGCAAGAATGAGATTCAGTTGGTCCAGAAGCCAGGGGAAGTCTGCATTGGAAAATAGCTTTGCCATGCAGTTTTGGCCAACTGAAAAATATGTATATACGACCCTAGGGGCATGGACCTAAACTAAAAAAGGTTCCCTTCTGCTCTCAGTTTTTTAAGAAGTTTTGATCCTTGTAAAATTGGACCATACATCTCCCATTATTTCCCATCTAAAACTGCCTGTTTGAGACATTATGTTACTTCCTCTCCTGCTGCTGCTAAGTCACTTCAGTCGTGTCTGACTCTGTGCGACCCCATAGACGGCAGCCCACCAGGCTCCCCCGTCCCTGGGATTCTCCAGGCAAGAACACTGGAGTGGGTTGCCATTTCCTTCTCCAATGCATGAAAGTGAAAAGTGAAAGTGAAGTCGCTCAGTCGTGTCCGACTCCCAGCAGCCCCGTGGACTGCAACCTACCAGGCTCCTCCGTCCATGGGATTTTCCAGGCAGGAGTACTGGAGTGGGGTGCCATTGCCTTCGACTTCCTCTCCTAGAGTCCCTTAACTTCACCAAGATTGAAGAAAAGTGTCCCTGCTCCTAAGAATAGTCTTTTTCCTTTCTGGATGACCTTGGCCCCGTGAGAGGTCAGTGCCAAGATGATAATAGTAAGGACATAATCATTTCTGGAGTGTTTCCTAAATGCCCAGCACTGTGTGAAGGCTGAGGGTGAATCCTCTCAGTAAGTCCTCCCACCAAACTATTATCACTGCCAGATTGCAGATGGGCAAACTGGGGCTCAGAAAAGATGAGCCACTTGCCCACACAGCTGGTCAGAGAAAGAACCGGAGGTTGCTGCAGATCTGTGGACCCCAGGGCCTGGTCCTCGGCTCTGGGTGACCCCCTTCTCAGATTCCATCACTAAAGTGCTAACAGTGGTCCCTCCACATCAAGAGGTGATGCGGGAAGTGTGTGTTCATCTCTTAGCTTATATGTACCTCTAAGTTATTCCACAATAAACACATGCTACTTTTGAGATGAAAGAAGTGAAAGTGTTAGTCGCTAAGTTGTGTCCGACTCTTTGTGATCCCATGGACTATAGCATACCAGGCTCCTCCGTCCATGGGATTTGCCAGGCAAGAATACTGGAGTGGGTTGCCATTTCCTCCTCCAGGGGATCTTCCTGACCCAGAGATTGAACCCGGGTCTCCTGCATTGCAGGCAGATTCTTTACCATCTAAGGTCCTACTCTAAGAAAATTAATACAGAATACTTTTAAAAGAAAAGGAAAAGGGACATTGGACCCAGGCTCCCTCCAAGAGAGGACGGCTGTGGGTAGGGAAACTTCTGTCGTGTTCCAGCATGGAGTTACCTTGCCCTGAGCCCGTGGCCTACAGGGACCTCCCCCTCAGCCCCGGGGGACAAAGTCTCCTAATGAAGGTGACCCAAATAATCTTCTATCTAAAGCACACTACTTATTTTATGTCTCAAACCCACTCCATGAGGCAGGAGTTGGCGAGTTATTTTTGATTCACTGAAAGTGTTCTCCTGAGACATCAAAGTGTCTTGAGGGGGTGGCTCCTCTGGTGGGCTCTGCTCCCGGGAAGCCCTGCTCTAGCGGGTGACTTTGCTGCATCCGCCTGGCCCTCCCACTGCTGTGTCTTACTAGCTTGGAGGGACGGGCACAGGGAGAAGGAGGGGGTGGGGGGCCCCCTAGGGCCAGGGACGGTCGGTCAGAGTGGGCACTGGGTGACCATGTCCCAGGGTCCCTGTGGCAGTTTATCATGGCACCAGGAAGGAGCCTGCAGGCCCTCAGCCTTGCTAAGGACAAAACTCCTACAGTTTTCCAATATCGTACGACATCCCTTATACGTGGAATCTAAAAAGAAAGGATGCAAATGAACTCACAAAACAGAAAAAGACTCACAGACTTTGAGGATGAGCTAATGGTTGCCAGAGGCAAATAGGGAGCTTGGGAAGGTCAGGTACACACCGCTGTATTTAAAATGGATAACCAACCAGGACCTACTGTATGGCACAGGGAACTCTGCCCAGTGTTAAGTGGCAGCCTGGATGGGAGGGGAGTTTGGGAGAGAATGGATACTTGTATGTGAGTGTGTGCATGCTAAGTCGTTTCAGTTATGTCCGACTCTGTGGAACGCTATGGACCACAGCCTGCCAGGCTCCTCTGTCCACAGGATTCTCCAGGCAAGAATACTGGAGTGGGTTGCCATGCCTTCCTCCAGGGGATCTTACCAACCCAGGAATCAAACCTGCATCTCTTATGTCTACCTGCTTTGGCATGTGCGTTCTTTACCATTAGCACCACCTGGGAAGTCCAGACATATGTGTATATATATATATATGGCTGAATCCCTTTGCTCTTCACCTGAAACTGTCACAATATTATTTGTCAATCGGCTAAACTCCAATACAAAATAAAAAGTTAAAAAAAAAAAAAACCTACATTCTCCAGCTGTGGCCGAGACATCAAAGATCCAGAAAGAACAAATCCAGTGACCAGTGGGAAAGCTGCCCCTGTCCCCAGCCGCCGCACCCTCAACCCCACCCCACCAGAGTAGTTGCCTCCTCATCTATATTCTAGGTGGGAAGCTCAAAGCCAAACCCTGGCAACCAAAAGTTCACATTTGCTGCAGGCCAAATTCCAGGAAGAGAGGTGCAATCTGGGCGGCATCCAGGAGTCACCAGTTCTAGCAGGGTTCTTTACGGCCCTTTAGTTGATGGTTTTAGGGGTTAAGCATGACCCTTGGTACTCTCACGGATCACCCCACCACAGATGGGGTTTTACTGAAGGCGGTAAAACAACGCCATCAGAGCAGCAACATATGGGTCTTTGTGTGGTCTCATCCCCCTGCAGATCCAGGGGCCGTCCGGCCAGCCCATGATTTGCATACATCAGTTTAATATTCAGCAGAGGCAGATGGGGCCTCTCTGGATTGGCTTTGCCTAGGAAAAAACCCATAAAGGAAAAAGAGGAATGTTGAAAAAAGAGTCACACACTCAAAGACTTTCAAAAGAACTTGGAGATCATCTGTTCCCATAATCAATGAAGACCTCACTGAGCCACGCGGAATTCCTTCCCAGCTTCACAGGCCCCATCCATATGACACATCTCACAGCAACCATCATCCAGTTAGAGCTGGCATGCAAAACAAGACTTGTTTGACATCCCCAATAGAATCTAAGCCTCTCACTTTATAGGTGGGAAAACCAGGCTTGGACAAGGGCGTTACACTGGCCGGAATCATTCAGGGATTCGTGTCAGGGGCAGGGAGACTCTCTGACTCCAGGGTCTTTCTCCTACAGCAGAATCAATGTTCTTAAATCAAAGAATCAAGGTGAATAGAGGATAAGAGAAAGACGGAGTAAAAGGTCACCCAATGGAAAGAACATGGGCTTGGCCTGAATTGGCCTGGGTTCAGATCTGACCTTGGGCAAGTGACTGCACTTTCTGGTCCTCAGTTTTTCCACCTGCCAAATGGGAATAATAAGCGTACCCTTTGAACATCACAATACCCCACTGTGATCAAAAGAGATGCTGTCCAGCGCAGTGCACAATACAAAGTATTAGTCACACTCTCCTCCTGCCAATACGAAGCTCCTAATGCCTGCCACCTCCCTCCATGCCTCCTTCCCGGCCAAGCCACCTCCTGTTCTCTTGATTGCCATTGGTGATGGATGAGGCTTTGGTTTCCATGGTTGCCCAGACCTGTTTATTGGACAGATGACTTTCATTGCCCGCAGGTCTCTGCTCGGAGTTGGCAAGGGCTGAGCCCGCTGAAGCAGCGTGTCCAAGGCACCTGGGCTCGCTCCACTCCAGAAGGTGCCCCAGGGATGGTGTCAGACGCCCTTTGTCAATTCCTGGGGAAGGGTGATGACATTTTCAGGAAGCTCCTCATGGATTCGGGGTCAAGCGAACGTCAAAGCCTGCCCATGGGCTCCCCAGGGGCCAGGCTGAGGTCTCCTTCAGGTCCCCACACCTCCAGGCATGTCGTGGGTGCTCGTGTCGAGCTGCGTTGCTGACCCCAATTCTCCGCCCTCCCTGGACCTACATCATTTCTCTTGCAGCTTTGCAAAGCCCTCACTAGTGTCACAATGCCCTGGGCTGGGACCTGTGATCACTCTGACAGTAAAGGGTGGTGTTATCTGTTTCACTGCTATAACAAATTACCCCCAAGCTTAGGAGCTTAAATCCACACATATTATCTTTTGGTGTCTGACAAGCAGAAATCTCAGCGTGGCCTCACAGGTCCTCTGTTGCAGGACCACAATAAGGTAGCAGCTAGCTTGCAGTCATCTCCAGGCCTAACCGGGCCTGCTAAGCTCCTGGGTTTTGTTAGCAGAACTCAGCTCCTTGCAGACTGTTGGCCAGAGGCTCAAAATAAAAGCTTAGTTCAGCTAGGAATGTGTGTGTATTAGTCACTCAGTCACGTCCCACTCTTTGCAACCCCATGGACTGTGGAGCCCGCCAGACTCCTCCGCCCAGGCGATTCTCCAGGCAAGAATACTGGAGTAGGTAGCCATTCCCTTCTCCGGGGGATTTTCCCAAACCAAGGGTTGAAGCAGGTTCTCCTGCACTGCCAGCAGATTCTTTACCGTCTGAGTCACCAGGGGAGCAGCCTCACTGGCTCGATGGACATGAATCTGAGCAAAGCTCCAGGAGACAGTGAAGAGCAGGGAAACCTGGCATGATGCAGTCCGTGGGGTTGCAAAGAGTCAGACATGACTTAGCGACTGAGCAATACATCAGACAGGAAAAAGGGAAAGGAAGTGACTGCTCCGTTTTTGCCCCCTCGAGTCTGCAGACTCTTACCAGGGGCGCCGCTTCTTCAGAGCCCTCACAGACGCCTGGCCCGAGGGAACGCAAGACGCGAGAGTCCTCACCCTGCCCCGCCTCGCAGGGGAAGCGCGCTCCTGTCCCAGCCCTTCGTGGCTTCCCGGGTCAGCAGCAACATGACCCAATGAAGCACATCTGCTCCTTAGTCTTCGCACCCCTAAGCATCTTCTGTCCAACTCCAGGGGAAGAAATCACTTTCCTCTCCCACTAAGAGCTGAAACTTCATGATGCTCCTGTGAAAAGTAAGTGTCTTCTGAAGATTACTCTTTGACCCAGGAATTCAGCTTGAAGTGTGTCTATTTGTTCATTATTTAATTAGTTCATGAGTCTGTTTACTTAGTGACTGCCAAACTCTATGAGACACAGCTATGAGAAGGAAAATTCTTTAGATTCGAGCCGCTCAAACATCAAGGTGCCACACACCACAATGGGATCCTGTTAAAATGCAGATTCTGATTCAAGGTCTAGAAAGAGGCCTAAGTCCTACATTGCTAATAAGCTCCCAGGTGAGAGTAATTCAGTTGATCCACGGACCACACACGGATCCCTAAAGTCAGGCATGCAGGGTTCAAATGCCAACTCTGGATCTTGGCAGCTGTGTGAACTTGGGTAAGTTAATTAACATCTCTGAGCCTTAGTGTCATCTTTTATTTCATGAGATTACATACATCACTTCTTCCTGAATGTTTGTGTAAGTTATTAGAAATTATTCCTCAGAGCCCTGGCATGTCATGGGCCTTCAAGAGGGGGTCATGTGAGTTACTAGGACAACATGGCCCCATTTCTGCAGGATCTGGGAGCACACCTTTCTGTCCAGTCCCAAGGATCCCTCTTGTCCTGATAACCTAGTAGTCTGTGGAAACAGAACAGGTCTGGAATGGAGAAGACAGGGGCTATCCATAGGGAGGGGCGGTGTTTATCTTCACTGTCAGTCTGCGGTTATCATCCCAAGCCAGCTGGGAGCGTCTTGTTCTCGGAGCTGACCCTGCCCACTGCCTTTGCTGCAGCCCGGCCCTCCCCTCTTCAAGGGTATCGATCACCAGGCAGCTCAAGATGTGTTTTCAGCATGAATATTAGGACAATTCCCTGGCTTGGGGTGTTTTTGCACACACCTCCCTTCTGCCCCCCGTCACAATCCCTGCCAGTCTGAGTCTCTCTCTAAGGTCCCCAGAGCTAGTGGCAATATTGATGGACCCAATCCTGGAAGCAAAATTTTAGTTAACAAAGTGGAAATTAGAATAGATTTTATGACCCAAAGGAAAAAGGAAAGATGACATCAACCCAGGGTTCAGAAGGGAAAGATATGCGCACATCAACAGACAAACCCAAAATGAAAATGCAATTTTTCAGCCTAATTCACTGACCCTGAGGAGCCAAGGAGCATCTGTCCAGCCTGGGGCCAAGAGAAGGTGGACTCAGCTCCAGAGATGTCTATGGGAGCAGAGTTGGCTCTCAGGCACTGGCCCTCAATGCAGACCACCAAGGTGAAAGAATCAATGAGACCCTGCACATCACCCACTGCAGGGCAAGACCTGGGTGATCAGAATAAGAAACAGAAAATGCACAGTGAGAAATACATTTCACATCATGCTCCTATGCGTGCATGTGTACATACAAATAGATCTCACAACTCATGGAGTGTAAACAAAATATCATCCTCCTTGCAAGTGTTAATAACTGCAAATACCTAGAGCAATTCCAATATCCTAGAATCTAAACATGTTTTAAACATTAACTGATCCTTATGAAGTGACTGTTTTTATTATACCTATTTTATACATTTTTATAGATGAAGAAAATGAGGTTCAGATCCCTTGCATAATTTGCTCACAACCCCAGAGCCAGTAAATGGCAGAAGCAGAGATCAAATTCAGCCAGATCCATTACGCTACTGTATCTGGTAATTCTTATTCAATTCTATTCAGATTGGAGACCTGCTACACCAATGTCATGATCACTAAAGGAGCTCAATCTACATTTTGAAAAATGTAATTCTAATATGTCCATGTGGATACGCCCTTCCCACAATACTAGGGGTGACTCTGACTGGGGTAGAATTTTCACTTCTTCTACCACTGCTAATCTGACTACTCAGTACCCTGCTGAGCCTCATCTTCTTCATCTATAAAAATATATAAAACAGGTATAATCATAGCAGTCATTTCATAAAGGGTAAGTTACACACTTTATTGGTAATCCCCAGTAAATACCTTTACAGTTGACTGAGAGGCAGGTGCATTTCAGAAAGTTTTCTTTGGCGATGATAAAAATAAAAGCAGTTGTAAGACACCCATGTGTACCAGGCTGGGGCCAGGTGTTTCCATTCATCAAATCACGGTGATCTGTGGGCAAGGTAGTGACATCCCCTTATTACCACTTGGGCTTCGCTGGTGGCTCATACGGTAAAGAATTTGCCCTCAAAGCAGGAGACCCGGGTTCAATACTTGGGTCAGGAAGATCCCCTGGAGAAGGGAATAATTACCCACTCCAGCATTCTTGCCTGGAGAATTCCATGGACTGGTGGGTTACAGCCCATGGGGTCCCTAAAAGTCAGACACAACTCAGTGACTTTCACTTCTGTAACCACTAGGTGTCTGTGCAACCCTATGAACTCTAGCCTGCCAGGCTCCTCCGTCCATGGGAGTCTCCAGGCAAGAACACTGGAGTGGGCTGCCACGCCCTCCTCCAGGGGATCTCCCCAACCCAGGGATCGAACCCTAATCTCCTGCATCGCAGGCAGATTCTTTACCGCTGAGCCACCAGAGAAGCCCAGAGACCGGTGGGTGTCAGCCCGCATCCCTTCTCCCCTCTGTCCACCGTGATTGCGCTGGAGTTGGGCACGTGCTTTATTTCTCAGCCTCCTTGTCATCAGGCCCGGGGGACTGCATCCTCCCCCCGCAGCCGTGCTGTGCCCGGGTCTGGGCTTGAGACCTCAGCTGGGCCTCTTCTGCACTCTCTTCCTTCCCCGTGAGTTGGTACCTGAACTTGATGGTGAGACAGTGCTGACCAAAAGATGAGGAAACTGTCCTAGAAGCTGGGGGAGCAAGGACTCCTGATCTGGGCTGGGTCACACGGAGCAGCTTACTGACCGGCTACCAAACGGAGATTGGAGTGATGCTGCTACAAGCCAAGGGGTGCCTGGAGCTACCAGAAGCTGGAAGAGGGAGGTCAGGAAAGATTTTTCCCTAAAGTTTTCAAAGGGAGAGTGGTCCTGCCAACACCTTGATTTTAGATGTCTGCCCTCAAGAACCGAGAGAGAATAAATTCAGTTGTTTTAAATGCAATTTTGTGGTAATTTATCACAGCAGGCTTGGGAAACTAATTATAAACTCCTCCATCCTTGAAGTCTCAGATTTCCCCTGCTTAACAGATGTACCTTGCCCTTGTTTCAGGAGGGTCTTCTCATCCTGGGGGTTTTCCCTGCTGACTCAGACAGTAAAGAATATTCCTGCAATGTGGGAGACTCGAGTTTGATCCCTGGGTCAGAAAGACCCCCTGGAGAAGAAAACGGCAACCCACTCTGGTATTCTGTCCTGGAGGATTCCATGGACAAAGGAGCCTGGCGAGCTACAGTCGATGGGGTTGCAAAGAGTTGGACACAGCTGAGCGCAACTAGCACTTTCATACTCCCTCATCCTGGGAGCCAGTAGGTAATATTATCTCTCTGTCGTTAGAAAGACCTGGCCCTGAGTCTCAGCTTCACTTCTTTTTTTGTAGTGGAAATCTTTAATCCTCCCCTTTTGTCTTATATTAAATAGAAAGAACAATAAATGATTTAAATATTAATCAGGCTGTCATAACAAACTTAAAAGGCTACAGAGAATATATATTACTTCCAACCATCTTTTTTCCATTTACAAAACTGATCACAAACTGGATCCTTAAAGAAAACAAATTCCAAAAAAAATCGAGGTAATAAAGACCACATTATTTGAACACAAAAAGCTAAAACTAAAATTCAAACAATTTAAAGGAAAGGACACAAATAGTAATAACTAAAAAAAAAAAACTTTCTTAAATAACTACATACTGTCCTTGACTTACAATGGTTGGACTTAAAACGATTTTTTAACTGTACACCACTCCTTGATGGGGTGACTTTGGACTAGTTCAATTACATGAATAACAAAAAGGCAAAACTAAAGGATGGTGATTAAAGTCAGAGGAGTAATTCCCTGAGACGGATACTAACTAGGAAGGGCCAGAGGAACCTCTGGGGGTGCTGGGAATATTCTGTGTCTCAATTTGGGTGATGGTCATAGAGAGTACACTTATACAAACACTCACTCAAGTATACACCTGACATCGGTCTAATAAGTGCACTTTACCATATATATTATATATGATGCACCTTCATTCCAAATTTATTTTGAATAGATGAATACAGCAGCGAACGTGAAATGGAGACCTGTGTGGTTAGGTCAGCACAATTCTTAGCACAGAGTAAGAATTCAACATGTGCTCAGCATATTTCGTTTTTATCCCGTGGCTTTCAGGAAACTAAGGGTGTGCTTCAGGAAGAAGAAGTCCCTTCCTTGCCTCTTTGAGTGTCTCTGGTGGCCTCCGCTAATCTCAGGAACCCTGATACTTCTCTGTAACCCATTTGGAAAGATTGTTCCCCAAGTGCCTTAATATTGGTCCTGAAACCCAGCTCATGAATGGGCCTGGGAAGTTCCTGGCAAGGCCGCAAGACCATGCTGGGTTTCTCTATACCGTAAGTCCTAATCTCTTACCCCTGAGATTGCAGTGACAAAGATCTATAACATTTTCCTAGGCAATGGGCTTGAATTATCTCAGGGATAATGGAAAGGTATTTTTCATCTTTAGGGTATTAATGAATATAAATGGGATTCACAGCTCATTTCTCTGCTTTTTCTTCCCTCTGGGAAGTGAGATCATAGGAGGAAAACTTCCAGGGGCAGGAGGGGAGAGGAACTCTTGCATTCAACCCTCCCATTTAGGATACCTCCAAGTACGGGAAAGATTTCAGCACCCCAATGGCTTCCCTGTTTGCCCAATTGGTCATAAACTTCTCCAAGTAGAAAGTAATTGAATTATCACATTACAAGATGTTTTAGCTACAAGAAGTTGCCAACCAAGTTTTTCCAAGAGAACCAGGACCCAAGTGAATTCAATGGTTACATCTTTTTTCTAAGATAGAATACTTCTCTCTGTATGTATGCCTTCTTCTGGGTATTAAAGAAGGTACTGTCTTGGTCCAGATTAATCCTCATCTCTCAGGGAAATAATTCTGCCCTATTCCCACCTCTTGTGCATTGTTTCAGCTCAGTTCAGTTCAGTCGCTCAGTCATGTCTGACTCTTTGCGACCTCATGAACCACAGCACACCAGGCCTCCCTGTCCATCACCAACTCCCGGAGTCCACCCAAACCCCTGTCCATTGTATCGGTGATGCCATCCAACCATCTCATCCTCTGTCATCCCCTTCTCCTCCTGCCCTCAATCTTTCCCAGCATCAGGGTCTTTTCCAATGAGTCAGCTCTTCACATCAGGTGGTGAAACTATTGGAGATTCAGCTTCAGCATCAGTCCTTCCAATGAACACCCAGGACTGATCTCCTTTAGGAGGGACTGGTTGGATCTCCTTGCAGTCCAGGGACTCTCAAGAGTCTTCTCCAACACCACAGTTCAAAAGCATCAATTCTTAGGCTCTCAGCTTTCTTTATAGTCCAACTCTCATATCCATACATGACCACTGGAAAAACCATAGCCTTGACTAGATGGACCTTTGTTGGCAAAGTAATGTCTCTGCTTTTTAATATGCTGTCTAGGTTGGTCATAACTTTCCTTCCAAGGAGCAAGTGTCTTTTAATTTCATGTTTTTGTCTTCTGCATTGTTTATGATGGATTAACTTCAGGACCCAGAAAGTCCTCTTTGTTCTCCAGTTATATACATGCCACTTGCTATGCCTGGAATATGACTCTCTTCTCTTCTTGACCAGGAGAGTTGAGAGACTTCCCTGGTGTCTCAGACGGTAAAGCATCTGCCTACAATGGGTGAGACCCAGGCTTGATCCCTGGGTCAGGAAGATCCCCTGGAGAAGAAAATAGCAATCCACTCCAGTACTCTTGCCTGGAAAATCCCATGGACAGAGGAGCCTGGTATGCTATAGTCCATGGGGTCACGAAGAGTTGGACATGACTGAACGACTCCACTTTCAAAAAGGAAGGGGCAGGCATCAGGAGGGATCCTAGTGGCAATAAAGTGTTCTGACCTGAGTCTATCAATATCAGTATGTTAATTGTGATCACTGACTAACACAGTATAGGAGGTGCCATTTGGGGGGCGGTGGGCAAAGGGTACACAGGAGGGTTATTTCTTTTTAACTTCATGTGAATCTCCATCTCAAAATAAAACATTTGATTTTTTAAACTCTCCTTGGATAGTTTAATATGCAGTCAGTGTTCAGAATGATCACCCCAGTCCAATATCACCCAAGAGAAATTTCTGTGATGCTGGAACTGTTCCATCTGCATTTATAATATGGTAGCCACTACCCTTAATAGCTGCATGTAGCCATTAAGCTGTTGAAAGGTGACTAGTGTGACTGAGGAACTAAATGTTTAATGTTGATGAATTTAAATTTAAATAGCCGCATGTGGTTTCATTCCTTTGCTAGGGCTCCCTTAACAAAGTACCACAAACTGGGCTGCTTTAACAACAGAAATTTATTGTCTCACAGCTCTGGACTAGAAGTCCAAGATCAAGATCTCAGCAGGATTGCTTCCTACAGAGGGCTGTCGAAGAGGATCTGGACTTGATGATACATTTTTGAAAAGAGCAAGCCAATTTCTCTAAAGCAGAGGGTTAAGAAAGATGAGTAGAGACAAAACTGGAAAGATAAGTTGGAGTTAACTCATTGATCATTTAAGAAGCTACCAGAAAGATGCCTCATGTCCGAAGTGCCCTTGACCTGTCCTAGACCTAGCTCCAAGTGATACTCACCATCAACGTCATCAACACCATCTTCATCACCCTTATCATTATTACATCATCATTGCTATCATTACCATCACCATCATCAATGTCACCACAATTCTTATCATCACCATCACCATCATTATCGTCGTCATCACCGTCCACACGAACCTCTTCTGAGGAACTCTGACCCTGTGAACTATGGCTAAAAAAAGAGCACTCGGCCTGAGGGTCAAACACATAAATCTGAATTCCAATTTTATCACTAACTGTCTGTGTATCCTTATAAAGATTCCAAAAGTCATTTAATCCCTATAAGTTCCAGTTTCCTCATCCAGATAATGTGTGAAGCTCAAATTAGAAAACTCAATGAGGAAAAAACCCTATCAATACTAAGCATGAGGATATTCTACTCTCATTAATATGATTCTGGGTCTTCTCTGATCTACCTACAACCTGATTTCCCAGGAATATTTCCCTAAAGTCAGACCTTGACTCCTGTGACACAGTTGCAATCTCAGCATCTCGTTGCCCCAGAGTGCTGGGGAAAATGTAGTATTGAATCCTCCCAAGCTCTGTGATTTCAGGTGAGTTACCTTCCCTCTCTGAATGTGTTTCCTGGTATAGAAAAGGGGATCATAATGCCACTGTGATTATTCAGTGAGATCGTGGATGTGAAGTGCTTGGCATGTTGAAGGTACTTCATGAATATCCATGTTGTGTCCTGTCAGTACTCTCTTAAGGCAGCATTAATATAGGGCTTCCCTGGTGGCTCAGCTGGTAAAGAATCTGCCTGCAATGCAGGAGACTCTGGTTCAATTCCTGGGTCTGGAAGATCCCCTGGAGAAGGGATAGGCTACCTACTCCAGTATTCTTGGGCTTCCCTAGTAGCTCAGATGGTAAAGAATCTGCCCACAACGCAGGAGACCTGGGTTTGATCCCTGGGTTGGGGAGATCCCCTGAAGGAGAGCATGGCAACCCACTCCAGTATTCTTGCCTGGAGAGTCCCCTTGGACAGAGGAGCCTGGTGGGCCACAGTCCATGGGGTTGCAAAAAGTTGGACACAACTGAGCGACTAGGCAAAACGTGGGACACCCAATATATTGGGGAGACAACAACCTGAAAAAGAAAACTGGTTCATGTCGGCTCACTCACGGAGGCCCTGGATAAACTTGGATGGAGATTCAGGTCTCCTGACTTCGGGGGCCTCTGGGTTAGACCATAGCAGTCCAAGAAGACAATTACCCCCTCTTCCCTCATTTCCAGTGTATGAATGAGTAAGAATTCCTGAAAGAAAACTACTGGTGCATACAGGTCTTAGGAGACAGACAGGCTGCCAACAGCAGAGACACAGAGAAGGGAAAACCAGTGTGATCTACCCTAATGCACATGTGAAAGCATCAGTTTGCCTGTGCTTCCTCCAGTTACAGACAGACCTTTCCTTCCTAACCAGAGCCACCTCAATAGCCAGCCTAACGTCCTGTGGAAGGAATATGTGCCCTGCAGCCATGAGCTGTTATGGATTTCCCCACAAAGGCCAATTTGGGGATTCCAGACAGCGTGCATAGAAAAGTTAAAACGAGACACTAGCTGAAGTGTCAGATACCAAGGGAGCATGTTTCCATCCGCTGGTGGGTAAATGTGAGGCTGGGGATGGGTTGCTGGCTAATCCTCTCAGGCAGGGAGGCAGGCTTCCAAGCCTGTCGTGTAAACGGTGCCCTGGAAGGGCACAGCAGGGGATGGCGCGGGGAGCAGAGAACACCTGGAAACAAGGAGACCTAAATTTGAGTCCCAGATCTGCCAGCGCTTACCCAAACCCTCTACATCAACCCAGTCCCTCGGGTTGGATCCCTGACCAGGGAACTAAGATCCCTCATACCAGGGAGCAAATAAACCCATGAGCTGAGCCCATGTACCACAACTAGAGAGTTCTGTATGCTGCAGCTAGGACCCCATGCAGCCAAACAAATAAATAGGTAAACCTCCTGGGACTTCCTTGGCTGTCCAGCGGTTAAGACTTCACCTTCCAGTGCAGAGGGTGCGGGTTCGATCCCTGGTTAGGGAGTTAAGAGCTCACATTCGATACTGTAAAAAATTCAATAAAGACTTCAAAAATGGTCCACATTAAAAAAAAAATTAGATAAATAAATCCAGTCCCCAATGCATCATGCAAAGAGCAAAGGAAGGTGTGCAGGGTAAGGATGATCGTAATCACTGCTACATATCTGCAGTAATTGATTTTATTCATCTTTCAAGCTCCTACCAGGTGCCACGCACTGTTCTTGGCACAGACATGGCTCCAGGCCTGTCAGCATGTACAGCCTGCCAGGAGAGACTGGGATTAAACTTATAATTACATCTCCTATAAAATCTAAGTTTATTTCATTTCATATTGCATGGTGGTCACCAGAGGCTGGAAGGCAGGAGAAATAGGAAGAGGTTGATAAAAGGATACAAATATTTATTTATAAGAAAATTAAGGTCTGAAGATCTAAGGCATATTCTGGTAACTAGTTGATATTGTATAATTGAAATTTCATGAGAGTAGAACTTAAATATTCTCTCTCACACACACACACCAAAAAAAGAAAAATGTGTGAGATGATGGATGTGTTAATTAACTCAACTGTGGGAATCTCTTCCCTATGTATATCAAATCTTCAGGTTGTATACTTTAAAGATATTATAATTTTATTTGTCAATTATATCTCCATAAAACTGAAAAAAAGAGTTAACTAGGAAAAAAGATTAGTGGGAGTGCACAGAGAAAAATGAGATGAGAATTTTCAAGTAAAAGGAATATCAGTCAGACTCTATGTTGAGCTCTTTATTTGCATAATCACATTTTATTCTTACAACAGTCCTTTGAAGTTGGTTTTATGATCATCCCCAAGTTATGAATGAAGAGCTGGGTCAAAGATGGATAGGCCAGTCTGTCCTAGATCACACACGTGATCTGCATAAGTGGTGGACATGAGAAAATGGGATTTGAACCCAGGGATGCTGGACTCCAAAGCCTTAAATTCTTGCTTCCTTAAAGCCCACCTCACCAGGGGGTCAGCTCCTCCTCCAAAGTTGTTTGGCCCAAGCTGCTTAAAAGAACCCTCTCAACAGATATGAAGAACCACGGACCAGTTTCTCCAACCAGACAATTCAGTGAGATCTCATCTGCTACTTCTTGATAGATAACCCTCTGGTTCCTCGCACCGAGAAACACTGAGAGAACATCAGAGTGTGGGGATTTGGGAGGATGGCCACGCTTAGGGGCAGAGAAGTAGGAGAAAAAGAGAAGATGAAGGAGAGAAGGAAGCAGAGCCCCCCAGACAGCCAAGGAGAAATAAAGGCGGTACAGGGAGACCTCCTGAGCCTGAGAGGTGAACAGAGCATAAAGCTATAAAAAACCTGGGAGAGGGTGTCAGAATGCCTCCCTGGAAAAGAGACGCAGGTGTAGAGAGTGGACTTGTGGCCACAGCATGGAAGGAGGGGTGGAACAAGTTGAGAGAGTTTCATTGGCATATATACACTACCACGTGTAAAAAGACGGTGGTTCAGTCAGGCAAGAGACTGCCTGCAATGCAAGAGACCCGCGTTCAATCCCTGGGTTGGGAAGATCCCCTGGAGAAGAAAATGGCAACCCATTCTTGCCTGGAGAATCCCATGGACAGAGGAGCCAGTTCGAATACAGTCCGTGGGATCGCAGAGTCGAGCATGACTTAGCGACTAAACCACCGCTGCGGTGGGACGCTGCTCTGTAACTCAGGGAGGCCAGTAAAGGGCTCTATGAGGACCTGGAGGTGTGGGATGGGGAGTGGGGGTCTAAGGGAAGCTCAAGAGGGAGGGGATGCATGTATACTTATGGTGGTGTACAGCAGAATCCAACACAATATTGGAAACCAGTTATCCTTCAATTTAAAAAAAAAAAAAGACCTACCTTCCTGGATTATCTTGCAGAATGAAATTCTCCGGATGGAAGGGTTCCTGGTGCATAGTAAGGGCTCAATAAGCAGGATCAGTGATGATTACGATGATGGTGGTGATCAGTCAGGTGTTCAATCTGAGAATGGTTGACTCTATAGCCCCCTCCTGAGACACCTGCATGGTAGGCCTCTTCTGTATTTATGGAATGAAAGCTTATTGACTCTGATGAAGTCAGTCAAGGTGTTGGGGAGCTAATCCACCTGCAGTGCAGGAGACCTGGGTTCAATCTCTGAGTCGGGAAGATCCCCTGGAGAAGAGAATGGCAACTGACTCCAGTGTTCTTGCCTGAAGAATCCCATGGACAGAGGAGCCTGGCGGGTCACAGTCCACAGTGCTGCAAAGAGTCAGACGCTACTAACAACTAAACTACCACCACCACTTGCCCATTTTGGAATCATGCTATGCAGACGGCCACTTGAGAATGGATATAGTAATACAGATAAATAAACCTTGTAATTAGCACGTAGAGCACAGCGATTAAGATCCATCTCACACATTTTGGTAGACGATATTAAAAACTCGTTTTTCACCATTCCCTATATCCATACATAGTGACATGACTTTGTTGCCCCTCATACTGTAGAGGTGGAGTCTATGTTCCACCCCTTAAATCTGAACCCAGCCATGTGAATTTCTTAAAATAAGGTCCAAGTATCAATGTGCCCATTCTGAATTCAGGCCCCAAGAAGACATGTGTATTTTCACTCACTCTTGGATCTCTGCCATTCTTATGAGAACGTGCTCAGGCAGTTTTGCTGGTTCCACAAAAAGGATGAGAGGCCCTGCAAGCAGAACTGCTGCCATAAAGCAGAGGCAGCTCAGCCTAGGTAAAGCAGAGACGTCAACCGACCACAGAAGCAGGAGACAGCCCAGCCAGTGCCTGCCACGCCCAGCCAAGATCAGCCAAACCTCAACCACCCCAGCACAGTAGCAGTAAAGTCTTATTTGCCACCAAAGTTTTATAGCTGCCTGTTGTATGGCATTATTATCGTAGCAATAAATAACAAGACACACACTGATATTGATCCATTAGCCATGGCTGTCTGGAGTTTTATGCTAAGAAAGATTCATATCCAGGCTAAGTAGAGAAGAGTATCATAATGGATTGGTGATATATACCATGGGCAGAGAGAGACAGGGCGAGACAACACAAAGAAAATGCGTTTTCCATCTCTGAATAGCATTTAGCAAAGCAGATATTTTGGTTGAAGATGATTTTGCCTTTCTACAGGCCCAACCTCTCAAAAAGAATTACAATAAAAATAAAAATTTAAAGGATCTGTTGATACCTTTGTAAACACCCTTATCTGCCGTCAATTTCGTGATGGATCAATCACACTCTATCACTGGTAACTAACTCCAGCATCTATTGATCACTTTGTCCATATTTTTATGCATATCTCCCTCCCTCTCGCTCTGTCTCTCTCTCTCTAACTACAGCTCATGCATGGGAGAGCAACCAAGACTGCTCACGGTTCTGTAATCATGCTGCTGCTGCTGCTAAGTCACTTCAGTCATGTCCAACTCTGTGCGGCCCCATAGACGGCAGCCCACCAGGCTCCCCCGTCCCTGGGATTCTCCAGGCAAGAACACTGGAGCAGGTTGCCATTTCCTTCTCCATCAGATTCTCTTACAAATGAAAGGGCAAAAGGCACATGAGGCCTGATCATTGACTTATTGACTTCCCATCTCTGAAGCTCTCTCAGGGAGCAGAAAGGACAGACCAAGCTTGTGTGGCTCCAGAGGGCTAAACCAAGAGGTCAAGGTTATAGGACAACAGGTTCTGCTCGACATAGGGAAAGACCTTCCCAACCACCAGTGATCTGAAATTGGATTAGGAAACCTCGTGAGACACGGAGCTCTTGATCACTTGAGGAATTCAAGGAAAACCTAGGTAATCATCCCTCTGGCTTATTGTAAAGCAGATTTCTTTACTGGGCAGTAGTTAATATTAGATCTATTGATTCCTTCAGTGAAAACATGTTTCTCAAGCAAAACACTCAACACTTCTGAGTGCTAGCTATGGATTAGACATCGGACTTCATAATATGGTAGCTAAGAATTCTTTGATCAGTAGCTTCTGAATCTCTTTGGGAAATTAAGGACCATGGGTATAAATCATTCTATTCCTCTCACATGCTTCAACCAAACTGAACATGCAGTTTCAGACACTGAAAAAAAGCAAAAGAGAACTATCTGTTTCAAAAGATATCTCCTTGCAGACAGGGGGGGAAAGGAGGAGAAAAGTCAAGAGAGAAACACAACCCATCTCCCATCCTCAAGGCAGAATGCAGGGGAAGGTGGCTTATTCCACATGATTATTACAGTTGATGTTGAATCTGATGATAATCTGCACTCTCAGACTATTATTTGCCTCTGCGGGACCCATGTTGGGTTGTCTGGCTTATTCTTCTGTGGGAAGATGCAGAGTTGAATTGCGTCTCTAGTCTGCAATGAAACCATGCATCATAGAAACTCTATATTCTGGGGCTTAGCTCCCTTGAGGCGTCCCCTCACCACCACCTTTGCAGCAGCTATGTCCATCAAGAGAGGACAAGCTTTTCTAAACAAGCTCTCAAGGCTCTTTAAAGTAAAAAAAAAAAAAAAAAAGTGCCATCTCTCATGGATGGTTCCTCTTACTTTGGAAAAGACAGTGTTGTTATTAGTAGAAATCCAAACATTATTCAACCTATAATTTGCTGACCAGCATGAAGTTGTCTCATTCAACTGACATTCAAAGCCAAAAAAACACATGCAAAAACCTGAACCCTACACAGGGTTAGTATAACTGCTCCTCCCTGGTACTCCATGGGAAAAAAATGATGACTGGCAAGTTTATACCTCCCACCCAGGCCGCTCTCCTGAGAAACAGAGCCATTTCTCCAGCTGACCACTCCAGATTCCCACTGAGACATCTGAGCACCACATGTCCAAAGCCCAGCATACGATCCTCATCAAGAAATACTGATTCTTCTTGGTGTTTCTTATTCAATGAGGGGTCTAGCCAAAAAAATAATAGTGATTAAGTGCTAACGCCAGAAATGATTCCAAGCCTCAACCTGGGTCAATTCTTTTAATCCACACACCCAGAGGCAGGTACCAATCATGGTTCCATTTTTCACCTAAAATATACAAGTGCCTTGCCCAGGGCCACTCAGTGGTACAGCTGTCTCCAGAACCTATCCACCCAACTACTGAGTCCCACTGCCGCCTTCTGCCATCTTCCTTATAAACTGGAAACCTAGGAGATATCTTGACATCTCTCCCACACCCCCCACATCCAGCCACACACAAGACTTGGTGATTTGACATCACCTCTTTGAATCCATCCTTTTCTCAATATCTTCACCACGACCACATGAGTCTAAGCTCTCATCATCTCTCTCGTGACAAAAGTCTTCAAACAGACCTCACAACATCCACAACTGCTCCCCTGCTTGTAGTCCAGGCTACAATCAGAGTGGCTGCCTCAGAATGCCCCTATGATCATCTCTACCCTCCCCTGCTTAAACCTCACCAGTGGTTTTGCACTGGGCACTCCCCGGACTCTTCACCATCCACCTCCCCCGGTCTGGCTTTCACCACTCCACGCTCCAGACATGCTGAAACTCTTTCAAGTCTGTGAACAGGCTCAGCTCTTCCCTGCTCAGATCCTCTGCACACACTGTGCTCATTCACCAAAATGCTTTTCCCCTGCCCCCGACCCTCTCCCTCCACTTCATATCTACTCACTCTTCAACGTTCAGTGTCAGGGAGACTTCTTTTTTTTTGATGTATTTATCTTTAATTGAAGGATAATTGCTTTACAATATTGTGTTGATTTCTGCCATACATCAGCGTGAGTCAGTCATAGATAAACATATATCCCTGACTCTGGAACTTCCCTCCGCCTCCCACCCCATCCCACCCCTCTAGGTTGTCACAGAGCAGGGGGTTTGAGCTCCCTATGGCATACGGCAAATTCCCACTGGCCACCTGCTTTACACGTGGAAATGTATATTTTTCAGTGCTACTCTCTCAATTCGCCCCACCTTCTCCTTCCCCTCCCCCATGTCCACACGTCTGCTGTCTATGTCTCTGCCTCCATCGCTGCCCTGCAAACAGGCTCTTCAGCACCATCTTTCCAGATTCCATACATAGGTGCTGATAGAGGATATTTGTTTTTCTCTTTCTGATTTATTTCACTCTGTATGATAGGCTCTAGATTCATCCACCTTATTAGAACAGACTCAAATGCACTCCTTTTTATGACTGAGTAGTATTCCACTTGGGAGAAGGCGATGGCACCCCACTCCAGTCCTCTTGCCTGGAAAATCCCATGGAAGGAGGAGCTTGGTAGGCTGTGGTCCATGGGGTCGCTAAGAGTCGGACACGACTGAGCGACTTCACTTTCACTTTTCACTTTCATGCATTGGAGAAGGAAATGGCAACCCACTCCAGTGTTCTTGCCTGGAGGATCCCAGGGATGGGGGAGCCTGGTGGGCTGCCGTCTATGGGGTCGCACAGAGTCGGACACGACTGAAGCGACTTAGCAGCAGCAGCAGCAGCAGTATTTCACTTGGCTTCCCTGGTTTCTCAGTAGGTAAAGAATCTGCCTGCAGTGCAGGAGACTTGAGTTCAATCACTGGTTTAGGAAGAGCCCCTGGAGAAGAAAATAGCGACCAACTCCAGTATTCTTGCCTGTGAAATCCCATGGAGAGAGGAGCCTGGAGGACTACAGTCTATGGGGTCACAAAGAGTTGAATAGCACTTAGAGACTTAAACCACCACTTAAACCATCACCAAAAACAAAAACCAATCAATATTCCATCGTACCACAACCCAGGGAGACTTCTTGAAGGAAGCTTTTGTTGATCCTCCCAGGTGAGATCTGAACCTATTTTTTATGAACTCTCAGACCCCCTGTACTTTGCCTTTCTACAGTTTTTAATTGCATGTTTGTACCTTTATTTGATTTTCGTCTGTCTACCCATGAGACTGAAGCTCCGAGGTAGAGACCATGTCCATTTTGCTTACCAATGGGTCCCAGTTCCTGGCACAACCTCTGACAAACAGAAAGCACTCCATCAGAGTTTGGGTAAAGGGCAAACCAGCAAATGCATGCCTGATTTCCTACAAGAAGGAAAGATCACAGTCCAGGGGGAAATTCCCAGTACACAGCGTAACAGCTGGTTTACCTTCCCATGTTCTTGAAGAGTTGGCTTATCAAGAAGAAAACCTGACGTGAGTCCTGCCCCGGCCCCCCAAGGCGCTGACAACCGCCCAGGAGAGGCAGACAGCTCAGCGGTTATGGGCCGAGTACTCACCATCCACTGGAGTCCCCACACCATATGTCAGAGGAACACGGCGCAGAAGCACTTGAATTCTGCCAGAGAAGCAAGGGGAGGCTTCTAGGAGCTGGTAACACAGGGGCCAAGTCTTAGAGATGGTGACGCTGTGACCCACGTGATCGGCGGGGAAAGCAGGCGAAGAAGGCAGCGCTGGCTGAGGGCGTAGGACCCAGGGAGGTGCCGGGGAGTCAAAAGCTCCAAAGGACGGGGGTGGGACACGCCCCAAATGGATGGTAGATATGGATCAGAAAGGCTGCTAACATCCCTTTGGCTGGATGGTCTACAATTCCGTGACTCCAACAGCATCTTTAGAAGAGCCCAATTACTAATAGAGTTGCTGCCCTAAGAAAGCATGTCACCCAGGGTCTGAGAAGATAGTTAGCAAGAAAATCTATACAACCCTGGCCAAGTCGCATGCAGAATATAACATCTCGTCTGGGGGCACCTCATTACCAGGCCAAAGCAGACAAATTGGAGAGAGTTCAAAAGTGAACAAGAAAAAAATGATTAGGGGAATGGAGAAATTGATCTCAGCTGAAAGATTAAAGGAAATAAGTGTGCGTGTGTGTGTGTGTGTGTGTGTGTGTGTGTGTGTGTGTGTGTGTGTGTAGAAACGGGAGCCAGGAGGGGAGAGGGGCCAGGGCCATAGCCTGCAGCCTGCATGCAGAGGAGGAGGAGCAGGTGGAGGAGGACCAGAGGTGGAGGAGGGAGTATGGGACTGAGCCAGGAGGCGGCCTGGGCCCCTCCCCTCCCCGCTTGGGGGCGGGGCTGGGGGCGCGGCACAAGCCCTTGTAACAGAGGAGCCCTCCATCACCTCTGCCAGGGCCTGACTGGGGGGTTGCCCCCAAACTGAGGGGCCTGCTGAGGCTTCTCTAAGGACTCCCCCATCCAAAGGAGTCTGCCTGGAGACCAGCGAGCTCAGAAGGACAGGTTGAGGCATCAGACGGCTGTGAGTTCGAATCCCCTTTCTACCACATTCCTTCTGGGTGATGCTAAGCGAGACTCTTAACCTCTCTGCGCCTCAGTGAGTCCCCAGGATGCCCAGTGCCCGTGGACCCAGGCCACCAGCTGTCACCATCCTCAGAGCCTTGCTTGGCCTCACCACTGTGGCATCTGAGGGCCCATTTTCCGTTCTTGTCTGGGCCAGAGTGAGGCTCTGCTGGGCTCTGATGGGAGGCCCGCGTTCCTTTCACTGATCTCATCTCTCTTGACCTCGGTCCTTGGGTCCCACTGGAGGTCTGGCCCTGCAGAGCACTGCATACCGTCCTCCAGGCCCTGGGAGGCCCACCTCCCCAGCAGGAGTTAGACTCCCACCCAGGACTATTTGCAAGAACTCAGGCACATTGCTCAACTCCTCTGGGCCTCAGTTATCCATCTGCCAAATGGGCACAGGAAACGCTGCCACTCTGGGAAACCACGAAGACTGGATCAGCCGGCGGGTGTGGGATGCCAGGCACACAGTTCACTCTGCAACGCCCACCACTCCTCTAGGGGGTCTCTGTCCCCTCCCTCCTTGCAGAGCTCACGCGGGCCATGAGGCTCAGGTTAGACATCTCCCCAGGCACCTGAAACCTGCCTGGTTCTGTTACCATCAGTCAGTTTGTTATTCACAGATTTTGAACTGCATCTCAACTCCCACCTCCCATCCACCAGGCTCCTAGGCCTGGACCACAGCTCGAGGGCGCATTCCCATCCCATCTGGCCTCTGTGTCCGCCATGTGTCCACAGGTCAGTCTTCCCAAAGCACGGAGTCCAACCGCGTCACTCTCCCAATTGTCCGTCGTTGACAGCAGAAACCTAACTGCTGCCGCCTGGCATTCGACAGCCCTGAGCTGGCCTGACGCCACTTCCTCCCGGTGTCTCTTGCCATCTGCCCCTCCACCCACTGCCCACGCTGCCCACACACGCTTCGCCATCTCTCCAGCCTCAGCTCATTCCCCTGAACACACCATATGCCCTCACACTTCCCGGTTTAGCTCATACCGTTCCCATCACCCAGAATGGCCAGCTCCTCACACGTAGTTCGTGGCAGGTAACTCCGTCTTCCAGGCTCCCCCAGCTCCTGGTTTGGATCCTCATCACTTATTCTCTCATTGGTCCCATAGGATGGAGCTTCTCCCACGTGCCGTTAGGAGTGGAGATGATGCATGCCTCTCAACTAAGCTGTGAGCTCCTTGAGGTCAGGAATTGGTTGAGTTGTTCATCTTTGGATCCTGGAACGGATCCTCCACCAGATGGAACAGGAGGCAAGAGAGAGGATGACATAAAGCAGAGAGTTCATGGGCTCCGTTACCGCTGCGTGATGAGTGTCAGGGCGGGAATCTGGAGGAGAATCTGGAGCCTGAACTTGGAGAACCTCGAGTGCCAGTCTCAGGAAGGCCACTTTTATCCTCTCAGTATCAGGAGCATCACGAGCCGGTTTCCACTTCTAAGGGTGCCTCTTTCTCTCCGTGTCTTGACATGTGCTGGTCCCTTCGAGTGGGACACTCTTCCCCTCCCTTCTCACTGGATAACTCCCCACAGTCCTCCCACAGACTCAAAGGCGCCACCCCTTCCCCAGGAGGCCCTGCCCACCCCTCCCCTGGACCAGCTCCGCCGCTCCTGTCTGATCACAGACTGCTCTCATGGCTTGCTTCACACTGATGTGGCAGAAACTGTGAGGCCCAGAGAGGCCTGTCCACCTGATTTCCTGTGGGCCCCCCAATCCAGGTCAGGCAATGCCTGGCCCTGATAAAGGAAGAAAGGAAGAGAGGAAGAAAAAATAAAAGAGGGACTGTCACATCTGTGATTTGAAAAAATTGGGAGCTGTGGGGAGGGATTATAAAGATACTGAGAGACGAGATGATTCTATGGCCTGCCACTTGGATGTGGGAGGGTGGAGGTGCATGGAGGCTACATCACCCAGGTTCCCAGACTGGGTGTCCACGGTAACCATGCCTGAAGGTGAACGTTCAAAGCTGCCAGCAGTTACTAAGAGCTGCTGAGATATATATATATATCTCCAGTATTGCTGATATAAAGCATCTCAGAGAAACAAATGCAGACCCGGGCCTCGGAAAGGTGCCATTGAAGGGGGCCCAGCAGATGCTCCCTTGTACTGAATTGATCAAAAGTTGGAGGCAGTTGTTCAGACAGTTGTAAGCTCTCCAACCTGGATGAGCTGTGAAAACCAGCAAGCCAGGTGTCTTTCCTCACTAACGAGGCCAGAAGAGGGAGAAGTCTTTCCCAGAGCCGCCCGGGAAGGTGGGCTCCACCCAGGTACTCGAGTCGACACAGCAGCCCAAGCCAGGCCCTCTGCACCTCCACCCAGAGCCCAAGAAAGAGCGGGACCCAGATCTAACCATCACTTAAGCTGCAATCAGTTTTCCCATTTATGTATTTTGCTTGGCTGATTTCATGCCAAAAGGCAGAGCTGGGTGTTTGCAATAGACACCATGTGGCCCATGAAGGCAAAAATGTTACTCTCTGGCCCTTTATGGAAAACATTTGCTGACTCCTGGCCCATGTAAAAGAAGGCAGCTTGGGCTTCTGGGTCAGTCAGAGCTTTGAACCCAACCTCTGCCACTTGCCAGTGTAGACAAGCCCTTAGTTAAGTTAAAGTGGAGTCATACTAATGGAGGAAATTGTAGTTCAAAAAGATAAATGCACACCTGTGTTTATAGCAGCGCTATTTACAATAGCCAAGACATAGAAACAACCTAAATGTCCATTACAGATAAATGGATAAAGAAGATATGGTATACATATATGATGGAATATTACTCAGTCATGAAAAATAATGGAGTAATGCCATTTGCAGCAACACAGACGGTCCTACAGATGATCACACTACGTGAAGTCAGACAGAGAAAGACAAATATCATATGATATCACTTACATGTGGCATCTAAAATATGACACAAATTAACTTATTTACAAAGTTGAAACAGATTCACAAAGAAAATAAACTTATGGTTACCAATGGGGAAAGAGGAGGAGGGATAAATTAGTTCGGGTTTAGCAGATACAAACTGCCATATATAAAATAGATAAACAGCTGTGCATACAGCCCAGGGAACTACATTCAACACCCTGTAATAAACCATAAGGGGGAGAGAACATGAAAAAGAATACCTATGTGTGACTAAGTTACTTTGCTGTTCATCAGAAATTAACACAACATTGTAAATCAACTACACTTCAATTTTTTCAAAAAATTTTAATGGAATCATCCTGGAATAGAGTAGGCCAACTCAATGGACATGAATTTGAGCAAACTCTGGGAGATAATGAACGACAGGGAAGGCTGGTATGCTGCAGTCCATGGGGTTGTAGACTTGGACACAACTTAGCAACTGAACATCAACTAATAGAATTAGATGGCCTTGCAAAAAGGGAACATTTACATCTGCAACATGGGTGGAGTAACAGTACCACCTCACAGGGCTATCCTGGAGATAACAAAGTGCTTAACTTGGCTCCTGCCCAACAGAGAAGAGAGGCAGGGAGAGGCAGAGAAATCGACAAATGCCGGACACCATTGACTTCCAGCCCGGCCGCTTCCAGCTCTGCTTTAAGCCCCTGGAGGCTGCTTCCTTCTTGCCGCTCTATTTCCTTCTCCTGAGCCAGAATCAGGCTCCCTTCCGTCAGTCCCCACTGTCTCCAGTCTGGGCTCAGAACCCTGCGCCCATGGCTCACAGGGCCACCTCTCCGCCCACAAAGAGGTTAGAAGCTGCAGCCGGCACGTGCAGCCGCGGCTGCCAGCGCTGGGAGCGGGATCTTCTGTCAGCATGCCCTGAAATTCTTTTGGAAGTTTGACAGGATTAAGGGGATTAATACATTAAAGCATTATTACAGCATTCACAAGGGATTTTCAAAAGACTTTACACCATGATCTATTTGTCCTGTTACATAAAACTCGCAGTAATAGGCTGATGGCAAGGGGGAAAAAATTGTTGGTGGAATCAATAACCTTATTTTTTGGTAAATACATTTAGCCAACTGAGCTGGTCATTACAGCCTGCAGGCCCTCCCACGGCACATGTCAATAAAATTAGCCCCAGAGAATCCATTTGCCAATTAAGCCCAGGGTCTGTCTGCATCACCAGCCCACCTCTGGCAGGGGGGCAGGAGAGGGAATGGCAGGCGCCTATTCTCCCCAGCTCACCCCCGAGTCCTGCTGACCCAGCACACGCATCATGCCTGAGTTCCTGGTACTAGGCAGAGAGGAGGCTCTTCCAGAGGGATGAGCTCTGTGCCTCGGTGCATTCTGGGTTCCCTGGACCACAGGAGGGGCAGCCCTGGAGAGACCCTAGGCAGAGCATAGCCTGGATCACTCGGCTGGAACAGACACAAAGGACTGCTTTCCTTGTGCTGCTGACCTCTGAGGGTTGATAAAGGGCCCTCCATTCTGCTGCCTGAAGAACATGGCTCGATTCTCCTTTTGGCACTTGCCTGCTCCTTGCAAACTGCAAAGAATAAGATAGCATCAGAAAAAAACAACAGCTTACACTTAGGCAGAATATGCTGATTGCCAGGCGCTGTACTAAGCACGTCATGTACATTCACTCATTTGACAGTTACAGCGGCCTTTTGAGGTAGCTTCTCTTAGTATTCTCATTTTGCAGATGAGGAGGTTGAAAGGCAAAGAGAAATTAAATGTTTGCCCAAGGTCATACAGCTGTTAAATAACAGAACTGGGATTTGAAATCAGCCATCAGTCTTCGGCGCCCCAGCAGGTAACCAGGATCCTAGAGGCATCAAGTTTGTCAGCTAACAAATATTCACGGACTCACCTACTGAGCAGTCATGGGGCCTCTTAAGAACTTGTACTATCACACATAATCCCCGCAGAAACCCTTTGACATAGAGGTTATTACATACTCCCGTTTTTATACCGGCATACCTCATCTTATTGCACTTGGCTTTATTGAGCTTCACAGATACTGCGTTTTTTGTTTTGTTTTGTTTTTTACAAATTGAAGGTTTGTGGCAAAAACCCTGCGTTAAGCGGGCACCGTTTTTCCAGCAGCGCTGGCTCACTTCAGGTCTCTCTGTCGCATTTTGGTAATTCTCAAAACAGTGCAAACTTTTTCATCATTATCATATTAGTTGTGATGATCTGTGCTCGGTGATCTTTGGTGTGACTCCTATGACTCTCTGAAAGCTCAGATGATGGGTAGCATTTTTTAGCAATAAAGTATTTTTTAATTAAGGTGCGTACATTGGGTTTTTTAGACATAATGCTTTGCCCACTTAAGAGACTACAGAAGACTGTAAATGGAATTGCGTATGCACTGCTGCTGCTGCTAAGTCGCGTCAGTCTTGTCCGACTCTGTGCGACCCCATAGACGGCAGCCCACCAGGCTCCCCTGTCCCTGGGATTCTCCAGGCAAGAACACTGGAGTGGGCTGCCGTTTCCTTCTCCATTTCCTAGTATATGCACTAGGGAAACAAAAATTTCGTGTGGCTCACTTCACTGCAATAGTCACTTTATTGCGGTGGTCTGGAACCAAACACAGAAATGCCTGCCTGATGAGCCGGTGTGAGAGAAACAGGCGCAGAGAGAGGAAGAGGCGAGTGGCTCAGCGTCACACGTCCGGCAAGTAAATGCTCGAGGTGAAGTGTCGACCCAGGCAGTGACCCCGGAACCCAGATTTATAACCTGACTCAGGGCACAGCGCCCTTTTGAACTCAAGGCACAGCCACTAGGCGACACGCAGGCACGTTAGTGACGATCTCAGGCCTGTCCTCGGCCCTGGAGATGAAAGAAGAAGACACAGCCCTGGAGGATGTGGGCCAACGCACTGAGCGCTGACCGAGGCCTGGCCCAGAGCAAAGACGCTGCACACCTCGGTCTACGCTTGACTCTAAACTCCTAGAGGCTAGTTGCTCCAGTTACCGTCCCCGTAGCCTGGAGCCTGGCCTAGGGTTAGATCCTTGTTAAATGACTTACTGGGTGAATTTTCATTCTAGAAACCAGGAAGCCAAAGCTCAAACAGGTGAGGTGACCTGTCCAAACCCACACACCTAGGACGTGCTAAGATTTGAGCTGACTCCTTCCTCGTCTTTAGGTCTGTTTACCTTTTGTCACAATCCTCCCTGTTCACCTCTCACCCTTGCATACACATGTGCAAGCGTCCACACACCCCTGAGCTTTGACCACACCGAAACAATTTGCTACTGAAAGACAAGGTGCTCCATCACCACCAAGCTCTCTGCACTTGCAGCTCCTCTGCCTGGGACACTTTCGCAAGCTCCTCTTCACCTGGCTGATTCCTACTCATCCTGGGAGACGCCCAACAGCAGCCAGCACCACTTGGAAACCATGGGGGCTAAGAATTGCCTGAGGCATCGGGGTAACAGAGGGAGTCCCTGCAACACAGCCCACCATCCACTGAGAGGCCCCTGAAAGGCCCTGGAGAAGCCCCCCTGGGAGCCCAAGGGCCCACGCCCCGCCACGGCACCCTGACATCAAAGCTTCTCCAGTGCCTCTGAGGCCATCTGAGTCTAAAGCCCCTTCCCCACTTCTAGGCATCCAGGGCCCATGTAAGCCCCCACCCTGCCCATCCTAATAGACAAGGGAGAATAGGAGTCTCCTCTGCACATTGACCTGCAATAGAAATCCTCTCTACCTCAGAAAGTGGGGCTCAGTGAAAAGGTGTAATTCGCTTCAGAACAAATAAAATGTCTGAACAGCTCATTCAGCTCCCTGGTCCTTGTTCCTAAGCTGTCTTGAAATTCAATCAGCATTTTAATTAAACAAACAAACAAACAAAAAAGGCAGGCGTGAGGAGGGAAAAGAACTGATATTGGCCTTACTATGGCCAGGAAACTGATGTGTGTGATCTCGTCTGATCCTCATGAAGGGAACTCTTATTCCCATTTTGCAGATGGAAAAGGGACAGAGGATTTATCAGATGCTTTCTCTGTGTCAGGCATTTGCCTTCAGCTATGATCTTCCCTGGTAGCTCAGATGATAAAGATTCTGCCTGGAATGCAGGACACCCGGCTTTGATCCCTGGGTCAGAAAGATTCCCCTGGAGAAGGAAATGGCTACCCACTCCAGTGTTCTTGCCTGGAGAATTCTATGGACAGAGGAAGGAGCCTGGCAGGCTACAGTCTGTGGGGTCACAAAGAGTCAGACATAACTGAGTGACTAACACTTCCACTTCACTTTCATGGACTCTTCCTAACAACTCTGCAGTGGGGAATTATTATCCTCATCTTCAGTTCAGTTCAGTCGCTCAGTCGTGTCCAACTCTCTGCGACCCCATGGACTGCAGCACGCCAGGCCTCCCTGTCCATCACCAACTCCCGGCATTTACTCAAACTCATGTCCATTGAGTCGGTGATGCCATCCAGCCACCTCATCCTCTGTCGCCCCCTTCTCCTCCCGCCTTCAACTCAGAGACTCCGAGAAGTTAGACAATCACCTGAGGTCACACAGCAGGTGACAGAGTGGGCAGCCCAGGGCATGGCTGACTTGCTGGGCTGCCTCTCCTTGCCCAGAGAGATTCTAGAAAGAATCTCTTGTTAGCATGTCATCCCCTGTCTCTTTAATGTGCCCTGCCAAAGGTCACCTACGGCGACCCCATCCTTGCATTCCCGTCCCTGCATTCCCACAAGCGTTCCGGTAAGCAGGGAGACCGGAGAAAACTGCCCAGCATCTCACGAGGAGAGCGGAGATCCACCATCAGCTCTGAGGATAAGTTCGTGCTAATTTGACAGGATTAAGGGGATTAATACATTAATGTATTATTAGCGCTTTTATAGGCGATTTTCGGAGTTTAGCGCTGTGATCCTGTGTCCTGTTATATAAACCAGCAGTAATTGCTTTAATTGGTCCATCATCGCTGATGCGACAAGACAAGGAACAGGCCTGGCCGTCTCTGGTTCTGTGGTTCCCGGTGTGGCCACAGCTCCAGGCCACGTCAGCAAGATGGGGAAACTGAGTCTGGTCATGGACTTCCCCACACCCTGCCTGTGCAGCGTGCAAGCCAGCATCTCTGAACTCTGGGGGTGGAGCTGCAAGTCCCGGAGTGCGGCGCTCCAAGGCCTGATTCCAATCCTGTCTTTGTCACTTACTGACCAGCGACCTCACCTCCCCATAGAGCCTCAGTTTCCACGTCAGCCAATGCAGGTGATAACTATCACTTCAGTGTTGCTAAGATAAAGCAATTAACCAATGTTGATGAGTGGGCACTGTCAATCAGACAGGCCAGTGTTGGTCGGGGGGAGGGTTATAATATTTTGGGTGGACTGAGATAGTGATTTTGTCTCCTGGTGTTTCACTGTTGGAAGAGAATAATAACAGCCCCCAGAGGGAGAGTGGGTGGGATGTACAGGAGGGCCTGGGAGATGTCCCTGGGGACAAGACAGCCCCAAGGCAAGCCGAGGCTGATCGGCAGTGAGGCACAAAAGGAGCCCATGTGCTCCAACACTGAGACCCGGGTGCCTTCGTGCCTCCCACTGCCGGGGTGGAGGTCACACAGGAAGTCTCCTGGTAACTGCAGATTCTGGCTTCTTGGAGTTTAATTGTCTTTGCTAATTAAGCGCCTGGGTTGGACCCCCTACAGGAGGTGTGTGTCTGCAGCTTCATGGATGAGAATAATAATTGAGTCCTAGACTCACAGCTTCAGGAGAAGCCTGAATAGCCTTTTCCTGGAAACAAAGAAGCACATATCCTTTATCTTCCTCTCTACAGATCTTGGCTGGATTGCAGGAAAGGTGTGACCAGTGGCCCCAAGCTTTATATCTGGAAGGGGATGACCCAGTGGATTGGGACCCCAGGACAATCGCTCTGACCGAGATGCCGAGGATGAAATGTAAGGAGCAAGACTGGCAAAGAGTCAAGCATGGAGGTGGATGTAAAAATGAGGTGGGAGATTTTGAAACCGGAGCTGAAGAGGGAACTGGAACCAGGGAGCCAAAGGAAAGGGCTTTGTTTGGTCAGGGAAGAGATTTGACTCACATGGACTTGATAACCCATCCAGCAAGTGTGAGGAACAGAAATAAGGTGCTGTGGGCAAATATTGGGTTGGCCAAAAAGCTCACTTGGGTAAGATGGAAAAATTCCAACAAGATTTTGGCCCAACCAATAGTTTGGCTCCTCTTTTCTGAGCACAGAGTTGGAATGTATGGTCTGCCCGCCTTGCAGTTGATGGAGCATGTGACTGGCTCTGGTCGGACTGGAAATGTCATGTATCATCTCTGAGCTGAGCAGTTAGTGATGAGTCTGACACCCTTCTGAGATCTCTTTTCTCTCTGGCCCAGCAATCAGCCAAGTGTTCGATGGCAACTCTTCCATTGACCTCTGACTCCGAGTGTTCACACTGACCAGAGCCCCCCAACAATCTGCACAGACCATACTGTATGAACAAGAAATAAACCTCTGAGGTTCAAACCTCTGAGAATTTGGGGTTATTTGTTATCAGAGCACAGCTTAGTCTCTCCTGATTGATTAAAAGTGAAATTTTTAGTCAGGCATTTATAAGCACCATCCATACAGTAACAGCCATAAAAATAGAATAATCCTTAGACCCGATCAAGGGCTCTTTTGCTTTAAGCCAGACTCACTGCCTCCAAAAACTTGAAAAGCAATGCAGACTTTGGAGAGTTCGCTTAGAATCTCTCCGCGGTTAACTTTTGCTTTGGGGTTCAGATGCTGGAGAGAGGGGCCTTGTGTGTGTTTTACATACATTAGTCATGGCGCACACAGTCCTGGACTTTGTCCATTGGAACTGGTCTCCCGTTTTAGCACTTGCATCTGGACTAGGCCGATAGAAACCCAGCTGTAATGAGTTTGCCCCTTGTCCATGACATTTGGGCTTTGTAAGGGGGGCGGATGAGAAAAAATGTAAAATCCCAAATTCTGTTTGCTTTCAGCACAGTAACTGTGATGAGGTCTGAGAGTCTGACTTGGATTTAAACTTAGCTTCCCAACAAAGCCTGGGAGAGAAGTTAGGGATGAATCAGATGCTCTTCAGAATCTTTTGTGTTTTCATTCCAATCTGCATTGTTTTTTTCTCTTTCCGCTGATAAATTACCTGGTCTGAGATGAAGGTGGAACTCTAAGGATAAATGTTGATATTTTTATTAGAAAAGAAACTATGGGGGTACCTTAGCCTCCACTGTGGGCAAGCACTGTGTCACCGGCTTTATCCATTATCTACTCTATCCTCATGGTAATTATTGGAGGTAAGTATGCTAATTCTACTTTGTGGTCAGAGATGCTAAATAATGGAAAATATCAATGCCCAGGATCTGAGCTTAGGCTTGCAAACCCAAGAACTTATGCTTCCCTCCCTATACCACCCTGCCTTGGGATCCACAATTAAAGTTGTATCCTGATAAAATAAGCATAACCCACCAATTTCTACTTTGTCAGGAGAACAACTGTGGTATTATGGAAAGAACATGGGCTGCAGAATCAGTTGGACCTGGGTTCAAATCCTGGCCCACCATTTAGTGGTTTTCAAAAGTGTAGTGCCCTTGATGAATTTCTTTTTCCTAAAATAGAGGAGAAACTAAAGGGAAGTAGGCTGTGACAACAACAGGATAAACAGATGAATGTTTATAAGTGGTGGAGACAATATTTAGACAGTGGCCAGAGCTATGGGAGAACTAAACCATGGCGATGTGATAAGGGTAGAATGATAGGTTCCAGAGAGTTGGGGTCAACTGCACATGACTGGGTCACAGAAGACTTCTCTGGGGAGAAGCTGTTTGTAATAAGATTCAATAAACAAGAAAAAGACAAACTTAGAAGATCATGGGGTGGAGCAATCCAAGAAGAGAGCAGAGAAGCTATGGAGGACTTTAGGTGGGACTATGCCTCCAGGTTGGGGAACCAACTGAAAAGCCCAGCGGTGGGAGAAAATGATGAGCAAGGGAGAGACAGGTGAGACAGACAACAAGAAAGCACAGATTTTGGAACCCCAGAAATTCCAGGACAGGTCTTCTTCACCAATGAAACTGGGGTGAGAATAATGAAAATGACAGTACCTTTACACGCAGGGTTGATGAGTTCATACAAATAATCCATGATCAATCCTGTATTTTTCAGGGTGGTACCAGCTGCTGTAGCAAATAAGCCCTTCCTCATCGGTGTAACCGTGTAGTCCTGGTGTTCTGATTGGCTGGTGTCTCGCCGATTCACTGACCTAGGATCCTTCCATCCTATGACGTTCCCATCCCCCACATCCTCAGAGTCCTCTGCCTCTGGCTCATGGAAGGGGAAACAAAGTGTGTGGAGAAGGCACGTCCTCTTCTTAAACACCTTTACCCAGAAGGGCAGACACGGTTGCCACTCACAGTCTGGAGGCAAGAACTAGTCACATGTTCCCATGTAGGTGCAAGGAGATCTGGGAAATGTAGTCCACGGCTGGGCAGCCATCTCTGAAGGAACGGCCCTACACAAAGGAAGAGGAACACGTGTTCGGATTAGGAGTCGGGCATCTCTGCCAGCAACACCAAAGGAAGAGAGGTTCACCTGGCCGTTAGAGTGATGTGCATGAATGAAGTTGGCCTCTGTGAGGACACAGAAGACCGCTAACTACACACAGTGTGGCCTGAGGTCCTGGATGGGAACTTACCATGTTCTCTGCTTCCCTGGGTTTCAAAAACAGGCCTCTTCCACAGGTCTCCAGGCCTGGAGGTCTAATCTGACTCTCCTTGAGTGATCATAGCCAGTCACCAGAGCTTTGCCTTTTCTGGGCCACGTCCCCCTCATCTTGGGAGGAAAAGATGGTAACAGTTGAAACTCGGAGGATCTCTTCACCCATAAAAGTTCAAGCTTCCGTGATATAAGCCCATGATTCCAGCTCCCTGCCCTCCAGCTGGCTTGAGACTTGAGGCTGGCTTGGCAGCTCTTGCCTACGGAAAGGGCCACGCAGCTCAGGACTGGAGGAAGAAGGGGGGTACCTAGTTGTGCCATGTGTGTGCCTCCAACAGCCTCACCCTTGTTTCCATAGGATGGCTCCCCTTCCTCCCCCAAGCCCCTTCCACTAATTACAGGGGCCTAATCGGAATGGTTGGTCTTCCCTGGTGGCTCAGTGGTAAAGATTTCACCTGCCAATGAAGGAGATGTGGGTTATATCCCTGGGTCGGGAATATCCCCTGGAGAAGGAAATGGCAACCCACTCCAGTATTCTTGCCTGGGAAATGCCATGGACAGAGGAGCCTGGTGGGCTACAGTCCATGGGGTTGCAAGAAGTCATACACGACTTAGCGACTAACAACAGTCAGAATGGTTAGGAATTTGTAAGATCCTGTGCCCTTGTGTTTAATAGATTTTAGAAGATCTGTTTCCAGAGAATTCCTGAGAAAAGGCAGAGAGGAAGAGAGGAGGAAAAGATGAACAATCAAAGGGACTTAATGAGAAAAGACAGGCAAAGCGACAGAAGTTCAGACAACTTCAAGACAAGGAAAAGCGAGTAACGTAGGAAGTCCCAGGGGGAGAGGGGCAGGAAGGAAGTGAGGCTGGATCGGCAGGTTCGAGCTGGGGCTAAAAATGCCAGGAGGAAAGACAAGACAGACAGGCTGCCCATCCGGGGCACAAACAGGAGCATCCCACAGCTCAGCTGTGAGATAGAGACGCAGAGGCACCAACCAAGACAAGGGCGTGGGGAGAGACAGATGGCAGCAAGTTCCAGGAAGACAGGATTCGGATCACGCCCGTTGAAATGGATGCTGGCGAGTTTAGGAGGCAGCAGAGTGTGGGGCTGGGGGGAGGCAGGCAGGCAGGGCGGCCGTGGAACAGGTTGGCTGAGCTTCTGCCAGGGACAGGGCTCTGCTGGCTGCTGATGAGAGAGCAGCCACGCAGCCTCAGCAGGACCGAGCCCTCTACTCGACCTCCCTGCAATCGGACTCACCTGACAGTGGAATGAGTAATGAGTTCATTAAACCTCCAGTACCCGGTCCTGAAAAGAAGATGAATGCGGCAGAGAGACAAGGTGCGTGCCTGCCTATGTGTGTGGTGCCCACGACAATCCTGGCACCCTGCTGAAAGCACATGGGTCACTCCTCTGCTTAGAAGCCTCTGTGGCTCCCCGTTACCCTCAGGGTCAGGTTTAAACCCTTGTCCTAGCATCCAAAATCTTTCACAGTTGGTCCCTGATGACTTCTTCGGCCTCCTTTGCACCGCTCCCTTCTCCGACTAGGCAGCCATCCTTCCAAACGTGACTATTTCATGAGGCTGTGGCATCCCCAGGGGATCCACTCTGCCTGGAATGCCTTTCTTCCCTATAGGTGTCCGTGTGGTGAACCCCTAGTCACTCTTCCGAACCTTGGTCCAGGGTCACCTCTTCCGGGAGGCTTCCCACGAGCAACAGAGCTAGCGACGCCTCCTCATGATACTTCCGTGCCAAGAAAGCTGGTGGTAGAATCCATCACTGTGAACATCCACTTCCACGGCTGATTGCCCCACCTGATGCCAGCTCCTCTGGATCCGTGCGTTAACCTCTGTTTCCAAGGAGGCAGGCACAGCAGACAGAGAGGCACACCTCACAGAGAGGTGAAGAGCAGGATTTTAGTCAAGGGGACTTGGATTCAAGTCCCAGGTTATAGCACATGCTAGGAGTTGGGGCCCTGGGCAAGCCACCTCCCTGAGTCCTGGTTTTGTGGGACTGTGAAATGTGGGACTGTGAAATGGGAAATACTTATGTGAAGGGTTTGTCTGAGGAGAAAAAGAGACAATGCAGGCTTGCTGGAGTTTTTTAAATGCTATCTTAAAAACCAGCACCAGATTTCGGGGGCCCTGGGAGCTGTGGTCTTTCTGATCAACCTACCTGGTCAACCTACCCCAGACCCCTCATGGTTTTCCTCAACAGCCATGCAAACTTGGACAAGTGACTTCCCTTCTTCCAGCTTCATTTTTCTTATATATAAAAAAAATCAGGATCCTAGTCATACTAGGGGCATGGTGAGGGTTAAAGAAAATGCCGCAGGTTTGAAAACCAAAGTGTCCGAGAGTGCCTGGCACCTAGACAGAGGGTTCTCACTAGGCGTGAACGAGAATTTTCAAAAAAGACCTTGATGAACTACTTAGGTGTGATGCAACCTGAAGGCAGGCCTGGAGTTCTTGGCCGAAGGAGCAGAGAATGTCTCTCCATCGTAAGGGAGAAACTGCTTTTCCTCCATGTTTGTCCTCCCTTCCTTCTTCCCATCCAGTTTTGGAGTTGACCTGGCATATCATTTTGAAAATGATAGGCTTTTGATGGGTTGACTGACTGGCTGGTTAGTTGGTCACCTGGTGGGGTGGCTGGCTGACTGATCGGTTTAGCACATGGACTAGGTGGTCAATTGGCTACTTGCTGGATTGGGAAGGTGGGTGGGGAGAGAAGAGAAGCAAGGAGCCGGAGAAGAACAGACACTCCACTCTGTAAGGTGGAAGGAACAGTGGGACATGCCCAAGAACAGGCCAGCCAACAACTGAATTGAATGAGGAATATGTTTAGCATGGAGCTTGGCACATAAAATCTGCCCATTGCATGGAAGTGCTCACTTGTAAGCCTTGGAAAAGACCCTGATGCTGGGAAAGACTGAGGGCAGGAGGAGAGGGCATGGAGACAGAGGATGAGATGGCTGGATGGCATCACCAACTCAGTGGACATGAATTTGAGCAAACTCCGGGAGACAGTGAAGGACAGGGAAGCCTGGTGTGCTGCAACCCATAGGTCGCAAAGAGTTGGACATGACTTAGCGACTGAATAATGACAAGTCTAAACAACAGGATGGAGCTGGAATCAGTTTCAGGGGGCTGATTCAGTCAGACTCTTAGATGTTTGCATCCCTTCTTCCCTTGCCTCTGTGGCACCTGATAAGCAGCCCTTGTGTATCTTTAGGAACAGGGAGCTCACTTCCTCCCCAGTAAACTAGCTTATGGTTGAACAACTCTAGCTGCCGGAGAGTCCTCTTTATCTGGGTTTAGAGCCCAGATTCTCAAGACTTCCACCCACTGATCTTCCACAGATGCTGTCATTTCTCACTTCGAGGTTTTCTGTTGTTGTTGTTTTGGATTTTGCTCCTTTATGTTACCAGAAAAAAAGTTGAAACGTTTTTTTCCAGCTGTGTAATCTTCCCCTGTCATTTTTGCTGGCTTTTAGCAGGCCCTGCTGGCGTCTTTCAAGCTTGTCTCTAATTCTAAATACATTAAAGAGAAATAAAAGAAAGAAGTATTTGGAGTCAATAAAGTTACCTGTGATTTTTTTTTTCTAACTTGCACAACAGCTATGGGCTTTTACCCTGGTGCCCACCTCTTTCTTTCCAAGCTCCCCCCAGCCCCCCGCAACCCCAAGCGCAGTGATGCAATGGAAGCAGGTCTCGGCCTAGTGACAGGAGGCCTGGGTGCTGATCACAGCACGATCCTTCACCAGCTGGGCAGCGCTGAGCAAGTCACCCACCCTCTCTGAGCTGAGGAGTGATGATACCTCCTTTGAAGGTTTGTGTACAGACTAAAACGCAGAGAGTTCTCAAGCCAGTACCTGGCACACAGTATGTGCTCAATAAATACCAGGGTTAAAAGAAATCTGTCACCAGCTGATTCCACGGGACCCTTAGCCTAGGTGAATATAATTTTAGTCTTTGTAACACAGAAGCCTTTGCAACTGTCTCATTGAGATGGTTGGGTGGAAGCAATTATCAGTTTTTGGTCAATCAATAGATGGGAAGAATTTGCAGCAACTGATGCTGAAACCAGTCAGGGGTGAAACAGGAGGGATGCGGGCAGGGCACAACCTTGAAAAGAATGACATAGCCACAGGACATGACAAAAACTGGCTAGGACCAACTATGTCCAAGGCAGTGGAATATGTGTCTTCCAGTGGACCCTGAGAGCCGTCATACACTCATTATAATATGTTAGCATCTAAATAGCACACTCACCAATGCCATGAGAGTTCTGAAGCCAGCCATAAAGACCAAAAAGTGGGTGGTGGCCCAGTTCCTGGAAGTCTATGCCCCTTCCCCCAAATAATTGGAATAGTCCTCCCACTCCTTAGACCACAAAGGCTAAGCATCTTCTTCTGACATGTGTGAGTGTGTGTGTGAAGAGAGAGATTCCTTAAGTCAAATTTACACTGATCTCCAGGCAAGCAACAGTCCTACTCCCTAGTTTACAAATCCTCAGAAACTGGCCCTGCCAGCTGCCCATGAAAAGATGGAGAGTCCTGGCATTCAGGCAGGACCTCCTGACCTGGATTCCAAATTCTTGTCTTGAGAGGGACTGGGCAACCAAAAGAGATGGGAAGATCCAGCACTGTGGGCTGAAGCCCATGAAAGGAGTGTGTTCCTCGTGTCTAATCTTTGCACTGCCCCAGCTCAGCAGGCCCCTCTCCACCCCATCTCCAGCTTGGGATGCGCTCTCCCACTCCGCATACTCTCGCTGTGCCCACGATTCCTCCAAACTCCAGACATTCTGCTTCCTCCATGAAGTCTTTGTTGAATACTGGCAATGACTGAATGAATAGATTTCTTTTGACCTTCTCACATGTGATATTTCTCTTATGCCCCGTAGCCAGGCTGTAGATATGTAGGTAGAATTAGCCCCCATTTTAACAATGAAGGAAACCCAAGTCGTTAAGCTGATCCTCTCACCCACGATCACACGGGGAGGGTCTCCTGTCTTTTTTAGCCACACTGGTGGCTCCCACGTTGCACCGCAGTTATGCAGCCAACCAAGAGGCAGATCCACACCAGCCTAGCTCCAAAGCGCGAGCTCTTTTCGTTAAAACAACTCAGTTAGAAAGACGGTGCTGACGAATCTGTTTGCAGGGCAGCAATGGAGACACAGGCATAGGAACAGACTTGTGGACACAGTGGGGCAAGGAGAAAGTGGGCCTAACGGAGAGAATAGTGTGGACACATACACATTACCATATGCAAAATAGGTAACAAGTGAGAATTTGCCATAAAACACAGAGTTCAACCCAGTGTGCCGAGGCAACCGAGAGGGCTGGGAGGGGAGGGGAGGTGGGGAGGGGGTTCAGGAGGAAGGGGACAGGGGTGGACCCGTGACTGATTCGTGTTGACATGTGGCAGAGGCTAGCACGATGTCGTATAGCAATTGTCCTCTAAGAAATGTATTCTGTTCTATGCTTCTCAATATTGCGCAGTTATAATCTTTGATCATTTAAAAAAGAGATTCGTTTGACCCAATGTATTTTCATATAGTTTTTTTCCCAACAATGGCTATGTATCACTTTTATAATAATGAAAAGTACATACACACACCAAAAAAATTTAAACCAAAAGTTAATCTAGCCACAGGAGAGAAACCAGATTAGTGATAAGTCCGGGCACCGTGGGACTTGTCCCCTTGCAATGATCCTTTGAAGAAAATCTCTCCTGCTGACATAAACGATGGGCCAGCTGAGGGAAAATGACAGTAGCTTTTATTGCAATTTCCAGTCATTCCAGGAAAATGAAACTTTCGCACAAGCCTTGTAACTGCCAATTTGTAAACAGGATCTATGTATACTCTGCTTCCCTTCACTTGTTAATCAGGTTGGGTTTGAATAAACAGGTTGAATACCTTGTTGTGTTTTACGCATGGAAGCCCTCTCCTCCGCTACTCGCAGCCTCATCCCCCGGCCCCCTCTGTGTCTTCTCTGTGTCTGTTTATGTCTTCCTGGTTTTCAACTTCTTAATGATGTTTTAACGAGACGCCAGTTACACATGCAAATTGGAAAGAGGCGACATTGAGAGATTGCTACCTGGTGGTAAATTTATTAAAATCAAGGCAGTTTTAATAACTTCCTTACATAGGCATCCGCCTCCATGTCTGTAATATTAGTTTGGGGATTTTTTTTTAAAAAAACAACTTTCTTATCAGAACAAGTGTGTAAGGGAAGTAAAATGTGAGGTTGTGGGAAAGAAATCTAATCGTTTAAATGTTAGCCTTGTTCCCCAAAATGGATCATACAGGAGTAAACTCTTGTCTCCTACTTTTTTGGACTTCGCCCAGCTTGACATTCCTCTTTCTAACAACACTTGCAACCACGCCCATCAGTCTACATCATCCTAATCACCACCGCCATCATCATTATGGTTACCGCTTACTAAGCGCCAAACTGGAGGGCGCATAGCTAGAAAACGATAGAAACAGGTTGCAGATTCAAACCAGTCAGGATCGAGAGCTTCTGATCTGTTTTTGCTCCTTCTTCAAGCTCTCTCTCTTTTCCTTTTTCTTTGGCTTTGCTGGCCCCGTGTCCTCCTGTGCTCTGCTTATCCCCTCTCCGCATTTCCTCAGCCTCCTTCTCGGGCCACCTTTCCTCTGCTCGGCCTCATTCCCTCCCACTCTGCCCTCTGCCTTCTCTCCGTCTTCATCAGTGTCATTTCTCGGTCCAGCTGCCCTCCTTTATATCACAAGTCCGGCCACTGTTGTCTGTCCACAGCTTCTATTCCAATCGAGCCCAAGCCTTGGACTCTACACAGGCCACCAGCCGTCTCCGGTGGGTGAAACAGTCTCACAAACCCAGAGTTCCCCCAAATGCCCCCCACACCCTGCGTTTGCCACCTAAGTAAATGATGCGGGTCAGAAACCCAAGCTTTTCCCACTCCTGATGTTTGCTGCCATGAGGGAGAAGCCCCACGGTGCAATCCCCTGGCTGCTCTCCACGCGTCACCGCCCCCACTCCTGGGGCACAAGGGGCGCCTGGAGCCAGACTCCTCTGTCCTTCCTCTCAGAAGCAAGCTGCCTCCAGGAATGAGGCACGCCACTGCTGCACAAGGAAGGACTGCCTGATTCTAAGTTGCAGGCCCCGTCTCTCTGCCTGAGATGCAAGCCACAGTCTTCAGCTCCAGCTTTAGCAGTAATGAAAGCCAGGTTTTCATTTCTACACGGCTTACCTCTTGCTTTACTTCTCAACCGATTCACAACTAGAGCAGGAGGAAAGATGCTGTTTCTTGAGCCTCCTCAAATTCCCAATAGCTGGCAATCTCCCCAGAGTCTCCTTCCCTTCCCATCAGATGTGTCAGTGAGTCCCAAGGAGTTGAACTTGGAAATAGTTCTGAGTCTTCCCGCTCCTCTCCACCTCAATCATGAACGCCTGCTCTGGGCCCCTCATCCCTCACCTTGATTATTTCAACAGCATCCCTCCAGCCTCCCTGCCTCTGTCTCGCCCCTCTTCTTCCCTCTTTTACCCACCACACTGCCCAGAAGGATCCTCCCAGAGTGAAGCCAGGGCCACAGCTGTTCATTATCTAAGGTGAACCCCAAATCCCAGGGGGGCTCACAAGTCCTGCATGAAGCAGCCCCACCACAAAGCTCCTCTCATTCACCACACATCACACTTAACTCTATCACAACAGTGCATACACCATGCTGTCTCTTAGACAAAGGAATTGAAACTAACTTAGAGAAGTTAGTTAACTCAATCCATTGAAAACTAGAAAGACTTGGCCACTGTTGGGATAGAAAGACAGCTAAGAACAAAAGCAGTATGTGAATTCTGTTTCCTAGAAGGGATTTCAAAAAATTTAAGGATATCCGGGCATCAGTTGGCAAGGATGGAGTTACTTATTTAAAGTGTTCATGTGTAAATTTAATTAGAGCAGCAACTCTATGGCTTAGAACCTGAAACAATACCCAGCATATGGTAGACACTCAATAAAACTTTATTAAATAAATATTGTTTCATTTGAAAAAACACTGCATTTGGAGTCAGATGTCTCTGAGTCGCGTCGCAAGTTTGCCAATTAATATCAACAGCTCTTTATAACCTTGAAGAAGTCACTTCTCCTCTGGGAACCTCAGTTTCCCCCTTTATAGAATGGGGTTATATTACTCTACTCGCCAAGGTCATGGGAAAGACCAACTGAAACAGTATGAGAAGGCATTTCATAAACTAACTTTGTACAAAAGACTTCAGGCTCTGCCTCCATCTCGGGGGTTTTCTAGACCAATTCCCATTTGCCATTGGTGCATTCAATTCAGAAATTTCAATCTGAGCTTAAACATCAAAATTCATGTTCCTAAAGAACTTATTTCACTAAAAAAAAAAAAAAAAAGCCATCATCCTCTCTAATTCGAACCACGAGAAAAGCATGAAGAGAATCAATTTTTATATGAAAATTGCCTTTGAAACTGTTGAGGCTTTGTTCTCAATCAGGGGTGTATAACGATGCAACCTGACAACAGTTTGTTCACTGGATTTGGTGCTGCTGTGTGTACGGGCTGCATATATTTGATTTTATGGCATTTTTTTATGTTTGCAAACAACATTCTGTAACCTGAAATATCTCTCAGCTTAAATGCCAACAGTTAAATGCACAAAATGGCCAATCAATTTTTCTCCATGCATACGGTCAATTCTTGGTTTTGTGTGAATGCTGAGAGCAGTCAGAAAGAACTCAAAGGAGTAAAGAGAATCAGATCAGGGACGGGGGCGGCCTTAAAGAACATCTCCAGTGCAGCCCTTTATTCTACAGAAGGGAAACTGAGGCCCAGAGAGGGAAAGAGGTTTACCCAAGACCACAGAGCTAGGGAGAGGCAGGCCCTAGATAGAAACCCAGGACTTCTGCTGCCTCTCTGAGCCCACGTGCAGTGCTCCCTTGAGTCTCAGGAGAACTGGCAGCGTTTGGAATGTGTCAGGAAGACCACAGCACTTAGAGGTGGAAACAGGGGAGTTCCCAGCAGACAGCCGTCAGGCCTGTGGGACCAGGTACCCACAAAGCAATAACTTCATTTTACTTCAAGAGAATTTACAGGCAACTGATATTCCCATATTTAAATATGGGAGCAAGATCCCAAGCAAAAGAGGAACAGAAAATCAATCGATTCTTTGTCTGTGGCTTTGGATTATGTTTCCTTCTGCTTCCCATCCTTATGAAGCTCATAAAGCATGGGCTTTGGAGTCAGACAGACTCCTCTGTAGAAGCCTGGGCACATGGCTTCATATCTCTGAACTTCAGAGCTGCTGTCTCTAAAATAAGCCTGAGAGCTCCATCAGAAAGTGGGTGTGAACATTAAAAAGTGCCTCATTTAGTAGCCAGCCCAGAATAAGGACTCAGTAAATGTTGGCTACCCTTTCTGGCTGACTTTGCCCAATTTATAACGTTTGGGAAAGCAATGCTTTCTGCACTATGAAGAAGTGTGTCACAAAGGAAGTAACTGAGATGGTGAGGACAGTAGCCCCCAGCCAGCATGATGCTGGCAATGGACCACCACATCCACAATATCCTGCACTTACTCCCCCTAATCTTTTCTTGTGTTAAAAAAAATTTTTTAATTTCATTTATTGGTCAACTTTTCCCAGGAGAACACATCTTTAATTTAATCATGTAAATCAATGGGAAAAATCTAATTCACTTTAGAGAAATGTGCTTTCAGACTAGCCTTCTGGGAATGAATCTGTTCCTCAAAGTGTATCTGCAGCAAGCAACGTGTGTCTTTGTCACAGTAACAAAGGGGTATAAATTAATCTCTAGACTGTTTTAGGAAAACAGAGAGTTGATTAAATAAATGGTGGCTCTAGTGATGCAAATGATCTGTCATTTTCAAACATCTCAGATATCTGATTTTAATCCTGAATTCTAGCATTCTAAAACTGGAGATTCCATTTGCCTATTTAATACTCAATTTGCCTGATTATCACTATATTAGTTCCAAATACATAACTTAGGATTGTTCCTCTTTTGATTTTTTTTCTAATGCTCTTTCCAAAGTCTGTCTGGTTTTTGAACAAGGACACCTCATCTCTGGCTCTGAGTGCTTCGCCTTTCAGATGGGCCACACTCTTGATGCTGTGTCATCTTCCTTCCCAGCGAAGCCAGCTGATGGCTCAGATGGTTAAGAATGTGCCTGCAATGTAGGAGACCTGGGTTCGATCCCTGTGTCAGGAAGATTCCCTGCAGAAGGGAATGGCAACCTGCTCCCGTATTCTTGCCTGGGAAATCCCATGTCCATGGAGCTGCAAAGAGCCAGACATGACTGAGCCACTTCCACTTTCTTTCACTTCCTCCCCAGGGCAGTTACCACCTACCCAGCCTAAGGACTTATTGTGTGGGTCAATGAAAAGGACGGATGTGAAAAGCTCTAGTCACCCAGACATACCATTCTTACACACAACAGTGATGGAGAGAAAAATGAATGATGAAGTCCATCCACGAACCTCCATTGAGGATCCTTCATGCGCCAGACACTCTAGAAGAGGAGAAACAGGGGGCTGTTAAGGTTTACCTGTAGCCTTAATGAGCTCATCATCTAGTGCAGCCAATAAACAAGTAAACAGATACCTATAACCCAGCCCAATGTGTGTGCTCCCATAGTAGGAGCCCAGAGGGGGTGCCCTTGACCCACACCTGCAATCAAGGAAACCTTCTTGGAGGAGGTGAACTTTAAGAGCCAAGTAGGAGTTAGCCACTCAGAGAAGAGGGAGAGTCTGTTCATCAACTAAAGGCAACATACATGATTGCACACGACGTCTATCATACACCGGACCTTAAAGAATGCAAGGAAAGCAGAGCAGACAACTTCTGCCGCTGGGTCAGTCTGAAGCCCCATCAGGAAAATGGAACTACCGCCAGTATGATAGCAATAAAGGGTTTAGTGTGGGTATCTGGATTCACACACATGTGGGAGGAGCTGGGGGAGTGGAGGTATAGAAGGCTGAAGAAGGAGGAGCAGAGGAGTAGGCACGAAAAATTTCAGCCCCAATACTGGAACGGGTGGAGAAGCCAGAGTTCGCGGGAGGTCTAAGTAGCCATGACGTCAGTGGACCAAGCGGGAGGCGTGCGGGAACCACCACCTCCCCCGCCCCGCAACATCTGTGGCTTTGGTTTTACGGCACCGGCCAGGGCGCCTCCAACTTCCTCCTATTGGCGAACGCTAGCCCCAACCTTACGGAAAGAGGAGTTCTGGAAAGCAAAGTTCCCGGCTGCGGAAGGAAACGGTGGTCCCGCTGAGCTGACAAGGAACAGGGCTGCGTCTGCCCTTGGGGAGCCCCGGCCTGAGAGGAGATGTTAATCAAATAATCACAGCAATACACACACAAGCAGTGGAAAGTGTCATGAGAGCCTGTGGTGGGGGTATGGGGAGGCTTCCCCTGGGAGTTTGCAACTGAGCTAGGGTCTGATGGGCAGGAAGATGATGCAAATGGGTCCTAAATATTACATTTCTCCCTATATTCTGACTCACCGCCACAGGCGGCCCTGCTTCCTTCTACCAAGAAGAGTCAAGGAAAGATCTGCCCAAGGAAAGGTTTATTGTTCTGGAGACAAAGGGTTAACCTACCTTAAAGAAATATTCTGACCTCAAGAGTCATAAATAGAAGGCCAGAGCCAAGTCTCTGTGGAGGGTTCCAGCCGGGAGGTCTTCATCTTTAGGGGCACTCCTGTGCGGTTTGGGGCTCCATGACCTGGCCCCCACCAGGTCTCTCCCCTCCCACCCCTGCAGCAAATGGATGAAAAATTATATCATTAAACTTTTTGATATTCTCCTGTCTAATTGAACCTGTGAAATTTCCTAAGGTTCTCCAACCTCCAAAAATTCAATTTTCCATGTAATGCATGGTGACGTGTCAATAAATCATGCTGTAAAATAAATGCGCGGATTCTTTTGTGCGGGAGCGAGTGAGGAATAAACCTTTCGTAATTGATAAATAATGTCATTGGAATCAATAGCTGGCAGAGGAGTTGGAGGAGTAAGCCTGAATCATGTATGAGTGCTCCGGGGTGATCAATGCCTTTGAAACAGCCAGGAGCTCGGGAGCCAAGTGTATAAATTACTGCCTTAATATTATAGCAGGACCCAGAGTTTAAAAGACGGGTGTGTTATGAAGCACTGGTGAGATAGGACGATGGGTCTGGGGTGTGGGTGGGCACCCTTGGAGGGTTTGTGGGGGTCCCCGCAGACAGGCAGCCGAGGAGATGAGGAGCAGATTGTGCCGTCTGGGACTCGGGATGATTATAGCACGATTCCAGCTCCGGCCGGTCCTGTCGGCAGCCCAGGATGAGACGAGAGAAGCAATCTGCTGGGAGCCAGGGATGCTGCTTAGGAAAATCGCCTAGCTGTCCTCAGATGCCTGGAGGATGCTGGGCCAGGCGCTGACGCACAGGATGAGGACCAGCCTGGGGTTCACTGAATCAGGCTCTCAGTGGCGGCTGCAGGCCGTGCAGGACTGAGAAGGAGGATGCACGGTGGTCAGGAGATCCAGCTTACAGGTCAGGCTGCCCGGCCCCGACACCAGCTGTGCAACGCTAACCAAGTTATTTAACGTCTCTGTGCTCTGTGTGTTCCCTTTGCAAAACAGGGGCTAATGATACCAACCTCACCGGCTCATGAGGGTGGAGGGGAATCTTGTCACTCTCTCAGCCCAGTGTCCGTTCCTCCCAAATAGTAAGCAAATTGCAGCCATAGTGCTTTACTGATTGCATAAGGTTTTGGACTTGCCACTGGTTGCATTTCTTATATTATCTTATTTAATCCTCACAACAACCCCATGAGGTAGTTACTATTATTGTCCCCCATTTCATGGATGAGAAAACAGAGGTGCAGAGAAGGTAAGTGTCTTCTTCAGAGCATATTGTCAATTTAGGAGCGAAGATTTGAATGTAGGAAGTTCAAGTCCAGGGCTGCGCTCTGGCCATGAAACTACACTGCCGTGTCACTCACGCCCTGAAGACGCCCCAGCTGTGTGGGGGGCTGCGCTTGGTGGGCACTCCGCAGAGTGATGCTGCGGTCTTCCATCTGATTCACAGCCTGATGTGAAGAGAGGGCAGAGGACCTGCAGTCAGGCGGGGTGTGTTCAGGGCCCAGTTCACCCATCACTCCTGCTCCCCGAGCCTCTGTAGTCATCACATCAGTATAATTGGAAGAATTCTGCCCCCTCCAGGTCATCTCCAAGCTTGGGGTCAGCCTGGGCAGAACCCTGGCCCTGCCTGACTGTGTGCTCATGGGCAAGAATGTTCCATCTGAGCCCATTTCTTCACATCTGAAATGTGGACCATGACATCAACCCCCAAGGACTGAATTGAAGATCAGATGAGACAAGCTTCCATCAATCACTTTTGTAGCCAGCACCTGCAACCCAGAGGGCCCTCCAAAAGCTCTGGTTCTCCCCTCACCCCCTTTTTGAGCCAAATAATTCAGAAGGAATCCCAGAGAAGGTGCAGGACAACTCTAGGAGGAGCTATTTGCCTCTATTCCTGCAGAGCTGGGTGCAGCAGCCAGATCAGAAGGAAAAAAAAAAAAACAGCAAATCTATGGATTCAGCTTAAAGCCCTTTCTTGTGAAAGACCTCCCTGGGACCAAAGTCGTCCCCACGCTACACGTTCTCTTAGCTCCTGGGCTTCCCCTATCCCAGTACCTGCTTCACTGTCCTGTAACTAAACCTCCTGCACCCTTGTTAGAGGACCAACTCAGTAAGACAGATATTCCGTATCTTAGGTGGGTTGGGTTCCCCCAGAAGCAAACCTTGAGACAAGGATTTGGGTGCAAGGAGTTGGTTCAGAAGCCAATTTTTTCCAGGAGGCACCCATGGGGGAATGGGGACAGGACACAGGGGAAGAGAAGAAGGTACACGGATAAGCAGGGAGACACTGTGGGCAACTCAGGCTTACTTCCCATGGGGATCCTGGAAGCCAGTGAAGGATATGCCCCAGAAGGGTACCATGTGATGGGAGAGAAAGTCAGGGTAGTTATATATCTGCACTTGGGGACTGCCCAGCCCTGCCACCCGTGGGCACAGCTGCTCCAGCATCCAGAGCCAGCCCACAGCCCAAGCATCACAGGTGCTTGCAGTAGGACACCATCACCTATGGCAAGAGTGAGAGCCACCATGGATGGAACATCTGGTGCTCCTTGCTCTCCCCTGCTTGTCTCTAAAGCCCTGAACCCCGCCCCTCAACCAGCCAACGCCTGGTCTAGAGCTTACGAAATGGAATGACTGAATGAAGTGGTACCTGGATCAGAGCTGTTGTACACTGGTAAAAGTGGATCTGAAACTTCCAATTCAAAAGCTTAGGAGCAGCGCTTGTCCCAGCGGCACCTGGGGGGGACAGGATGCTTCGCTCAGCCTGGGCTGGACCACCCCTGGCACCGCATCCCACCTGTGAGGGCCAGGCAAGTTCAGGCTCATACTTGGAAGCATTGGGAATCCACTGAATTAGATCTCATCTTTCATCCCTTGAGGGCTGTTTTGAAAGGAGACAGCTGGTTGAGGAAGCTTCAAAGGCCAGAGAAGTGTGGGCCTTGTTTTCATAGCCTCCCCTCCATATTAACAAGGAGCCAGGACTATCACAGGTACCCCCTAAATATCTGAGGAACTGGGCTGGACTAGCAGAAGATGGAAGGAAAAAGGCTTCAGTTCAGCCACAGAAGGACTTTTCTAGCCCTCTGTGACACAACGGACTAAATACTGTCCGTTCACTCATTTGGCAAACATTTGCTTAGGACTCTACATGCCAGGCTGAGCTAGATGCTGAGGGCATAAGGATGAATGGTGCAAAGTCCTTGACCTTGAAGTCAAGGGAAGAGTCAGATACATCAAGTGGTAATTAGAATGCAGCATCATACATTGCTAAAACAGGGATGGAAGGCAAGATTATGGGCCCTGAGGGGAAGGGTGGGTTGCCAAAATGCTTGGGGGGTTGTTTGAGAAGTTTTCCACACACTGTTATGTTCTTCCTTTCATTTCATTTAATCATTTCTTTTCTGTGCCAGGTGAGCAAAATGGTCATCCTCCCCATCTCATTAGGACATTCTTTTCTTATGATGTTCCATCAAGAAAGCATTTCTTTCTCAGTCTTTAGACTCTTGCAAGATGCCACCTATGCCTTCATTCTGGGTCACTGATTGGAACTGCAGTGTCTCACCATCAGCTCTGCCAACTGGTCAACCACGTTCATTCTTCAACTCTCGGGTCCGACATCACCAGCTCCAACAAGCCCTCCATGATCCCATGGGCTGAAGCAGCTCTTCTTTCTTAGTGCTTGCTCTGTCTCAGGACCCATTACCCTGTATTGCTCACTTTTCTTTCTCTCTATTTTGTTAGGATTAGATCGTGAACAAAACAGAGGCTTAGCAAATGTAGACATCTGTGTCTAATCCACATAAACCAAGCCTAGAAGTAAGTTTTTCAAGGTGGGTGTATTGGTGTCCCCCGAGACTCAGGTTCCTTCTAGGCCACCACTCCTGCTTTTCCCAGGATGTGACCCTCCTCTTCATAGTCTCTGACATACTGTTGTGTCAAACTCTTTGCAACCCCATGAACTATACAGACCATGGAATTCTCCAGGCCAGAATACTGAAGTGGGTAGCCTTTCCCTTTCCAGGGGATCTTCCAAACCCAGGAATTGAATCCGGGTCTCCTGCACCGCAGGCAGATTCTTTACCAACTGAGCTATCAGGGAAGCCCATAGACTGGCCCGGCCTTCGCCAAACCCTCTGTCTTCCCAAAAGTACAGCTAAGCTACATTTCCCAGGCTCCGTTGTCATTAAGTATAGACTTTTGATGAGGGCATAAGGATGAATTCTGGCCAGAGGAAATTGACAGACGTGTCCCTGCCAGATCTGGCCACAGCACCATCCAGAACAGCCCTCTCTTCTCTTCTCACCTGCCTGTTGACGAAAGGATTCTGAAGAGCTGGAAGAAGATAGAGTCACAGGACGGAAGGAGCCCATGTGCCTGAGTCACAGCTAGACCGAGAATACCTGCGACTGTCACATGAGCAAGGCGGACACCTTTACTGTGTTGGGCTGTTTTAGCGGTGACTTACTAAGAGGGACACAGAGTTGTCCACCCCAAGCCCTCCTCCAAGAAAGGCTTTTTGCCCAGTTCATGGGGATGCTGTCAGCACACAGCCCTCAGTGGTCAGCCCTTTAAGAATCTCCTTGAGCCAGCTGAGAGAGCAGCCGGCTCAAGGCATTGCCCCATCTGGGTGGCCCGCATCCAGTGGCTGATTGTAGCAAAGGTACAGAAGGGTACAGAGGCCCACCTGCATCAAGACTGATCCCCGCCTCTGCCCAGCCTTGCTTCTTGCCTCTCTCTTCCATGAGTGTTATCACCAATGCCATTCCCCAGTAAATCTGCTGCACATTAAACTCCATCTCCATTTCTGCTCTACCCGAGATGGCTGCCCCAGCTCCAGCCATTACATCCACAATCCAGGCAGCAGGTTGAAGTGGGTGAAAGAGCTGTCATCTTCTTATGAGGGCTTTCCAGAAGTCACTTTGGCCATATCAAGCCACTAGGGAGGCTGAAAAATATACCTTCATTCTGGGAAGCCACGTCTACCACTAAAGACTACTCTGGTAAAGGGGGAGACTAGATGTGGGAGATGGGGCCGTCTCTGTCATCCAGCCTTTGTTGTCCAGCCACTAAGTCGTGTCCAACTTTTGCAAACCCATGGACTACAGCACGCCAGATTTCCCTTCACCATCTCCCAGACTTTGCTCAAACTTATGTTCACCAAGTCAATGATGCCATCCGACCATTTCTGTCACCCCCTTCTCCTGCCCAGAATCTTTCCCAGAATCAAGGTCTCATCCAGTGAGTTGGCTCTTCACATCAGGTGGCCAGAGTATTGGAGCTTCAGCTTCAGCATCAGTCCTTCCAATGAATAGTCAGGGTTGATTTCTTTTAGAATTGACTGGTTTGATCTCTTTGCTGTCCAAGGGACTCTCAAGAGCCTTCTTCAGCACCACAGTTTGAAAGCATCAATTTTTCAGCACTCAGCCTTCATTATGGTCACAGCTGTACATGACTACTAGAAAAACCACAGCTTTGACTATACCGACCTTTGTCAGCAAAGTGATGTCTCTGCTTTTGAATACGTTATCTAGATTTGTCATAGCTTTTCTTCCAAGGAGCAAGCATCTTTCAATTTCATGGCTGCAGTCACCATCCGCAGTGATTTTGGAGTCCAGGAAAATAAAATCTGCCTCTGTTTCCATTTTTTCCCCATTTTTTTTCATTTGCCCTGAATTGATGGAACCAGAAGTCCTGATCTTAGCTTTTTGAATGTTGAGTTTTAAGCCAGCTTTTTCACTCTCCTTTCTCACCGTCATCCAGCCTAGCCGATGCTAAGAAAGAATCACACTTATCAAACTCCTACTCTGTTCAAGCTTTGTGACTGGGGTTTACATAAATCACTGCACTGAAACCTGATGAAAACTCCCACCCCAGTGAGGGAGGTGCTGTTAAGATTGTCCCCATTTTAGAAATGAGTAAACTGACGCTTAAGAGCCCACAATCAGACAGCAAACCCAGGGAATAGCAGGGATCTAGCTGTGGCTGATTCTGACTTTGGACCCCACTGGCTTAAGCACGGGGTGATTCCACCTCTTTACGGAACAGTGAGCCCCCTCGAGGCACAGAGCCTGCCTTACCTACATGGTACGTATACAGTTACACACGGTGCCTGCCTAGCAGAGCCCTCCCACCCCACTGGTTAAAGGGGAGTGGAAGGGAAGGCAATTGGGGCTGGCCCTCACCTGGAACCATTAGCTACTAACTGAGATAACCATGTCCGGAGATAATAACTGGGAAAGAGGAGGCAGGAAAAACGTTGTGCGGATTCACACTGGCTGAGTTTAGGTGCCTGTGGAACACCCCAGGGAGGGCGCCCAGTTGGTGGCTGAATCAACATGTCTGAAGCGATGCTGGGAGGTCTAGACTGGAGCCACGGGCAGGAGCGTCCGGCACTCAGGCAGCAGTCATCATGAACGTCACCAAAGTCACCCAGAGCGAGAGGGTGGAGAACCCACAGCTCCGTCTGCAAACCCAAGCTGGGTTCCCAATTAAGGAGCTCGTGCCTCAGCCTTTTTCTTTTATATTCTCCCCCACCCCTGGGTTAATTTCCTTATTTGCTTTTTCTGCCCATTTTGAAGGATGATTGGTTTTTCTGAGCAAAGAGCCTGTTGTGTGTGTGTGTGTCTGTGTCTGTGTGATTTTAAGGTCTCGCACCATCCCAAACCCTTATCCAGATATGGGGTGATATAAAAATATACATATCCAGTATATTTATGTACACACACACCACCTTAATGTACTCGCAACTGGATCGTTAGAACGGCCGTAAAGTGAATGCACATCTGGGTGGGGGCAACTGCATGGATCCTGTACTACCTGGCAGTGACCATAAAAATCCCAATAAGAGGGAGCAGTAGTGTGTTTGACTGGGAGAATGATTCTTGTTTCCTTTTCATTATTCTTAATAAAAGGAGATGGTGCCGAAAAATTGTGTTTCCTGGGTTATTTTCCCCAAGAGATCTTTTATAAAACACAGAATACATAACAGACCGTGTTGCAGGCAAATGCCTCATTAAGGGAATACAGTTAGAAAGAAATAGTAACCAAAATGAACAGTTATTTTCTTTATTTTTTTTTTTACCCTCTGTAAAATGAAGAAATTGGATGCGATATGGATTTAGTAACAGTCCTCAAAGAATATCTGGGAAGGCGATGCTTGCGTTCTGAAACGGAAGAGTCTTTAGATGCTGCTCTGTAAAAAGGCAGTAGGTTAGGGAAGTATATTACAAACTCGGGGGAAAGGGTTCTGTCTCCCTGAGAGTCTTCTTACCATTTTTATGAATTGATTCAATCAAGCGCATGGAGGTTTCCTTTTTTTTTTTCTCCCATTCTACATTGCATGCAGAATTTCCCTGATCAGGGATCAAACCCCTGCTCCTTGCGGTGGAAGCTCAGAGTCTTAACCTCTGGATCACTAGGGAAGTCCCATTCTAGTTTCCTTGTGCCTCCTTCTCTTCCTCTACTTCTTCCTCCAAGGATTTTAAACTCTCTCAGTATGTGAGCTGATGATTCCAAATTGCCATCTCTGACTCACTCATCAGAGCTGGAGAACCCCAGGTCCAAGAGCTTCCTGGACACCTCCACCTGACTGCCCCCGACCCTTCAAAGTCACCACATCCCACGCCAAGCTCGTTATCTGCCCCTCACCCCCCTGCTCCTCCAGGATTCACACCTTGGCCAAGAGCATCACTACCCATCCCATCACACAGACCAGAAAAACCTGCAATCAAGCTGGACCCCACCACCAGTGATCCCCACATCCTGGAGATCCAATTCCCCAACTGTACTAAATGCACCCCTACTTCACCTCCTCTGCCACCACCCCGGTCCAGCCCCATTATCCCTCTCTGGGGCCATCCCCGACCCCCAGCTTCTTCTCTGGGCCCCTGCTCCCACACAGCCCACATAGAGCGCTCTGAAGGGCCTTTCCAGAATTCTGTTACAGATGCTTCCGTGGCTAAAGCCATCCTCTAGGTCACACTGCAGCCCCCTGGCTCCCCAGGATCAGGACGCCGCTGCCTCCCCGCCAACTCCTCATTGCTCTCCCTCTTTGCTTCTCCTCTACTCATCTGATCTGTTGCCAGTTCCCCAAATGCCTCTTCCCCATCCTCTACAGACCTTTTTACATGCCGCTCTCAGCCTCTCAAGTCCTGCCGGCTCCTTTCCTCTGCTGCCGTTGACTAGTGCCTGTCCTTCAGTGTGAGGATGAGACTCCACCTCCTGCAGGAAGCCTTCCAGGCTTTTCTGTGCTCTCTGAGCCCTCTGGTCACGACAACGCCCACTGCTCAGGGTCATTTTCTTTTTCTATGTAATTTTTTTTTTTTTTTAGTATAATTGCTTTACAATGTTGTATTAGCTTCTGCTGTCCAGCAAAGTGAATCAACTACAATGTGGTGTCACCTGACACTAGTCAAAATGGCCATCATCAAAAAAAATCTACAAACGATAAATGCTGGAGAGGCTGTGGAGAAAAGGGAACCCTCTTGCACTGTTGGCAGAAATGTAAACTGATCAGTCACTATGGGGAACAGTGTGAAGTTTCCTTAAGAAACCGTATGACCCAGCAATCCCACCACTGGGCATGTACCCTGAGAACACCATCATCCAAAAAGACACACGCGCCCACTGTCCATGGCAGCACTGTTTACAGGAGCCAGGACCTGGAAGCAATGTGCATGTCATTGTCTAACCCTCCAGTGTCTCCTCTATTAGACCACAGGTTCCTCGAGGCCAGGGATTGCGTTCTGTAGACATCCTCAACCTCGGCACACAACCCAGGAACTGCTACAGATGAGGGGTTCGGTTGTTGAGTGAGTGGGAGTAATTCACCAGCCACAGGGGCCAGAGACAGCCCACAAAGGCAAGAACAAGATGGGCCTCCCATATTTGCAGGAATTTCAAAGCAATGTGACACAGATGTAGAAAGATGCAAATGACGACCCTCAAACCTCTTTTTCAGGCCAGGGATCCGGACCTCTGTTTTCACAAAGAACAAAAAAGTGATCCAGCACTTCCCAACCAGAAAAGGGTGGAGGGGAGAGTCTCGGATTCCACTGCGGAAGCAAGCGCGCACAAACGTGGGTTCCAGTCCTTCAGCTGCTTCTAGCTTCTTCCCTTGGTACATCCGCACGGTAAACGCGCTGGCCCCGCTCTTGCTGGGAAGCTGTGAAGACCAGACAGAAGCACTGTGCTTCGTTTGTGAGTGGTCCATAAAGTGTTCGAGTTCTGTTCTTACTGTTTCTAAAGCGTTAAAAGGCATGCGGTTGCCTTGAATCAGAGAACCGCGGGGTGCCTCTGGGAAACTCTCATTAGCTCGGTGTCATTATCTCCATTTTACAGACGAGGAGACTGAGGCTCAGAGAGGTAAAGAGACTTCTTCACTGGGCTGGGATTCAAACCCAGATCTGACTGGCCCGAGAGTCGGTGCCCTTCACCACCCACGGGGTCCAGGTTGCCTCGCTCTTGGGATTGGACAGGGGAGGAGGGGTTTGGGTAAAAGGCAGCAATATTCAGACTTCGGGAAGTGAGTGCTCAGTGAAGGGCAGGCAGCTGGGCCGCTTCCTTAGGGGCAGCTGAGCTACCTGTCTAGCCAAGAATGTCCCTCCTTCTTTTTGCCACTTCCCTGCCCCCCTCCCCCTCACCTGTCACTGAGCATTCTGGTTGCATCCATCTAGGCTGGCAGTTTTCAAAATACGCTCCTCAGAGCCTTAGGGCTCCCTGGAGGTACCCACGTCTCCACAGCGAGCAGGGAGGAGGCGGATCAGGAGCCCCCCACCCCCAGCCCCATCGCAAACAGAGCCCCTGCTTTTCCTCTGTTTTACATTGTCTTATGCATAACATTTCCTGTGATCAAAACATTCTGCCACTTTTGAAAGACTTTTTTTGGAACCTCAGACCCAACACAACACTTTCCATGTCACAGATGGGGAACTGAAACCCAGAGAGGCCTGGTTGGTCCCAGTTCCTGCAGTCTGTTGAAAACTGTGTTGAGATCCATCGCTGATTTCCCCTCACCCGACTCTGACCCAAAGCAGTCTGCCCATCCACCCACCCATCCCCAGCGGTCCACCACGAGGCAGATTTAATAACCACAAACAGGAGGCGTTTATCTCTGAAATAACTGTTGTGGTCCAGAATAGGAAAATCGATGCGTTCATTAGCACGCCTCGGGAGCAGGAGGCCGGATGCACTGGGGCGCTGGTCACGGGCATCCACAGCTCAGAGGAGTTGAGTTGGAGGTGCGGGGACGGTAACCGGACTCTGTGGGACACTCACTGGTCTCACCTGCAGGGAATATGCTGCAGGGGGCCTCCAGCCCTCTTCCCCACCAGGGTTTGATCCACAGGTATCGACTGTGACAGTGTTGAAAGTATTATCTGGAAAAACCAGTTAACTTTCATTTCAGTACCCAGAGAAAATGAAGGGAGGTGATGATTAGAGAAATATTGATGCCGTGAAAATCAGACAGCCTGTCTGAAAGGGAGACTCAGTCCTTGAGACAGGAAGCGGGCGGAGAGCTTTAGCCATCACCCAGCAGCCTGATGCCTTGATTTAGGAATGGGAAGACAGCGCTCCAGAGAAGGGAGGGCCCTTCTGAAGTCAGGCAGCCAATTAGGGACAAACTCAAGATTAAAAGCCAGGTCTCTGGAAACTTCCTGACGGGACAGAGCACGTCTCAGACATCAGTCTCCAAGACCTGGGTCAGAGTCTGGCACAAGGTGAGAATCAGCTAGTGGGTTCTCCCTGGAGCTGTGTCTTGGTTCCTTGCAAGCAGAGACTGGGCCTCAGAGGCTGAGGAAGGAGTAAGGATGTGGATTCAGCTAAAGTCCAGCTTTGACCTAATTAGGGGTAAGTGGGGGGCATAGTCTACTGGCTGATATGGCTTCCCTCGGCCAACAGCATCTCCCTGGAGAAAAGAGACAGCTGAGATCATCCTCAGTCAACACTCCTAGAACTGAGGGACCCGGACAGGGCACACATAGGGAGAGGAAGAGAAGGATGGGGGGACAGGCCTGGAGAAGGGACAGAGGGACCAACAGATGCACAGTCCATAGCTGGGGGTGCGGCCAGTGGGTGGAGGACCAGCGGACTCAGCAGTGCGTCTCCACTCTCCGTGACAAGGGGCAGAGATGCAAAGTAGACCCAGCGGCGACTGCCCCGGGCTGGGAAACTTGCTTGGGGCACCCAGCCTAAGATGTAGCCTTGGCCGTGAGATGCTTAGCCACCCCGTCCATGAACGCAATACTCCCCAGCTTAAGGAATTTCTTCCTGTGCACTAGCTCACGGAGGCCTCGCTGCAACAGTTAGAGAGATGCTGTTACCCCTGCTTGATCCAGGAAGCAGATTTCCACGAGAGGCCTCAACACACTTCCTTACACATGCTGATCACAACCACCACCACCATCCTCTACGACCCCCTCCTCCAAAAGGGTTGTAAGTGGCGTGTGGTCCAGTGCCAGGACTGCGGCGGGGCCAAGCTGCTAGACGGGAAGGGCCGCTGTGCGCCAGAGGCCACACCATGTGGACACATACTCTTGTCTGCTGACATTCTGTCCCAGAGCTCTTTTCTTGTGTGGCAGGAAGCCCAGAAAGCTTGCTCTCTCTGACCTTCTCTTCTTTTATTTACGCCACAGAACTTTCAGGTGGACCCGGAACCTACCCCAAGATAAACAGCACACACTCTCTCTCAATCTTTCTCTCTCTTTCTGTGTATGTGTCTCTGTCTCTCTTCTCTCCTTTTGGGTCTCAGATTCTTGGGCACTGCAGTAAGATTCTAAAATCTGATTAATGACCCCCACGGTACTGCCATGATGCTTGAATGCAGACTGACTGGAGAGGCACATAGTTCAGTCTGTCGCTCAGTCGTGTCCGACTCTTTGTGACCCATGGACTACAGCACACCAGGCTTCCCTGTCCTTCACCAACTCCCGGAACTTGCTCAAACTCATGTCCATTGAGTCGGTGATGCCATCCAACCATCTCATCCTCTGTCGTCCCCTTCTCCTCCTGCCCTCAATCTTTCCCAGCATCAGGGTCTTTTCCAAGGAGTCAGTTCTTTGCATCAGGTAGCCAGAGTATTGTAGCTTCAACTTCAACATCAGCCCTTCCAATGAATATTTAGCACTGATTTCCTTTAGGATTGACTGGTTTGATCCTCTTGCTGACCAAGGGACTCTCAAGTGTCTTCTCCGACACCACAAGTGAAAAGCAACAACTCTTCGGTGCTCCGCTTTCTATGTAGAGAGGCACATGGTGGGCCCTCAGACAGGAGTGACCACCACATTAGCCATCCTTTCATTGTCTTTCTCATCTAATGGTGTAAAGGAATTTCAGATTCAGAATGGGATAGAGTTGAACTGGTTATGATGTTGGGAGGGATTGGGGGCAGGAGGAGAAGGGGACAACAGAGGATGAGATGGTTGGATGGCATCACTGACTCAATGGACATGGGTTTGGGTGGACTCAGGAGTTGGTGATGGACAGGGAGGCCTGGCGCACCAGGGTTCATGGGGTTGCAAAGAGTCGGACATGACTGAGCGACTGAACTGAACCAAACTGGTTACCCTTTAAGACTCACCCAGCCAAGAGCTCTGGGTTTCTGTGCCGTGCTCAGGATCAATAGGAGGCAGCACTGGGCCCAAAGCCAGTTCCTTAAACCCAGGGCACTTCCCGCCAGCAGTGAGCACCTCTTCTCTATGAGGGCGATTCCTCAGGAAAGCTGTAGAACTCTGATTACCATGGCAAACGTATTTCAGTAACGAGTAATCCCTAAACTCCCATTCCGCCGTTCCCTCTTCTTTTTTCTTTACAAAAAATGATCATTTCTTTCTATGAACCTCACAGTTTTAGGCATGCTGTTAAGGGCTTAACATTGTGTGCGTGGATTTCTCTGTAGCAGATCCTCCTGGCCTCTCTCTTAGTAGGAACACGCGCTAAGACACTCATCACTGAGACCCTTGAGGGCAGAGACCTCATCTCTCTCACCCATAGCACACAGTAGACCCTTAGGACATATGTGATTGTTTAATTCATCCATCAGTACAAATGGCATTATCAATGACCGGAAATCAGATCAGCCATAAACTGAATGTGGCTTTGTTTACCCAGAGTTGATTTCCATGACCCGCCCACTTTTAGAAAAAAGATGCACCTTCTAAAGAAATAAGGAACCAATGATTTCCTAACCCATCTTTTTAAATCCCACAACTCAAAAGCAAATCTCCTATACCTTCTCCATATCCATCCCCAGACAAGGAATATTCTCCTACAGGTGAACCTGTAGGCTCTGTGAGGTCCAAAGTCAACTTTGACAAGCCAGCTGGGTACAGAATCTCCAGAGAGCTGGAGAGGAGGCAAGAGTGAATAAGACCAGGGCACGATGGACCTCACAGGCGAAAGTGATGCTGGCCAGGAAAATAAAACATGAATCTTTTGCCTTACCACTAGGGGCTGTTTGTCTTGTGGAAACCATTTCCCTGTTCTGAATCTGAGTTTCTGTGTCTTTAAAATGATGCCAGCGATCGGACCAAGCCCAGAGAGTGGTTGTTAACAAAGCCCATGACCAAGCACCTGGCAGCTGAGTTCCATAAGCATCGCAGATTCGGGAAACCGCAGAGCTAGGGATTCGCAGGGATTGAGTCTTACCTTCCCCCATTTCCCAGAAATAAACCTCAAGCCCAGGGTCCCAGAGGACTGCAGAGCACCGTGAAAACCATCATCCAGCTCCTCTGCGGCCCCTTTGTCCTTGTTATTTAGTCATTAAGTAGTGTCTGACTCTGTTCTGACCCCATGGACTCTAACCCACCAGGCTCCTCTGTCCATGGGATTTCCCAGGCAAGAGTACTGGAGTGGGTTGGCATTTCCTTCTCCTCAAGAGCCCCTTACTCAGCTCTTTGGATTTTGTAGCACCCACGCAGCACCCTCCCTGCTTCACACCGATATCTCAAAGGGCTCTGTTCAGAGAAATGCCAGTTTCAGCAAGAAAATAAAGTATCAACAACATTTAAATAAAGTTTTAAGAACACAAGCTGGTCATAATCTCCCTGAATCCCATCCACACCACCACGGTAATTATTTTCCTTTTCATGTTTTGAACATCTGCCCTGGGCTCTGGGCACTGACACATGTGAAATGGTTGCAGACTTGACGCTCTGCATTGTGTAAGAGCATCTTATCATAAATGCATTCCATGTTGCTACCATCTTCATAATTATCATTTTAACAGCGTCATAATACCCCTTTGTGTCAAGGCACCATAATCTCCAAAACTATTCACCAATTGTTGGACATTGAGCTTTTATATAGTATTCGTTAGCAGAGATAACGCTACTAATGAACATCCTCATTGCATAGAGCTCTTGGTTTCTAGTGAATGGTACGCCCAGAACAAAAGAGAAATTCCCATAACTTGGTATTTGGAATTGAAGGGCATAAAGCTCATTAGAACACTTATCTATCAGAGTGATTTTTTTTCCCCAGAAGAACTGTCCCAATCCACACTACCCAGTGGAGCATACTGGTGCCATTTTCACCACAACGTTTGGCCATCTTGGATGGTCTAACTTTATTTTCCTTGACTCTTCTTCTGTTTGTAACAGAAATACAAGCTGATTATAGAACATGCAGATAAAAACGAAGATAAAAAACAAAATCATCAAACCCCCTCCAACCAAAAATAATCCCTACTGAAAGTTAAGCATATTCCTTTCTAGTCTTTTTTCTGTACATATGAGAGACTTTTCCCAAAAAATATAGATAATATTTTATAATCAGTTCTATTTCATTACTTTTACTGATTTCCTTAAGTCATTGTAAGTTTTTTATAATATTCCATCCTATACAGACACCTTTCTTAAAAATCCCCTCCTATCAGATGTTTAATTGGAACCAGTATCTCCTGTAATAAGACTGTCAGGCACAGCCTTCTGTGTAAATGTGGATAGTAGTCTTCACTTATTATTACCACAGCACAAAAGTATTCTTGCCTGGGAAATCTCATGGACAGAGGAGCCTGGTGGGCTACAATCTATGGGGTCCCAAAGAGTCGGACACAACTGAGCGACTAACACGAAGAACTTGCAGTAGAACACCCAGACCACAGGATATAAATGTGTCTGAGATATCCTTGGATTTTAAAGAATGACATTGAGACACATCAGGAGGAACTCTGCCATTTCCTCAGGAAACTTTGCCATTGTCCTCAGGAAGGCAACCTGGGGTCTGTGAGGACCATGGATGCTCAGCCAGGCAGCACTGAGTTGCTTTAGGATCTTCAAAACTTGGGGAAAGACATCGACCCTCCATGCTGGCTAACCGAGTCTTATCTTTCGTCATTTGGGGCTGCAGACTACCCAAGCTGGAGATTTCCAAGTTCCGAACGAGCCAAAGCCTATGTTCCCCTTCTGGAAGCTGAGGGAGAGAAACGTTCTCTCTGTCCAAGCCCAAAACACAGGGCTCAGCGCACGGGACCCGAGCGGAGGCGGATGTTCAGAGGTGGCCTTGATCGCGGATCTTGGCTGCATCCGCCTCCCTGGGCTCTTGTCCACAGTTCCCCAACCTTCGTGTCAACTTTGTGAGTTCTCTGATATCCTTCCAACAAATTCCTTTTCCTCCTTAAGTTCAGCAGAATGGGTTTCTATCACTGCAATCAAGCAGCAGCTAAAAGCCGCATGTGCTGACCTGTGAGGACTCAAGATAATATGAGTATATATTCTGAAACAGCATCAGGCCCAGAGTAGGCACTAAGTGGTCCCTGCTATTTGACTGCTATGATGGGGCAGCAAGGAAAAGTGGTCAAAAGCCAGGACTCTAGATTCAGAGAACCTGGAGTCCATTTCTGGCTCCATTTCTTACCCGCTGGATGACTTGGAGCAAGTTACTTAAACATGCTGTGCCCAAATTTCCTCATTATGCAATATGAAAATAATAATAATACTTACCCTTTAGCATTGTTATAAGGAGAAAATGGATTACTACATAATTAAATCCTTACGAGAGCTGGTTTTAAGTGTGTGCTATTATCATTAAAATAGCAAGCGATGTGAATATCATACTTTGTCATTTTTACACCACCTTCACAATCTCTATCCCACCTTCACAATTTAATCCCAAGAGCGATCACAATGGAGGTGAAGTTCTTATTTTACAAATTTGGAAACTCAGGCTCAGAGAGAGTTTCCATCCTGTAAATTATAGGATAACAGTTCAAACCCACGACTCTGAGAAAGTCAAGTCCTTTACATGTGTGAATGTGGTATGTTCCCAATAATTATTCACACACTAATAGCAATGAATGAATGAGTGAACTAGTGAAGTGCATTAAAAAACTTAACATGTGCTCAGTACCAACTACCATCAGGGCTGGGTCATACATGACACAGATGTAATTTACTTGTAATTTATGTGTAATCTACTTCTTATAACAGGATGGCATAGATTTTCCTATGTCTGTAATGAGGAAAATGAGGCTCAGAAGGGTTTAGTACTTTGTTCAAGGACACACAGCCAATGAACAGCAGGTCATGTTCTTTGCCCCAACACCTCTGACTGCCAAACCCCCTCTAAACTTGAAAGCAGACACCTCCTGCCTTGCATCTGCCAGTCACCTCCCTCCTCCCATTATCTCCCAGCTGAAGTGTGCAAAAAAAGGCTATTTTCATTATCAAATTGGCCTGTAGAAGCTAGAGATTAAATACACAAATGTGTGACCAGTTGACGGCACAAGGCCTGCAGGCAGCCGGCCTGGGCGTCAGCCGGCCTCAGGAAGGCTGCCGTGGGGCTGCGGGCTGCCTGACAATAGCTGTGCCCGGTACCCTGCTTATACAATGAATCTATAATGTAATTTCACAAGGTTCTGAGACGCACCGAGCCTCAGCCTAATCCATATGAAACAGGCTGGATACGCAGCCAGTAAACACACTGGAGAAGAGCGAGGCTGCAGCCAGCCCGCCGCGTCTAAACGGGATTATCACTCAGGAGAGGGCGAGCCGGCGCCCTGAGCAGGTGCCCGGGGATCCCGCAGAACTGGGCCTGTGAGATCTGCAGACGACTGACGAGGCTCCAGCCCGACCCCTCCTGCTGGGAGCAGGGTGTTTACGGCTGTGAGGCCAGTTGCCTAAGGAGTGACTATAGAGTTAAGAGCAAAAGCCCCATAAAGTACATTTTAAGAACAATATTATCAGAAACTGGAAAAGAACTAGAGTTTCCTGCCACCACCAAGGGTTTTGTTTTCCTTTTCGGCCTCGGGGGTGGCGGGGGGTGGGGGCGGTCTGTGGTCTCATGTAAGTGTGTTCGTTCTTTCATCCAGCAAACACGTCACCCACCTCCTCTTGCTCAACCCCCGGGCTAGTAGCTGGACAGGCAGGTAGGTGATCCATAAGACCTAGCCATTCATATGGGTATGTGTGTTGAGCAGGTACTTGGTTTTAAATTTTTTATTTTATCTTGGAGTAGAGTTGATGGGGCTTCCCCGGTGGCTCTAGTGGTAAAGAACATGCCTGTCAACGCCAATGCAGGAGATGTTAAGAGACGCTGGTTCGATCCCTGGGTGGGAAAGATCCCCAGAGGAGGGCATGGCAACCCACTCCAATATTCTTGCCTGGAGACTCCCATGGACAGAGGAGCCTGGCGGGCTACAGTCCGAAGGGTTGCAAAGAGCTGGACCCGACTGAAGAGACCTAGCAACAGCAACAGTAGATTTACAATGTTGGGTCACTTTCAGGTGCGGGCAAAGGAATGCAATCACACAGACACATCCAAACTTTTCATGTTCTTTACTCAGACAGGTTAGCACGGAGCCCTGGATGGAGTTCCCTGGGCTATGCAGGAGGCCGCTACGGATTGTCTAGTTCATACACAGTAGTGTGTCTGTGTTAATCCCAACCCCCTAATTTATCATCCCCCGCCCCACCGTTCCCTTTTGATAACCGTAAGTTTGTTTTCTAAGTCTGAGTGTCTGTTTTCATTTTGTAAATGAGTTCGTGTGTATCATTTTTTTTAGATTCCACATACAAGCGATATCATACGGTATTTGCCTTTCTCTGACTGACTCCACTTAGTATGATCACCTCTAGTTGCATCCAAGTTGCCACAGATGACATTATTTCATTCTTTTTTATGGCTGAGTAATATTCCACCATATATATATATACATGGTGTGTGTATAGATATAGATACACCACCTCTTCTTTATCCATTCCTCTGTCTATGGACATTCAGGTTGCTCCCATGTCTTGGGTCCTCATTCACCTTTAACTTGGGCTTCCGGTCCACCTTGATCAGGCACTTTGGACCAGGTACTGTTTTGGTGCCAAAACAGCTAGCAAAATCCCTTCCTCTATGCCAGGCGGAGAGACAGCAATAGGCAAGATGAGCAACATGTAGAGTGATCAGAGCCAAGGAGAAAGATAAAGGGAGCGGGGAGGGATACAATTTAGGGTGGGCAGAAGATGTCTCACAGCCACCCCTGAGCCCATTTCACAGAGGTGAACACTGAGTCCAAGGGAGGCCAGGTACAAGAATGACAATTCTCCTCCTTTCTGTGCCTGAAGCCCCGCAGGGACGCCAAAGCACTTTCAGATAAAGCTCCTCCTATAACCGTTTGTACTAGTGAGGATTCTCCAGAGCAACAGAACCAATAGTAGACAAAGCTATAAAGAGATTTATTATAAAGAATTGGCTCACTTGATTATGGAAGAAGACACATTCCAAGAGCTATAGTTTGTAAGCTGGAGGCCCAGAAGAGTAATGGGGTAGATTCAGTCAGAAGACTGGCTGGCTTGAGACCCAGGAAGAACTGATATTTCAGGAGGAGTCCAAATAATAACAACTGAGCTCAAAAGCAGTCAGGTAGGAGGAATTCCCTTTTCCTCTGGATGGTCAGCCTTTTGTCCTATGCAGGCCTCCAGCATTAGTCCGTCCTTCATACTGCTGAGCAGAATTTCATTTTATCAAGGTTTGTTTAGCCATTCACCCATTAAAGAACGTTTGTGTGTTGACAGTGTTTGAGGGGCTTCCCAGGTGGTGCTAGTGGTAAAGAACTGCCAAAGCAGGTTAGACATAAGAGATGCCAATTCAATCCCCGGGTTGAGATATGCCCCTGGAGGAGGGCATGGCAGCCCACTCCAGTGTTCTTGCCTGGAGCATCCCATGGACAGAGGAGCCTGGCGGGCTGCAGTCCGTGGGGTCGTACAGAGTCGGATATGACTGAAGTGACTTAGCACACACGTGGTGTCTGAGGATTATAAACAAACATTTGCATTCACGTTTTTGTGTGAACAGATGCTTTCATTTCTCTTAGACAAATGCAGAGAAGTGAGATCTTAGGGTCACATGGTGGTGCGTTAGTCGCTCCTTGGGTCTGGAATATTGATTGGGGTGGTGGTCTAAGTCTCTAAGCGGTGGGCTTGGGGAACACACCTGGCTTTTTCTGGTTGCTCCCAAGTTGAAAACCAGAGCAAAAAATATGGAAGCTAGCAGCCACTGGTCAACTTCTGACCATTTGAAGCCAATTGCTGGTGAGGATGTGGGTTAGAGTTCTATTGTCATATATGGTCTGGCTGTTGGCCATGTTATATTCAGTCTCTCAAGAGAAAAAGACAGAAAGAAGAGGCAGATGAGCAAGAGAAAGAGAGCTCACTCTGGGGATAAAAATCAGAGTGTGCATTCCGGCTCTGCCTCCTGCAACAGGGGGTCTCGCATGGATCCCTGATTCTCAGCTTCTTCATGACACGCGTGTGGCCACACTGTTGCTTTCTTAGACTCACCAGGGTGGGTGGGAGCCTGACAGGCCTGTGGCTTGTGTTTCTTCCCTCTTGGAAGCAAACAGCTACAGTTTTGGGGCCCAAGTGGGCAGGAAGGGGGAAAGGAGCATTGTGGAGGAGGGAAGGTAGGGATGTGGGAGTTCAAAGATGCCCTGGGCACCCCCCCACCCGACAGCTCTGCGAGCCCCCACCAGGCCATCAGCCAGTGACAGCAGAACCCAGGCCTCTGGGGCTAAACCGCCTTTGCTGATTATGTGCCTGGTTTAGAAGCAATGTCACATACAAGAATAATAGCGGAATCTGAGCATGACCAGGGCAGAAGAGGCAGAAAGGCCGTTAGCCCAACACCCCCTCAGTCAATACAACAACTTTATAACCTACTGATTGCCTTCCTGTTTGCAATGAAAATAAAAGCCTCCAATGAAGGAGCGGTTGGCCTTGGCCAGGTACCGTGTTTTTCTCTGAAGGCGTTTCCCAGGTGGGTCACTGGTGAAGAATCTGCCTGCCAGTGTAGGAGACACAGGCGACGCAGGTTCGATCCCAAGGTCGGGAAGATCCCTGGAGAAGGAAATAGCAACCCACGCCAGGATTCTCCAGTCTGCTTGCTTGGAGAATCCCCGTGGACAGAGGAGCCCGGTGGGCAACAGTCCATAGGATCACAAAGAGTGGACACAACTGAAGCGACTTAACACACACACACCAGTATTCTTGCCTGGAAAATTCCATGGACAGAAGAGCCTGGGAGGCTCCAGTTCCATGGGATGGCAAAGAGTGGGATACAACTGAGTGACTGAGCACACATATTCTTTCTGAGGTTGGTATTATACTCCTGTCTCCCATGTAACAGCTGAGAAAAGATACGCTCAGAGAGGCCAAGAAACCTGCCTGAGGTCACACAGCTAATAAAGAGCAAAACACTCAAACCCAGGCAGTCAGTCTGAGTTGCGTGATGATATTAAACTCTCAGAGTCCATAGGAACGGGTGCCACTGTGGCCAGGAGTCTTTAGCCCGGAGACCAGGCATGGTCTAGTAAGGCCTGCTCTGGGCTTGGTGAGAAGGGCACGTGTGGCCCTTGGCATCAGCTGGGCCCAGGCAGGAACTCCAGCTCTGAAGCTGGTGACTCACCCGGCCTTGGACAAAACGTCTCCCTCTCTGGTCCTTGGGCCCTCATCCTCTAAATGAAGAAGGTATGCCATACCTGCGGGGCACCTCCTCTGATACAGCCACCTGCTACCCTCCTGGGCCCTGATTGATCCTCGGTGGCGATGTGCCCAGCTCAGACAGACACACATGCCAATCCTGCCTTTGCCACTTCTTGTTGCATAAGCTTTGAGTCTCTTAAGAATCCCTTGGACTGCAAGGAGATCAAACCAGTCAATCCCAAAGGAAATAAATCCTGAATATTCATTGGAAGGACTGATGCTGAAGCTGAAGCTCCAATACTTTGGCCACCTGATGCAGAGCTGACTCATTAGAAAAGATCCTGATGCTGGGAAAGATTGAAGGCGTGAAGAAAAGGGGACGACAAAGAATGAGATGGTTGGATGGCATCACCGACTCAATGGACATAAGTTTGAGCAAGCTCTGGGAGATGGTGAAGGACAGGGAGGCCTGGAGTGCTGCGGTCCCTGGGGTCACAAAGGGTCAGACTCGACTGAGCGACTGAACAACAACAAACTTTGCCCAGTTGCTCTACCTTTTTGAGCCTTGATTTTCCAAACTGCAAAATGCGGACAACTGTGCCTCCCAGGGAACCAATTGAAGGGTTGAACCAGATCAGGTTTGCAAGCACATGGGAGAAGTAAAGGCTCACAAATGTTAGGAGGTATTGTCAGGCTATAAAGCTCTCCTGGCATGGGCCTCTAGGATGCACCCTGACACATGGAAGCTCTGCAAATCCCAGACGTGTGAGGCCCTGGTGAAGGGCTTTCCTGCCCTCCTACCCACCAAAGGCAGGATCAGGGCTCCCTCCCAGGATCTGGGCACCACAGCCCTGCCGGAGCTTGGCCCCAGCCCCTTCCTGCCGTAAGTTTTCACCTGAAGGCCGTGAGCTCCGGGAGCACCATACCCACTGCACCTGCACAAGCCAGCCCCTCGGGGGAGTCTGATGTTCCCTGAATGAATGGCTGAGCTGCTGAATAAACCGCAAACTTCTCTGGGGATTGGGAGGGTTTAAGGGGCCTGCTGATCAACAATCTTTATCAGCTCCCTCTTCCACACCATGATTTGCCCAGAAACCCATCCTATGCAGTCATTCTTTACATCTTTGAGGCCTGAAGAAGTAGCTTGGAATAACGATATTACACAGGGATGGTTAAGAGTAAGGACTCCTTGTGGTATCACCCTGGTCTCTGCCACTCGAGAGCTTTACCTTCAGCCTTAACTAAGTTGTTCAACCTCCCCAAGCCTGTTTCACTCACTTATAAAATGAAAATAATAATCCTCACCTTGTAGAGTTTTATGAAAATTAAATCACATAACAACTTAATAAATGGTCTTTTTGTTGTCATTACTGTCGCTTTTGTTAGGTCAAAACACATTTTGGGAATCTGAAACATGCGCTTGTAATTTCAAGAATCCTACCTGGATCCAATCAAGAACCATGAACCTCTTAAACTAATTAAATCCCCCCCCGCCCCATTTTATAAGCAGAGAACAGAAGTCCAGAGGAAGGATGTGATTTGACCCCTGTGGTAGGACTGGACCCAAATTTCCCCAATCATATTAAGGTTGAAGCCAGAATTAATCTCAGTTGTATGCCCTTCTTAGCCCCCTCCCCCCCATTGTCAGATTTCTCTTTCAACAAATACCCTGGAGCTCCTTAGCCTTCTGCTAAGGCCAGAGCAGCGTGAGGAAATACATAAAGCAACTGTGCAGGCTTCCTACCTGACCTTTAGTCCGTATGCCACTTCATCCCGCCCAATTTTTCCCAGAGAAGCAGCAGTCCAGCCCCACTGCTTGCCTGCTAAAAAGTCTCCATGTATCTGTGCATCTCATTTTCTTCATTTATCAAATGGGATGATATGACCAACCTCGCCAGGTTGTTGTGAAGATTAAACAATGCAATGTGTCCAAAAGGACTGGCCCCAAGGAAGCCCTCAGAGAATGGTACTTGTTACCATCATCAGATTGAAAACGTTAAAAGAGCAAATATTCCTCCAAAATTCCCCTTTGGAGAAACAGAAATCTACAGTACCCAGCAAACAAAGGTTTGCCAAGTCCTGCAGGTACCTGTTTTAATGAATAAATGAAAATGCTTGGTAATGAGCATCGTGATTGTTTTATGGAAATGGCACTCCCGTGGAGCTTGTAAACAATTTCTTGTCTCAAGAAAACATTGCCCTTGAGAGCTGGTTTACAACACCAATTTGCTCTTCCAACTTTCTCTTCCTGGCCTGCTCGGGGGAGCCTTTGGCCGGGGTATGAGAGAATCAGGACAAATCTTTCACTGGGGCCTCTGGTCTCAGGGGTGGAGTATGGGATCCCAAGAGCCTTTGGAGGGGAGCTCCACCTTTAAAGAAACATTCCTCTTTTTTTTTCCTTCTATCTTCCTCTTGGTCCAAGCTGAGTTGGGTGATATTTGAAGGAGTCAATATCTGGAAAGGAGTAAAACTGATGAGTTTGGATTGGCTAAAACAAAAAGCGTAATATAATAGTGAAAAGATGTCACCACCAACCAGAAAAGTTTTCTTAGTGACCCCGGTTCACTCTGGAGCTGTAGGGAAGCTAGAACAAGCCCATGACAGCTGCTCAGGACCCCAGTCTATGCCGGCCTCCGTCGGTCTGTACCCGTCCCGGCCTGCATTCCACGCCGGCCTCCGTCGGTCTGTACCCGTCCCGGCCTGCATTCCATGCCGGCCTCCGTCGGTCTGTACCCGTCCCGGCCTGCATTCCACGCCGGCCTCCGTCGGTCTGTACCCGTCCCGGCCTGCATTCTACGCCGGCCTCCGTCGGTCTGTACCCGTCCCGGCCTACATTCTATGCCAGCCTACATCAGTCTGTACCAGTCTATCTGTGCTTGCTTGCCTAAGTTGCATCAGTCATGTCTGACTCTGCGACCCTATGGACAATAGCCCGTCAGGCTCCTCTGTCCATGGGATTCTCCAGGCAAGAATACTGAAGTGGGTTGCCATGCCCTCCTCCGGGGGATCTTCCCAGCCCAGGGACTGAACCCAGGTCTCCGGAATCTCCTGCGCTGCAAGTGGACTCTTTACCCACTGAGCCGCCTGGGAAGCACACACTCGTCTGTGTTGCCGTTCCGTCACCCAGCCATGTCCAGCGCTTTGTGACCCCATGGTCTGTAAGAGGTGCTACATAAAGCCTCTCTGACATCCACCAGAAATGTGGTGTCAGGCAACTCAGATTTCCGCCTTACACAATGGAAGACAGTCACCCAGCCTTGCCTCTCATCACAGAAACCAAAGCCCCCGTAGTCACCACCTAAATCTCTACAAATAGCAGAATACAGCTGCACATCACAGCACCAGCTCTGCACCAGCCAGCTGATTATTTAGGAATGCTCCCCAAGAACTAAACAAGCTGGAAAATCTTGTAATAAATCTTTTAGATTTTTAACTAAATAAAGAGATACATATTTTTTTATGAATCAAAAACTGTTTTCCTGTCTCTCCCAAATAAACACTAAATTGAGATGTGAATACTCTAGGTTGGATGAGATATTAAATTCTTAGCCTCCTGGGTGACCCCACAAGCCTCTGATGGCCCTGAGCAAATTATATGACCTTTCAGAGTCAACTGACCTTCAAGAGCCCATCTGAATTTCAGGAGTCAATTGCCAAAGGGTGATGAGATGGCCATCCTACCTGTGAACAAAGAATTTCAGGCTTCTGGCTTTTGGGCTGACTGTTCCTTCCGCTCGAAATGCCATTCTCTAGACCACCCCACCTTCATATTTCCGTGGCCATCTCAAGGTCAAATCAAGGAGGGTGTCAGGCCCCTTCAGGCAAGTAGAAGGCATACTGGCTTTTACCTTTAAATGACCACTATTTTTCATCTCTCTTTGTCCTCTTGGGTGGACTCATCTACAAGGGAAATCAGGATTAAATGATGGGTCAGATTCTGATTCTAGGTTCACAAGGACTCTTAGCTTCTCTTCAAGTGGACAAGTGACAGTCATAGTCATCTCAGTGCATTTTGCCAAAGGATGGATGGAACAGAGGGCTTCAGCAACACAGGAAAACAGAGGTGAGGTTTACAGTCACACCAGGACGAGAAGAGGCAAGCCTCTGATGCCACATGGGTCAAAAGACAATCTGCCCTTCCCCTCCTTCACCCCAGCCCTGCCAAAGCCATCTAGACAGATTTAATCTCTCCCTCTTTCTCTTGCTCCCTGGGAAAACTAAATATCAGCTGTCTGCAGTTTGCCGGTGCCTGGAGTAACTGGACTCGCGGCTGGAACAAAAGATCTATGTGACGTTAACAGTTCACTGAGCTGTGAGATGAACAAGACGGGTGTGGAAGAGGAAATTCGAGCTGGGAGTCCATTTCCAGGGTTAATAAAGCTCCCCTTTTGCTGTATGTTTCTAAACACTGACTCCAGGATGGGCGCCATCCGTTTGCTTCCAGAAATAGACAGGCCTGCAGATTGAAGGCACTGAAGCGCCATCCGGCCCTATCAAAGGCCAGCCCAAGGCGCTGCGTCAGGAACTTGCCCGTCTTTAGCGCTGGCTGGGATGATCCACTGTCTTGGCAGTGTGTGTACCTCTTGTTCACCCAGTGGACATCTACAGCAGTTCATCAGGGAACCCACAGAATTCCAAACCTCAGGCTCTTGGGGGTGGGTCTGAGGATGTTTCTCACAGTGATACCATCAGTTGTGCGAAAGAGGAAGCAGCCTCCAGGCCCAACATTTGGCGACTGGTTCATTAAACGATGAAGAGGCGCATGAACCAAGGTTCTACTTAGCCCTTCAAAAGCAGGTCGTAGGAGTACACTGATTGACAAAGAAAGAGGCTTATGATTTAAGATTGAGGGCAGAAGGAGAAGGGGGCATCAGAGGACAAGATGGCTGGATGCAATGGACATGAACTTGGGCAAACTCCAGGAGATGGTGAGGGACAGGGAGGCCTGGCGTGCTGCAGTCCATGGGGTCACAAAGAGTTAGACCCCACCAGATGGTTGAACAACAACAATAATTAAGAAAGCAAGATATAGAACAGTAGGTATAACATGATCCCATTTGCATATGAAGTGTAAGGAGAAGGAAAAAGAAAGAAGTTGTGGTCTAACTTCTAGAAAGGGTGGACCCAGCTATGTCAGCTTGACGGTTTTAAGTAAATGACAGCCTCGAGAACTGTAAGAAAATAAAACTTCTATTGTTGAAGCCACCAAGTTTATGGTATGTTGTGATGGCTATCCCAGAAAACTGATACAGGGTGGCAGCCAGATGGCGGGTGGTGGATGAACAAGCCAGCGGGTGGTTGCATTAGTCACGATTCTCCAGAGAAACAAAACCAGTGGGACATACAGAGACAGAGGCAACAGGAGATTTATTACAGGAAATGGCTTACCTTGTTATGAAGGCCACAAAGTACCACCATCTGCCACCTGCAAGCCAGAGACCCAAGAAAGTTGGTGGTATGATTCAGCAGAGTCTGAAGGCCTGAGAGTCAAGGAGCCAATGGTCGAAGTCCAAGTCTGAGTCTGAAAGCCTGAAGCCCCCACATCGGAGGACAAGAGAAGATGGAATCCCAGTTTCAGCAGAGAGGGTGAACTCCCCCTTCCTCTGTCTTCTTGTTCTCTCTGTGCCCCCGGGGGCTTGGACGTGGTGCGCTCACACTGAAGGCCCTCATCTTTACTGTCTGCTGATTCAGATGCTCATCTTTTCTAGAAACCCTCCTGGACCTAATACTTTAGCAGCCCTCTAGGCAGCCCTTTGCCCAGTCAAATTGACCCTGACACTCACCATCTCAGTGACCGAGCAGATGAAGAATATGCCGGGAGTCCAGAAAAATAAAATAAAATAAAAAAATAAAATCATCAGCACCTCTGTGGTATATTATACTCCTCCATCTCCTTTCCAGATCTTCACAAACTGGGATCCAGGCAGTTAGTGTGAAGGGAATTTGGGGGAAGTTCAGCAGTTTCCTGTCCGGATAATCACAGGTACAGAACAGAGACAGAGTGGAGCCAGTGACCTGGGGGACCATGGATTATTATCCCTCACCCCAGGTCCCCTGGAGAAGGGAGAGGCTCCCCACTCCAGGATTCTGGCCTGAAGAATTTCGTGGACTGTATAGTCCACCGGGTCGCAAAGAGTCAGACACGACTGAGCGACTTTCACTTTCACCCCATCGTAACCCCAACCCCAACCCCAACCAGGGAATTCTCAGAGGTTTTCAGGGGGTTTAGACTTCCATGGGGCCTGAATTAGAGGCTGTCTTTCGTGGGTGCAAGAACCGTGTCTGGGAACGTCTGAACAGTGTGCCCCAGGGCACACAGACAGCCAGATCTGCAGGATTCTGGAGCCCAGGCGCTCACCAGCACGGGCGCTGGCCCCTCTGCCAGTCCAGCTCTGATGGCCCTGCTGAATGGGGAGCAGATGACAGTAACCACCCCACGCACATGGCCATCTCCCGGGTCAGCCAAACACTGGCCAAAGAAAACAGAGGACTCTTCTATTCTCTGCATCCACAAAGCCACACAGGGCCTCTTTCCCAAGCGCCCTGTGCCTCATCCAGACGGCAAGTGGCCAAGGACCTATCCTCTCTTCTTTCCTCCTCTCTCCACTTTGTATCTGATTTGTTCAAAGAGCGGTCGCCCGGGACGCCTTGGAGGACGAGGCATCAGTGTCCCCTTTGGTGGACACAACTCTGGGGAAGGGGCCCTGGACCGTGAGTGCCCAGGGGCCTCTGTGGTGTGATTCACAGAGGCTAACGGCCGGTGGACACAACTCTGGGGAAGGGGCCCTGGACCGTGAGTGCCCAAGGGCCTCTGTGGTGTGATTCACAGAGGCTAACGGCCGGCGGACACAACTCTGGGGAAGGGGCCCTGGACCGTGAGTGCCCAGGGGCCTCTGTGGTGTGATTCACAGAGGCTAACGGCCAGGACCAGTGCCGTCGCTTGTCTGCAGGGCACTAGGCAGTGTGTCCACCACCTCTGTGTCTGTCTTTGCCTTCACGCTTCACCACGGCATCATGAAGGACTCACTGTTCTTGTCCCACTGCCAGCAAAAGAGAAAAGGGAGGCTTGAGAGGGGACCAGGTCAGGGGAGAAGCAGGACGGGCGTTCAGACCAACACCTGACCACCCTCTTCCCAAGATGCTGTGACGTTCCTTCCATCGTCTCATCAAGTAACAGAGAGAGCCAGATTCAAAGCGAGGTCTCTCCATACTCCAAGAACACACTCGCTCCCACTACCATCCACCGACCCATCACCAACCTCTCCCAGAGAACCTAAGCTATTCCGGAGCCTGGCTACATGTCCCTCCACAGGGTCACCTTCCAGCAGTTTTTTCTACTGGGTTTGCCCTCCCCCGTGTGCTCCGGGATCCCGGTGCATTCCCCACCCATCGTTTCTGTTTACCTACCTTGAGCACGCTGCATCTTTCTACCCAAGGAGCACCGCTCCCTCCAAGAAGTGAGAGGAAGGGAAGAAGGGGTAGGGGAGAGTAGCAGGAGAAGAAAAGAGAGAGCGAGAGAAGGGAGAAGACAGCTCTCCTGAGCACAGGGAAAGTTACAGATGAGGACAATTACTCCCAGAGACGCTGCTCAGCCAAGCGCTTCCAGCGCGCATCCCCGGGTACCCGCGGCGGCTTTATGGCGCTAGGTGATGTACGACGGCGGCCCGAGCCCAGTGATCTATGACCAGGGCCCCGCCGATGCTCCCGCCCAGGGAAGGCTGTGTGATTTAAGGCCGCCCCCAAGACTCCAGCTGGCTAGTGTGGTCCATGCTGTGTCTGGGAGGGAGCGAGTGCAACAGGAGGAAGGCCACTGCCTCTAGTTGCCTGGATGGACCCGGGAGGGAGGCAGGCAGACTCGCTGTCTTCCAGGGCAGCCTCACAGTGTCCAGGGAAAGTCCTCTTCACTCTTTTTTTGTTGTTTTTTTCTGCAGCTCCACGTGACATGTGGTATCTTAATTCCCTGATCAGAGATAGAACTCGGCTGCCTGCAGGGGAAGCGTGGAGTCTTAACCATTGAACCACCAGGGAATCCCGAAGGCCTCTGCATCCAGATGGAAGGGTCTCCATCCTTGTGTTTGTTTCATGGCCCCGGGGGCGGTCTTCACTGCTCCAGTGATAAAACATTTGTCAAGTCAAAGGCTCTTAGAGAAGAGGTGGGGAGAGTTCAGAGAGCCCTTCCAAACCCCTATCAATCCAGACATCATTTATTCACTCTGCAAATGTTTGCTGAGCTCCTAATATATCTCACCCGCTGTATCTGAGGGTGGGGATACAGCAGCGAACAGGGCAGAGGTCGCTTATATCCTCATAGTACTCACTTTCTAGAAAGGAAGGCACAGGAAAGCAGGCAAGTCAGCTGGTGGCAGATGGGCTCAGATTTACGAGAAGAACTCCAGAAAACTGAAACGCCCGTGAACAGGCGATCTATTTTAGGTGACTTGGTTAGGGAAGGCCAGCCAGGTCATAGACACTCAGCTGAGACTCGAAGGAAAAGGAGCCAGCGCTGCCCTCATCTACAGAAAGGGCTATCTTTTCCTTCTTTGCACAGACGTCCTCTCTGCTTCCCACAGTGTGGCTGAATTTTTGTTAATCGTGTCTGACTCGGCAACCCCATGGACTGTAGCCTGCCAGACTCCTCTGTCCGTGGAATTCTCTAGGCAAGAATACTGGAGTGGGTTGCCATTCCCTTATCCAGGGGATCTTCCCAACTCAAGGACTGAACCCTGGTCTCTTGCATTACAGAAAGATTCCAGACAGTAAAGAATCCACCTGCAATGCAGGGGACCCGGGTTTGATCCCTGGGTCAGGAAGATCTAGAGAAGAGAATGGCAACCCTTGTCCAATATTCTTGCCTGGAAAATTCCATGGACAGAGGAGAGATCTACAGTCCATGGGGTCACAAACAGTTGGACAGGACTGAGCAACTAATACACACACACACACACACACACACACACACACACACACACAAGAGGCAGTGAGACAAAGGGGATACGCGCTGGCCAAGGACTCAGAGCTCTAGGACCAAATTCCGCCCACCTCTAAGTAGACGGGGTGACTTCTTTGAACTCTTTCCTGTTTGCTCACCACTACCTTACCGTGTCATCCTTTCTCATTTAGGTGACCCTCCTGTGAGTCTTGTGAGACTAGTCTAAACCGGTGCCTCCCAACTGGTCTTCGGGCCTCCAGAGTGCTTGTCTTAATGTGTAAATCTGACCTGGTCTCTCCCTCTCCTACACTTTGCACCCACACGACCCATCCAGCCTCAGGCCCGCACTCGTCCCAGGTCACCTCTGTCCCAGCCATACAGTGAAGCCAGCATGCGTTCTTTCACATCATAGCTGCCTTCAGGTAAGGCTCCCACCTCCTTCCCCGTGACAATCCCATTTGTCTATGGACATCAACCTCTAGTGCCTTCACTTCCAGAGACCCTCATCCAATCTACCACCTGGACTAGACCCTCCCTCTCTGCTTCACCCTGGGTGCGGATTTCCTCTTCATGTGGCTACACTCCCACCCCACCGAGACCCTGAGCCCCTTGAAAGTAGGCAGAGGGACTTTCCATCTATGTCCCCCCTGACCAGTGACATTCCTGGCACAAGGTACCAAGTGAGGGAACAGAATGAATGAATGACTGACTAAATGTGTCATGAAGCTTCAGTTGACCTTCTCAAAGCTGTCGATGGCTATGATTAGCTCCAGGAGAAGGGCTGATAAGAGGAGAGGGAGCAGGAGAGCTTGTGAACATGAGGCTGGAGAGGGAGAGGAGCCCAGTTACCTAGGCAGTGCACCCCAGCCTACCCACCACGGAGTCTCAGAGGCATGGAGCAGATGCTCCACGACACACGGGTTCCATTCAGTTCAGTCGGTCAGTCAAGTCCGACTCTTTGCGACCCCATGGACTGCAACACGCCAGGCCTCCCTGTCCTTCACCAGCTCCTGGAGCTTGCTCAAACTCAGGTCCATAGAGTCAGTGGTGCCATCCAACCATCTCATCCTCTGTCTTCCCCTTCTCCTCCTGCCCACAGTCTTTCCCAGCTTCAGGGTCTTTTCCAATGAGTCAGCTCTTCGCATGAGGTGGCCAAAGTATTGGAGCTTCAGCTTCAGCACCAGTCCTTCCAATGAACACCCAGGACTGATCTCCTTACGGATGGACTCATTGGATCTCCTTGCAGTCCAAGAAACTCTCAAGAGTCTTCTCCAACACCACAGTTCAAAAGCATCAGTTCTTCAATGCTCAACTTTCTGTATGGTCCAACTCTCACATCCATACATGACTACTGGAAAAACCATAGATTTGACTATGAGGACTTTTGTCACAAAGTAATGTCTCTGCTTTTTAATACGCTGCCTAGGTTGGTCATAGCTTTTCTTCCAAGGATCAAGCATTTATTAATTTCATGGCTGCAGTCACTATCTGCAGTGATTGTGAAGCCCAAGAAAAGAAAGTTAGTCAGTTTCCATTGTTTTCCCACCTATTTGCCTTGAAGTGATGGGAGTGGATGTCATGATCTTAGTTTTTTGAATGTTGAGTTTTAAGCCAGCTTTTTCACTCTCCTCTTTCACTTTCATCAAGAGGCTCTTTAGTTCCTCTTCACTTTCTGCCATGAGGGTGGTGTCATCTGCATATCTGAGGTTATTGATATTTCTCCCGGCAATCTTGATTCCAGCTTGTGCTTCATCCAGTCCAGCATTTCTCATGATGTACTCTGCATATAAGTTAAATAAGCAGGGTGACAGTATGCAGCCTTGACACACTTCTTTCCCAATTTGGAACCAGTCCATTGTCCCATGTCCAGTTCTAAATGTTGCTTCTTGACCTGCATACAGATTTCTCAGGAGGCAGGTAAGGTGGTCTGGCATTCCCATCTCCTGAAGAATTTTCCACAGTTTGTTGTGATCCACACAGTCAAAGGCTTTAGCATAGTTAATGAAGCAGAAATAGATGTTTTTCTGGAACACTCTTGCTTTTTCTGTGATCCAATGGATGTTGGTAATTTGATCTCTGGTTCCTCTGCCTTTTCTAAATCCAGCTTGAACATCTGGAAGTTCATGGACTGTTAGGTAAGGGTTAGGTCCAAGTTAAGACACTTCCTCCTTCCTTCATTCTCAGACCCTTAATATGCAAAGGAGAACTGCCAATTTCCCAAGGTAGAAAAACATGAGTTTTCTCAATTCTAAATCATCTATATTGGACATTTCTGAAATAAGCATCATCGTGCAGTTGATAGGCATAATTTTTTCCTTTTGTTTCCAAAAAGGCTGTTACTAACTCAGTGACATGCCATGTGATTTATGGTCTCCTGGAATCAGAGAAATAGAGCATCAGGCACAGAGTCTCTCTGTGTCTGGACCTGCAGACCATCCTCATGTGTGCCCATGGCCCCCGTGTAATGCCTGATTGTAGCCTCCCTCTCAGCTGTCCCAGTTTGGATGGAAAGCTACATGGTCACCCTAACAACCCAGCACTAAGAAGAGCCTGCTTGCCGGAGCCACACACGCTTCATCAGCGCGTGATCCAGATGCTTTGTTTAAGGACCATCTGTCCTACAGTGTTGGCGCATTTTCTTCTGCAGACCTGTCAAAACAGATGATCATATTTCAAAAGTCCTCTGCAACTCCATGACACAGCTTTCTTTATTCTCCCCTGGAAGGCATGTGATGATAACGAAACGACCCAGGGCCTTTCAGCTAACTCCTGAGCAGTGCTTCCAAATCCTTGCCCTGAACCATACACCCCTAAAGTCAGACGAGCATACTTGTGCCCCAAATAGGCACCTCCCACCGCAGCCTGCAAGAGGTTCTTTTGAATTGGGTTTTTTTAAATGAAACACATGGAATTTGCCCTTTACATTACAGCCTGTGCATGTTTATTTTAATTTGAAAATTATGCTTAAATGAGCCGCCAAAGTATAAAACTGAACCATCCAGAAGATGCTCTCTTGATTCTGGAGTTTTCAAACCCCCTGCACATTTCTAAGAAATGCAATCCCAGAAGCCTTTGCTCTTATCCAACCAGAGCTGCCTGCTGAGAGGGAAGAGGTAAGTTTTCAGCGTGGGAACCCAGCACAGAAAGTGACCTGAACAGGAGGAGAATGAATACTGGGTGGGTAGGCACAGTGCATGCGGCATCATTTCATCAAACCTCAACTTCGCAGTAAGCATCGTTATCCCTTTATTATAGATGTGAAAACAGAGTCAGAGACGTTAGGTAACAGGTTTAAGGTCTCAACAAGGAGCATAGAGGAAATCTGAAGTCCAGGTCCTCAGGTTCAAAGGCAGGATTTCTCACGACTTGGAGCGTTCACTCCTTTCCTCCTCTGGAGTTTATCCAAGTGCCCTAAGGTCTGTCTCCCATCTCAGGTTTCTCATCGTCTTCACTGTTACTTTGAGTTTCTCTCTCTCAATTGATTTTCTAGGCTTCTCATGAGAGGTTTGAAAAAAAAAATTTTTTTAAGTGTCCATATCTATTTGAGGCTCTAAAGCTGATTTGTATTTATGGAAGATTATTTTGTGACTTTAAAAAGTGTGGAAAACTGCTATAGATAAAATGCATTTATTCTGAGATACGATCTGTTGGATTCTCTACTACCAAAAGTGGGGAGAAAACAGGTGGTACTACAGAAAAATACTCACAGATGGAAAGTGTATAAATGGTAATTCACCAAAAACAACTGCAACCGTGACTTTTAAAATATGATTCTGGTTTCTTTTTTGGGTCGATGCGTACACTGGAAACTTTGGAACTCCCTGGATAATGAATGTTTGGCTAATTAAATGCTAAGTCCTGGGGAAAAGGCACGGATGGAAGAAAGAGGCTTTTTAATCACCTGAAATTTTAATCTATGTCCTCAGTGATTTGGGCTTGAATCATATTGAAGGAGAGCGATATGGTGCAGCAGGGGACATCTGAGCTAAAACAAACCAATTCCGTGTAAAGCACATTCCTCTCCACAGGTCCCCAGTGTTACTGCCATGAAAGTCCCAGAGGTTGCTAGAGATCAAATCTTCTCATTTCCAAAGTTACTCAGTTTTCTAACCCTAACCCTTTGCTGGTTGCAGTGAAAGTATAAAATAGCCTGGATTAGAATGTGCGCAGTAATATTAATACAATAATTCTTATCCTGCCTGGTAAACTCCTATCCATACTTCAAAACCCCATTCCAATATCCTTTCTTCAAGATACCGCTTTCTCAGGAAGACTCATTCTCTCATACTCAGTGCCCCCCTGATTTTTGTGTATTTGTCTTTTAAAACTCCATGATCGATCACTTTTATTGGTGATGTGGTTTCACCCTACTAGACTCTGAGATCCTCAGTGCCTGGCATCCAGAGTGCCTAGCATAGAGCTTGGAATACAGTAGCTGTTCAATACATGCTAAGTGATGAATGGGTAAATGAATAAACATAAACAAGAACTGATGGGTACTAGAAACAGAACTATAACACTTGGATTGCTTTTCCTTCCACGAGGAAGCTGTGACCTGCAGAAAAATTCTTCAACATGACTTAATTCTATCTTCAAATCCCTTCCTTCATTCATTCATGCTAAAAAGAAATCCTCTGGGCATTCACATTCACGAAACTGTGGGGCTAAATTCAACTGAAAGACACATCAGACCTGGTTCTTGTCTTTATGAGCCTCACACTCCCATTAGTTTCTTCCCAAATGGATGGCAGATTTGTCAAGACCGCCTTCCCATGGCAAGACCCTCTCACAGCAATCGTGGACACGATGATGTGCCTCCCACACGTCCCTCTGGGACCAAGGCACCCACTGCCCTAGCTTCCTCTGAGAATGGTCATGGCTGGAGGCTCACAAAGCATCCTTCTCCAGGAATTGCCCTTAGCCAAAGTGAACTGACTCACCCAAGGTGATGTCCTCTCCCAGAAGCAGATCACTTCCATATGAGGCTACAAAGACCTGGACCCTCCACCTCAATTGAGAACACCTCTGAAGGGCCATCTTGGCTCCAGAGCTCTCTGCAGAATGAGCTGAAGGGTCTGCAGTTCAATTCCTCCCTCTGCCTGGTCCTGCTTCTCTCTCTTTCTCCCAGGTGTCATTCCCAAGAGCTAAACGGAACCAATACTGTCTCCTTGCAAATCTCCTTCTCAGAGTCTGCTTCAAGAAGCTTAACCTAAGGCAACCACACCCTCAGCTGGATCCATTGCCAAAGGATGTGGGTGGGGTACCTTTTGTGGCAGATGTAATGTGTTCAGGATGAATTTGCTAAAGAACATGTCAACATCATTGTTGCCTCTAACAAGAACAAGAGCAGGGCAGAGTCTTCTTTCAAGAACTGTTTTAAAGTTATTGGCTACATTAAACATTCTTTCCTCAAAAACCCATTTATTTTTTTTTGTCTTCTTTAAAATATGTTTTAAATTTTAAGAATTAGAATTTTTGTTTACTTGTTTTTAGGTCTCACGCACATAACAACAACCAAATAACAAACAGCAAATCCACACAGTTGCTTTCAAAATGTGCGGAGTGGTTGGGGTCATATAACCTCACATCTGTTACTATGTCTGTCATCAGAAAAGGACCTAATAAGTGATTATAGGAAGATTACAGGATATAAGTTTAATAAACAAAATTAACTGGTCCCCTAAATGCCTTGGATGTGACAGTGACTTTGTAGATACAATACCAAAGTCACGATCCATGAAAGATGCAGTTGATATGCTGGACTTCACTGGAATTAAAAACTTAAAACCTTTTCTCTGCAAAGGACAATGTCTTGAGAGTGAGAAGACAAGTCACAGATTTCCCCATCCAAGTTCCTGGCCCACAAAATCTGGTAGCACAATAAAAATAATTATTTGACACTACTAAATTTTAGGGTGGTTTGTTAATAGAGCCAGTAAATAAGACAGCAATTAATGACCTCTTAAGCTACCAAGAATTGATGCTTTTGAACTGTGGTGTTGAAGAAGACTCTTGAGAGTCCCTTGGACTGCAAAGAGATCAAACCAGTCAATCCTAAAGGAAACCAACTCTGAATATTCATTGGAAGAACTGATGCTGAAGCTGAAGCTTCAGTAATTTGGCCAACTGATGGGAAGAACTGACTAATTGGAAAAGACCCTGAAGCTGGGAAAGACTGTGGGCAAGAGGAGAAGAGGACGACAGAGGATGAGATGGTTGACTGACATCACTGACTCACTGGACATGGGTTTGAGCAAGCTCTGAGAGATGGTGAAGGACAGGGAGGCCTGGCGTGCTGCAGCCCACAGGGTCACAAAAAGTTGCACACGACTGAGCTACTGAACAATGACAAAGCTACCAATTTCTTCCCTTTACCCACAAAAATCCTCACGGATCAGTCATGCCTTTCTTTGGCACAAACCTGGAGAGAGCCTCAGAATCCTCAGCAGAGCACTCCTAGGCAACCACGCTAAGAGGTAAGAGTTAATACTCAAGATATAACCTAGTTACAGATCTAAAGTATAAATAAATATGTTTAAACAGTCTAGTTTAACCCTTTTATTTGCCAAAGTATTTGAGGTGCCCTGATGCAAAGCCCTCTGCTCCTGCCTGAGTCATCTGAGGGCAGGGTTGGAGATGCAGTGAGAGGCGCAGCTTCGCGCCTTCTCTGTTGTATACACTTGACCTTGACCTTGGCGGCTCCTTTGTGTGGTCCCTCTCTGAGCCTTTGCGGCCACTGTTCCCTCCGCCCCACTGTACCCCCCATCCCACCTTGCTATTGCCTGTTAATACTTGGTCTCCAGTCTCATCTCAAACATCCCTTTCTCAGGGAAAAAAAGTGTTCGTCTCTTGTTGTGTCCAGCTCTTTAGGATCCCATGGAATGAAGCCCACCAGGCTCCCCGGTCCATGGGATTTTCCAGACAAGAACACTGGAGTGGGTTGCCATTTCTTTCTCCAAGGGACCTTCTTGACCCAGGGGTCAAACCCAGATTTCCTGCATTGTGGGCAGATTCTTTACCTTCTAAGCTACCATTTATGCTTGTTCTCCAGTCTCATTTCAAACATCACTTTCTTAGGAAAGCCCACCCCAAAATCACATTCCATCAAATGGTGATTCCCTCTCAAGTATCATCCTGAACTTTCCTTTAATGACATTTATCACAATTATATTTAAATAATCATTTGTCTAATCAGCTGTTTAATGTCTGTATCCCCCAACAAATTAGAAATTCCATGAGGACAGGGGCTGTATCTCTTTTGACCTCTGCTCTACATGGCAAATGCTATTTAATATTTACTGAGTAAGTGAGTGAGAGCAAGTGGGTCTAGGAAGTCTTTAACCAGAATGGCTCACTCAGCTTCCTCTAGACGCATGATCTTCCTTTTCTTCCCTGAGGATTGTGTATCTAGCCATCTCCCTTCCCCAGCATCTCCAAACACCTGCTCACCTGCAGGCCCCTGCATCACCCTTGTGACTAACTGGCCTTTAAGTTCAAACACCTTCCCCTTCCAAGGAGAACTTTATTCAGCACAGTGGCTGTTTCTCGACTGTTGGAACTGATGGCTGCACCATATGGATACGAACGCAAGCAAGCATTTTTGTAATGACAGCTTAGCATCTTTATCTACACAGAGCTTCAGCTAATTAATATTCAGTCAATTAGAAAATATTTCTGAACAATAATAAATTATCCAAAATATAGGTTCATCCAGGAGCCAAATGACTCCTTTGCTGCCTTTTCTTCGCTGCCTTTTTGAAGGGAACTGCTTGCTGTATTAGCACAGTGAATAAACGAGGTCTCCCAGAAGGCCCAGGTCCCTGGGTTTGGCCCAGGGACCTAATCACTGTCACGATTCTGGCTCATACTCGGTTTGTCGGAACTAAGTGATTGGACTTCTGACTTTTGGGTCTTTGGGGGCTTCTAACTTCAGGCAGTGACTACAATATGGGAGATAATCAACAAATATTTGCATTATTAGTGAACTACTTAACTGGGCTAAGAGCTTCTGGCCTGGGCTCTTAGTCTTCAGCTGTGTCCTCACCAATCATTCACCAGTTTTCAACTTCAATGATCTCTCCAAGCCCCAGCACAGACCACATCACTCCACTGTATATAGTCTTCCATGGCTCCCTATTGCGTGTGAAACCAAGTGAGAGACCTTCTGGGCTGCGCCCAGGGAAGGCAGGCACCACTACGAGAGGCTACCTCCCCGCCGCCCATGGCCTCCTCTCTCATCCACCCACTCACTGGGGACTCCAACCAGAAAGAGCAGAGTGCAATATCCAGGCCTGCCAAGCTAATTCCTGCCACTGAACCCTTCCGCTGCATCCCCCAGTCTATAACTGCTTCCGTCTTCTGCCTACCTGACTCCTACCCACCTCCTAAGGCTGAGCTCACACACGGACCCATCAGAAACCCACCTTGACACCAGCCTCCCCTCCCTCTGAAAGAGGGTTAAACACCCATCCTCTGGGTCCTGCGGCCCAGTGCTTCCCCTGTGAAAGCAGGGGTCACACTGGATTGCAAATGCCCATCTGCTTGTCTGTTGCCTCTGAAGACCTGGGAATTCACTGGGACCTGGGCCTGTGTCTGCAAGAGAAGGATAATAACTCCCACTCTGCAGGGTGGCCATGAGGATTAAACGAAATGATGTACATGGGGGCCTAGCAATGCGCCTGGCACCTAGCAGGTCTTAATCTATGTTGAATCAGCAAATGAACGAATAAAGATCCGTGGTAAAGAACTTGCCTGCCAGTGCAGGAGATGTAAGAACCACGGGTTCAGTCCCTGGGTCAGGAAGATCCCCTGGAGAAGGAAATGGCAACCCACTCCAGTATTCTTGCCTGCAGAATCCCCTGGACAGAGGAGCCTGGCGGGCTACAGTCCATGGGGTCTCAAAGAATCGGACACACCTGAAGCAACCCAGCAAAGATCATTCACCTGCACGTGAGTCAGAGCTCCAGGAAGAAAGACGTAGACAGGATGTAGGTGGTATTGATAAACCAGAGGTGTGCCCCTAAGGTTAGGCAGCAGGCTTTATTTTTCTCTTAGGACCAAATACCCCTTTCACAGCAATCTTTTTAGGACACCTCACTTACTATGATGAACTAGCATAGTGTAGGATACATACTATTATGCATACTAGTATAGGTACGTACACTACCTATAGGTTATAGTATAACCCATCCACATAATTTTTTAAATAAATATATTTTAAAGATAATGATATAGGATATTTTAAAGACAAAGAAAAGGAGATATCTTAATATTATATTTCAATAAATAATTGCTCATACATGACTTGGGGAAGACACACGGATCGATAAAATGTCTGCACCTCTTTCTAATAAGCAGGTTGGGATTTAGGAGACATAAGACAGTATTCAACTGACTACTGTTGACATTTTTTCTCTGTCGTTGACATTTTGAAATAAGGGCTAAATAAGCACCTTTCTATATTTATAACTGCAGAGACAGACTGGGACCTGGGGGAAGGTATCGGCATCTTAAATTCAACAGTGGCCTTGCCATCCACAACATAATTTTCTGAATGTTGAACGACTTTTGCCAAAGTTTTAAACAAAAAAAAAAATAGTCTATCATTGATTTACCTAGTAGTTGCTTTCCTAGAAACTTCAGTGTATCTTAAAACCATGCACGAAATAGCTCTCTTTATATATATTGATAGAAAGATAGATACAAGAGTTATAGAGTTCTAGATATACATAAAATTATAAACAGATTTTTCATTTACATGTATTTCCAGTGAGACATGTAAAAGTTGCTCAGAAAGATGCAAGTGGATTCTTTGTAATATGGAACTTTCTCAGTTCAGTTCAGTCGCTCAGTCGTGTCCGACTCTTTGCGACCCCATGGACTGCAGAACGCCAGGCCTCCCTGTCCGTCACCAGCTCCCAGAGCTTGCTCAAACTCATAGAACAGGCAATATATTGGACAATTCTATCCCCCATCCACTAATTACTTTCAGTCTCCCCAGACATTGGGCCGACCAAAAAAACACCCTCATCAATACCCAAAATACCCTGAAGGGGGCAGCACCACTCCCTTTGAGAATCACCACTCCCCCACCCAAAACTGGCTGAACCCAGGATACCCATCAGCCTGGGTGGAACCCTGCAGGGCTCAGCCTTGTTCCCACTCTCTCGTAGAAATCGCAGTCCAGACCCCTAAGAAGGGAAGCCTCCGAGGAGGCTACAGGTATGTAAGTGATCCCTGCAACAGCCAGCTGGGTACACCGTCCCCATGCACTGCCTCCAAGAATAACGTTTGTACGTGAGGGTGTGAGGAAGAGGGACCTACACGCCCCTAATGGCCTCCAGCTGCTGCCAGCCACACTGTGCCCGGAGCACAGCCAAGCCAGCCCGGGCCCTGGGCTGCCTGCCCAGGCCGAATCCAAGCTGAACTCAGCCGCCAGCTCCCTGAAGCCACATCCACAGCGCGGAGGCAGGAGATGTGGCTTCTGACCTCAGTTCTGCTGCGGACTCGCGTGTGACCTGGGGGAGGTGCTTGACTTCTCCGGGCTTTATGTCCCCCTCTCTCATGAGAGTGAGCCAAAATTCTCTTTTTTTGCCCTGAAAGTTTTTATTATAAGGAAAGATGAATCAACACAGGAGGAAAATGCTCAAGGGACTCCTGGAAGCCCATCCCTAGTAAAACGGTGGCCAGTACCCTGTAAGGAATAAAATGGGTCATTTTATAATCAGGACATGAATTTCTTGTGCACCGATGACCAGTGATTGGTGCACTAGAAAAGAAGTTTAAGCTAAACCGCAAGAAAGAGGGTCTGTAAGAGCCTCCGAGGAATGAATGGGCAGCTGAAAGTGAAAAGGCCCAGCACTGGAAAGATAAAATGAGACCTAGTGTTAAGAGCCTTGAACATCAGGCTTAAGAGAGCTTGTAGATAGTAGATCAAGATGTCAGACCCAAGTGTGTTTGACTCATTCATTCATTCATTCATTCACTCATTCATTCAGCAAGTATGTTTTTGTTTGGGGGGGGGGGGGGGACTGCCAAGAAAGTTCCCAGCTCCTTTTTTTAAAATGCTTTTTTTATTGTAGTGAAGGCCTCATACTATAAAACATCCTACTTTAACCATATTTAACTGTGTGGTTCGCTGGTACTAAGTACATTCATATTGTTTGTAACTCTCGCCATCCTCTCTCTCCTGAGTTTTTCGCCTTCCTGAAGTGAAACTCTGTCCTCATTAAACCTAAATCCCCCTTCACCCCCTTCCCCGCCCCTTTACCCCCTCCCCTGGCCCCTGGCATCTAACAATGTACTTTATGAACGTGACTGTCCTCAGTACCTCCTGTAAGTGGGATCAAACAACGCTTTGTCTACACCTACTGCATATTGGGATGCGTTTTTAACGTTAATGTAATATAGTCTTACAGACTGTACTTTTTTCCCCTGTGCCACACGCTAGGTGCTCATTAGTTATTATCTCTTTTCTACACAGTAGTGTGTGTATGTCAGCAGCAGCAGACACAAGCATGTTCTGAGAGCATCCTGCCTGCCCAGCACTCGAGGGGTGAACAGGCAGATAAGCTCTCTGCTGGAAGCTTGCAGTGTCATGGCGGAAGACAGAAATTACAGAAACAATTCACACGTTCACGAGATGATTCCAAACAGCGAGAAGCAGTAAGAAAACAGAAGAGACTAGCGACGTGGGGGCAGGGGGGTAATTTCAAAAGGGGGGGCTAAGGAAGGCTGAGACCTGAAAAAGAAGAAAAAAACTAATTGTGCAAAGGTCCCTGGGCAGAAGGCTCCAGACAGAAGGACCCCAGTGAGCGCTGGCCTGGAGGTGGGAAGAGAGAAGGGGGGCCTCTGGGGGGTGTGGCACGAGGTGAGGTCAGAGGGAAGAAAAGGCACTTAGTTCAGGGGCTCGTGGACCATGATGATGGAGTCTGGGTTTTATTCTAACAGCCATGAGAAGCCACTAGAGGATTTTTTAAATTTTTAAAAGATGATCTGATTTACATTTTTAAAATATCACTCAGGCTGCTCTGGGGAGGGTAGATCATAGGTTAGAAAGAGGTTGGGAGGCTGAGGGATCCCCAGGAGGCCTGGGCTGGGATTCTAGCAATGGGACCAACAGGCTGGTTGGAATGGAGTGGGTGTGGCAGCAACAGGACATGCCCATGGACTGTGCAGGGAGGTCAGTGGGAGGGATTGCTCCTTAGATGGGCAATGTGGTCTCCTAAGCCCACGTGGCGTCTGATGGTCTTCACGCACAGTTCCACACTTCGAAGAACCAGGAACTCACCCTCCAGAGCAGCAGATTCTGGGCATGATGGAGAACGCCTTCCCACATGTTATGGCATTTTGTCTTCCTGGGACATCTACCCCATGTTCGTTCTCATTCTCCCCTCCAAAGGCACAAGAAGGAGAACCAGTTCCTTTTCCTCAGAACTCTCCCCAGAGGCTTCGAGACTTCATCCTCCTCCTGCCCCTTCTTGCTCCAAAAAGATGAACTTTCCTCTTGGGGGCCAGAGGAAGGACTTCCACAAGCTGGCCTTCCCTGATCTTCCCACTTCTCACATCTTTTGTCTCAGCGTCCTCTCCCCCCTCATATCCCCATCCCCCATCCATTCATTAAACACACATGCACACCACACACGCACACACACACACACACACACACACACACACACACACACACATCTCCACGAGGGGAAGGTTGCTGTTCTCTTTTCGTCCTCATCTCTATCTGCCCCCTAGTGCCTGTCCAGCCACTGAAGTTTTCAGAAGGGAAAATCGAGGTTTCAAACCCATTGTTTCTGAGCTGATTGCAGGGCAGTGACTCCCCCAACTTTCCAAATCCCGGCTGTAAAGCGGTTATGCTAAGCCCCCGGATGAAAGCATCTCAGGAGGGAATCTGTGATCAAGAGCTTGGCATTGGATCATGGGCTTCTCTCCTCCCACTCCTCAGATTTTCTGGATGGGTGGAGATGATGCTCTTCTTGCCCTAAAAGGGTTTATCGCAGCCTGTCAGTTTCCGGTGTGAATCACCCACTCAAAGACTATTTCCAGCCAGTTACATCTCCTTCGCCATCAAACACTGGAGAAATTAACAGAGGTTAATGGACTTAAGAAGCCCCCACTGCCAAGAGCAGACGGTTGACAAAGAGGCTCCAGAGCTACCCACCTCTTTTTTCCTGTTCCCTCCCGTCAGTCATTGATTCTATTAGCTGAAAAGCCCTATTTAGCCAGGCTGCAGTTCCTATTTTAGGGCCTACCAGGGTTCCCCCAGGGAGGATCACCAGTGGGAGAAAAGGGCTTTTTGAAGATTACATATGAGTAAAAAGAGAGAGCCTTTGAACACTGATGGAGATTCTGGGCTTCAAACTCCAGCCGGCGCTGCGGATCTCACGGAAAAAATAAATGGGCTAAAGGGAAAGAGATCAAGGGGAAAAGTAACCATTACAAGAATTAGAGGAATTCAGACCTGGCAGGAGTGCAGAGAGTCCTGAGAATCAGGAGCCCCAGTGACTGTCCAGGCTCCATTTTCGCTGTGGGACCCTGGGTAAGTGAGTGTATCTCTCTGAGCCTTTTTCACTCAGTACCTACCAGTTGATAAACACCTCGGGCTAAGTACTGTGCCGGGTAATGGGGATCCCAAGGCAACCAGAGGCTCTCCGGAGCTCACAGCTCCGTGGGGCAGCCAGGAAAAAGGATAACTGCAACATCATGTGACAAGGGTCTCCCCACGGGTACAACCAGCAGCTTTTATAGATGGAAAATAATAACAACAGTGAAAGTGAAAGTCCCTCCTCCATCGTCCCCTCCTCCCTCCTCCCTCCTTCCTCCTCCCTCGCTCCCTCCTCCATTGCTCCCTCCTCCCTCGCTCCCTCCTCCTTCCTCCCTCCCTCCGTCCTCCCCTCCTCTTCCCTCCTCCCTGCCCCCTCCTCCCGTGCTCCCTCCTCCCTCACTCCCTCACTCCCTCCTCCCTCGCTCCCTCCTCTCTCACTCCCTCCTCCCTCCTCTCTCGCTCCCTCCTCCCTTGCTCCCTTGCTCCCTCCTCCCCTCCTCCCTCCTCCTTCCTCCCTCCCTCCGTCCTCCCCTCCTCTTCCCTCCTACCTCCTCCCTCTCTCCCTCCTCCCTCCTCCCTCGCTCCCTCGCTCCCTCCTCCCTCCTCCCTCGCTCCCTCGCTCCCTCGCTCCCTCCTCCCTTGCTCCCTCGCTCCCTCCTCCCTCGCTCCCCCCTCCCTCCTCCTCTTCCCTCCTACCTCCTCCCTCTCTCCCTCCTCCCTCGCTCCCTCGCTCCCTCCTCCTCCTCCCTCCTCCCTCCTCCCTCGCTCCCTCGCTCCCTCCTCCCTCCTCCCTCGCTCCCTCCTCCCTGCCCCCTCCTCCCTCGCTCCCTCCTCCCTCCTCCTTCCTCCCTCCCTCCGTCCTCCCCTCCTCTTCCCTCCTACCTCCTCCCTCTCTCCCTCCTCCCTCCTCCCTCGCTCCCTCGCTCCCTCCTCCCTCCTCCCTCGCTCCCTCGCTCCCTCGCTCCCTCCTCCCTCGCTCCCTCGCTCCCTCCTCCCTCGCTCCCCCCCCTCCTCCTCCTCCCTCCTCCCTCGCTCCCTCCTCCCTGCCCCCTCCTCCCTCGCTCCCTCCTCCCCCTTTCCTCCCTCCCTCCCTCCTCCCCTCCTCTTCCCTCCTCCCTGCCCCCTCCTCCCTTGCTCCCTCCTCCCTCCTCCTTCCTCCCTCCTCCCTCGCTCCCTCCTCCCTCCTCCTTCCTCCCTCCCTCCGTCCTCCCCTCCTCTTCCCTCCTCCCTCCTCCCTCGCTCCCTCCTCCCTCGCTCCCTCCTCCCTCCTCCTTTGCTCCTTCCTCCCTTGATCCCTGGATCCCTTGCTCCCTCCTCCCTCCTGCCCTTGGGGCATAGGCACACACTGCTGTCCACAGATCTAAGACCATCCTGCTCTATCCTGGTTCACATCAAGCACCCAGACCATCCCCGCCTGCTCAGGGCCCTTAAACCCACTGGGCTCTACTTCCCCACCTAAACACCCCCATATCCTCTGCAGTCACCTAGATCCTCAGCTTAACTACTGCAAACATTCACCTTCTGGCTCCAACTGAAATCTGATCTCCTTAGGAACAATCTTCCCCTCGGGCCTGATTCCTTTCCCACATCCCTTCTGCCGCTCGCAGTGCTCCTTCCTGCTCCTCACTGTCACTTCCAGAACAGTGCTCCCTCCCAAAAGGCCTCCAGCTCTGAAGCTTATCCCTTCATACCAGCAGTAGAGAGCCCTCCCACTGGGGCCATCCTCAGACCTAAAGGCCCCTGTCCCTGACTCCCCAAAGTCTTTACCTCCTGGCTCACTGGCACGCTTTCTGACCCAGACTTAGTTTCGGTATCCACCTACGCGCTCCTCTCAACAGCATGCTCTGTCATTCTCTGCCTCCCTCTCACGCAAGAACCATGCCTCAGTCACTCCATGCTGTACTCATAGCTGTCCCTTGTCACTGACAATAATCATTCTTACACCGTAACCTCAGTTCCAAGAATCCCATTCTCTAGGCTCCAGTCACCCTGAGATCAATGATTCTTCTACCTAGGTTCTAAGGTCCCTTCATTCTGCCACCTCTTCACTGCCCTCTACCCCACACATGCATATTTTCCTCTCTGTCCAATGAAGGTGATCAATCATCACCATCATCATCACCACCACCAGGATCATCTTCATCGTCGTCATCATCACCAACACCACCACCTCATCTCTGTCACCATTACCGTCATCACCACCATCACGACCATCTTCACCACCATCATCTTTACCACCTCCATCTTCACCATCCACATTATCATCATAATGACACAACCACCACCTTCATCACCATCATCTTTATCACCGTCACCACCACCATCGTCATCATCAGTATCATCTAATCCATTACCCTTGAGGCAGGTGGTACACTCTAAAAACTGACTGCAACAATACCTCCCGCCTCACGTGTACTTTGAAGGTGACTTTGACGCTCCTCTAATTAAGAAATGGGTTTCTGTGTCCTACCCTTGAAGCTACAGGGGGCTGTGACTATGGCAGAAGTGATGGCAAGACTGTGTCATAAAAAGCGAGAGCATCTGCCTGGCTTTCCTGGGACACTCACTCTTGGAGCCCAGCGAGCACACCATGAGGGGTCCACGTGGAAAGGGTCTCAGGCCCTCTGCCCCGTCCCAGACGAGCTCATGGGCGACAGACGGCGCCATTTTCCCAGCCACGTGACTCACCGTCTGTGTTAGGTCCCTAGGGCTGCTGTAACAAGTTACCACCAACCGGGTGGCTTAGAGCAGAAATTCACTTGCTCACAGCTCGGAAGGCTAGAAATCCAAGGTGCCCACAGGGCTGAACTCCTTTGGAAGCCCTCAGGGAGAATCCATTGTTCGCTCTTCCAGCGCCTGAAGCTTGAGGCCTTCCCTGGTTTGTCGCTGCATCACTTCAGTCTCTTCCCCTGTGGTCACACTGTGTCCGTCACTTCTTTATGTCAAAACTGCCTGTTTCTCTCTTACAGGAACACTTGTAATTGTGTTTAGGGACCATGCAGATAATCCAAGATAACCTCCCAGTCTCAAGACTCTTAATCACATTTGCGAAGACCTCTTTTCCAAATAAGGTAGCATTTACAGCTTCCCAGAATGAGGGTCTGAGATCTTTAAAGGGCCCTTATCTGTTATCCGTCTACTAGTTGTTGTTCAGTTGTTAAGTTGTGTCTGACTCTTTGCAACCCCATGGACTACAGCAAGCCAGGCTCCTCTATCCTCTACTACCTCCCAGAGTTTGCTCAGATTCATGCCCATTGAGTCGGTGATGCCATCCAACCATCTCATCCTTTGCTGTCACCCTCTCCACTTGCATTCAGTCTTTCCCAGCATCTGGTCTTTTCCAGTGAGTCAGCTCTTTACATCAAGTGGCCAAAGTGCTGGAGCTTCAGCTTCAGCATCAGTCCTTCCAATGAATATTCAGGGTTGATTTCCTTTAGGATTAACTGGTTTGATCTCCTTGCAGTCTGAGGGACTCCTTAAGAGTCTTCTCCAGCACCACAATTCAAAGCATTAATTCTTCAGCTCTCAGCCTTCTTTATGGTCCAGCTCTCACATCTGTACATCTGTCTACTACACCATCTTAAAAGTGGATCCTAAAAAAAAAAAAGTGGATCCTCCATTCCCCAGTCAAACCACCCCAGCTGAGGAGAGACTGTTCCCCACCAAAGCCCTGCCAAAAATGGGAGATTCGCTTAGAAATGAATGATTGTTGCTGTTTTAAGCCTCTAAGTGCTGGGGTGGTTTGTTACGCAGCAATAGATAACTGTTACAAGCCTCAACAACCTTGTTTGTTCCTTGCTTCATTATGCTTGCTGGTTTAATCCGACTCTCCGCCTGTTTTCAACGTGTACCTGGCAGCTGAATATGATAATAGGGAAACACACAGCCCTGCTGACTCTGCCCACGCTGAATCCACAGCCTCTTTTAAGCCGAAATGGGCTCCTGGGGGAGGGGGGTGGTGCCCAGCCATCCGACTACATTTCCCTAATAAGAATCATTCTCCCAAACCCCATTTCACCCCTTCTTTCAAAGTAAACCTTCACTGCTTCCTCCCCAGACTTAGCCTCAGCTGATGTCTTTGATTCCTATTTCACTGACACAATAGAAGCGACCAGAAAAGATCTCCCGCAAGTTCCTCCATCACATCCGTCAACCACGTCCACCCACACTCACTGATTGCCCTCCTGCTACTTTGGATGACCTCTCAATGCTCCAGGCTCCACTCGGGCCCACTAATCAGTCCCCAAGGACACCACTCACCCTCCCCCATCTCCTGCATCATCACTTCTGCCTCTCCCTGTATAATTCCCATCAATGCTAGATATGTTTTATTTCTCCCATTTTCTCTAGCGACCTACTTTCCTCCTCCCCTTTAAAATAAAAGAATGGTTCATACTCACAGTCTCTAATGCCTCTCCTCCCATTCTCTCTTGAATCCAATCAGGCTTTCCACCCAACATTGAACTGAAAATAACCTTTATCAAGGTTATCCAGTGTTGCCAAGTCCTGGGTCCTTTGTTACCCCTGATAAATATGGGTTTCTTGGGGATTCTGTCACAAATTACCACAATCTAGGTGGCTACACCAGGAAGTCTGGAGGCTAGAAGTCTGGAGTCAAGGTGTTGGCAGTGTCATGACCCCTCTGAAGTTTCCAGAAGGAGTCTTTCCTTACCTCTTCCAGCTTCTGGTAGCCAGCAGCCTTCCTTGGCAGCCTTGAGCTTGGAGCTGCATCACTCCAACCCCTCTACCTGCTTTCATCCTTACCTGGCCTTCTGCCCTCTGTGCATCTCTGGTGTCCCTTCCTCTTCTTGTAAGGACAGCAGTCACTGGATGTAGGGCCAATCCTAACCCAGTATGACTTCATCTCAACTTAGCTAACTCCATCTGCAAAAACTCTATTTCCAAATAAGGTCACATACTGAGGTTCCAAGTAGACATGAATTTGAGGGGACACTGTGTTAGTCATTCAGTCATGTCTGACTTTTTGGAATCCCATGGTTGTTAGCCTGCCAGGATCCTCTGTCCATGGGATTTCCCAGGCGAAAATATTGGAGTGGGTTACCATTTCCTCCTCCAGAGGATCTTCCCAGCCCAGGGATCAAACCTGGGGCCTCCTGGTTTGGCGGGCAGATTCTTTACCGTCTGAACCTCCAGGGACACTATGCCACCTCAACAGCAACATACATCACCACTGATCACTCCCTCTTGGAAACACTTCTTTCTTTCTCTTGGCTTCCAGGGCATCCCATTCTCTGGGTTTTCCTTCCACCAAAGTGAACACCCCTTCTCAGTCTCCTCTGCTGGGTGCCCCTTGTCTGTCTGAGTGCCCCAAGCTTAGTCCTCCGAGGCTGATCTTCTCTTCCCACAATCCCTCCCCAGGCGTTGCTGTTGTGCTTCAGTCACTAAGTCAGGTCCAACTCTTTTGCGACCCCCTGGACTCTAGCCTGCCAGGTTCCTCTGTCCATGGCAAGAATACTGGAGTGGGTTGCCATTTCCTTCTCCAGGGGATCTCTCCAACCCGGGACTGAACCCAGATCTCCTGCGTTGCAGGCAGATTCTTTACTGCTGAGCCATCAGGGAAGCCTCCTTCCCAAGGCGATCTTCTCCAATTTCATGGCTTTAAATCCCTGGATACTGACAATTTCAAATTTCCTACAACCAGCCTCCACCTCTCTCATGAATTCTAGACTCATACACCCACCTTGGATGTCTAAGGACCATCTCAAAATTAGTATACTTAAAATTTTTTAAATCCCAACTTTTCTTCCATCCCAAAAGAAAAAGAAAAAGAAAAAAAAAAACTGTTACACCCACAGAATCTCTCGTCTCACTAATTGGCATTTCTCGGGTCATAAAACAAAGTTATTCATGAGTCTTCTCTTTCTCACATCTCACTTCCAAATGCAACAACAAATCCTGCTGCCATCACCTTCAAGGTATATCCCATACTCAGTCACTTCCCACAGTGCCCTTACCACATCCTGATCCCACCCACCGTCACCTTGGGGTCAGAAGACCAGAGCCCATCAGCCAAACCCATCCTCCTATCTGTTTTTCAAATAAAGTTTTACAAAACAGTCACACCCATTTGCTTCCACATCGTCTGTGGCTACTTTTACGTTCCAAGGGCAGTAAGGACTAATTGCAACAAAGACTGCAAGGCCTGCAGAGCTGAACACATTTCCTGTCTGTACTTTATTCAACGCGCGTCCCAGGTGGCGCTAGTGGTAAAGCGCCCAGCTGCCCTTGCAGCAGACACCAGAGACATGGGTTGGATCCCTGGGTCCAGAAAAGCCCTTGGAGGAGGGCACGGCATCCCACTCCAGCATTCTTGCCCTGAGAATCCCACGGACAGAGGAGCCTGGCAGGTGACCATCAGGGTCTCCATGGGGTCACAAAGAGCTGGACACACCTGAAGCAACTCAGCACACACCGTTTGCCGGTCCCTGGTCTGGACTATTACAGTCACGGGGCTCCCTCCCTCCACCTTTGCCCACAGATGGTTGATGCTCAACCAGCAGACAGGGCGTCACTTTTTAAACCTGAGTCAGCCCCCGCTAGTCCCCCATTTAGAATTATTCACTGCCTGTTTGTCTCACTTCCTCTCGCCCAGCCGGCCCTCAGCTCTCACCTCCAGCCACATCTCGGCTTTTCTCTCTAGCTACCCTCTGTCTCCAGTTTCTCCAGCCACACCAGACATGTTCCTGCTCCCAGAACACTCCAGGCATGCTCCTAGCTCCAGGCTTTTGCATTTTCTCTTTTCCCCCCAGATTTTCATCATCCTCATCAGACTCACCTGGCAATTCACATGTCCTCAGGAGACTTTTCCTGTTCTCTGGTGTGAAATAGCACCGCCCACCCAAGCTCGCCCCCTCCCGCTTCCTCTGCTCCACTTCCATCCACAGTTTCTCATCGTCAGACGCCATGCCCTTTTTTACCTGTTTGGTTATTACTTCCTGCCTCCCTGCAGTCTGCCTTCTGCGTGATACACATCATCGTACCCCCAGCACTTAGCTCAATGCCTCGAACCTAGTAGGTACTCCGGAAAGACGTGTTGGATGAGAGAAGGGCCCAAAAAATGAATGTTCGTTCTGCAGGTCAGTCCCGCGCTAAGCTACCCTCACAATAGCCTGTGAATAAGCACCGAGGCAAAGAGCCCAGAGGCCCCTGGCCAGGGCTCAGAGTCAGGTGCGACACCAAAGCTCTCTGCGCTCCTCATCTCCACCTCCTAAAATTGTGCTTTTCTGTATATTTTAGATGATATTTTCACCTGTAAGGTCACAACGCTAGCAACCCGAGTGTCCGATGCTGGATGAATGGATAAACAAAATGTAGTATAGACATGCCATGGAACACAGGCGGCGGTGGTGGTTTAGCCATTCAGTCGTGTCCGACTCTTGCGACCCTATGGACTGTAGCCCACCAGGCTCTTCTGTCCATAGGCTTCTCCAGGCAAGAATACTGGAGTGGGTGGCCACTCCCTTCTCCAAAGGATCTTCCCAACCCAGGGATCAAACCCAGGTGTCTTGCACTGCAGGCAGATTCTTTACCGACTGAACTACCAGGAAGCCCCTGCAATGAATTATTATCAGCCTTAAGAAGGAGGAATATTTCAACACACGGTGCAACATGGGTGAGCCCAAAAGACAATGATGCCACATGAGGTAAACCGGAGATAAAAAGACAAATATTATATGATTCTATTTATACATGGTATCCAGAGTCGTCAAAATCATAGAGACCGGAAAATAGAAAAGTGCTGGCCAGGGGCTGAGGGAAGCCAAGGGTGATTGTTTCATGGGTGGAGGGTTTCAGTTTTGCAAAATGAAAAGAGTTCTTGCTGGTGATAGTTGCGCAACAATACAAATGTACTTAATCACACTGAACTGTACACTTTAAATGGTTCAGATGATTGATTTTATACAATGTTTATTTTACTCTAATTTTTTTTAAAGATTGCAGTCTTCCTCATTGCAAACAGACAAGAAGGTCTAACTTTTCAGTTTCCAGAAGAGGAACGTGAGGGTCAGAGGACAAAGCCTGAGCTGTTGGAGGTTAGAACTTGAACCGAGGTCTCTCCAGCTCCTCCCCATCGTGCCTTCTGCTAAGGCAGTGGAAAGATTTCCCTGTGTATTTACCACACTTTAGATGACGGGAAATTTATTTTTTCCATTCCTAGGCACCCCTGGCGACCTCTTTCCTCCAGCCCTGAGATGGGGTGGGACGAAGCGAACACATCACAGAAACTGTCTCAGAAGAACCGGCAGGAGAGGTGGGGGATGGGAGAAGTTCCTGCATTAGCATATGCAAATTGGCCAGAGTAAAGAAAGCTGGGAAAGCTGCTATTTTATCATTTGTGGTAATTATAGTAATTTAGAGTGGTGAATCAATGGGATCCTGAAGGTAAAAGCATCTCGGAAGGATAACGTGGTGTGATTAAGAAGTTCTGATTAAGAACCGCTGTCATTTTCACCCAAAAAAAGTGAGGAAAGAGACCGAGGTCAGAAGAGCAGCGACATGAGTCATGTAGGCGGGGACCTCAGCCTGCCAGGCCCTGTCCCCCTCGCTGAAGACACAGAGAGAAATCGGAAGGTCCCCAGAACGTCCCTGCCCCTCGACATTCACAGAGAAAACACAGCCGTGGAGGAGGTCCACTCAAAGATACTGTGATCAATGCAGTGAAAACACATGTAAAGGAGCATAGAAGAAGGAGTCATTAACTTTGTCTGAGGGAAAGACTGGGAGAGTTTCAGATAAAATGTGATATCTGAATAGGGTTTTGCAATATCAATAGGAGTTTGTGACTGACAGTAGCCAGACGGATTTGCAGGAGGAGGTAACAGCATGCGAGAAGGGTTGGAATAAAAGTACCTTTAGAGAACCCCAAGGAGGAAGTGGAGAGTGAAGGTTTGCAGCTTATAAAACTGGAAACACTGGCAAAGCTACTGCAGGGAGCTTGGACATGATTCAGTCACGGATGGGAAGATAAAGACAGGGGCAGAGGAGGGATGTGACCATACTGAATTTTAGGAAAACTTGGTGAGGGAGCCAAGGAGTCGTGCGATACACCAATGGCAGTGTTAGAGGGGTGGGGGCAGAGGGACAGGGTTTCGGAGGTCAGATGAGAACAGAACAACCCACTGACCCAGGAGTCAGGACACAACCAACTGGGAACTTCACAGGTCACAACTGCAAGGGACCTGAGCTACCATCTGCCTCAACTCCCATTTTGCAGATGAGCAAGTCAAGGCTCAGAGAGGTTAAGGCACTGGTGCGAGGTCTCCCAGCTAGTAGGCAGCAGAGCAGGGGTTTGGCACCAGGTCTATCTGACTTTAAAGCCTGAGCTGTCTACTGCTCCGCGAACCTCTGGGTGTAAGACAGAACGGTCAGTCATCTCAAGCTCAGGTCGTGGAGCTGACAGTGGGTGCTGCCTTCCATGCTGTGGGCACTGAGCGCGGCAAGCTCAGGGGAGACCGTGTGGTCAAGCCCCCGAGGACTGTCCTGTGGTGCCAGGGGACGTTTTACTCCCACGCACGTCACAGGGAGTCCAGGCACTGTCCAGCCCAGAGAACAGAGGAACAATCTGACTTGTCCGCCTTATGAGAGTGGGTTCCCCGTCCCTCTGGGTATGCCGGCCAAGGCTGAGCACCCACCTGCCTTGGATGCTCTACAAAGCATGCCTGCACGCCGAGAGATGTTCAAGGTGACTTTGAACACTCAGGCTCTATGGTCTTTGCAGGCTGAGACACATCCCCACACAATCCAAGCACACTTTAATGAGCTGTTGCTGAGGAATCCTTTATTAATCCATTCACCAGCAGAGTATTTAGGAAAACTCTTTGGTGGGAGAAACACAGAAGAAGACCGAGGATTCTAAAGGGTACCTAACACAGCTGGACTTAAAGGATGACCGAGGAGTGGGTTTCAGCAGAAGAAACAGAAAAGGCTAAGTCCCAGAGGCAAGAGAGAGAACGAAGCTGCATCTGGAAGGCCACGGAAGTGGGCATGGCTGAAGGCAGCGTGCGGCAAGCGGAGGGCTGGTCAGAGAGCAGGCTGCAGGCCGGGAGGGCCACGGAGAGCTGCAAACGGATGGGCCTTTGATCAAGTTCCCTCCGACAGCCACGTGGAGTCCATATGACTCATCCCTTAAGACTATTTCACATCAGAAGGAAAATAAAAGTCTTCCTTCGCTCCCAAACAGCAGTGCGGGGCAGGGATGTCTCCATCACAGTCTGGGGCAGAGGTCTCCTCTGCCTCAGGACCCCAGAGCCCCCGGCAGCCATCCCGGAGCTGGGGGCTGCCTCCCACCAAGGTCCACGGCGGCCGGGCCTGCCGAGCCTTTGCCCACGTGACCCTCCAAACGCCGGTCCCCCACACGAGGCCTCGGCCGGCCTCACCACTGACAGATGGAGCGTTTGTTGACGCTCCGGTGACAGCTTGAAAACTCATCTCCTCCCTCCGAGCCGGCCCGTTCCACCTCGTCCTCCCATCTGCCATCTCATTTGAAAACTAGCAGAACAACTCGGCTAGAGCAATTCCGACTTTTTCCATCTGTGCCGAGTTAATTAAGAGGGTAATGAGAGCTGGGAATGAACGAGGTCTGCATTAATTCAAGATATGATTAAGAGAAGCATTTCTAAAATGTGTGTGTGTGTGTGCGCGCGCACCCGCACAGAGCAAGGCCCAATGGGTGGGATGTGTCCCCAGGTCAAGGGCATCCACTGTGTCCTTGGTGGGCGGGCTCTGGGGAAGCAGGGGGAAGGGAAACCCACCTGCTCAGAGCAGGTGCCACCACGACTGTGAGCTCCCAGAAGCCCCCGGGGTCACAGAAGGGAAGACGGAGACCACCTTGGTGTCTGTTCCCCACTCCACAAAGCAGCTCCACAAACATGGACTCATCACCTAGTTTGTGCCTGGCCCAGTGAACACAGAGAGCATGGTACCTAGAGTTTCTCTTTATTATGACAATGTCATTTATCCATTGGGACTTCCCCGGTGGCTCAGATGGTAAAGAATCTGCCTGCAATGCAGGAGACCTGGGTTTGATCCCTGGGTCAGGAAGATCCCCTGGAGGAGGGCATGGCAACCCACTCCAGTATTCTTGCCTGCAGAATTCCATGGACAGAGGAGTTTGGCGGGCTACAGTCCATGGGGTCGCGAAGAGTCAGACACGACTGAGCGACTCACACTTGCACCTTTTCTTGCATTTATCGATGACCTAACCACTTATCTAATGCAGTTTCAGGTACATCAAAAAGTCACAAAAGGCCAACAGAATATAAAGCTGAGATCGGAACCCAAGTCTTGTGACTCCTAGTCCAACGGGCCTATGAGCAAAAGAGCAGTGCAAACACATACTAATGGATGAATAGCCAATGTTCGTTGAGCATTTACTATGTGTCAGCCATTGTTCTAAGCACTGTTTGTGTATCATTTCATTTAATTCTCACAAAGACCCTAAGAGGCAGATACTATTGATATCATCCCCATTTTATAGATGAGGAAACCGAGGCTCAGACAGACTAACAGCCTCACCCAAGATGCCACTATGAGGAAGCAGCAGAGATAGGATTTTTATGATGCCAAAATCAAGCTATCCCACTGAATAACGCCAGCCCCTGGGCTCAAGGAGACAGACATCTGTGGTGTTGTAGGGGCACAGAGAAGGGGGACCTTATCTGACCCTGTGTAAGGAGGGGAGAGGGAGCCAGAGAAGGCTTCCTGGAGGAGGGGACAGCCAGGTAAATTCTGAAACGACTCAGATTCAAACATTGTTTAGTGAGTGTCCACTGTGCGCCGAGGAATCCTCCAGCTCTTTCACGTCTCACTAAACTTGCCCAGCCCTTGGGATGGAAGCATCCATGTAACCAACAGGAAACTAGCGGGGTTCAGGGAGAGAACCACCGCCCAGGGCCTCCCAGCTTCTGAGCGAGGGCAGGACGCGAACTCGGGTTGTTCTGACTCGGCTGCAGATGCCGGGTCCTCAGGATGGGAGATGATGAAGTGGAGGGAGATGCTGAAGTGGAGCGAGATGCCGAGGGTGCCGGGGGTGGTGGCCTGAGGAAGCTGAAGGGGCTGGGGTTGCAGGACCCTTCCCCATCCCAGGCATCTGCACACCCAGGTTCTATCTAGTCTCTGCTGTCCTGCCAGCCCAACTTAAGACGTCGGGCAATCCCGCGGCCGCCCCTGTCTGCACCTTGGAATGACTAGACTCTCGGATGCATTGGTTGCATCCACACCCACTGACCCGGCCCAGGGCAGAGCCATCTTTTCTCAGCTGAGCCTGACTGCGCACCACCTCAGAAGCAAACTCCTGCTGCCTCTCCAGCCCAGGGGGCCAAGGTCACACGCTGAGACCCACCTTCAAGGCCCCGCATAATCCATCCCCAGCCTCCCCTTCCCCTCCGAGCCTCCCCCAATCCTGTGCCCCTGCAAGTCACCGCCAGCCCCTCTGTTCTTCCCCTGCCCCCGCCCCCTCCCCTGAAGTCATTCTTGACGCCTCTTCAACCCTCGTGACCACTGACTGTCCCCGTGCCCCGACTGCCTCCGATACTTCTCGCCTACCCCACCCCCGGACCGCCTGCAGCTCCGCACTGCCATCTCGCTAGCCCAGGCCACGTCTCTGCCCTCGGCAGAAGGCCAGGCTCCGCTCCAGGGACGCTCTGCCTTCCACCCTCTCCTCCGGGCCCCTCTCTGCTCCTCCTGGAACAACATTTTTTTTCTTTTTTACACAAATGGTATTTTATTACAGAAGAGCATCTAATTTAAAAAATCAATACACATTTCAAGGAAAACATTGAGGCACCATAAAAAGATGCCCGAATATAAAATTTTCAACGTGCAAAATTCAGCGAAGAAACACACAGGAGAACCTAGGTTTGGACGATGTTTATTCCTCTGCCACCGTGAAGGCAAAATAAAACTCCCAGAGCCAAGAATGCAAGAAGATCTTAAGATTGTAACAGAAGCCACTCCACACACGGCTTTCAATAGCCTGGTGTATGCAGGAATGCTTCCTTGAGACCCAGGAGTGCTTGCTCTTTGGGAGGAGAGGAGTGACCGTGTTTCACCTGCTGCCTCTTATGGACCTTCCGCTGCTCCACAACGTTCTGCCTCTGATGGTGGATTCTCATGAGCTTCTGGGGCTTGCAAGGATGCTCAGCTCCCCACACAGACACACCAGGTACTGGATTGTTCGTTTATTGTATTTTTCAGTGATTACGTCAATTTTCCAACAACAGAATGGAATGCAAGGGAATGAACAGCTACCACCCTCATTCCCATTAAGAAGACAACTATTAGGAAAGAAAAGAATAAGCATTGACTAGGACGTGGAAAAATTGGAACCCTAGGCACTGCTGGTGCGGGATGCAAAATGGTGCAGCCACTATGCACTAATTCATCAAAAAGTTAAATACAGACTTACCGAAGGATCCAGTGATCCCCCTGGGGTACACACCCAACGGAGTTGAAAGCAGAGACTCAAACAGATATCTGTATACCATGTGCATAGGAACAGTATTCACAAAAGCCAAAAGGAGGAAGTAATCGAAGTGGCCACTGAAGAACAGGTAAATACAAGGTGGTATATACATAAAGTGGAATATTACTTAGCCTTGAAGAAGAATGGAATTCTGACACATGCTATAGCATGGATGAATCTTGAGGACCTTGATGGTTGGTTTAGTCACTAAGCCGTGTCCAACTCTTGCGACCCCACGGACTGTAGCCCACCAGGCTCCTCTGTCCATGGGATTCTCCAGGCAAGAATACTGGAGTGGGCTGCCATTTCCTTCTCCAGGTTGAAGACGTTAGGTTAAGTGAAATAAGCCAGACACACAAATACTGTATGATTCCACTCATGTGAGATTCCTAGAACAGCCAAGTTCATCGGGACACAAAGGAAAATGGTGGTTATCGGGGAGGGGCCGGGGGAGGAGTGGGAGGAGGGGAGTGATTATCTAATGGGTAGAGAGTTCTGGTCCTGCAAGAGGAAAAGAGTTCTGGGTGGGGATGGACTGTGGCAATGGTTATACAACTTAACATCACAGAGCAGTGTGCTTCAGAGTGGTTACATTGGTAAGTTTCACGGTCCAGCCTGTTCTGCTACAATTTAAAAAGTTCAAATGTATCAAAAGAGTGGGAAGGATAGACAAGGCAAAAGAGGGGACTCCAATAGGTGCAAAGGTCACAGGAAGTGCTCCTGAAATGAGTCCTTTCTCCTCCAGCCGGATCAGGAGTTGAGGAAGCCTTTGGTTGGTCTCAGAGGGCAGACTGGTGGGTGGAGCCGGGTGGAAAGGAGATGCTGATAAGTACAGAGGATGAGGTCATCCTGCCCCCGTGACCTTCCTGATTCCCCTGGGGCCCCAAGCCCTGCCCGAGTCCCTTTCCAGTCAAATCACTCCTGAACACAGGCAAACGTGCCATTCCAAAGTCAGGTCTGCGCTCTGCACTCACACTGCCTATATTATTCCTTCCGCCTTCAGATTTCTTCAAACTTCCCCCAGGCCTGTTGCTTGTTAAGACCTGATACATCCTTCTCTAGTCCCATCCAGCCTCCGTCACACTCAGGCTACTATCAGGCCCTGAATCCTTGTTGCATAGTTTCCTGCTGGACTGAGCTTTCTGAGCACAGACAGTCCCTGACAGTCATCCTGTACCCCCACCAGCCTACAGCCACCCCCTCCACACAGGAGGCATATCCTCCAAGCTTGGGTTTGGTACACGCAACCAAAAACGTAGAATACCAGTAGCTTCAACAGGCAGGACGTGCATTCCTCTCCCAAGTCAAAGAAGCAGGCATCAGGTACCCAGAGGCCTTCTCTCTTTCTGCTTCCCTTTTCTCAGCGTGGCTGCCCTTTGCAAAGCCCCCTCACGGTCATCTGGGGTGGCCGCTGATTCTCCCGCCACTGCGCCCTGAGGGCAGGAAGGAGGAGAACGCAGGACAAGGTCATGGAGGGAATGGGCTCCCTTGAAATGGTCTCCCTGGAGGCATCCCCCAGGCTTCTGCTTAGATCTCCTGGGTTGCTGTAACACATCTATAAAGGAGGCTGGGAAATATAACCTCTCAGCTGGGCACACTGGCATCCCAGTTAAGACTGGGCTTCTGTTACAGAGGATGGGCTTGGGATGGAAGCTCAAACTCTCCAAAAGTAGATACTAACCCACAGTGAGCAGTTGAGTGAACCAGGGAACAAATCAACCCTGGGGTCGCCAAGGTCCAAGCCTCTCAATAAGCCAAAGTTGGGCATTAATCCCTCCTCTGGGACTGTTGTTCTATTTCGCCCATCATTTTCCATTTTCCTTTCCTAGCAGACAGGGCACAAGAAGCAAGCAGTCACTCAGGATGCTCCACTCAAATCCTGGGGCCAACACCTCTGAGCTTTAGGACCCACACAAGGTATTTCTTGAAGCCTCAGTCTCCTTATCTGAAAAATGGGAACAGTCCCCTCTCCCAGGCCTGTGGAGCATGGCACCTCATAACCCTCCCTCCTGCCGTCCCCTGCGTCCGCCCTGGTGCCAGCTGCTCTCACTCTCTGAAATCTGGAGCCCAGTCGGCTGCCAGCCAGTCTCCACCAAGAGACTCGCGGTGAGAATCGGACATAGTGTTGATACGTATACTACACCTGGCCCAGACCGGGCCCAGAGTGGGGCTGGTGTGGAGGTGGGAACTGGGCCACCCGTGTGTGTTTCTTAAGAAGTGTCTCCATATTAACTGGGAGGGGAAAATGTACTTGAAACCAAATGAAGTAACCATCCAATGGTGAAACGCCTCACTGTAACAGAGTCGGCGAGATGCTGAGAAAGGGTCCATGGTGGCTCCCCCGAAAGCATCCCGTGAGAGCAGCCACGCAACAGCCACAGGGGAGGCCATCTGGCTTCGCCGAACTAACCTGCCTGCTCCCAGACTGCTGCCTTGCTTTATTTTGTTTTGTTTGATCTTACTGCTTTACGGAAACCAATCTCTCCCGAGGCAATGTGATCGCTCCTGAGTAAGCTCTTAGACTCTTTCTCGGGAAAAGCTTAGAAAAATAACAATAGCTGACATTTATTGAAGGCATACAATGTTTCAGGCACTGTGCTGGCCCTTACATCAACTGTCTCATGCCTTCTTTACCAAAACATTTCGAGGTGGGTACCATCGTCAAATCCATTTCACAAAAGAGGAGACTGAGGCACAGAGAGGTTAGGTCATTCATCCATGGTCACACAGCTAGCTGGCAGAGGAGCCAAGACTGGAAGGCAGGCTTCTGGCTCCAGGCTGTACCAGGAGAGGCCGCCTCGCTTGCTTGCCTTGTCAGAACCTCGGCCCCCTCGGTCCTCAGCCCGACGAGTTTCTGTAAAAATAACAATACTGTTCTGCTCTGGTCAAGGGGACATGGAAGGAAAAAACACAGACTCATGGAAATCAAAGTGCTTTCTAAACCCAAAGGAAGGCACGGGAGTTGATGTTTCAGCTCTGCCCAGGTGATCTTTGTCCTTTTAGAGGGAGAGCCTCAGTTTCCCAGTCTGAGAAATGGGTTGCTTCTTCTAACTCTAGTATGAATTAAATTTTGATTTCCCTTTTGCATCATTGAGCCAAACAAGGAAATTACTGTATCTCTGGATAATCCTTACTAGACTTTTCCAACCTGAAACTTGATTCTCCTAGACTGAAAGAAAAAAGTGTCCAAAATCCCCAGAAAACAGCAAAGCTGCAATTAAGTCACCCAGCAGAACACCTGTGCTCACATAGGTGCCCTGAGCAATGGAATGTCACAGCTACTGTAGAGTCGGAACTGTGGGGCTAAAAGCCGCATTTCCCAGATGCCTTTGCAGCTAAGGGTCTGGAGGCCAGTCAGGCTCCACCTAGGAGATGCATGCCTGTGGGCCTCAGCGAGCAGAAGGAGGTCCCTATGAGTGGGACCTGGGCCCATGCGCTTTCCTGGAGTGCAGAATGTTGAATGGATTGTTTTCCATCTGCTTTTGAGGACCGCTTAGGCCAGCGCAGCTACTCAGAGTGGGTCTGTGGACGAGCTGCTTCAGCGTCACTCGGAACTTGGAAATAAAGCAAGAGTCTCAGGTACTGGCCCAGACTCACCGAGTGTGAAACTTGGGTGGGATCCAGGAATCTGTGTACTGACAGGCTCTCTAGGTGATTTTCATGCATGCTAGAGTGTATGGGCTGAGTGCCTCCCTATGGGCCTCTAGCCCTGGAAGTATCTGACAATTTCTTCTGGACCCCAGTTGTTAACACACACACACACACACACACACAAACACACATGAGGTCTACTGTCTGATTTTTGTTTAAATTTATGATTGCTTTATTCACCTTTTTAACAATATCCATACAATGACCTACAATACTCATAGATGCAGTTTGATTAATCTTTCCATTTGAACATATGTGTGAAGCTGCCACCCAAATCAAGATATGAAACATTCCTAACCCCCCATAACACCTCACACCCCCTCTAAATCAGTTTTCCCCAAAGAGAACTACTATTCTGAGCGCTGACTCCGCGGAGTACTTCTGCCTCTTCTAACACTTCACATAGATGGGATTCAGCCATACGCTTTTGCATCTGACCTCTTGCCCTTGATGTTACATTTATGACATTCTCTTCCTCATTGTGTACGGCACCTATTTGTTCTTCTTTGCTGTGTAGTATTTCATTTGATGGGGATGCCGCAGTCTATCCACTCCACCACGATTAACACTGAGTACGTCCAGTTTGGGGCCACTATGAATAAAAAGCTGGAGGCAATGAGAGCATGCTTTCCCCGGGTAATACCCCCGGGCACGATGGTTCATTTGCATAATGTCGAGATGCAGTATGTGAAATTTTGAAGAGGAAAAAAACAGTGATTTGGCAAGAAAAGAAAAAGGCACTCGTCTCTTCCTGGAGCCACTCCTGGACCCTGGTGACAGAGAACGAACAGCAGAGGGAAGAACGCAGGATCCGAAGGCAGGAAGGAGAAGGCAGAAGAGCAGAGTGCCCCCGGCCACTGTATTCCCTTGTGTGAGCCGCACAGAAAGCAGGCTCCGTAACAGTGACCCCCAGGAGGCCCCTCCAATTTTATTATTTCAGCTCCCACCTCCTGCACCCAAAGAGCACGCTGTTTCCTCCATTCCCATCTTCATTCAAAAATGCCACTAGGGCTCAGGCACTGTTCTTGGCAGTGGACCCACCAATGAACCGAACCGGTGACGATGGGGGGAAGCTGTCCCTGCAAAGGTGACCCAGGGGACCTTCCTGCTCCTGGCCACCACACTTTGGTGCAACAGAGGCTGCCACGTCCCCACGTGGTCTCCTTCCCTCGGTCTCCCTTCCAGCTCCTGCTCCCCTGGGGCTAGGCTGACCTCCACACAACCGCCACTGGGATCCCATCACTTTCTGGTTAAACCTTCACTCACTGAGCCCCTGTTCCGGTGAGGATGGAGTCAAGATTGTCAGCCTCCGGGGCCTCTGACATTTATCCTGTGACTCCTTGTAGCCTGTACTCCCGTCACAATCATCGGAAGTGCCCAAAACATATTCACTGGCATCCTCTTTTCTCTGCCTCAAATGTCCACCCTACTTAGCCTCTGACAAACTCCTGCTCATACCTCAAGACCCAGTCAAACTGTGTTCTGGTATTCCGTATTCAAAATGGAACGTTGTGAGACCTTCTTGTTCCACCTTCCTATGTGCTGACATTCCTTCCTGGGGGTGCTTTGTACCAACCTGTGGTGTGGGTCTACCTGCACTGTATCACAGTCAGATATTTGAGGGTCTCTTCTTCCGAACTAAGCTGTGAGCCCCTGCAGGGCAGAAGCTGTGTTATTCACCTGCATATCCCCGGGGCCTGAAAGCTCTCTCAGTACAAGCCAAATCAACGGAGGGAGGGAGGGAGGGATGAATGGCTATATTGTTCCCAAAACATTTGGCTTTATACAATCACATAATGATACAGCTGGAAAGAAGATGAATGATTTCCAAAACATTTGATTTTGTATAGAATCAGCTGACAAGGCCTGCATTTGTTAGGGTGAAAATTAAGCTGAATTAAAGAACCAAGAAATTTGTCTCTCGCTCATAGTAGAATTCACAGGAGTAACCCAGGTCAGTGAGCCGCTCCGTCTGACCCAGCCCAGATCAGGGGCCCTCGCTTCCCCAGCTTCTAGGACAGTTTCCTCATCTTTTGGTCAGCGCTGTCTCACCATCAAGTTCAGGTACCAACTCACAGGGAAGGAAGAGAGTGCAGAAGAGGCCCAGCTGAGGTCTCAAGCCCAGACCCGGGCACAGCACGGCTGGGGGGGAAGGATGCAGTCCCCCGGGCCTGATGACAAGGAGGCTGAGAAATAAAGCACGTGCCCAACTCCAGCGCAATCACGGTGGACAGAGGGGAGAAGGGATTCGGGCTGACACCCACCGGTCTCTGGGCTTCTCTGGTGGCTCAGCGGTAAAGAATCTGCCTGCGATGCAGGAGACCCGGGTTCGATCCCTGGGTTGGGGAGATCCCCTGGAGGAGGGCGTGGCAGCCCACTCCAGTGTTCTTGCCTGGAGACTCCCATGGACGGAGGAGCCTGGCAGGCTAGAGTTCATAGGGTGGACACGACTGAAGCGATGAAATAGCAGCAGCAGACACCAGTCTTTGTGAGCCCCTCGTTGTACGTACGGGAACTAAGCTTCAGAGTGGGGCGTGACCTGGCCAAAGTCATGGAGCTGATCTTCTCTTTCCCAGGCCACCTTCTCAGTACTCAGGATAAATGTCTAATCTCGTTTGCCTGGTCATAGGTCATATTTCTGGGGCATGGACTCTTAAGGGATCTGCATGCAAGTGATTGACTGGCCGGTGAGGGTGGTCTCAGGACAGACCCTTGTGAGTGTGTAAAGGACACAAGATCGGGCAGAGAGAAACTGAACCTAGCACAGTTGTTAACAGAGGGCTCAGTCAACCCCTAAAGGAGCTCTGAAAAGAAATGACTCTACAGAGTTACCCTAAGTGAAGCAAGGCTGTGCTTAGTCGTTCAGTGGTGTCCGACCCTTTGTGACCCCGTGGACTGTAGCCTGCCAGGCTCCTCTGTCTATGGGGATTCTCCAGGTAAGAATACTGGAGCGGGTTGCCATACCCTCTGCCAGGGGCTTTTCCCAACCCAGGGATCGAGCCCAGGTCTCCCGCATTGCAGGCGGATTCTTTGCCATCTGAGCCACCAGGGAAGCCTGGAGGGGGCAAGGCCTTTTACCCCAGACCCTGCGTGTCGCTCCAAACATCGGGGCCGGTGGCTCCCGGCAATCAAGAGCAATTCAGCCAACAGCACTCAGCACTGCCGGCCTTTGGGGGATCCTGGGTCCTGGTCGGGGACCTGAGTGGCACACGGCAGTATCCACTACAATCTCTCCACCATCTAAAGAATCCAGCCCGGGGCCTGTCCCCTAAAAGACGTTCAATAGTTTGTGGATTGGGTGCTCGGTTCTCAAGCTTGTGCGGCACTATTTTATTGTTTATTCTTTCCAGTCGATCTCTCTCCCCACTCCTGTTGCTCCCTGCAGGTATGAAACCCCCATGATGGAAGGCACAGTGCGGAGCGTGGCCGATGGTTTTAGCGATTAAAAAAAAGACAATCTCTACCGTCAAAGGTTTTACAGTCTAGCAGGGGCAGGTAAGACACATTGAAGAAGAGATATAAGATGTGATGAAATATGATAAGGGCCCATCATAGACCCAAGGCAAATATCTGCAAAAATAATATTAAATCTGTTTCAAAGATCAGACAAGTTTCCATTTCATACTTCTTTTGACTCGCCTGGAAATTAAAAGGAAATGGTGAACTCAGTACTAGGAAGGGGTCAAAGATTTGAGGCGCATGAAATGACACTATGATCACATGATCTGAGGGGTCTAAAAGAAAGAGGAAATAAACAGGAAAGGGGGAAACTGAGAAGAAGGTCTGCGGGAGAAACAGGAAGAGACACGCCGCTTCCGGCTGCCTGCGCATCTCCAAGGGCTCGCGAGGCGGCCTGAGGTTCCCAGGCCGGGTGTCCTGGGCCGCGTCTTGACTTGGGCCCTGCCTGGCCTCAGCCGCTGCCTGGATGGTCCTTGGGCTCCGTGGGTGCCCACTCCCCATGGCAGGCGGCCCCTTCCTCTGGCGCAGGGCAACCACCCCTCAGGCTGGGTCCCGGGAGTGGGGAGGGAGGCCGACGAGGGCAGGGATGTGTGTACGCGTGTAGCTGATCCAATTTCTTGTACAGAAGAAAACAGCACAGCATGGTAAAGCAATGATACTCCAATTTAAATTTTTTTTAATTAAAAAAAACGAAATGATGACTTGTAGTGATCCAATAGGAAATTACCTTACAAAACGGAAGAATTCTGTAACAACCTAAGTTTTTCTGTGTTGGATTTTTTGGCTCATGGACAACAAAATTCACCTATTAAAAAGAGTGAATCAAAAAAAAAAAAAAAAAGTGGGTCCTGGAATTCCAGAAGGAGAAAGTCCTCAGACATCACCTAGTTCAACCGCCTGGTTTTATCAAAGACAATGGAGGTCCAGACAGACTAAGGAGGCCATCGAAACAATTCTGTCAAGTCAGAGACAGACGTGGGGCCGCCACCTGTTCTGTGAGATTCCCACACATGCAGTATCTCTCTCACACACACACACACACACACACACACTCATGACTTGCATACGTTTCTCCCACTCTTTTCTCCATCCTCCGCCTCTCCAGTACTTTTCTTTATGAAGTTCAGAAATGCGGTCTAGAGTTTGGTCCATGGACAATAAACAATTACTTTTAAATGAATTTGAATTGCTCTTTCTCCCTATAGTGAAAGTGAAGTTGCTCAGTCGTGTCCAACTCTTTGCGACCCCATGGACTTTAGCCTACCAGGGTCCTCGGTCCATGGAATTTTCCAGGCAAGAGTACTGGAGTGGGTTGCCATTTCCTTCTCCAGGGGATCTTCCCGACACAAGAATATCTTTCTCCCCATACCTGGCTTTAAATGATGCTACAAGGACACTTTTGAAGTCTTGCACCTTCTCTGATAATCCAAAACAAAGGAGACAGAACCACCCATAATTGGAAGCCAATTGGGAGCCCTGAACTCCATGTATCAACTCTCTGGATCCTCACTCCACCCCCACGAGATGGGCACGATCACCCCATTTTACATGGCGGGGTGTCGGCTCAGAGGTGCGGGGTGACCTGTGAACAGTGGACCGAAGCTTGAGGCCGGTCCTCGTGATCTCAGCGCCCAGGTCTCCTGCTGGACCGTGAGAGTGTGGGCGACAGACGGGCTCCCACTTCCAGCGGACATTCTCTTTGGATGCTACCCAGTGGCTTGTGTGTGCCTGCGGGAGTCAGCCAGGGGCGGCTGAGCGGCGACTCGGGAATGAGATGCTCGTGGTCTTGAGCACATTTGAGTCCCCTGGCGGGCACCCTGCCGCAAACAGGATTCGTCTCTGAAGTATTCATCCTGCCCCAGCATGAGAGGAGATTATTCTAAATAACGTACAGTCCAATGTGACATTATTATTCTTAGACTGTAAATCAATAACCAAAATAAAGTAAACTGTTAGGTCTGGGTGGCATAAAATATGGGCACAGACCAAGAGACGTGGGGGTACCGTTTGCTCTAAATCAGTTTAACCACCTTGCAGCTTCTCACATTACAGTCTTCATCTAGCACATTAGCGAGATTAGTACGTGGTTTTTGCAATTAAATTGCATATTTTATCACTTCTCCTTCTTTCATGCTGTATAAACTTCCAGGAAATTACAGACTCATAAAGTCCAGCACAAAGCAGGAGGCGGGAGGAAGTGGAGACACCAGTCCGGCAACTGGGGTCAGCTGGGTTTCGCGTTCCCTATTTTTATTTGATTTTAGAACGTCCTTCGTGAAGACTCCCCATTCGAGTAAAGACATCTCAACAGACAGATTGAGAGATGAGTCTTTTGATGCACATAACTGGACCCCTGGGGATTACAGGGTGGTTTTTATTGAGAAGAGGGGATGTTTAAGGTTTTAATAGAGATGGGATGAGGCGGTGCGTTAGTCTGCTCCAAAAGCAAGAAAAACACATTTTCTTCTGAGTTTTGATTACTGGCTTCACCACAGCCCTAAAACACATGATTGGATATCAGAATCTATTACTTTACTAAATTAGAGAGAGAAATTCATTTGGTAGGGGCATATCTGGTAAGCTATTTCCTGTGACTTTGTCCTTGTGTTGTTTGAGGGACTAGTGCCTGATGCATGCACGCGTGTACACACACATACACACACACACACACACACACACGCATGCACAGTCTTTCATGCACAGATCAGATCTCTTTTCCGGAAATAACTCTGTTCCCCAGCAGGTCAGAAGCACCGAGTCCAAGGCTTCAGTCAGCACGTATTTCAAGGGCTGGATGTAGAAGGATCTCTCAGTTCATCTTCCAGAAGCCTCTCCTGTGAAGCCTAAAGTGCAGAAAGTCTGGGGACTTACCTTGAAAAACAGATGCTGGCAGAGATGCAACCAGCAGTTAGACAACTGTCTGAAGACTCAGTCTCCAGCAGCTAAGTGTGCATGCGCATCAGAGGGACCGCCCCCACCCCCGCCCTCAGTCCTGAGTCTGCGCCGCCTCTGTCCTCACCTAGAAATAAGAACCCCCGTCATCAGGTCATTGTGAGAAGTAGCTCTGTGTGTGTGTGTGTGTGTGTGTGTGTGTGTGTGTGTGTGTGTGTGTAAGGATGTGTCGATGGTTTGATGTGCGCTGTGATACCCGTAGTGCGTGTAAGAGGCACCCTGGTCCTCGGAATCCGGTGTGCAATCCAAGCTCATCGAATGTTTACCCAAGCGCCGGGCCTCGGGCCGCCGGCCGGGAACACAGGTGGGAACCACACTGTCACTTCTCAGAAGGCATCAGAACCTGATGGGGGACGTGACCACAACGCTGGGAAGTCACAGCCTTGGGCGGGATGCTACTAGAAGGCCCTCAGGAAGGGCCAGGCCACAGTAGTTTCCCGTGGAGTGGCCAGCCCCATTCCAGCCTGCCATCCGTGGAGGTCGGGCAGAGGGTCCCTAACCTCCCTGGACCTCAGTCTTCATGTCTGTGAGATGGGAGAGCAGGAATCCCAGAGCAGGCACTGGGTAAGTCCCCTACCACTCTGATTAGCAGCAGAGCTAGGAATGAAACTCCGGTTTTCGACATGAGGTTGCTCTGAGTCTCAAGGACACCTCAGCCGCTAGGTGTACTAATGAGGAGCTTCCGGAGAGCTGAGTCTCTTTGTCCTTTTCTAACAAATGAAGCTCACGCACTTATATGTCCCTTGCAGAGGAAGGGGCTCTGCGTCCTCTCGTAGAAGATGCCAGAAAGGTTTCCGCTTTTTAAAATGTATTTTTAACCTGTCTGGACAGGCAGGTTCTGCAGTTCCCTGCCCTTTCTTCTTCCACGCCCTTCCCTCTCCAGGCCCTCGTTTGCCCATCTTTCTTCCTTGCATCAAAAAGGAGATGTACGTATCTCCTGAATTGTGATGGGGAAAATATCTGGCTTGACTCAGCTCCAACAGAGATGCAAAAAAAGTGCCCCAGAATGGAAGGCAAGGTTGAATGAAGGAAGGAGATGCTGTTCATTGACTAATAAGTTACCAGGTAATAATAACTAAAGGAATAACAGAATAAATGAATGAAGACACTGACCTGTTCACCCCTGGGGTTGGTTCCACCGTGTCTGTCTTTGTTCACTCTCTTCATTATCCATGCCAACCTTTGGTATATTTTATGAATTACTCTGAGACATCTTAGATTCTTCCTAGATTAAGGGAAGGTGGAGATGGATGGGTCAATCCTTTCTAATCCCAGTGTCCAAACCCAAGGCCTCTCCAAGAGGAAATGAATGGAGTTGAATTCATAAAGTAGCCTTGCAAGTAGACGCCAGCCTGAAGTCAGGCTTGCCAGCGTTTGACCCTGAAGTGATCACTGAAAGGACTCAGACTATGGCACTTTTCACATTAAAGCCAGGAATCTGCATTCTGGCCCCAGGGTCTAAGCCTGGAAGAAGCGGGAGCTCTTTTCTTATGCATTTTCAGAAATCAAAAGCAATGATTCCACCCTCAACTGTCTGGGGAGGAGGGGATTATCAAGTTCCCTGCCTACACATTACAAATATCTGGGAGCTGTTAGAACACCAGATGCCAGGCAGCACCCCCAGACCAATTACATCAGCGTCTTTGGGGTTGGCCAGCATCACCAATTTTTAAAAGATTTTTTTGATGTGGACCATTTTTAAAGTCTTAATTGAATGTGTTACAATATCACTTCTGTTTTTATGGTTTTTTTTTTTTTTTTGGCTATGAGGCATGTAGGATCTTAGCTCCCCCACCAGGGAGTCGAACCCACATCCCCTCCATCGGAGGTTGAAGTCTTAACCACTAGACTACCAAGGAAGTGCTAGCATCGCCATTTGTAAAGGCTCCCCGGGTGACTGCAATATGCAGCCAAGTCTGATAACCACTACTCCAGACTAATTTCCTGGTGAGCAGACCCCGAATGGACAGACCCATGAAAAGCTGAACCACCACTTGATGACTTACTTGCGCTTCATGCCTGGGGTGCAGGAGAGATCCATGAAGGCTTCCTGGAAGAAGCAGCACTTGATCTGAGCTGTGAAGACAGACTAAATTGGGAGAGGTGGCCATGAAGACATCTCTTAACCTTGGACTCAGCCCCCTTCTCAACAGCCACAACCTCCCCCCAGCAATCCTTCCCCCTCCTCTTCCCCTCCAGCAACCCCCACACCACTCCTCACGTCCCCCAGCAGTGAGCCGAGCACTGCAGACAAATGTGATGTTGGGTGAAGAACATATGCCCTGCCTGCACTTAAAGAGCGTTTCTCTTCCTCTTTGCCAGTCTCATCAGGAAATAAGTTCTATCGGCTTTCGCATTTTAGGGACGAGCAGATGGCAAAAGTTTTGATTCAGGAATAATGTCCATCTGAAAATCCCATGCTCGAGGGCCCCTGACTGTCATCAGAGGACCATCACGGGCACACAATCTGGACTCTTAAAAAGTCCCTATTTCATCCAAAATGGAAATCTTGACCTATTCACCCCCAGTCCAACTTCTCCTCCTGTGTCCCTAGCTCAGTAAGCGGAAGCCCCAGGACCCCAGCCCTGACTCCCCCGCTTGGCGTGTCCATTTCACCTGCTCAGCCCTCCCCCCTCCCCCCACCCCTCCCTGAGCTCAGGGCTCCCCCTGCACCCCATGGGCCGCGCCCCCACCTCCCCACTGCCCTCCTTCCCCCACCCTCTCCCAGCACTTGTCCAGCCTTGTGGCCTCGGAACTTTCTAGAACACACCCCTCTTTCACAGTCTCTGATGACGTCACCCTGCCTGCCATGTGTTTCCTGCATTCATCACTCTGTGCCTTACAATGGAAGTGGCAGTATTTACCCAGCACGTTGGAGAAAACAAAATGAGCTCTTTGTTGCAGGGAACAACCCATTCCTGGGGCCTTGGCCAAGGAACGAGGGGCTTAGGAGCTCAGCACCATTGTAAACCCCTTGACTCTGACTGACTATAGGCTCAGGCCTACACGGATGGATTCCAAACAGGAGTGACCATCAGATCCCCAGGCCTCCTCTGACCAGCACTCCTCCCCTACCTCCCATCTATTTTAGGGTCTCACTGACCTGGGCTTTTTTTCCTTAAGAGCACTTAATTCATTGGTAATTATAGTCACACGTATCAGGATATGATTACAGTCTAACTCACCATCAGCCATAAACTCTCGTAGCCCCACTGGGTACCCAGGCTTCCTAGCTCAGATCAAGTTCTGCTCCTTCTATGAAGCTTTCAAGTATCTTCTATTCTTGGCACCCCAGACTGACCACCCTCCCCAGACATATGTGAAGAGCACCGATCATATGTGATGATGCCTGGCACCTAGTAGATGCTCAAAGAACATCTGTTCATGAGGGATGGATGGATGGATGATCGGATGGATGGATCGGTTTCTGTTTTTAGTAATTCACCCGCTCCTCTGCAGGTTGTGCTCTTTCCTTGTGGCTGCGAGCTTCCCGGCGACCCAGTCTGGCTGCCCCTGCCAGCTGCCCGTTAAGGGCCCGACTGCGGTGAAGGCGATAAACCTCTGCGATCGGGGGTCCCGCAGCTGCCAGGCGGCGTAGCCCAGGTGCCATGGCCCTCTCTCACCTGGCCTCAGCGTCTGTGCCTGGCCAGATGGATGGATTAGAAGGAGGATAAATGATGGTGGATCTTGGCCCTGCTGAACCCTCAGGCTTCCTCTTCCACCATATCACCACAGACATGCCAAAAGTTCACAAAATTGAAAGATGTCATGACTGTGTTCCTACGTGGTTTTGTCCTTTTAAAAGAGGAGCCATTTTGCTGTTGAAGAGGTTTTCCTGCTCCCAGGAAAGACTTCTGAAAAGAATAGGAAGAGGTGTTTCCAAAAAGTCATTTCTAAGATGCAGCTTTGATGTCAAAAATAGCTTGAACAAGCTTGGTAGCCTTGTTCACGCTCCCTTGGCTGCTGGGGAAATGGCATCAACACCCAGGGGGAAGACCAAGAATAGCTTTATTATTAAGCATCTTTCATCATCAAGCATGGGACGCCAAGCAGAGAGAAGGTTGTAAGTCCAATCCAATAACTCTGTGGCTGGACCCAGCTGAGGACTCAAGGGGAGCTGTTGCCCATGGTAACAGCAGTAATATTAGCTACAGTTCTGGCTGAGCGTGCCCCATGTCTCTGCTAGGCACTCTACTGAGAACCGTATGCACAGTATCTCCTTTAATCCCACCAAATCTATACTGTAGGACCCACCAATAGTGGACTCTGGATCCATGCCAGCTGGGTTCAAGTCCCACCTGCGCCCGCTAGTGGCTATAAGAAAACCAAATGAAAAAGGCAAAACGGTTGTCTGAGGAGGCCTTACAAATAGCTGAGAAAAGAAGAGAAGTGAAAGGCAAAGGAGGAAAGGAAAGATAAACCCGTCTGAATGCAGTTCCAAAGAATAGCAAGAAGAGATAAGAAAGCCTTCCTAAGTGATCAATGCAAAGAAATAGAGGAAAACAATAGAATGGGAAAGACCAGAGATCTCTTCAAGAAAATTAGAGCTACCAAAGGAACATTTCATGCAAAGATGGGCACAATAAAGGACAGAAATGGTATGGACCTAACAGAAGCAGAAGATATTAAGAAGAGGTGGCAAAAATACACAGAACTATACAAAAAAGATCTTAATGACCCAGATAACCATGATGGTGTAATTACTCACTTAGAGCCAGACATCCTGGAGTGTGAAGTCAAATGGAACTTAGGAAGTATCAGTACAAACAAAGCTAGTGGAGGTGATGGAATTCCAGTTGAGCTATTTCAAATCCTAAAAGACGATGCTATGAAAGTGCTGCACTCAATATGCCAGCAAATTTGGAAAACTCAGCACTGGCCACAGGACTGGAAAAGGTCAGTTTTCATTCCAATCCCAATGAAGGGCAATGCCAAAGAATGCTCAGACTACTGCACAATTGCACTCATCTCACATGCTAGCAGGGTCATGCTCAAGATCCTCCAAGCTAGGCTTCAACAGTACATAAACTGAGAATTTCCAGATGTGCAAGCTGGATTTAGAAAAGGCAGAGAAACCAGACATGAAATTGCCAACATCCACTGGATCATTGAAAAAGCAAAAGAATTCCAGAAAAACATTTATTTCTGCTTTATTGACTATGCCAAAGCCTTTGACTGTGTGGATCACCACAAATTGTGGAAAATTCTTCAAGAAATTGGAATAGTAGACCACCTTACCCACCTCCTGAGAAATCTGTATGCAGGTCAAGAAGCAACAGTTAGAACTGGACATGGAACAACAGACTGATTCCAAATAGGAAAAGAAGTATGTCAAGGCTATATATTGTCACCCTGCTTATTTAACTTATATGCAGAGTACATCATGAGAAATGCTGGTCTGGATGAAGCACAAGCTGGAATCAAGATTTCTATGAGAAATATCAAAAACCTCAGATATGCAGATGGCCCCACCCTTATGGCAGAAAATCAAGAGCAACTAAAGAACCACTTGACAAAGGTGAAAGAGGAGAGTGAAAAAGTTGACTTAAAACTCAACATCATAATAACTAAGATCATGGCATCCTGCCCCATCACTTCATGGCATATAGATGGGGAAACAATAGAAATAGTGAGAAACTTTATTTTTCCTGGGCTCCAAAATCACTGAGGACAATGACTGCAGCCATGAAATTGAAAGACGCTTGGCTCCTTGAAAGAAAAGCTATGACAAACCTAGACAGCGTATTCAAAAGCAGAGATGTTACTTTGCCAACAAAGGTCTGTATAGTCAAAGCTATGGTTTTTCCAGTGGTCATGTATGGATGTGAGCGCTGGACCATAAAGACGGCTGAGCACCAAAGAACTGACGCTTTTGAACTGTGGTGCTGGAGAAGACTCTTAAGAGTCCCTTGGACTGCAAGATCAAACCAGTCTTTCCTAAAGGAAATCAACCCTGAATATTCATTGGAAGGACTGACGCTGAAGCTCTAATACTTTGTCTACCTAATGCAAAGAGCCAGCTCATTGGAAAAGACTCTGATGCTGGGAAAGGTAGAAGGCAGGAGGAGAAGGGGCTAACAGAAGATGAGATGGTTGGACGGCATCACCGACTCAGTGGACACAAGTTTGAGCAAGCTCCAGGAGCTGGTGAAGGACAAGGAAGCCTGGCGTGCTGTAGTCCATGGGTCACAAAGAGTCAGACAGGACTGAGTGACTGAACAAGTGGCTCCGTTGTTTTGGGGCAAGGTAGATCATGTCTCCATCTCCGGGCTTCTCATCTGTGAAATGTGCATGATTGTATTGACTATTTTACGGAGTCATGAGAATGAATTGAATTCATTTATACATGTGAAGTGCTTAAAAAATAGTCCAGGCACATTAGTCGTTAGCTATTTTTATTACTAACTTCAGTTAACAAAGCAGGAACCAGAGAGGCTGCATAGTAACCAAGTCGCAGGGCCGGGGTGTGAACCTGTCTCTGTCCAGTCGAAGCCCACGCTCCTCACCGCCAGGCGGCGCTGCCCCGATACGCGGGCTGTGTGGTCTCCTCCTCGGGTCCTTCCGCCTCCGCTCCATCTCAGCCGGCAGTCCCACCCGGGTAGATGCAGCCCTTCATTCCATAAATAGCTTCTGCATGATTGTGGCGTGCCAGCACCAGGTGGAAACAAAAAGATCAGACATCATCCCTACTTCAGATGACTTCTGCCTGGTATTTAAAGACCTGGCTTTGAGTATTCAGGTACAAAGAGAAAAAAAAAAAGAGCTGTGTGTACCGCATACCTACTGCGTGAGGTGTCAGGCTCCTCCTCATCTCCATCTCCCTCTAGGATGAATCATTAGCATCCTCGTTTCATGGCTATGGGGTCCGAGGCACAGAGAGCTTCCATCACCTGCCCAAGGTTGCACAGTCACGAGGAAACTTGGAATAAGGTCTGTCTGATTTTGATCCACTCAAATCATTCTGAGCTAAAGGATGGTTCACACTCACATGGATGATGAATGCTGCTCTGGGATAAATGGGTCTTGAGGACACTGTCATCTAAGCGTCACAGGGCCTCCAGCTGAGAGGAACTCCATGGGAAGTGCTCAGATGGTGATCACAGTAAAGTAGCCAGAATCGTCAATGTTTTGGAGACGTGTAGCTTCCTGAGATGGACTTTAAATGCAAACCTTAGGAGATCTATGACCATTACAGAAATGTAATCAGTAATTTAATATCTACATGCCGAAAGGACACACAGGCATGCACGCACACACAGAAGTACGAGAAAAGCTGGGGAGATGCAAATAAGATCAATGCATCATAGTGATCGATCTCTTCCCTGAGATCTCACATTACTGTTCTGCAAAATGTTACTTCTGGGGGAAACTGGACAAAGTTTCTTTCTGTATTTCTTATGATTGCTTGTGAATCAATAATTATGTTAATAAAAGTTTCAATTAAAAAATCAACAAGAAAATAAAATCCCAACAGGAAAGTGAGCAAAGTATATGAACAGGCAATTCATGGAAGAGAAAGCATAAATAGTCAATAAACATATGTAGAGACAATAAAATTATAACAAGGAAGTATCATTTCACACCAAGTTAACTGCTAATTTAACAAAAAAAAAAAAGGTGGTAACACCAAGAATTGGCAAGGATAGAAGAAAAAAGGTACTCATTCCCTGCTGTTGAGAATACAAATTGGTACAAGCACTTGGGGAAGCTACTGGCAGTATCTAGTAAGCTACAGATGTGCACGTTGTCAGCAACTCGGCTTTAGGTCCCTACCCTGGAAATGCTCATGTATATATACAGAGAAACATTTACAAAGACACAGACTGTAGCGCTGTTTATGTAACAAAATCACCCCCACCACTCTCCAGCCACAGACAACAAGAAATAGCAATCTGTTTGTACAACGGAATACAAGTAGAAGTTAAAACAGCTAAAACTGATCAACAACGGAAAAAACTTAAAAACAAACCGTGATGCAGGGGGGAAAGCAAGTTGTAAAACAATGGGATAGCCTTTATTTTAAAAAATTAAGTCTACTGTTGATTGCTGGTATAAACGCACGTATGCAATGGAAGTGCAAATACACATGTGGAAATTTCATGGAAATGGTCTACACAGGAGAGCGGTACCTCTGCCAAGAAAGCAGAGGAAGGGATCGCGGTGAGCTTTGCCTGCAGCTGACGTTTGATTTCTTTAAAATGGAGAAAGATGAAGGAGATGTGGCAAACTGTATATGCTGCATTTGAGCATATACAGGGGTTAACAGGGGTTTTTCGTACAATTTTAACAAATTTTGGAGTGTTTCAGATTTCAAAAGAAAAATAATGATTATGAGAGCATTAAAACTGCTGATCCAGCAACTCCTGTTTTAGGAATGTAGCCAACAGATAATTTTTCTCATGTATTCATGAACACATATTTTTCTTCTAACATTGTTTGTAACAGCAAAAACCTGAAAACAAGTCAAATGCCTATTCATTGGTGACTGATTACATGAATTATATAACGTCTATAAAATGGAATACTATGCAGCCATTGAAATGAATGACACAGCTTTCTGTGTGCTGATATGAAATAGTCCCTAAGATGTAATGTTAAAAAAGCAAGGTCATAACATTATGTACAGCACGACCCTCTGTGTGTCTATGTACGTGCGTGTGCGTTTCCACGGGGTCATGTAAAAATTCTTGCACACACATGACAACTTAGGAAACACCATGAGGTGGGGAATAGAATGAAGAAGAGAGATTTTGGTTTTCACTTTATAGTTTTACGTCCTGGTTTACTGGGCTTATATACATGATTCAATTTTTTTTTAAACTAGTTTAAATAAATTATAATCACTGATTTCTGAAACGGCCTTCTATTAGCAAAACCACGTATCATCTGAACAATCCAATTTTGAAAATCAAAATTAAATCTGCTTTTGTTCCGGTAACATTTTATCTTCTGAGCTAAAAAAACAAACAAATAAATGTTCATGAAGCACTCATCTGTGGTAGTTTGTGGGTACACAGAGACGAAAATACCAGGCTTTCCTTAAGGAATAAACAGTCCTGGAGGGAATATAACTAAAAAGACAATCGGAGGCAAATGTAAAACCACAAGAGGATGACTCAGCATAATGCTCCGGCCTGGAACTGTGAATGGTTTGGTGCAACTGGAATCAGAGGAGGGGGGTGTAGGGGCCAAGTGCTATCACCCGTGTTATCGCTTGGACTCTTTCTTAGGTGAGGAAGCTGAGGCACAGAGAGCTTAACTAACCTGCCTGTGGGCTCACAGGCAGTCTGTGGCAGAACCAGACTGAACACGCACACACTGGCTCTGGAGCCTGAACCCCTGACCCTCATAGAGGATGGGCCAGGCCGAGGGGGGATGATGGGTGATGAAGCTGGACAGTAAGCCTGGGACAGACGATGGGGTTTTGGGGAACAGTGTAGGCATAAGTGTATCTGGTGAGATAGAAGGATGGTAAGCAGGAAGCGGCATGGGTGGTCCGATATGGGTCCATTCCTAAGGTTTCATGTCTCAAGATCTCAGAAAACACTTGCTGAATGAATGAATGGGTGGAAGGATAGATGGATGAGTGCTCTGCCTAAGCTAACTATGAAACCTCAAAGCAGAGACCAAAGCAGAGGGATTTCCCTGCTGGTACCGTGGTTATGATCCCCTGCTTCCCCCCCAGGGGTCAGAGGTTCAAGCCCTAGTCAGGGGACTAGGATCCCACACTCCACATGCCATGTTGTTGCCGTTTTTGTTTATTCCCTCAGTTGTGTCCAACCCTTTTGTGACCCCATGGACCATAGCCCTGTGAGTCTCCTCTGTCCAGGGGATTTTCCAGGCAAGAATACTGGAGTGGGTTGCCATTTCCTTCTCCTGAGGTCTTCCTGACCCAGGGGTTGAACCTGTGTCTCCTGGATTGGCAGGCAGATTCTTTACCACTGAGCCATGTAGGAAGACTCTAAATAAATTAATAAGGTCAGTTTTAAGCAAAATGATGACACTGGTGAAGACTTTTCGTTTGTGAACGCCTGATCCTTGGACCCTAACCCACAAACCATCAAGTGATTCCAACTGCTTTGTGATGTGTAGCAAGCTCCACGCTGTTTATCTGCCAAAGGTCGTTGCCCTTTAATAGAGACATTTATAAACAGGAAAGACTACCGACACGGTATGATGTAGTTCACTGTGTCAAGCAAAGCGAGATTTCAGGACGTTCACTTAAAGAGCAAGAGAAACCTGACCTCGCTGATGGCCCATACATTTGACTCCACTTTGCATTTGTTACAGAGGAGTTAAAGTACAATCCAAACAATAAGTAATGATATTAATAAAAATAAGGTGTGACAAGATGAGAAGATAATCGTCTCAGAGCCCCTTGGCTGGTTTGAAATCCCAGCTCTAGCTGGGTGTCTGAAGCAATGCTGCATAACAAACAATCCCAACACGTCAGAGGTTCAGTAACAGAGATGCGTCACTCTAGCCCATCTGTGTCATCTCAAGTTTGGCTGTAGCTCTCTGGGCCTGTAACTCTGTCCCCAGGCACAAATGGACTTGAATCTTCTCCATGTGTCTTCTAGTGCTGTGACTCAGGTTGAAGGAACAGCCTTCATTGGGTACGTGAAGTTCCCGCAGCAAAGAGCAGGTTCTCCAGAGGAATGGCGGAAACGTATGGTGTTTCTTAAAGCTTCTGTTCAGAACTAACGCACTGACACGTCCACTCAGATTTCATTGGCCGAAGCCCAGAATCAATAAGGGGCAGATGTCCACTCCACCCACCAGAGGCATGTAAGTAACATGGTAAGGGATGTGAACCTATAATCTTGTGGGGAAGGAAGTACTGATGAATAGCTGTAAGAAAAATAAAATTGATTACAGCCCCTTGCAGGTTGGGCAGCTATGAAGAAATTATTTAATCTCTCGGAGTCCATTGTCTCACCTGCAAAATGAAAATAACACTTCCTTTGCAAAGTCATGGTTAAGAACTAAATAAGATAATGATTATTAAAGACCCTGGACAATGCCTGAGATCTAATCAGCAGGTCTTTGTTTCTTCCTTACCCAGTGGCTGCTACTGGGTCAAGATGTCAAATGGCACTTCGCAGAGCCGTGCTTCTTAAATTTTGTTTTGTGAGAGACCAATGTTCTGTGCTGCTTGCTCCTAGCCAGTACTTTTATAAAACATAGTAAAAATGAGTAGCTGGAAAACGAAAGAAAAACAAAGACAGAAAATGCTAGCCACACTTGTTCATGATTAGAGTCAACAGATTTATTAAATTGCATCCCATGAGAGATAGCCTACTGTAGCAGAGGTCACCAGTGGTCAAGTTACAGGGCTATTAACTTCTTTCTCCCCACCCCAGTCCCCCCACTGCTGGGCTCTGACCATCCCCAGGAGGGGAAGCAGGAAAAGACAAAACAAATGCGGATGAGCAAGGAAGACTAAGCTCCCTCCTCACTGCACGTCCCCAGGCTCGACTAGGGGAGCGGACAGGCTTTGAATTACAGGGAGATTGAAGTTCTGATCTGGACCAGACTGGGATATTTAACCCCTGAGAGAAGGATGATTTTTAATACCTAAAAGTGATTGAATAGTGATCATGTATCAATGCAAATTCACTAATAGTGGCAAATGGGAATCCCTGGTAGCTCAGCTGGTAAAGAATCTGCCTGCAATGCCAGAGACCTGGATTTGATCCCTGGGATGGGAAGATCCCCTGGAGGAGGGCATGGCAACCCCCTCCAGTATTCTTGCCTGGAGAAACCCCATGGACAGAGGAGCCTGGCAGGCTACAGTCCATGGGGTCGCAAAGAGTGGGACATGACCGAGCGACTAAGCAATGATAGCAAATATACCACACTAAGGTAAGATGCTAACAATATGGGAAACATTTATAGGATAATACGGGGACTATTATCTGTACTACCTTCTCAATTTTTCTGTGAATCAAAAACTGTTCTAAAAATAAAATTGTCAAAAACTTTTTCAAAAGTGCTTGAGAATCTGTGGGATCTGCCCGAGATGCCTTGAAGGGCTGGGGAAGTGAGAGCCAGATGTCTGAAGGCAGCAGAGGGAGAAAAGTAAAGCTGTTTCTTGTTTGTTCCCTACGACGCCAGTCCCACCAGTAACAGGTGACGTTAGTGATTCTTACAAATGGGAGGATTCTGAAAGTATGACAAAGCTGAATTCTCTGATTGCTTTTCAAAACCGTGCATAGCAAAACGTATCAGCCTTTCTTCTGCTTCAAGTACGATGCTACTGAGATGACTAGAGGCCCTGAATGTGATTATTTGCGGGCTTCTGTTTTGTTTCCGCATCCATTGCCCCTGTTTCTGGTATCAGCTACCCTCCCCCTCATAGCCCAGGTAACCCACGTAGGACTGATTCCAGCCTCCACTCCCATCCTGAACCAAAGATGGGACATGACCCAGGTCTGCAAGTCAGCATTCATTCTGGCCTGAGCACAGGATACAAATTACTCCAATGAGTTCAGCCCCCGAAACATGAGCGGCTCTCTTCCTGCTCCGTGGCTATAACAGAACTGCGGTGTTACCCGGCCTCCCTGGGAACAAAACTAATGTGGAGGAAAATGGGAAATGAAGTGCTCAGTTCTGGTAACATCCTCTGAGCACCTGGATCCAGCCCGATCTGATCCAGCTTCTCTGGAAACTTTCAACCACATGATTAGCAATAGCTTTGTTGTTGTTACTGTTTGCTTAAGTTAATTTCCAGATGGGTCTATTCCTTTCCAGGGAAAGAATCCTGACAAATGTGGCATGACTTCCACCTTTGAGCTAATCTGCTGTGGGAGACAGGCATAAAAAGGAATAAAACCAAGACGCCAGCTGGACTCTCCTGGCCCTCAGAGGTGCAGGCACCTGACTCAGATATCCTCATCGCAGGAGTACAAAGCACTTCTCACGGCTTCCTCTTTCTCGGAGAGGAGTGGCTTTCCTGGGCCCCTTTGCCTGCGTCTTGGTCTGAAGTTGCTCTCTTTCTCTCTGTGTCTACTCTAAATTCACTCCGAGGCAGAACCCGAGCTTTGCCAACTTCCCAACAAGCACAAAAGCATCTGTGAGGATTCACTTACCTAAAGGTTTTGAAGGGAAGATGGGGGAGATATAGTGCACATGCTACATTGTTCAACTTAAAAGTCCCATCTCACACACTTCCCATCTTCCCTAAATGCCTCTCAGCTGCGACTCTGGTGGAGAGGAGGAGATGGACTTTCCATCATTGACTCTGCCCCCATACAACATCCAGCCTCAGGGGCTTCTCTCTCCCAGGCCCCTACCCCCAAGTTCTTTTCCCATTCCCCCAACCCTCCTCCTGAATCTTCAAGCTTCTCTCTCTCCACCATGCAAAGTGATTCAACTCTGGCTCCTGCCTAGAAGCTGTTTCCATGCGAATACACTAGGTTCTTGGTTGAACAAAAGTTTGCCTATTAACTTAATCCACTCTCTTTAAAAGCAATTTGGGTTATAAATAGGAAAAGAAAAATTTAGTACACATAAAAAAGTGTTACCACACAGTGTGATAAAGAGAAAGATGGGCAAGGTATATGGGAGTCTTTGGGAGATGAACTCTGCCCCAGGGGGCAGTAAGGAGGCCTCTCCCAGGAGGTGATGTTGGTGCTGAATACTGAAGCAAGAGGCAGTGTTGACACGCTGGGGATAGAGGAGGCGCGTGAGCAGCAGAAGGACGAGCAGAGACCACAGTGTTAAGATGGGAAAGTCCATGGTGACGTGGAGGGCAGCTCGTGAGGGGTCCAAGGAACAGGAGAGAGCGGGGAGGGCCTGGGGCGGTGGATCAGAGCAGGTTGGCAGGATCCCAGTCATGGAGGGTCTCAAGTGCCAGTGAGCCGATGGATTTGTCCAGAACGTGAGAGGAAGCCATTAGCAGATTTTTGAGCAAAACGGTATCATAGCCAGAATTTGTTGAGGAAGAACAGGTTGGTCACCAGTTTGGAGAAGTTGGAAAAACTGATGGGAAAGGGTAACATCGGCGGGAGCAGGAAATGATCAGGAGGCCGTTGCCGTGATTTGGGCTGGAAATGATGGTGACGTGATGTGGTTGAGGGGCAGGCAGTGAGACACCCCAGCACTTGGCGGCTGCTTGGAGGAGGGAGAATTATCTGTCTTCCCTCTAAGATGGGAGCTCCTCGACAGTGGGCCCAGACTTTGCCATGTCCCAGCAGAGGATCTGGCACAGCTAGCCTCTTACCGGTGCACTCATGCCTGAATGAATGAATGAATGAATGAACACTGATTTACGAGCTCCAAGGCTTGGCACTGAGAGGTTGCCCTCCCTGAGATAGGCACCCAAGATGAGGCATAGGTTTTAGAACCAAGGACAGTGTTCAGATCCTGCTCGTGGAAGAGGCTACACTAGATCCTGAGAAGATGTGAGGAAGGTTCCCCTGAAGAGGTGAGGCCCCCTGGAGCCCCCACCTCAGCCAGGAAGTCGGTCACAGGTGAGCAGCCGCGCAGACCGGAAGTATTCGGGATGCTGACCGTAGCTCAGGGCTTAGGTTAGGTTGGTGGAGGAGTCTCTGAGATCTCCTTTTCTGTGGCAGCAAATCAGACAGACAAGCTAAAATGAGCCTCAAAGAACCAACCAGTGGAGGAATTCCAAGCAGCCGTCCATTTCTGCCATGTATCAGGAGGCTGATGCTGCCTAACACACTGCCCTAGGACCCCGCAGCCTGAAACATGTGGCGTTTCTTCTCATGATCGAGCCATGCAGAGCTGCAAGTCCCTGTAGTTTGGCTGATCAAGGCCAGGCTGGGCCGGGCAGCTCCGCTCAGCCTGCATGTCGGCTGGGCTGGGTCGGGCTTGGGTTCAGGCTGAAGGGTCACCTTGGGGCTACTTCACTGCCTCTCAGGTTCCTTGCCCTGATGATGCATTCTTCTCATGGCAGCAGCACAAGAGCCCAAACTGAACTGTACAAGCACATGTACGATCGCTAATTAAGTCTCATCTACTAATACTTGGTTGGCCAAAGCAACCCAGGTGGATAACTTCACGGGGTGCAAAGCGTGGCAAAAGGTGGGATTGTATTATCCTATTACAATGGAGGGAAGAATTGTACCCAGCCTATCACACACCTATCTTGCTTATCCAGAATCTCCAGGCTCCCTCAAACCCTGACAATATGTCACAATCATCGTGTAAAATGCTCCCACCTAGAGGGACATGCAAAATTCATAGGAAAGCACAGCTAATAAAGGTCTAGTTAAGCTGCCACATCTGGACCTCATCCACTTACTCATGCAATCCACGCATCTAAAGCAATTAGAAGTCTTTTAAGGAAGGTTAAGTTGGAGGGCCTAAAAAAGTGACAACATCCTTATGAAAAATCTTCCATCTCCTTGGGACAACCAGAGTGGAGACCTCCTTAGTGAATTCCGTCCACGTAAGTCACAGCCACCAAGGTTAGCTCTGATGTCACCCACTCCTTTGTCAGCAAGCTCCTCCCTGCATCCACTTCATGCATCTTTTATTACCACCTAACGCCTTTATGAAATATTGATTGCTCGTTCCCACGGCCCAGCCAAGGGCCCCAAAATGAGCTTGTGTGCTGATGTCTGGAATTTGGGACACGCCACAGATGACAGAACTAACTCGGGGGGCCTTCTAGACCCCACCTGGAAAGGATACTGGGAAGTTAAATTAACATCCTGTTTACTAATGAGAAAGTGAAGATCTAGGAGGTAGGCTCACGAAAAGGGAGATGAAAGGAAATAAAAAGGTCAGGAGGAAGCAAAAGGAAGAGCCTGAGTTGATGGTGGGATGGGGCTGAAAGCGTGATCATCAGCTGCATTTGTTGTTAAATTTAATGGGCTGTAGGTGTTGATTGCTCAATCCATAAAATGAGCTATTAATTTGCTGTTCTAACAGGATAGAACCTATCTTATGCAAATTGATTTGAAAGCCAGCATCAGCTCTGAGAGGATGGTTCAGACCTCTCTTAAGTAAAAAGTTCCCAGGCTTTTCTATCATAAGGCGCTCAGCCTGCTTGTCTCTGTGCCAAGGGAAGGTCCCTGAAGTTCTAATACTTAGGTCCTTTGTCCATCCTCTACTAGACGTGAGCTCCTTAAGGCAGAGCTGAAAGAAAGTGAAAGTCAGTCAATCATGTCCAACTCTTTGCAGACTATACAGTCCACGGGATTCTCCAGGCCAGAATACTGGAGTGAGGAGCCGTTCCCTCCTCCAGGGGATCTTCCCAACCCAGAGATCAAACCCACGTCTCCCGCATTGCACGCAGATTCTTTACCAGCTGAGCCACCAGGGCTATGTCTGTCCTAATCACCTCTGTACCCCAGTATCTATCATGGTTCCCAGAACCTCTAAGTAATTGTTGGAAGAATGAATGTATGAAGGCGGATGCCTGTGTGTGACTAAGGGCAAGTCTCAGCCTCTGGTTCCACCATCTACAAAGGGGAGGGTTTGGACCAAACCCTTTTGCCTTAGGACTTCCGTTGTCTGGGTCATCCATCATCTCTGGGCATGGTCTGTAGAAGCTATGAGTCACTAAAGATGAGACAGTAGATGGAGAGGCTGGGAGGCTTCCGACAGCCCTGGATCTCACATGCTTCCAAGTTACTCTTTTGGATAAAGAATCTGTTGACTCAGGTTTCAGGGAGCCCTGGCCTGAAAGACCTCACCTCCAGTCCTGCTCTAGAGCTAACTTACTGGGAGACAGTCACTCTTCTTCTATGGGAATAATGACTGTGACTTCACAGGGCTGTTGGGAGGTCCAAGCTGAAACAATTGGGCGGAGGGGGGGGGGGTGGGGGGTGGGGATGGGGGGGGGGGGGGGTGGGGGTGGGGGGTGGAACGTGCCTTAAAACCAAAATGTTCTGTGCCCGTGTCAGGGGAAGGCGAGTGGCCCTTGTGGACAATGTGGTGAGGGTTCAAATCCCAGCTGACTCACAAGCCAGCTCTGTGACTCTGGGCAAATTACTTAGCCTCTCTGAGCTTAGGTGTCCACATTAGTACGGCTAGAATAATCATTACTACTGCACGAGGTTTGCAGGAGAATTAAATAAAAGAAGGTATGAAAAGGACGTAGTATCACAATGCCTAAGTACTATAAAACTGGCCGTGCAATTTTCAGGACCCAGCGTGAAACGAAAATACAGGGACCCTTGTTCCAAAATTATTAAGAGTTTTAAGGGGCGACCTCAGAGCATTAGAGGGAGGGCAGGAACACTCTGGGAGCAGGGTCCTGCCCAGGAACCCAACTTTGCTGACACACAAAAGCTGCCTAAGATCTGTGGGACCCTTGTCTTTCCTCTGCCTCGGTTGGACCTTGCCATCCTCAGCATATATGCGTAGGATTTGGAAACTCTTTTTAGAAGAAAATCACTATTATTATTCCTGAAGCAGCTTCATGTTTCCTCCTCTGAGCAGAATAGAGTCACCCATCCTGATAGACATCAGATAAATGGGGAAAGAAATCAACTTTCTGGCTGCTGGCAAATGCTGTCACTGAAGGAAGAGGTTTACAGGATAATCCTGGAATTAGAACAGGGAAGACACGATCAGCAGTGATTTCCTACCCACGGCAGGAATCCACGAGCAAGCTCCTAAACGCACCACGTCCCCTGCCTCTGAAACTTCAGTGGCTCCCCCTCGGGAACTGTAAGGTAAAGTTCATTATCCCTAGCAGGGTGGTCACTGTTGTCCGAGGTCTGATTTTACAACTGTTGTCCCTTGATTCCTATCATGGTGCTTCAGGAAAGCTATTTTCTCATCAGTCTCATACATTCCAACCTACCGCCATGCCTTCATTCACTCATTTTTTAGCTTACCCCATTTCTCAGCCTAATAAAAACTTCTCCAGCCTGAGTTTACATTCCACCTATTCCAGGAGGCAGTGCAGAATAGTCTCCATGATTTAGAAACTGTATTAGTCAGCTTTTGCTGCAGTAACAAGCAATCCTAAAAATCTCCGTATCTAGAGTACAAACATTCGTTTCTTGTTCACATTACCAGAGGGCTGCCTGGAGACTGTGCGTCAATTCTATGTGTCAGTTTTGCTACATGAGTTTTCTTATTGGGGACCCAGGGTGGGGGAGCAGTGTTTGTTGGAGACACACAACATGGCTTGTTTCGCGTTTTCTCACGGCAGAGAAAAGGAGCACAGAAGAGGCAGAACCAAACCACACGAGCGTCTTTAAAGCTGCTGCACAGACATGGCACCCCTCATGTTCCATTGGCCAAAGAAAGTCACATGACCAAGCGCACTCTTTCAGGGTGGAAAAGGGACTCCAGCCACAGGGACGCATAGCAGGGAAGGGGGTGAGTGACTGTGAACAGATCAGAGCGTACTCAGCCAGCAGACAGCACACGCGTCGAGGTCAAACACTTCTGCTTTGAATCCCAGTTCTCCCAACGATATGTTGAGTGTACTCCGGCAAGTTCTTAAAGCTATGTCTCAGTTTCGCTATCTGTAAAAACAGGATAATAAAGCCTGTTTTAAAGGCTCCCATGAAAGATTGAGCGAGATGATGGCCATAAAGCGTTTTGCACTGTCCCTGGCACACGATAAGGACTCAAATGGTACTTTTATCAATAGCATTTTGAAAATTCATTTTTCCCCAAGAATAATGCACTTTTAATATTTATTTATTTGGCTGCAAGGAGTCTTAGTTGTGACACACAGGATCATTTAGCTGCTGCATGCGAACTCTTAGTTGCAGTATGTGAGATTTAGTTCTCTGACCAGGGGTTGAACCAGAGCTCCCAGCATTGGGAGCTTCAAGTCTTAGCCACTGGACCACCAGGAAAGTCCCCAGAATAATGCATTTTCATTGAAAGTGAAAGTCACTCACTCATGTCGGACTCTTTGCAACCCCATGGATGCAATTCTCCAGGCCAGAATACTGGAGTGGGTAGCCTTTCCCTTCTCCAGGGGATCTTCCCAACCCAGGTATTGAACTCAGGTCTCCTGAATTGCAGGCAGATTCTTTAGCAGCTGAGCCACAAGAGAAGTCCAAGAATACTGGAGTGGATAGCCTATCCCTTCTCCAGCAGATCTTCCCAACCCAAGATTCGAACTGGGGTCTCCTCCATTGCAAGCAGATTATTTACCAACTGAGCTATCAGGGAAGCCCACATTTTTATTGACGTATATTTAATTCACAATGTTGTATTAGGTATACAATAAAATGATTCTGTTATTCTATACATATATACACACACACATATATATTCTTCTTCAGATTCTTTTTCATTATAGGTTATTATAAGACACTGGATATATTTTCCTGTGCTATATATCAGGTCTTTGTTGTTTAACTATTTTATATATAGTTGTGTGTATCTGTTAATCCCAAACTCCTAATTTATGAAAAAGTGAAAATTCCTTTTTACTAATCATAATTTTGTTTTGTAATCATAATTTTCTATTTACTAATTTGTCCATTTTCTCACTTGTCTATTCAACAAACATTTCCTGGACCTCCATTGGCATCTGCCTGACTCCCCATCACACTATCTTAGCCCAAAGGAACTTGGATTCCATCAGTTAGGCCTGTGGTCCCCAAACTGAGGCTTGGCTCAGACCCCACAACCCCACATTGTACAAGAGTCCAAAAGACTTTTCCTTCTTGGCTTGGCTCTATTTCAACCTAAGAAATCTACAAGCAGTCAAGTAGAGGAATGTAAGCACACAAAACTTTAATTAGTTCCATAAAGTTAAAATTGCTTTCATGGTAGAAGGAAGAAGATGGGGGACATTGAGGCTAAAACCAGAAGAAAAAGAAGAAAAGAAAAGGTGAAAAAATATTGTAGGAAGCAAGCAGGATTTCTCACACAAGCCTAAAAATGAACTGTCTGCGTTTTGCTAGAAACACTACAGATGCCATCTGATTCTGCAAGGAACAGTCCTTGTAAATCACTCAGCTTTTCAAGTGAACGAAAAGAACAATAGGGGATGGTGAGCTAGATGGTGATTTAGGTCTTAGCCGCAAACGAGGGCGCAGACATTTCCTTAAGGATGGATGGGAAAGAAAGCAAAGAAACTTTACTTTTTCTAAAATTCCTCTGGAGTCTTCCAGACAGTTATTTCAATAGAGAATTCACAAATCTCAGCTTTGTCTTCACCATCTCTGGAGCCTTGGGCAAGCTGTTCCACCGCTAGGAGTCTCCACTCCCTCCAGTGTCGGGAGGCACTAGAGGACGCCCTCCCCTCTCAGGGCTGTTGGAAGATTAAATGAGATATTGCATGAAAAGCACCTGCTTGGCACAGAGTGGCCACAAAGAAGGTGTTCATTCCTTTCCCGCTCACTGGGTTGAGAAGGAAATGTTGTTTGCTTTACAGCCAGATGATTCTTGTATTAGGAAGGGTTCTCCAGAGAAATAGAACCCATAGGATGTATAAGTCTGCTGGTCTTCTGACAGTTGACTCAAGAACCAGGAAGAGCTGATGTTTCCCTTTAAGTCAGAAGGCAAGGAAAAAACCACCAGTGTCTCAGCAGAAAGCCAGTCATGCAAGAGGAATTCCATCTGTCTCCTGAAAGGGTTAATTTTTTGTTCTATTCAAACCTTCAACTGATAAAAGAAGCCCCACCCATGTTGGAGAAAGCAATCCGCTTTCCTCAGTCCATTAACAAGTTTGCGTGTGTGCGAGTTCAGTCACTCAGTCCTGTCCAGCTTGGTGACCTATGGACTGTAGCTCACCAGACTTCCCTGTCCATGGAATTTTCCATGGAAGAATACTGGAGTGGGTTGCCATTTCCTTTTCCAGGGGGTCTTCCCGACCCATAGATTGAACCTGCATCTCTTGTGTTTCCTGCATTGATGGGCAGATTCTTTACCACTGTGCCATCTGGGAAGCCCCAGCCTATCAATCTAAATGTTTAAACTCACCCCGAAACACCCTAACAAAAACCCAGAATAAGGTCTGCTCCCATATCTGGACACCCCATGGCACCATCACATTGACACACAAAATTAACCATCACAGTTCCTGAATCAGATGCCAGGATCCTCTAAGGAGACAGTGTTGTCACATCTCACATGCAAGCACATCTGATTACTTTCTATCTGCCAAGACACCCTGAGAATCTCAGCAACAAAAACCTAGGGGGTTTGGCACCAGCATCATTTGTCATCAAAGAAGTCACCCTCTGAGCCTATTTCCCACTGTGGTAAAAGGAGACACCCATGTCTTTGGCACTATCAAGATACTGTCGAAGGTTAAAGGGAAGAGGGGTGTGTGTGTGTGTGTGTGTGTGGCTGTGAGTACCACACTCTGGGGTACCATCTGTGCAGGAGGATTCAGGGCAGGCTTCTGGACCAGTTGTGCTGGTGGACATGCATTCGGCTGCAAGTCACAGAAGAGACCGATGAGGAATGCCGTGAGTAATAAAGAGGTAATCATCTCACGTGACGAGAAGCCCACAGCTGGCTTCTTCAGCAGCTTGGTCGCATCAGAGCACTGGGTCAGCCCCTTGAGGGTCTCTGCTTTCTTGTTAGGGTCCCAAAAGGGCAGAAGTAGTTCACATTCCTCAGTGGACAGTGACCAAACGGAAAGGAGGGAAGGAGTGGGGAAAGCCTTTCTCCTCCTTGTATCCTTTCTTCTTAAAAATAATTTTGTTAGAATATAGCTGCTTTTGGGCTTCCCAGGTGGCGCTAGTGGTTAAGAGCCTGCCAGCTAATGCAGGAGACTTAAGAGATGCGGTTGGATCCTTGGGTCAGGAAGATCCCCTGGAGGAGGGCATGGCAACCCACTCTAGTATTCTTGCCTGGGGAATCCCCCATGGACAGAGGAGCCTGGCGGGCTGCAGTCCGTGGAGTCAGAAGAGTCGGACACGGCTGAAGCGACTATGCACAGCTGATTTAGAACGCTGTCTGAGTTCCTGCTGCATAGCACGCTGGGTCAGCCGGACGCACACACGTGTCCCCTCTCTTGGATTTCCTTCCCTCTTAGGTCACCAGAGACCACTGAGTGGAGTTCTTTGCGCTGTACAGTTGGTTCTGAATAATTATCTATTTTATACGTGGTATCAATAGTGTATGTATGGGCTTCCCAGGTGACCCAGGGGTAAGGAATCCGCCTACAGTGCAGGAGACTCAGGTTCAGTCCCTCGGTTGGGAAGATCCCCTGGAGACCGAAATGGCAACCCACTCCAGTGTTCTTATCCGGGAAACCCCATGGACAGAGGAGCCTGGAGGGCTACAGCCCATGGGGCCACAAAACAGTCAGGCATGACTTAGGAACCAAACAACAATAACGAATCAGGAGTGTGTATATGTCAACCTCAACCTTCCAATTCACCCCTTTTTCTTCTTGGCATCCATGCATTTGTTCTCTAGGCCTGAATTCTCTTTCTAAGATTGGCAAATCTTTCTCAAACTCTCCCACAGATTTCCCCATCTCAGTCACAGGACCTCTGTCAAGAACAATATCTCCGTGATTGTCTTGGCCCAATCCTGATTATCCCCTGATGCTGGGCACATTTCTCCCAACCAAAATCAAGATGCAATCAGCATGAAAGGAAAGAGAGTAACTTCTTGGGCAAGCATCAGTGTCCACCACTGCTTTCGTATAAGCAGTAGGTCAGCGTAAGGCAGTGTTAAGTGGCTATGAAAATCCACAGGAATAGGGGTGAAGTGAAAAGGAAAGTATATTCCAGATAAAATGGGCCATTTTTAATTTAAGGAGTATGCCTCCATCTTAAGCAGAATGAGTTTCCAAAAAAATTAGTTGAAATGCAGGCAGCCTGAACTAAAGAGAACTTGGTTTTAGCAACCACAGCCAACTCCACAGCAATATCAAACTGACATCATGAGATCATCAAATAGGTTTTCCCCCACCCCAGGAGGTAGTTGAATTCTCAGTAGTAAATAGTAGTTTATTATTAATTCCTTTACTTTGCTCTAAAAGGTATGTCTTATTAATTTTGTATTATGCTTACTTAGTTTTGCTATTTGCTCATGAATAGTTTATCTTTTGTTCATAAACTTGGAGAATCCAGAGTTCTTGTTTCTCTCATTTCTAAATCAAAGATTTACGTTCTTAGAGATACTGGGCCAGACTCTTAGATCATCAGCTGTCAAGTACCTGATATCCCTTTGCCCCGGGGACATCTGATACGTGTTTGCCTCAGGACAGGAGTATCACAAAATAAAGGTGAAGCTCTCTGGGAGAGAAGAAATGGGAGAAGAAATCTGCAAGGTAAAGTCAAAAAGATACTGCTCATAGTAAGTGCTCAATAAATATTTGTTGAATTAACTAATTCTCAAGCACAGTGAATCAGCTACAACAAGGCTAAAACATCTTCCTCGGTTCCCTCCTGGGGCGGGTTATGTAGCTGATTGGTTGGTTGGTTCTTATTAATATGCAAAAAAAGCTTCCCTGGTGACTCAGATGGTAAAGCGTCTGCCTGCAATGTGGGGGACCCAGGTTTGATCCCTGGGTTGGGAAGATCCCCTGGAGAAGGAAATGGCAACCCACTCCAGTACCCTTGCCTGGAAAATCCCATGGACAGAGGAGCCTGGTAGGCTACAGTCCATGGAGTCGCAAAGAGTCAGACACGACTGAGCGACTTGGCTTTCTTTCTCTTTCTTTTTTTCTTTCCTGTATGCACAGCACTCTGCTCAGCTGTGCTCCTCAAAAGGCATCTGGCAACAGTGAGCTATGAAGACTAATCCTTCTATTCCTTCACCTCCTCTGAGCAGGACCCATGCTGAACAACTATTAGGATTCTGTTATTTAGTCGCCAAACGATGTCTGACTCTTTGTCCAACTCCATGGACTGCAGCACACCAGGCTCTTCTGTCCTTCCAGAAGTTTGCTCAAACTCATGCCATTGAGTCATAGATGCTGTCCAAATATCTCATCCTCTGTCACCTCCTTCTCTCTCTGCCCTCAATCTTTCGCAGCATCGGGGTCTTTTCCAGTGAGTCAGCTCTTTGCATCAGGTGGAGTTTCAGCTTCAGCATCAGGCCTTCCAGTGAATATTCAGGGTGGATTTCCTTTAGAATGGACTGGTTGGATCTCCTTGCAGTCCAAGGGACTCTCAAGAGTCTTCTCCAGCACCACAGTTCAAAAGCATCAATTCTTCGGTGCTCAGCCTTCTTTTACAGTCCAACTCTCTCATCCATACATGACTACTGGAAAAACCATAGCTTTGACTATATGTACCTTTGTTGGCAAAATGATGTCTCTGCTTTTTAATACACTGTCTAGGTTTGTTGTAGCTTTCCTTCCAAGGAGCCAGCACCTTCTAATTTCATGGCCGCAGTCACAGTCCGCAGTGATTTTGGAGCCCAAGAAAAGAAAATCTGTCATTGTTTCCACCTTGATCCTTTCTATTTTCCATAAAGTGATGGGACCAGAGGCCATGATCTTGGTTTTTTGAAAGTTGAATTTTAAGCCAGTTTTTTCACTCTCCTCTTCCACCCTCATCAAGAGGTTCTTTAGTTCCTCTTATTAGGATGCAGAGATGGAAGAGTCCTATAAAAAGCAGGAGGCAGCAGATCCAGTTGTTTATGTATAAAGGTTCTAGTATCTGATGCCCTTATGAAATCTGCACCACTGACTTGCTTATGTGACCTTCCGCAAGTCATTGAACTTCTCTGTGCCAGGATCATGGTAGGAATTAAATGGGAAATGCATGAAAATCGTTTAATGCTTATCCTAGAGCAAGATCTCAAGACAGTTAGATGGGAAGAGGGTACTTGCGCTGAATCGCAGAAGGCATTCAGGGTGGTTGAAAGAGTGTAAGCAGGGGCAGGAAAGTGGGGAAGGGCGGGTCTGTTTAGAAAATCGCAGGAAGTTTGGGGTGACCCGGGCAGGATGGCAAATGGAAAAGCCCAGCTAACATAACAGTGATTCCCTTCCTCGAGGCAAATCCCGGAGAATCTGGAGAGAGAACACCCAGAAAGAAGAGATCTGGGATGAACCCTTTGGGGAGAGATCCTTTTTAAACGGGTGTATGAGTGATTTTGATCTGAGCAAGGAACCAGCCCCTCTAGGCTGTGGGAGGATAAAAGAGGAAAGGAACTGATAAGTTCATTCTTCCTTCTTGGCCACCATTGTTCTGGGACAAACAGTGCCTCTCCTACACCTGCAGGGACTCGTACCTGTGGCCCAGGTAGCCTCAGGAGTGACATCAGGGAAGTACAGAAGCCCTGTGCTTGGGAAAGGTGGAGAAAAACAGATGAGGGCTAGTTCATTTCAGGCATCCTTTCCCCTCCACACCCAAGGCTGGGGGGCTGCAATCCAAAGAAATTTCCTCCAAGTTCTGCTCTGTTCTACAGCAGAGGATGAGGCCTCAAGCTAATGACCTGGCAGGTGGGGTGAGGGTAACTGGCTGTGGTTTTTTAATGCCATGGCCTGTCCACTTCCCCAGCCTGCCCCGAGTTCCCTGAGCCCGGAACTGACCACCCTCTCCCCAGTCACTTTCCCTGGGGAAAAATAAGGTTACAGGGAAACACAGCTAAACATTTGAGAAGCAAAGCATTCTTGATTACAAATTCCATCAAGGAGCAGAAATATTAGTTCAGAAGGAATAAGAATTTAAAACTAGTCTAATCAACCTATAAAAGAAAAGAAGGGAAGCTACTTGCTGTATGAAACCAGAAGAACAAAACAAAAAATAAAAGGATGGAGCAGAAATATTGCATAAGAGAAAATGGAGTCATTTCTGTAACGAACGAAGCAATTGGGATAAACAGCTGAAGAATGAATAAGTCAATGGGAAAAAGATATTGAGAAAAGCTCCCTGAAGGAAAGAGAATGAATTAATTAATTGAAAGGAAAACTAACCCAGAGGAAAAACAGAAGTTAGAGTGCTGACATGGAGACACGAGATTCAGAAACAGATACACGAACGTGGCCATGAAAAAATAATTAAGAGAATAATGAAAGTAAGTGTCCTGCAGCTTTCCTTTAAAAAGGTGGAAACTGTCCAAGTTGAAGGGTCTGAGAGGAACAAAGAGAAAAGGCAAATATCCCGGGTACCTTCTTAGAGACATTCAAGGCAAAGGAGAACATGATGAGGCCAAGAGTTGGAGCAAGAGGAGCAGAAAGCCGGCTCCAAAGCTACGACGTCCGACCTGATCCCCCACCAGTCCCCAACCAGGGAGCCCCGCCTTCTGCTTTATGGAAGCCTGTGGTTTTCCTTCAAGCCCAACTTCAAGTCCAAGTTTGTCTGGCTGGTTTTTTCCTGTGATTATTCAGTTCACCTCTCCTTCCACTGAGGACCAAGAGGGCAAAGATGCCACCTCTTTTATCCCCGCCCACCCCAGGGTATATTGAACCCACATAGTTGCCACTGAGCTGCTGTTTGTTGAATGGACTCATTCATTTTCCAGTCTGAGTGTCTCATGGCCCAGTGATCATTCCTTGGGCCCATCTCCCTCCACAGGGGTCCGACCTGCTGGGCTGGGACTCTGACAGCCCACCTGGCTGTGAGCATCCCTCCCATTAGGAGGACTAGACCCAGCCTCTCCCATCCTCTGTGCCGTTCACAGAATCTGCTCATGCCGACCACTTACCCACAGCCTGGATGCTCATTCTGACTCCCCCCAGTCCCAGTTTGGATTTCATAAACCTAAATCAGAGAAGGGAATGGACTTGCCGTGGTCACGTGGCACCAAGGTGAGAGCCTCAGGTGTCCTGATTCCCAAACCAGGATGTCCTGTCCCTGTTCCATATTGCCTCCAGAGCACACCCATGAGTGCAAGTTCGCCAAAGCAGGTCACTGTATAGCTCTGGGTTTGAGGCTGCGATGGAGCACAAACCTTACGAAGTCAGACAAGCATGATGGTCCTCTTCTTGTCATTCCTGTGGCGCTGGCTCTACGGTTAGACCACGGTTTCCAACCCAGTTCTGCCACTGGCCGGCTGCGTGACCTTCCGTGATTACTAACAGTTCTCTGAGTCTCAGTCTCCTCCCCTCTAAAGGGCAGGCACCAATGCCTGAACCCCAGCGGTGAGGACAAACATCATGTGTGTAAAGTACTTGACACCGTCCATAGCACACACGAGGCACTTGATGAATCTGCTTTCCTACCAGCTTTCTCCCTGTGACTCAGCGTTGGTAAACAATCCCATGGGCACTGAGATCGTGGTACTCCAGCTCACCTTTGCCTCTCCATACAGTGATGGAGGTATGTTCAGTTCAGGTCAGCTCAGTCGCTCAAGTCGTGTCCGACTCTTTGCGACTCCAGGAACCGCAGCATGCCAGGCCTCCCTGTCCATCACCAACTCCCGGAGCCCACCCAAACCCATGTCCATTGAGTTGGTGATGCCATCCAACCATTTCATCCGCTGTCGTCCCCCTCTCCTCCTGCCCTCAATCTTTCCCAGCATCAAGGTCTTTTCCAATGAGTCAGCTCTTCTCATCAGGTGGCCAAAGTATTGGAGTTTCAGCTTCAGCATCAGTCCTTCCAATGAACACCCAGGACTGATCGATCTCCTTTGGGATGGACTGGTTGGATCTCCTTGCAGTCCAAGGGACTCTCAAGAGTCTTCTCCAACACCACAGTTCAAAAGCATCAATTCTTTAGGGCTCAGCTTTCTTTATAATCTAACTCTCACATCCATACATGACTACTGGAAAAACCATAGCCTTGACTAGACGGACTTTTGTTGGCAAAATAATGTCTCTGCTTTTTAATATGCTGTCTAGGTTGGTCATAGCTTTTCTTCCAAGGAGCAAGTGTCTTTTAATTTCATGGCTGCAGTCATGGTCTGCAGTGATTTTGGAGCCCAAGAAAATAAAGTCTGTCATTGTTTCCATTGTTTCCCCATCTATTTGCCATGAAGTGATAGGACCAGTTAAAATGATCTTAGTTTTCTGAATGTTGAGCTTTAAGCCAACTTTTTCACTCTCCTCTTTCACTTTCATCAAGAGGCTCTTTAGTTCTTCTTCACTTTCTGCCATAAGGGTGGTGGAGGTATGGGAGGTGCTTAATAGATATTTGTTGATTGAGTAGATAGATGGATAAATGAGTGGATGGGTGAATGGATGGATGGATAAATGGGTGGATGGATGAACAAATGGATGGATGGATGGATAGGTGGGTAGATGGATGGATGAGATGAAGGAATGAATGAGTCAATGAATGAAAAGTTTTCCATTTCAATTATGCCGGGGAATTGATGGGAGGTGTTAGCTTGTATGATGGCCTTTGCTGATGTAGAAGTCACATAAAATAGGGCAAAGGAATCTTTTCTGTCGTATCAGTAAATCCAAGGCCAGCCTCACCCAGGAATTTATTGGGCCAAGCTCTGTGTGTTAGGAAAAGGGTAAAAATTCTCAGGAGAAGAGTAGTCTGTTATGTCACATAATCTCAGCCTCTAATACTTAACATTATAAGCTCTGCTAATAACTCCAGGTCACTTGTCTGGGGAAGAAAGATAAGGATTTGAAAATTATGCATATTAGCCTGTGTAATCTACCACCCCATGTTGTTGACTCTGAGACCGAGAGATTTTAATTCACTTTCCCCCTGCTTGCCCTCTGACAACACAGTTATTTCAGGAGATGTAAATGGAAAGAGATGATTGCTGTATGGTTTCTTTCTGGAAATTTTATTCCATGTAAAGTTGGTTTCTACATTTATTGCTAAGATAAGTTCCTTCCCTGAAGGGAAGGAAATATTTCTGGAGTTAAATAAGAGCAATGATATCCTACAGTTTAAGTCTGGGCCCTCCTAGTGTTCTGCAAGTGTGACTTTCTGCAAGTTGTGTAACTTCTCAATGCCTGTTCCTTCATGCATTTATTCCCTGCCTTCCTCCACCCTCTGAAAACCAGAACACAGAAGTGCTCTTTCGTAGCAGATTAAAGATGGCTACAAATTCTTTGACCCTCCTCCAGCGAGAGGTGAGCTCTGCGTGCCCTCTGCTTGAATCTGGGCACGCGCTGTGGCCGCCTTGTCCAACAGAATACAGCTTCGTCGATGCTGTGCCAGTTTTCAGGCCCCCGCTTTGAGAAACCAGCAGTTTCTACTGCTTCTATCTGGGGCTACTCTCTCTGGGAGCTTCAAACGTTCTTGAAAGAAGTCCAACACCCCTGAAGTCGCTACACTGGAGACGACCCAGGTAAGTACTATCACTGGCAGTCCCAGTCGAGTCCGGCATTCAAGCCATCCCCATGGGGGCACCAGACGTGTGAGTGAAGGAGCCTCTCGGGAATGGATGTTCCAGCCCCAGCTGCTCCAGGAGATGCCACGTTGTTCAGTGACTAACTGCCGGACTGAGCCTTCCCCAAACTCCTGATTCCCAACTTATGAGCAAAATAAAATGGTTGCTTTAAGCCACTACGTTTTGGAATGGTCTGTTACACAGGAATAGATTACAAAAACGTCTTTTTTACTGGGGGCAATAGAGCACCTGGTGATTCAACCTAAAGTTTGTTTGCTCTTGAGTTCTTATTTTGTTTTGTTTTTTTTAATTGATTCGGATAACTCACATTTGCAGACAAAAGTCCCGAGGGAAAACCAGCACCTAGAAAAAGCGGATGATTAAATGGAAACAAGACAATTCAAAAAGAGGAAATGAAAATAACCAGTAAACATTACAATATTTGTTGGGCCATACTACTAATGAAAGAAATGCAACCTGAAATAAGAATAAGTACTCTTCTCGCCCATCCAATTAGCAAAGTTTCTTTTTCCTGATAACAGTCATGCCTCGTAAAGCGAGCAGGAGAACAGCGGACATCTTCACAGATGGCTAAAAAGAGCAAAACTTGCATCTGGTATTTCTGGAAAGTTCTGACTAGCAAGTTTTCGACCTGAGTAATTCTCCAAAGAAAATAACCTGACACGTGGACAAAGATTGATGTGCCAAATATGTTCATCTCAGCATCATTTCATAATAGTAAAATATTATGGGAAGAAAAACTTAAATGTTGGATTTAGGGGAATGGCTAAGTAAATGGAACTGTCTGTAGAAGATAGAATGTGTGCCACCACCACAAATGATGCTTGTGAAGTGTTCTTAACGATACGGAAAAATGCTTAATGATATAACATTAAGTAAAAGAGCAAGATAGAAAAAGGTTATAAAGTATGATTCCAGCTACTTTGAAAAGCATAAAAAGACTGGAAGGAAATACGATAAAACGTTAATAGTGTTTATCTGTGGGTGGTGGCGTTATGGGTGGTTGTTTTTCTTATTTATTCTTTGCAGTATTTTCAACATTGGGAATGCATTACTTTTGCAATTTAATTTTTTTCTTTTAATCAGAAAAGAAATGGTCAACAATGGTCAATCTGAGGCTCAAGTTGAGAAGCAGGAAAATGGAAAAAAGGAGTGTTGGGAGATTTTGAACAGTCCCTGGAGTTGAAAACCTGTGGTAATACAGACCTTTCATGGTGAAGTTTACTTTTGTCCTTGTCTGTGATAGAAATAATATTTGCTGAATGCATGAATGATGTAAACCAGAATCTGCTTCCACAGTGGGGCTCGATTTGATAAATAAAGCCCACCTCCTTCCCAGGTAGTAGCTCTGGGTTCAACATGAAAACTGTTCGGGACTAAGTAACTGATATTCACTAAAGCAAAAGGAAATAGGTCAGAGTCCAGGTAAATTGTCCTCAGACTCAAAAGTGACAAAGTTCTTGAGTTTCAGACACCATGAATCTGCCTCTGTGGCTCCTTGGGCACCTGTTCTGGACTTTTGGTGGCAATGCATACAGTGTTACTTATGGAGAAAGAAATGAGAGAACTGAACTCCTTAAAGACTTAGAATTATAGAATCTTGGGGCTGGACTGGGTAAGAAGGGAGTGGGTAGGGTTTCAAGAATATATTTCTACTCCAAACCTTTGTTTCACTGAGAGAAACAGAGGCCCCGAGAAGTAAGGTCTTTGCCTAAGGTCAGCCAGTGAGTCGGTGCAGAGACAGCACCCCAGCCGGGGTCCCCCTGCCCCTCAGTAATGCCTTCCTCATGGCCTCAGAGGCATCAACAGGCTGGGTGATATTCAGCCCATTTTTGGTTTGGGGGGTTAATGTTCTATGTCTGCAGATCCCTCGAGGACTTTGCTCACCTGATACACAGTAGGTGCTCAATAATATTTGTTGAATGGATGGATAGATGGATGGAGGGACAGACAGGTGAAAGGCTGAATGGATGAACAAATGGATGGACAATCTTAGCAGAATTATAAAGTGAGAAGACCATGTATTATGGAGTCGTGCTGACCTGGAAGTCAAATCTCAGCACTGCCACTTATTGGGTGTATTAATTCAAGCAAGTCACTCAAACTCTGAGTCTCAAATATTTCCCCTGTAAAATTGAGGTGATAACATCTCAAAAGAGTGTCTAAGAGTTAAACAAGATAATATGTAAAGGATATAAAACTTTTCACTGAATTCCTGCCACTGCAGTAATTGCCAATTAAATGTTACATTCTCTTCTCCCTCCCAGGAAGCCAAGTCTGAGGTGTTGCTGCCATCCCTTGAGCCCTGAAAATAGACACGCTGGTTGTGTGTTGACTTCAGACGTCCATGTGTGCTTAACTCATCTGGATATTCTGGGACAAAACCTCCATATATCATGTCCACCAAATAAAGGTCATGTCAATTCAGTGGGGTGGCCAGGTTGATGCTAGGAAGGACACAGAGAAGAACAGTCTCTGCCTTCAAGTTTTTGTGCAGAAAGAAACCACACATGTAGAGCCAGTGAGGGAGTCTGTGTGTCCGTGGTCCTCCAGGTCAGAGGAGGGATGACGATGAGCTTTCAGCGGGAACATGTGGTTCTAAGAGAAGAGTCCAGTCTTGTTCAAAATGGTCCCACTTGCACAGAAATCCCCAGGACACATGCCCCGTGAATCCAGACTCTTAGACCTCCCGGCTGAGACGGAGATACAGCATCTGCCATTTCCTCCTCTGCAGCTCTTGGTATAGTGGAGTAGATTCTCCTTCCTCCGGGTTCAGTGGTGATGACAGCACTCAAAGAACCTCAAGGAATGATGCGCCCACTGTGTGAAGAGGCAGTTAAGGACGTCCCTTGCGAGAGGTGGCCCCAGCCTTTGAGCACATAGATGCCCCTGGTGCCTCCACTCCCTGCCTCTTCCACTCAGGTATGGCTCACACACTGAGCTCAAGATCCCACCCAAAGCCAGGGCCGCTGCCAGCAGATCCAACGGCAGGCAGGGGGGTACCTGCTTGCCAGCCGGAACCAGTCACTGACGGGGAGGACTCGGGAGTCAGCATGGGGCGATGACAGAAACACGGCATTTCAAGTCAGACAGGCCTGAGAGTGACTTCTGGTTGTTTCACTAACCTGCTAGGCGGTATTAGCTCCACTGAGCAGTCATCTCTCTGAACCTCTGTTTGCCTCTTTAACAAAGTTCTGTGTAGGCTTACTATGTCTTAGGCACACTCCTCTAAGCACGTGATAAATTTCAGGTCATTTGTCCACTGCCCCGCCTGTAAGGTGGGGTGCCGTTCCTACACCCACTTTACAAATGAGGAAATTGAGACACAGGAAGGTTTAGCAACTTTCCGAGCATTAAACAGCTAATAGGCGGTGGAGAAATGATTCAAACCCTGCCCTTAACTGACACACTATGATTCTACAGTTTCTTTACTTGAAAACGAGGCTTTAAAGCGACCCTGGAAGAGCAGCTGTGAGAATTCAGTAAAGTGAGAGAAAGATAGTAAAAATGAAACCAAGTGCAAGAGAGTTCCTCACCAGAGCCAAAAGTTGATTCTTTGCTTTACCAAAATCAACCACATGCTGTGCTATAATACAAATCTCAACAAATTTCAAGAATTGAAATTGGGTACAGAAAAGCCTCTGAACACAGTGAGAGTAAGTTAGTACCAAAACAGAGAGATTGCCAGAAAATTCTCTGTATTTTAAAATAAAAGAATATATTTTTAAATGACCTTTGTATCAAAGAAGAAATAACACTGGAAATTATAAAGTCTTTAAACTGAATGATAATGAAAATATCCAAACTTGTGGGATGCAGCCACAGCTGTGCACAGAGGGAAAATTGTAGCCTTAATTACATATGTAAGAAAAGAAAACGGTTGAAAACAAAGACCTAAGCGTCCATCTTAAGAAGTTAGAAAAAGTCAGAAGAATGGGACTTCTCTTGTGGTCCAGTGGCTAAGACTCCAAGCTCCCAATGCTTGGGTCCAAGTTCCATTCTTGGTCAGGGAACAAGATCCTATATGCTGCAACTAAGAGTCTGCATGCCACAGTTAAGACTCAGCACAGCTAAGAAAGAAAGGAAAGAAAAAGACAGAAAAATAATACTCTAGGATGTAGGAGAAATTAATGAAAGAGAACAGAGGGTACAATAGAGTTGATAAACAAAGGCTAAATGTGATTATTTGGAGACTAAGAATACGGATTAGCCCCTGGAAATTTGATCAAAGAATAAGAGAGAGAGCGCTAATAACCAACATCCAATGTCAGTAATGACAAAGGGAACATCACTGCAGGATTGTACAGAAATTCAAAACACAATAGAATATATTATTGAACAACTTCATGTCAATAAATCTGAAATAAAAATTGAAACTGACAGATCCCTAGCAAAGCACAACCCACTAAAATTGACAGAAGAGGACAAATAATCCTACTACTGTCTCATATCCATCAAAGAAATTGAATTCATAACGGAAACCTTCCCACAAAGAAAACTCGATCCACCCAAGTGGCTTCACTAATGAGTTCCACTCAATACTTAAGGGATGATGCCAGTTTACACAAACACTTGTAGAGAATATAAACCCATCTCAACTCATTTTATGTTATAAGGCCAGCATCATCTCGGTATCAAAGCTGAAACAATTACAAGAAAATTACAGACTAGTATCTCCCACGAGCCCAGTAGCAAAACTCCTCAGCGATATATGAACAAGCAATTATTAACAGCCATATATTTACTATAGTGAGTTGATTCCTTTCCCTTGTTGAAGGCAACTTTGGATAGTAAAGTTGACAATGGCATCCTAAACTTAGTAGTCAACCGAGGTCCCCTTTTCCTACTAGGAAGGTCGGAGCCCTAGGATCTCAGAGATGCCATTGATGTTTTTTGAGTAAAGCAAGGAAGGGAGGGAAGGAAGGAAGCAAGGAAGAAAGTGGAAAACACATTATGGTTTTTATGAGAAAGAGGAATTTGGAAGCATCTGCTTCTAAATGTCATCTGCTTTTGGTCTAATTCAGCCTGAAAGGGGACACCAGCCGGGAAGGACAGAGTATAACTCATCCAACAAGGCTTCCAGGAGCCTTGACATCTTGTGGTTTAAAAGCGTGTGGAGTCAGCAGGAAGAGAGTCAGGAAAGAGACTTCAGCATTCAGCATTTCCATATCTGATAATGGACTCTAAGAGCCTTGGTGTATAATTGAATCCAACACCCAAGCTCCCTCCCACTTCGTTCTCTCCACTCAACAAGGGAAAATGTCTCTTAACCCAGCAGACTTCATTTGAACTGACTATACACTTGTGTGCCAACCCTGATTGGAAGGAAATAATTTCCTCTGCCTCTGAGTTGAGTCAACTGCTCAGCTAATCAAGGCCATGCAGGAGTGAAGTGAGGGTCCCACGCTGATCTGCTCCCCACCCTCTGCTCTGAGCTCTCGGAAAGACCATCGTAAGGCCAGTCACCATAGGCGTTCACAGAGCTTGTCACTGGAGCTGAGACAAGGTCGGTGGATGGGGGAGCTTTTAAGATAAGTGTCCAGGCTTCTCTTTCCCATGGAAATGATTTGCTCAAGGTCATCCGGGGGTAAATGGCCTGAACCCTTGCCCCTCCAGCCACCTCCAAGTGGCTGTGTGGTATAGGATTCAGGCAGAACTTCATTCAGTCCCCCATCAACTCCACTTACTGGACAGACTTTCTAACCGTATTCCCTACCTGCTATCTGATCCTGAAATGAGAGAAGCCACAGGTGCCCTTCTAGGCCTCCTCCCTCCCTCTGACTTTCTACCCATCCATCCTTCCATTCATTCATTCATTCAACAAGCACTTAGCCAAGTAGTTGAAGTGATGAGGACACACTCTTTAGGGTGCTGACACTTATTCTCAAGTCACTTGAGCAAGTCACAGCCCTCTGTAAACCTGTGCTCTCCCCTGTGATTGGGGCTGACCTGGAAGGACCAGACCTGAGGGATAGTAAGGGTTAACTTGAACATGGTCATGAAACCAATCCTGCAGTGACAGGCATCTAACTGGTGTTCGAGAAAGGTTTGCTTCTTTCCTTCCTTTTGTATAGGCACTAGGGTTACTGAGTTGAATCTGATGTTTCTCCTTGACATCAAGAAGCTCATAATTCAGTTCAGTTCAGTTCAGTCACTCAGTCGTGTCTGACTCTTTGCAACCTCAAGAACCGCAGCACGCCAGGCCTCCCTGTCCATCACCAACTCCTGGAGTCCACCCAAACCCATGTCCATCGAGTCGGTGATGCCATCCAACCATCTCATCCTCTGTCGTCCCCTTCTCCTCCTGCCCTCAATCTTTCCCAGCATCAGGGTCTTTTCAAATGAGTCAGTTCTTCTCATCAGGTGGCCAAAGTATTGGAGTTTCAGCTTCAGCATCAGTCCTTCCAATGAACACCCAGGACTGATCTCCTTTAGGATGGACTGGTTGGATCTCCTTGCAGTCAGAGTCACTCTCAAGAGTCTTCTCTTGAACCACAGTTCAAAAGCATCATATAAAGGTGAATTCCTACAAGGGACTGGAAGGAGGAGGGTGCAGGGCCATACGATGTGGAGAAGGTGGGGAAGAGGTGGACAGCGGCAGTTCTGTTTATCAGAGGGAACCGCTGATGAGGTGCCACCGAGCATGAAGCTGGGAGTCTTTGAACCAGGCCTTGGAAGATCCTGGGTGCCAGGCCTCAAATTCAAGCTGTACTCTGAGTAAACCATGATGTGACAGACAGGTGATGAGAGCTGCTTAGGATCTGCCGGCAAGTGCATCTTTCAGACCACACCGTCCCTGATGGTACAGGGGCCGGGATGCAGGAGGCGCTGCATCTGCCTCCCTCGATTCCACAGCATCATCCACTGTCCTCGCCAGCTGCAGAAGTTTCCAGGATGTCCAAGGGAGTACCCAGCTCCTAGCTGTCGGTCACCACAGAAGGGGTGTGAGTCTGGGGAGGAGCGTGAAGCCGAGAACGCTCATCACTCACTGTCCAGCTCTTCCTGGGGCCCCAGAGCCTGATGCGCACCCCCGACCCCAGCGCTCAGATACAGAAACCAGAATGCCATCCCAGAGTCTGCCTCTCCCCATCCCTCCCCAATCAATCCATCTGGAAGCTCTGCTGAACCCCCTCCCCAAACATCTCTGAAACCCCTGTCTCCTCCCCACCACTGCCTCCCTGCTGGCCCCGCCCCATCCTCCCGGTCAGAACCTCTGTCCGGGTCCTGCTGTTGTGTGAAATTCTTCACTGGCTCCCATCGTCTGAGAGCAAGCCGCAAGCTCCTCTCCAGGGCCTTCAAAATCCTCCAGTGTGGCCCCACCAGCTTCTGCAACTTCGCAGCTGCTACTCCCAGCCTCACCCGTCCCTCCCAGCCAGACTGAAGAGCTTTTGGGTCCTTAAACCCACTGCATCATACTCTCCTGCCTCCAGACTTTGGAAACACCGCCTTTCGAACCCAGAATCCCTCTCCCTCTCTCCTAACTTTCATCCAAGCGTTTGCCTTCAGATCCAATATTATGTGCTCTCCCAAAATTCATATGATGAAGTTCTGTTCCTCAGTACCTGTGAATGTGACCTTTTTTGGATATAGCATCTTTATAGAGGCGATCAAGTTTAAATAAGGCAGGAAAGTAGGTCCAAAATGTGTGCGTGCGTGCTAAGTCACTTCAGTCATGTCTGACTCTTGGCGACCTTACGGACCGTAGCCCTCCAGGCTCCGCTGTCCATGGGATTCTCCAGGCAAGAACACTGGAGTGTTGCCACGCCCCCTTCCAGGGGACCTTCCCGACCCAGGGATCGAACATCTCCTGCTTTGGCAGGTGGATTCTTCACCACTAGCACCACCTGGGAAGCCCTACTCCAAAATGACTGCTGTCCTATAAGAAACTTGCAGACAGACGTGAAAACAGGAGAACACCATGTGAAGATGGATCAGGGTGATCCATCTGTAAGCCATCACCAGAGACTGCCAGCAAAGCCCCAGAAGGGGAGAGGGGCCTGGACCGTATCCTGCCTCACAGCCCCCAGAAAGAACCGACCCTGCTGACGCCTTGATTTTGCACTTCCAGCCTCGAAAACTGCAGACGGTAAATTCTGTGAATAAGCCACTCAGCTGGTGGTACTCTGTTAAGGCAACCCTGGCAAACTGACACAGCCAATTAAACCCTAACCACCCACCGGAGAGCATCTTCCATGTCCTTCCTCCGGGGGTCTTCCCTGACCCCTCCGGGGGTGGGGTTCAATGCCTAAACTTTGCACCCCCAAAGCATCCTGCTCTTCCTCTGTTGCAGCCTGTGTCACACTGCCTGGTCTCGTGGGAGCCTACCTCTGTCACCCTCAAGGGCCCGCCACCATCAGCCTGGCCCACTTCTGTGTGCCAGAGCCCAGAATTCTGCCCAGGGCAGAAAAGGGTCCAGTATATGCTTTTTAGATGAACGAATGATAATCTGTTGTTGCCGTTCAGTCGCTAAGTCATGTCCGACTTTTTGGGATTCCTTGGACTGCAGCACACCAGACTCCTCTGTCCTACACTATCTCCTGGGGTTTGCTCAAATTTATATCCATTGAGTCGGTGATGCCAACCAACCATCTCATCCTCTGTTGCCCCCATTCTCCTTCTTCCCTCTATCTTTCCCAGCATCAGGGTCTTTTCCAATGAGTTGGCTCTTTGCATCGGGTGGCCAAAATACTGGAGCTTCACCATCAGTCCTTCCAATGAATATTCAGGGTTGATTTCCTTTAGGATTGACTGGATGATGATAGAGGCTAATAACAGCCAGGACTAAGGACCAGAGACTCAAACACTCCGAGCCCACATAGGTGTAGGGGATTGAGGCTGGACTGAAGTAGTTCTGAAAGCTCAGGACAGGTTGGGTGGGAGCCACATTCACTCAGACAGACCTCAGCCTGGTTCAGGCCATGCTTTGGAAAAAGAGCACAAAGTCGTTTTCAAGGCTGGGGGTGGGGAGGCTGGGAGGTCCAGCTAGGAACCAACGTGGAGGGAGGGACTTCTAAAAATTGGATCCCCCCAAGCAAGTAAGGCTCCATGGGAGTTCAAATTTCAGCCTCAGATCTGCAAAATCCAGACTGGGGGAAATTTGACAGGATTCATTACCTGGTTTCATCAACCAAATGTTGCAATGAAAGAAAAGAGAGATGGAAAAGGAGTGTACAGATTGAAATAAAGGCAAAGCATGTGTATGAGGAGGTGGGTGGGGTGGGGCAGGGGAGGGGCGGGGGTCACGGAAATGGCATGGATATGTCCTTTCAGGCCTGGCATAAAAGCCAAGGCCAATCCCCATGGACTGACTGAGCTGAGAGAGCGATTTTTCTGAGCTAAGTAGCAATTGGTGAGCACCCAGGAAGTAGACTCCCTGGAGAGCCAGTTCAAAGTGAAGATGAACCTGGAGTCCTTCCACCGAAGGGCTGACAGGCTGCCCACTGTCTGGACTGGCAGGAAGGGGCAGGGCGGTCCCCATCAAGGGAGGAAGGCAGAGCCCCCCAGGTGGGGAAGTTTCCTAGAGTCTGCCTTCCCTCTAGGCCCCCTGAGATGATAGCGTTCACACATGCAGGCACCTGGGGGCCACAGAGGAGGGTGAGGAGTCTGCCCAGCAGGGAAGACAAGACATCAACAGAAGGCTGCAGCATCCAGTGGAGAGGGAGCGCAGATACATGCGGGAACCACAACCCGGGGAGCCGGGGAGCCCCTCACTCTGCCATGGTTGGTGGGGGATGGGGGGTGTTGCAGGGGTTCGGGGTGAGCTTGAGTGCATGGGGAGGAAGCCAGGGCAGCCAGACCAAAGTCAGGAGGGATTTTCAAGGTCAGAGAAGCAGCCAGGGGTCAGGTTCCAGGTCATTCGTGGCTTCAGTTCTGTAGAGACTTTGGATTTTTCTGATGGAGGATTTCGAGGAGATGGATGTTATGATCTGATTATATTTTGAGAACAACTAGCTGTTACAGAGAAAAGAGACTGTAATGGATAAAGCTAGTGTCCTGAAAAGCACATACACTCTCGAAACACATCAGGGTTGGAATATCTACTTCAGATCAGCAAAATCCTGCAGGCCACTTGGCAGAACTAATTACCTGGCTTCAGCAACAAAACACTGCAGAGAAAGAAATCAGAAATGGAGACAGGGACCTATAGACTGAAATAAAGCTGAGCCATGAATCAACCTATCACAATCCAGTTCAAACCCCACACTAGAAATGGGTGTGGAGATGCAGACACCACCGATGTTTGATTTCATAAGGAGCTGATGTTAATTTCATTTACGTGGAATAATGGTACTTGTCTCTTATACAAGAGCTTGTTAACAAGTAACTTGTTAACTCATTTAACAAGTAACAACTTGTTACTTGTTTCTTAAAAGTCCTTATATTTTAGAAATAAGAGTGAAATACTTAGAGAGGAAAATTTTTTTAACATATTAGCTTCACTGTTTGCTTGTTGTGTGGCATCCAGCAAATCGCCTCAACCCTCTGAACCTAGGTTTCCTCATCTTTAAAATGGGCGTGACGAGAATTGGTTCATAATGCTTTTCAGGTCTACTATACTCTTCTACTTCTCTGTACATTCAGGCTATTAGCTTATGAGAGTTCAATATTGAAACTCCAACTAAAAATCTTAATGTATGTACTTAGACAATTATAATATAGAGTGGAACTATATGTAACTTTCTTCTGTATTTTTCCAAGTCTCCTGTAAATGTGTTATCATATTTTCATAATCTAGAAAAAAATTTAAAAAGAAAGATAAAGAAGCAGAAAATAAAATAAATAACAATAAAATAAAATGGGCATGATGAGGTTCAGTGGGAAAGCGGCTGGCACACGGCAGGCTCCAGTAACGGGCAGGGGTTATTGAAACCAGTGCCTGCCTCACTGGACAGCAGACCTTCTCATTGACCCACAGCCCCTGGGACGGCCCCTCTGGTGGGGGTCTCAGAAGATGAAGGAACCAACATTTCCCAGGCAAGCCCCTTGAGAGCTCAAACTGAGGGTCTCACCAGAGTTCCAGCCTCAGGGTAGACCCCCAAGCCAGGGCCGGGTCTGCCCCCTCAGCCTATCCCAGCTCATCCTCACTCTCAGAAGAAACAGGCAGGGAGACGGGATCAGCAGATCAACCCCCCGCCAGGCGACAGTCCTCCCGGCTCCCCGGGCCGTGTCCCCAGGCTGCAGGGCGGCGGCATTTCTGAGCGCTGGGCAGCCGGCCAGTGCAGTTACATCAGGTTGGTTTCGGGGTCCTCCGGGGGCTCATCTGTCCTCTCCCTTCGGTCATTTTACTTGTCAGATGGTCCCCCCGGCAACCAGGTCACAACCACTTCTCGGAATGGTCTTTGATTAAAATCCAGTGAAGCTGAACACCAAGCCAGGTTCACAGGAGACGGAAAACTCAGCCACCGCCTTGGGGAACTCAATTTCATTTAGTCTTGGCACCAGGGAGAAACAGGCCCCAGAAGTAGGCCTTTGACCACAGGAACCGGCAGCCTTGAGTTCCGCCCCTGAGCCAGACCTACGTCCGATGTTCTCCTACTTACTCTACCAGGATGGATGGTCTTTATCCGCCCCTCTCCTTGGAACCCCATAGGTCAGAAGAGAAGCTGCAGGCTTCTGCTGCCGGAGCGCCAGCAACTGTGTGTGCCCCTTCCCTCCCTCTCTGCCCTGAAGGTCATCTTCCTGAGACGGTCAGAAGTGACAAACCCCAAAGTCGGCAGAATGGGCCCTTTGCTTCCCTCCTCCCCCCTCCAAGTTCTTTACAGCACTTAACACACAGTACGATGGTAAGTCAGGCACAGGCCCAGCTTCCTCCACTCTACAAAGTTCCTTGGAGGTTTTTTTTCCAAACTATAGAGCTTGGGAATAGTGGCCCATGAGGAACAGCTGGAGGAGCTGAGGTGGAGAAAATGAATATCAAGAGTAATTTGTGTGAGCCTCCTTCCTCAAGCCACTGAGTCGGGTCCTTGACCTTTGGAAGTATGCCCCGAAGATGGGGATTTCTGAAGCTTCATATTGAAGACATGTCTCCTCTTGCACAACAGCTCCCTAACACAGATGGGCTGGAAAGCCAGCATTAGTTAGGGGACACCACTGCCCCGCTTTGCTAATTCCAAAACCAGGACAAACTAGCAAGCTAGAAGGAATCCAGCTTAGGGCAAGGGGTCCCAAGGCACCATTTTTCCCAGTTCACTTAAGTGGGTAGCTGTCATTGATTTTGATTATTAGAAATGCATTGGTTTTGCTGTGATAAAATGTCCCAGGTGGCTCAGTGGGAAAGAATCCACCAGCCAATGCAGGAGACAATTTGATCCCTGGGTTGGGAAGATGGCTTTGAGAAGGAAATGGCAACCCACTCCAGTGTTCTTGCCTGGGAAATCTCATGGACAGAGGAGCTTAGCAGGCTACAGTCCATGGGATTGCAAAGAGTCAGACATAACTTAGCAACTGCGCATGAGCACGAATATATTGTTTCGATTTAGTTTTATTGGGGTTAATTAATCAAATTGCTATTTTGAGGTGCCATGATGAAATAATCTCAATAGCTATTTGGAAAAACTCCTTTGTGATTTAAACTCTTATGAGAAAATAACTGTGAGTTTGAAACAGATGACTCACTTTTCTTCCCCACCCACCTCGTCCAAAAAAAAATTATGTCTAAAATACAAGTTTTGAGAATGTGAGGCTTTCATAGGAATGCAGCCATCATGCCCATCAGGCAGTGTTGTTCCCATTTTACAGATGGAGAAATCGTGCCACAAGCTAAATGACTGCCTCACAGTCACCACTGAGTTACATGCAGAAGTAGGACCATCTCTGGAATATGCCTAGAAATAGAACTGCCGTGTATTAGATACAGCCAAATTCCCCAGCTAAATCAAGCACCATTATACGATCAACGTTTAAGCTTTCCAGTTTCCCTCTTCAATATATACCAATCTGTTATAAAAAGCAAGTTTATTTTTATTTTAGATTTTATCACTTTAGTTATAAGTCAGATTGAGGAGCTTTTTAGACATTTATTCCTTTTTTTTCCCAGGAAAGTTTCTGATTATACCCTTTGCCCATTTTTCTCTATTTCTCTTCCATTGGAATTTCTAAGAACTTTCATTAATAAGGAAATGTTCTTTCTGTCATTTGCTACAAACAGTTATACCAGTTCAGTATTTGCCTTTTAGCTTATTTATGGTATTCTTACCAGAGAGAAATATTTTAAATTATATGTAATGCATTTGTCTATCTCTTTTGGTTTTATGCGATATTTAGAACATTGCTACTCCAAAATTTTAATTTCACCCACGTCTCCTTCTAATACTCTATGGTTTCACAATTTACATCTAAATCTTCATTGAACTGCAATTTATTTTGGTATAATGAGTAAAGTAGGAATATAACTTGCCCCAGC